>NC_135238.1:123797822-125054072 GCF_051348905.1 Ranitomeya variabilis
AGGCTGTGTGCACATGTTGGGTTTTTGCTGCGTTTTTTTTTATTCAATGCAGATGTCAAAAAATCTGAAGGGTTTCCTGATGCCAACAAAGTGAATGGGAATCCTGAGGTCTCATGCACACACTGCTTATTTGGAGCAGATATAAATCTGCAGAAAAATCTGCACCAAAATCGCAACAAAAATACATGTTTATGCTGCTGTATTTTCCCTGGCAACAGATGCACAAATAATGCAGAAATGTCTGCACCAAATACTTAACGTGTCCTTACTTTGCACACTACTTTGACAACTAACATTGTACAAGACTTTAAAGAACGCTGATCTGTCATGTATGAACATTACAGCATGTGACAGGTGGTGGCTGTGAGGGACCCCATACACTTAAAGGGCTAGCCCGGCCTCAGGCTACAAGTCTGCAGTCACAATATAATTGCAGACTTGTGAATCCTCACACCGAGGCACTGCGCTCTGTAAAGATTTTTCAGTGCCAGGGGTGGGTGATCATCTGATCACAAGTATATGATTTGCATACTTCCGGCCGCATTCCGCCTAAGCTATGTCCAGCCTCGCTCAATACACTTGTAGTCGGCACATGACCACACGTATGCAAATCACATTCTTGCCATAACATGTCTGCAGCTCCTGTGGCACCAGTAACAGAGAATCCTCACAGTGTGCGATAACGGTAATTAGTTCTTACCGGTAATTGTATTTCCAGGAATCCACCTGACAGCACCATTGGAGGACGTCCTTCTTAAGGTACCTTCACATTAAGCGACGCTGCAGCGATAGCGACAACGATGCCGATCGCTGCAGCGTCGCTGTTTGATCGCTGGAGAGCTGTCACACAGACCGCTCTCCAGCGACCAACGATGCCGAGGTCCCCGGGTAACCAGGGTAAACATCGGGTTACTAAGCGCAGGGCCGCGCTTAGTAACCCGATGTTTACCCTGGTTACCAGCGTAAAATGTAAAAAAACAAACAGTACATACTTACATTCGCGTCCCCCGGCGTCCGCTTCCTGCACTGACTGAGCGCCGGCCCTAACAGCAGAGCGGTTACGTCACCGCTGTGCTGTACTTTCACTTTACGGCGCTCAGTCAGTGTGGGAAGCGGACGCCGGGGGACGCGAAGGTGAGTATGTACTGTTTGTTTTTTTACATTTTACACTGGTAACCAGGGTAAACATCGGGTTACTAAGTGCGGCCCTGCGCTTAGTAACCCGATGTTTACCCTGGTTACCAGTGTAAAACATCGCTGGTATCGTTGCTTTTGGTGTCAAACACGACGATACACGCCGATCTGACGACCAAATAAAGTTCTGAACTTTGTTCAACGACCAGCGATATCACAGCAGGATCCTGATCGCTGCTGCGTGTCAAACTAAACGATATCGCTAGCCAGGACGCTGCAACGTCACGGATCGCTAGCGATATCGTTTAGTGTGAAGGTACCTTAACCCTCAGTAGGACAGGAACCACAAGCAGTTAAAAGGACCCTCCCCACTCCACCCACCAGTGATTTTCTAAGTACCACATCTGGATGGATGCAAAAAGAGAGTTTATTTACAATTACACATCAATGTTACATCACATTAGTCAGTAGTATAAGCTTGCAGTGGGAGGGAACTAGTAGTGCTGTCAGGTGGATTCCTGGAAATACAATTACCGGTAAGAACTAATTACCGTTTTCCAGTCCACCACCTGACAGCACCATTGGAGAAATACCAAAGGATGTTTAACTAGGGTGGGACTACTGCATGTAAAACTTTTCTACCAAAAGCTAACTGGTCTGATACGACATCTAATTTATAGTGTCTAGCAAAGGTAGAAAAACTAGTCCAAGTCGCCGCCCTACAGATTTGCTCAGCTGAGGCACCCCCCTTCTCTGCCCATGATGTAGAAATAGCTCGTGTTGAGTGGGCCCTAAGAGTATCCAGGGGATCTTTCCCTTGGTCTGTATATGCTAGGCTAATCATGTTTTTAATCCACCTAGCAATGGTTGATTTTGCTGCTTTACAACCCCTATTTGGACCACCGTATTGTATAAATAAGTTAGTGTCCTGTCTCCAGCTTTCTGTCGCCCCCAGGTATTTTAGAACAGTCTCCCTAACGTCAAGGTTATGGTAGACCCCCTCTTTTGCGTTTTTAGGGTGTTGGCAGAAAGAAGGAAGGATTATCTCCTGATTTATATTGGTAGAGGATACAACCTTGGGGAGGAAAGCTGGGTTAGGTTTGAAGACTATTCTGTCGTCAAAGATTTGAAGATATGGATTCTGGATAGAAAGAGCCTGCATCTCCCCCAGCCTTTTAGCCGATGTGATGGCAATTAGGAAGGCAGTCTTAAAGGAGAGATTGGCTATGTCCATATCTTCCGACAGTAAGTAAGGGGTTTTACACAAAGTGTTAAGGACCAGGTTTAGGTCCCAAGGAGGAGTTGATTTCCTCACAAGTGGCCTCATTCTCTGCGTGGCCCTAGAAAATCTCGCTATCCAGGGATGGGAGGCTAGTGATGTATCAAAAAAGACACTAAGTGCTGCAATCTGTTCTTTTAGAGTACTAGGCCGAAGGCCCTTGTCAAATCCGAGTTGCAGGAAGTCGAGGATTCTGGGAATATCTGGTTTCGAAGTATCCACAGGACCTTCTCCCAGAAAGGAACAATACCGCTTCCAGATCTTGTTGTATATCGCCGAAGTCACCGGCTTTCTGCTTGCTTGGAGTGTGGTAATGACATCTTCTGACAGGCCTCTGGATCTTAGGGTTTGCCGTTCAGGATCCAAGCAGATAGGCGAAGAGAGTCTGGATTCTTGTGGAACACCGGACCCTGAAGTAGAAGGTACTGTCTGTTCGGTAGTAAGACTGGTTCCTCTGTTGACATCTTGGATAGTAGAGAAAACCAGCTTCTTTTCAACCAAAAAGGAACCACCAGGATTACGGTTGCTCTCTCGTCTCGTATTTTCCTGAGTGTCTTCGGTATCAGAGGAAGAGGTGGAAATGCGTACAGGAGACCTTCTCCCCAATACTGAGACAAGGCGTCTACTCCTGTGGCTCCATCTAGAGGATTCAGAGAGAAAAATGCTCTGATCTTTGTGTTCGACCAGTTGGCAAAGAGGTCCACCTGAGGTGTTCCCCATTTCTGGCATAGACTGCTTTATACTTCCGGGTTCAGTTCCCATTCTCCAGGATGTACCGACTTTCGGCTCAGGAAATCTGCTACCTGATTCTTGGCGCCTTCCAGGTGAACTGCCGAGATGGATTTGACAGATCTTTCTGCCCACCTGAAAATCTGGTCTGCTAAGTGTTGCAGTGGTGGATGTCTCAGACCTCCCTGGTGTCTCAGAAATGCCACTGCTGTGACATTGTCGGAAAGTATTCTCACGTGTCTGCCTCGGACCAATGACTGGGCCTGGCACAACACTTTCCAGATCGCATACAGCTCCCTGAAATTTAACTATCTTGCGGCAATCTGAGGAGTCCATTCTCCCTGGTAGTATGTTCTTCCTATATGACCGCCCCATCCATATTGACTGGCGTCTGTGGTAACCGTAACACAGGGATCGAGTATCCATGGAACTCCCTCTCTCAGGTTTCCCGGTGTGGTCCACCAGGTTAGGGATCTCTTTACAGACGGAGACACAACCATCTTCCTGTCTAGGGAACTCTGTTTCCTGTTTCAGGATCCTAGGACTTCTGTTTGTAACTCCCGCGAGTGGAATTGGCTCCATTTCACACAGGGTGTGCATGCTGTCATGAAGCCGAGTATCCTCATTGCCTCTCTTATGGAGGGGGTACTTCTTCTGAACTGATGAATGTGCCTGATCAAGGCCTCTTGCCTGTCTTCTAGTAAAAAAGATGTTCTTAGATTGGAATCCAACATCACCCCCAAAAATTTTATTCTGGAATTTGGGACCAGGCAGGACTTCTTCCAGTTCACAATCCACCCCAGCTCCTCTAGGATGGAAAGAGTGAAAGTGCAGTCTATTTTGAGGAGTTTCTGTGATTTCGCCATTATCATGAAGTCGTCCAGATATGGTACTATGGTCACATTCTGGTTTCTTAGATAGGCCACAACTTCTGACATCAGTTTGGTAAAAATCCTGGGTGCTGAAGCAAGCCCGAAGGGGAGACATTTGAACTGGAAGTGATGTACTATCCCCTTGTTCATTATGGCAAATCTCAGGAATTTTTGGTAGGAGATGTGTATCGGGACATGATAGTATGCGTTGCTTAGGTCTAGGGTACACATTACCATGTCCTTGTCTATCAGAGGCGTCGTGGACTTTATGGATTCCATCCTGAATCTTTTGTACCGGACCCATTTGTTTAATGGTTTTAAATTTATGATCGTCCGTGAGTCCCCGGATGGTTTCTTTATTGAAAACAAATGGGAATAATGGCCTTTGCCTCTTTCTAAGATGGGAACTGGAACAATCGCCTCTAAATCCAACAGCTCCTGGATGTTTGTCCACATGGAGGAGTCGGAGAGTGGGCAGGGTCGGGTTACTACAAATCTTTCTGGGGGACTGCTGGAGAACTCTAATTTGTATCCCTGCTCAATCACCTGTAGAATCCAAGGATTCTGGGACACCTTCTGCCAACCCCCTAGAAATTTCTGTAATCAACCTCCCACCTTGATGTCATTTATTTGACTTTGGTGTACCTGCACTTGGGAAGATGGAGTCTCTACCCTTTCCACCCTTGGGATAAGACCACCTCCCAGTCTTCCCTTTCCCCCTGTAGTCTGTCCTCTGACTAGGTCGGGACCTACGTAAGGGCTGATACTTTTTGGTATTCTCCTCAGGGAATCCCTTCTTTTTATCTGAGGCTTTTTCGAAGATATCGTCTAGAATAGGCCCAAATACTTTATTCCCTGAGAATGGGATTCCACACAATTTATTTTTTGACTGGAGATCCCCCAACCAGGTTTTTAGCCATATGGCTCTTCTGGCCGCGTTAGACAAAGATTCGCTTCTAGCCGCGAAATGTACAGATTCGGCAGAAGCGTCCGCCATAAAGCCTGTTGCGAGTTTGAGCAACGGCAGGGATTTAAGGATAACCTCTCTGGAAGTCTTGGCTTTGAGATGATCCTCTAAATCGTCAATCCATAAATGCATTGACCGGGCTACGGATGTTGCCGCTATATTGGCCCGTATTATTGCTGCGGAGGACTCCCAAGTTCTCCTTAGCAAACCGTCCGCTTTACGATCCATAGGATCCTTTAATGCGGAAGAGTCCTCAAATGGGATTGAGGTCTTCTTCGCCACTTTGCTAGTGGAACATCGATCTTGGGAACTTCATCCCACACTTTAATGTCCTCTGGATTGTAGGGCAGACGAAGTCTAAAATCCCTGGGAATCACCAGTTTCTTCTCCGCTTCCTGCCACTCTTCCAGGATCATGGAACGGATGTGGTTGTTGACGGGGAAGACTTTTGTCACCTGGGCATGTAATCCGCCAAACATCTCGTCCTGGATTGAGGTCTCCTCTGGCGTATCCTGTAGCTGCATGGTGTTAAACACAGCATAAAGAAGCTCATCTGTGTCTGCTGCAGAGAAGAGATATCTCTTCCCTCTGCCCAAAGATCCGTCTCTTTCTTCCTGGTCAGAATCCTCCGAAACCTCACCCTTGGAAGAGGGGCTAGACTCCCTTGGCCTCTTCTGTGAAGTCTGCGGTTCTGACTGAGTTGTCTGGGAAAGATTCAAGCTTGAGATAGAAGCCTGAACCTCCTGTCGAATCATGGTCCTCATACTAGATAGTAGCGTTGTCTGCTCATCACCCACAATTTTGGATGTGCACGATTTGCACAATGGTTTCCGCCAATTTTCTGGGAAACTTAGTGGCACATATCAGGCATTTATTTTTCCCCGATTTTTTCCTTTCGGCTGTGGGGATGGGAGGCTCAGCCTAGGATAAATAGAGATATGTGTGGGGTATGTAAGTAGGGAAGCAGGGGGAGGGGTGAGCTTTGTGGTATGGCTTTTACATAGCCCACTCACGTGCCCCTGAAGCTGGTCAGTCCCTTCAGGTCTGGCAGTCTCCTCCATAGTGCAGATAACAACCTGAACGTATAGCCGAGTGCTCCTTTGTCAGGATGGCCGGCGGCATACAGACCCCCCTAGTGAGTTTATATAGGTTTTACCTGGTTGATCCTGCCCTCCTTACCGCCGCTGCGGTGACTGCGCTGTGCCCCTCACCGAGGCCGGCGCTGCTGCCGGCGCCATCCTCCACGCTGGCCGCGACCGGAAGTGACGCGGCCGTCGCGACCGGAAGTGACGCGGCCGCTGGACCCGGAAGCGGCCGCCTGGAAGCGGTCACTGGAGAAGCTGCGGCTGCATGCTGGAGTCGGCCGCTGCTGGAAGCGGTCGCCGCACTCACCCCCCGGCAGACAGGCACCCGGACCGAGAGCCCCCACTAGAAGGAAGCGGACCCGACCCCAGGAGCAGCGCTACACTGGGGAGGCTGAGGGACCCCCCATAGGAGGTATCAGCCGCAGATATCTTGCGGCGGGGAAGGGAAAGGCTGGGCCCCCCGATCCCCACCATCTGCACAGCACCGTCGGAGGACATGCTTGCCGTTCCTATCCGCAGTGGGACAGGAAAAACACTGGTGGGTGGAGTGGGGAGGGTCCTTTTAACTGCTTCTGGTTCCTGTCCCACTGAGGGTAAGAAGGACGTCCTCCAATGGTGCTGTCAGGTGGTGGACTGGAAGTAAGTATTTACAAGCCTGTAGTCACAGAGAGGGACTGCAGACTTATAGCCTAATGCCAGACAAGGCCTTGAAGTCAGCCAAGCTTCACAATATACACTGCTCAAAAACATAAAGGGAACACTTAAACAACAGAATAGAACTCCAAGTAAATCAAACTTCTGTGAAATCAAACTGTCCACTTAGGAAGCAACACTGTTTGACAATCAATTTCACATGCTGTTGTGCAAATGGAATAGACAACAGATGGAAATTATTGGCAATTAGCAAGACACACTCAATAAAGGAGTGGTTCAGCAGGTGGGGACCACAGACCACATCTCAGTACCAATGATTTCTGACTGATGTTTTGGTCACTTTTGAATGTTTGTTACGCTTTCACACTCGTGGTAGCATGACTCTACAACCCACACAAGTGGCTTAAGTAGTTCAGCTCATCCTAGGTGCTACTAGGACACAGGCCAGTACACCAGGAAATGTGGAGGTGGCCGAAGGAGGGCAACAACCCAGCAGCAGGATTGCTACCTCAGCCTTTGTGCAAGGAGAAACAGGAGGAGCACTGCCAGAGCCCTGCAAAATGACGTCCAGCAGGCCATAAATGTGCATGTGTCTGCTCAAATGGTTAGAAACCGACTCCATGAGGATGGTCTGAGTGCTCGACGTCCACAGATGGGGGTTGTGCTCACAGCCCAACACCATGCAGGACGCTTGGCATTTGCCACAGAACACCAGGATTGGCAAATTCGCAACTGGCACCCTGTGCTCTTCACAGATGAAAGCAGGTTCACACAGAGCACATGTGACAGACGTGACAGAGTCAAGAGAAGCCATGGAGAGCTATCTGCTGCCTGCAACATTCTTCAGCATGACCAGTTTGGCAGTCGGTCAGTAATGGTGTGGGGTGGCATTTCTTTGTAGGTCCGCACAGCCCTCCATGTGCTCGCCAGAGGTAGCCTGGCTGCCATTAGGTACCGAGAGGAGATCCTCAGACCCCTTGAGAGACCATATGCTGGTGCGGTTGGCCCTACATTCCTCCTAATGTAGGACAATGCCAGACCTCATGTGGCTGCAGTGTGTCAGCAGTTCCTGCAAGAAGAAGGCATTGAAGCTAAGGACTAGCCCACCCGTTCCCCAGACTTGAATCCGATTGAACACATCTGGGACATCATGTCTCGCACCATCCACCAAAATCACGTTGCACCACAGACTGTCCAGGAGTTGGCGGATGCTTTAGACCAAGTCTGGGAGGAGATCCCTCAGGAGACCATCCGCCGCCTCATCAGGAGTATGCCCAGGTGTTGTAGGGAGATCATACAGGCACTTGGAGGCCACACACACTAATGAGCATCATTTCCTTGTCTTGAGGCATTTCCACTGAAGTTGGATCAGCCTGTAACTTCATTTTCCACTTTGATTTTGAGCATCATTCCAACTCCAGACCTCTGTGGGATATTAGTTGTGATTTACGTTGATCATTTTTAGGTTTTATTGTTCTTGACACATTCCACTATGTAATGAATAAAGATTTACAACTGGAATATTTCATTAAGTGATATCTAGGATGTGGGATTTTAGTGTTCCCTATATTTTTTGAGCAGTGTGTATATGCAGGTTGAGGCATGATGTCTCCCGACTCTTCCCCGATAGATGATGTTGGGGGAAAAGGATCTGAGGCTGCTGAGTTTCACCAGTCAATCATTTTGTTCTCCCTGGAAATAAGCCATCTCCAGAGGTGTCTGGGAGCTGCTCTTATAGAGAATACAGTCTGAGCAAAGCACTCATTTGTATGGGGGAGTAAGTAGAAAGCTATTGAATGTTTATGAGAGTCTTAAGGGGATAATCCACACACCCCAAACACAGAATTCACATTCAACACTTTTTAGCGTTTTGTAAGCCAGATTGCTTATACATAGCTATTGATCCTGTGTGCTGTCTGCACATCTGGTTCTGCTGCATCTTGTACTTCCACCTCTGCCGGTCCATCTCCCATCCTGCATAACTAGCTTTGTCTTCACTGATCCGTCTACAGTCTGGTTGTATTGCTCGACTGCATCAATACATCTTGTCCGTGCTGCTCCATGGCTTAGAGAAACCACCTCACAAGGAGAGCCCCAACACAACACATTCTAACAGAGATCTGTGTTGTGCTGTTCCTGTGTTATTCCTCCTAGAAATTTATGAATAGCTGAATGGCAATAGTTTGGAGTGTGTCACTACACATTATGGCATTGCCCAATGAGCGCTGACAGGATCAGATATCTCTGACTGGCAATATGGTAACACTCGATTGTCATTTTATTGATAACTATTCAAGGATAACAGAAAAATGGTATATCAGCTCTAAGGAAAAATGTTCCACATGAGATGCAAGTGTTTACTGAAACAGACATGTTAGAAGTGGTGACACGTCCCCTTTAAGAAAAACAAATTATAAACTCAAACTATGCTATTCAAAATAAATCACAACCTCTATCTCCAGCAAACAAACTAGGAACCATAACTTTCAAGAAAGGAATCTAGATCCATTTACAAATATCTCAATGAATTAATCAAGACCTCGTGCTTTGGCAGAGAGTATCTGTTTGGAGGACCTTCCTTCCAAAGGCCATCTTCTGACCAGATAAAACATCCAGTTTATAGTGTCTGCAAAAAGTTATTAAGGTTTGTCCATGTTGCAGCACTGCAGATTTGGTCCACAGAGGCCCCTGCTTGCTCTTCCCAAGATGTGGCTACTGCTCTCGTGGAATGGGCTCTGATGTTGACTGGAGGAGACTTCCCTTCTGATGTCTAAGTCAGGCTGATCACTGACCTAACCCATCACGCCAATGTCGCTTTTGATGTCTTTTTCCCCTTATTTTTCCCCCATAACTGTATGAACAGATTGGGATCTATACGCCAGTCCTTTGTGGCTTCCAAGTACCGGAGGATTACTCTTCTGATATCTAGTGAATGACATGACAGCTCATGACTATTTTTATGGTCCTGGTATAAGGAACACAGTGTCTAACCCAAGAATAATGCAGTCATCCTCAGGTATGGCCTTTTTATGGAAAACACCTGTATTTCCTCATTCCATCGGGCTGTTATGGCATCCAGGAATGAAGTTTTAATACCTAAGATTTTATACCTGTATCCTCAAGCGGTTCATATGGTGATCTGCATAACCCATTTAAGACCGGGTTCAAATCCGAAGATGGGACGTAGGCTCTAACCGTGGGTCTTATTCTGCTGTGGCTTTAACAAATCGTTCGATCCATGGATGTCCTGCTAGTGGGTAGTCCACAAAAACACTCAGAGCCGAGATCTGCACTTTCAAAGTGCTGGGTCTTGGGCCTCTCTCAAACCCAGCTTAGAGGAATTCTAAGATTTTGGGAATATCATGTTTCGATAATACTATTGTCGCCTTGAGATATCGTGCACAAAATTTTCTCCATATTTTTGTATATATCACCGATGTTACCAGTTTCTTGCTTTTCTGTATTGCTGTTATGACAGGGTCAAAGAGACCTCTAGAGCTCAAGATCTGTCGCTCAGGATCCAGGCGGACAACTGTAGGAGTTTCACACTGAGATTGTGTATTGGCCCCTGAACCAGTAGATAGTGCTACTCTGGAAGGATGATGGGATCTTCTATGGCCATCTTTCTTAGTAAGGGAAACCAGCTCCTTCTGGGCCAAAATGGTATTATGATCACCTTGGCCTGATCCTCCTGTATCTTCAACACCACTGTGATTAGAAGAAATGGAGGAAAGGCATATGCGAGGTCCATGTTCCATTTTTGAGATAAGGCGTCTACTCCTGTCTGCCTGTCTCCCTGATTGAGGGAAAAAAAATTTCCTGCCTTTGAATTTTTTCTTGTAGCGAACAGGTCCACCTCGGGGACACCCCATCGGCGTATTATGTGATTGATTTCTTCCCAGTTCAGCTCCCATTCTGACTGCTGAACTGTTTTTTGGCTGAGAAAGTCTGCTACCACATTCTGAGACCCCTTCAGATGATAGCACTGCTTCCTCTGCCCAACGGAAGAACTTACGTGCTACCCCCTTGATGGTTGAGGAAGGCCACTGTTGTAATATTGTGTAATATTGTCTTACAGGATACTAATGTGTTTGTTCTTTAGACTTGTACCACATCGCTTTAGCGTTTCCCAGACCGCCTGAAGCTCTCGGAGGTTGGATGATCTGGGCGGATCTGATCTTTGCCAGGTACTCTGTATGAACTGATCCTGCACCTAGGCCCCCCAGCCACTGCCGCTTGCGTCTGTGGTGATCAATATAAACGGTAACAGTTTCCACATAATCCCTTTCTTCAGGTTGGTTATGGAAGTCCACAAGGCTAATAACTTTTTTGTTATTGCCGACAGTCTTAACTTCTTGTCTAGCCCATCTGTCCTTCTGTTCCAGGTTATCAGGACCTGATGTTGTAGTTGTATTGCGTGGAATTGACACCACAGGACCCCTGGAATAGAAGCAGTCATCAGTCTCAGAATCCTCATAGCCTGTCTGATGGACACCTGTGATCTCTATCTGAAGGCTATAACCTTGTTCCTGAGATCATTCTGCTTCCTTTCTGGCAGGAAAGCATCCGCTTTTCAGAGTCCAAGAGAACTCATAGGAAGACCTTCCATCTTCCTGGCACCAGATCTGATTTTTCCCAGTTTATGATCCACCCCAAGTTGTTTAACACTAAGATGGTTGACGTTAAACTGGCACTCAGTTGCTGGGGGGACTCTGCAATCAACAGGAAGTCGTCCAGATACTGGAAAATTAATATGCCTTGCTCCCTGAGGAAGGCCATAACTTATGCCACCAGCTTGGTGAAAATGCATGGCGCTAAGGAAAGATCAAATGAGAGGAATTTCAATTAGCAATGATGAATCTTCCCTTCCTTTACCAAAGCAAATGTTAGATACCAGCTGCCTGAGAGGATGAATAACCACGTGATAATACACTTCTTTGCGATCTAACGTGCACATTACCATATTTTCCATGATCAATGGATTCGTAGATATTATAGACTCCATCTTGATTTTTTTGTAGGGTACCCATCTGTTTAGGGACTTCAGATTCATTATGGTGCAATAATCTCTCCCGAGTGTCTTTATTGAAAACAGGCTCGAATAGTAACCGAGACCCCTTTCTGTTTCCGGCACTGGAACCACTGCTCCTGAAACCACCAACTTCTCTAGGTCTGCCAGCAGCCTTCTTGCGACCTGGGGAGACTGGATAGCTGTCAGATGGAATCTTCCCTGGGATATCTGCACAAATTGTATTTTATATCCCTCTGCTACTGTTTGCAGTATCCATGGATTCCGGGATACCTCTGTCCATGCCGGAAGAAAGTTTTGGAGTCTCCCCCCACCCTCACCCCTTTCTTGGCATCATTGCTTACACAAACTATTAGCTGAACCGAAAAAGGTATTGCTTTCTTTACCACCCTTCGGGTAGCTCCATCTACCGGTCTTCCCTTTATATTCCGGGTTTCTGATGGGAATGATGTTACAGAAAGGACGAATCTATTTTAGGTTTCTGTTCCAGAAATAATCTCTTTTAGGTTTCTGTTCCGGAAACCACTTTTTTTCATCCGATGCCCTTTCCAACATGCTGTCCAGTACCGGACCAAACAATCAAAGGCCAGAAAAGAAGATGAGCACAATATATTTTTAGAGTGACAATCCTCTAAGTTTTTAGCCAGATTTCTCACCTAGCCTCATTGAATAGTGCCCAATTCCTTGCGTCAAATCTAATGGACTCTGCTGAGGCATCCACCATGAACCCTGTTGCCATTTTTAGTATCGGCATGGGTTCCAAGATCTCACTGGATATCTTCTTCCTTAGATGAGCCTCCAATTCTTCTATCCATATATTCATGGATCTTGCCACAGAGGTAGATGCTATATTAGCCTTAATTATTGCTGTAGAGATCTCATGTTTTTTTTAGAAGACCTTTTGCCTTTCTGTCCATATGTTCTTTTAGGCATGATGAGTCTTCGAAGGGGATAGCAGTTTTCTTTACTACCCTCGCTATACACTGTGTGCAGAATTATTAGGCAAGTTGTATTTTAGAGGATTATTTTTATTATTGATCAACAACTATGTTGTCAATCAACCCAAAAGACTCAAATATCAAAGCTTAACCCCTTTCTGACATATGACGTACTATCCCGTCAAGGTGGGGTGGGCCCGTATGACCACCGACGGGATAGTACTATCGCAGCTGACATCCGGCACTATGTGCCAGGAGCGGTCACGGACAGCTCCTGGCACATTGACCCCCAAAACACCGCTATCAAACATGATCGCAGTGTTCCGGCGGTATAGGGAAGCTTCCTATACCGCCGGGGGGGCTCACTGCGTGCTTCCCTGAGACCCTGGGTCTCCTACCTCCTCCTGCCTGCAAGCCCAGGATCCAAAATGGCCGCGGCGCTACTTCCGGGTCCGGCAGGGAGGTGGCTTACCAGCACCTGCAGCTGATCTGACACAGTGCTGTGCAAAGTGTCAGATCAGCGATATGTCACTATAATGTGACGTCCCCCCTGGGGCAATGTTATAGTGTAAAAAAAAATATATTCAGATGTAAAAAGAAAAAAAAAAAATTCCTAAAGAAAAAATATATATATATTGTTCCCATAACAACATTTATTTATCTAAATCAAAATAAATAAAAGTACACATATTTAGTATCGCCGCGTCCGTAACGACCCGACCTATGAAACTGTCCCACTAGTTAACCCCTTCAGTGAACACCGTTAAAAAAAAAAAAAGAGGCAAAAAACAACGCTTTATTATCATACCGACAGACATAAAGTGGAATAACACGCGATCAAAAATACGGATATAAATAACCATGGTAACGCTGAAAACGACATCTTGTCCCGCAAAAAACGAGCTGCTATACAGCATCATCAGCGAAAAAATAAAAAAGTTATAGTCCTCAGAATAAAGCGATGCAAAAATAATTATTTTTTATATAAAATAGTTTTTATCATATAAAAGAGTCAAAACATAAAAAAAATGATATAAGTGAGGTATCGCTGTAATCGTACTAACCCAAAGAATAAAACTGCTTTATCAATTTAACGAAACGCGGAACGGTATAAACGCCCCCCCCAAAAGAAATTCACGAATTGCTGTTTTTTGTTCATTCTGCCTCAAATCGGAATAAAAAGCGATCAAAAAATGTCACATGCCCAAAAATGGTACCAATAAAAACGTCAACTCGTCCTGCAAAAAACAAGACCTCACATGACCCTGTGGACCAAAATATGGAAAAATTATAGCTCTCAAAATGTGGAGACGCAAAAACTATTTTTTGCAATAAAAAGCGTCTTTTAGCGTGTGACAGCTGCCAATCATAAAAATCCGCTAAAAAACCCGCTATAAAAGTAAATCAAACCCCCCTTCATCACTCCCTTAGTTAGGGAAAAATAATAAAATTAAAAAAAGGTATATATTTCCATTTTCCCATTGGGGCTAGGGTTGGGGCTAGGGTTGGGGCTAGGGTTGGGGCTAGGGTTGGGGCTAGGGTTGGGGCTAGGGTTGGGGCTAGGGTTGGGGCTAGGGTTGGGGCTAGGGTTGGGGCTAGGGTTGGGGCTAGGGTTGGGGCTGGGGCTGGGGTTGGGGCTGGGGTTGGGGCTGGGGTTGGGGCTGGGGTTGTGGCTGGGGCTGGGGTTGGGGCTGGGGTTGGGGCTGGGGTTGGGGCTGGGGCTGGGGTTGGGGCTAGGGTTGGGGCTAGGGTTGGGGCTAGGGTTGGGGCTAGGGTTGGGGCTAGGGTTGGGGCTGGGGTTGGGGCTGGGGTTGGGGCTGGGGTCGGGGCTGGGGTTGGGGCTGGGGTCGTGGCTGGGGCTGGGGTTGGGGCTGGGGTTGGGGCTGGGGTTGGGGCTGGGGTTGGGGCTGGGGCTGGGGTTGGGGCTGGGGCTAGGGTTAGGGATGGGGCTAGGGTTAGGGATGGGGCTAGGGTTAGGGATGGGGCTAGGGTTAGGGATGGGGCTAGGGTTAGGGATGGGGCTAGGGTTAGGGTTGGGGTTAGGGTTGAGGCTAAAGTTAGGGTTAGGATTAAATTTACGGTTGGGATTAGGGTTGGGGGGGCTTAGGGTTGGGATTAGTGTTAGGGGTGTGTTGGATTTAGGGGTGTGGTTGGGGTTAGGGGTGTGGTTGGGATTAGGGTTAGGGGTGTGCTTAGGGTTGGGATTAGTGTTAGAGGTGTGTTGGATTTAGGGGTGTGGTTGGGATTAGGGTTAGGGGCATGTTCAGGTTAGGGGTGTGGTTAGGGTTATGGTTAGAGTTGGGATTAGGGTTAGGGGTGTGTTTGGGTTAGGGTTTCAGTTAGAATTGGGGGTTTCCACTATTTAGGCACATCAAGGGCTCTCCAAACGCGACATGGCGTCCGATCTCAATTCCAGCCAATTCTGCGTTGAAAAAGTAAAACAGTGCTCCTTCCCTTCCGTGCGCCAAAACAAATTGGACAAGAACTTCTGGGGTCCAATTTCTCTTGTTACCCTTGGGGAAAAAAATTTGGGGGCTAAAAAACCCTTTTTGTGGGAAAAAAAATGATATTTTATTTTCACGGCTCTGCATTATAAACTGTAGTGAAACACTTGGCAGTTCAAAGTTCTCACAACACATCTAGATAAGTTCCTTGGGGGGTCTAGTTTCCAATATGGGGTCACTTGTGGGGGGTTTCTACGGTTTAGGTACATTAGGGGCTCTGCAGACCATTCCATCTAAGTCTGCATTCTAAACGGCGCTCCTTCCCTTCCGAGCCCTGCCATGCGCCCAAACAGTGGTTCCTCCCCACATATGGGTTATCAGCGTACTCAGGACAAATAGGACAACAACTTTTGGGGTCCAATTTCTCCTGTTACCCTTGGGAAAAAACAAAACTGGGGGCTAAAAAATAATTTTTGTGAAAAAATTTTTTTTATTATTTTCACGGCTCTGCGTTATAAACTGTAGTGAAACACTTGGGGGGTTAAAGCTCTCACAACACATCTAGATACGTTCCTTGGGGGTCTACTTTCCAAAATGGTGTCACTTGTGGGGGGGTTTCAATGTTTAGGCACATCAGCGGCTCTCCAAACGCGACATGGTGTCCCATCTGAATTCCAGTCAATTTTGCATTGAAAAGTCAAACGGCGCTCCTTCCCTTCCGAGCTCTGCTATGCGCCCAAACAGTGGTTTACCCCCACATATCGGGTACCAGCGTACTCAGGACAAATTGCACAACAACTTTTGGGGTCCAATTTCTTCTCTTGCCCTTCGAAAAATAAAACATTGTGGGCGAAATGATCATTTAAAAAAAAAAATATATGATTTTTTATTTTTACGGCTCTACATTATAAACTTCTGTGAAGCACTTGGTGGGTCAAAGTGCTCACCACACATCTAGATAAGTTCCTTAGGGGGGTCTACCTTCCAAAATGGTGTCACTTGTGGGGGGTTTCAATGTTTAGGCACATCAGGGGCTCTCCAAACGCAACATGGCGTCCCATCTCAATTCCAGTCAATTTTGCATTGAAAAGTCAAACGTGCTCCTTCCCTTCCGAGCTCTGCCATGCTCCCAAACAGTGGTTTACCCCCACATATGGGGTATCGGCGTACTCAGGACAAAAAAAAGTTAAATGTTCATTTTTATTTAAACATTCCAAAGATTCCTGTGAAACACCTGAAGGGTTAATAAACTTCTTGAATGTGGTTTTGAGCGGTGCAGTCTTGAGGGGTGCAGTTTTTAGAATGGTGTCACACTTGGGTATTTTCTACCATATAGACCCCTCAAAATGACTTCAAATGTTATGTGGTCCTTAAAAAAAAATGGTGTTGTAAAAACTACAAATTGCTGGTCAACTTTTAACCCTTATAACTCTCTAACAAAAAAAATGTTGGTTCCAAAATTGTGCTGATGTAAAGTAGACATGTGGGAAATGTTACTTATTACCGGTAAGTATTTTGTGTGACATATCTCTGTGATTTAATGGCATAAAAATTCAAAGTTGGAAAATTGCTACATTTTCAAAATTTTCACCAAATTTCCGTTTTTTTCACAAATAAAAGCAGGTAATATCAAAGAAATTTTACCACTATTATGAAGTACAATATGTCACGAGAAAACAATATCAGGATCTGTTGAAGCGTTCCAGAGTTATAACCTCATAAAGGGACAGTGGTCAGAATTGTAAAAATTGGCCCGGTCATTAAAGTGCAAAGCACCCTTGGGGGTAAAGGGGTTAATATTTTTTGGAAGTTGGAGTGGTTTTTTTTTTAGATTTGGCTATCTTAGGAGGATATCTGTTTGTGCAGGTAACTATTACTGTGCAGAATTATTGGGCAGCTTAATAAAAACAAAATATATTCCCATCTCACTTGTTTATTGTCACCAGGTAAACCAATATAACTGCACAAAATTTAGAAATAAACTTTTGTGACATGCAAAAATAGAACCCCAAAAAATTAGTGACCAATATAGCCACCTTTCTTTATGATGACACTCAACAGCCTTCCATCCATAGATTCTGTCAGTTGCTTGATCTGTTACGATCAACATTGCGTGCAGCAGCCACCACAACCTCCCAGACACTGTTCCGAGAGGTGTAGTGTTTTCCCTCCCTGTAGATCTCATGTCATGTCATTATTTTTTCTTCTTTGAGACCTTTACCGGCCAGCCACGCTGGTGAGTAGTTACAGGCATGTGATGGAGCATTTTCCTGCATGAAAATCATGATTCTCTTGAATGATACCGACTTCTTCCTGTATCACTGCTTGAAGAAGTTGTCTTCCAGAAACTGGCAGTAGGTCTGGGAGTTGAGCTTCACTCCATCCTTAACCCGAAAAGGTCCCACAAGTTCATCTTTGATGGTACCAGCCCATACCAGTACCCCATCTCCACCTTGCTGGTGTCTGAGTCGGAGTGGAGCTCTCTGCCCTTTACTGATCCTGCCTCTGGCCCATCAAGAGTCACTCTCATTTCATCAGTCTATTAAACCTTTTAAAAGTCAGTCTTAAGATATTTCTTGGCCCAGTCATGACCTTTTATCTTATGTTTCTTGTTCACAGGTGGTCGTTTTTCAGCCTTCCTTACCTTGGCCATGTCTTTGAGTATTGCATACCTTGTGCTTTTTTTTTAACTCCAGTAACGTTGCAGCTCTGAAATATGGCAAAATTGGTGGCAAATGGCATCTTGGCAGCTTCACGCTTGATTTTCCTCAATTCATGGGCAGTTATTTTGCGCTTTTTTTGCCCAACACGCTTCTTGTGACCCTGTTGGCTATTTGCCATGAAACACTTGATTGTTTGGTGATCACGCTTCAAAAGTTTAGCAATTTCAAGACTGCTGCATCCCTCTGCGAGACATCTCATAATTTTGGGACTTTTCAGAGCCCGTCAAATCTCTCTTCTAACCATTTTGCCAAAAGAAAAGGAAGTTGCGTAATAATTAAGCACACCTTATATAGGGTTTTGATTTTCATTAGACAAAACCCCTCCTCATTACAGAGATGCACATCACCTGATTTACTTAATGGTAGTTGGCATTTAAAGGGCCACTGTCACCCCCCCCCCCAGCCGTTATAAACTAAAAGAGCCACCTTGTGCAGCAGTAATGCTGCAGTCTAACAAGGTGGCTCTTTTAGTTTTTGATTCATTACCTCAAAAAAGCGTTTTAAAAATTGGCCACACATACCAGATATTATACCTGGAGGCGGTCCGAAGCGTCCTGTATGAAGCTCCCAACTGCCGTCACTCTTCTCTTCAGGGGCAATGGTCCCCGCCCCCTGAGCGCTGTTATCGTCTGAAATCCGGCGCCTGCGCTGTGCGTGCCTGCCTGGGGCCTGCGCAGTCTTCATTGTCAGTGCGGCCACACTGTTACTGAATCCCCGCCCCGCACTGTTATTCATTATGCACAGTGCGGGGCTGGGGTTCCTGGGCATGCGCACTGCGCTGTTTAGACGATCCCCAGCTCCCCCGCCTTCCCAGGAACCCCAGCCCCGCACTGTGCATAATGAATAACAGTGCGGGGCGGGGGATTCAGCAACAGTGTGGCCGCACTGACAATGAACACTGCGCAGGCCCCAGGCAGGCACGCACAGCGCAGGCGCCGGATTTCAGAAGATAACAGCGCTCAGGGGGCGGGTACCATCGCCCCTGAAGAGAAGAGTGACGGCAGTTGGGGGATTCATACAGGACGCTTCGGACCGCCTCCAGGTATAATATCTGGTATGTGTGGCCAATTTTTAAAACGCTTTTTTGAGGTAATAAATGAATCAAAAACTAAAAGAGCCACCTTGTTAGACTGCAGCATTACTGCTGCACAAGGTGGCTCTTTTAGTTTATAACGGCTGGGGGGGGGGGTGACAGTGGCCCTTTAAGCCGGAACAGCTTGGAGTAGGACAACATGTATAAAAATTATCATGTGATCAAAATACAACTTGCCTAATAATTCTGCACACAGTGTAGAGATATCTACTTTAGGGATTTCTTCCGACTCAAAAGGTAGATGTTATCTGAAACTTCTTACGATTGTCAATCTTTACCACGTCTTCCCACTCCTCCAGGATCATGGCTTTAGGCTATGTGCACACGTAGGAAAAGAGGTGCAGAATTTTCTGCACAAAATCCACATCTCCTGGCAGAATCCGCAGCTGCGGTTTTTATGCGGATTTTGTGCAGTTTTTATGCGGAATTGATGTGGATTTTGTGCGGATTTTCTGCGGTTTTTGCCACTGCGGATTTTTAACATGGAGGGGTGCAGAAACGCTGCAGATCCGCACAAAAGAAGTGACATGCACATCTTTGAAATCCACATCAATTCCGCACTGATTTTTCCGCACCATCTGCACAGCTATTTTCTTTATCCCATTGATTTACATTTTACTGTGCATCACAGTGCGGATCTGCAGCGTTTCTGCGCGGAAAAATCCGCTGCGGATCCGCAGCAAATCCGCATCGTGTGCACATAGTCTTAATATGTTTATTGACACTTTGTTCATATGGCTCCTTAAATCTCCGAACATTTCATCTAGTATTGAGGAGTGGGGCTGGTGGGTATCCTCCACCTTCATAGTATTTCTGCCGGTTAATAATAGTGTGTCAGTATGTTCCCAAGAGAAAAGGTACTTCTTTTCTTCTAGAGGGGATTACAACAAATTCTTCCCTTTCCTCTTGTTCAGGGTCAAAGTAGTTTGATAACTTCTCCACCTCTGAATTAGATTGCATTTCCCATCATGGTCTTTTTTGTCTGGGTGCCATCCGAGAGGATTGCAGGGTAACTATCTCCGTGATGGAATTCTGAACTTCCTCTCTTATTATTGGTCCTTATATCGGTCATAAAGGAGGGGTGTTCATCTTTAACCACCTTGGCCATACACTCAGGGCAGAACTGTTTCCCATATGTGTCCGGCAGTTTAGTATTACACATGGCACATTGTGGAGACACAGCATTGTACCTTAAAGGGACTCTGTCACCCCCTCCAGCCGTTATAAACTAAAAGAGCCACCTTGTGCAGCAGTAATGCTGCATTCTGACAAGGTGGCTCTTTTAGTTATTGGTGCAGTCAAAGCAGAAATAAAGCGTTTTATAATTTAGCAAAAATACCTGTCTTTAGCCCTGGAGGCAGGTCTTAACCCCCCTGCTGCACACGCCACACTGCCGTCACTCAAGGCTTCTTCGGCGCCGGGCGCCGCCCCCTCCGCGCTGTTTTCAAATCAAATCTGGCGCCTGCGCTGTTTTGTTCTGCCTGGGGCAGGTGCAGTGAGCGTTGCCCGTCTGACCTCAGATGCAGTCTCGCAGACTGCACCTGTGCGGCCACCCAGCTTGTCAATCCCAGCCCCGCAGTGTGTTATGCATTATGCACAGTGCGGGGCTGGGATTCATAAGCAGGGTGGCTGCACAGGCGCAGTCTGCAAGACTGCATCTGAGGTCAGACGGGCAGCGTTCACTGCGCCTGCCCCAGGCAGAACAAAACAGCGCAGGCGCCGGATTTGATTTGAAAATAGAACGGAGGGGGCGGCGCCCGGCGCCAAAGAAGCCTTGAGTGACGGTAGTGTGGCGTGTGCAGCAGGGGGGTTAAGACCTGCCTCCAGGGCTAAAGACAGGTGTTTTTGCGAAATTATATAACGCTTTATTTCTGCTTTGACTGCACCAATAACTAAAAGAGCCACCTTGTCAGAATGCAGCATTACTGCTGCACAAGGTGGCTCATTTAGTTTATAACGGCTGGAGGGGGTGACAGAGTTCCTTTAATTAACCAGACGCCTATATTAATCAAGCCAGGAATAATAGACTTACCCATATATTGGCTTTTGAATTTAAGTGTTTATTTCTGGTTGGTCAAGAAAACAGACTTTAGTTTGTGCAATCCTGGAATATTGACTTGTAAGTTGATGTAACATATTTTGCTCTTATCCTTGATGATTAGTGATGTGTACAGATATGCTAATTATACGTTGTCTAGCCCAGATAGTTTGTTGATTTTTAAAACAGAGGATGAAAATCTATGCAAATAGATTACATAGCCAAACAAAGCGACTTGATCATCACCATTCTTCCCCTTATCTGTGATGCTTGACTGAAGGACACTTGTTTAAACATAAAAAGAGGTGATATGCCTCTATGACAGACAGAGAGACAGAGAGAACCTGAGATTCTGCTAAGACATCCAAACATCCAGGGGACCCTACAGGACGGCTGCCAATACATCATGGCTCTATCATGAGGTATACGGATCTATCATTCTACAGGAAACAACATGGGACACCTCGGCCCCGTTTGGAAGAATACATATCTACTCCACTGGTCATCGCTGAACCATGGATACGTTTGGAGAAAGCCAGGATTGGGACCCGCCGGTTTCCTAGATCCATGTAGATGTTCGGAGAAGTCAGGTTGTGACCCTCCATTAAACTGGCCTTGTACTTCAATGGACTGTCACCTTCCTTAGCTTGTCGTTACCTCCTCTCTGTGTTCATGTCACAGGTGGGGTAGTCGACCCTGGGAGCTCTGAAGTAACAGCAGGCTGTGAGTCAGCTTAAGGGCGAGACTGTAATGTGCACAATCTGAGTCTTGTGCTATGTTTTTCTATGTGTTACCTGCCTGTTTTGTAGTTCAATAAAGCATTGGCACACTCGTTATGCCCACGCTAAAGGGAGAGCGGGTATTCGGTGGGACGATCCATGCATTTCCGGCTAGCGGACCTGGGTGCCCACCAACCGACAGTGTCTTCACACACATCTCTTCCCTTTCTTTTTAGGTGCGGATGGTGTCATGGACCTTTTAGGGCAGGGGTGGGGAACCTCAGGCAATCAGGCCATTTACGGCCCTCGATGACCTTTTATCAGGCCTCCTGGCAGATTCTCAGGGACCGCATTCTTGGGCAGGAAACTGTAGTTTGATCGGCAGCAGCTCATTAATTTCTTCTTGCTCTGTTAGCACACACACACAGTGTTCACTACTGAAAACTGAAGGGCATGCAATGAACGATTACTTCCTGACACCAGTGCCAGAGTCAGGCTGTACTTTGTGGGTGGAGTTTGTACGGCTCCCGAAGGATGGTATAAATATCCAAATGGCCCTTGGTAGAAAAAAAGATTCCCCAATAGTGATGAGAGAATATACTCGTTACTCGAGATTTCCCGAGCACGCTCGGGTGTCCTCCGAGTATTTTTTAGTGCTCGGAAATTTAGTTTTCCTCACCTCAGCTGAATGATTTACATCTCTTAGCCTGCTTGATTACATGTGGGGATTCCCTAGCAACCAGGCAACCCCCACATGTACTTATGCTGGCTAACAGATGTAAATCATTCAGCTGTGGTGATGAAAACTAAATCTCCGAGCACTAAAAAATACTCGGAGGACACCCAAGCGTGCTTGAGAAATCTCGAGTAACGAGTATATTTGCTCATCACTATACCCCACCTCTGTTTTAGGGGATTCCTTGTCCTATAAAAGGAACAAAGGATCGTACTATGAATTATACCATAGATGACAGTGTAACAGTGTGAGACCAAACTCCCAGAAAACTCACTTGTACCAGGATTTCAGCACGGGTATCAGATCGACTAGTGGTTTGAACTTCCATAACTGGCCGACTAGATACACTAGAAGCTCAGCTGCCCCCTGACCATACTTTAAATAGTATTGCCTCACCTGTCTTCCATCTGAATATGTCAAAAGGCAGTTCCCCTTTAAATTAGGATTCGGTGCCTTATTTTCAAATCTCCCGGAAGTGCGTTCCATGGTACTAGAGGCCTGCACGTCACCCCTCTGTAACCGGAAGTCCTCCTTGAATCTTCAGCGCTTATCGGAGCCACGGGCAGGGATGGGCAGCGTGAACCGAAAGCCCCCCTGGAGAGGAAGCGGCTCACTCCAGGAGCCACCGCTCAACTGGACAGGCTGAGGGACCCCTTGTTCGGCGGGGTGTCGGCCTCTGGACCTCCTACAGGAGGAAGGGGAGAGATGATGAGGACCCCATCCCGATCCTCCTGCGTCTGGCATCAGGAGCTCTAGCTCACTGGAAGATGTCGGGTGCATCTTTTCTGCGTCCATCCCTGATAGGGACAGGCAAGACACTGAGTTTTGATACTGGCTGGAGTATGAAATTGAGCTGCAACTAATGCTTATTCTTATTATACCATTCTGTACGTTTTGGCAGATTTTTGTAAAATCATGAGAAGTCCTTTTATAGATCAGTCACGAAAGTGCAGATGATGAGGACTGCATATACTTCTGGGCATATCATACACATTCCACATCTATGGACACCAAAATCATCTCAGCAGAATTGTTGATCAGTTATGAATTCAGTTTAAAGACATAAGACAATCTTGAATTGTATAAAACCCTTCTCCATAGAGCTTGCCCATGCAGGGGAATTATAATTCATAAGGTACAGCAATGAAAAGTGGTCACGGAAAACTAAACGGTCAGTATGTGTGAAGGCACAAACCTGAGCTGGTGGAGGACCGTCTCTCTCCAAGCAGCTGCTTCTTGTATTGCACTGGGAATTTAATGGGCTGTGATGTTGGGGAGTGGTGCGGACTGGACCAGGTGTTTCTTACCGCATGGTCACTAGACCCGGGTTCTGACCGGTCTGCAGCAGACACCGTTCTGACCTCATCTGAAACAACAGCATAACACGAGTATTAGTCAGTCCCCCACATGTTCATAATAAAGAAAAAGTCAGACTGCCCGCCAAAGTCACACGACACTGTGACAATGGATTTTATACCACTCTGCTGGAAAAAGAACCAGCGAGCTTTGGTGGGAGAACTCCACAGATTAGCAGGAAAATATATGTAGAAGGGTAGTTTTATTTTTGCCTGTTGCTGGTGTATTAAGTGAGCGAAGAATCTTATAAAAACCCTTTCATGAAGTGAATCCTTCTGCCACATGGATATGTGACTGATGCAGCCAACCGCTGCCACAGTGCCCAGAAGAGCAGCATGAAGGCAGTGCTGAGCGAGGAGTACTTGGGTGGGATCAGCGAGGTTTACTTTACATCATTCTTAGCCATTTAAACAAAAGCATGGCAGGGTAACCCCTATAAATTTCACAGCATCCAAAACAGAGGCATAACTTTAGCTTTTGTAGTTATTTATATTTTACATTTACAACAAATAATTTGCCATAGTTAAACATCCTATTTGTCAGTAAATAAAACTAGTGTCTCCTAAATCAAAGATGTGAGTGGAGAAAATGACCCCAACCTCAGTGCAGCACAGTGGCTTAGTAGTTAATACTGTTGGTTTGCCGTGCTGGGATCCTGGGTGCAAATCCCAAGGACAACATATGCAAGGAGTATCTACGGTATGTTCTCCCCACGTTTGGTGCGTTTCCACCAATACTCCAAAGACATACTGATAGGGAATTTAGATTGTGCACCCCAATGAGGACAGTGATGATAATGTATGTAAAATGCTGTGGAATATGATGGCTGTACATAGAAAAACATAATAAATAACCTCATGGAAAAGCTCATTCCACATGAGTCAAATTGGCAGAAGACCTTATGACTATCAGCCAGTCCATAACATTTTAATCTAAAGTTCCCATTTTTCTGACCCCACACTAAACCATTTTCTAAAAGTATATATTTCTTACAGAAACCTAGATCCAAGGGGTAACGTTTCCCCTGGCTTAGAGTGACATGTCAAGCCTAACATGCTAGGGTGAGGAGAGTGCCACCTATAGGAAGTAGCAATCCTAAAAGTCAGTATCGACTCTCTGACTAGCCTTGTCACATTTTGCTGTGACTTTTAGGATTGCTACTTTCTATAGGTGGCACTAGAGTTCTAGTCCTCTTCCTCTCTGAAGAGACACTTTGCACATTTCCTAGATGAGCATTACTCTCCATAAGGAGAAATGTTACCCCTTGGATCTCGGTCAGACACCTCTCACCCAACCCAGATCTCACACTTTGCACTGACGAGGGGCAGCACCCCGAAACACAGTCTGCAAATTGAGATTGTGGTTGGATTTATCCCAAGTCACGTGACAAGGCTTGTCAAAGTGCCAATATTGATTTTTAGGATTGCTACTTCCTATAGCTGGCGCTAGTGTCCTAGTCCTCTTCCTCTCTAAAGAGACAATTTGCTTACAGAAAACAAAAACGTTACCTTTGTTAAAACGGAAAAGATTCACAAATGAGCTGTAAGCAGACTTAAATGGTGGATCCTCTTGATCCGGAGTCAAAGGTTTAAAATGAGTAAGATGGGATGGACTGCTTGGAGACCTGGGCAGCTCCGGGGCAGATTCCAGTGTAGGAGAGGACTGAGCATCTGTGGCCATCTCATGAGACCTAAGCAGAAAAACAGAAGAAAATAAGAAGTATATCAGCTAGAGCTGTGGTAAACTCCACGTAAAAGGAGCAGTGTACCATCTCAGTCACTGGGTGGGACTTTGCTGTGTATAGACATCTTAAGGCAAGTTGTTTTAGCTTCTTAAAGGGGTTTCCACTACTAAAATAATAAAGCCTATAACGACCTGCGGTGCCGACACTCGCTCTCCCCAACGCTGCCATGCGGTGTTGAGATACGCAACATCGGGGCCAAATCTGCTCTGGCGTCACCGTCTCCGCCTTCAGACAAACTGAACATGAAGAGGAAGCCATAAATCAGCTGCAGCCCGGACTTACACTTCATGTTCAGTTTGTCCAAAAGGCAGAAATAGTGACGCCAGAGCTGATTGGATGCCAGGCATCACATGTCATTCCACCGCATCACAGCCCCGGGGAGAACGAGTGCCGACACCGCTGGAAGAGAGCCACCACGGAAGGGAGTATAGGCTTTATTATTCTATCAGGGCCACATCATTTACAGTAGTTTAACATGGGGTTGTCCTAGTTGTGGAAAACCTGTTTAATGGTTGCTTCCTGCTAGTCTGTATTACACATTACTGTGGCAGACCAGGGACAAAACAAAGAGCGTACAAGACATTGAGATTTACAGTTTTCTGTAACTCCCATTACTGAAACTGCCTACCAAAAAAAGATGGGCACTGCCGGGAGGGGATCAAATGGAGTCCAAACGTTTAGCTTTTAGAATAACCCCTACCCAACGTGTGCCGTTGTATGGAGCAGCATCATCCTGTAAGAGCAGAGACTGGAGTATGCTCAAAGTGCTGCTATTTAACCATTTTTATGCCGCTGTCAATTACTGACAGTGGCTTTTAAATGGTGTTATTGCTGCTGTGCACCTGTACCATCGGCGCTCACCCAAAGCAATCCTGTGGTGCCAATGGGCTGTCATGGCAGTTTGGGGACTGCTGAAGGCCCTCATGGCTGCCACCTTAGGCCTCCCATAAAGCCCAAGCAGTGGCTGGCCTTCTTATCAGGAGACAATCTGACTATATACTGCAATGTAGTGATAATATACTATACGGAACGAGTGATCAAATGATCACAGGTTATTATTATTATTATAGTGCCATTTATCCCATAACGCTTTACATGTGACAAGGGGTATACATAATAAAAAACAAGTACAATAATCTTAATCAATACAAGTCACGACTGGTACAAGAGAGAGGACCCTGCCCGCGAGGGCTCACAATCTACAAGGGATAGGTGAGAATACAGTAGGCGAGGGTAGAGCTGGTCGTGCAGCGGTTTGGTCTATCGGTGCTTACGGCAGGTTGTAGGCTTGTCGTAAGAGGTAGGCTTTCAGGTTCTTTTTGAAGGTTTCCACGGTAGGCAAGAGTATGATATGTTGGAGCAGAGAGTTCCAGAGTATGGGGGATGTATGGGAGAAATCTTGTATGCGATTGTGGGAAGAGAAGAAAAGAGGGGAGTAGAGAAGGAGATCTTGTGAGGATCCGAGGTTGCGTGCAGGCAAGTACTGGGAGACGAGGTCACAGATGTATGGAGGAGACATGTTGTGGATGGCTTTGTATGCCATGGTTAGGGTTTTGAACTGGAGTCTTTGGGTAATGGGGAGCCAGTGCAGGGATTGACAGTGGGGAGAGGCTGGGGAATAGTGGGGGGACAGGTGGATTAGTCGGTCAGCAGAGTTGATAATAGATTGGAGGGGTGCGAGAGTGTAAGAGGGGAGGCCACAGAGCAGGAGGTTGCAGTAGTCAAGGCGGGAGATGATGAGGGCATGGACTAGGGTTTTTGCAGATTCTTGGTTGAGGAATGTACGGATCCGTGAAATATTTTTGAGTTGAAGTCGGCAGGAAGTGGAAAGGGCTTGGATATGTGGTTTGAAGGAGAGATCAGTGTCAAGGATTACCCCATGGCAGCGAGCTTGTGGGACTGGGGAGAGTGGGCAGCCATTTACTTTAATAGATAGGTCTGTTGGGGGAGTCAAGTGAGATGGGGAAAAGATAATGAATTCTGTTTTGTCCATATTAAGTTTTAGTAATCTAGTGGAGAAGAAGGATGAAATAGCAGACAGACATTGTGGGATTCTGTTGAAAGTTCCTTTATAGAAAAAAAATGAATAAAGGCTTTAGAAATATCATGCATAAATTTTAATGACCTAAGTTCCCCTGCTAAAGAAATAAAAATAAAAGTAAGCATATATAGTACCTCCATGCCAGCGATTGTTTGACCAAGTTTTAACTAATGCAGTGAAAAATAAAAAATTACATTGAATTACAAAAGTTGAGATTTTTCAGTCACAGTGCCTACAAAAAAAAAAATCTAAACACACATATATATATATATATATATATATATATATATACACATACATACATACACACACATACATATACACATACATATATATGCACACATACATACATAACGCTGGGAGCGTCACTCTGTCCCACCACTTTATAGACTGCAGAGTCACAGAGTGACGCAGCCCAGAGGAGATCGCGGTATGTGTAAGCACTGAACGCATACCGCGATCTCTGACGGAGAAGCAGGGACGTGCCAGGAGGGTGAGTATGCTATATTCACCTGTCCCCCGTTCCACCGCTGCGCGCCGCTGTCTCCCGCGTTCTTTGCCTGTGACGTTCAGGTCAGAGAGCGTGATGACACGATTACTGCGCGCCGGCGCCGCCCTGTGACTGAACAGTCACAGCCAGAGCACCCAGAAGAAGGAGCGGCGCACTGCGGTGGAACGGGGGACGGGTGAACATAGCAAGTGCCGGGGGCCTGAACCGGCAGTGATACCGGCACCTGAAACCCCTAGGCGTGCTGGTTCCTCCGGCACTTGCTTTATTTTTATTTTATATTGCAGCAGCATACGGGGCATATAATCCTATGGAGAATCTTATGGGGGCCATCAACCTTAATGGAGCAGCATACGGGGCATATACTATGGAGTATCTTATGGGGGCCATCAACTTTTATGGAGCAGCGTACAGGGCATATGGATGGGAGCAGCACATTACAGAAAGGGGGTGCAAGATGGGAGCACATGACAGAACGGGGGCGCAGGATGGGAGCAGCACATGACAGAATGGGGGCGCAGGATGGGAGCAGCACATGACAGAATGGGGGTGCAGGATGGGAGCAGCACATGGCAGAACGGAGGCGCAGGATAGGAGCAGCACATGACAGGATGGGGGCGCAGGATGGGAGCAGCACATGACAGCATGGGGGCGCAGGATGGGAGCAGCACATGACAGCATGGGGGCGCAGGATGGGAGCAGCACATGACAGCATGGGAGTGATGATGGGAGCACCACGTAACAGAATGGGGGGCGCAGGATGGGAGCAGCACATGACAGGATGGGGCACAAGATGGTAGCAGCATGTGACAAGATTAGGGCACAGGATGGAAGCACCACATACCAGGATGGAGACCATATACCAACATAAGTGCACGCCACCCGGGCGTAGAACGGGTTAAAAAAAAAAAAAAAAATATATATATATATATATATATATATATACACACACACAGTACAGACCAAAAGTTTGGACACACCTTCTCATTTAAAGTGAAGTGGCTACTTAGAAGAACCTAGAATATAAGACATATTTTCAGTTGTTTCACACTTTTTTGTTAAGTATATAATTCCACATGTGTTAATTCATAGTTTTGATGCCTTCGGTGTGAATGTACAATTTTCATAGTCATGAAAATACAGAAAAATCTTTAAATGAGAAGGTGTGTCCAAACATTTGGTCTGTACTGTATAAAAATTTGAACCACAAAAAAAATAATTTTTTAGTATAGCAGAGTCTGTTGAAGTGCAATCAAAATGTAAATTTAATAAAAATAATATAACAAACTGCAAAAAAAAAAGTATTTTTAATTTTTAAGTCACAGCACCTCAAACAACAAAAACAAGCTTTCATACAGTTAAGTCGATTCGAAAATGATAAAATGTTATAATACTCCAAAAATGGTGACAGACCAAAACAAAAAAAAAAAAAAAAATGTACTCAAGTATGATATCCCCACAATAATACTGACCTACAAAATCATATTGCCTAGTCAGTTTATTGAAAAAGGAATACCATAGAAACAAAACCCACAAAACAATGGCTGAATTACATTTTTTCACTATTTCCCCACATTCATTTTTTTTTTCTGTTTTCCAGTACTCGGTTTTCTAGAGCTCTATGCCTAATACAGGTAGGCATACAACAAAATAAACAGCTATGACTCTTAGAAGGGGTGGAAGAAATATGATAAGGTCTATATTAAAAATGAGCTCTATTTGTGAAAACGGAACCAGTACCCACCATAGACCACGAGGCTTTTCACACATCAGCATAAGGTTGTGGACAAAGTGGTCCACACAAGATCAGAAACCTGGCTAAATAATTAAATATTGGACAGCACTTGAATGCCATACCTAGAGAAACTTTCATTTTTAATACGAAAAAAAAAACCTAAAAACTTTGTCCAAACGCTGATTGTAAAAGCTTACACGCCAACCGAACTGATAAATCTTGCACCTTGTTTTTGTGTATCAGACAAGTTAATGAGCATTAAGGCTGGTTTCACACTTGCGTTTTTGTCTGCAGCGTTTTTTCCCCCTATATTTAACATTGAAAACGCATGCGTTTTTTTGCACATGCGTTTGGTCGCGTTTTCAAACGCATGCGTTTTTTGTCTGCATGCGTTCATTTTCAAAAATGCTACCTGCAGTATTTTCTTGAGCGTTTTTTTGCCGCGAAAAAAACGCATGCGTTTTTTCGCGGCAAAAAAATGCATTGCTGTCTATGTAAACGCATGCGTTTTTAAGCACATGCGTTTGTTTGCGCTAAAAACGCATGCGTTTTTATAGAAAAAAACCAGAAAACACACTGAAAAGCCACCCACCACCATCAAGGTGATAAAGGGATCCAAACCCTAACCCTAATCTACCCCTAACCGTTTAATGAACATTTTCTGACAGTCATATTGCCACGTATTTAAGTGCCACGTGCCACGTATTAAAGTGCCACGTGCCACGTATTAAAGTGCCACGTGTTTAAGTGCCACGTATTTAAGTACCACATATTTAAGTGCCACGTGCCACGTATTTTAGTGCCACGTGCCACGTATTTAAGTGCCACGTGCCACGTATTTAAGTGCCACGTATTTAAGTACCACGTATTTCAGTTGCACGTATTTCAGTGCCACGTATTTCAGTCACGTTTAGGGTTAGGGGTAGGGTTAGGGTTAGGGTTTTCTTGTTTTTTCTTGTGTTTTCTTGTGTTTTTCTATAAAAACGCATGCGTCTAAAAAACGCATGCGTTTTACCGCGTTTACATGCGTTTTTCACACATGCGTTTTTTTTAAAAAACGCATGCAGATAAAAACGCAAGTGTGAAACCAGCCTAAGGCTACGTTCACATTTGCGGTCAGCGCCGCAGCGTCGGGCGCCGCAGCGGCGCCGCATGCGTCATGCGCCCCTATATTTAACATGGGGGCGCATGGACATGCGTTGTGCTGCGTTTTGCGCCGCATGGCCGCAAGCGTTGGACGCAAGAAACGCATCAAGTTGCATTTTTTTTGCGTCCAACTTTCGGCCAAAAACGACGCATGCGGCGCAAAACGCAGCGTTTTAGCGTGCGTTTTGCCGCGTTTATGTTTGCGTTGTGCGCTGCGGCGCCGACGCTGCGGCGCACACCGCAAATGTGAACGTAGCCTAACACACAGGTTTTGAAGAAACTCAGCAAGGAGATTGTTCCAAAAATCTTGGCAAACTAACCACAGATCTTTATTCTCCCCTCACTGCGCCTCTGCCTCTCTCCTATGCCAATCTCTTCACTAGCTTCTAATTCTCCACAAACCAGTTTAAAAGACTAATAATGACTTACAAGGCATTCATCATCTGTCTCCCGCATCTCTGAGCTAATATCCTGATCTCTCCCCGCACACAATCTCTGGTCCTCACAAAACGTCTTTCTCTCCTCTTCTGTAGTACATCCTCACCCAATCTCCCATCTACTGGAAAACAGAGCCTCAGCATGGCCCGATTGTCAACCACATTTAGAAGCTGCAGATAACCTGAAAACTCATCTCTTCAGGAAAGCCAACAGCCTTCAATAATCCCGCTGCTACCCTCGACTCACCGTTTCCTTTCCCATTACCTTGTAGGTTGTAAACCCGTGAGGGCAGAGTCTTCTACCCCTTTGTACCAGTCTGAGGCCGGCGTCACACTTGCGAGTTTTACGGACGTATGAGTGTAGAAAATACACCGGTAAAATACGCATAACACGGTCCAATGATTCTCTATGGCCCAGCTCCTATCAGCCGTATTTTACAAATCCGTATTAGGCTACGTTCACATTTGCGGTCAGCGCCGCAGCGTCGGGCGCCGCAGCGTCGCCGCATGCGTCATGCGCCCCTATATTTAACATGGGGACGCATGGACATGCGTTGTGCTGCGTTTTGCGCCGCATGGCCGCAAGCGTTGGACGCAAGAAACGCTTCAAGTTGCATTTTTTTTGCGTCCAACTTTCGGCCAAAAAGGACGCATGCGGCGCAAAACGCAGCGTTTTAGCGTGCATTTTGCCGCGTTTTTGTTTGCGTTGTGCGCTGCGGCGCCGACGCTGCGGCGCACAACGCAAATGTGAACGTAGCCTTATACGGTCTTCTACGGCGGTACAAAATCGCAGCATGCTGCGTTTGTCACCGTAATGCGCAAAAAAAAATCGCCAATGAAAGTCTATGGGGGGGAGAAAAATACGGATTACATACGGACCAGCAGTGTGACTTGCGAGAAATACGCACCGGTGTTAGAGAGAAAAGCCGGTAATTCAATTGCCGGCTTTTCATTTCTCCTTCCCAAACCCGACAGGATATGAGACATGGTTTACATACAGTAAACCATCTCATATCCCTTATTTTTTTGCATATTCCACACTACTGTTAGTAGTGTGTATGTGCAAAATTTTGGCGCTGTAGCTTGTAAAATAAAGGGTTAAATGGCGGAAAAAATTGGCGTGGGCTCCCGCGCAATTTTCTCCGCCAGAGTGGTAAAGCCAGTGACTGAGGGCAGATATTAATAGCCTAGAGAGGGTCCATGGTTATTGGCCCCCCCTTGCTACAAACATCTGCCCCCAGCCATCCCAGAAAAGGCACATCTGGAAGATGCGCCTATTCTGGCACTTGGCCACTCTCTTCCCACTCCCGTGTAGCGGTGGGATATGGGGTAATGAAGGGTTAATGTCACCTTGCTATTGTAAGGTGACATTAAGTCAGATTAATAATGGAGAGGCATCAATTATGACACCTATCCATTATTAATACAATAGTACGAAATGGTTAAAAAAACACACACACATTATTTAAAAGTATTTTAATGAAATAAAGACACAGGGTGTTGTAATATTTTATTAGACTCTTAATCCATCTGAAGACCCTTGTCACCTGAAACAAAGTTTAAAAAAAAGCAAACAACAATATTCCATACCTTCCGTCGGTCTGTCCCACGTTGTAATTGAATTACCGGCTTTTCACATATATCGCGCTGAATTAAATATAAATACAGTATATATATATATATATATATATATATATATATATATATATATATATATATATATATATATAATATATATATATACACACACACTGTATATATGCTTTACCGAACATTTGAGCACATAAATCCATTAGATGTCGGTTTTGCAAGCCTGCGAGAAAATATCGCAGTACGGATGCCATACGGATTACATACGGAGGATGCCATGCGCAAAATAAGCTAACACACCCTGCCTACGGATGACATACGGATCACTATTTTGGGGACTTTTCTGCGTATTACGGCCGTAAAAAACGGACCGTATTTACATACGCTGAGTGTGACGCCGGCCTGAGAGTGATTTTTACTCCTGTAATCCTTTTCACATGTATAGCCCCATGGATTTAATTATGCTTTATAAATAATTGTAATAAATATTCATTATTGTACACTTTTTGGCTTCTTTCCTCCCATCGCCCCTTTTTTTTTTGCATTCATTACTACATAGTGGTGTATACTATATGTGAATATTGATGTCAAATGTTTAAAGTTATGAGAAATATTTTTACTTCATGACTCCACAGAAATGAAGGAGAGATGGGGAAATAGGCAATCATACAGACAACTATAGCTACTGGGAAAGGAGCTGAACGTACAAAGTTATGGATGAAGAGAAAAGATCATTGATGGTATATTGAAGGAGAAAAAAATGGAGAGGGACAGGAGCCATAGCAGCCTAGAAATAAGCAAGACCAGGTGGTAGTCATACCACCAGGCACAATACAGACAACTCCTTAAAATCTGTCAGGCCCAAAATGGGAGTATAATTTTATCACATCTCCATCTCTTGTCATGACAAGGTTCATATCTTTTGTTTTAAAATCCATGGACTAGATTTCAAGAAAACCTTCTTTAAATTTTGCAAATTACATGTTCTGTGAGAACTGCGGAGAGTCCGCAGCATTATCTCTCAGTCAGGATATCCTGCTCCACCCTCGCTTCCCTGATTGATAACACCTCCTTCACTTGGACCAAAACCTCCACTGAAATCCTGTGCATGCGCACGCCGCCTCAGCCTCATCACATGCGCACGCCGCCTCAGCCTCATCACACGCGCACGCCGCCTCAGCCTCATCACATGCGCACACGCCGTCTCAGCCTCATCACACGCGCACGCCGTCTCAGCCTCATCACACGCGCACGCCGTCTCAGCCTCATCACACGCGCACGCCGTCTCAGCCTCATCACACGCGCACGCCGTCTCAGCCTCATCACACGCGCACGCCGTCTCAGCCTCATCACACGCGCACGCCGCCTCAGCCTCATCACACGCGCACGCCGCCTCAGCCTCATCACACGCGCACGCCGTCTCAGCCTCATCACACGCGCACGCCGTCTCAGCCTCATCACACGCGCACGCCGTCTCAGCCTCATCACACGCGCACGCCGTCTCAGCCTCATCACACGCGCACGCCGTCTCAGCCTCATCACACGCGCACGCCGTCTCAGCCTCATCACACGCGCACGCCGTCACAGCCTCATCACACGCGCACGCCGTCTCAGCCTCATCACACGCGCACGCCGTCTCAGCCTCATCACACGCGCACGCCGTCTCAGCCTCATCACATCCGCACACGCCGTCTCAGCCTCATCACATCCGCACACGCCGTCTCAGCCTCATCACATCCGCACACGCCGTCTCAGCCTCATCACATCCGCACACGCCGTCTCAGCCTCATCACATCCGCACACGGTCTCAGCCTCATCACATCCACACACGGTCTCAGCCTCTTCACATCCACACACGGTCTCAGCCTCATCACATCCACACACGGTCTCAGCCTCATCACATCCACACAAGGTCTCATCCTCATCACATCCACACACGGTCTCATCCTCATCACATCCACACACGGTCTCATCCTCATCACATCCACACACGGTCTCATCCTCATCACATCCACACACGGTCTCATCCTCATCACATCCACACACGGTCTCAGCCTCTTCACATCCACACACGGTCTCAGCCTCTTCACATCCACACACGGTCTCAGCCTCTTCACATCCACACACGGTCTCAGCCTCATCACATCCACACACGGTCTCAGCCTCATCACATCCACACACGGTCTCAGCCTCTTCACATCCACACACGGTCTCCGTCTCATCATAAGCACAGAACATGGAAGCAGGACTTTAGCCAGCTCCAAATTAAATATTTTTTGTGCCTAGACTGTAACCCAAGTAAGAAGGACCAGAGCAGGCCAAACTGACAGAGAACATGTTTCGGTCCACGCAGACCTGTCCATCGGGCACAGAGCTCTTAATTTGAATAACACTTTATAAAAGGCTTTCTCGAAATATAGCCCATGGGTTTTGGAATAAATTGTAAGATTGTTCCTGGGGCAAGCTGCACCACATGGTGGAGATGTGCTCACTTATAATGGAATTCTGTCTTGACAGATTCTCCAAGGTTACAAGTATTTGTATAAGATGTGCCAAGTCTGTTTTGCTAGATGAAAACCGGCCAAACCTTACCTTTAGAATAGTTACCAAACTATTTATCACCCCTCCAATATATCCAATCCAGAAAACATATCCCAGAGGTGCTAACACAACCTTATAATCCTAGCCAAAAAAGGAGAGGCCAGTAGTATTACATACATTGCTCTAAATAAATCAGCCGGGCAGAAAAGGTTGTGCTTGATTTGCCTATGTATTCTGGTCTCAGAATAAGCACGGATCGTCAAAGCTTCCTTCTGCAAATATCCCATAAGTCAGTCACAGAAAGGAAACAGCGACGCTCATTCAATGACTCGCTGCAGGAAAATGAGGCAGGAAGTTTGCTGGAAGGTTGTAAAACATGTGATGTTGATCAACCCCATTACTAAAACCAGCTAACAATAAATGGGACAATCCCAACCTACACACTCAACGGCTCTAAACCTGGAAGCCAAAAATGCCACATGAATCCACAGACAATAAGCACTGAAATGTTACCCTAAGGACAAAACCTCTGCTTGTAAGCCATTTAAGTATCTTTGGTCCTTTTGAGCACGAGTTGCTTGGATGAACCACTTAGACTAGTTTCACACTTGCGTTTTGCTGAGCTGCGGAGGGCTGCAGACTTCCTCCGTGAAGCCACGCCCACACCTCCGTCGCTCAGCTCCGCCCATGTCCGCATGCGGCCGGCGTACCTATCTTTAACATTAGGTACGCAGGTCGTGCAGATGCCTCCGCATGCGTCATTTTGACAATGCAGAGAAAAAAAAGAAATTCCAATCAGCTGCGTTCGACACGGGTCGCCGCATCGTCAAAACGACGCATGCGGAGGCATCCGCATACATCTGCACAACCTGCGTACCTAATGTTAAAGATAGGTACGCAGGCAGACGTGGGCGGAGCTGAGCGGCGGAGGTGCGGCCGTGGGTGGGGCTTCACAGAGAGAAGTCCGCAGCCCTCTGCAGCTCAGCAAAACGCTAGTGTGAAAGTAGCCTAAGTGGTCACATCCAAACAACTTATGCTCAAAAGGACCAAAGATACTTAAATTACAAAAAAATAGTGGTAAGGTTTCTCCTTGTGGAGAGTGACATACCAGATCTGGCTTGTCAAGGTAAGGAGGCTTATTCGCCGTGCAATGCTCCTCTGGGAAATTTAATATGCAAATTGCCTCTTCCAACAGGCACTATAGAGTTCAAGTCCTCTTTTTCTCTGAGGAGACAATTTGCTTAAAAAACTAGTGGAAATTGTTAATTCATTGTATTTACTCAAATTTTGTGGCATAAAATTTATTGAAAAACATAGTTGTCAGGCCAAATGTCAGTTATGAAGCCACAATTGTACTTTCTCTCTCATGGCCTCCTGTGTCAATCACTTTTCCATTACCTTTGATAAACATTCTTAGAATGTGCTGGTGTTAATAAGCCTGTGTCCAAAGTGCTTACAGTACATTGGACTACTGCAACCTACACTAATCTGTCTTATTCTTACTAAACTCTCCCTTCTCCAATTTATCCTGAGTGCAGCAGCCAGGGTCGCATTTCTGTCCTGCTGCTACACTGATGCCTCCACCCTGGGACAGTCATTGCACTGGTTGCACACCTGCTACAAAGTACAAAATAAACTTAACACTCTCGCCCACAAAGCTCTCCACAGCTTTAGATCTACCCTCTTATCTCTATCGGTCACCGTATCCATTGCCTCCGTTCCACTAATGGCTGAAAACGAACATCCATTATAATCTGACTCTCCCATTCCGGTCTCCAAGACTTCTCACATGTTGCATCAGTTCTCTCAAATGCACTACCCAAGACAATGGGGTTAATCCTAAATATTCATAGTTTAAGGCTATGTGCACACGTTGTGGATTTGCCTGCGGATTTTTCCACACAGAATCTGCATCTCTTGCTGGAAAACGCAGCCAAAAATCCACGCGTTTTGGTGCGGTTTTTGTGCGGATTTGATGCGTTTTTGAAGCGTTTTTTAATGCGGATTTGTATGCATTTTTGAAAGCTAAATAAAGATCTATTATTGAACAAAAAAAAAGAATAGTGATGTCATTTCTTGTCCAACCTCTTCATTTACATACTCCATTGAAGAATAATGTTTACTCACACAGCTAGATAGATAAATAGGTAGACAGACAGGAAAAAAAATTGAGGGTGAAAAGATCATTTTTGTGAACAAATATGATTTTTTTATTTTTACGGCTCTGCATTATAAACTTCTGTGAAGCACTTGTTGGGTCAAAGTGCTCACCACACATCTAGATAAGTTCCTTAAGGGGTTTACTTTCCAAAATGGTGTCACTTGTGGGGGGTTTCAATGTTTAGGCACATCAGGGGCTCTCCAAACGCAACATGGCGTCACATCTCAATTCCAGTCAATTTTACATTGAAAAGTCAAATGGCGCTCCTTCCCTTCCGAGCTCTGTCATGCGCCCAAACAGTGCTTTACACCCACATATGGGGTATCAGCGTACTCAGGACAAATTGTACAACAACTATTGTGGTCCACTTTCTCCTGTTACCCTTGGTAAAATAAAACAAATTGGAGCTGAAATAAATTGTGTGTGAAAAAAAGCAAAATGTTCATTTTTATTTAAACATTCCAAAAATTCCTGTGAAACACCTGAAGGGTTAATAAACTTCTTGAATGTGGTTTTGAGCACCTTGAGGGGTGCAGTTTTTAGAATGGTGTCACACTTGGGTATTTTCTATCATATAGACCCCTCAAAATGACTTCAAATGAGATGTGGTCCCTAAAAAAAATGGTGTTGTGAAAATGAGAAATTTCTGGTCAACTTTTAACCCTTATAACTCTCTAACAAAAAAAATGTTGGTTCCAAAATTGTGCTGATGTAAAGTAGACATGTGGGAAATGTTACTTATTAAGTATTTTGTGTGACATATCTCTGTGATTCAAGGGCATAAAAATTCAAAGTTGGAAAATTGTGAAATTTTCAAAATTTTCGCCAAATTTCCATTTTTTTCACAAACAAACGCAGGTAATATCAAAGAAATTTTACCACTATCATGAAGTACAATATGTCACGAGAAAATAATGTCAGAATCACCGGGATCCGTTGAAACGTTCCAGAGTTATAACCTCATAAAGTTATAGTGGTCAGAATTGTAAAAATTGGCCTGGTCATTAACGTGCAAACCACCCTTGGGGGTAAAGGGGTTAAGCAGGCCACAGGTTTCAAGTAACATGTGAAAGAAAAAGGATCTCTCTGCGGCTGAAAATCATCAAATAGTGCAATGCCTTGGACAAGGTATGAAAACATTAGATCTTTCACGAAAACTTAAGAGTGATCATCATACTGGGAAGAGATTTGTGGCTGATTCTGAGCACACACGTGTTCGTACTGATAAAGGCATAATGAGGAAGATTTCTGCCAGGCAAGTTCATCGGATTAAGAGGACAGCGGCCAAAATACCTTTACAAAGCAGCAGTTATTTGAAGCTGCTGGTGCCTCTGGAGTCCCTCGAACCTCAAGGTATAGGATCCTTCAAAGGCTTGCTGTGGTGCATAAACCTACTATTCGGCCACTCCTAAACAGTGCTCACAAGCAGAAACGGTGGCAGTATGCCCAGACATACATGAAGACTAATTTTCAAACAGTCTTGTTTACTGATGAGTGTCAAGCAACCCTGGATGGTCCAGATGGATGGAGTAGTGGATGGCTGGTGGATGGCCACCATGTCCCAACAGGGCTGCAACGTCAGCAAGGAGGTGGAGGAGTCATGTCTTGGGCCAGAATCATGGGGAAAAAGCTGGTAGGGCCCTTTAAGGTTCCTGAAGGTGTTAAAATGACCTCTGCAATGTATAAAGAGTTTCTGAATGACAACTTTCTTCTATGGTCTAAAAAGCAAAAAACGTGCCTTCAGGAGCAAAATCATCTTCATGCATGACAATGCACCATATCATGCTGCAAAGAATACCTCTGAGTCATTGGCTGCTATGGGCATAAAAGGAGATAAACTCACGGTGTGGCCACCATCTTCCCCTGACCTCAACCCTATAGAGAACCTCTTTGGAGTATCATCAAGCAAAAGATCTATGAGGGTGGGAGGCAGATCACATCAAAACAGCAGCTCTGGGAGGCTATTATGATTTCATGCAAAAAAATACAAGCAGAAACTCTCCAAAAACTCACAAGTTCAATGGATGCAAGAATTGTGAAGGTGATATCAAAGAAGCGGTTCTATGTTAACATGTAACTTAGCCTGTTAGGACGTTTTGGAGTTAAATAGCTTTTTTTGTTCAGTGAATGGGACCTCCTAATGGTGCAGATTCTACAAATGAGCATTTTCAGTTCTTTAAAACATATCAAATGTTTAGAAATTCTACTGCGCCTAATAATTTGGAACAGTGCATTTTGAGTTTTTATTCATTTTGGAGATTATACTGTTATTGGGAGGTTTCTTCAATAAAATTTGATGTATCATCTAACGGGTGATGACTTTTATTAGACTGACTCATTTGCACCAACCATTTAGGAAAATCCTGGAAAAATGTAATTTGCATAATAATTTGGAACATGGTGTAGATAGATATCATATATACTCGAGTATAAGCCGACCAGAGTATAAGCCGAGACAGGGCACCTGGCACACAAGGGCAAGTACCGGGGCCCTGGCGAGACGGGGGGGCATTCACGGTACGGCACACTGAGGCTCCGAGGGGCATTAGGGGCATGCAGCTGCCTAGGGCCCCCGCTCCCCCAGGGGCCCTCAGCTAGCGGCACATCATGCAGCCGCTATGGGGCCCCTATGAGGCAGGGGGCCCGCCTGCCACCAGAGCCGACTCCCCCGGTACAGTTCAAAACAATGATGGAGGAGAGAATGTCAGCTGACGCTCCCTCTCCCATCATTCCCCGCTCTGACTGACACTGCGGGTGCGAGATTACATCAACGCTGTGGGCTGTGTTATATGCTACGTGGCTGTGTTATATACTACGTGGGCTGTGCTATATACTACGTGGGCTGTGCTATATACTATGTTGGCTGTGCTATATACTACGTGGCTGTGTTATATACTACGTGGCTGTGTTATATACTACGTGGTTGTGTTATATACTACGTGGCTGTGTTATATACTATGTGGCTGTGTTATATACTACGTGGCTGTGTTATATACTACGTGGCTGTGTTATATACTACGTGGCTGTGTTATATACTACGTGGCTGTGCTATATACTATGTGGCTGAGCTATATACTACCCATTTTGCACACAGACATACTATACAGACAACTATAGCTACTGGGAAAGGAGCTGAACGTACAAAGTTATGGATGAAGAGAAAAGATCATTGATGGTATATTGAAGGAGAAAAAAAAATGGAGAGGGACAGGAGCCATAGCAGCCTAGAAATAAGCAAGACCAGGTGGTAGTCATACCACCAGGCACAATACAGACAACTCCTTAAAATCTGTCAGGCCCAAAATGGGAGTATAATTTTATCACATCTCCATCTCTTGTCATGACAAGGTTCATATCTTTTGTTTTAAAATCCATGGACTAGATTTCAAGAAAACCTTCTTTAAATTTTGCAAATTACATGTTCTGTGAACTGCGGAGAGTCCGCAGCATTATCTCTCAGTCAGGATATCCTGCTCCACCCTCGCTTCCCTGATTGATAACACCTCCTTCACTTGGACCAAAACCTCCACTGAAATCCTGTGCATGCGCACGCCGCCTCAGCCTCATCACATGCGCACGCCGCCTCAGCCTCATCACATGCGCACGCCGCCTCAGCCTCATCACATGCGCACGCCGCCTCAGCCTCATCACATGCGCACACGCCGTCTCAGCCTCATCACATCCGCACACGCCGTCTCAGCCTCATCACATCCACACACGGTCTCATCCTCATCACATCCACACACGGTCTCATCCTCATCACATCCACACACGGTCTCATCCTCATCACATCCACACACGGTCTCATCCTCATCACATCCACACACGGTCTCATCCTCATCACATCCACACACGGTCTCAGCCTCATCACATCCACACACGGTCTCAGCCTCATCACATCCACACACGGTCTCAGCCTCATCACATCCACACACGGTCTCATCCTCATCACATCCACACACGGTCTCATCCTCATCACATCCACACACGGTCTCAGCCTCATCACATCCACACACGGTCTCAGCCTCATCACATCCACACACGGTCTCAGCCTCTTCACATCCACACACGGTCTCAGCCTCTTCACATCCACACACGGTCTCAGCCTCTTCACATCCACACACGGTCTCCGTCTCATCATAAGCACAGAATATGGAAGCAGGACTTTAGCCAGCTCCAAATTAAATATTTTTTGTGCCTAGACTGTAACCCAAGTAAGAAGGACCAGAGCAGGCCAAACTGACAGAGAACATGTTTCGGTCCACGCAGACCTGTCCATCGGGCACAGAGCTCTTAATTTGCATAACACTTTATAAAAGGCTTTCTCGAAATATAGCCCATGGGTTTTGGAATAAATTGTAAGATTGTTCCTGGGGCAAGCTGCACCACATGGTGGAGATGTGCTCACTTATAATGGAATTCTGTCTTGACAGATTCTCCAAGGTTACAAGTATTTGTATAAGATGTGCCAAGTCTGTTTTGCTAGATGAAAACCGGCCAAACCTTACCTTTAGAATAGTTACCAAACTATTTATCACCCCTCCAATATATCCAATCCAGAAAACATATCCCAGAGGTGCTAACACAACCTTATAATCCTAGCCAAAAAAGGAGAGGCCAGTAGTATTACATACATTGCTCTAAATAAATCAGCTGGGCAGAAAAGGTTGTGCTTGATTTGCCTATGTATTCTGGTCTCAGAATAAGCACGGATCGTCAAAGCTTCCTTCTGCAAATATCCCATAAGACAGTCACAGAAAGGAAACAGCGACGCTCATTCAATGACTCGCTGCAGGAAAATGAGGCAGGAAGTTTGCTGGAAGGTTGTAAAACATGTGATGTTGATCAACCCCATTACTAAAACCAGCTGACAATAAATGGGACAATCCCAACCTACACACTCAACGGCTCTAAACCTGGAAGCCAAAAATGCCACATGAATCCACAGACAATAAGCACTGAAATGTTACCCTAAGGACAAAACCTCTGCTTGTAAGCCATTTAAGTATCTTTGGTCCTTTTGAGCACGAGTTGCTTGGATGAACCACTTAGACTAGTTTCACACTTGCGTTTTGCTGAGCTGCGGAGGGCTGCAGACTTCCTCCGTGAAGCCACGCCCACACCTCCGTCGCTCAGCTCCGCCCATGTCCGCATGCGGCCGGCGTACCTATCTTTAACATTAGGTACGCAGGTCGTGCAGATGCCTCCGCATGCGTCATTTTGACGATGCAGAGAAAAAAAAGAAATTCCAATCAGCTGCGTTCGACACGGGTCGCCGCATCGTCAAAACGACGCATGCGGAGGCATCCGCATACATCTGCACAACCTGCGTACCTAATGTTAAAGATAGGTACGCAGGCAGACGTGGGCGGAGCTGAGCGGCGGAGGTGCGGCCGTGGGTGGGGCTTCACAGAGAGAAGTCCGCAGCCCTCTGCAGCTCAGCAAAACGCTAGTGTGAAAGTAGCCTAAGTGGTCACATCCAAACAACTTATGCTCAAAAGGACCAAAGATACTTAAATTACAAAAAAATAGTGGTAAGGTTTCTCCTTGTGGAGAGTGACATACCAGATCTGGCTTGTCAAGGTAAGGAGGCTTATTCGCCGTGCAATGCTCCTCTGGGAAATTTAATATGCAAATTGCCTCTTCCAACAGGCACTATAGAGTTCAAGTCCTCTTTTTCTCTGAGGAGACAATTTGCTTAAAAAACTAGTGGAAATTGTTAATTCATTGTATTTACTCAAATTTTGTGGCATAAAATTTATTGAAAAACATAGTTGTCAGGCCAAATGTCAGTTATGAAGCCACAATTGTACTTTCTCTCTCATGGCCTCCTGTGTCAATCACTTTTCCATTACCTTTGATAAACATTCTTAGAATGTGCTGGTGTTAATAAGCCTGTGTCCAAAGTGCTTACAGTACATTGGACTACTGCAACCTACACTAATCTGTCTTATTCTTACTAAACTCTCCCTTCTCCAATTTATCCTGAGTGCAGCAGCCAGGGTCGCATTTCTGTCCTGCTGCTACACTGATGCCTCCACCCTGGGACAGTCATTGCACTGGTTGCACACCTGCTACAAAGTACAAAATAAACTTAACACTCTCGCCCACAAAGCTCTCCACAGCTTTAGATCTACCCTCTTATCTCTATCGGTCACCGTATCCATTGCCTCCGTTCCACTAATGGCTGAAAACGAACATCCATTATAATCTGACTCTCCCATTCCGGTCTCCAAGACTTCTCACATGTTGCATCAGTTCTCTCAAATGCACTACCCAAGACAATGGGGTTAATCCTAAATATTCATAGTTTAAGGCTATGTGCACACGTTGTGGATTTGCCTGCGGATTTTTCCACACAGAATCTGCATCTCTTGCTGGAAAACGCAGCCAAAAATCCACGCGTTTTGGTGCGGTTTTTGTGCGGATTTGATGCGTTTTTGAAGCGTTTTTTAATGCGGATTTGTATGCATTTTTGAAAGCTAAATAAAGATCTATTATTGAACAAAAAAAAAAGAATAGTGGTGTCATTTCTTGTCCAACCTCTTCATTTACATACTCCATTGAAGAATAATGTTTACTCACACAGCTAGATAGATAAATAGGTAGACAGACAGGAAAAAAAATTGAGGGTGAAAAGATCATTTTTGTGAACAAATATGATTTTTTTATTTTTACGGCTCTGCATTATAAACTTCTGTGAAGCACTTGTTGGGTCAAAGTGCTCACCACACATCTAGATAAGTTCCTTAAGGGGTTTACTTTCCAAAATGGTGTCACTTGTGGGGGGTTTCAATGTTTAGGCACATCAGGGGCTCTCCAAACGCAACATGGCGTCACATCTCAATTCCAGTCAATTTTACATTGAAAAGTCAAATGGCGCTCCTTCCCTTCCGAGCTCTGTCATGCGCCCAAACAGTGCTTTACACCCACATATGGGGTATCAGCGTACTCAGGACAAATTGTACAACAACTATTGTGGTCCACTTTCTCCTGTTACCCTTGGTAAAATAAAACAAATTGGAGCTGAAATAAATTGTGTGTGAAAAAAAGCAAAATGTTCATTTTTATTTAAACATTCCAAAAATTCCTGTGAAACACCTGAAGGGTTAATAAACTTCTTGAATGTGGTTTTGAGCACCTTGAGGGGTGCAGTTTTTAGAATGGTGTCACACTTGGGTATTTTCTATCATATAGACCCCTCAAAATGACTTCAAATGAGATGTGGTCCCTAAAAAAAATGGTGTTGTGAAAATGAGAAATTTCTGGTCAACTTTTAACCCTTATAACTCTCTAACAAAAAAAATGTTGGTTCCAAAATTGTGCTGATGTAAAGTAGACATGTGGGAAATGTTACTTATTAAGTATTTTGCGTGACATATCTCTGTGATTCAAGGGCATAAAAATTCAAAGTTGGAAAATTGTGAAATTTTCAAAATTTTCGCCAAATTTCCATTTTTTTCACAAACAAACGCAGGTAATATCAAAGAAATTTTACCACTATCATGAAGTACAATATGTCACGAGAAAATAATGTCAGAATCACCGGGATCCGTTGAAACGTTCCAGAGTTATAACCTCATAAAGTTATAGTGGTCAGAATTGTAAAAATTGGCCTGGTCATTAACGTGCAAACCACCCTTGGGGGTAAAGGGGTTAAGCAGGCCACAGGTTTCAAGTAACATGTGAAAGAAAAAGGATCTCTCTGCGGCTGAAAATCATCAAATAGTGCAATGCCTTGGACAAGGTATGAAAACATTAGATCTTTCACGAAAACTTAAGAGTGATCATCATACTGGGAAGAGATTTGTGGCTGATTCTGAGCACACACGTGTTCGTACTGATAAAGGCATAATGAGGAAGATTTCTGCCAGGCAAGTTCATCGGATTAAGAGGACAGCGGCCAAAATACCTTTACAAAGCAGCAGTTATTTGAAGCTGCTGGTGCCTCTGGAGTCCCTCGAACCTCAAGGTATAGGATCCTTCAAAGGCTTGCTGTGGTGCATAAACCTACTATTCGGCCACTCCTAAACAGTGCTCACAAGCAGAAACGGTGGCAGTATGCCCAGACATACATGAAGACTAATTTTCAAACAGTCTTGTTTACTGATGAGTGTCAAGCAACCCTGGATGGTCCAGATGGATGGAGTAGTGGATGGCTGGTGGATGGCCACCATGTCCCAACAGGGCTGCAACGTCAGCAAGGAGGTGGAGGAGTCATGTCTTGGGCCAGAATCATGGGGAAAAAGCTGGTAGGGCCCTTTAAGGTTCCTGAAGGTGTTAAAATGACCTCTGCAATGTATAAAGAGTTTCTGAATGACAACTTTCTTCTATGGTCTAAAAAGCAAAAAACGTGCCTTCAGGAGCAAAATCATCTTCATGCATGACAATGCACCATATCATGCTGCAAAGAATACCTCTGAGTCATTGGCTGCTATGGGCATAAAAGGAGATAAACTCACGGTGTGGCCACCATCTTCCCCTGACCTCAACCCTATAGAGAACCTCTTTGGAGTATCATCAAGCAAAAGATCTATGAGGGTGGGAGGCAGATCACATCAAAACAGCAGCTCTGGGAGGCTATTATGATTTCATGCAAAAAAATACAAGCAGAAACTCTCCAAAAACTCACAAGTTCAATGGATGCAAGAATTGTGAAGGTGATATCAAAGAAGCGGTTCTATGTTAACATGTAACTTAGCCTGTTAGGACGTTTTGGAGTTAAATAGCTTTTTTTGTTCAGTGAATGGGACCTCCTAATGGTGCAGATTCTACAAATGAGCATTTTCAGTTCTTTAAAACATATCAAATGTTTAGAAATTCTACTGCGCCTAATAATTTGGAACAGTGCATTTTGAGTTTTTATTCATTTTGGAGATTATACTGTTATTGGGAGGTTTCTTCAATAAAATTTGATGTATCATCTAACGGGTGATGACTTTTATTAGACTGACTCATTTGCACCAACCATTTAGGAAAATCCTGGAAAAATGTAATTTGCATAATAATTTGGAACATGGTGTAGATAGATATCATATATACTCGAGTATAAGCCGACCAGAGTATAAGCCGAGACAGGGCACCTGGCACACAAGGGCAAGTACCGGGGCCCTGGCGAGACGGGGGGGCATTCACGGTACGGCACACTGAGGCTCCGAGGGGCATTAGGGGCATGCAGCTGCCTAGGGCCCCCGCTCCCCCAGGGGCCCTCAGCTAGCGGCACATCATGCAGCCGCTATGGGGCCCCTATGAGGCAGGGGGCCCGCCTGCCACCAGAGCCGACTCCCCCGGTACAGTTCAAAACAATGATGGAGGAGAGAATGTCAGCTGACGCTCCCTCTCCCATCATTCCCCGCTCTGACTGACACTGCGGGTGCGAGATTACATCAACGCTGTGGGCTGTGTTATATGCTACGTGGCTGTGTTATATACTACGTGGGCTGTGCTATATACTACGTGGGCTGTGCTATATACTATGTTGGCTGTGCTATATACTACGTGGCTGTGTTATATACTACGTGGCTGTGTTATATACTACGTGGTTGTGTTATATACTACGTGGCTGTGTTATATACTATGTGGCTGTGTTATATACTACGTGGCTGTGTTATATACTACGTGGCTGTGCTATATACTATGTGGCTGAGCTATATACTACCCATTTTGCACACAGACATACTATACAGACAACTATAGCTACTGGGAAAGGAGCTGAACGTACAAAGTTATGGATGAAGAGAAAAGATCATTGATGGTATATTGAAGGAGAAAAAAAAATGGAGAGGGACAGGAGCCATAGCAGCCTAGAAATAAGCAAGACCAGGTGGTAGTCATACCACCAGGCACAATACAGACAACTCCTTAAAATCTGTCAGGCCCAAAATGGGAGTATAATTTTATCACATCTCCATCTCTTGTCATGACAAGGTTCATATCTTTTGTTTTAAAATCCATGGACTAGATTTCAAGAAAACCTTCTTTAAATTTTGCAAATTACATGTTCTGTGAACTGCGGAGAGTCCGCAGCATTATCTCTCAGTCAGGATATCCTGCTCCACCCTCGCTTCCCTGATTGATAACACCTCCTTCACTTGGACCAAAACCTCCACTGAAATCCTGTGCATGCGCACGCCGCCTCAGCCTCATCACATGCGCACGCCGCCTCAGCCTCATCACATGCGCACGCCGCCTCAGCCTCATCACATGCGCACACGCCGTCTCAGCCTCATCACATCCGCACACGCCGTCTCAGCCTCATCACATCCACACACGGTCTCATCCTCATCACATCCACACACGGTCTCATCCTCATCACATCCACACACGGTCTCATCCTCATCACATCCACACACGGTCTCATCCTCATCACATCCACACACGGTCTCATCCTCATCACATCCACACACGGTCTCAGCCTCATCACATCCACACACGGTCTCAGCCTCATCACATCCACACACGGTCTCAGCCTCATCACATCCACACACGGTCTCATCCTCATCACATCCACACACGGTCTCATCCTCATCACATCCACACACGGTCTCAGCCTCATCACATCCACACACGGTCTCAGCCTCATCACATCCACACACGGTCTCAGCCTCATCACATCCACACACGGTCTCAGCCTCTTCACATCCACACACGGTCTCAGCCTCTTCACATCCACACACGGTCTCCGTCTCATCATAAGCACAGAATATGGAAGCAGGACTTTAGCCAGCTCCAAATTAAATATTTTTTGTGCCTAGACTGTAACCCAAGTAAGAAGGACCAGAGCAGGCCAAACTGACAGAGAACATGTTTCGGTCCACGCAGACCTGTCCATCGGGCACAGAGCTCTTAATTTGCATAACACTTTATAAAAGGCTTTCTCGAAATATAGCCCATGGGTTTTGGAATAAATTGTAAGATTGTTCCTGGGGCAAGCTGCACCACATGGTGGAGATGTGCTCACTTATAATGGAATTCTGTCTTGACAGATTCTCCAAGGTTACAAGTATTTGTATAAGATGTGCCAAGTCTGTTTTGCTAGATGAAAACCGGCCAAACCTTACCTTTAGAATAGTTACCAAACTATTTATCACCCCTCCAATATATCCAATCCAGAAAACATATCCCAGAGGTGCTAACACAACCTTATAATCCTAGCCAAAAAAGGAGAGGCCAGTAGTATTACATACATTGCTCTAAATAAATCAGCTGGGCAGAAAAGGTTGTGCTTGATTTGCCTATGTATTCTGGTCTCAGAATAAGCACGGATCGTCAAAGCTTCCTTCTGCAAATATCCCATAAGACAGTCACAGAAAGGAAACAGCGACGCTCATTCAATGACTCGCTGCAGGAAAATGAGGCAGGAAGTTTGCTGGAAGGTTGTAAAACATGTGATGTTGATCAACCCCATTACTAAAACCAGCTGACAATAAATGGGACAATCCCAACCTACACACTCAACGGCTCTAAACCTGGAAGCCAAAAATGCCACATGAATCCACAGACAATAAGCACTGAAATGTTACCCTAAGGACAAAACCTCTGCTTGTAAGCCATTTAAGTATCTTTGGTCCTTTTGAGCACGAGTTGCTTGGATGAACCACTTAGACTAGTTTCACACTTGCGTTTTGCTGAGCTGCGGAGGGCTGCAGACTTCCTCCGTGAAGCCACGCCCACACCTCCGTCGCTCAGCTCCGCCCATGTCCGCATGCGGCCGGCGTACCTATCTTTAACATTAGGTACGCAGGTCGTGCAGATGCCTCCGCATGCGTCATTTTGACGATGCAGAGAAAAAAAAGAAATTCCAATCAGCTGCGTTCGACACGGGTCGCCGCATCGTCAAAACGACGCATGCGGAGGCATCCGCATACATCTGCACAACCTGCGTACCTAATGTTAAAGATAGGTACGCAGGCAGACGTGGGCGGAGCTGAGCGGCGGAGGTGCGGCCGTGGGTGGGGCTTCACAGAGAGAAGTCCGCAGCCCTCTGCAGCTCAGCAAAACGCTAGTGTGAAAGTAGCCTAAGTGGTCACATCCAAACAACTTATGCTCAAAAGGACCAAAGATACTTAAATTACAAAAAAATAGTGGTAAGGTTTCTCCTTGTGGAGAGTGACATACCAGATCTGGCTTGTCAAGGTAAGGAGGCTTATTCGCCGTGCAATGCTCCTCTGGGAAATTTAATATGCAAATTGCCTCTTCCAACAGGCACTATAGAGTTCAAGTCCTCTTTTTCTCTGAGGAGACAATTTGCTTAAAAAACTAGTGGAAATTGTTAATTCATTGTATTTACTCAAATTTTGTGGCATAAAATTTATTGAAAAACATAGTTGTCAGGCCAAATGTCAGTTATGAAGCCACAATTGTACTTTCTCTCTCATGGCCTCCTGTGTCAATCACTTTTCCATTACCTTTGATAAACATTCTTAGAATGTGCTGGTGTTAATAAGCCTGTGTCCAAAGTGCTTACAGTACATTGGACTACTGCAACCTACACTAATCTGTCTTATTCTTACTAAACTCTCCCTTCTCCAATTTATCCTGAGTGCAGCAGCCAGGGTCGCATTTCTGTCCTGCTGCTACACTGATGCCTCCACCCTGGGACAGTCATTGCACTGGTTGCACACCTGCTACAAAGTACAAAATAAACTTAACACTCTCGCCCACAAAGCTCTCCACAGCTTTAGATCTACCCTCTTATCTCTATCTGTCACCGTATCCATTGCCTCCGTTCCACTAATGGCTGAAAACGAACATCCATTATAATCTGACTCTCCCATTCCGGTCTCCAAGGGTATGTTTCCACGGTCAGAAAATGCTGCTTGTTTGACGCTGCGCAGAGCTGCAGCGTCAAACACGCAGCGTCCAGGTGTTCCAGCATAGTGGAGGGGATTTTATGACATCCCGTCTCCACTATGCGTGGAAACCCGCACGCGGCGGACCTGCGACTCCGGACATGCTGCGCGTCTTTTCAGATCGCAGCATGTCCGTACACCTTGCGGGGACGCAGCGTCCCCGCAAGGCATATCACAGGGCGCTATGGGAGAGAGCGATCATCCCGGATGTGAAGAGTTAACACATCCGGCATGATCGCGTCCCAGAAAGGGGGCGGGGCTTAGCCGGCCATCCTGACAGTGGAAACATACCCCAAGACTTCTCACATGTTGCATCAGTTCTCTCAAATGCACTACCCAAGACAATGGGGTTAATCCTAAATATTCATAGTTTAAGGCTATGTGCACACGTTGTGGATTTGCCTGCGGATTTTTCCACACAGAATCTGCATCTCTTGCTGGAAAACGCAGCCAAAAATCCACGCGTTTTGGTGCGTTTTTTGTGCGGATTTGATGCGTTTTTGAAGCGTTTTTTAATGCGGATTTGTATGCATTTTTGAAAGCTAAATAATGATCTATTATTGAACAAAAAAAAAAAAAGAATTGTGATGTCATTTCTTGTCCAACCTCTTCATTTACATACTCCATTGAAGAATAATGTTTACTCACACAGCTAGATAGATAAATAGGTAGACAGAGCTACAGACAGAGAGAGCTACAGACAGAGAGAGCTACAGACAGAGAGAGCTGCAGACAGAGAGAGCTGCAGACAGAGAGAGCTGCAGACAGACAGAGCTGCAGACAGACAGAGCTGCAGACAGACAGAGCTGCAGACAGACAGAGCTGCAGACAGACAGAGCTGCAGACAGACAAAGAGCTGCAGACAAAGAGCTGCAGACAAAGAGCTGCAGACAAAGAGCTGCAGACAAAGAGCTGCAGACAAAGAGCTGCAGACAAAGAGCTGCAGACAGAGAGAGCTACAGACAGATAGAGCTACAGACAGATAGAGCTACAGACAGATAGAGCTACAGACAGATAGAGCTACAGACAGATAGAGCTACAGACAGATAGAGCTACAGACAGATAGAGCTACAGACAGATAGATCTATAGATAGATAGATATACTATAGATAGATATATACAACGTGTTCCAAATTATTATGCAAATTGGATTTAAGTGTCAAAGATTTAAATGTTTTGTTTTTCCACTAAACTCGTGGATGGTATTGTGTCTCAGGGCTCAATGTATTACTGAAATCAAAAACACATGAGATAATTAGTTTTCCAGGTGATTCTAATTAAAGGAAAACTACTTAAAAATGATGTTCCACATTATTAACCCCTTTCTGACATCGGACGTACTATCCCGTCGAGGTGGGGTGGGCCCATATGACCACCGACGGGATAGTATGTCCAGTGCGATCGGCCGCGCTCACGGGGGGAGCGTGGCCGGTCGCGGCCGGGTGTCAGCTGATTATCACAGCTGACATCCGGCACTATGTGCCAGGAGCGGTCACGGACCGCCCCCGGCACATTGCGATCAAACATGATCGCAGTGTTCCGGCGGTATAGGGAAGCATCGCGCAGGGAGGGGGCTCCCTGCGTTCTTCCCTGAGACCCTCGGAGCAACGCGATGTGATCGCGTTGCTCCGAGCGTCTCTTACCTACTATCCCTGCAGGCCCCGGATCCAAAATGGCCGCGGGGCTGCATCCGGGTCCTGCAGGGACTACTTTCGGGTCCAGAGCAGGCACTGGTAAGCCTGCTGCGCTGTAAGTCAGATCGCTGATCTGACAGAGTGCTGTGCAAACTGTCAGATCAGCGATCTATGATGTCCCCCCCTGGGACAAAGTAAAAAAAAAAAAATTCCAAATGCGTAAAAAAAAAAGAAAAATTCCTAAATAAATTAAAAAAAAAAAATTATTCCCATAAATACATTTCTTTATCTAAATTAAAAAAAAAACAATAAAAGTACACATATTTAGTATCGCCGAGTCCGTAACGACCCAACCTATAAAACTGTCCCACTAGTTAACCCCTTCAGTGAACACCGTAAAAAAAAAAACGACGCAAAAAACAATGCTTTATTATCATACCACCGAACAAAAAGTGGAATAACACGCGGTCAAAAAGACGGATATAAATAACCATGGTACCACTGAAAACGTCATCTTGTCCCGCAAAAAACTAGCCACCATACAGCATCATAAGCAAAAAAATAAAAAAGTTATAGTCCTCAGAATAAAGCGATGCCAAAATAACTATTTTTTCTATAAAATAGCTTTTATCGCATAAAAGCGCCAAAACATAAAAAAAGTTATAAATGAGATATCGCTGTAATCGTACTGACCCGAAGAATAAAACTGCTTTATCAATTTTACCAAACGTGGAACGGTATAAACGCCTCCCCCAAAAGAAATTCATGAATAGCTGGTTTTTGGTAATTCTGCCTCACAAAAATCAGAATAAAAAGCGATCAAAAACTGTCAAGTGTCCGAAAATGTTACCAATAAAAACGTCAACTCGTCCCGCAAAAAACAAGACCTCACATGACTCTGTGGACCAAAATATGGAAAAATTATAGGTCTCAAAATGTGGAGACGCAAAAACTTTTTTGCTATAAAAAGTGTCTTTTAGTGTGTGACAGCTGCCAATCATAAAAATCCGCTATAAAAAAAACGCTATAAAAGTAAATCAAACCCCCCTTCATCACCCCCTTAGTTAGGGAAAAATATTAAAATAAAATAAAAATGTATTTATTTCCATTTTCCCATTAGGGTTAGGGCTAGGGCTAGGGTTAGGACTAGGGTTAGGGCTAGGGTTAGGGCTAGGGTTAGGGTTAGGGCTAGGGTTAGGGCTAGGGTTAGGGTTAGGGCTAGGGTTAGGGTTAGGGCTAGGGTTAGGGCTAGGGTTAGGGCTAGGGTTAGGGCTAGGGTTAGGGCTAGGGTTAGGGCTAGGGTTAGGGTTGGGGTTAGGGTTGGGGCTAAAGTAAGGGTTAAGGTTGGGGGCTAAAGTTAGGATTAGGGTTGGGGCTAAAGTTACGATTAGGGTTTGGATTACATTTACGGTTGAGATTAGGGTTGGGATTAGAGTTAGGGGTGTGTCAGGGTTAGGGGTGTGGTTAGGGTTACCGTTGGGATTAGGGTTAGGGGTGTGTTTGGATTATGGTTTCAGGTAGAATTGGGGAGTTTCCACTATTCAGGCACATCAAGGGCTCTCCAAACGCGACATGGCGTCCGATCTCAATTCCAGCCAATTCTGCGCTGAAAAAGTAAAACAGTGCTCCTTCCCTTCCGAGCTCTCCCGTGCGCCCAAACAACGGGTTTACCCCAACATATGGGGTATCGGCGTACTCGGGACAAATTGGACAACAACTTTTGGGGTCCAAGTTCTCTTGTTATCCTTGGGAAAATAAAAATTTGGGGGGCTAAAAATCATTTTTGTGGAAAAAAAAAGATTTTTTATTTTCACGGCTCTGCGTTGTAAACTGTAGTGAAACACTTGGGGGTTCAAAGTTCTCACAACACATCTAGATAAGTTCCTTGGGAGGTCTAGTTTCCAATATGGGGTCACTTGTGGGGGGTTTCTACTGTTTGGGTACATCAGGGGCTCTGCAAATGCAACGTGACGCCTGCAGACCAATCCATCTAAGTCTGCATTCCAAATGGCGCTTCTTCCCTTCCGAGCTCTGCCATGCGCCCAAACAGTTGTCCCCCCCCCACATATGGGGTATTAGCGTACTCAGGACAAATTGGACAACAACTTTTGGGGTCCAATTTCTCCTGTTACCTTTGTGAAAATACAAAACTGGGGGCAAAAAAATCATTTTTGTGAAAAAAAAAAAAGAATTTTTATTTTCACGGCTCTGCGTTATAAACTGTAGTGAAACACTTGGGGGTTCAGAGATCTCAAAACAAATCTAGATGAGTTCCTTAGGGGGTCTACTTTCCAAAATGGTGTCACTTGTGGGGGGGTTTAATGTTTAGGCACATCAGGGGCTCTCCAAACGCGACATGGTGTCCCATCTCAATTCCAGTCAATTTTGCATTGAAAAGTCAAATGGCGCTCCTTCCCTTCCGAGCTCTGCCATGCGCCCAAACAGTCCACCCACATATGGGGTATCAACGTACTCAGGACAAATTGCACAACAACTTTTGGGGTCCAATTTCTTCTCTTACCCTTGGGAAAAAAAATTGGGGGTGAAAAGATCATTTTTGTGAAAAAATATGATTTTTTATTTTTACGGCTCTGCATTATAAACTTCTGTGAAGCACTTGTTGGGTCAAAGTGCTCACCACACATCTAGATAAGTTCCTTAAGGGGTTTACTTTCCAAAATGGTGTCACTTGTGGGGGGTTTCAATGTTTAGGCACATCAGGGGCTCTCCAAACGCAACATGGCGTCACATCTCAATTCCAGTCAATTTTACATTGAAAAGTCAAATGGCGCTCCTTCCCTTCCGAGCTCTGTCATGCGCCCAAACAGTGCTTTACACCCACATATGGGGTATCAGCGTACTCAGGACAAATTGTACAACAACTTTTGTGGTCCACTTTCTCCTGCTACCCTTGGTAAAATAAAACAAATTGGAGCTGAAATAAATTTTGTGTGAAAAAAAGCAAAATGTTCATTTTTATTTAAACATTCCAAAAATTCCTGTGAAACACCTGAAGGGTTAATAAACTTCTTGAATGTGGTTTTGAGCACCTTGAGGGGTGCAGTTTTTAGAATGGTGTCACACTTGGGTATTTTCTATCATATAGACCCCTCAAAATGACTTCAAATGAGATGTGGTCCCTAAAAAAAAATGGTGTTGTGAAAATGAGAAATTTCTGGTCAACTTTTAACCCTTATAACTCTCTAACAAAAAAAATGTTGGTTCCAAAATTGTGCTGATGTAAAGTAGACATGTGGGAAATGTTACTTATTAAGTATTTTGCGTGACATATCTCTGTGATTCAAGGGCATAAAAATTCAAAGTTGGAAAATTGTGAAATTTTCAAAATTTTCGCCAAATTTCCATTTTTTTCACAAACAAACGCAGGTAATATCAAAGAAATTTTACCACTATCATGAAGTACAATATGTCACGAGAAAACAATGTCAGAATCACCGGGATCCGTTGAAACGTTCCAGAGTTATAACCTCATAAAGTTATAGTGGTCAGAATTGTAAAAATTGGCCTGGTCATTAACGTGCAAACCACCCTTGGGGGTAAAGGGGTTAAGCAGGCCACAGGTTTCAAGTAACATGTGAAAGAAAAAGGATCTCTCTGCGGCTGAAAATCATCAAATAGTGCAATGCCTTGGACAAGGTATGAAAACATTAGATCTTTCACGAAAACTTAAGAGTGATCATCATACTGGGAAGAGATTTGTGGCTGATTCTGAGCACACACGTGTTCGTACTGATAAAGGCATAATGAGGAAGATTTCTGCCAGGCAAGTTCATCGGATTAAGAGGACAGCGGCCAAAATACCTTTACAAAGCAGCAGTTATTTGAAGCTGCTGGTGCCTCTGGAGTCCCTCGAACCTCAAGGTATAGGATCCTTCAAAGGCTTGCTGTAGTGCATAAACCTACTATTCGGCCACTCCTAAACAGTGCTCACAAGCAGAAACGGTGGCAGTAGGCCCAGACATACATGAAGACTAATTTTCAAACAGTCTTGTTTACTGATGAGTGTCAAGCAACCCTGGATGGTCCAGATGGATGGAGTAGTGGATGGCTGGTGGATGGCCACCATGTCCCAACAGGGCTGCAACGTCAGCAAGGAGGTGGAGGAGTCATGTCTTGGGCCGGAATCATGGGGAAACAGCTGGTAGGGCCCTTTAAGGTTCCTGAAGGTGTTAAAATAACCTCTGCAATGTATAAAGAGTTTCTGAATGACAACTTTCTTCTATGGTCTAAAAAGCAAAAAACGTGCCTTCAGGAGCAAAATCATCTTCATGCATGACAATGCACCATATCATGCTGCCAGGAATACCTCTGAGTCATTGGCTGCTATGGGCATAAAAGGAGATAAACTCACGGTGTGGCCACCATCTTCCCCTGACCTCAACCCTATAGAGAACCTTTGGAGTATCATCAAGCAAAAGATCTATGAGGGTGGGAGGCAGATCACATCAAAACAGCAGCTCTGGGAGGCTATTATGATTTCATGCAAAAAAATACAAGCAGAAACTCTCCAAAAACTCACAAGTTCAATGGATGCAAGAATTGTGAAGGTGATATCAAAGAAGCGGTTCTATGTTAACATGTAACTTGGCCTGTTAGGATGTTTTGGAGTTAAATAGCTTTTTTTGTTCAGTGAATGGGACCTCCTAATGGTGCAGATTCTACAAATGAGCATTTTCAGTTCTTTAAAACATATCAAATGTTTAGAAATTCTACTGCTCCTAATAATTTGGAACAGTGCATTTTGAGTTTTTATTCATTTTGGAGATTATACTGTTATTGGGAGGTTTCTTCAATAAAATTTGATGTATCATCTAACGGGTGATGACTTTTATTAGACTCACTCATTTGCACCGACCATTTAGGAAAATCCTGGAAAAATGTAATTTGCATAATAATTTGGAACATGGTGTAGATAGATATCATATATACTCGAGTATAAGCCGACCAGAGTATAAGCCGAGACAGGGCCGGCGTCAGCACCTGGCACACAAGGGCAAGTACCGGGGCCCTGGCGAGACGGGGGGGGCATTCACGGTACGGCACACTGAGGCTCCGAGGGGCATTAGGGGCATGCAGCTGCCTAGGGCCCCCGCTCCCCCAGGGGCCCTCAGCTAGCGGCACATCATGCAGCCGCTATGGGGCCCCTATGAGGCAGGGGGCCCGCCTGCCACCAGAGCCGACTCCCCCGGTACAGTTCAAAACAATGATGGAGAGAATGTCAGCTGACGCTCCCTCTCCCATCATTCCCCGCTCTGACTGACACTGCGGGTGCGAGATTACATCAACGCTGTGGGCTGTGTTATATGCTACATGGGCTGTGCTATATACTACGTGGGCTGTGCTATATACTACGTGGGCTGTGCTATATACTACGTGGACTGTGCTATATACTACGTGGCTGTGTTATATACTATGTGGCTGAACTATATACTACCCATTTTGCACTTTTACAAATGTTCTACGTTAATACTTTCTAATTTTACTTTAAAAAGTTTTCCATTAAAAAATTGTCATATTCAATGTATGCAGTTTTTTCTTTGCAGCAAGTTCAGCTAACAATAAAATGCCTACTGGTAACTGAGGAAGAGGAAGTAGGTCACAAAAATTGGCATATAAGGGGTTGACTTATATAAAGCCCCTCTGCTGTATGGTATTGTAGAATTTACAATAGCTATCACTCATGTAAGAAGTGAAATCTGGCATTGTACTATACCTATATTTCTGTGCTGCATCTGTGCATTATGAATCGTGGTATGTGTTAAAGGGGGGGCCCACTGAGACTCTTTCGCCCGAGGCCCTCAAAAACCTGGAGCCAGCCCTGAGAGGAAACCCCTAATTTTGCCACAATCAACTGGGAAAACGTATTGACTCGAGTATAAGCCTAGGGTGGGAAATGCAGCAGCTACTGGTAAATTTAAAAAATAAAAAGATACCAATAAAAGTAAAATTGATTGAGACATCAGTAGGTTAAATGTTTTTGAATATCCATATTGAATCAGAAGCCCCATGAGATGCTCCATACATAATACACCCCATATAATGCTCCATAAAGTTCATGATGGGCCCCATAAGATGCTCCATACAAAAATATGCCACATATAATGCTGCACAAAGGTCAATAATGGCCCCATAAGATGCTCCATATTAAAATATTCTTCATGTAATGCTGTCCAAAGGTTAAAGGGAACCTGTCACCCCTAAAATCGAAGGTGAGCTAAGCCCACTGGCATCAGGGGCTTATCTACAGCATTCTGTAATGCTGTAGATAAGCCCCAGATGTATCCTGAAAGATGAGAAAAAAAGGTTATATTATACTCACCCAGGGGCGGTCCCGGTGCGGTGCAGTCCGGTCCGGTCAGATGGATGTCGCGGTCCAATCTGAGGCCTCCCATCTTCTTACAATGACGTCCTCTTCTTGTCTTCATGCTGCGGCTCCGATGCAGGCGTACTTTGTCTGCCCTGTTGAGGGCAGAGCAAAATACTGCAGTGCGCAGGCGCTGGGAAAGGTGACAGGTTCCCTTTAATGAGGGCCCCATGAGATGCTCCATAGAATAATATGCCTCACATGCTGCTCCATAAAGGATGATGGCCCCATAAGATGCTCCATAGAATAATATTCCCCATATAATGCTCCATAAAAGTTGATGGCCCCATAAGATGCTCCACAGAATAATATGCCCTATATGCTGCGTCATAAAGGTTGATGGCCCCACAAGAGGGGATCAGGTGCCTGTGTCGCAGCTGGCTCAGGCCCCCGACACTTGCCATATTCACCTGTCCCCGTTCCACCGCCACTGTGTCTTCCAGGTCTCTGCAGTGACTATTCAGGCAGAGGGCGCACACTAAACACGTCATCGCACTCTCTGACTTGACCGACACAGAACGGCGGTGGAATGGGGACAGGTGAATATCGCATGGCTCACCCTTCCCCGTCCTACTCAGCCTATCCCGGCGTGGTCTCTCTGCAAATCCCTGCGTCGGCAGCTTGTTTCTGTGTACAGCGGTCACGTGGTACCGCTCATTAAAGTAATGAATATGCACGCCATGCCTAAGGGAGTGGAGTTGCGTCCATATTCATTACTTTAATGAGTGGTACCATGTGACCGCTCAACACAGGAAGAGCAGCAGGCACCAGAGACCATCTGAGAAGCAGGGAGGTGCAGAGACAGCATCGGGAGGGTCGGTATGATGTAACAGCCGCCACTCCTGGCGCTCCCCCTCCGACCCTTAGGACAATGACTCGAGTATAAGCCGAGAGGGGCACTTTCAGCCTAAAAAAATGGGCTGAAAATCTCGGCTTATACTCTAGTATATATGGTAGATAAATCTATAGATAGATAGATAGATAGATAGATAGATAGATAGATAGATAGATAGATAGATACCAAGCCCGATCTTTAGTAATAAAGATTTAGTAATAATTTTTCTACCAAATGGCCCTTGGTAGAAAAAAAGATTCCCCACTAGTGATGAGCGAATATACTCGTTACTCGAGATTTCCCGAGCACGCTCAGGTGACCTCCAAGTATTTTTTAGTGCTCTGAGATTTAGTTTTCCTCACCTCAGCTGAATGATTTACATCTCTTAGCCTGCTTGATTACATGTGGGGATTCCCTAGCAACCAGGCAACCCCCACATGTACTTATGCTGGCTAACAGATGTAAATCATTCAGCTGTGGCGATGAAAACTAAATCTCCGAGCACTAAAAAATGCTCGGAGGATGCCCGAACGTGCTCGGAAAATCTTGAGTAACGAGTATATTCGCTCATCACTAGTAATAAACATAATAAAGAGGTACATAAAGAGTTAAAGACACACACACACAAAATCTGCGTTGGCTGGGGTCACATTTGCAAGAAACTCGGACCTCAATATCCGGCACTGCCGCCAGCACTTGGGACCGGAGCGTTCAGCTACATAGAAATACATGCAGCCGCACACTCTGGTGCCAAGTGCCGGCGACAGTGCAGGGTATTGAGGTGTGAGACTCGTGCGAGTTTCTCGCAAGTGTGACCCCAGCCTTAAACGCCATGTTTAATTTACAAAAAATGAAAAAAAAAAATTGCATGAGCTCCCGCGCAATTTTCAAGTCCAAAAAAGGCGGCAACTGGGGGCCGATGTTTGTAGCCTGGGAAGGGGTTAATACCCATGGATCTTCCCGGGCTATGAATATCAGCCCGCAGCTGTATATTTAGCCTTTATTGGCTATTAAAATAGGGAGACACCACCCAAAAAAAATTACTTGGGGTCACCCTCTAAATAGCCAGAAAGGCTATGCAGACAGCTGTGGACTGATATTCATAGCCTAGGAAGGGGCCATGGATATTGCCCCCCCCCCCCCCGGCTACAAATACCAGCTCCCAGCCCCAGAAATGGCGCATCTGTAAGATGCGCCAATTCCAGCACTTAGCCTCTCTTCCCACTGCCCTATAGCGGTGGCATACGGGGTAATAAGGGGCTAATGTCACCGTTGTATTGTAAGGTGACATCAAGCCTTGTACTAAGACACCCTTCCATTACTAATCCTATAGTAGTGAAAGAGTTAAAAAAAAGACACAGCCAGAAGAAAGTATTTTAATATCCTTAATTTCACCATACTTACAAACACACCTAAATCCCCAAATCCATCGATAGCCTGCAAAAAATAAAAAATAATAAACCAACCATATACTCCCTGTCCGACGCAGTCCAATAAATAACGACTGTCCCACTATGATCTCCCCTATAGAGCTGTCACATCAGAAGATGTGACAGCTCTATAGGCCTCCAGTGGCACACTGACAGGAGACAATGGCTCCTGCAGTGTTATCACTGAGGGTTCAATGAGTTAATTGCTCTCAATTTACAGCACTGCTGCGTGAGAATTTTCCCACGCAGCTGGGCCGCAAGTGACATTATGAACTATACTGTACTCACAGCGGCGGAGGGATACAGTGCAGAAGGATACCTTCCGCCACTGTATCGCCGGTGCCCCTGGAGAGCAGCCGCATCTGCTGAAGTGACAGCTCTCCACGGGAGATCGTCGTGGGACACTTGTTATTACATGGATTACTGCGGATCAGGGAGTATATTGTTGGTTTATTATTTTTATATTTCTTACAGGTGATGGAGGGCTTCGGGGACTAGGTGATTGGTGAGTATATACTGTATGTTGTATGTACTGTGTGTGTTTTTTTTGTTTGTTTTTTTACACTTGAACACAGTAGCCAGATTATGGAACTACTACTGTCTCATCATCCGGCTAGCTGTCACTGTAGCAAGCATAGCCAGATGGAACAAGTAGTCCCATCAGACGATGCCTGCCTACATTCAGACCTGCACACACACAGCCCCGTACACACACACAGCCCCGCACACATCCACACAGACACACACACCCCAGCAGATAGAAACACACACGGCCCCGCAGACAGACACGCACATCTACTCCGCACACAGTCTACGCCCACACGCTCATCCCCCCCGAGCTGCAGAGTTTCTCACACGCAACTCCACAGCAAAACCGCAGATCTTTTTAACCCCTCTCTGACCTTAGATGTATTATCCCGTCGAGGTGACCTGGGCCTATCTGACCCTCGATGGGATAGTACGTCATAGCGATCGGCCGCGCTCACGGGGGAGCACAGTCGGGTGTCAGCTGACTATCGCAGCTGACATCCGGCACTATGTGCCAGGAGCGCTCACGGACCGCCCCCAGCACATTAACCCCCGGCACACTGCGATCAAACATGATCGCAGTGTTCCGGCGGTATAGGTAAGCATCGCGCAGGGAGGGGGCTCCCTGCGTGCTTCCCCGAGATCCTCGGAGCAACGCGATGTGATCGCGTTGCTCCGAGCGTCTCTTACCTCCTATCCCTGCAGGACCCGGATCCAAAATGGCTGCGGGGCTCCATCCAGGAACTGCAGGGACTACTTCCGGGTCCAGAGCAGGCGCTGGTAAGCCTGCAGCGCTGGATGTCAGATCACTGATCTGACAGAGTGCTGTGCAAACTGTCAGATCAGCGATCTGTGATGTCCCCCCCTGGGACAAAGTTAAAAAAAAAAAAAATCCACATGTGTAAAAAAAAAAAAAAAAAAAATATTCCCATAAATACATTTCTTTATCTAAACAAAAAAAATTAAAAAAAATCAATAAAAGTACACATATTTGGTATCGCCGCGTCCGTAACAACCCGACCTATAAAACTGTCCCACTAGTTAACCCCTTCAGTGAACACCGTAAGAAAAAAAAAACGAGGCAAAAAGCAACGCTTTATTATCATACCGCGTGGAATAACACGCGATCAAAAACACGGATATAAATAACCATGGTACCGATGAAAACATCATCTTGTCTCGCAAAAAACGAGCCACCATACAGCATCATAAGCAAAAAAATAAAAAAGTTATAGTCCTCAGAATAAAGCGATGCCAAAATAATTATTTTTTCTATAAAATAGCTTTTATCATATAAAAGCGCCAAAACATAAAAAAAAGATATAAATGAGATATCGCTGTAATCGTACTGACCCAAAGAATAAAACTGCTTTATCAATTTTACCAAACGTGGAACGGTATAAACGCCTCCCCCAAAAGAAATTCATGAATAGCTGGTTTTTGGTCATTCTGCCTCACAAAAATCGGAATAAAAGGCGATCAAAAACTGTCAAGTGTCCGAAAATGTTACCAATAAAAACGTCAACTCGTCCCGCAAAAAACAAGACCTCACATGACTCTGTAGACCAAAATATGGAAAAATTATAGGTCTCAAAATGTGGAGACGCAAAAACTTTTTTGCTATAAAAAGCGTCTTTTAGTGTGTGACAGCTGCCAATCATAAAAATCCGCTATAAAAAACGCTATAAAAGTAAATCAAACCCCCCCTTCATCACCCCCTTAGTTAGGGAAAAATAATACAATTAAAAAAATGTATTTATTTCCATTTTCCCATTAGGATTAGGGCTAGGGTTAGGGCTAGGGCTAGGGTTAGGGCTAGGGTTAGGGCTAAAGTTAGGGTTAGGGTTGGGGCTAAAGTTAGGGTTAGGGCTACATTTAGGGTTAGGGTTTGGATTACATTTAGGGTTGGGATTAGGGTTGGGATTAGAGTTAGGGGTGTGTCAGGGTTACCGTTGGGATTAGGGTTAGGGGTGTGTTTGGATTAGGGTTTCAGGTAGAATTGGGGAGTTTCCATTGTTCAGGCACATCAGGGGCTCTCCAAACACGACATGGCGTCCGATCTCAATTCCAGCCAATTCTGCGCTGAAAAAGTAAAACAGTGCTCCTTCCCTTCCGAGTTCTCCCTTGCGCCCAAACAGGGGTTTACCCCAACATATGGGGTATCAGTGTTCTCGGGATAAATTGGACAACTTTTGGGGTCCAAGTTCTCTTGTTATCCTTGGGAAAATAAAGATTTGGGGGGCTAAAAATCATTTTTGTGGGAAAAAAAGGATTTTTTATTTTCACGGCTCTGCGTTGTAAACTGTAGTGAAACACTTGGGGGTTCAAAGTGCTCACAACACATCTAGATAAGTTCCTTGGGAGGTCTATTTTCCAATAAGGGGTCACTTGTGGGGGGGTTTCTACTGTTTCGGTACATCAGGGGCTCTGCAAATGCAACATGACGCCTGCAGACCAATCCATCTAAGTCTGCATTCCAAATGGCGCTCCTTCCCTTCCGAGCTCTGCCATGCACCCAAACAGTGGTTACCCCCCACATATGGGGTATCAGCGTACTCAGGACAAATTGGACAACAACTATAGGGGTCCAATATCCTGTTACCCTTGTGAAAATAAAAAACTGGGGGCTAAAAAATCATTTTTGTGAAAAAAAAAATATATATTTTCACTGCTCTGCGTTATAAACTGTAGTGAAACACTTGGGGGTTCAAAGCTCTCAAAACACATCTAGATAAGTTCCTTAAGGGGTCTACTTTCTAAAATGGTGTCACTTGTGGGGGGTTTCAATGTTTAGGCAAATCAGGGGCTCTCCAAACGCAACATGGTGTCCCATCTCAATTCCAGTCAATTTTGCATTGAAAAGTCAAATGGCGCTTCTTTCCTTCCGAGCTCTGCCATGCGCTCAAACAGTGGTTTACCCCCACATATGGGGTATCAGCGTACTCAGGATAAGTTGTACAACAACTTTTGGGGTCCATTTTCTCCTGTTACCCTTGGTAAAATAAAACAAATTGGAGCTGAAATAAATTGTGTGAAAAAAAGTGAAATGTTCATTTTTATTTAAACATTCCAAAAATTCCTGTGAAACACCTGAAGGGTTAATAAACTTCTTGAATGTGGTTTTGAGCACCTTGAGGGGTGCAGTTTTTAGAATGGTGTCACACTTGGGTATTTTCTATCATATAGACCCCTCAAAATGACTTCAAATGAGATGTGGTCCCTAAAAAAAAATGGTGTTGTAAAAATGAGAAATTTCTGGTCAAATTTTAACCCTTATAACTCCCTAACAAAACAAAATTTGGTTCCAAATTTGTGCTGATGTAAAGTAGACATGTGGAAAATGTTACATATTAAGTATTTTGCGTGACATATCCCTGTGATTTAAAGGGCCACTGTCACCCCCCCCCCCAGCCGTTATAAACTAAAAGAGCCACCTTGTGCAGCAGTAATGCTGCAGTCTAACAAGGTGGCTCTTTTAGTTTTTGATTCATTTATTACCTCAAAAAAGCGTTTTAAAAATTGGCCACACATACCAGATATTATACCGGGAGGCGGTCCGAAGCGTCCTGTATGAATCCCCCAACTGCCGTCACTCATCTCTTCAGGGCCGATGTTCCCCGCCCCCTGAGCGCTGTTATCTTCTGAAATCCGGCGCCTGCGCTGTCCGTGCCTGCCTGGGGCCTGCGCAGTGTTCATTGTCAGTGCGGCCACACTGTTGCTGAAGCCCCCGCCCCGCACTGTTATTCATTATGCACAGTGCGGGGCTGGGGTTCCTGGGAAGGCGGGGGAGCTGGGGAGCGTCGGAGCTGGGGAGCGTCTAAACAGCGCAGTGCGCATGCCCAGGAACCCCAGCCCCGCACTGTGCATAATGAATAACAGTGCGGGGCGGGGGCTTCAGCAACAGTGTGGCCGCACTGACAATGAAGACTGCGCAGGCCCCAGGCAGGCACGCACAGCGCAGGCGCCGGATTTCAGAAGATAACAGCGCTCAGGGGGCGGGGAACATCGGCCCTGAAGAGAAGAGTGACGGCAGTTGGGAGCTTCATACAGGACGCTTCGGACCGGCCCCCGGTATAATATCTGGTATGTGTGGCCAATTTTTAAAACGCTTTTTTGAGGTAATAAATGAATCAAAAACTAAAAGAGCCACCTTGTTAGACTGCAGCATTACTGCTGCACAAGGTGGCTCTTTTAGTTTATAACGGCTGGGGGGGGGGGTGACAGTGGCCCTTTAAGGGCATAAAAATTCAAAGTTGGAAAATTGCAAAATTTTCAAAATTTTTGCCAAATTTCCATTTTTTTCACAAATAAACGCAAGTTATATCGAAGAAATTTTATGACTATCATGAAGTACAATATGTCACGAGAAAACAAATGTCAGAATCGCTAAGATCTGTTGAAGCGTTCCAGAGTTATAACCTCATAAAGGGACAGTGGTCAGAATTGTAAAAATTGGCCCGGTCATTAACGTGCAAACCACCCTTGGGGGTAAAGGGGTTAAACCTGCAGTTTTGCTGCGGATTTTACTGAATCATTGGAAGTCAATGAGTGCAGAAACACTGCAGATCAGCAAAAAGAATTGACATGCTGCGGAAAATAAAACGCTGTGATTCTGCCGATTTTTCGCCATATGTGCACAGTGTTTTTGTATTTCCCATTGATTAACATTGTGTGCACAATGTACTGCGGATTTGAGGCAATTCCGTGCATCCAAAAACGCTGTGGAAACGCATCTAAATCTGCAACGTGTGCACATAGCCATAACATGCTCTAAAAACACAGTTCTTTAGACTGACCCATCATCACCTCATTAATCTAACTATTCCCTGTTCTCACTTCCTAACCTATTCTCAGAACATGATCCCTCCTATAATCTGTTACCACAACTTCCATGGACACGGTAGCATTTTGTATCTGTATACCCGTATTATACTGATGGCCGAGCCATTCACAACACCTACATTTTATTGTGTCAGCCCTTGTTCCTCATAGATTGTAAATTTGTGAGCAGGGTCCTCACTCTTCTTGGTGTCTGTTGAATGAGTTTGTCTGTGATGCCTTTCTTGTCTGTACAGTGCTGAGGAATATGTTGAAGCAGCTACTGGTAAACTTCAAAAATAAAAATAGATACCAATAAAAGTAAAATTAATTGAGACATCAGTAGGTTAAGTGTTTTTGAATATCCATATTGAATCAGGAGCCCCATATAATTCTCCATACAGTTCATGATGGCCCCATAAGATGCTCCATACAAAATATGCCCCATATAATGCTGCACAAATGTTTATTATGGCCCCATAAGATGCTCCATACAGATATTTGCCCCATATAATGCTGCACATGGCCCCATACAGATATTTGCCCCATATAATGCTGCACCAGGATCCATAAGATGCTCCATACAGATATTTGCCCCATATAATGCTGCACATGGCCCCATACAGATATTTGCCCCATATAATGCTGCACATGGCCCCATACAGATATTTGCCCCATATAATGCTGCACATGGCCCCATACAGATATTTGCCCCATATAATGCTGCACATGGCCCCATACAGATATTTGCCCCCATATAATGCTGCACATGGCCCCTTACAGATATTTGCCCCATATAATGATGCACATGGCCCCATACAGATATCTGCCCCATATAATGCTTCACCTGGCCCCATAAGATGCTCCATACAGATATTTGCCCCATATAATGATGCACATGGCCCCATACAGATATTTGCCCCATACAGATATTTGCCCCATATAATGCTTCACCTGGCCCCATAAGATGCTCCATACAGATATTTGCCCCATATAATGCTGCACATGGCCCCATACAGATATTTGCCCCATATAATGCTGCACATGGCCCCAGATACTTGCCCCATGTAATGATGCACATGGCCCCATAAGATGCCCCATACAGATATTTGCCCCATATAATGATGCACTTATAATGATGTCTCCATGTGACTGCTCACTACAGGAAGAAGCTGCCGGCGCCGGGGAACCAGGGACCGCGCCAGGAGCAGGTGAGTATTATTACACAGCTGCCGCTCCCCCTCCCCTGCCGACCCCTGGGTATGACTTGAGTATAAGCCGAGAGGGGCAATTTCAGCCTAAAAAATTGGGCTGAAATTCTCGGCTTATACTCAAGTATATACGGTAATACTCTATGACACCCAAGACCACCAGGGATATTAAGATTAAACAGTATTTCAATCCAAAACATGAAAATAGGCAAATATTAGTATATTAGAAGCCATAGTTTAGTAACCATGCTTTAGCAGCCATGTCTGCAAGAAAAGAATCGTTAAGTGCCATCAAGTTGGCTCATCTCAGCTTACTTATTGAATCAACAGATTGGTAAAGATGGCACCATGACTTTAGAACAGCTGTTAAAATACAGAACCAAAAAGATAGCACTTCCTGCAGTGACTATTGTTAATAATGCAGCCACACCAAATCAAGAAACACAATAACCAAATTTGGTTTCCAACTCTAATTTCCAAGGTGGACCCATAAATGGGCAAGTTTATATTTTGAGTGAAAATCCTATTTAGTGAATGCAATGTTAGCCCACAGGCAAACTTCAGTGTCAGACACCTAAGCTCAGTGATTATTAATGGTGTCCTCAATATATTCAGGTGACAGATGATGGCGAGTGCCACCTGAATACTGTGATGACACTTAGAAGAGCTTACGAGCAGCTAGCTGCCACCGTCCTGCCTGTTCTGCCCGCTGCTCATCTCTCCCAGACCAGGCCGTGACTCCCGGCTTCATATCACCTCACATCAACAAAGCAGCTCTTTCGGGTAGTCTGCACTGTTGGCGGGACTTCACTGCTGACGTCACACTGACTGGCAGTCGGCTCCCTACAGTTAGGCAGCGGGGAGCCGGCTGTTAGCATGACATCGGCAGTAATGCCCCATAGACAGAGAAGAACTGAAGAGAAAATACTCTGCTGTGCTTGTAAGTTCTTAGTCCCATACAAGAAAAAATGAGCAAAATCCCAGATAACCCCTTTAACCCTGCTGTGGAACCATGAAAAAAAATCACTGCTTTGGTACCATGGGGTCTATATGACCCCAGGCTCAAAATCGCCATATTTCATTTAATTCAACATGCTGGCTGTTCAGAATAATCAAGTTTTATTCTGTCATCATTTGAGAACACAGTTATGAAATCAAACATAACTTTGAAGTGATTTGTCATCAAACACAAACTGAAATGCTTTAATAACTAAAAGTATTCAAATTCAATAAAAAAAAATGCACAGTAACTGCAACTGTGTGGATTTTAGTAAAAACATAATGACAACTAATGATCTGACAATAAATGTAGCCCTTGCATTCACTGCACGTCATAGTGCCATGTTCTTCACAAATGAACTTCTTGCAGTCATTGCAAACAAATCTCGTCCTTTTGTCCTTCGATCGAGGACAAACATAGCACCGTTTGCACTGTCCGGTAACACTGCCGGTGTCACTTGGAAGTGACTAGCCATTGTTTATTTACAATTATATTACAAATCCTGTGAATAAGCAGAAAATATTCAAAAAAAAAAGTCAGACAATAAAGGTACTATGGGGTCAGGAGAGTCCCAAACACAGAAAACTGAAAATAACTTTGAAACAAAATTGAAACACCGGATTACTTACCGGTAATACTCTTTTATAGAGCCACGACAGCACCCACCTGAGAGAAGGGATCCGCCCCTAGGAACAGGAAACCCTACGGAGAGATAAAAGGGGCGGTCCCCCTCGCTCCCACAGTTGGGTTACAGACATTGCGAGGCATCGCCCACATGTTTTAGTAGGCAATTCAGTATATTTTATTTATCATTAGTTAACTTAAATGTGACTAACTATAAGAGCCATACACCCTTAACAGTGACTATATCAAATTATAACTTATTAGGGAGGGAAGTGAAGGGGTGATGTCGTGGCTCTATAAAAGAGCATTACCGGTAAGTAATCCAGGGTTTTCTCTTCGCCACGACAGCACCCACTTGAGAGACTTTCAGAGATAGTCATTTGGGAGGGATCACCGTGTTAAGAACTGATCTACCGAAAGACAAGTCAGTGGAGGTAGATAGATCCAATCTACAGTGATTATAGAAGGTAGTAGAAGACCAGGTTGCGGCCTATTGGAACCTCCGCATCGTTCAGTCCAGGATGATGCTATCGCCCTAGTGGAATGTGCTTTTACAGTCTCAGGTGGATTCTCCCCTTAGACGAATAGGCCAGGCATATTGCCTCCAGAATCCACCGGGATAATGTGTTTTTTGTGATTCCAGATCCTTTTCTATGACCCTGGAAAGAAACAAAGAGAGCCCTCTTCCTCCAGGCGCTAGTTCTGTCTAGATAGGTTATTACGGCCCTTCTCAAATCTAATGTATGGAACTTTTCCTCTTCCTGATTTGTAGGGTTATTATAGAAGGAAGGAAGAAGAATTTCCTGAGATCTATGAAATTTAGTGCATACTTTAGGTAAGTAGGAAGGGTCTGTTTTCACGACAATTCTATCTGGAAATATTGACAGAAAAGGAGGATCTATTGATAATGCCTGCATGTCACTTACCCTTCTCGCCGATACCAAAGCGACGAGAAGAGCAGTTTTGAGGGAGACATGTTTAATGTGAGCTGAGTGTAGTGGCTCAAACGGGTGACCTGTTAAGGCTTCAAGGACTAAATTAACATCCCAAGGAGGTAAGTGGGGAATTTGAACCGATTCTGACCTCTGGCAGGCTGAAATAAATCTGGCTACCCACTTGTCACCCGCAATGTTGTGACTATACAAGGCACCTAGGGCAGAAACCTGTACTTTTAAGGTACTGACTGATAGGCCTAAATCACGCCCTTTCTGGAGAAATTCTAAAATAATAGAGATAGGAATTTCGCTAGACAAGGCGGATGGGTAGAGGCTTAGAAATTTCTTCCACACCCTTACATATATGGAAGTGGAGGATTTTTTTCTACTTAGTAATAGAGTATCAATCACTTTATTAGAAAATCCTCTTAGTTTTAGCAGCTGCCTCTCAAATTGCAGGCTGTCATCCGTGGTGGTTGAAGGGGCCCTGGAAGAGAAGATCCTGATCCTCTGGGAGAATCCATGGATCTGAGATTGACATGGCCCTTAGCCAGGAAAACCATGGTCTCTTTGGCCAAAACGCAGCAATCAGGATCACATTCGCTCTGTCCTCCCTTATCTTCCTGATCACGGTTGGGAGAAGTATCAATGGAGGGAAGGCATAAGCTTTTTGGAATGTCCATGGAATTTGGAGGGCATCGAGGATATTGGGATTGTCGGTTAGGAATAGCGAAGCGAATCTTTTTACTTGTCTGTTGTTTCTTGTAGCGAAGAGATCTATTTCGGGTATACCCCATTTCTCGGTTATCATTGTGAATATATGATGATTGAGAACCCACTCCCCTTGGTGGAGGGTATGACGACTGAAGAAGTCTGCTTTTGAATTGTCCACTCCTCTGACATGTAGTGCTTATAGGGACAGAAGATGTTCCTCGGCCATAGCTAGGATGTTGTCGGCTATAGACATGAGAGTTCCCGATCTTGTTCCTCCTTGATGATTGATATAAGCCACTGATGTCATGTTGTCTGACAACATTCTGGTATCTGTTCCGTGTAGCTGCGGAAGGAATTTACATAGGGCATGATAGATAGCTTTTAGCTCTCTCTTATTAGAGGAGTCATCTGACTCTGAAACAGACCATAGACCTTGGACTATCTGATTTCCTAAATGTGCTCCCCAACCACTAGGACTAGCATCGGTAAATATTGTGTTTGAGGGTCTTACTACCCAGGGGACCGCACTAACCAAGTGATTTGGTTCTAGCCACCAGGTCAGGGATTGGATTACTTCTGCTGAAAGGGAAATTTGACCCCTTAAATGACCCTGTAATCTTTCTTCCTCGTGTAAAATTGTATACTGTAACCGCCTAGAATGAAACTGAGCCCATGGGACAGCCGGAATGCATGACGTAAGGGAACCAAGAAGGGACATGCCTTCTCTTAGGGAAATTAGAAGGCTATATCTTCTCTCCGTGGATTCCCGTAGGAACAGGAAACCAACTGTGGGAGTGAGGGGGACCGCCCCTTTTATCTCTCCGTAGGGTTTCCTGTTCCTAGAGGCGGATCCCACTCTCTCAAGTGGGTGCTGTCGTGGCGAAGAGAAAAAACAAATTCAAAATATCATCAACATAAGCAGAAATGTGTTACTTGAAAATACATAGAAGGTCAATGTCCGAGATTGACCAGTTTAGAAATATTTCAATTTATTCAGCACTAGGGTCTATATGACCCCATGGTTCCACAGCAGGGTTAAGCATAAGATTAAACCTTAAAGCAAAGGTGAAAATGACAGTGATTGGATTCTTGCTCAGTTCTTCTGATTCACCAAGGTGTAACACTACTCCATCTCTGACATCAGCTACATGCAGTGTGGGAACAGTTCCCGCCCATTGCATAAAATGATTAAGGACAGCTGTAGACACGTGGTTTATAGCCACATATATCACTCACTTATACCACTATAAACAGATGAGAACAGAGGAAGAAGAGATGAATCAGCGTTATCTAGGAGGATGACCTTGTAATTCTGTAAAGCATTACTCATATACAGATCAAACTGTCACACATATCCCAAAATAATAAGTTTATCCCTCTCAGAATAATTGACAAAAAAGTGCAACACATACAAAACAGAACCTATATCTGGTATTTCCTTAATATTATCTACAGAAATGCCATTTTTTAATACATCATTTAGATGAAAAAAGAAATCCCCACATGGCCTACACCCACTGTTAGTAAGGCAGTTAATGATAAAGGGAATTGTCCTATAGAACTGGTCACTGAGGACCAAGAGAAGGCAGAATTACTAGATAGGTTACTGTGCAACACATTTCACGTGAGTCCAGGTCTGACCGGCCTAAGAGGACAGAGCCCGAGAGGGGCGGCGTCCGGCAGCCACATTCACCAAATATTGTTCTAGTCCCTGAATGTAGTGATATTTCTGGTGAGGCGTACTCCACTGAGAAGAGGAGACACATTCATTAAGTGGTAAAAGATTTTTAGAAAAATAAATAAATCCAGTAGTGACGGATGGTACGGACTTTCTAATTAAAGTATATTAGAAAACTGAATCGATTATGGCATTTCAGATTTAGGATGAAAATTAATTTGTGTTTTGGACTATCCACTTTAAGGTTCAGGCTTAGAAAGTAGGGTTTGTAATACAACAGCCTGTCTAAGCCCTAAAGAAGAGAGCGGTGCCCAAGCAGAAGCCGCCTGAGAAACGCTATGAGGTCGGCGGTGTCTACCGCTGAGACTGTAAACGCAGACCTTAGCATAGCGCAACTTCACATGGCTTTTTTTCTATCCACATGACTGATGAAGGTCATTTGTTGACCGAAGCGTTATATTATCATTTTCTACATTCAATAAATTTCGTTTGAATACGCCTATTTGAGTGCCAAGTGTCTCAACATTACAGTTGAAAGATTTGGTTATCTTACTTGCGCACCACCTTGATTCCACAACTGTTGTTCTTTCATTTTGTACATGAGCCAGTTAAGAATTCACCTAACCGTAGCCTTGTCCATTCCATACTTGGTCATTTTTTCAATAAGGATAGTAAGAGATACTTTATCAAATGCTTTGCTGAATTCGAGATATACTATATCTACCATGTTTCCCTGATCCACCCAGTCAGTGATTCCATCACAGAAAGAAATTAGATTAGTCTGCCAAGACTTGTTAGCTACAAGCCCACACTGGCTCTGGTTAATTACTGTATTCTTATTCAAGTACTTACATACATGCCATTTAACAACTTGATCAAACATCTTTCCTGGTATAGAAGTAGAGTTTATTCTTTTTATCCTTTCAGTGTGTTTCCAGGTGGGCTACAGAAAGTGCCGCCTGTAAAGGTACCTTCACACGAAACGACTTTGTAACGATATCGCTAGCGATCCGTGACGTTGCAGCGTCCTCGCTAGCGATATCGTTTAGTTTGACACGCAGCAGCGATCAGGATCCTGCTGTGATGTCGCTGGTCGCTGAATAAAGTCCAGAACTTTATTTGGTCATCCGATCGCCGTGTATCGTTGTGTTTGAAAGCAAAAGCAAAGATACCAGCGATGTTTTACACTGGTAACCAGGGTAAACATCGGGTTACCAAGCGCAGGGCCGCGCTTAGTAACCCGATGTTTACCCTGGTTACCAGCGTAAAAGTAAAAAAAACAAACAGTACATACTCACCTGCGCGTCCCCCAGCGTCTGCTTCCTGACACTTACTGAGCGCCGGTCCTAAAGTGAAAGTGAAAGCACAGCGGTGACGTCACCGCTGTGCTGTTAGGGCCGGAGCTCAGTCAGTGTCAGGAAGCAGACGCCGGGGGACGCGCAGGTGAGCATGTACTGTTTGTTTTTTTTACTTTTACGCTGGTAACCAGGGTAAACATCGGGTTACTAAGCGCGGCCCTGCGCTTAGCAACCCGATGTTTACCCTGGTTACCAGGGGACCTCGGCATCGTTGGTCGCTGGAGAGCGGTCTGTGTGACAGCTCCCCAGCGATCAAACAGCGACGCTGCAGCGATCGGCATCGTTGTCGCTATCGCTGCAGCGTTGCTTCGTGTGAAGGTACCTTAAGACACTGTGCACACATTATCTTAGGGCAGACTGCATTCTGCATTACAGCTCTAGCTACGCAGCTTCCCTTTACCTCTTCATTTAACTTTACAGAAAGGTCTTTTTTCTAAGTCCCACTATGTCAGAAGACAAGAGGCGCAATTTATCTCAGTGATGTTTTCATGATTTGGCACATTCCCGGTGCTAGAACCTCAGCATTGCACATTCCTTGCTCTGGACTCTGATGTGCCATACATCATTTTCTGACTTACTTGTAAAGCGCCACCTTAAAAAAATCCATAACATAACAACCTGATGTAATTATATATATAACGGAAAACTGATCACCCCAAAATAATTATCAGAATGCAAGTAGAATCCGTAAGACCCCGAAGGGTTAGACTTGTGGGTACACAACCCTGAAGGAGCATTTTGGGGACTGGGTTGTGGTCACAGCTCCCAGTATGGCCAAAGGGTTCCCATCTCACCGTAGGTGCCCCAGAAGATGCTCCCTGAACTGTGGGGTCTCTGCGCACTCCCTGCCTGCTCTCCCAGGGGACTGTGGTCAGGACGCTCCACCACCTGTGTCCGCGGTCTGCAGAATACAGGTCGCCAGTATAGGTCAAAGCAGAGTTGTGGTCACAGCTCCCAGTATGGCAAGAGGGCTCCCATCTCACAATGGGTGCCCCAGAAGCTGCTCCCCGGACTGTGGGGTCTGTGTGCACTCACTGCCTGCTCTCCCAGAGGACTGTGGTCAGGAAGCTCCACCACCCGTGTCCGCGGTCTGCAGAATACAGGTCGCCAGTATAGGGCAGAGCAGGGCTATGGTCACAGCTCCCACTATGACCAGAGATGCCCTAGAAGCTGCTCCCCGAACTGTAGGGTCTGTGCGCACTCCCTGCCTGCTCACCCAGGGGACTGTGGTCAGGACGCTCCACCACCCGTGTCCGCGGTCTGCAGAACACAGGTCGCCAATGCTCTGGTGACGGGATAAGCACAGACACCTCTAGTCAGCACATTACTATGGCAAAGCCAACTACAACCCCCAGCAGTCACTAATCTGCCGGGGACAAGCCTGGAAAGCTGTGCCAGCAGCCACAGGGTACTGCACCTCTCCATCTGTACCCACTGAGCCATGCCGCCTGCCAGGCACAAACGCACGTCAGAAGTTCCGCGCAGTGTGCCCGCTCGTCCGTGTTGCAGAGCCCGGAGGCCCGGCCGGTGTTACCTGCTGTGTGCAGCGGGAGCGCGCTTCCTGCCTCATGCAGATGCCCGGCACAGGCTGATGATGCGGGCAGTGCCCTCCACCTCCGGGCTGTGGATGGGCGGCAGCCGCTCACACACTACTCGCCGCTTCCTGTTCCCGGAGCCGATCAGCTGAGCGCTCAGCAGCAATCCACAGCCAGGCTAGAGCAATCTATCGCGAGCAATCGACCCTGCACGGGAAGAGGCTGCTGAGAACTGGCGGCTCATGCACTAAGCTGATGAGCCAGTGATGCAGCACCGGGCTCTGGGGGTCTGACCGGGCTCTGGGGGTCTGACCGGGTTCTGGGGTCTGGCCGGGCTCTGGGGGTCTGGCCGGGCTCTGGGGGTCTGGCCGGGCTCTGGGGGTCTGACCGGGTTCTGGGGTCTGGCCGGGCTCTGGGGGTCTGACCGGGCTCTGGGGGTCTGACCGGGCTCTGGGGGTCTGACCGGGCTCTGGGGGTCTGACCGGGTTCTGGGGGTCTGACCGGGCTCTGGGGGTCTGACCGGGCTCTGGGGGTCTGACCGGGTTCTGGGGGTCTGACCGGGCTCTGGGGGTCTGACCGAGGCCCGGTGTAATAGTCACCTCCTTACAATTAATACGTGTTTAATTTGTGGACCGAGTGACCATTTTGATCCGAGTCACACTTGTTAATACAAGTCTAGGAGTCCGTGAAAACTGATGGTATCCTAGTGGTATGCTAGTGTACGGGTGCCACAGAGACTGTCGTATTCCTGCCCAAAAGACAAAAATAGCGTATTGTGAATACTGTCATGCGTTTTTACTGCATTTTCTTGTGTCGTAAACCATATAGCGTGTGATCGGTACTGATGCTGCTGTGTGGGCACTACACGGTAACGCCTAAGGTAACTGTTCACTCAGCTCAGGGGTAGAGAAAGTATACGATGCATGTTAGTGCTTAGGTTAGAGATAGCGACCGTAGGGCAGGTATGGGCCCCAGGCAGCACATAGGGGCCGCAAGCAGTGCACAGAGCCCTAAACAGGGCCCCAGGCAGCACACAGGGGCCCCAGGCAACACCCAAGGCCCCAGGCAGCGCACGGAGCCCCAAACAGCGCACCGTGCCCCAGGCAGTGCACAGGATCCCAGGCAGCCCACAGGGGCCTCAGGCTGTACACGGGGCCCCAGGCAGCACACAGGGGCCCCAGGCAGCACACGGAGCCCCAAACAGCGCACGGTGCCCCAGGCAGCGCACAGTACCCCCGGCAGCACACGGGGCCCCTGGCAGCACACGGAGCCCCAGGCAGCACAGAGGGGCCCCAGGAAGAACACGGGCCCCAGGAAGAGCACAGAGGCCCCAGGCAGCCCATGGGGCCCACAGGAGCCCCAGGCAGCCCACAGTGGGTCCCAGATAGCGCACAGGGGGCAGAGACAGTGAGCAAGGGGGTAAGAGAGAGCGCGCAAGGGGGGGAAATAGACAGAGCACATGTGCGCTGTCTGGGACCCCCTGTGCGATGTCTGGGGCCCCCTGTGCGATGTCTGGGGCCCTGCTCTTGAGTATATCACTCAATCCTGTAAGGCTAGTTTCACATTTGCGTACAGCCGTGCGCATGCGTACGCTCTCAGTGAAGCCTTGAACACTGCTGCGCCCCGCCGGTTAAGCTCCGCCCACATTCTTTTGATGGTGCTGCAACCCGCGGCGAAGGCAACAAGTTGGATTTTCTTGCGTTCAACGAATCGTCAAAACAACGCATGCGGACGCAAACATCCGCAGGGCCTGCGTACCTAATGATAAAGATAGAGTACGCAGGCTGCATGCATACCTGGGCGGAGCTTAATTGGTGGGCGCAGCAGTGGGCGGGGCTTCACTAAGAACGTACACAGCAGTGCGCAAATGTGAAACTAGCCTAAGATGTCTAGGGCCCCTGTGTGATGTCTGGGGCCCCTGTGCGATGTCTGGGGCCCATGTGCGATGTCTGGGGCCACATTCTTGAGTACATCACTCAATGGTTCTCATAAGCGTGAACAATCTGATCTACAGCAGCAGGGGCATATTCTGGCCTAGGCTATAATATACCCATGGTCTATACTCCTCTAGGGCAGAATATCAGTGTGTTTTTGCTGCTGTAGTGCTACAGTATATATAGATGCACATACTCAAACCATATACCATTTCATGTGGCTTTTGTCACATTTTCATGCAGTCTGCAGCAGATTTCCCTCTTCCACGTGACACAGAGAAATCTGCTGTGATTCTGCACAAAAAAATACACATCGTTGGGATGCGGATTTTGATGCAGATTGACTGCTGATTTTTTCCCTGTTGAAAATCAGCAGCAAATCTAGTGCAAGGGAAAGGGTGGACTAGACTTATAGCATGTGTTGGAGGCATTACATTGAACTGACAGTAGATGGTGCAGTTCCATCAGTGCATAGTTAATGTTATGTGTTGTTACTTGTTATGTATGTTTCTCCCTGCTCTCTATGATATGCTCTCCAGTGTGAGTTCCTATTCTATCCTGATAAGGTATATAAAGTGAACTTGGAACACTTCCAACAAAAAAAAAAGTTTTCCAATTTTGACAACAATGGAAGACCAACTATATGATCAGCTTTTGAGATTCTACACTGCAACAGAGCAAAAGTACCCCCAGTGGATCTACGATCTACCTCCAGAGAAACGTTCAAATGCCAAGTCCCAGTTTCGACAAACATCTAAGGCTACGTTCACATTTGCGTTGTTGTGCGCAGCGTCGACGACACAACGCATGCATAACGCAGCGATTTGTGACGCATGCGTTCATTTTTTTTACGCCAAAAAACTGCATCATGCAGCGTTGTCTGCGCCCTGACAGTTGCGCCAAAAATGACGCATGCATCACAAAACCCTAGACAATGCATGTCCATGCGCCCCCATGTTAAATATAGGGGCGCCCGACGCAACGCAAATGTGAACATAGACTAAGCCATATCGAGCAGAGAAAGGGATAATTTACTATGGATAAAAGGAGGTTCTCACTAAAAGCCGACTGCCAAATATCCTGAAGGCCTGTCATGACAACCCAACGTCTGGTAGCCATTTTGGCAGAGATAAAACATTTGCCAAAATTTATGACCATTATTACTGGAAGGGAATGAAGAATGATGTTTACCAACATGTCAAAGCCTGTCAAAAATGTTTTGTCACATGTCCCAAAATCAGCAAAAAAGCTCCACCGCTCAACAGTATACCAGTGCCTGGAAAAGTATGGAGCTTAGTTGGCATTGATATGATCGGTCCACTTCAGGAAACATCAAACGGCAACAAATATATAGTTGCTGTCACTGATTATTTCTCAAAGTGGACTGAAGCAACAACTGTTCCAAACAAGAGTGCCATGTCGGTAGCAAAATTTTTGTACACCATTACTTGCCGCTTAGGCTGTATGGACACTCCGATTAGCGACCAGGGAAGAGAGTTTGTGAACTCGATCATTGACCTGATGGATCATTTTAAAACAGATCACATTTCATCTTCCTACCACCCACAAACAAATGGCCAGTGGGAACGTGATAATTGAACGCTCAAACAATCTTTTAGCAAGCTTGTCAATGACCAAGGAACCAGCTGGGACCAGTTCATTCCAGGTGTTTTGTTTGCCTATCACACATCTGTGCATGCCTCAATCAAGTGCACTCCATTTGATGTCATGTATGGACGAAAGGCTAAGCTTCCTATTGACCTCAATCCATCAGCAAATGACACTGTGGATGTCATGTCTCTTTCAGATTATGCCAACCCTGATGTGCTAAATACACTCACAACCATTCATAACAGGATCCTCTCAACTGTAAGTACCAACATCCATTCTGCTCAGGAACACCAAAAGTGTGCCTTTGATCACTGACACAAGAGCAACAAAGAAATCACTGCTGGCACCATTGTTTATATCAAGAATCAATGTCGTATTCATCGCATGGGTTCAAAGATGCACCACGCTGGGTTGGACCCTGCTTAGTTGTGGAATCCTTAACCAAGGGATGAGTAAAACTTAACAATAAGACTGGCAAGATACTAAGCAACACCTACCATGCCAGGAACCTAAAGATTTACCAGGATGAAGAGACTTCTCTACCACCCCAGTCCCCTGATGACTGTCCCAGTGACTCTGCCACACAGAAACACCAGCAAACCAAGACTTTCAACCCACTACCAAGTTCAGGAAGGAAGTATCTTACCACCACTCTTGACCTTACGTTTAATAGGGTTGTGTACTTTGGAGGCACAAGAGATCTTGGACAACGACGGCATACATATAAAACCAAAGGTGATGGGAACTGCTATTTTTGGGCCATCAGCTACTTCTTGACAGGAACAGAGGACAACTACTCCCTTCTCAGAGCTAAAGTCATCCACCACATGAAAACTGACTTGTCCAAAAAACTACAGGGCTACTGTAATCAAGATGTGAATGAATATGTGAACACCTCCGGCATCTCTTGTGATGGAGTCTGGGCAACTGATGCTTAAATCATGGCCACAGCAAATCTGTTGAGTTGTGACATCGTCATCCACACCAAAGTTGGTGACACCATGGATTGGTTGACCTATCCCGTAAGGTTCAATCTTGCACTTCAACATGCACTTTATCTTGAAAACAATCATGATCATTTTAACCCCTTAACGACCACCGATACGCCTTTTAACGGTGGCCGCTAAGGGTACTTAAACCACAGCGCCGTTAATTAAAAAGTGGAAAAAGTGAATAGCGCCCCCCAGAGTCAGATTTTCTCTGGGGTCTCGATTGCCGAGGGTAGCCGAGACCCCAGAGAACATGATTCGGGGTTTTTTTACCGACCCCCGAGTTGCGATCGCCGGTAATTAACCGTTTACCGGCGGTCGCAACAAAAAAAAAAAAGCGCGATTTGCCATTTAATTTCTCTGTCCTCCGATGTGATCGCACATCGGAGGACAGAGAAATAGGGCCCCCGATAGCCCCCCAATACTCACCTATCTCCCCCGGTGCTCCTCGTGGCTCCCGATGGGCGCCGCTATCTTTTTCAGGGGAAAAAATGGCGGGCACATGCACAGTGCGCCCGGCCCCCGGAAGATCTTTGGGGTCTCGGCTGCCGGGGGTAGCCGAGACCTCAAAGAACATAATCGGGGTCGGTTTTTACCGACCCCTGTTTTGCGATCGCCGGTAATTAACTGTTTACCGGCGACCGCAAAAAAAAAAAGCGATCTGTAATTCTCTGTCCTCTGATGTGATCGCACATCAGAGGACAGAGAAATAAGGGGATTCGGGGACCCTATCATACTTACCGGTGTCCCTGGGTCCTCCTGCGTCTCCTCCTGCCGGCCGGCTTCTTCCTCGGGAAAGAAAATGGCGGGCGCATGCGCAGTGCGCCCGCCATCTGCTGCCATCTGCCGGCAGGAGAGACGAGTTGGGGCAAAAATTAGGGTTAGGGTTGGGGCTAAAGTTAGGGTTGGGGCTAAATTTAGGGCTAGGGTTAGGCTACTTTCACACTAGCCTTTTTTGGCTTCCGTCGCAATGCGCCGTTTTAGAGAAAAAATGCATCCTGCAAAAGTGCTTGCAGGATGCGTTTTTTCTCCATTGACTTGCATTAGCGACACATTGCGACGGATTGCCACACGTCGCATCCGTCGTGCGACGGATGCGTCGTGCTTTGGCGGACCGTCGGCACAAAAAACGCTACATGTAAAGTTTTTTTGTGCGACGTGTCCGCCATTTCCGACCGCGTGTGCGCGGCCGGAACGCCGCCCCCGCCTTCCTGCACCTCACAATGGGGCAGCGGATGCGTTGAAAAACAGCATCCGCTGCACCCGTTGTGAGGCGCTTACAACGCTAGCGTCGGTACGTCGGCCCGACACACTGCGACGGGCCGAGTACGACGCTAGTGTGAAAGTAGCCTTAGGCTTCTTTCACACTTGCGTCGGTATGGGGCGGTCGCAATGTGTCGGCCTGACGTACTGACGCACGTTGTGAAAATTGTGCACAACGTGGGCAGCGGATGCAGTTTTTCAATGCATCCGCTGCCCAGTCTATGTCCTGGGGAGGAGGGGGCAGAGTTACGGCCACGCATGCGCGGAAATGGCGGACGCGACGTACACAAAAAAGGTTACATTGAACTTTTTTTGTGACGATGGTCCGCCAAAACTCAACGGATCCAGTGCACGATGGACGCGACGTGTGGCCATCCGTCGGCAATACAAGTCTATGGGCAAAAAAGGCATCCTGTGGGCACATTTGCTGGATCCGTTTTTTGTCCAAAACAACGGATTGCGAAGGATGCCACACTGTTGTGAAATTGGATTTTGGGCTCCCCCGGTGGCCACTGGTGGAATTGAACTGGTGTGCATCATCCCCTCTGTTCACCTGTTTCCATCAGGATGTGGGAGTCGCTATTTAGCCTTGCTCCTCTGTCACTTCCATGCCGGTCAACATTGTAATCAGAAGCCTTTCTGTGCATGTTCCTGCTGCTAGACAACTCCCAGCTAAGTTGGACTTTAGTCCTCGTTTGTTTTTGCATTTTGTTCCAGTTCACAGCTGTAGTTTCGTTTCTGTGTCTGGAAAGCTCTTGTGATCTGAAATTGCCACTCTGATGTTATGAGTTAGTACTAGAGTCTTAAAGTAATTTCAGGATGGTGTTTTGATAGGGTTTTCAGCTGACCATGAAAGTGCCCTTTCTGTCTTCCTGCTATCTAGTAAGCGGACCTCAATTTTGCTAAACCTATTTTCATACTACGTTTGTCATTTTCATCTAAAATCACCGCCAATATATGTGGGGGCCTCTGTCTGCCTTTCGGGGAAATTTCTCTAGAGGTGAGCCAGGACTATATTTTCCTCTGCCAGGATTAGTTAGTCCTCCGGCCGGCGCTGGGCGTCTAGGGATAAAACGCAGGCAACGCTACCCGGCTACTGTTAGTTGTGCGGCAGGTTTAGTTCATGGTCAGTTTAGTTTCCATCCTTCCAAGAGCTAGTTCTTATGTTTGCTGGGCTATGTTCTCTTGCCATTGAGAACCATAACAGTTTGACCGGCCAAAAAAGGGTTAAATTAATTGACAGAGAAAGGAGAGAAAAGAGAAGTCTGCTGAAGATTTTTTTTTTTTTTTTTTTTTTTTCCCCTTCAGTTCTGAGTGTGCTTGTAATTGAATCTCTTGCAAGTCTGCCTATATTGCAGCCTTTCTCTCTCTCTCTCCTTCTAATCCTGGAATGGCTCTGTGTTCACCTGTTTAAAATGGATATTCAGAGTTTAGCTGCAGGTTTGAATAATCTCACCACGAAAGTTCAAAATTTACACGATTTTGTTGTTCATGTTCCTATATCTGAACCTAGAATTCCTTTGCCTGAATTTTTCTCGGGGAATAGATCTTGCTTTCAAAATTTCAAAAATAATTGCAAGTTGTTTTTGTCCCTGAAATCTCGCTCTGCTGGAGATCCTGCTCAGCAGGTCAGGATTGTGATTTCCTTGCTCCGGGGCGACCCTCAGGATTGGGCTTTTGCATTGGCTCCAGGGGATCCTGCGTTGCTCAATGTGGATGCGTTTTTTCTGGCCTTGGGGTTGCTTTATGAGGAACCTCAGTTAGAGCTTCAGGCGGAAAAGGCCTTGATGTCCCTATCTCAGGGGCAAGACGAAGCTGAAATATACTGCCAGAAATTCCGTAAATGGGCTGTGCTTACTCAGTGGAATGAGTGTGCCCTGGCGGCGAATTTCAGAGAGGGTCTCTCTGATGCCATTAAGGATGTTATGGTGGGGTTCCCTGTGCCTGCGGGTCTGAATGAGTCCATGACAATGGCTATCCAGATCGATAGGCGTCTGCGGGAGCGCAAACCTGTGCACCATTTGGCGGTGTCTACTGAGAAGACGCCAGAGAATATGCAATGTGATAGAATTCTGTCCAGAAGTGAACGGCAGAATTTTAGACGAAAAAATGGGTTGTGCTTCTATTGCGGTGATTCAACTCATGTTATATCAGCATGCTCTAAGCGTACTAAGAAGCTTGATAAGTCTGTTTCAATTGGCACTTTACAGTCTAAGTTTATTCTATCTGTGACCCTGATTTGTTCTTTATCATCTATTACCGCGGATGCCTATGTCGACTCTGGCGCCGCTTTGAGTCTTATGGATTGGTCCTTTGCCAAACGCTGTGGGTATGATTTGGAGCCTCTTGAAACTCCTATACCCCTGAAGGGGATTGACTCCACCCCATTGGCTAGCAATAAACCACAATACTGGACACAAGTAACTATGCGGATTAATCCGGATCACCAGGAGATTATTCGCTTTCTTGTGCTGTATAACCTACATGATGTGTTGGTGCTTGGATTGCCATGGCTGCAATCTCATAACCCAGTCCTTGACTGGAAAGCTATGTCTGTGTTAAGCTGGGGATGTAAGGGGACGCATGGGGACGTACCTGTGGTTTCCATTTCATCATCTATTCCCTCTGAGATTCCTGAATTCTTGACTGAATATCGTGACGTTTTTGAAGAACCTAAGCTTGGTTCATTACCTCCGCACCGGGAGTGCGATTGTGCCATAGATTTGATTCCGGGTACCCTAAGGGTCGTTTATTTAATTTGTCTGTGCCTGAACATGCTGCTATGCGAGAATATATAAAGGAGTCCTTGGAAAAGGGACATATTCGTCCTTCGTCATCTCCCTTAGGAGCCGGTTTTTTCTTTGTGGCTAAGAAAGATGGCTCTTTGAGGCCGTGTATTGATTATCGGCTTTTGAATAAAATCACGGTTAAATATCAATATCCGTTGCCACTGCTGACTGATTTGTTTGCTCGCATAAAGGGGGCCAAGTGGTTCTCTAAGATAGATCTCCGTGGGGCGTATAATTTGGTGCGAATTAAGCAGGGGGATGAGTGGAAAACCGCATTTAATACGCCCGAGGGCCACTTTGAGTATTTGGTGATGCCTTTTGGTCTTTCAAATGCCCCTTCAGTCTTTCAGTCCTTTATGCATGACATTTTCCGTGATTATTTGGATAAATTTATGATTGTGTATCTGGATGATATTTTGATTTTTTCGGATGACTGGGACTCTCATGTCCAGCAGGTCAGGAGGGTTTTTCAGGTTTTGCGGTCTAATTCCTTGTGTGTGAAGGGTTCTAAGTGCGTTTTTGGGGTTCAAAAGATTTCCTTTTTGGGATATATTTTTTCCCCCTCTTCCATCGAGATGGATCCTGTCAAGGTTCAGGCTATTTGTGATTGGACGCAACCCTCTTCTCTTAAGAGTCTTCAGAAATTTTTGGGCTTTGCTAACTTTTATCGTCGATTTATTGCTGGTTTTTTCTGATGTTGTTAAACCATTGACTGATTTGACTAAGAAGGGTGCTGATGTTGCTGATTGGTCCCCTGCTGCTGTGGAGGCCTTTCGGGAGCTTAAGCGCCGCTTTTCTTCCGCCCCTGTGTTGCGTCAGCCTGATGTTGCTCTTCCTTTTCAGGTTGAGGTCGACGCTTCTGAAATCGGAGCTGGGGCGGTTTTGTCGCAGAGAAGTTCCGATTGCTCCGTGATGAGACCTTGTGCTTTTTTCTCGCGTAAATTTTCGCCCGCCGAGCGGAATTATGATGTTGGGAATCGGGAGCTTTTGGCCATGAAGTGGGCTTTTGAGGAGTGGCGTCATTGGCTTGAGGGGGCTAGACATCAGGTGGTGGTATTGACTGACCACAAAAATCTAATTTATCTTGAGTCCGCCAGACGCCTGAATCCTAGACAGGCGCGCTGGTCGTTGTTTTTCTCTCGGTTTAATTTTGTGGTGTCCTACCTGCCGGGTTCTAAGAATGTTAAGGCGGATGCCCTTTCTAGGAGTTTTGAGCCTGACTCCCCTGGTAATTCTGAACCTACAGGTATCCTTAAGGATGGAGTGATATTGTCTGCCGTTTCTCCAGACCTGCGGCGGGCCTTGCAGGAGTTTCAGGCGGATAGACCTGATCGTTGCCCACCTGGTAGACTGTTTGTTCCTGATGATTGGACCAGTAAAGTCATTTCTGAGGTTCATTCTTCTGCGTTGGCAGGTCATCCTGGAATCTTTGGTACCAGGGATTTGGTGGCAAGGTCCTTCTGGTGGCCTTCCCTGTCTCGAGATGTGCGAGGCTTCGTGCAGTCTTGTGACGTTTGTGCTCGGGCCAAGCCTTGTTGTTCTCGGGCTAGTGGATTGTTGTTGCCCTTGCCTATCCCGAAGAGGCCCTGGACGCACATCTCGATGGATTTTATTTCGGATCTTCCTGTTTCTCAGAAGATGTCTGTCATCTGGGTGGTGTGTGACCGTTTTTCTAAGATGGTCCATTTGGTTCCCCTGCCTAAGTTGCCTTCTTCTTCCGAGTTGGTTCTTCTGTTTTTTCAAAATGTGGTCCGTTTGCATGGTATTCCGGAGAATATCGTTTCTGACAGAGGAACCCAATTCGTGTCTAGATTTTGGCGAGCATTCTGTGCTAGGATGGGCATAGATTTGTCTTTCTCGTCTGCTTTCCATCCTCAGACTAATGGCCAGACCGAGCGGACGAATCAGACCTTGGAGACATATTTGAGGTGTTTTGTGTCTGCAGATCAGGATGATTGGGTTGCTTTTTTGCCTTTAGCGGAGTTTGCCCTCAATAATCGGGCCAGCTCTGCCACCTTGGTGTCTCCTTTTTTCTGTAATTCGGGGTTTCATCCTCGATTTTCTTCTGGTCAGGTGGAATCTTCGGATTGTCCTGGAGTGGATGCTGTGGTGGAGAGGTTGCATCAGATTTGGGGGCAGGTAGTGGACAATTTGAAGTTGTCCCAGGAGAAGACTCAGCTTTTTGCCAACCGCCGGCGTCGGGTTGGTCCTCGGCTTTGTGTTGGGGACTTGGTGTGGTTGTCTTCTCGTTTTGTCCCTATGAGGGTTTCTTCTCCTAAGTTTAAGCCTCGGTTCATCGGCCCGTACAAGATATTGGAGATTCTTAACCCTGTGTCCTTCCGTTTGGACCTCCCTGCATCTTTTTCTATTCATAATGTTTTTCATCGGTCATTATTGCGCAGGTATGAGGTACCGGTTGTGCCTTCCGTTGAGCCTCCTGCTCCGGTGTTGGTTGAGGGCGAGTTGGAGTACGTTGTGGAAAAAGTCTTGGACTCCCGTGTTTCCATACGGAAACTCCAGTATCTGGTCAAATGGAAGGGATACGGTCAGGAGGATAATTCTTGGGTGACTGCCTCTGATGTTCATGCCTCCGATCTGGTCCGTGCCTTTCATAGGGCTCATCCTGATCGCCCTGGTGGTTCTGGTGAGGGTTCGGTGCCCCCTCCTTGAGGGGGGGGTACTGTTGTGAAATTGGATTTTGGGCTCCCCCGGTGGCCACTGGTGGAATTGAACTGGTGTGCATCATCCCCTCTGTTCACCTGTTTCCATCAGGATGTGGGAGTCGCTATTTAGCCTTGCTCCTCTGTCACTTCCATGCCGGTCAACATTGTAATCAGAAGCCTTTCTGTGCATGTTCCTGCTGCTAGACAACTCCCAGCTAAGTTGGACTTTAGTCCTCGTTTGTTTTTGCATTTTGTTCCAGTTCACAGCTGTAGTTTCGTTTCTGTGTCTGGAAAGCTCTTGTGATCTGAAATTGCCACTCTGATGTTATGAGTTAATACTAGAGTCTTAAAGTAATTTCAGGATGGTGTTTTGATAGGGTTTTCAGCTGACCATGAAAGTGCCCTTTCTGTCTTCCTGCTATCTAGTAAGCGGACCTCAATTTTGCTAAACCTATTTTCATACTACGTTTGTCATTTTCATCTAAAATCACCGCCAATATATGTGGGGGCCTCTGTCTGCCTTTCGGGGAAATTTCTCTAGAGGTGAGCCAGGACTATATTTTCCTCTGCCAGGATTAGTTAGTCCTCCGGCCGGCGCTGGGCGTCTAGGGATAAAACGCAGGCAACGCTACCCGGCTACTGTTAGTTGTGCGGCAGGTTTAGTTCATGGTCAGTTTAGTTCCATCCTTCCAAGAGCTAGTTCTTATGTTTGCTGGGCTATGTTCTCTTGCCATTGAGAACCATAACACCACACGACGCACGTGTGAAAGTAGCCTTAGGGCTAGGGTTAGGGTTGGGGCTAAAGTTAGGGCTAGGGTTAAATTTAGGGTTAAGGTTGGGGCTAAATTTAGGGTTGGGGCTAAATTTAGAGTTAGGGCTAGGGTTGGGGCTAAAATTAGGGTTGGGGCTAAAGTTAGGGTTAGAGTTGGGATTAGGGTTAGGGTTTGGATTAGGGTTGGTATTAGGGTTACGTTTGGGATTAGGGTTACGTTTGGGATTAGGGTTAAGGTTAGGGTTGGGATTAGGGTTAAGGTTAGGGTTGGGATTAGGGTTAGGGGTGTATTGGGATTAGGGTTAGGTTTGAGGTTAGGGTTGAGATTAGGATTAGGGGTGTGTTGGATTTAGGGTTTTGATTAGGGTTATGGTTGAGATTAGGGCTGTTTTGGGGTTAGGGTTGTGATTAGGATTATGGATCGGGTTGAGATTAGGGTTAGGGGTGTGTTGGGGTTAGGGTTGGAGTTAGAATTGGGGGGTTTCCACTGTTTAGGTACATCAGGGGGTCTTCAAACATGACAGCCAATTTTGCGCTAAAAAAGTCAAATGGTGCTCCCTCCCTTCTGAGCTCTACCGTGCGCCCAAACAGTAGTTTACCCCCACATATGGGGCATCAGCGTACTCGGGATAAATTGGACAACAACTTATGGGGTCCAATTTTCTCCTGTAACCCTTGTGAAAATAAAAACTTGGGGGCTAAAAATCTTTTTTGTGGAAAAAAAAAATATTTTTTATTTTCACTAATCTGCATTATAAACTTCTGTGAAGCACATGGGCATTCAAAGTTCTCACCACATATCTAGATAAGTTCCTTGGGGGGTCTATTTTCCAAAATGGGGTCACTTGTGGGGGTTTCTACTGTTTAGGTACATTAGGGGTCTGCAAACGCAACATAACGCCCGCAGACAATTCTATCAAAGTCTGCATTCCAAAACGGCGCTCCTTCCCTTCCGAGCTCAGCCATGCGCCCAAACAGTGGTTTACCCCCACATATGGGGTACCAGCATACTCAGGACAAATTGGACAACAACTTTTGGGGTCCAATTTCTCTTGTTACCCTTGTGAAAATAAAAACTTGGGGGCTAAAAAATCTTTTTTGTGGAAAAAAAATATTTTTTATTTTCACGACTCTGCATTATAAACTTCTGTGAAGCACTTGGGCATTCAAAGTTCTCACCGCACATCTAGATAAGTTCCATGGGGGGTCTAGTTTCCAAAATGGGGTCACTTGTGGGGGGTTTCTACTGTTTAGGCACATCAGGGGCTCTCCAAACGCGACATGGCGTCCGATCTCAATTCCAGTCAATTTTGCATTGAAAAGTCAAATGGCGCTCCTTTGCTTCCGAGCTCAGCCATGCGCCCAAACAGTGGTTTACCCCCACATATGGGGTGTCGGCGTACTCAGGACAAATTGTCCAACTTCTGGTGTCCATTTTCTCCTGTTAACCTTGGTAAAATAAAAATTTGGAGGCAAAAAGATAATTTTTGTAGAAAAAATGCGATTTTTTTATTTTCACGGCTCTACGTTATAAACTTTTGTGAAGTACCTGGGGGTTTAAAGTGCTCACCACACATCTAGATAAGTTCCTTAAGGGGTCTAGTTTCCAAAATGGTGTCAATTGTGGGGGTTTCCACTGTTTAGGCACATCAGGGGCTCTCCAAACGTGACATGGCGTCCGATCTCAATTCCAGCCAATTCTACATTGAAAAAGGAAAACGACACTCCTTCTCTTCCAAGCTCTGCGGTGCGCCCAAACAGTGGTTTACCCCCACATATGGGGTATCGACATACTCAGGAGAAATTGTACAACAACTTTTGTGGTCTAATTTCTCCTGTTACCCTTGTGAAAATAAGAGTTTGTGTGCGAAAAGATCTTTTTTGTGTAAACAAATGCGATTTTTTATTTTTACGGCTCTACGTTATAAACTTTTGTGAAGTATTTGGGGGTTCAAAGTGCTCACCACACATCTAGATAAGTTCCTTAAGGGGTCTAGTTTCCAAAATGGTGTCACTTGTGGGGGGTTTCCACTGTTTAGGCACATCAGGGGCTCTCCAAACGTGACATGGCGTCCGATCTCAATTCCAGCCAATTCTGCATTGAAAAAGTCAAACGGTGCTCCTTCACTTCCAAGCTCTGCGGTGCGCCCAAACAGTGGTTTACCTCCACATATGGGGTATCGGCGTACTCAGGAGAAATTGCACAACAAAATTTGTGGTTAAATTTCTGTTTTTACATTTGTGAAAATTAAAAAAAATGGTTCTGAAGTAAAATGTTTGCAAAAAAAAGTGAAATGTTCATTTTTTTTCCCACATTGTTTCAGTTCCTGTGAAGCACGTAAAGGGTTAATAAACTTCTTGAATGTGGTTTTGAGCAGCTTGAGGGGTGCAGTTTTTAGAATGGTGTCACACTTGGTTATTTTCTATCCTATAGACCCCTCAAAATGACTTCAAAGGTGATGTGGTCCCTAAAAAAAAGATGGTGTTGTAAAAATGAGAAATTGCTGGTCAACTTTTAACCCTTATAACTCCCTAACAAAAAAAAATTTTGGTTCCAAAATTGTGCTGATGTAAAGTAGACATGTGGGAAATGTTATTTATAAACTATTTTTCGTGACATATCTCTCTGATTTAAGGGCATAAAAATACAAAGTTTGAAAATTGCAAAATTTTAAAAATTTTCGCCATATTTCAATTTTTTTCATAAATAATCGCAAGTAATATCGAAGAAATGTTACCACTAACTTGAAGTACAATATGTCACGAAAAAACATTCTCAGAATCAGCGGGATCCGATAAAGCGTTCCCGAGTTATAACCTCTTAAAGTGACAGTGGTCAGAATTGTAAAAATTGGCTCGGTCATTAAGTACCAAATTGGCTCTGTCACTAAGGGTACCGTCTCACAGTGGCACTTTGGTAGCTACAACGGCACGATCCGTGACGCTCCAGCGTCGCTCCAATATCGCTCCAGCGTCGTAGACAGCGGTCACACTTAGCAATGCAGGACGCTGGAGCGATAATTTCATGACGTATTTGCGATGTAGAAGCCGTTGGTTACTGTGCGCACATCGTATACAACCTTTGTTACACGATGCGATCATGTCGCCACAGCGGGACACTTGACGACGAAAGAAAGTTTCAAACGATCTGCTACGACGTACGATTCTCAGCGGGGTCCCTGATCGCAGTAGCGTGTCAGACACAGCGATATCGTATGGATATCGCTGGAACGTCACGGATCGTGCCGTCGTAGCGACCAAAGTGCCACTGTGAGACAGTACCCTAAGGGGTTAATGTTGTTATCAGTGTTTACTAATCATTTTAATGTTATCAGTGATTACCTTTGAACGTTTATATTGTACACTATGTTCCAAATTATTATGCAAATGACGTTTTTCTCAGATTTTCCTAAATGGTCGGTGCAAATGACAGTCAGTCTAATAAAAGTCAGCACCCGTTAGATGATACATCAAATTTTATTGAAGAAACCTCCCAATGATAACAGTATAGTCTCCAAAATGAATAAAAACTCAAAATGCACTGTTCCAAATTATTAGGCACAGTAGAGTTTCTAAACATTTGATATGTTTTAAAGAACTGAAAATGCTCATTTGTGGAATTTGCAGCATTAGGATGTCACATCCACTGAACAAAAAAAGCTATTTAACTCCAAAACATCCTAACAGGCCAAGTTACATGTTAACATAGGAACCCTTCTTTGATATCACCTTCATAATTTTTTCATCCATTGAACTTGTTGTGAGTTTTTGGAGAGTTTCTGCTTGTATTTCTATGCATGAAGTCAGAATAGACTCCCAGAGCTGCTGTTTTTATGCGAACTGCCTCCCACCCTCATAGATCTTTTGCTTGATGATACTCCAAAGGTTCTCTATAGGGTTGAGGTCAGGGGAAGATGGTGGCCACACCATGAGTTTATCTCCTTTTATGCCCATAGCAGCCAATGACTCAGAGGTATTCTTTGCAGCATGAGATAGTGCATTGTCATGCATGAAGATTATTTTGCTCCTGAAGGAACGTTTCTGCTTTATATACTATGGAAGAAAGTTGTCAGTCTGAAACTCTATATACTTTGCAGAGGTCATTTTCACACCTTCAGGAACCTTAAAGGGCCCTACCAGCTGTTTCCCCATGATTCCAGCCCAAAACATGACTCTTCCACCTCCTTGCTGATGTTGCAGCCTTGTTGGGACATGGTGGCCATCTACCAACCATTCACTACTCCATCCATCTGGACCATCCGGGGTTGCTTGACACTCATCAGTAAACAAGACTGTTTGAAAATTAGTCTTCATGTATGTCTGGGCCCACTGCAACCGTTTCTGCTTGTGAACACTGTTTAAGGGTGGCCGAATAGTAAGTTTATGCACCACAGCAAGCCTTTGAAGGATCCTACACCTTGAGGTTCGAGGGACTCCAGAGGCACCAGCAGCTTCAAATAACTAAGTCATATTACTGTATAGACAAATAAACTTTATTAAATACTTAAAAACAACACAACTATCGATTAAAAAATTTTTTTAACAATGGAGACAACATAAGACAACATATGCAAATAAACCGCACAATACAAGTCATGTGCCACAAGTCATATGTACATACATATATTGAGGTGTATAGAGGTGCATAGAAGGCCTATCTTGGTAATATCTATACCCATGTATGTTGCTGCAGTTCTAAGTAAAAAAACTAATCACAAATATTGAAATGTATCAGCAGTCAACACTGCTATGGAAGTACTAAGGTGCCATACGTAATGTAAAGTGCATAGTGCCCTGCTCTTACCACCACATGACCTCCATAGCAAATGCAAAGTCACAAATAGGGAAGTCCTATTGCTAGCCAAGGAATATAACCATCATATCTCTGTCTTATTGGCCCTATAAAGCCATGCCCCATATATAATGTATAAGTATCAAAAAGAAATACGTTACATAACCTGTAAGTGCGGTCCTGAGCTCCAACGCGCGTTTTGCGTTAGCTTCCCCCGGACGAAGCTAACGCGAAACGCGCGTTGGAGCTCAGGACCGCACTTACAGGTTATGTAACGTATTTCTTTTTGATACTTATACATTATATATGGGGCATGGCTTTATAGGGCCAATAAGACAGAGATATGATGGTTATATTCCTTGGCTAGCAATAGGACTTCCCTATTTGTGACTTTGTATTTGCTATGGAGGTCATGTGGTGGTAAGAGCAGGGCACTATGCACTTTACATTACGTATGGCACCTTAGTACTTCCATAGCAGTGTTGACTGCTGATACATTTCAATATTTGTGATTAGTTTTTTTACTTAGAACTGCAGCAACATACATGGGTATAGATATTACCAAGATAGGCCTTCTATGCACCTCTATACACCTCAATATATGTATGTACATATGACTTGTGGCACATGACTTGTATTGTGCGGTTTATTTGCATATGTTGTCTCCATTGTTAAAAAAAAAAATTTAATCAATAGTTGTGTTGTTTTTAAGTATTTAATAAAGTTTATTTGTCTATACAGTAATATGACTTTGACTTCCGTGTCTGGTTTTTGGATTTTGTTTATTTAATGGAAGTGTCATATATATAGGCCAGTAGTTCTATATATGAGAGCTTCAAATAACTGCTGCTTTGTAATGGTATTTTGGCAGCTGTTCTCTTTATCCAATGAATTTGGCAGAAACCTTCCTCATTATGCCTTTATCTGCATGAACTATGTCTGTGCTCTATTTGTCACCAATCTCTTCACAGTATGATGATCACTCTTAAGTTTTCATCAAATAGATCCTTTTTATTTCCCATATTGCTTGAAACCTGTGGCCTGCTTAATAATGTGGAACATCACTTTTAAGTAGTTTTTCCTTAATTAGAATCACCTGGAAAACTAATTATCACATGTGTTTACGATTGATTTCAGTGATCCATTGAGCCCTGAGACACAATAGCATCCACGAGTTTATTTGAAAAACAAAACAATTAAATCTTTATGACACTTAAATCCAATTTGCATAATAATTTCAAACAGTTTAGTGTCCTGTCACCAGCCATGTGTACGATTATCAGCCGAAAGCCTCTCTGGAACCAATAATTGCCCCATGTAAAAGTACCTTTATAAGTTGAAGTTTCAGAATGTTATAACTTTTATTTTATCCTGAACATTTTTTTTATGAACAATCAAGGTTTTCAGGTTGAAGTAAAAAAAAAGTCTCACAAAAAGAAAAAAAAAACGACTGTAAAAAGCCGTAGCCAGCTCACCAATCAGACCATCAGATGCGGTGCACAGAAGTTCGTCCAGACCAAGACGTCCTGCAATGGCAATCTCAAAAGAACATGGATACTCCAGCTCCAGCAAGATGGGTAAAAAACAAAAAAAAAAACACCTTTTTTTTTCCTTTATATTTTATTGTAAATCCAACATAAAGATAAAAAACAAATCCTTACAAAAGGTAGACCAAACAGGTGATTGTGAAGATATGGCTACGCGTTTTGACCAAAATAGGTCTTACTCATGCCTATGCAGCCCCAAAAGTGAGCGCTACACCTCTCTTGTGAGCAGGCGTCTGTATGCAACATATTGGGGATATAACAACTCTGAAAGTGCACGGCATTGAGAAAGTTTATCTGTCATATCGCGGAGGGGATTTAAAAAGACGCCTGCTCACAAGAGAGGCTTTTTGGATCTATAATCTAAATACCCGTTTCCCTGCTGGCATGAACAGGAGAAATGAAATTATGTATCATTACTGTTGATGTTTTAAAATGTTTTGTATAGTATTGTAGAAATTACCGTATTTTCCGGCGTATAAGATGACTTTTTAACCCCTAAAAATTGTCCCAACAGTCGGGGGTCGTCTTATACGCCGGGTACGGCATGTGCAGGGAGCGATCCTGGATGTTCCCAGGGTCTGAAGGAGAGGAAACTCTCCTTCAGGCCCTGGGATCCATATTCATGTAAAAAATAAAGAATAAAAATAAAAAATATGTATATCCTCACCCCTCCGAGAAGCCTGGCTGTCACCGCTGCAAGCGTCTGCCTCCGTTCCTAAGAATTGGAGAGCGTGAAGGACCTTCGATGACATCGTGATCAGGTGACCGGTCACATGAGCGGTCACGGACCAATCACAGGACTGCGACGTCATCGAGGGTCCTTCATGCTCTGCAATTCTTAGGAACGGAGGCAGACGCTTGCAGCGGTGACAGCCAGGCTTCTCGGAGGGGTGAGTATATACATATTTTTTATTTTTATTCTTTATTTTTAACATGAGTATGGATCCCAGGGCCTGAAGGAGAGTCTCCTCTCCTTCAGACCCTGGGAACCACACGCCGTATAAGATGACTGGGCTTATAAGATGACCCCCGTCTTATACAGCGGGCATATCCCAAATTCCATATTTTATATGGAAAAGTTGGGGGTCGTCTTATACACCCAGTCGTCTTATACACCAGAAAATACGGTATTTTAAAATATATGTGGTTCCAGGACCTTACAAAATGATCATGTGACACGAGGGGTGTGTCTTAGGTCTGTGTGTGCTATATGTGTAGCGCTCACTTTTGGGGCTGCATAGGCATGAGTAAGACCTATTTTGGTTGAAACGCATAGCCATATCTTCACAATCACCTGTTTGGTCTACCTTTTGTAAGGATTTGTTATTTTATCTTCATGTTGGATTTACAATAAAATATAAAGGAAAAAAAAGGTGTTTTTTTTTTTGTTTTTTTTTTACCCATCTTGCTGGAGCTGGAGTATCCATGTTCTTTTAAAAAAAAGTGTGTGTTTAGAGTTTTAAACAATAAAATGTTGAAAAATTATGTAATTCTTGAGTATATCACTCAATGGTGCTCATAAATGTGAAAAATCTGATCTTTAATATGCTTTAATCTTTAATATACTCAAGAACGGGGCCTCAGACATCGCACAGGGGGTCCCAAACAGCACACATGGGATCCCAGACAGCGTACAGGGGCACACTGTCACTTCCCCCTCCCTTGTGTGTGCACTGTCTCTGCCCCCCTGTGCGCTGCCTGGGGCCCTGTGTGCTGCCTGGGTCCCCGTTCACTGTCTCTTCCCCCCTTGCATGCTGTCTCTTCCCCCTCCCTCGTGCACTGTCTCTGCCACACTGTGCGCTGCCTGGGGCCCTGTGCGCTGTCTGGGCCTTCGTGCTCTGCCTGGGGCCAGGTGCGCTGCCTGGGGCCCGTGCGCTGCCTGGGGACTGTGCGCTACCTGGAGCCCCCTGCGCTGCCTGGGGCCCCTGTGCGCTGCCTGGGGCCCGTGCGCTGCCTGGGGACTGTGCGCTGCCTGGGGCCCCTGTGCGCTGCCTGGAGCCCTGTGGGCTGCCTGAGGCCCCTGTGGGTTGCCTAGGGTCCTGTGCGCTGCCTGAGGCCCCTGTGCGCTGCATTGGGCCCGTGCTCTGCCTGGGGCCCCATGCACTGCCTGGGGCCCCTGTGCACTGCCTGGGGCCCCTGTGTGCTGCCTGGGGCCCCTGTGTGCTGCCTGGGGCCCTGGGTGCTGCCTGGGGCCCCATTATTAAGAATGTCACTCAATGGTTCTCAAAAGCCTGAAAAATCTGATCTACAGTAGCTGGGGTATATTCTGACCTGGAGGGGTATAAACTGAACTAGTCCAATTTGTACCCCAGGGTATAGTTTGGGCTAGGCCAGAATATACCCGGGGTATTATCTGGCCTAGGCCACTTTATCCCCGGGTATATTCTGGGCGGGGGGTTAATCTGGCTTGTTACACCGGGCTATTCACATGCGTTCCACCTATATTAACATCATTTTCCTCACGTTTAATTACAGATCGCTTTACCTCCCAATATTCCATTTATATTACTACCATTTCAGGGGCCTATATAGAACGGAGATATAGAGGGTATTTTAGTTATTTATCATCATATTATGTCCTCCTTTTCGCTTTAAAGGTACAGTACTAAGTAGAAATATTTTTTATTTATATAAATCTCCATACTTCAAAGTTATTTTGGTCGATTACCAGCTGTTATATTGCACTAAATTATATGGAAGGAGATCATTTTTTGGAGATGTCCCTTTATTTAAAGGGATAGGGGAGATTTTTGAATGTCAAGTATTTTCTGGTGCAAAAGGTATTTTGGCAAAGAATTCTTGTGCAAAATGAGTACGTTCTATATAAAGCAGCCAAAGGTTAGCTGCTCATTAATTCCATTTGGGGCGACTGTATTCAGATGGTAAATCCATCTTGCCTCTTTCTGCAAGATGAGGCGATCCCAGTCCCCTCCTCTCAGGGGTTTCCCCACTTTTTCAATGCCTATAAATGTTATAGTTGTTTTATTACCATTATGGATCTCATTTATATGTCTGGCAATAGGGGTATCCCTCTTATGTTCAATGTCCCCAAGGTGTTCCCTTATTATCTGTCGAAGTTCTCTTTTTTTCATCCAAATGTATTCAAGTCCACATTGGCAGTTCCCTTTATAAATTACTCCCTCGGTCCGGCAGTTTATAAATAATATGTGGGTATCCCCCCAAGAAAGGTCTTACCTCCTCGTCCATCTCCAAAATAGGCCAGGGTTTTTCAAAGATCTTTCTGATTTTATCAGTTCCAATATTATATGTACTGTAGTTATAAGTCTTACGACATCCTGTTCCGCTGTTCTGTCTTTTTGAGGGTTTCATAGATCACTTCTATCTCTTGTCTTACTGTTTTGATAAGTTTTTGTAGAACCCTCCTAGGGTAACCCCTCTCGAGGAATCTCCTTTCCAAATCATCCGATTGCTCTTTAAAGATCTTTTTATCGGAACAATTCCTACGGATTCGTCTAATGAACCTTCTCTTGGAGGAGGAGAAGCAGATATTAGCAGTGTTGAATGATAAACTGAAGGAACAAATAGAAATCTCTAAGAAATTTTCTACAGAAGCTGACTTTGGAACAAAGGAAAGTAAATTACAAGGGAATATTGAACGATTTCAATATCACCTAAAAGAGAGGAAACATATACAGTCGTAAGACTTAAGGTACCGTCACACTCAGCGACGCTGCAGCGATATAGACAACGAGCCGATCGCTGCAGCGTCGCTGTTTAGGTCGCTGGGGAGCTGTCACACAGACAGCTCCAGCGACTAACGATCAGGGGAACGACTTCGGCATCGTTGAAACTGTCTTCAGCGATGCCGAAGTCCCCCTGCAGCACCCGGGTAACCAGGGTAAACATAGGGTTACTAAGTGCAGGGCCGCGCTTAGTAACTCGATATTTACCCTGGTTACCATTGTAAAAGTAAAAAAAAAAAACACTACATACTCACCTTCTGATGTCTGCCACGTCCCCCGACGTCCACAGGGTTACGCGCTGCTGCTCAGAGCTTCCTGCACTGACTGTCAGCGCCGGCAAAAGCAGAGCACAGCGGTGACGTCACTGCTGTGCTCTGCTTTACTGCCGGCGCTGACACATTCAGTGCAGGAAGTTCTCGGCAGCAGCGCGTAACCCTGTGGACGCCGGGGGACGCGACCGACATCAGAAGGTGAGTATGAAGTGTTTTTTTTTTACTTTTACAATGGTAACCAGGGTAAATATCGGGTTACTAAGCGCGGCCCTGCACTTAGTAACCCGATGTTTACCCTGGTTACAAGTGAACACATCGCTGTATCGGCGTCACACACGCCGATACAGCGATGACAGTGGGTGATCAAGCGATGAAATAAAGTTCTGGACTTCTAGCTCCGACCAGCGATATCACAGCGGGATCCAGATCGCTGCTGCGTGTCAAACACAACGAGATCGCTAACCAGGACGCTGCAACGTCACGGATCGTCATCGTTCTCGCTGCAAAGTCGCTTAGTGTGAAGGTACCTTTATAACTACATATAATAATGGAACTGATAATATCAGAAAGATCTTTGAAAAACACTAGCCTATTTTGGAGATGGACGAAGAGGTAAAACCTTTCTTGGGGGCATACCCACATATTACACTCTAGATGGTGGCCCGATTCTAACGCATCGGGTTTCTAGAATGCACAGCCACGTAGTATATAACACAGCCCACCTAGTATATAGCACAGCCACGTAGTATATAACAGACCCCACGTAGTATATAGCATAGCCACGTAGTATATTGCACAGGCACGTAGTATATAACACAGGCCACGTAGTATATAACAGCCCACGTAGTATATAACATGCCCCACGCAGTATATAACACAGTTCACGCAGTATATAACAGCCCACGCAGTATATAACACATCCCACATAGTATATAACACAGCCCACGTAGTATATAACAGCCCACACAGTATATAACACAGCCCACGCAGTATGTAACACAGCCCACGCAGTATATAACTGCCCACGCAGTATATAACAGCCCACGCAGTATATATAACAGCCCACGCAGTATATAACAGCCCACGTAGTATATAGCAATGTGGGCACCATATCCCTGTTAAAAAAACAAAATAAAAAATAGTTATATACTCACCTTCCGTTGGCCCCCGGATCCAGCCGAGACCTTTACCGATGCTCCTCGCACTCCGGTCCTAAGAATGCATTGCGGCAATGAGTCGAGATCATGTAGCGGTCTCGCAAGACCGCAACGTCATCATCTCGCAAGACCGCTATGTGAGCTCGTGTCAGTGCCGCAATTCATTCTTGGGACCAGAGCGCGAGGAGCGGGAAAGGCTGCGGCGGACTTTGGAAGGTGAGAATATAATGTTTGGGTTTTTTATTATTATTTTTAACATTCTATGAATTTACTATTGATGCTGCATAGCATCCGGCGGCCGGCCGCGACCAATCAGCGACCCAGGATTTCCGTTACGGAAGTTGCAGACAGACAGACAAACAGACGGAAGTGTCCCTTAGACATTTATATATATATAGATAGGAGGGGCCGTTCGTTGCGGGATAGGCTAGTACACAGTCATTTTGTGAGACCAAAAACAGAGACGTGGATAAAATCAAATGTAAAGGGCTGTTTTAGTTGTGGGAACTGCATAGTGTGTCCATCTATCCAGAAATGTAAAACCTTTGGGGGCACTAATACTGATCAGACCTTTGTGATTAGGGACTTTATAAACTGCCGCACCGAAGGAGTAATTTATAAAGGGAACTGCCAATGTGGACTTGAATACATTGGGAAGGAAAAAAGAGAACTTCGACAGAGAATAGGGGAACACCTTGGGAACATCTACTATATAATTGTCTAAGAGTCACTTCCGTCTTTCTGTCTGTCCTTCTGTCTGTCTGTCACGGAAATCCCAAGTCACTGATTGGTTGCGGCAAAACAGCCACGACCAATCAGCGACGGGCACGGTCCGGCGGCAAAATGGCCGCTCCTTACTCCCCGCAGTCAGTGCCCGCTCCATACGCCCCTCCAGTCAGCGCTCACACAGGGTTAATGACAGCGTTAACGGACCGCATTTTGCCACGGTGTAACGCACTCCGTTAACGCTACTATTAACTCTGTGTGACCAACTTTTTACTATTGATGCTGCCTATGCAGCATCAATAGTAAAAAGATCTAATCTTAAAAATAATTTAAAAAAAAAAATAGTGTTATACTCACCGTCTGTTGGCCCCTCGGATCCAGAACAGGCCTTTCCCGCTCCTCGGGACGTTCCAGTGACCGCTCCATGTATTGAGATCTCGTGAGATGATGACATAGCGGTCTCGCGAGGCCGCTACGTCATCATCTCGCAAGACCACAATGCACTCTTGGGACCGGAGCGCGCGAGGAGCATCGGTAAACGCTTCGCCTGGATGCGGGGGCCAATGGAAGGTGAGTATATAACTTATTTTTTATTTTAATTCTTTTTTTTTAACAGGGATATGATGCCCACATTGCTATATACTACGTGGGCTGCACAATATGCTACGTGGGCTGTGCAATATACTACGTGGGCTGTGCAATATACTGCGTGGCTGTGCAATATATTACGTGGTCTGTGCAATATACTACGTGGGCTGTGCTATATACTACGTGGGCTGTGCTATATACTACGTGGGCTGTGCAATATACTACGTGGGCTGTGCAATATAATACATGGACTGCAATGTACTACGTGGACTGCGCAATATACTACGTGGGCTGTGCAATATACTACGTGGCTGTGCAATATACTACGTGGCTGTGCTATATACTACGTGGGCTGTGCTATATACTACGTGGGCTGTGTTATACACTACATGGGCTGTTATATACTACGTGGGCTGTGCTATATACTATGTGGGCTGTGCTATATACTACATGGGCTGTGCAATATACTACATGGCTGTGCAATATACTACGTGGTCTGTGTTATACACTACGTGGGCTGTTATATACTACGTGGGCTGTGCTATATACTACGTGGGCTGTGTTATACACTACGTGGGCTGTTATATACTTTCTCATATAAGGATATTTGGGAACATTATAGATAGGAAATAACCCAAGTAGAACTCCCTTATGTGGGACTCTGGGTTCTATATTTGATTCACGATACATATCTGAGGTAAATATTTTTACTCTTTATCTCTGACAGAGAATAGGGATTTGTGCTATATTCCCCTAGATAGGGGTTTGCGATATTGAAATGGATAAATGTGTGATGGGCTAATAGTCACATTGTTTTTATAGAGGTAATGACCTCTTTTTAGAAGACTAACTAGTAAAAGTTATGTTTTAGGCTAGTTTCACATTAGCGTTTAAATCCGCAGCGTTTAAAACGTATCCGCAAGTGGTGGAAAAAAGGCATATAAACGCGTACAAACGCGGCATTTTTTAGACGCATGCGGTATCGCATGCGGTTAAAAAAACGCCGCGTTTATATGCGTTTTTTTTCTGCGTTTGCGTTTTTGGTGCGCATGATGAGAAATTTCACAAGAGAAAAATCAAGATAACCAGACACCGCCAATGGGACTACAGAGGGCGTGTATTATGGGATCTCTATATATAGACCTTAGGGCTACTGAAATCTTAACAGTTTGCTACTGTATCCTGTGTCATGATGGATCTTCGCATGGAGAGCTTTTATTTCAACCTGGATATAAGCATCAAGCTGTTTCTTGCCTGTGCTTTTGCTTGGGAGCAAGACAAAAATTGCGAAAGATGGAGAAGGATACAACGTAGGCGTTTTTGGAGGCACCCCATTTTCGAACTACGTGAGAGCCGTGGAGCCTACCACACGCTCTATGCCAAGCTTAATGCCAACCCCGACAAATTCCAGGAATACACAAGGATGTTGCAAGACTCGTTCCCGGATTTGCTTGCTCGTGTCCAAGGAGCCATACGGCGACAGGACACCCAGCTCTGTAGAGCGATTCCACCGGAGGAACGTCTGCTGGTTACATTAAGGTACGTTCCAAATCTAAACCAATGACAGTTCAAATTTTGTGTTTTCTGACATGTATGTTTTGGGCATTTTCCTTTCTTTTTCTAGCGTAACCACACCATAAATAGAATAGATTTTAAGGTTTTTTGGGTTTGTTTTTCTTACAGATTTCTGGCAACCGGAGAGAGTTTATCATCCCTCCACTTCCAATACCGGCTTGGAATATCCACCCTGTCCGGAATAGTTGCGGACACCTGCCAGGCTTTGTGGAATGTACTCCGGGATGAGTTTATACACCTACAGACCATCGACATGTGGCTTGAAATTGCGGAAAAATTCTGGAGTGTGTGTGATTTCCCCAACTGTTTGGGAGCGGTGGATGGAAAGCACATTCACATTATCAAACCAGCCAGAACAGGATCGGAGTACTTCAATTACAAAAAATATTTTTCTGTTGTGCTCATGGCAATAGCCGATGCGGACTGTCGCTTCATCGCCGTGGACATTGGAGCTTTTGGCCATGGCAACGATTCCCAGACTTTCAAGAACTCGGATATGGGCCGCCGTGTGTATGGCCAAAATTTTCCCCCGCCACAATCTCTCCCCAACACTCAAGGTCCACCGATGCCATTTGTTATGGTTGGGGATGAGGCCTTTCAGATGTGTGAAAACCTACTGAAGCCCTATTCCAGTCGGCACTTGAACCACACTAGAAGGATCTTTAACTACAGACTGACCAGGGCCCGAAGAACAGTAGAGTGTACCTTTGGCTTTCTGGTCGCTAAATGGCGCATTCTTGCATCAGCCATAAATCTGAAAGTGGAAACAGTCGACGAGGTGGTCAAAGCCTGTGTGGTTCTGCACAACTATATAATGGCTAAGGAGCAACCCAACATTGAACTGGATGAACCAGTTGCACACCCACTGCCCGATTTCCAGCATCACCTGCTGCGGTCAACTGCAGCAGTTGGTCACATGCGGGACCAACTTGCTGCCTTTTTTTATTCAGATATTGGACGTGTGTCATGGCAGGACAATGTTGTGTAAATGTCCTGTTTGTAATTACATCTGTACCAGTAATTTTCTGATATGAAAATAATATTTCTCATTAATAAACTTTAGTTTTGGTTGTGTTGACCGTGTCTCCTATGTTTTTCCTCGACAAACCAAGGCTGTCCTAAAACTGGCAGTATTTGGTCTGTATTTAATATCAGTTTTTGTAATCCAAAACCAGGAGTGGGTGATAAAGGCAGAGGTGCTAGTTATTATGTTAATATAATAATTTACCTCTAATTATTCCACTACTTGTTTTGGCTTACAAATACTGATATAAAACACTGGCCACATACTGCTAGTGTTATGGCAGCCATGTTGCTTTATTGGTACGCTTGTTGACGTCATTGCGTCCTGATTCTGTTCTGCTGTATCCATTGGACAAAAACTGAAGAGACAATGACTGTCACACTAAAGAGATCTATACTCATCAAGTCAGGTGTCAGAAATAATGAATTCATGATGCACAAATAACAGCCTCATGAATTCACTATTTCTGACACCTGTGCAGGTGAGCATAGATATGCAGTGTGTGACCACCATTGTCCCCTCAATTTGTGTGTAATAGATTATGTATAAAGAAGAGAAAATGGTGGTTATCCAAGGCATTTCTCTACTCACCAGGTCAGGTGTCCTAACTAATGAGTTTTTTTACACCTGACCTGTTCAGTAGAGGTCTGCACTGTATTTCCACCATTTTCTCTTCAGACTGCCACACTAGTCACAGACAAGAAGAGATTATGGAGATAATACATCTAATATTTTTTGGCCCACCTCATATCTGTATAGTAAAGACACACAAAGCTGCAGTCTTAAGAACTACTGGAGATATGATGTGGCCCAAAAAGTAAGTGTGTGGCGAAGTTTCTTAGTTGGCGCACGGTGTGTGTTGCCGGCGGCGGAAGACACAATAAACCAAGCATAATTGTGGCAAATCAATTTTTTTTTATTTTTTAACAACCAAAAAATGTATTTACTGCGCCGGCTTGGGGTAGAGTGATGTAAACGGGGGGTGTGAAGCACTGAGGCCTGGCTAACCGTGGACGACGCAGAGGTGGCAGGAGAAGGGGCAATGAAACTAGAAGGGTCTGGAAGTTCGGGGATGGGGCTTGACACATGAGAGGCTTGAGACGCACTGGAAGGGTGAGACAAACCTGACATTACAGACACATTGGGAGGTGAAGGGGGAGGAATGCTGAGTCCTCTGTTTTTGTTTTTTTTGTGTTTTTTTTGGTTTGCCTGGTTGTGGGAGGTCTTGGTGGGCTCATATGGCGTGGCGTGGTGATGGTGGGTGACCTGCCAGGGTCCGGCTGTACTGTGTCAGAGTCCATAGTGCTCGTAGATCGTGCAGCCATGCCAGAGTCAATAGTGCTCGTAGAGCGTGCAGCCATGCCAGAGTCCATAGTGCTCGTAGACCGTGCAGCCATGCCAGAGTCCAGAGTGCTCGTAGAGCGTGCAGCCATGCCAGAGTCCATAGTGCTCGTAGAGCGTGCAGCCATGCCAGAGTCCATAGCGCTTGTAGAGCTGAAGGCCATGCCAGGGTCCTGCTGCATCTTGGTGGTGGCGGTACGGAGTGCCATGCCAGGGTCCTGCTGCATCGTGGTGGTGGCGGTACGGAATGCCATGCCAGGGTCCTGCTGCATCGTGGTGGTGGCGGTACAGAATTCCATGCCAGGGTCCTGCTGCATCGTGGTGGTGGCGGTACCGAATGCCATGCCATGGTCCTGCTGCATCGTGGTGGTGGTGGTACGGAATGCCATGCCAGGGTCCTACTGCATCGTGGTGGTGGCGGTACAGAATGCCATGCCAGGGTCCTGCTGCATCGTGGTGGTGGCGGTACGGAAGGCCATGCCAGGGTCCTGCTGCATCGTGGTGGTGGCGGTACGGAAGGCCATGCCAGGGTCCTGCTGCATCGTGGTGGTGGCGGTACGGAAGGCCATTCCAAGGTCCTGCTGCATCGTGGTGGTGGAGGAGGAGGTCCAAGCAGGAGCAGCAGTTGTCACGGTGGTGGCGGTGGGATGTCCAACTGCACTCGGCATGGTGGTGGTGCTGTAGTGGTGTCCGGCTGTGGAAGGAATTGAGGTGGCCGTGCAGTGGGATGCAGCAGAGGTCGGCATTGAGGTCAATCGTGACAGTGAAGGCACAGGTGGATATGCCACCACTGTCTGCTGGAAATACCGACTCTGCTGCATAGCCTGCACGTAAGCAGCATTGCAGGCCTGCATGACACTCAGCTGGAGATCAGGAGAAAGGTGTTCCGACATTCCCTGCTCAATTTGGCTAAAAAAATGATGTGCTGGCCTCTGGAGGTCGGCTTTCACTTGATCAAGGCTTTTGCTGACCTCCTGGATACGTGCATTCAAGAGGCTATGTGAAACATCCATTCGGTCACCCAAAGCCTTGATTGCTTCGTGTAAAACCGAGCTCAAGTGCAAAAACTCGGGTATGAGTGATCTGTCTGAAGCCCTCTGCCGCTGCCGGGAGGAACCCCCAAAAAAAGGGGCAGTGGAAGAGGACTGCGAAAGGGGAAGACCTGATGGACCAGCTCCCTGGTCTCCAGTTAGTGTGGAAGGCCCACTTGCTGCTGCGCTGCTGGATGGCTGGGACGGGTCCGTGGCTGTCGGATGAAGGACCGCTCCAGAACCTGGGCCAACAGTAGTGCTGTATGTGCTGTGAAAAAAGGAAAAAGAAAATTAATACCAAATATTAACCAGACGCAAAATCCTGTGGAATATAAAGATTTTAAAATACAGATTATGGCAATACAATACAACCTAATGCACGTGATAAATAATTACGTTCTCTGGGCAAGGACCGGTCTTAAAAATGCCAGAACTCGATGGTATTTGTACTTTCTGATCCTTGCTCCTGAACCACTGGGAACAGAGCGTCATCTCTCTTGACGCAGGTCCTTGTTGAAGCGGTCCTTCATCGAACGCCAACGTGTTTTGACTTTGGCCACTGTTAAAAAAAAAAAAAAATTGTGGTCAGAAAAAGGACTTTTGGCCGTGCTCACACAACTGTGTGTGATGACAGAAACTCCTGAGAGTTTCTTTCATCACACACAGTCGAGTGAGCACGGCCCAGGTCTCTGCTGCTTCACACTGCAGTGCAATACTTACCAAATGCACTTCGTACCCGTGTCGGGGTGTTGTCCCAGCCATCCCACATCTCTTTGGCCACCTCATTCCATAAGCGCCGGATCGTGACGTTGTTTGAGTGCAGTGGATCCCGGGTGTCCCACAACGGGACTCGCTCCTGGACCAGGGAGATGAGGAGGTCATTCTCAATAAGATCATCCTCCCGTTGTGAAACCTAAAAATTAAATAAAGTCATTAAAGTTTGTTCAATTAACATAAGGAAAAGATAGAAAAAAGATGCTGAGAAATGGCATGTATAGGAAAGTCAACATACAAAAGGATTCCAGAAGAAAAAAGTAAAGGAAGACGAATGGAAAGAAAGGAAAATTCAAGAATATTACACTGAGGATACAGTAAACAGTCAGCCTTGTATACGTACCCGCTGCCGTCTTTCCACCGGACTTTGACTCCGCTGCTCCTGCCCTGTCTCTGCCGCAGTAGAAGAAGAGCTCTAAAAAAAATAAAAAATAAAATTGTCACATGTGTCGATGTGACAGTGAATACTTACCAATCTGATGAGGCAAGTACTCACCTCACTGACATGCTCGACTTCCGACGGCCCAGGATGAAACTCCTCACCAGAAGAAATTAGGACATGTAGAGAAAGAAATTAGAAAATAAAGGCATTGGATATGATATACTCACATTGTTCAGAGGCTTGTTTTCTCAAAGGTGCTGTTGTCTGTATGCTCTGCTTGGCTGTCCGCTGTGGTCCGTCTGCTCTGCTTGGCTGTCTGCTGAGAAGTGACCTTTAACTGTCCACACCCTCCCTTTATCACCTTGTTGGTGGGGGGTGGCTTATCAGAGTCTAGACATGTTTTTCTATTGTGGAACGCATGCGTTCATGAACGCAACCAAACGCATGTGCTTGTAAACGCGTGCGTTCACATAGACAGCAATGCTTTTTTGTTGCAATCCTTGCGCAATCGACAGCATGCGTTTCCAGGCGGCATATTGACGCCTCTAAAAATTACTACATGTTGCATTTCCGCGCCAAGCCGCAAACGATGAAACGACGCATGTGTCGTCAAACGCGGCAAAACGCGACCAAACAAAAACGCATGCGTCCCTAATGTTAAATATAGGAGTACACAACGCATGCGGATATATGCGGTACAAACGCTGCGGACACAACCGCAAATGTGAAACCAGCCTTAAAAAACACAATCTGATTTTTTGCTAATATTTTTTTTTTCTATTTGTGTGTGTTTACCCTATGGGCACTGACCCTTAGGCTATATGCATATTAATACCTGTTGGTATTATGTCTTCAATTTGCTTTGATCTTTTACTGTATTAATAGCATTGTGATTGTAAACACTGCCAGGATCTACTTGATTCTATTTGTTGGTCAGTGTTTGCTAAAATTCCGTATGTGTTGTTATTGTCTGTGTAGCGCTGCACTGTTTTTCACTTTACTTTGTTTTTCTATATATATTTTTTATATTTGGGCTACATTAAAAGCTAAGTTTTATATTACCACTTTCTGCTACATTTCTACTCTTCTCCCTTAAATCCAACTTGGAGAACACCTTAGCTCCCACAACCTGGCTGAACAGATCAGGAATCAGAGGAAGGGGGTATGGATCTCGGACAGTAATTTGATTTAATTCCTGGAAATCTAAATGGATGTAGACAGCTAGACATAGACCGCCCTCTTTTTTGTTCACAAAGAAGAACCCTACCTCCACGGGTGAAGATGAGGGTCTGATGTGTCCCTTCTCTAGACTTTCCGCCATGGAATCCTTCATGGCTTGTCTCTCAGGACCAGAAAAATTATACAGTCTGGACATTCTTCCCCTTGATAAAGCAGCGTCTGAGCGCTGCGAAACGTGCGTTGGGGCGTTTCCACCGGTGGGACCCTCTCCTGTCCTCCTCCCCTCATTGTGGTAAGCATAGTACTTCTCTACATTGTTTTTGTTTGGCTGATCTATATAAAATACACTGGGCACTGGCCCTGAGACTGTGTGCGCTATGTTCAGCCACCCAGCAGCTTTTTCACAATATGTGTTTTGTGCTTTCCATTCTCCCAGTACCATGTGATGTATTGGCACCTAGTATTTGTCAGCTTTCATTCAAATTCATCAACATTGGTTACATCTAGGGTTGGGGGGTGGACGGGTAGAGTTGTCCTTCCTTTTTTGTTGTTCCCCTCCAATTCTATTGTCGTGATATCCTCATTTTTCTGTTTAGTCTTATGTCCTAAATTGCATCTTATAATAAAGCATTTTTGTACATTTGTACTCTAGGCTCCTGTTTCTCCTTTTATATAGTCTGGACATTGGTAGTTTAGCTTCGGGGGTCAGATTAATAGGACAGTCATATTCATGATGAGGAGGCAAATCCTGACACCCCCTCTCAGAGAAAACATCCTCAAACCCAGACAAAAATGCAGTTTAAGGTTACTGTAGAGACTGTAGAAAGGGAAATATTTAAACAGTTCTCATGGCTGTAATCTCCCCACTCAATGACCTCCCTGGCTTGCCAATCCACCAACGGAATGTGCTTCACCAACTAGGGAAGACTCAATACAATTTGGGTGGGAAGACCGTCCAGTACATAGCAAGGAATTATTTCAGAATGAACTGACCCCACCCTCAGTCTTATATTCTGTACAATTTGAGCGAGAGCTTTCTGTGCAAGTGGCTCTGAGACAATGGCGAAGATGGGAATGGGCTTAGTTAAAGCACAGCAAACCAGCTCATGAGTACTGGCAAACTCCTCATCAACCATGCTGACTCCAGCTCCACTGTCAACAAACACGGAAATCTTGGTTTTGCTCTCCAGCACCACCTCTGCTCTCAGGACAAACTGGAACTGCAGGTTGACAAAAGATGCAGCCCTTGCTTATTCGACGCTACACTACTAAGAGTTAAACGAGTCTCCTTTTGTTTAGGCATCAAAGGACAGGGCCCAATAAAATGTCCCTTTTTTCCACTATAGAAAATACACACACCCCTTTTTCTTGTGAACATCCTGGGAAATGTCCGATGCAGAGGCACCCTCTAACGCCATGGGTTCCTCACCGCTAGACTGCTCCCCTGGCAAAGGGTCAATAGCACGAAAAGGAGGCTACGGAGAATGTGGTCTTACCCACCTATCCGAAAGCGTCTGTCAACCCATATAGCCAATGACATAGTGGCCTCCAAGGACTCAGGTTTCATATACCACCAAGGCATCTTTCAACCTTTCAGTGAGACCCTGAAAAAATTGACTTCTGAGAGCTGGGTCATTCCACTTAGTATCAGTTGCCCACCTGCCAAATTTGGAGCTATACGTCTCTATGACCAATTCCCCTGCTGAAGGTGATGCAACCTGGACTCAGCCAAGGCGACTCGGTCAGGATCATCATAGATAAAAGCTAGAGCCCAAAAAAATCCATTGACAGACTGGAGACAAACGGAATCCTGCGGCAGAGAGAAAGCCCAGAACAGTAGAGAAATCACAATACCATCTTGCTCTTAATTTCCGGAGGAGTTCGGACAAAGTTTAAAATAAAGTTTGCAAGCTTCCTTAAATACTTGTCCCTTCCTGCAGAAAACCTGTCTGCGAGGGCAACCTTGGGTTCAGGTTGGACCGGCCTGCCTACAGAGACCCCAACATTGGCGACCTGCAACCACTGTCGCTGCTCCTGTGCCTCATATTGGAGGTCATTCACCTCCAGAGACAGACAGCGTAGCTGCTCTGTCAGCCCTGCGACCGGATCCATACCAAAGGAGAAAAGGAAAAAAAAAACGCCGAAAAACATACACAAAAAAAACACGTATCAGGTTTTTTTTTCTTAAATATGCGCGGCCGGTGATATTGTCACGCACTGTGTAGGAAAAACTAAATGCAACATGAAGGGATGAGGGGAAGGGAGCCCAACACTAGGGAAGGGGAGAGTGGAGTACCCTTGGCAGATCTAAAGTCACCCTGTCTGCCCTAAACGTCCCTATATGGGTTGTGCACCTATTGCCGAGCAAGAACCTAATCCCTGCCTGACTGTGGCTATAAGCCCTACTTAGGGAATGACGGGTAAGCACTAGTCGATCCCCTCTACCACTAAAGACAGCTGGCATAGACAAACAAGGGGAACACTTAGCTTGAGCAGACTCAGAGATGTAACACAGATGTCCTCCTGCAACATCAAAGAGGAAGATAGCCGACTGCTATAGCTCCAAGCCTTAACGGGGTAATAGAAATATGACCGGCAACTCCCAGCAGCTGGCTGGGAGTCTATAAACACCCAGGTCCAGGTATTTCAATTAGAGCTGGAGAAAGGTTACGACTGGGTCAAAGATTCAGAAGGGATGAGAAGGTGTCTGCAAGGCCAAACGCAGAGACCTTCTGCAGCTAGATGCAGTGCTACTCTCTGCAGCCTCTAACACACCCGTGACAGTACCCCCCCCTTCTACGAATGGCCTCTGGACACTCAGGGCCAGGTTTCTCAGGATAAGAGGTATGAAATGAATTACCGGCCTGGGGATATTCACCTCTGATGCCAAGACCAACATGCTTTCCTCTGGACCACAACCTTTTCATTGCACCAAGTACTGTAGGGAACAACATTTGAGGTGAGAATCTCCAATCCTCTAAATCTGAAACTTGAGATTTCCAGCAACAATTACTGGGGGCTGCAGTAGGGGTGAGGGCTGAAGAGGGTCCACATACATCTTGAGCAAAGACCTATGGAAAACATTGTGGATCTTTAGAGCCTGAGGTAGCTCAAGACGAAACATTGCTGGATTAATGATGGTAGTTATTTTATAGGGACCAATAAATCTCGGTCCCAACTTCCAGGAAGACACCGTCAACCTGATATTCCTGGTAGACAACCACACAAAGTCATTCACATTCAGGACCGGACCTGGCAAGCGTTTTCTGTCAGCCATACATTTGTACCAGTCCCCCATGTTCTTCAAATTACTCAGAACTCCCCGCCACACTGAGGAGAGAAGCAAAGCAAAACATTCCTCTTCCAGAACTCCCAAAGCCCCTCACCCGTTACCCACTAAAAGTACCAAACTGCGGATGATAACCATATGCACCAAAAACAGTGACCTGCCTTCAGGTTCTTAACAGTGATAATTGATAGCAAATTCTGCCAGCGGCAACTAGGATGCCGGGAGAAAGGTTGCCACTGGGTCAGGGTCAGAAGGGTTAAGAAGGTGCCTGCAAGGCCAAACGCAGTGATCTTCTGCAGCAAGATGCAGTGCGACTTTCTGCAGCCTCTGACACACCCATGAAAGTTCATGGTGCAGTGAGCTGGAAGCACGGTGTGGAGAAAATGTTTCGGCTGTATGCGGTCTTACAAAACTCCCATTGACCATTCCTGCAAACTCCAGAGCCCAAGGCTTGAGTTGGGGGCTATGGAGAGCACCCACAACCCTTCCATTCAGTGGAAGATGGACATGGAACCATGTGATTAAAACATAGCGTATCTCAGAAATACTGTGGTGCCGGATGGGAAATCCCTAGGGCTAACAGGGTCTGTTAAAAATAGGGATAGTCCAAGCTGAACGTAAGAAAATGGTTGAAATGTGCTGTGTTAATGGAACAAGTGATGAAAGGGTGCTGTGCCCGATACTGTCTGTCTAGGACTGATGTACTTGAGCTGTCTGGGAAAGATGAACTTGTTAAAACAAACAGGCTGTCCCATGATGTGTGTGTGACTGGTCCTGGAACTGAGGACGGGAGACAGCGAAGGTCTCTGGCCTGCAAGTAAGTGTACTGCATCATACCCAGCACCACACATATGGACTGGGAAACCGTTTGTAATGTGCCAGGGCGTTATGGAGCAGCAGCTCGCCCACGGCTACCACGTTGGGCATCTTACGCTACAGTTACACTAGTGCTATCTGATTTTTATTTCTAAGAGAAAGAAGCTTGAAAAACCTCCATCAATTTTTTTATGCGTGTGAGAATTGATATGTTCAGTCAAACATATTTTTGGTCCCTGTGTTAATCATGTGTAGAACGAACTGTGCCCGGACCCTATGTTAGCCTATGTGCTAGTACATGTGGGTGATCGTCCACAAAATCTACAGACCAGAATGGTGCATGTAAATGTGTACGAGCACAATGTGCTAAACATGGAGCTAGCCACGTCTACAAGATGCGCACATGAAAAGTCCAGTACATTCAGCAACTTCTTTGGATTTATTTTTGCTAATTTGGCATCGGCATTGAAACCGTCAATTTTTTGTGTTAACTATATATGAGCAGAAGCCAACAGAAAAAAAAATCAATATTGATAAGTCAGGTCTTAGCAGAATAGTGCTCACTAAAAACTAAGGCTATGTGCACACGTTGCGGATTGGTGTGTGGATTTTTCCGCACTGATTTTGCAAAATCTGCAGGTTAACCGCACTGCGGATTACCCGCGAATTTACAACGGTTTTTCTGAGGATTCCACCTGCGGTTTTACACCTGCGGATTCCTATTGAGGAGCAAGTGTAAACCGCTGCAGAATCCGCACAAAGAATTGACATAATGCGGAAAAAACAAAGCTGCATTTCCACACGTTTTTTTCCGCAGCATGTGTACTGCGGATTTTGTTTTCCATAGGTTTACATTGTACCATACAACGCATGGAAAACAGCTCCAGACCCGCAGCATCAAATCCACTGCGGATCCGCAGCAAAATCCGCTATGTGTGCACATAGCCTAATACCTTTAAAATACATAGTAACATAGTTAATAAGGTTGAAGGAAGACTTAAGTCCATCTAGTTCAACCCATAGCCTAACCTAACATGCCCTAACATGTTGATCCAGAGGAAGGCAAAAATGTACCTTTTATTTTAACCAATTAAAACAGACGCATTAAAGAAACAATAGTAACGCCTTACCAGGCTAAGAAGGTCAGAATCAGTATAATGGTATGCTAGGGTAACCACAATAGAACCTCGGTAACCCTAATAATTCCAAGTACCCGTAAAACAGGTAATGTCTTTATTAATCCAATGTGGTTAAAAAATTATCCTTACAAATGGTGGACCAAACAGGTGATTGTAAAGGTTATGGCAACGCGTTTCGACCGATATAGGTCTTACTCATGCCCATGTTGTTACAGAAATGAAAACTACACATATAACGTTCATAGACCCATGACACACCCCTCATTAGTCACATGATTTAATGGGAAGGTCCTGAAATCACATATAGCAAATATCTTAAAATACTTACTAAAAACAACAAAAATTAGCAATAATGATACAATATTTTGTTTCTTTTATTTAAACCTACAGGAAAACGAGTATTAAGGTTATAGATCCAAAACGTTTCTCTAGTGAGTAAGCGTCTCTTCATGTCACCTCCACGATTAGGAGTATAGATTTTCTCAATACCATGCACTTTGAAAGCTGTAGTATCCCCATTATGTTTTGTGTAGAAATGTCTTGCTGCCATTGAAACATTCCTGTTTATTATATTGCAATTATTCACATCCCTAAGATGTTCCGTTATACGCATTTTCAATTTCCGCGACGTACATCCTACATAGGATACCTGACATATTGCACAGTCTATTTTATACACCACATTTTTTTGTATGGCAATTAATAAAACTATTTATGCTATAATTTTTAGTTTTTTCGGAATTTTGAAAAGTGTTACCCAACTGCGCATGTGCACACGTACTACAAGCTGCGGTACCGCATTTATAAAAGCCCTTGCAATCAAGCCATGTATTGGACCTAGATGTCGGCAAAACCGAATTAGGGGCAATTATATCTCCAAAAGTTTGTGCCCTTCTCGCTACTACATTAATTCCATCCTTCAATATGCTCATTAGTGTGTTATCCTCATATAAAATGGGTAATCTTTTATTGATTATTTTCTTGATTTGATTAAATTGAGGAGAGAATTGTAAACATAAGTGTAGTTTATTTGCAAGTTTTTTCTTTCTAGAATTATTAGCTACACTAGGTACCAGCAATTCCTCTCTGCATTTTGGTTACTAAAACCGTTATTACAGACTATTCCTTCGTATATTAAAGACTCAGGGGATTTAGTAGCAGCTTTAAAGGATATTGATTGGCAGCCCACATTTGCATTAACATCTATCGATGTAGTAAACCTATATACCCGTATCCCGAAGGATAGGGGTATACAGACAATTCAAAATATTTTACAAAAAAGGGATTTAGATCAAGACATAATTTCATTTATTTTAGAAAGTTTGGATTTTATTTTATCTAATAATTCCTTTAAATTCATGGATAGTTGGTACAGGCAGTTAATTGGAACTGCAATGGGTACGCCCACCTCTTGCACATACGCAAATCTTTTCTTGGCAGTTTTTGAAGACACATATATAAATAATGTCAATAATCCATTTTTGAAGCATATTCGTTTTTTCACAAGATTTGTGGATGACATTATGATTATTTGGGATGGAAATGAGATTGAATTTAATGAATTTGTGAAATATCTGAATGTTTCCAACAAAGAAAATATGAGGTTTACATCATGTTACGGGTCAAATAACCTTGAATATCTGGATGTAAAAATAGAAATCATCGATGGTGATTTAATGACAAAAGTTTTTAGAAAACAAACTGCAACAAATAATTTACTACATTTTGAGAGTGCTCACCCGCTACATACAAAGAGGGGGCTCCCTTATAGCCAAATGGTTAGATTGCGCAAAATTAATAACAATAATGAAATGTTTGAGGAACAAATTAGTGAGTTAAAATCCCGCTTTGTAAAAAGAGGCTATCCGTTGCAAATACTAAATGAAGCAGAGAATCGAATAAAAAAATGTTCACAACGCGATTTTCTAAAAAGAAAAAGAACAAAAGAATCTTGGACTGAGTCTAAAGGTAAGACAGAAAGTTTTTCTTTCTGTTTTAAACATAGTAATTTAGACAGAGCTATTCATGCTTCTATAAGAAAAAATTGGCATGTATTACAAACTGATAAGGATCTTGCACAAATATATACAGATCCACCGAAATTCGCATATAAACGCGCCCATAACATAGCTGATCTATTAGTACATAACAGATTGTCAGTACCAAGAAATACTTGGTTAACTAGTAATACACCGGTCGGTAATTATAGATGCGGTAACTGTAGGTTCTGCCATCTTCATTTAGTAAACAATCCGATCCAAATCGGTTCGATTACACATAATGTGAGAGATTTCATTTTTTGTAAAAGCAAATTCGTGGTGTATGTCATGTTTTGTCCGTGCCGATACTTTTATATCGGGGAAACGATAAGACCGTTAATTACGAGATTTAAAGAGCATTATAACTCGATTATAACAGGCAAAGGATGCCTAAGACTAATTCAGCATATGAAAGAAAAACATAACGCTAATCCTGATCTGCTTAGTTTTGCCGGCATAGAAATTGTAAAATACCCCGCGCAGGGAGGTGATCACCATAAAATACTATTGCAAAAAGAACCAACACCTAATAATATCCATGCATATAGGCCATGAAGCATATATCAGAAAAACACCAAATAGTAGACTTCACACTAGGCAATTAAATATGAATAATTTTATTGAATACAACAAAACATCTTTATAGTAGCAGTAAGGGCATACTTCCAAGTACAGGAACAAAGAGGGCTATCCAAACAGGGATTACCATTATTATAATAGTATCATAATACAGACAAAAAGGTGACCATGTGATAAAGTCTGGGGGACGAAGCATTTCGGTGCGAAACGCGCGTCGGGTGTTGGTGGGCCGTCCTGCAGTGTTTTTCCATTGGTAACTATACCATTACCTTCTTCTGTTCATATTTATATCTTTGTATGTTGCTACTTAGCGGTATTACATGCGATTACTGGCACAGTGACTTTATCACATGGTCACCTTTTTGTCTGTATTATGATACTATTATAATAATGGTAATCCCTGTTTGGATAGCCCTCCTTGTTCCTGTACTTGGAAGTATGCCCTTACTGCTACTATAAAGATGTTTTGTTGTATTCAATAAAATTATTCATATTTAATTGCCTAGTGTGAAGTCTACTATTTGGTGTTTTTTTTTTTATTGCAAAAAGAAGCCAAATGGATTCTCAATACAAAGGCTCAAGGGCCAATCGGCCTAAATGATAGACTAGATATGTCGGTATTTTTATAATGAATTTAAAAGGTAAAGTATCTAATAATAATTAAATTATTTGGAAAATAAGGAATATCACTGTCTCCTGGATAGTTGTAAGTCTGTATATGGATTACTTGTTAATAATATTTTATATTTTATATTCACTAAGAATTCACTATTTTTGTCACGTTGTATTATATGTGTATGCGTCTGAAACCCTTTAAAAAAGGAAATTACGTAACGTAATTTGTTACCTGGACCCATCAAAGCACTACTCGTGCGAAACGGCCGTCGTCCGTACTCCAATACCGCACCCTCCGTATGCACCTGTTGTCCTGACGGATGTTTAAAGCTTGTCTTCAATAAAATTCACGAATTACACAGCATCAATTGGGTGAGTGCCGCATCTTTCAGTCTTTTACTGCATTGTGGATCTTCGTTGTTGTTTTTTTCATGCAGAGCACCACATACCCACAGCTGTCGTGAAACCTGCATGCTGGTTGTCCATTAATCAGCCCTATTCTATGGAGCTCGTATTTTGCTTGTGCCGTCCTATTATTTCTTCATGAATGCTCATTAGTGTGTTATCATATAAAATGGGTAATCTTTTATTGATTATTTTCTTGATTTGATTAAATTGAGGAGAGAATTGTAAACATAAGTGTAGTTTGTTTGCAAGTTTTTTCTTTCTAGAATTATTAGCTACACTAGGTACCAGCAATTCCTCTCTGCATTTTTTGTCCACTATATCTGTTGCTCTGTTTAGTGTCCAATTCGGATAATTCCAGACCTTAAGTTTCTTTTTTAGTTCATGAAATTCTTTTATTTTATCCTCTTCTTTGCTACAGTTTCGTTTCAACCTAGTGAGCTCCCCCACAGGTATAGATTTAATCGTGTGGGCTGGATGGCTACTATCTGCATGTAAGATCGTATTCCCACTAATTGGTTTTACATGGGTCCGGCTAATGATATACAGGTCCTTCTCAAAAAATTAGCATATAGTGTTAAATTTCATTATTTACCATAATGTAATGATTACAATTAAACTTTCATATATTATAGATTCATTATCCACCAACTGAAATTTGTCAGGTCTTTTATTGTTTTAATACTGATGATTTTGGCATACAACTTCTGATAACCCAAAAAACCTGTCTCAATAAATTAGCATATTTCACCCGTCCAATCAAATAAAAGTGTTTTTTAATAACAAACAAAAAAACCATCAAATAATAATGTTCAGTTATGCACTCAATACTTGGTCGGGAATCCTTTGGCAGAAATGACTGCTTCAATGCGGCGTGGCATGGAGGCAATCAGCCTGTGACACTGCTGAGATGTTATGGAGGCCCAGGATGCTTCAATAGCGGCCTTAAGCTCATCCAGAGTGTTGGGTCTTGCGTCTCTCAACTTTTTCTTCACAATATCCCACAGATTCTCTATGGGGTTCAGGTCAGGAGAGTTGGCAGGCCAATTGAGCACAGTAATACCATGGTCAGTAAACCTTTTACCAGTGGTTTTGGCACTGTGAGCAGGTGCCAAGTCGTGCTGAAAAATGAAATCTTCATCTCCATAAAGCATTTCAGCCGATGGAAGCATGAAGTGCTCCAAAATCTCCTGATAGCTAGCTGCATTGACCCTGCCCTTGATGAAACACAGTGGACCAACACCAGCAGCTGACATGGCACCCCACACCATCACTGACTGTGGGTACTTGACACTGGACTTCAGGCATTTTGGCATTTCCTTCTCCCCAGTCTTCCTCCAGACTCTGGCACCTTGATTTCCGAATGACATGCAAAATTTGCTTTCATCAGAAAAAAGTACTTGGGACCACTTAGCAACAGTCCAGTGCTGCTTCTCTGTAGCCCAGGTCAGGCGCTTCTGCCGCTGTTTATGGTTCAAAAGTGGCTTTACCTGGGGAATGCGGCACCTGTGGCCCATTTCCTGCACACGCCTGTGCACGGTGGCTCTGGATGTTTCCACACCAGACTCAGTCCACTGCTTCCTCAGGTTCCCCAAGGTCTGGAATCGGTCCTTCTCCACAATCTTCCTCAGGGTCCGGTCACCTCTTCTCGTTGTACAGCGTTTTCTGCCACATTGTTTCCTTCCAACAGACTTACCATTGAGGTGCCTTGATACAGCACTCTGGGAACAGCCTATTTGTTGAGAAATTTCTTTCTGGGTCTTACCCTCTTGCTTGAGGGTGTCAATGATGGCCTTCTTGACATCTGTCAGGTCGCTAGTCTTACCCATGATGGGGGTTTTGAGTAATGAACCAGGCAGGGAGTTTTTAAAAGCCTCAGGTATCTTTTGCATGTGTTTAGAGTTAATTAGTTGATTCAGAAGATTAGGGTAATAGGTCGTTTAGAGAACCTTTTCTTGATATGCTAATTTATTGAGACAGGTTTTTTGGGTTATCAGGAGTTGTATGCCAAAATCATCAGTATTAAAACAATAAAAGACCTGACAAATTTCAGTTGGTGGATAATGAATCTATAATATATGAAAGTTTAATTGTAATCATTACATTATGGTAAATAATGAAATTTAACACTATATGCTAATTTTTTGAGAAGGACCTGTATTCCCCAGCAATACCACACAATTCCAAATCTAAAAAAGATATATTTTGCTGATCATAAACAAATGTAAATTGTAGACCAAAATTATTAGAATTAATGTATTCCACAAATCCCGGTATGGCAGACACATCGCCCCCCCATATAATGAGGGTGTCATTGATGTATCTGCCATACCAGGAGATGTGGTCAACATAAGGATTTTCTGCAGAGTATATAAATTTCTGCTCCCAGTATGCCATTGTCAAATTAGCTAAAGACGGTGAGTATTTAGCCCCCATAGGTACTCCCGACTTTTGTATAAATATTTCACCATCAAACGAAAAAATGTTATGTTTGATAAGGAAAAATGGGACTTTTGACACAAAATTGATCAGATCTTGAGAGTATTGGCCCTAGTCTGTTAAATGGAATTGTAAAGCTTTTATTGCTATATCATGGGGTATACTTGTATATAGTGATACAACATCAAAACTGAGCCAAGTATAGCTCTGTTTCCATTTCCAACCCTTAAATGTTTTTAAAATTTCTCTAGAATCTTTCACATATCCCGGCATTTTCATAACTACAGGTTGCAATAACGAGTCCACCAACTCACATAAATGTTCAGACATGGACCCAATACCCGATACTATCGGGCGCATCGCTGGTAAACCGTCACATTTATGTACTTTTGGGAGACCATACATGATAGGTAATTTTGGGGACTCTACATAAAGATATTCAGCTTGTTTTTTTTATTAATGACTGCTAAAATAACACCCTCTTCAATTATTTTCTCAATTTCATCATTAAATTCTTTGGTTGGATTCCTTTTTAATTTCTCATAAGTGGACATATCAGACAACAGTTCATACATTTTGTCCTTATAGTCATTTCCGTTCAAAATGACTATCAGACCACCTTTGTCACTTTTTTTAATAGTAATATTCTTCAAAGACTTCAATTTATTTAGTGCTCTTCGTTGTTTATATGATACATTTTTACACAGTTTTTTTATCCCGATTGTCTTGTAACATTTTTAAATCTTTTTCAATCAATTCCTGGAACCTGTCCACACATTCTACTCTAGTCTGTAGAGGATAAAAATATGGATTATTAGTTGTAAATTTTCTTGATATATTGACAGATCCTTCTTTTATTTCTTCCTGATTTTCTTTGGATAAATTCTGAATAATTGAAGAGGGTGTTATTTTAGCAGTCATTAATAAAAAAAAACAAGCTGAATATCTTTATGTAGAGTCCCCAAAATTACCTATCATGTATGGTCTCCCAAAAGTACATAAATGTGACGGTTTACCAGCGATGCGCCCGATAGTATCGGGTATTGGGTCCATGTCTGAACATTTATGTGAGTGGGTGGACTCGTTATTGCAACCTGTAGTTATGAAAATGCCGGGATATGTGAAAGATTCTAGAGAAATTTTAAAAACAATTAAGGGTTGGAAATGGAAACAGAGCTATACTTGGCTCAGTTGTGATGTTGTATCACTATATACAAGTATACCCCATGATATAGCAATAAAAGCTTTACAATTCCACTTAACAGACTATGGCCAATACTTTCAAGATCTGATCAATTTTGTGTTAAAAGTCACATTTTTCCTTATCAAACATAACATTTTTTCGTTTGATGGTGAAATATTTATACAAAAGTCGGGAGTACCTATGGGGGCTAAATACTCACCGTCTTTAGCTAATTTGACAATGGCATACTGGGAGCAGGAATTTATATACTCTGCAAAAAATCCTTATGTTGACCACATCTCCTGGTATGGCAGATACATCGATGACACCCTCATTATTTGGGGGGGGGGGGGGGCGATGTGTCTGCCATACCGGGATTTGTGGAATACATTAATTCTAATAATTTTGGTATAAAATTTACATTTGTTTATGATAAGCAAAATATATCTTTTTTAGATTTGGAATTGTGCGGTATTGCTGGGGAATATATCATTAGCCGGACCCATGTAAAACCAATTAGTGGGAATACGATCTTACATGCAGATAGTAGCCATCCAGCCCACACGATTAAATCTATACCTGTGGGGGAACTCACTAGGTTGAAACGAAACTGTAGCAAAGAAGAGGATAAAATAAAAGAATTTCATGAACTAAAAAAGAAACTCTGGAATTATCCGAATTGGACACTAAACAGAGCAACAGATATAGTGGACAAAAAATGCAGAGAGGAATTGCTGGTACCTAGTGTAGCTAATAATTCTAGAAAGAAAAAACTTGCAAATAAACTACACTTATGTTTACAATTCTCTCCTCAATTTAATCAAATCAAGAAAATAATCAATAAAAGATTACCCATTTTATATGAGGATAACACACTAATGAGCATATTGAAGGATGGAATTAATGTAGTAGCGAGAAGGGCACAAACTTTTGGAGATATAATTGCCCCTAATTCTGTTTTGCCGACATCTAGGTCCAATACATGGCTTGATTGCAAAGGCTTTAATTAATGCGGTACCACAGCTTGTAGTTCGTGTGCACATGCGCAGTTGGGTAACACTTTTAAAAATTCTGAAAAAACTAAAAATGATAGCATAAATAGTTTTATTAATTGCCATACAAAAAATGTGGTGTATAAAATAGACTGTGCAATATGTCAGGTATCCTATGTAGGATGTACGTCGCGGAAATTGAAAATGCGTATAACGGAACATCTTAGGGATGTGAATAATTGCAATATAATAAACAGGAATGTTTCAATGGCAGCAAGACATTTCTACACAAAACATAATGGGGATACTACAGCTTTCAAAGTGCATGGTATTGAGAAAATCTATACTCCTAATCGTGGAGGTGACATGAAGGCTAGTTTCACACTAGCGTTAACTGCATTACGTCGCAAATCCGTTTTTTGGCCGAAAAAACGGATGCGTCAAAAAAGTGAAAAACGGTGACAAACGTATGCCACGCATCCAGCATTTCGACGGATCCGTCGCAAATCCGCTAAACGTTTCCGTCGAAAATACTGGATGCGTTGCATACGTTGTATCCGTTTTACCATCCGTTGTATCCGTTTTTCCGACGGATCCGTTTTTAAAAGGGGAGGCTCCCAAAATTTGATTGGCTACTGGAAAATTTGAAAAACTATATAGTACTGTATTTACAGCCCATCTTTGTGGGTTTAGTTTTGTGGCAGCGATGGAAGGTGTTCTTGGGAGGATTGCTAGTTTGGTTACCGACGTTATCTTTGAGACAAATCGCCTGGATATCATAGTGCGGGAGAAGGAGGCGGCAGCGGAAAGGCGTAGGATGCTTCTGCAGCAACGGAGACGAAGACGAATGTGGATTCATCCTATTAATCAACTACGGATGACCCGGGGTGTCCAGTCCACTCTGTACCTGGAGTTGCGGCACAATCCACACAAATTCCACAACTATGTGCGGATGAGGATGGAACATTTCGATTTTTTGCTTGCAAAACTGGAGGATGTCATCCGAAGACAGGATACAAGGATGAGGCTTGCCATCACACCGGCGGAGCGGCTGATGGTGACCCTGCGGTAAGCCTCTTTTTTTTATTTCATTGCTGATATTGAATGTTATATTACATGCTGCAGATAATACTGCGCTGACATATTGCGCACTATTTTCTGCAGCATGTAGTTTGGGTTTTCTTGGCGGACATTCAACTGCTTTATTTAAATGTCATTGCTGCTATTGAATGTTAGATAACAGACTGCAGAAAATACTGCGCTGAAAAATTGCGTTGCATGTTCTGCAGTTTTTTTGTTTTTTTTGGGGGGGTTTTTTGGGTTTGATGACATGCAACTGCTTTTTTTCTGTCATTGGTCATTTTGAATGTTATATTACATGCTGCAGACAATACTGCGCTGACATATTGCGCACTATTTTCTGCAGCATGTAGTTTGGGTTTTCTTGGCGGACATTCAACTGCTTTATTTAAATGTCATTGCTGCTATTGAATGTTAGATAACAGACTGCAGAAAATACTGCGCTGAAAAATTGCGTTGCATGTTCTGCAGTTTTTTTTTTTTTTTTTTTGGGTTTTTTGGGTTTGATGACATGCAACTGCTTTTTTTCTGTCATTGGTCATTTTGAATGTTATATTACATGCTGCAGACAATACTGCGCTGACATATTGCGCACTATTTTCTGCAGCATGTAGTTTGGGTTTTCTTGGCGGACATTCAACTGCTTTATTTAAATGTCATTGCTGCTATTGAATGTTAGATAACAGACTGCAGAAAATACTGCGCTGAAAAATTGCGTTGCATGTTCTGCAGTTTTTTTTGTTTTTTTTTTGGGTTTTTTGGGTTTGATGACATGCAACTGCTTTTTTTCTGTCATTGGTCATTTTGAATGTTATATTACATGCTGCAGACAATACTGCGCTGACATATTGCGCACTATTTTCTGCAGCATGTAGTTTGGGTTTTCTTGGCGGACATTCCACTGTTTTTTAACACCGGTTTCATGCTGGTTTCATTGGGTGTCCTGTCCTTAAAAAAAAAATTAACAGTGCCATATTAAAAATTGTTTGTCTGTGCAATATTTTCTAACATTTTTAAATTTTTTTTTTATACAGTTTCCTAGCTACGGGTGAATCTATGACTTCGCTCCATTATCAGTTCAGGCTGGGCATTTCAACTATCTCTGGAATAGTGAAGGACACATGTCGGGCTGTTTGGACCACTTTGCAACCAGAGTATATCCCCCAACCATCCATGGAAATCTGGTTGCGAAGTGCAGAAGAGTTTCAGCAAATTTGCAATTTCCCTAATTGTGTGGGTGCAGTTGACGGGAAACATATAAGGATTGCGAAACCGGCAGGAACAGGATCGGAGTATTATAATTATAAGAAGTATTTCTCCATCGTCCTTATGGCTATTGCAGACGCCAACTGCAGGTTCCTTGCCGTGGACATTGGAGCGTATGGACGGTCCAACGATTCGCAAGTGTTTAAAAACTCTCCGATGGGTCGTTGCCTTTATGGAGAGAGCTACGATTTTCCGCCAGCCAGACCACTGCCAGGAACAAATGACCCAGCCCTGGAATATGTCTTTGTAGGTGATGAAGCCTTTCAACTGTCGCTGCACCTACTGAAACCGTACAGTAGCCGGAACTTAAACCATACCAAGCGGGTCTTTAATTACCGGCTTACTAGAGCACGAAGAGTAGTGGAGTGTTCCTTTGGCATATTGACGGCGAAGTGGCGAGTTCTGCTGACGGCTATCAAGCTGAAAACAACAACTATAGACGAGGTAGTTAAAGCCTGTGTGGTGCTCCACAACTTTGTCCTGTCAAAGGAGCCCGTTTCTTTGGATGATGAAGAGTTGGAGACCACCTTGTGGGACTACCGCAGCAGCTCGTTTCGCTCTACAAGTTCAGTTACAAGGATGAGGGACCAGTTTGCCGATTATTTTGTCTCACCTGTCGGGCGGATCCCGTGGCAAGACATGATTGTGTAACCTGTTTCCCATGTGTAACCTGTTTCCCATGTGTTTTGGTTATGTAAAAAAAGTGTTTCTGCCCCCCCCCCCCAAAAAAAAAGGCCCAAAAGCGTGGTTTTCTTGCTAGTAAAACCATTATGTTATACCTCTTACATGTCTGGTGTTTGTTTTTATTAAACCTTTTTTTATTATATAACCTTAATAAATCCACACACACACAAAGAGTAGAATTGTAATCCGAATTTTATTTTAACTATTTTTTTTTTTTTTTTTTGTTTTGCAAAAAAAATATATTTTTATTTTCCAACTTTTTTTTTGAAAAATGTGAACATTTTTTGTAATATTAATATAAATAATAACAATTTACAAATTTTCAAATTGTTGGGTGGAGATATGAGAGGAGGATGGGCCGGAAGGTTGGACCACGTCGATAGGTGGGGAAACCCTACTTGTTTGTGGTGCAGTGGAAGGGGGGGTTAAACCAAGAGGCTGACCAGAGGGGGGTGGTGTTGGGGTAGGTGGAAGAGAAAAGTTCAGTAAGGAAAACATTGGGGAAGTAATTTGGTCTGGGGGCCGGGATTGTTGTGGGGACTGGGTCGGGTATTGTGACTGGGTAGGGTAGTGGGACTGGCGTGGGGTTTGGTAATGGTGCTGGTGTGGGGATTGGAGCTGGGTTTGGTAATGCTGCTGGTGTGGGTATTGGGGCTGGGTTTGGTAATGGGGGGTATGGTGTGGAAATGGGGCCTGGTGTGGAATTGGAGTGGAGGTGTGGCGAGGTGTGTGGGTCGATTCATTAATGGCCTGCAGTGCAGCATTATGGCAGGTATTCATTACCCGCATCTGTTGCTCAAAAGAAAGCTTCTCCATGCTCATGAGCATGGATTGGAAAAAAAGATTGGCCGGATCGGGACTTACAGCTGAATGCAGCCTATCCAAGCGACTGCTGGTTTCCTGGCTTGTTTCACTGATGCGTGATTGCACCATGTTGAAACCAGCAGTCACTTGCTCTCCCAAAATTTTGAAAGAGCCTTGGAAGGATGCATTCAGGTGTAAGAACTCAGGAGCATAGCTCCTTTCCTGACCCCTCTGGCGCTGCCGCCACGAACCTAATGGTGGTGTCGAGGTGGCAGGATCAGAGGGGTGGGGTAAAGGGAACGCTAACTGTTCAGCATCAGATGCGAGCAATGAAGCCTGCAATAATGCTCCACTGCTTGGGGCGGATGAAGTGGAGGGGACAGAGGGGTCAGAGGAGAGGACAGAGGGGTCAGAGGAGGGGACAGAGGTGTGGGGCCTACCGACGTGGCCCTCAGTGGCGGACTCAGGAGGGATCGCTCCAGAGGGCGCAGAGGAAGATGCAGGCGCCCGGTGGCTGGAGAAGGTGCTGTGAAAGAAAAAACAAAAGAAATTAATACATTGGAATGAAAAAGCCCTGACTGAAAGCAAACTAAGTAGACAGGTTAACATGGTTATAATTGGGCTGTAGAATACTTACACTCTGCTTAGCATGGTTCGCCTCAGGAAGGAGAGGGCCTGGCCATATTTATATCTGCTCCTCTTCCTTCCTGCAGAGCCACTCGGGGCCTTCATCTCATCATTGAATTCCCTCTTAAAGCGATCCCTCAGTGACCGCCACCGCTTCCTAACCTTTCCAACTGTGAAGACAAGAATCAAAAGAAAAAACAAAAAATTGGTAAATGCAATACATTACAGTCAGCTCAAAACATCACTGGAAAGTGAATACTTACCTAGTTTGCTCTGCTGCTGAGGATGAAGGCTCTCCCGCCTTGGAAACAGGGTGCGACACACTTCGTCCCAGAGCCGACGGGTGACACCGGTATCTGCATGCCTGCGGTCAGCCATGTTCCACAGCGGCTCCCGCTCACGAACCTCCTCGATGAGACAGTCTACATCAATGTCATCATCATCATCCTCCTCTTCTGCGGGAGCACGCTGTGAAGCCTGTGTCAAAAAAAAAAAAAAGGAAAACAAACAAATTAGTACACTGAAATACTAAAGTACCAATAGAATCCCCCTCCCCCAAAAAAAAAAAAACTCACTGATGGCCGACCGCGGCGACGAGTCCGCCGACTCTGGGACTGTCTGGGAGAGCCTTCAGCGGCAGCAGCAGCCTGAAATAAAGGAAACAAATTCTCAGTTAAGGTAGGCAGGTGTTTAGTAATCTGTTTTGTGTATGGTGCAGTGTGATGTGCAAAGCAACTGTTTCACCAATACTTACACTTGGTTCCTCCTCCACTTGCATCTCTCCACCCGTCTCGCCCCCTTCTGACAGCTCCTCATCTGATTCAGCTTCCTGTTGAAACATAATTTATGCATGTAGTTATCCATAAAAATGTAATTTAAAGAAATTTAAAAAAAAAAAAATGTTTTGTGTTAATTTACCGATAAACGCTGTTGCTGTGGAGGAGGGCTGTCAGAAGAGGACATTGTTGATGTACAAAGGCCGGTGGCTGTGGTCCTGGTGGGATAGCCGGTGGCTGTGGTCCTGGTGGCTCTGTAAGTTAAAAAGACACTTGCAATCTGCTCTACACATTGCAGTAGCAGATTTGGGGTCTTCAAAACTTACTTTTAAAGAATAGAAAATGTGGTCCTGGTGGATAGCCGGTGGCTGTGGTCCTGGTGGGATAGCCGGTGGCTGTGGTCCTGGTGGGATAGCCGGTGGCTGTGGTCCTGGTGGGATAGCCGGTGGCTGTGGTCCTGGTGGCTCTGTAAGTTAAAAAGACACTTGCAATCTGCTCTACACATTGCAGTAGCAGATTTGGGGTCTTCAAAACTTACTTTTAAAGAATAGAAAATGTGGTCCTGGTGGATAGCCGGTGGCTGTGGTCCTGGTGGGATAGCCGGTGGCTGTGGTCCTGGTGGGATAGCCGGTGGCTGTGGTCCTGGTGGCTCTGTAAGTTAAAAAGACACTTGCAATCTGCTCTACACATTGCAGTAGCAGATTTGGGGTCTTCAAAACTTACTTTTAAAGAATAGAAAATGTGGTCCTGGTGGATAGCCGGTGGCTGTGGTCCTGGTGGGATAGCCGGTGGCTGTGGTCCTGGTGGGATAGCCGGTGGCTGTGGTCCTGGTGGGATAGCCGGTGGCTGTGGTCCTGGTGGCTCTGTAAGTTAAAAAGACACTTGCAATCTGCTCTACACATTGCAGTAGCAGATTTGGGGTCTTCAAAACTTACTTTTAAAGAATAGAAAATGTGGTCCTGGTGGATAGCCGGTGGCTGTGGTCCTGGTGGGATAGCCGGTGGCTGTGGTCCTGGTGGGATAGCCGGTGGCTGTGGTCCTGGTGGCTCTGTAAGTTAAAAAGACACTTGCAATCTGCTCTACACATTGCAGTAGCAGATTTGGGGTCTTCAAAACTTACTTTTAAAGAATAGAAAATGTGGTCCTGGTGGATAGCCGGTGGCTGTGGTCCTGGTGGGATAGCCGGTGGCTGTGGTCCTGGTGGGATAGCCGGTGGCTGTGGTCCTGGTGGGATAGCCGGTGGCTGTGGTCCTGGTGGCTCTGTAAGTTAAAAAGACACTTGCAATCTGCTCTACACATTGCAGTAGCAGATTTGGGGTCTTCAAAACTTACTTTTAAAGAATAGAAAATGTGGTCCTGGTGGATAGCCGGTGGCTGTGGTCCTGGTGGGATAGCCGGTGGCTGTGGTCCTGGTGGGATAGCCGGTGGCTGTGGTCCTGGTGGCTCTGTAAGTTAAAAAGACACTTGCAATCTGCTCTACACATTGCAGTAGCAGATTTGGGGTCTTCAAAACTTACTTTTAAAGAATAGAAAATGTGGTCCTGGTGGATAGCCGGTGGCTGTGGTCCTGGTGGGATAGCCGGTGGCTGTGGTCCTGGTGGGATAGCCGGTGGCTGTGGTCCTGGTGGCTCTGTAAGTTAAAAAGACACTTGCAATCTGCTCTACACATTGCAGTAGCAGATTTGGGGTCTTCAAAACTTACTTCTAGCACTTTAGCTGTGTCCTGGTGGGCAGCGGCTGTGTCCTGGTGGGCAGCGGTCCTGGTTTATCTGTTAATATGTATAATGGATCTATAGTTAGACCACCCCCTGAACTAGGTAATGCTCAATGATAAACACCCTACTAAAATGATGTCAGAAATGTTCATACAGGTGAACACCAAAACCCCCCCCAAAAAAGTGGCACGATATACCATTAATTTCCATGTCCCATAAAATAAAATTTTTTAATGTTAACACCAAGAAAAAATATATTTGACACATTTTATGTAAAATAAATAACCTCCCCCCCCCCCCCCCCCCCACCAAAAAAAAAAATAAAAAAATACAGGTTAACCTTTATTAAAAAAATTAGCCCTCAACCAACCCTGTATTGCATGTGTAACCATTGGTACATACACCAGTTTTAAATTTACCTTTATGAAATAATACTACGGACATTTTTTTTATAAACATTTTATTATAATTTTTTTTTTCACTCTTTTTTTTTTTAAATCACAATTAGGAGCTGACATGCTCTTTATTTTAAATACAAGTACTTCAACTGCAAAAGGTTATAACTGTAATTTAAAAAAAATCAACACTTATTAAATAGAAAAAACCCACACTCACACATTCAAACCAAAAGCTGCAGACCGCTAGACTTTTTTAAAAAACACATCAGATTTTAAAAAAAAAAAAAAAAATAAAACCACATGCTGCACAGACCACTATACAGTCAATACATCAGAAAAAGGCAAATAACCTATTACAGCATGGACAAATGCACATGCAATCAACAAGACGCACACAAAAAACATGCATGGTATGTGTCCACATTCAGGATCGCCTCAGAATTTGGTCAGGATTTTCCATCAGTATTTGTAAAGCCAAAACCAGGAGTGTAAAAATTAGGTAAAGTATAATACGAAAAAAGGCATACTTTTGCTTTGATCATCCACTCCTAGTTTTGGCGTACAAATACTGATGGAAAATCCTGACCACATCCTGATGCAATCCTGCACATGGACACATACCCTCCCACATGAACAGGCATAAAATTGGCAAAGGCATAATATGGTGCAGGCACATGATACAAAAGCACACAGCCGTACAAAAATACACACATGCACGCACATAGCTTTAGGCAAATACACATATGTACAACAAAGGCAGAAAGGTTAACCCAATCAGAAGACGCATACACACACACACACACACACACATACAAAAGGCTGACAATCCTTTGGCTGAAGCAGCAGGTCTTCACAGTGGCTGGAATCAGGCTGCATCTGGACTCTAGCATGGCACTGGCTGGTGCAGGACGATGGCAGGCCTCAGGTTCTCTTCAGGTTTTAAGCTCTTTCTGTAGTCAGTACCTCATATACACACACAAATGCACAGGCACACAGATGCACACAAAAATTGCAATACTCACACTGGCTCTATGGTGGCTGGAGTCTTGTGGCTGGAGTCCCGTGGCTGGCTCCTTCCTGTGGCTGGCTCCTGTGTCAGGCTGTGGTCTTGTGGCTGAGGTTATGGCTGGAGTCCTGTGGCTGGCTCCTTCCTGTGGCTGGCTTCTTCCTGTGGCTGGCTTCTTCCTGTGGCTGGCTCCTGTGTCACGCTGGGGTCTTGTGGCTGGCTAGCTCTTGCTGGAAGTCTTCTCATGGGTCTTGCAGGCATATGTGGGGTTGAAGGCCCAGGCCAGGTTTATATAGATTTGGGGGTGTCTGGCCAATTGGCAACAAAATCCAGCTTCTGAGCATGCTCAGTGTAAAAAAAACGTATTGCAGCGCTGCATTGCGTCGTACGACGTGTCCCGACGCATCCGTCGCTCATAGGCTTCCATTGCAGCCAACGACGTATGCCGCAGGATGCGTCGCGACACGTTTTTTAGGCGGAGACAAAAAACGTTACAATCTACGTTTTTTTGAGACGACGTGTCGCCAAATTTCGACGCATCCGTCGTAAAACGTACACGACGTATGCCAATCCGTCGCCATACGTCGCCAATACAAGTCTATGGGAAAAAAACGCATCCAGCAAAAAGTTTTGCTGGATGCGTTTTTTCTGAAAAAAGACGTTTTGAAACGTAATGCAGTTAACGCTAGTGTGAAAGTAGCCGAAGAGACGCTTACTCACTAGAGAAACGAAATATTGTATCATTATTGCTAATTTTTGTTATTGTTTTTAGTATTTTAAGATATTTGTTATATGTGATTTCAGGACCTTCCCGTTAAATCATGTGACTAATGAGGGGTGTGTCATGGGTCTATGAATGCTATATGTGTAGTTTTCATTTCTGAAACAACATGGGCATGAGTAAGACCTATATCGGTCGAAACGCGTTGCCATAACCTTTACAATCACCTGTTTGGTCCACCATCTGTAAGAATAATTTTTTAACCACGTTGGATTAATAAAGACATTACCTGTTTTACTGGAGCTGGAGTATCTACGTTTGTTTGGATTTGCTGCTGCCCGACGTCCAGGTCAGGACGAACTCTCGTGCTCCGTGCCTGTCGGTCTGGTTGGTGAGCTGGCTACGGCTTTTTTAGCTGTTTTTTTTATCTTGTGTTTAATCCCAAGTACACCCTTACCTTACCACAGAGGTTGGCACCCTACCTTTGAACGCAAATTGGCACCCCCACTCAACGATGGCTACCCCTAGGTTCACCTGGTAATTCCCTGGACGTTTAAAGATGTGTAAAAAAAAAAACACATCCAAGACAGCCAGAAACCACGCCTGGCCCTTTCAGCAGTATTAATCTGACAATAAATACCAGTACATAAACAGAAACAGGATGATAGGGGTAGATAATCTGGGGATGGCAAGGAGTGGGGGATTTGATTTATATAGGCGCTATACAGTAGGTGATAGTACCAAACTTCCAGAGTAGGACCAATTTCCAAGATAATTACAATGCTATGAGGCCTATCACCTTAATACCATTTGAATGACCAAAAAGCAGGTACCCTGCCAAAAAAGTATGATTACACAGGTCTGCGACTAAAAAGCTGCTTGATTATTTTCATCTAATTTCCATGTATTTTGGTGTGCTGAAAACGAAAAAAATATTGAAAAAAAATCCTGGGCATCAGGACATGAGACAAAAAGCAAAATTATCTTCAAATTTAGTATATTTTTCTAAATTTTTGATTGATGAAGCAATTCGTAAAATCACTTCCAAAAGATGGGGAATGATTCAAATACTTGGTCACCAAGTTTCCAGGCTTTTCGGAGGCATAATTGAAGGAAGGTGTGTTCGTCGGACCAGACATTAGAAGGCTTATAGCTGATCAAGAGTTTATCAATACCATGACGCATCCTCAAAAAGAAGGGTGGTTTGCATTTAAAGAGGTCATAGAGAAATTTTTAGGCAATAACAAAGACCCTGACTACAAAAAAATTGTCGGACGAATGCTGAAAGCATTTCAAGCTTTAGGTTGCCTGATGAGTTTGAAAGTGCATTTCCTCCATTCCCACCTTGACAACTTTCCTGAAAATTTGGGAGATGTGAGGGAAGAGCAAGGTGAACGATTCCACCAGGACATTAAAGAGATGGAAAGAAGATACCAGGGAAGATGGAGCATTACAATGATGGCAGACTAATGTTGGACGCTTCAGAGAGACATTCCAGATGCTACTCACAAGCATAAATGTACCAAGAGAAGCCTGACAGGGAAGAAGAATCGATTTTAGTGTGTGTTTAACATTGCAGTTAAAAAATTATTTTCATGAAACATTTGTAATAAAAAATTAATTTTATGAGTCTATTTTCATTTATTTTGAGGTATTGTCTTATTTAACATAGTTACTTAAATTGTCAGAAAACATGATGTCCTATGACAAAACGGAGGTCATTTTCGGATTCAGCGCACTTAAAAACATAAAGATTACGTGGAATAACCAAAACAGCTCTTGAAACAATTTTTTGTGCAGACCTGTGTTATCAAACAAAAAGCAGATCAATTCACTTCTGGGACTACCTATGGGGTTTGAACTATCATGACTCACCCTCCGGCATCCCTAATCAATTGTCCCTACCTTGTCGCGGAGGTTGGCACCCTAACTTGTACGCAATGTGGCACCCCTGCTCTACAATGGCTCACCCTCACTCCCCCTATAAATTCTCCCTTCCAACTATCTGTCTGATCAAGGAAACAGTGAGTGGAAGAGAGAAGTGAGTTATGGGAGGATAAGTTCAATTTTTTGATAGAATGAAGCAATGATATAAATTGCTTCACGGTGGCTCAGTGGATAGCACAGCAGCCTTGTATCGCTGGAGTCCTGGGTTCTAATCCCACCTTGAACAACATCTGCAAGGAGTTTCTATGTTCTCCCCGTGTTTGCGTGGGTTTCCTCCGGGTTCTCCGGTTTCCTCCCACATTCCAGAGACATACTGATAGAGAATTTAGATTGTGAGCCAAATCGGGGACAGTGATGATAATGTGTGCAAACTGTAAAGCGCTGCGGAATATGTTAGTGCTATATAAAAATAAAAAATTATTATAAAGGATTATAAACCCCAAATAAAGAAACATAGAGGACAATGTGTCTGGGAAATAAATTCTGGTAGAAAGTGCTAAAGTGCATATATAATCCAATAAGGAGACCTCATGGCCTTTTTACTTGGCTTTGATAATTAATTGCACTATGCCCTAAAGTGAAAAAAGCCTGAAACTGGTAATTATCATAAATGTTATATACAACTTTATTACCACAGGGCAAATGCCAACTTATCAACCTATAGTTATATATCCTGTAGGAAGGATTTTCAAAGTTAGGCCAACATAAACAAGTTATTGCACTGTGCCCAGAAGATATACCATGTAAACAAAGTGATTGAATCAAAAAGCTTATCTGTTATTTATTAAAGATGCTGCAGCAGCCTCGACGCGTTTCCATCCCATGATGAGAGTTCATCAGGATGCAAATGGAACAATCAGTGATTTAGAAGCCTAAGGCTATGTTAATACGTGTTTTTTCCGTTTTTTTTTTCAGCAGGAAAACCTGTTCTCTTGGCAGTAAAGACGCTGCTTCCAGAAAGCAAGTGTAGCGCCCCCCCACTGCCGCAGGGCCGAGGGGTACCCGGTGCCGGGCCTCTGAGTCTCTGCTCTGGGGTTGTCACAGTGGCTAGGCCCGATCCGTGACCCTGCCGTGGGGCGCACAGTGAAATGGATAGTAATGATGTGGATAAATAATGATGATGGTGGTGTTGCGGTGCAGTGTAGGTTGCAGTAAATAATGAGGACACCAGGTTGCAGTCTCTTTACCTCTTTACTGAAGATCTCTGAGTCCTCAGTCCGGAATACGGTCCACCAGGCTGCGCAAGTCCGGCCGGTCCAATGGCACCTCCAGAGTTCTCTTAACAGGTGGAAATCTGTGCCTTCCTTCTAGCGCTATGTGTTGCGGTCCTTCCCTGCTGTGCTTACGGAAAGTCCCCACAACTGTTGTGTCCGTTTCTTAAGTTCCCTCACAACTCGATTAGATGATGTTCTGCTAATCCTCCGTCCTTCCCTGATGTTACGGTTGGGACGGCACCCGTTTGACGGGTAGGCTCGGAGCTCTTCCGGGACCCTAGAGTCGCCCCTCTCCACAAGTTGCCCCCCAAGACTGCATAGGTGATTTAGGTGAGACAGCCTGCCTTAGACTGACTGCCCTGCCGCTGTTTAGAGTATTGCTTGAAGCTGAATATTGTAATACTCCCTCGGCGTTCCGGCCGCCGGTTGTGCGCCTCAGTAGGGTGTTGCCTCGGTCTTACAGCACGACCCCTACTGGTATTCTCCTTATTGCTTTGATCTCGTTTCTCACTCAGCACAATCTATCTCGCTTCTCATCCTTCCTTGGGCACCGCCGCTATCCTGAGCAGGCACGGTCCCGTTACGTTCGCTCAAGTTGCCAAGCCTCTGTCAGGATCCCACCCCTGACAGAGACCCTACCGAATCTTCTCCCACAACACCCTCTGCCACAAGGTGTTGCCTGGTTCCAACCCAGTCAGCTTTTTCATCTAACTTCCTGCCTGACCCCCAGTTTACCCACAATGGTGGGGAGTGGCCTAGTGAATAGAACCCTTAGCTCCCCCTGGAGGCCCGACTGTGAAATGTATTGGTGTCTGTGATACCTGGTCAGATGAACTCCTTCAGTGCCATCAGACGTACCATAGCTCCCCTTAGTGGCGGAGCCACAGTACTGCAACGACCAGGACTCTGGGGCGCTGCACAAGTTCAGCTGCATTTTTCAGGATCCCAATATTCAGCTTTGCTTCCACCACAGAAGCATGAATACAGGTCACCAATGCAAGGCATATGTGAAACCAGAAAACTATTTTTGGAAAATGTAACAGTGGGGGGAGGTGAATTTGTGGGCAATAGTTTACCTAAGATATACACAAAGAATTGAGTTTGCAGGACACTGTTTACTTTCACACTTTGGTCGGCCCCAGGCAGCATTCTATTTCACACCTTGGTCGGCCAAAGTTTACTTTGCACACAACAGTAATTTAATTACATTGTACTAATCCTATTATATTGTGCTAATCCTAGACTGCCATGAACATCAAGACATTATGGTTTAAACTTGGGAAAAATAGCAAAAATAAATGGTTTTTACATACTGCTGTACTTGCTTTTTTTCAATAAAAATGCAACAAAACTTAATACCTGCATTTTTACACTTAGTCATTGCTTTCTATGTGTGAAAAATGCTGAAAGAAGTGACATTTCTGAAATCACATAGACTTTGCTGGCACTGTAAAACGCTGGTAATAACTCTGGAATGCTTCAACGTATCCCACTGATTCTGAGATTGTTTTTTCATGACATATTGTACTTCATGATAGTGTAAAGGTGTCGACGAAGAAGTGGGTACCTGCACGCCGGATCCGGAACTGAAGGGGCTGCATCCTCTGTTTACGGTGGAAGGCTTAAAAGAGCCAGACCTTCCCCCATTTGCCAGGGGGAAGCCTGAGGGAGCCGGACCAACCCGTGAACCCAGGAGGGTGGGCAGAGCCAAAAAAAGGGCACGCAGTGACGGAGACATAAAAAAAAGCACGCAAAGCAAGTCAGTCAGGCGCCAGCTCAGAGCAGTGAGGAGGGCAGCATAGGGAGCAGCGAGCAGAGCGGTGAGCGGCGTGCTCTGCTTCCCTCATCAGAGAGTATCGGCGTGGCAACGGCCCGCATAGAAGGAGCCCCTGTTGCCTGCTGAGCAGAGCTGTGTGGAGCAAAGCCATGCCCACAAAGCATAGCCAAGCCGGGTGCTGCAGCAGCCAGGGAGAGGAGTTCTCTGTCCGGGGAGCATCAGAGCCACACAGACCAGCGACCGCTGTCACCCCCCGTCAACAGCGGGGACCAATGAGAGAGAGACAGGCAGTGTGTGCACGGTGACCGTTACAAAGCCGGGTGCCAGACGTTACAGGATAGTGAGTACCGTGCGCGTGCCGCCTGAAAGAGACTGGGAGCGTGACTGTTATTTGCATCGCGACTGTACTAGTGAAAGTCGGCCCAGAGACTTGTGACCTGACTTCGCCAATGTATGTTAGCAGAGCTGCCCTGGGCTTGTACTGGACTGTGGCCCTCACCGTTATATAGCCACTACAGTATATAGACTAGAGGCAGTGGAAGGTACCGGACACCGACCATTAGTAAAGACACCACGCCAGCCGTTGCCGTGCTATTGAGTTTGCCGCCAGGATCCAGGACGCCATCTTCCCAGGACCACACCGTATCCACGTTATGTAGATGGCTGTTGGCGCCATTATCTACTCCGGAACCATTCCTGTCAGGAAGACGCCTGATGGATGGATAAGTGACTTTATTGAGAACGACTTTCTTTGTTTCACCTGCATTTTACCTCACGTTTTCCCTATTCTGCCTACATTTTACCTCATGTTTTCCCTATCTCCCTGCTTGCAATAAGACCCTGTTTATTAAGATCTGTTAACCCTTGATCTGCCTCCTGTCGGTTACTGCATCCTGCAACCTGCTTTCAATACTGGTAAAATGTATTCAATATGTTTATTTATAAAAAAAAAAAAATTAAATTTGGCAAAAATTTTGAAAAATTCACAATTTTCAAACTTTTATTTTTTATGCCCTTAAATCAGACAATAACATTTTCCACATGTCTACTTTACATCACCACAATATTTGAAACATTTTTTTTGTTAGGACATTAAAAGAGTTAAAAGTTGACCAGCGATTTCTCATTTTCCCAACAAAATTTAAAATTTTTATGGACCACCTCACATTTGAAATGACTTTCATGGGTCTATATTAAAATACCCGAAGTGGCACCATTCTAAAAATTGCACCCCTCAAGGTATTCAACACCACATTTAAGAAGTTTATTAACCCTTGAGGTGCTTTACAGGAACTGAAGCAATGTGGAAGGTAAAAATGAACATTTAACTTTTTTTCACAAAAATTTTACTTAGGACCCATTTTTTATTTTCACAAGGGTATCAAGAGAAAATGAACCCCAATATATGTTGTGCAATTTATCCTGAGTACCCCATGTGTGGAGGAAGACCACTGTTTGGGCGCATGGTAGGGCTCAGATGAGAAGGAGCAGTGTTTGAAGTTTTGAACTTAAAATTGGCTGGAATCAAGAGTGGATGCCATGTCTCGTTTGGAAAGCCCCTGATGTGCCTAAACAGTGGAAACCCCAAACAAGTGATATCATTTTGGAAGCTAGACTCCTCAAAGAACTTATCTACAGAAGATGTTTGGTGAGCACCATGAACTTCCCAGGTGCTTCACATAAGTTTATAACCTAGAGCCGTGGAAATAAAAAATCCACAAAAATCATCGTTTAGCCCCAATTTTATTTATTTTAACAAGGGTAGCAGGAGAAATGGACCCCAAAAGTTGTTGTGCAATTTCTCCTGAGTGTGACAATACTGCATGTGTGGGTGAAAACTACTTTTGAGGCACAATGCAAAGCTCATAAAGGAAGAAACGCCACATTGGAGTTCAGCTTTTGCTGGAATGGTTTGAGGGTGCCATGTCACATTGGCAGAGCTAATAAGGTGCCATAACAGCAGAAACCCCCCATAAGTGATGTCATTTCGCAAACTACATCTCTCAATTATTTAATCTAAGGGTGTAGTGATCATTTTGACACCACAGTTGTGTCAAATAAATTAATACTATTGGGCGGTGAAGAAAGAATAATTACATTTCTTCCACTAAAATGTTGCTTTAGCCACAAATTTTAAATTTTTCCAAAGTCTAATAGGAAAAAATGGACCTTTCAGTTTTTTGTGCAATTTCTCGTGAGTTAGCCAAAACTCTGCACGTAATCTGAACTCCTTTTGAGGCACAGTGCAAAGCTCAAAAATGGAAGAAGCGCCATATTATTGTGCAGATTTTACATTAACCCCTTTACCCCCAAGGGTGGTTTGCACGTTAATGACCGGGCCAATTTTTACAATTCTGACCACTGTCCCTTTATGAGGTTATAACTCTGGAACGCTTCAACGGAACTTGGCGATTTGACACTGTTTTCTCGTGACATATTGTACTTCATGATAGTGGTAAAATTTATTTGATATAACTTGCGTTTATTTGTGAAAAAAACGGAAATTTGGCGAAAATTTTGAAAATTTCGCAATTTTCCAACTTTGAATTTTTATGCCCTTAAATCACAGAGATATGTCACACAAAATACTTAATAGTTAACATTTCCCACATGTCTACTTTACATCAGCACAATTTAGGAACCAAATTTTTTTTTTGTTAGGGAGTTATAAGGGTTAAAAGTTGACCAGCAATTTCTCATTTTTACAACATCATTTTTTTTAGGGACCACATCTCATTTGAAGTCATTATGAGGGGTCTATATGATAGAAAATACCCAAGTGTGACACCATTCTAAAAACTGCACCCCTCAAGGTGCTCAAAACCACATTCAAGAAATGTATTAACCCTTCAGGTGTTTCACAGGAATTTTTGGAGTGTTTAAATAAAAATTAACATTTAAATTTTTTTTACACAAAATTTATTTCAGCTCCAATTTGTTTTATTTTACCAAGGGTAACAGGAGAAAATGGACCCCAAAAGTTGTTGTACAATTTGTCCTGAGTACGCCGATACCCCATATGTGGGGGTAAACCACTGTTTGGGCGCACCGCAGAGCTCGGAAGGGAAGGAGCGCCATTTGACTTTTCAATGCAAAATTGACTGGAATTAAGATGGGACGCCATGTCGCGTTTGGAGAGCCCCTGATGTGCCTTAACATTAAACCCCCCACAAGTGACACCATTTTGGAAAGTAGACCCCGTAAGGAACTTATCTAGATGTGTTTTGAGAGCTTTGATCCCTCAAGTGTTTCACTACAGGTTATAACGCAGAGCCGTGAAAATAAAAATTCCTTTTTTTTTCACAAAAATGATTTTTTAGCCCCCAGTTTTGTATTTTCACAAGGGTCACAGAATAAATTGGACCCCAAAAGTTGTTGTCCAATTTATCCTGAGTACGCTGATACCCCATATGTGGGGGGGAACCACTGTTTGGGCATATGGCAGAGCTCGGGAGGGAAGGAGTGCCATTTGGAATGCAGACTTAGATGGATTGGTTTCCAGGCGTCACATTGTGTTTGGAGAGCCCCTGATGTACCCAAACAGTAGAAATTAGAAACCCCCCACAAGTGACCCCATATTGGAAACTAGACCTCCCAAGGAACTTATCTAGATGTGTTGTGAGAACTTTGAACCAACAAGTGTTTCACTACAGTTTATAACGCAGAGCCGTGAAAATAAACAATCCTTTTTTTCCCACAAAAATTATTTTTAGCCCCCCAAATTTATATGTTCGCAAGGGTAACAAAAGAACTTGGACCCCAAAAGTTGTTGTCCAATTTGTCCCGAGTACGCAGATGCCCCATATGTTGGGGTAAACCCCTGTTTGGGCGCACGGTAAAGCTCGGAAAGGAAGGAGCACTGTTTTACTTTTTCAATGCAGAATTGGCTGGAATTGAGATCGAACGCCATGTCGCATTTGGAGAGCCCCTGATGTGCCTAAACAGTGGAAACTCCCCATTTCTAACTGAAACCCTAATCCAAACACACCCCTAACCCTAATCCCAATGGTAACCTGTTATGTTGGGCTGGTGGTTAGGAGCACTAGAAATGACCAGATGAGCAAACTAGCAATACAGGACGAGCTCTGGGAAGTGGGAGCTCTGCTGACCGCAACGCTAATCCTATCACAACAACTAGAAATAGCCGTGGAGTGTACCTGACTCTGCCTAGACGCCTCTTCACAGCCTAAGAGCTAACTACCCCTAAAGATAGAAAATACAGCCTACCTTGCCTCAGAGAAATTCCCCAAAGAAATAGGCAGCCCCCACATATATTGACTGTAAGTTAAGATGGAAGTCACAAACACAAGAATGAAATAGGTTTCAGCATAGGAGGCCAGACTGAACTAAACAGACTGAGGATAGAAAAGATATCTTTGCGGTCAGCATAAAAAACTAACAAAAAACCACGCAGAGTGTGCAAAAGGAACCACCGCACCGACTCATGGCGCGGTGGTGCCACTCTGCATCCCAGAGCTTCCAGCTAACAAGATTAAATATAATAGCAAGCTGGACAAAAACACAGTGGTAACAAATAAGCTAGCAGGGACTTAGCTTTTGCTGAAGTAGACAGGTCATCTGAAAGATCCAAGAGAATTGAACCAGTACTAGGACATTGACAGCTGGCATCAAGTAACGATCTGAGTGGAGTTAAATAGAGCAGCCAGCCAAGGACTGAACGAGATCAGCTGGAGAAGGAATTTCAGAACCAGCAGCTCCACTCACAGCCACCAGAGGGAGTCCATGAACAGAACTCGCGGAAGTACCATTCATAACCACAGGAGGGAGCTCGAGAACATAATTCACAACAGTAACCCTAACCACACCCCTAACCCTGACACACCCCTAACTCTAATCCCAACCCTAATCCGAACCGTAAATGTAATCCAAACCCTAACCTGTTGTGAACTCTATTTCTGGGCTCCCTCTTGTGGTCACAAGTGGTACTGTGTGAGTGCTGTCTTTCTGCAGGTTTGTGACTGGCATCAGCTGTCTCGTTATCTGTGGGCTGGTTTTCTATTTAAGCTCACTTGGACTCTCAGTCTATGCCTGCTGTCGTTGTATTCAGTGCTATTCTGATTGCTCCTGTCTACATCCGTTATCAGTCTCTCCATGAGAAGCTAAGTTCTGTTTGCTTATTCTTGCTCATCTATGTTCAATATGTTTCCTAGAATATTATGAGTTTTGTCCAGCTTGCTAATATGTGATTTCTCTGCTTGCTGGTAGCTCTGGGGTGCTGAGTTGCTCCCCCCACATCGTTAGTTGGTGTGGGGGTTCTCGCATTCTCTGCATGGATATTTTTGTATAGGGTTTTTTACTGACCGCACAGATCCCTTGCTATTTTCTGCTATCTAGCGTTAGCGGGCCTCATTTGCTTAACCTGTTTCATCTCTGCGTTTGTCTTTTCCTCTTAACTCACCGTTATTATTTGTGGGGGGCTGTTCTATATCTTTGGGGTTATTTCTCTGAGGCAAGTGAGGTCTTACTTTATCTCTAGGGGTAGTCAGTTTCTCAGGCCGTGAAGAGACGTCTAGGATTTCAGGAAACGTTCCACGGCTACCTTTAGTGTGTTTGGTTAGGATCAGGTTTTGCGGTCAGTCCAGTTACCACATCCCCAGAGCTTGTCCTATTATCTCTGACTTAGCTGGTTAGATTTGTGATCCTAAGCCACTGGGATCATAACAGTACAGCAGGCCTATAAAGTGTTTAATGCATCGCAGAAGTGGGATAAGAGAAGTCCTGAGTACAATTTTTTTTTTTTTCCTCTCCCTTTGCGGCAGTCTGTCCAGCTTCTCTCATCCCCTTAATCTCTGGGTGGCTTTGAGTTCAGCTGCAGACATAGATATTCAGAGTCTGACTTCTAGTGTGGATCATCTTGCTGCAAGGGTGCAAAGCATTCAGGATTTTGTTGTTCACAGTCCTATGTCTGAGCCAAAAGTACCTATTCCTGAGTTGTTTTCTGGAGATAGATCTCGGTTTCTGAATTTTAAGAATAATTGTAAATTATTTCTTTCTTTGAGACCTCGTTCCTCTGGTGATTCCGCTCAGCAAGTTAGAATTGTTATCTCCCTGTTACGTGGCGACCCTCAAGATTGGGCTTTCTCCCTGGCGCCGGGAGATCCTGCATTGCTGAATGTGGATGCGTTTTTTCTGGCGCTTGGATTGCTTTATGAGGAACCTAATCTTGAGAACCAGGCAGAAAAGGCCTTGCTGGCTCTCTCTCAGGGCCAGGATGAAGCTGAGGTGTATTGTCAAAAATTTCGGAAATGGTCGGTGCTTACTCAATGGAATGAGTGTGCCCTGGCTGCAAATTTCAGAGAAGGTCTTTCTGAAGCCATTAAGAATGTTATGGTGGGGTTCCCCACGCCTGCAAGTCTGAATGACTCAATGGCTTTGGCCATTCAGATTGATCGGCATTTGCGGGAGCGCAAATCTGCGCACCATCTGGCGGTGTTTTCTGAACAGAGACCTGAGTCTATGCAATGTGACCGAATTCTGACCAGAATTGAGCGGCAAAATCATAGACATCAAAATGGGTTGTGCTTTTACTGTGGTGATTCAACTCATGTTATCTCAGCATGCTCTAAGCGCGTAAAAAAGATCGCTAAATCTGTCACCGTTGGTACTATACAGCCTAAATTCATTTTGTCTGTTACTTTAATTTGTTCTTTGTCATCCTACTCGGTTATAGCTTTTGTGGATTCAGGTGCTGCCCTGAACCTGATTGATTTGTCATTTGCCAGGCGCTGTGGTTTTGTCCTGGAGCCTTTGGAATTCCCTATTCCACTGAGGGGTATTGATGCTACACCATTGGCTGAGAATAAGCCTCAGTATTGGACTCAAGTGACCATGTGCATGACTCCTGTACATCAGGAGGTGATTCGCTTTCTTGTGCTGCATAATCTGCATGATGTTGTCGTTTTGGGTCTGCCATGGCTGCAGGCCCATAATCCAGTTCTGGATTGGAAAGCTATGTCTGTTTCAAGTTGGGGTTCCCAGGGGATTCATGGCGATGCTCCTTTGGTGTCAATTGCTTCTTCCACTCCTTCTGAGGTCCCTGAGTTTTTGTCGGACTACCAGGATGTATTTGATGAGCCCAGATCCGGTGCCCTGCCTCCTCACAGGGATTGTGATTGTGCTATAAATTTGATTCCTGGTAGTAAGTTCCCTAAGGGACGACTTTTTAATTTGTCTGTACCAGAACATGCCGCAATGCGGAGTTATGTAAAGGAGTCTTTAGAGAAGGGACATATTCGCCCGTCCTCCTCCCCTCTTGGTGCAGGATTCTTGTATAGATTATCGTCTTCTAAATAAAATCACGGTCAAATTTCAGTATCCTTTGCCATTATTATCTGATCTGTTTGCTCGGATTAAAGGGTCCAGTTGGTTCACCAAGATAGATCTTCGTGGTGCGTATAACCTTGTGCGTATTAAGCAGGGGGATGAATGGAAAACAGCATTTAATACGCCCGAGGGCCATTTTGAGTACTTGGTGATGCCTTTTGGACTCTCTAATGCTCCTTCTGTGTTCCAGTCCTTCATGCATGACATCTTCCGAGAATATCTGGATAAATTTATGATTGTGTATCTGGATGACATTTTGGTCTTTTCTGAGGACTGGGAGTCCCATGTGAAGCAGGTCAGGATGGTATTTCAGGTCCTGCGTGCTAATGCCTTATTTGTGAAGGGCTCAAAATGTCTCTTCGGAGTACAGAAGGTTTCCTTTTTGGGTTTTATTTTTTCTCCTTCTACTATTGAGATGGACCCAGTCAAGGTCCAGGCTATTCATGACTGGACTCAGCCTACATCTGTTAAGAGTCTTCAGAAGTTCTTGGGTTTTGCTAATTTTTACCTTCGCTTCATCGCTAATTTTTCTGGCGTGGTTAAGCCCTTGACGGATTTGACCAAGAAAGGTTCTGATGTGACTAATTGGTCTCCTGCGGCAGTGAAATCCTTTCGGGAGCTGAAGCGCCGGTTTTCTTCAGCTCCAGTATTATGTCAGCCTGATATCTCTCTTCCTTTCCAGGTCGAGGTGGATGCTTCTGAGATTGGAGCAGGGGCTGTTTTGTCGCAGAGAAGCTCTGATGGCTCTGTGATGAAGCCTTGTGCCTTCTTTTCAAGAAAGTTTTCGCCTGCCGAGCGGAATTATGATGTTGGTAATCGGGAATTGTTGGCTATGAAGTGGGCATTTGAGGAGTGGCGACATTGGCTCGAGGGAGCTAGGCATCGTGTGGTGGTCTTGACTGATCACAAAAATCTGATTTATCTCGAGTCTGCCAAGCGCATGAATCCTAGACAGGCTCGTTGGTCGTTGTTTTTCTCCCGTTTCGATTTCGTGGTCTCGTACCTGCCTGGTTCGAAGAACGTGAAGGCTGATGCCCTTTCTAGGAGTTTTGTGCCTGACTCTCCGGGAGTTTCAGAGCCGGCTGGTATCCTCAAAGAGGGACTGATTTTGTCTGCCATTTCCCCAGATTTGCGACGAGTGCTGCAGAAATTTCAGGCTGAGAGACCTGACCGTTGCCCACCAGAGAGACTGTTTGTCCTAGATATATGGCCCAGCAGAGTTATTTCCGAGGTTCATTCTTCGGTGTTGGCAGGTCATCCTGGGATTTTTGGTACCAGAGATTTGGTGGCTAGGTCCTTCTGGTGGCCTTCCTTGTCGCGGGATGTGCGTTCCTTTGTGCAGTCCTGTGGGATTTGTGCTCGGGCTAAGCCTTGCTGTTCTCGTGCCAGCGGTTTGCTTTTGCCTTTGCCTGTCCCGAAGAGGCCTTGGACGCACATTTCCATGGATTTTATTTCAGATCTTCCAGTATCTCAGAGAATGTCTGTCATCTGGGTGGTGTGTGATCGTTTTTCCAAAATGGTCCATTTGGTGCCCTTGCCTAAGTTGCCTTCCTCCTCCGATTTGGTTCCTTTATTTTTTCAGAATGTGGTTCGCTTGCACGGCATCCCTGAAAATATTGTGTCTGACAGAAGATCCCAGTTTGTGTCCAGATTTTGGCGGATTTTTTGTGCTAAGATGGGCATTGATTTGTCTTTTTCGTCGGCCTTCCATCCTCAGACGAATGGCCAAACCGAGTGAACTAATCAGACGTTGGAAACTTATTTGAGATGTTTTGTTTCTGCTGATCAGGATGATTGGGTGACTTTTTTGCCATTGGCCGAGTTTGCCCTTAATAATCGGGCTAGTTCTGCTACTTTGGTTTCGCCTTTTTTCTGCAATTCTGGTTTTCATCCTCGTTTTTCCTCGGGTCAGGTTGAGTCTTCTGACTGTCCGGGGGTGGATTCTGTGGCGGATAGGTTGCAGCAGATTTGGAACCATGTGGTGGACAATTTGAAGTTGTCACAGGAGAAGGCTCAGCGCTTTGCCAACCGCCGTCGCGGTGTTGGTCCCCGACTTCGTGTTGGGGATTTGGTATGGCTGTCTTCTCGGTATGTTCCTATGAAGGTTTCCTCTCCTAAATTCAAGCCTCGTTTCATCGGTCCTTATAAGATTTTGGAAATCCTTAACCCGGTGTCTTTTCGTTTGGACCTCCCAGCATCGTTTGCCATTCATAATGTGTTCCATAGGTCTTTGCTGCGGAGGTATGTGGTGCCTGTGGTTCCTTCTGTTGAGCCTCCTGCTCCGGTGCTGGTTGAGGGCGAATTGGAGTACGTGGTGGAGAAGATCTTGGATTCTCGTATTTCCAGACGGAGGCTTCAGTATTTAGTTAAGTGGAAGGGCTATGGTCAGGAGGATAATTCCTGGGTTGTCGCCTCTGATGTTCATGCAGCCGATTTGGTTCGTGCCTTCCATGCGGCTCATCCTGATCGCCCTGGGGGTCTTGATGAGGGTTCGGTGACCCCTCCTCAAAGGGGGGGGAACTGTTGTGAACTCTATTTCTGGGCTCCCTCTTGTGGTCACAAGTGGTACTGTGTGAGTGCTGTCTTTCTGCAGGTTTGTGACTGGCATCAGCTGTCTCGTTATCTGTGGGCTGGTTTTCTATTTAAGCTCACTTGGACTCTCAGTCTATGCCTGCTGTCGTTGTATTCAGTGCTATTCTGATTGCTCCTGTCTACATCCGTTATCAGTCTCTCCATGAGAAGCTAAGTTCTCTTTGCTTATTCTTGCTCATCTATGTTCAATATGTTTCCTAGAATATTATGAGTTTTGTCCAGCTTGCTAATATGTGATTTCTCTGCTTGCTGGTAGCTCTGGGGTGCTGAGTTGCTCCCCCCACATCGTTAGTTGGTGTGGGGGTTCTCGCATTCTCTGCGTGGATATTTTTGTATAGGGTTTTTTACTGACCGCTAGTGTTGAGCGATACCGTCCGATACTTGAAAGTATCGGTATCGGAAAGTATCGGCCGATACCGTCACAGTATCGGAATCCAATCCGATACCGATACCCGATACCAATACAAGTCAATGGGACTCAAGTATCGGACGGTATTCCTGATGGTTCCCAGGGTCTGAAGGAGAGGAAACTCTCCTTCAGGCCCTGGGAACCATATAAATGTGTAAAAGAAAGAATTAAAATAAAAAATATCGCTATACTCACCTGTCCGACGCAGCCGGGACTTCAGCGAGGGAACCGGCAGCGTTGTTTGTTTAAAAATCGCGCTATTACTTGGTTACGTGAATTCCCGGCTTGTGATTGGTCAGGTCGGCCATGTTGCCGGGACGCGGACCAATCACAGCAAGCCGTGACGAAATTACGTCACGGCTTGCTGTGATTGGTCCGCGTCCCGGCAATATGGCCGCCCTGACCAATCACAAGCCGGGACGTCACGGGAGGCTGGACACGCGCTCATTTTAAAATGGGCGCGTGTCCAGCCTCCCGTGACGTCACGGCTTGTGATTGGTTGCGCCGCGATCAACCAATCACAAGCCGGGAGGCTGGACGCGCTCATTTTGAAATGGGCGCGTGTCCAGCCTCCCGTGACGTCACGGCTTGTGATTGGTTGCGCCGCGATCAACCAATCACAAGCCGGGAGGCTGGACGCGCTCATTTTGAAATGGGCGCGTGTCCAGCCTCCCGGCTTGTGATTGGTTGACCGCGACGCAACCAATCACAAGCCGTGACGTCACGGGAGGCTGGACACGCGCCCTTTTTAAAATGAGCGCGTTTCCAGCCTCCCGTGACGTCACGGCTTGTGATTGGTTAATGGCGGCCATGTTGCCGGGACGCGGACCAATCACAGCAAGCCGTGACGTAATTTCGTCACGGCTTGCTGTGATTGGTCCGCGGCCCGGCAACATGGCCGCCCTGACCAATCACAAGCCGGGACTTCGCGTAACCATGTAAAAGCGGGAATTTTAAACAAACAACGCTGCCGGTTCCTGCGCTGAGGTCCCGGCTGCGTCGGACAGGTGAGTATAGCGATATTTTTTATTTTAATTCTCTATTTTACACATTTTAACATTAATGTTGTTCCGATACCCGATACCCGATACCACAAGAGTATCGGAATCCCGGTATCGGAATTCCGATACAGCAAGTATCGGCCGATACCCGATACTTGCAGCATCGGAATGCTCAACACTACTGACCGCACAGATCCCTTGCTATTTTCTGCTATCTAGCGTTAGCGGGCCTCATTTGCTTAACCTGTTTCATCTCTGCGTTTGTCTTTTCCTCTTAACTCACCGTTATTATTTGTGGGGGGCTGTTCTATATCTTTGGGGTTATTTCTCTGAGGCAAGTGAGGTCTTACTTTATCTCTAGGGGTAGTCAGTTTCTCAGGCCGTGAAGAGACGTCTAGGATTTCAGGAAACGTTCCACGGCTACCTTTAGTGTGTTTGGTTAGGATCAGGTTCTGCGGTCAGTCCAGTTACCACATCCCCAGAGCTTGTCCTATTATCTCTGACTTAGCTGGTTAGATTTGTGATCCTAAGCCACTGGGATCATAACACTAACCCTAACTTTAGCTCCAACCCTAACCCTAACTTTAGCTCCAACCCTAGCCCCAACCCTAACCGCAGCTGTAACCCTAACCCTAGCCCTAACCCTAGCCCTAACCCTAGCTGTAACCCTAACCCTAGCCCTAACCCTTACCATAACCCTAGCCCTAACCCTAACCCTAGCCCTAACCCTAGCCCTAACCCTAGCCCTAACCCTAACCCTAGCCCTAACCCTAGCCCTAACCCTAACCCTAATGGGAAAATGGAAATAAATACATTTTTTTAATTTTATTATTTTTCCCTAACTAAGGGGGTGATGAAGGGGGTTTGATTTACTTTTATAGCATTTTTTATAGCGGATTTTTATGATTGGCAGCCGTCACACACTAAAAGACGCTTTTTATAGCAAAAAAGTTTTTGCGTCTCCACATTTTGAGACCTATAATTTTTCCATATTTTGGTCCACAGAGTCATGTGAGGTTTTTTTTTTTTGCGGGACGAGTTGACATTTTTATTGGTAACATTTTCGGACATGTGAGTTTTTGATCGCTTTTTATTCCGATTTTTGTGAGGCAGAATGACCAAAAACCAGCTATTCATGAATTTCTTTTGGGGGAGGTGTTTATACCGTTCCACGTTTGGTAAAATTGATAAAGCAGTTTTATTCTTCGGGTCAGTACGATTACAGCGATACCTCATTTATATCACTTTTTTATGTTTTGGCGCTTTTATACGATAAAAACTATTTTATAGAATAAATAATTATTTTGGCATCGCTTTATTCTGAGGACTATAACTTTTTTATTTTTTCTTTGATGACGCTGTATGGCAGCTCGTTTTTTGCGGGACAAAATGACGTTTTCAGCGGTACCATGGTTATTTATATCCGTCTTTTTGATCGCGTGTTATTCCACTTTTTGTTCGGCGGTATGATAATAAAACGTTGTTTTATGCCTCTTTTTTTTTTTCCTACGGTGTTCACTGAAGGGGTTAACTAGTGATATAGTTTTATAGGTGGGTTCGTTACGGACGAGGCAATACTAAATATGTGTACTTTTATTGTTTTATTTTTTTTATTTAAAGAAATGTATTTATGGGAATAATATTTTTTTTTCTTTATTTAGGAATTTTTTATTTTTTATTTTTTTTTACTTATGTGGAAATTTTTTTTTTAACTTTTTTACTTTGTCCCAGGGGGGGACACCACAGATCGGTGATCTGACAGTTTGCACAGCACTCTGTCAGATCACCGATCTAACTTACAGCACTGCCGGCTTACCAAGCGCCTGCTCTGAGCAGGCACTCGGTAAGCCACCTCCCTCCCTGCAGAACCCGGATGCCGCAGCCATCTTGGATCCGGGCACCTGCAGCGAGGAGGAGGTAAGCGACCCTCGCAGCAACGCGATCACATCGCGTTGCCCTGGGGGTCTCAGGGAAGCACGCAAGGAGCCCCTTCCCTGCGCGATGCTTCCCTGTACCGCCGGCACACCGCGATCATGTTTGATCGCGGTGTGCCGGGGGTTAATGTGCCGGGGGCGGTCCGTGACCGCTCCTGGCACATAGTGCCGGATGTCAGCTGTGATAATCAGCTGACACCCGGCCGCGATCGGCCGCGCTCCCCCCGTGAGCGCCGCCGATCGCGCTGGATGTACTATCCCTTTGGTGGTCATACGGGCCCACCCCACCTCGACGGGATAGTGCGTCCAATGTCAGAAAGGGGTTAATGATTTGACGGTGCCATGACCCACTGGGAGAGCCCATGAGTTGCCAGAACAGCAGAACTCCTCATAAGTAACCCTATTTTACAAACTACACCTCTCAACAAATTCATCTATGGGTGCAGTAATCATATTGACACCATCGTTGGGTCACAGAATTTTACACCATTGGGCAGTGAAGAAAAAATAATTATATTTTTACCAACAAACATTTTGTTTTAATCTCAGATTTTACATTTTTACGCTGGGAAAATGGGTAAAAATGGCACTAAAATTTGTACCACAATTTCTGCTGAAAGTAGAAATGTCCCATATGTAGCTATACAGTACTCCTTAGCCACACACCGAGACTCCAACAGATTTTCCTAGAATAGTTTGTGGACTTCATATACACAGCTGTTAGAAGAGTAGAATCCCCACTCAAGTGACCTCATTTTGGAAATTATACACCTGCCAAACATGTGAACTCTAAATGTGGTTTATGCACATTGGGGCTCAGAAAGGAGGGGGCAATTGGATTTGGGAGCGCAGAAATTGCTGAATTATTTTTGGAGGTAAGGAGCCATTTTGCTTTTCCAGAGCCTTTGTACTACAAGTTATGAGAAAGCCCCTTATATTTCCATTAACATATGTCAAACCTGAATGGGGACTTGCTTTTTTGTGGACTGAGTTGAAGCTTTTATTGGTATCATTTTACATATTGTTTGAGATCACATGTATCCAGTGCTCTATGCTGAGCAGTTACTTTGGGGTTTCCATCTAAATCTCCAAGTAACATAATTCAGACTAGAGCTCCGAGGGATCCAGTCACTATAATGCAGCAGCAGAGTTAGTCTGGATTCAGATGTATCCTTTTCAGAGGTCTATAAACCTGCACTTTTATGCACTCCTAAAAAGACAGCACAAAAAAAAAAGAGGGACGGCACTACCTTCCACGTGAAGACCTTCAGCCTCTGTGCACATTAAGTGCTTCCATACAGGAGAGCAGTCCAAATTCCACCTCAAGCTGCCGGGTGCTCCTCCGGAAACCCACATGAAGATCAACTCATTGCATAAGAAAAGAAGGAGGGCCCTCACCGATCTGAAGCTTGACTTGACTTTATTAAATGTCCATTAAAATATCATGGCCGGGAGAGTGAACAAGGAGCTCATGTGAGCAGTGTGTAGACGACGGCCGTTTCGCGCTCTCACTGCGCTTCCACGTGTCTGTGCTTTTTATTGCAAAAACTGCATTCCCATATTTAGACAGCTGTAACTTTTCCATATTTCGGCCCACAGAGTCATGTGATTTTTTTTTGCGGGACGAGTTGACTTTTTATTGATACCATTTTTGATCACATCACTTCTTTATTGCTTTCTATTCCGATTTTTGGAAGCAGAATGAACAAAAAACATTAATGCAGGAATTGTTTTTTTTATTCCCCCCCCATTCCGTGTGTGGTAAAATTGATAAGGCAGCTTTATTGATCGGGCCAGTACGATTACAGTGATGCCACATTTATTTTTTTACATTTTGGCACTTTTACACAATAAAAACTTTTATAGAAAAAAATTATTATTTTTGCATCGCTTTTTTCTGAGAGCTATAACTTTTTTATTTCTCATCTGATGAAGCCGTATGACAGCTTGTTTTTTGTGGGACAAGATGATGTTTTCCGCGGTACTACGTTTATTTATATTCGTCTTTTTATCACGTTTTATTTCTTACTTTTTCCAAGTGGTGTGATGATAAAGCATAGATTGCTAATTTTTTCGTGGTTTTTTTACGGAGTTCACTGAAAAGGTTAACTAGTGTGACACTTTTATAGATCGGGTTGTTCTGGATGTGGCGATACCAAACATATGTACTTTTTTTGTTAATTAATTTTGACTGCCCGATCACAGCAATCTGAGAGTGGGGACTGACGGTATGGGTCCCTGCACCTCTTCCCGTGCTTGTCAGCTGTGACAGCTGTCGGTACAGAACTGTCACTGCATGTTTACATGCAGTGACAGTTTAAATGCATGACGAACATAACCCGACATGACATCCGGCATTGATGGGCTATGTCCCTCAGTGGACGTTAAGAGGTTAAACATTTGATGAGCATGATGACTATATCTAACTAGAAATGGGATCCTCTCCAAAAAAAAACAAAGTGCAATAAAAGACAATAATTTAAGAGAATTTCTTTATTGAAAATAATACCAGATATTTAAAAAGTTATTTATAATTTTATACAGCTGATAATAGGAGCACATATTAAAATGTTGCAGAGAAAAACCAAAATTAATAATAAATATACCAATGTACCATGCTGAAAAATGTGTTTAGAAAATGTGAATAATGCTCAAGAAATTAGTGAAAAAGTAATAAAAAAGCAATAAAAAATATATATGAAAAAAACAATATGTCTTACACAATAAATTATATATTTTTTTAGTAACCTAGTTTTTATGCCTAAATAGGTGACAGAACAAACAACACTATACACTCACCGGCCACTTTATTAGGTACACCTGTCCAACTTCTTGTTAACACTTAATTTCTAATCAGCCAATCACATGGCGGCAACTCAGTGCATTTAGGCATGTAGACATGGTCAAGACAATCTCCTGCAGTTCAAACCGAGCATCAGTATGGGGAAGAAAGGTGATTTGAGTGCCTTTGAACGTGGCATGGTTGTTGGTGCCAGAAGGGCTGGTCTGAGTATTTCAGAAACTGCTGATCTACTGGGATTTTCACGCACAACCATCTCTAGGGTTTACAGAGAATGGTCCGAAAAAGAAAAAAAATCCAGTGAGCGGCAGTTCTGTGGGCGGAAATGCCTTGTTGATGCCAGAGGTCAGAGGAGAATGGGCAGACTGGTTCGAGCTGATAGAAAGGCAACAGTGACTCAAATCGCCACCCGTTACAACCAAGGTAGGCCTAAGAGTATCTCTGAACACACAGTGCGTCGAACTTTGAGGCAGATGGGCTACAGCAGCAGAAGACCACACCGGGTACCACTCCTTTCAGCTAAGAACAGGAAACTGAGGCTACAATTTGTACAAGCTCATTGAAATTGGACAGTAGAAGATTGGAAAAACGTTGCTTGGTCTGATGAGTCTCGATTTCTGCTGCGACATTCGGATGGTAGGGTCAGAATTTGGCGTAAACAACATGAAAGCATGGATCCATCCTGCCTTGTATGGAGCATCTTTGGGATGTGCAGCCGACAAATCTGCGGCAACTGTGTGATGCCATCATGTCAATATGGACCAAAATCTCTGAGGAATGCTTCCAGCACCTTGTTGAATCTATGCCATGAAGAATTGAGGCAGTTCTGAAGGCAAAAGGGGGTCCAACCCGTTACTAGCATGGTGTACCTAATAAAGTGGCCGGTGAGTGTATAAATTAATTGTTATAATGAATAATAATACTATCGAAAAGTGTGTAAGGATTCCGGACTTTCCTGGTACCTGTTCGCCCTGATCCAAGATGGAATCTTGGATCTCGCCCTGTCATGGAACTTCCGGTCTGTCCTGATTATTTAAGTCCGGGTCATGTGTTCTCCTGTGTCTGAGTATTTTGTGCTGCTGGCTCCTGAGCATCTGCCTATTTGTTGGAGAATTCCCTGCTTCTGCTGCTCACTACTCGGTGGACTGCCTTTCTGCATTCAGCTACCTCTCGCCTCAGGAACTTCTGCGACGAGCTGCGCACCAGTGGAAGTGTCTTCTTTGTTTGCAAAACTTTTCCCAGTGTTGTGCCTCTTTGCACAACCACACCAGGTGAGCAAGATTCAAGTTGTGCTTATCTCATCCAGAAATATTTACTCATCTGATACGCTTAGATGGCACACTCCCTCTTTTCCCCTTGTCCTCTCTTTCTCAGGACTGCATTCACACAACACATCATCTGTGAATTATTGGACTCCTACTAACAAGTACTGGCACATGTGTGATCAAGTTTTGCTGGACTTCCTCATTTCAAGTACTGTGTGCATTCGCACTATAACCCTATTGGACTGCCTTGTTTAAATATCTGTTCGCTTCTAAGTCTGCTGTGATTTACTTTATTGTGCTGAGGACCTTGTTACTACTGCAGGAATATCTGCATTATGCTCAGTTTGTAATTTACTATATAGAGCTGAAGACCTCGTTGTAATTGCAGAAATATCTGTGTCAATTCTGTTTACATTTCTGTTTCAAGTAAAGACATTCTTTGCTGCAACTTTGTTCTCGGACTGGCTTTATCCCATGCTATTAGATTCCGTAGTACCCATATGGAGCGCCCCCACCGCCGCAGGGCCGAGGGGTACCCGGTACCGGGCCTCTGAGTCTCTGCTCTGGGGTTGTCACGGCGGCTAGGCCCCGGTCCGTGACCCTGCCGTGGGGCGCACAGTGAATAATAGGTGTGGATGACGGTGGTGCGATGCAGTAAATAACGAGGACACCAGGTTGCAGTCTCTTTACCTCTTTACTGAAGATCTCTGGGTCCTCAGTCCGGAACACGGTTCACCAGGCTGCGCAAGTCCGGCCGGTCCAATGGCACCTCCAGAGTTCTCTTCACAGGTGGAAATCGGTGCCTTCCTTCTAGCGCTATGTGTTGTGGTCCTTCCCTGCTGTGCTTACGGAAAGTCCCCACAACCGTTGTGTCTGTTTCTTAAGTTCCCTCACAACTCGATTAAATGATGTTCTTCTAATCCTCCGTCCCTCCCTGATGTCCTGGTTGGGACGGCACCCGTTTGACGGGTAGGCTCGGAGCTCTTCCGGGACCCTAGAGTCGCCCCTCTCCACAAGTTGCCCCCCAAGACTGCATAGGTGATTTGAGTTAGACAGCCCGCCTTAGACTGACTGTCCTGCCGCTGTTTAGAGTATTGCTTGAAGCTGAATGTTATGATACTCCCTCGGCGTTCTGGCCACCGGTAGTGCGCCTCAGTAGGGTGTTGCTCCGGTCTTACAGCACGACCCCTACTGGTATTTCTCCTTTTGCTTGATCTCGTTTCTCACTCAGCACAATCTATCTCGCTTCTAGTCCTTCCTTGGGCACCGCCGCTACCCGGAGCAGGCGCGGTCCCGTTACGTTCGTTCAAGTTGCCAAGCCTCTGTCAGGATCCCACCCCTGACAGAGACCCTACTGTATCTTCCCCTACAACACCCTCTGCCACAAGGTGTTGCCTGGTTCCAACCCAGTCAGCTTTCTCATCTAACTTCCTGCCTGACCCCCAGTTTACCCACTATGGTGGGGAGTGGCCTAATGAATAGAACCCTTAGCTCCCCCCGGAGGCCCAGCTGTGAAATGTATTGGTGTCTGTGATACCTGATCAGATGAACTCCTTCAGTGCCACCGGACACACCATGGCTCCCCATAGTGGCGGAGCCACAGTACTGCAACGACCAGGACTCTGGGGCGCTGCACTCCCCCCTGGTTAAACACAGTACTCCGGGACTGGGAAGAAAACAACAATACAAGTTAGCAAAAAGACATACAGTTTCGTTGAGTGTAATAACAATAAGTATACTTGAACAGGCTTCCCTTTATGGGAGGTAAGGACACTTAAACGTTACAAACATGGTTAACATTATAAATTACAGGCTATTAAATAACTCCTGTTACCCAACCGGGTATGCTACTAAGTGCAAAATTGTTGGACAATAATTTAACATTACCTTTAAGGACTTACACTCTAAATCCACTAAAGACCTTCCTATAATCACATTATAAGGTAATTTAACTTTTTCCATTCTCCTTCTTTAAATCTGCAGGACCGCCTGTCCTATCGGCACCAGACCTACTGCCTCTCCTTTCAGTTACAGGACCGCCCCGTTCAGCCAGGGCCTACTGCCTTTTCAACTACTATACACAGTATAGAACATAACATTACTTTCAGTTTAAGAGCACTGAGTCATCTCTTCATGACTCCTATGAGGACTCAGGGTTTACCTTCTATCCTAACTATCTATCAGCATTATCAAAAACATTTTCTATTGAACATTAAGCCATCTCATTATCTTTCTTTCTATCTTGCATGCTGGACACCACGTCTATCCCTACGGGTCCACTGCATCCTTCTTCTATCTTTCACCTTTTTCTTCTCAGAGAACATCATCAGTATTTCTTCACAATTAACTAATTAAATACATATAACTCTCTCATGTAAACATTATCATCATTTTCTTTGGTCAAGACATTATTGCTTCCAATCTTAAAGCAATATCACGGTCGAAGCGCAACAAATGAACATCCCCTTTAAGAGGGGACCAAGTCTCTATGAGGTAGCACGCCTTCTCAGGCTACCAGTCCATACTCAGCAAAGGTTCCAGTGTGGTATCTTCACAAAGAGTCCTTCTTTAAGTAAAACCAGTAGGGAGTGCCTTTAATAAGGTGCAAACTACAGTGGGGCAAAAAAGTATTTAGTCAGTCAGCAATAGTGCAAGTTCCACCACTTAAAAAGATGAGAGGCGTCTGTAATTTACATCATAGGTAGACCTCAACTATGGGAGACAAACTGAGAAAAAAAAATCCAGAAAATCACATTGTCTGTTTTTTTATCATTTTATTTGCATTTTATGGTGGAAAATAAGTGTTTGGTCCTCTTTTTCTCAGAAGAGGCAATTTGCATATTTAAATTCCCAGAGGAGCATTGTACGGCAAATAAGCCTCCTTACCTTGACAAGCCAGAGATGGTATGTCACTCTCCATAAGGAGAAACGATACCCCTTAGACCCCATGTCCAGAGCCTCTCACCTAGCCAAATCAGTTCTCATGCTTCGCACTGACGAGGGCCAACAGCCCGAAACACCGTGTCTGCGAATTGAGATACTGATTTGGCTTTTATCCTAAGTCATATTGTACGACTCGTTAAAGGGTTGATTGTGACTTGTAGGATCGCTACTTCCAATAGGTGGCGCTGTAGAGTTTAAGTCCTCTTTTTCTCAGAAGAGGCAATTTGCATATTTAAATTCCCAGAGGAGCATTGTACGGCAAATAAGCCTCCTTACCTTGACAAGCCAGAGATGGTATGTCACTCTCCATAAGGAGAAACGATACCCCTTAGACCCCATGTCCAGAGCCTCTCACCTAGCCAAATCAGTTCTCATGCTTCGCACTGACGAGGGCCAACAGCCCGAAACACCGTGTCTGCGAATTGAGATACTGATTTGGCTTTTATCCTAAGTCATATTGTACGACTCGTTAAAGGGTTGATTGTGACTTGTAGGATCGTTACTTCCAATAGGTGGCGCTGTAGAGTTTAAGTCCTCTTTTTCTCAGAAGAGGCAATTTGCATATTTAAATTCCCAGAGGAGCATTGTACGGCAAATAAGCCTCCTTACCTTGACAAGCCAGAGATGGTATGTCACTCTCCATAAGGAGAAACGATACCCCTTAGACCCCATGTCCAGAGCCTCTCACCTAGCCAAATCAGTTCTCATGCTTCGCACTGACGAGGGCCAACAGCCCGAAACACCGTGTCTGCGAATTGAGATACTGATTTGGCTTTTATCCTAAGTCATATTGTACGACTCGTTAAAGGGTTGATTGTGACTTGTAGGATCGCTACTTCCAATAGGTGGCGCTGTAGAGTTTAAGTCCTCTTTTTCTCAGAAGAGGCAATTTGCATATTTAAATTCCCAGAGGAGCATTGTACGGCAAATAAGCCTCCTTACCTTGACAAGCCAGAGATGGTATGTCACTCTCCATAAGGAGAAACGATACCCCTTAGACCCCATGTCCAGAGCCTCTCACCTAGCCAAATCAGTTCTCATGCTTCGCACTGACGAGGGCCAACAGCCCGAAACACCGTGTCTGCGAATTGAGATACTGATTTGGCTTTTATCCTAAGTCATATTGTACGACTCGTTAAAGGGTTGATTGTGACTTGTAGGATCGCTACTTCCAATAGGTGGCGCTGTAGAGTTTAAGTCCTCTTTTTCTCAGAAGAGGCAATTTGCATATTTAAATTCCCAGAGGAGCATTGTACGGCAAATAAGCCTCCTTACCTTGACAAGCCAGAGATGGTATGTCACTCTCCATAAGGAGAAACGATACCCCTTAGACCCCATGTCCAGAGCCTCTCACCTAGCCAAATCAGTTCTCATGCTTCGCACTGACGAGGGCCAACAGCCCGAAACACCGTGTCTGCGAATTGAGATACTGATTTGGCTTTTATCCTAAGTCATATTGTACGACTCGTTAAAGGGTTGATTGTGACTTGTAGGATCGCTACTTCCAATAGGTGGCGCTGTAGAGTTTAAGTCCTCTTTTTCTCAGAAGAGGCAATTTGCATATTTAAATTCCCAGAGGAGCATTGTACGGCAAATAAGCCTCCTTACCTTGACAAGCCAGAGATGGTATGTCACTCTCCATAAGGAGAAACGATACCCCTTAGACCCCATGTCCAGAGCCTCTCACCTAGCCAAATCAGTTCTCATGCTTCGCACTGACGAGGGCCAACAGCCCGAAACACCGTGTCTGCGAATTGAGATACTGATTTGGCTTTTATCCTAAGTCATATTGTACGACTCGTTAAAGGGTTGATTGTGACTTGTAGGATCGTTACTTCCAATAGGTGGCGCTGTAGAGTTTAAGTCCTCTTTTTCTCAGAAGAGGCAATTTGCATATTTAAATTCCCAGAGGAGCATTGTACGGCAAATAAGCCTCCTTACCTTGACAAGCCAGAGATGGTATGTCACTCTCCATAAGGAGAAACGATACCCCTTAGACCCCATGTCCAGAGCCTCTCACCTAGCCAAATCAGTTCTCATGCTTCGCACTGACGAGGGCCAACAGCCCGAAACACCGTGTCTGCGAATTGAGATACTGATTTGGCTTTTATCCTAAGTCATATTGTACGACTCGTTAAAGGGTTGATTGTGACTTGTAGGATCGCTACTTCCAATAGGTGGCGCTGTAGAGTTTAAGTCCTCTTTTTCTCAGAAGAGGCAATTTGCATATTTAAATTCCCAGAGGAGCATTGTACGGCAAATAAGCCTCCTTACCTTGACAAGCCAGAGATGGTATGTCACTCTCCATAAGGAGAAACGATACCCCTTAGACCCCATGTCCAGAGCCTCTCACCTAGCCAAATCAGTTCTCATGCTTCGCACTGACGAGGGCCAACAGCCCGAAACACCGTGTCTGCGAATTGAGATACTGATTTGGCTTTTATCCTAAGTCATATTGTACGACTCGTTAAAGGGTTGATTGTGACTTGTAGGATCGCTACTTCCAATAGGTGGCGCTGTAGAGTTTAAGTCCTCTTTTTCTCAGAAGAGGCAATTTGCATATTTAAATTCCCAGAGGAGCATTGTACGGCAAATAAGCCTCCTTACCTTGACAAGCCAGAGATGGTATGTCACTCTCCATAAGGAGAAACGATACCCCTTAGACCCCATGTCCAGAGCCTCTCACCTAGCCAAATCAGTTCTCATGCTTCGCACTGACGAGGGCCAACAGCCCGAAACACCGTGTCTGCGAATTGAGATACTGATTTGGCTTTTATCCTAAGTCATATTGTACGACTCGTTAAAGGGTTGATTGTGACTTGTAGGATCGCTACTTCCAATAGGTGGCGCTGTAGAGTTTAAGTCCTCTTTTTCTCAGAAGAGGCAATTTGCATATTTAAATTCCCAGAGGAGCATTGTACGGCAAATAAGCCTCCTTACCTTGACAAGCCAGAGATGGTATGTCACTCTCCATAAGGAGAAACGATACCCCTTAGACCCCATGTCCAGAGCCTCTCACCTAGCCAAATCAGTTCTCATGCTTCGCACTGACGAGGGCCAACAGCCCGAAACACCGTGTCTGCGAATTGAGATACTGATTTGGCTTTTATCCTAAGTCATATTGTACGACTCGTTAAAGGGTTGATTGTGACTTGTAGGATCGCTACTTCCAATAGGTGGCGCTGTAGAGTTTAAGTCCTCTTTTTCTCAGAAGAGGCAATTTGCATATTTAAATTCCCAGAGGAGCATTGTACGGCAAATAAGCCTCCTTACCTTGACAAGCCAGAGATGGTATGTCACTCTCCATAAGGAGAAACGATACCCCTTAGACCCCATGTCCAGAGCCTCTCACCTAGCCAAATCAGTTCTCATGCTTCGCACTGACGAGGGCCAACAGCCCGAAACACCGTGTCTGCGAATTGAGATACTGATTTGGCTTTTATCCTAAGTCATATTGTACGACTCGTTAAAGGGTTGATTGTGACTTGTAGGATCGCTACTTCCAATAGGTGGCGCTGTAGAGTTTAAGTCCTCTTTTTCTCAGAAGAGGCAATTTGCATATTTAAATTCCCAGAGGAGCATTGTACGGCAAATAAGCCTCCTTACCTTGACAAGCCAGAGATGGTATGTCACTCTCCATAAGGAGAAACGATACCCCTTAGACCCCATGTCCAGAGCCTCTCACCTAGCCAAATCAGTTCTCATGCTTCGCACTGACGAGGGCCAACAGCCCGAAACACCGTGTCTGCGAATTGAGATACTGATTTGGCTTTTATCCTAAGTCATATTGTACGACTCGTTAAAGGGTTGATTGTGACTTGTAGGATCGCTACTTCCAATAGGTGGCGCTGTAGAGTTTAAGTCCTCTTTTTCTCAGAAGAGGCAATTTGCATATTTAAATTCCCAGAGGAGCATTGTACGGCAAATAAGCCTCCTTACCTTGACAAGCCAGAGATGGTATGTCACTCTCCATAAGGAGAAACGATACCCCTTAGACCCCATGTCCAGAGCCTCTCACCTAGCCAAATCAGTTCTCATGCTTCGCACTGACGAGGGCCAACAGCCCGAAACACCGTGTCTGCGAATTGAGATACTGATTTGGCTTTTATCCTAAGTCATATTGTACGACTCGTTAAAGGGTTGATTGTGACTTGTAGGATCGCTACTTCCAATAGGTGGCGCTGTAGAGTTTAAGTCCTCTTTTTCTCAGAAGAGGCAATTTGCATATTTAAATTCCCAGAGGAGCATTGTACGGCAAATAAGCCTCCTTACCTTGACAAGCCAGAGATGGTATGTCACTCTCCATAAGGAGAAACGATACCCCTTAGACCCCATGTCCAGAGCCTCTCACCTAGCCAAATCAGTTCTCATGCTTCGCACTGACGAGGGCCAACAGCCCGAAACACCGTGTCTGCGAATTGAGATACTGATTTGGCTTTTATCCTAAGTCATATTGTACGACTCGTTAAAGGGTTGATTGTGACTTGTAGGATCGCTACTTCCAATAGGTGGCGCTGTAGAGTTTAAGTCCTCTTTTTCTCAGAAGAGGCAATTTGCATATTTAAATTCCCAGAGGAGCATTGTACGGCAAATAAGCCTCCTTACCTTGACAAGCCAGAGATGGTATGTCACTCTCCATAAGGAGAAACGATACCCCTTAGACCCCATGTCCAGAGCCTCTCACCTAGCCAAATCAGTTCTCATGCTTCGCACTGACGAGGGCCAACAGCCCGAAACACCGTGTCTGCGAATTGAGATACTGATTTGGCTTTTATCCTAAGTCATATTGTACGACTCGTTAAAGGGTTGATTGTGACTTGTAGGATCGCTACTTCCAATAGGTGGCGCTGTAGAGTTTAAGTCCTCTTTTTCTCAGAAGAGGCAATTTGCATATTTAAATTCCCAGAGGAGCATTGTACGGCATATAAGCCTCCTTACCTTGACAAGCCAGAGATGGTATGTCACTCTCCATAAGGAGAAACGATACCCCTTAGACCCCATGTCCAGAGCCTCTCACCTAGCCAAATCAGTTCTCATGCTTCGCACTGACGAGGGCCAACAGCCCGAAACACCGTGTCTGCGAATTGAGATACTGATTTGGCTTTTATCCTAAGTCATATTGTACGACTCGTTAAAGGGTTGATTGTGACTTGTAGGATCGCTACTTCCAATAGGTGGCGCTGTAGAGTTTAAGTCCTCTTTTTCTCAGAAGAGGCAATTTGCATATTTAAATTCCCAGAGGAGCATTGTACGGCAAATAAGCCTCCTTACCTTGACAAGCCAGAGATGGTATGTCACTCTCCATAAGGAGAAACGATACCCCTTAGACCCCATGTCCAGAGCCTCTCACCTAGCCAAATCAGTTCTCATGCTTCGCACTGACGAGGGCCAACAGCCCGAAACACCGTGTCTGCGAATTGAGATACTGATTTGGCTTTTATCCTAAGTCATATTGTACGACTCGTTAAAGGGTTGATTGTGACTTGTAGGATCGCTACTTCCAATAGGTGGCGCTGTAGAGTTTAAGTCCTCTTTTTCTCAGAAGAGGCAATTTGCATATGGTCAGAAACAAACAATCAAGATTTCTGGCTCTCACAGACCTGTAAATTCTTCTTTAAGAGTCTCCTCTTTCCTCCACTCATTACCTGTAGTAATGGCACCTGTTTAAACTTGTTATCAGTATAAAAAGACACCTGTGCACACCCTCAAACAGTCTGACTCCAAACTCCACTATGGTGAAGACCAAAGAGCTGTCAAAGGACACCAGAAACAAAATTGTAGCCCTGCACCAGGCTGGGAAGACTGAATCTGCAATAGCCAACCAGCTTGGAGTGAAGAAATCAACAGTGGGAGCAATAATTAGAAAATGGAAGACATACAAGACCACTGATAATCTCCCTCGATCTGGGGCTCCACGCAAAATCCCACCCCGTGGGGTCAGAATGATCACAAGAACGGTGAGCAAAAATCCCAGAACCACGCGGGGGGACCAAGTGAATGAACTGCAGAGAGCTGGGACCAATGTAACAAGGCCTACCATAAGTAACACACTACGCCACCATGGACTCAGATCCTGCAGTGCCAGACGTGTCCCACTGCTTAAGCCAGTACATGTCCGGGCCCGTCTGAAGTTTGCTAGAGAGCATTTGGATGATCCAGAGGAGTTTTGGGAGAATGTCCTATGGTCTGATGAAACCAAACTGGAACTGTTTGGTAGAAACACAACTTGTCGTGTTTGGAGGAAAAAGAATACTGAGTTGCATCCATCAAACACCATACCTACTGTAAAGCATGGTGATGGAAACATCATGCTTTGGGGCTGTTTCTCTGCAAAGGGGCCAAGACGACTGATCCGGGTACATGAAAGAATGAATGGGGCCATGTTTCGTGAGATTTTGAGTGCAAACCTCCTTCCATCAGCAAGGGCATTGAAGATGAAACGTGGCTGGGTCTTTCAATATGACAATGATCCAAAGCACACCGCCAGGGCAACGAAGGAGTGGCTTCGTAAGAAGCATTTCAAGGTCCTGGAGTGGCCTAGCCAGTCTCCAGATCTCAGCCCTATAGAAAACCTTTGGAGGGAGTTGAAAGTCCGTGTTGCCAAGCGAAAAGCCAAAAACATCACTGCTCTAGAGGAGATCTGCATGGAGGAATGGGCCAACATACCAACAACAGTGTGTGGCAACCTTGTGAAGACTTACAGAAAACGTTTGACCTCTGTCATTGCCAACAAAGGATAGATTACAAAGTATTGAGATGAAATTTTGTTTCTGACCAAATACTTATTTTCCACCATAAAATGCAAATAAAATGATAAAAAAACAGACGATGTGATTTTCTGGATTTTTTTTTCTCAGTTTGTCTCCCATAGTTGAGGTCTACCTATGATGTAAATTACAGACGCCTCTCATCTTTTTAACTGGTGGAACTTGCACTATTGCTGACTGACTAAATACTTTTTTGCCCCACTGTATATACAAGAAGTTCGGATCATGCACTGTTCATGATTTCAGCAGTTCTGGAAACTTTGTGCAAAAACTTGGAAAAAATCAAACGAAAACAAAACAATAGGGATCCCGGGTCCACAGAAGGATCCCCTTAAGAGTTAACCCTGAACGGGTTCAGCAAAATTCAGGAAACAAACAATTTAAAACTATGTACATCTTTAAAGCATTATGCTTACTCGTCTTTCGGGGAGGAAGGTGGCTTCCTCCCGGGCCTCACCAGACCAACGGGTCGTCCTGCTGGTTCAAGGATCGGGTCCCGCCCCAACAACGACAGGATCCCTCGCCGGGATGTTCTTTTTACCGAGGATCCGGCACGCCCCCACGGTGCATGGTGGGTCCGGGTCCCTCGCTGCTCCCCAGGATCAGGTTCTGTTGTCTTATCGGCGGGAGGTTTACCTTCGGGAGTTGCAGCGGCGGCCTGAAGCGCGACGCACTGCTGGACGCCCCGCGCCATCCAGCCCGCTTCGCCGGCTGCTCTCCTCCACCTGGTGTAAGTGACGGCATCACCCGGCTCCAGGTCACGATCAAACCTTCCACTGCAAGGCTCCACCTCCTCTCGGTCCACGTGGACTTGTAGCGGCTCCCCGATCTCCTGGATAACCCCGCGTCCATATCGGGGGTTGAAGGAGACCACTACACCCCAGTGGGACAAGGGGGGCTCCGCAACAGTGAGTAAGTCTACCTGGGGTACCGGTTGTGGTCGGGCTCGCCATGCAGCCATCATGCGCCGCAGGTGTTCGGCCTCAGGCGTGAGCTTCAAGCCTGGTGTCGGCGGCGCACTTCCAGCCGCGACCGGGTTGAGAGGATCAGGGGACATTGGAGACAAGCAGACCTCCGTGGGCTGGCCCAGCCGAGCAGTCACACAGGCATCAGCCTCCAGGCGGGCAGCGATCCGCCGGGCCTCGGCTGCGGCCATACACTCTTCCGACGGCGGCCGGGGGGGTCGGCCCATCGTTGGCTCCGTAAGGGTCAGCTCCCGCAGTGGCGGCGTATCCTGAGCCACACCGGGCTGTCCAGCCTCTCTCTGAGTTCGACCATCCCCATGCGGTGCTTCTGGTGTCGCCATCTTCATCTCCTCTCCAATGTCTTCTTCCCGCGGTCTCTTTCGTGGGCGGCCCCGTCTCCATGGTCTCCACCCTCCAAACAGGATCAGGAGGCGGACCTCAGCTGTTGACGGACACGTCCTCAAGACACAGAAATATTTAGACTGGGCGGCCATTGCTGTTCGCGCTCTCCAGCTTGCCTACGCCCACTTCACGACCCTCTTCTCCTCCCGCGCTCTCCTCAGCGCTGTAATGGCGGCGGATTTTGGCGGCAAATGGCACAGCACACAGTCTCTCAATAAAGTACAGTCCAAGCACGTCAAGTCACAGTTCCAAGGCACACATGACCTAATTCTTCAGGCTTAAGTAGATCCTGTTTGTGACGCCAAATTGGAGCGCCCCCACCGCCGCAGGGCCGAGGGGTACCCGGTCCCGGGCCTCTGAGTCTCTGCTCTGGGGTTGTCACGGCGGCTAGGCCCCGGTCCGTGACCCTGCCGTGGGGCGCACAGTGAATAATAGGTGTGGATGACGGTGGTGCGATGCAGTAAATAACGAGGACACCAGGTTGCAGTCTCTTTGCCTCTTTACTGAAGATCTCTGGGTCCTCAGTCCGGAACACGGTTCACCAGGCTGCGCAAGTCCGGCCGGTCCAATGGCACCTCCAGAGTTCTCTTCACAGGTGGAAATCGGTGCCTTCCTTCTAGCGCTATGTGTTGTGGTCCTTCCCTGCTGTGCTTACGGAAAGTCCCCACAACCGTTGTGTCTGTTTCTTAAGTTCCCTCACAACTCGATTAAATGATGTTCTTCTAATCCTCCGTCCCTCCCTGATGTCCTGGTTGGGACGGCACCCGTTTGACGGGTAGGCTCGGAGCTCTTCCGGGACCCTAGAGTCGCCCCTCTCCACAAGTTGCCCCCCAAGACTGCATAGGTGATTTGAGTTAGACAGCCCGCCTTAGACTGACTGTCCTGCCGCTGTTTAGAGTATTGCTTGAAGCTGAATGTTATGATACTCCCTCGGCGTTCCGGCCACCGGTAGTGCGCCTCAGTAGGGTGTTGCTCCGGTCTTACAGCACGACCCCTACTGGTATTTCTCCTTTTGCTTGATCTCGTTTCTCACTCAGCACAATCTATCTCGCTTCTAGTCCTTCCTTGGGCACCGCCGCTACCCGGAGCAGGCGCGGTCCCGTTACGTTCGTTCAAGTTGCCAAGCCTCTGTCAGGATCCCACCCCTGACAGAGACCCTACTGTATCTTCCCCTACAACACCCTCTGCCACAAGGTGTTGCCTGGTTCCAACCCAGTCAGCTTTCTCATCTAACTTCCTGCCTGACCCCCAGTTTACCCACTATGGTGGGGAGTGGCCTAATGAATAGAACCCTTAGCTCCCCCCGGAGGCCCAGCTGTGAAATGTATTGGTGTCTGTGATACCTGATCAGATGAACTCCTTCAGTGCCACCGGACGCACCATGGCTCCCCATAGTGGCGGAGCCACAGTACTGCAACGACCAGGACTCTGGGGTGCTGCACTTATAATTATTACAAAGTATTACGGTTCAAAAAAAGTGCAATAGTGCTAGTCACAGGCCTAGCTAGAGTTTTGGTTCAGGGGTGGCAAAGCTTCTGAGTGGGCCCCTAACCAGGTAGCCTTGACTACAACTCGGTGACGCCCCCTTATAGTGGAGAACCTCAGCCGATGACCGCGCTGTTACTGAAGATAATCTATATATATAATTGTCTAAGGGGTACTTCCGTCTTTCTGTCGGCAACTTCCGTCATGGAAATTCGGCGTCGCTGATTGGTCGCGCCAGCTGCCTGTCATGGCTGCCACGACCAATCAGCGACGGCCACAGTCCGATTAGTCCCTCCCTACTCCCCTGCAGTCAGTGCCCGGCGCCCGCTCCATACTCCCTGCAGTCACCGCTCACACAGGGTTAATGCCAGCTGTAACGGACCGCGTTATGCCGCGGGTAACTCACTCCGTTACTGCCGCTTTTAACCCTGTGTGACCAAGTTTTTACTATTGATGCTGCCTATGCAGCGTCAATAGTAAAAACATCTAATGTTAAAAATAGTAAAAAATCATATACTCACCTTCCGCCGCCTTTCCCGCTCCTCGCCACGCTCCGGTGACCGCTCCATGCAAGCGGCAGGTTCCGGTGCTAAGGATGGTATGCGACAAGGACCTGCCATGACGTCATGGTCATGTGACTGCGACGTCATCACAAGTCCTGCGCGAGAAGGACCTGCCATGACGTCACGGTCATGTGACCGCGACGTTATCACACCCTGGGACCGGAAGCTGCCGCCTGCACCGAACACTGGTGACAGAACTACAAGGGGCCCTCGGAAGGTGAGTATATGTTTATTTTTTATTTTTTAACCTGTGACATACATGGCTGGGCAATATACTACGTGACTGGCCAATATACTATGTGGCTGGGCAATATACTACGTGGCTCTGTGCTGTATACTACGTCACTGTGCTGTATACTACGTCACTGGGCAATATACTACGTCACTGGGCAATATACTACGTGGCTCTGTTCTGTATACTACATCGCTGGGCAATATACTACATGGCTCTGTGCTGTATACTACGTCGCTGTGCAATATACTACATGGCTCTGTGCTGTATACTACGTCGCTGTGCAATATACTACGTGGCTCTGTGCTGTATACTACGTCACTGGGCAATATACTACGTAACTGGGCAATATACTACGTGGCTATGTTCTGTATACTACGTCGCTGGGCAATATACTACGTGACTGGCCAATATACTACGTGGCTCTGTTCTGTATACTACGTGGCTGGGCAATATACTACATGGCTCTGTGCTGTATACTACGTCGCTGTGCAATATACTACATGGCTCTGTGCTGTATACTACGTCACTGTGCAATATACTACGTGGCTCTGTGCTGTATACTACGTCACTGGGCAATATACTACGTCACTGGGCAATATACTACGTGGCTCTGTTCTGCATACTACGTCGCTGGGCAATATACGTGACTGGCCAATATACTACGTGGCTCTGTTCTGTATACAACGTGGCTGGGCAATATACTACATGGCTCTGCTGTATACTACGTCGCTGTGCAAAATACTACATGGCTCTGTGCTGTATACGTACTACGCCGCTGTGCAATATACTACATGGCTCTGTGCTGTATACTACGTCACTGGGCAATATACTACGTGGCTGGGCAATATACCTCGTCACTGGGCAGTATACTACGTGGCTGGGCAATATACTACGTGGGCTGTGCAATATACTACGTGGACATGCATATTCTAGAATACCCGATGCATTAGAATCGGGCCACCATGTAGTCTCTATATAAAGACCAATATGGATATTACCGCCATATGGTCAGTGGTAGATACCAGCCCTACAGAACATATAACAGATCACAGCACAGTTACAGATAGTGACTAGTGTTGAGCGATACCTTCCGATACTCAAAGGTATCAGTATCGGATGGTATCGGCCGATATCCAAAAAATATCGGATATCGCCGATACCGATACCCGATACCAATGCAAGTCAATGGGACACAAGTATCGGAAGGTATCCTGGATGGTTCCCAGGGTCTGAAGGAGAGGAAACTCTCCTTCAGGCCCTGGGATCCATATTCATGTAAAAAATAAAGAATTAAAATAAAAAATATGGATATACTCACCCGTCCGGCGGCCCCTGGACCTTACCGATGTAACCGGCAGCCTCCGTTCCTAAGAATGAGGAGTGAAGGACCTTCGATGACGTCACGGCTTGTGATTGGTCGCGTGACCGCTCATGTGACCGCTCACGCGACCAATCACAAGCCGCGACTTCATCGCAGGTCCTAAACTCACTGCATTCTTGGGAACGGAGGCTGCCGGTTACATCGGTAAGGTCCAGGGGCCGCCGGACGGGTGAGTATATCCATATTTTTTATTTTAATTCTTTATTTTTTACATGAATATGGATCCCAGGGCCTGAAGGAGAGTCTCCTCTCCTCCAGACCCTGGGAACCATACACTGGGAACTTCCGATTCCGATTTCCGATATCACAAAAATATCGGAACTCGGTATCGGAATTTCGATACAGCAAATATCGGCCGATACCCGATACTTGCGGTATCGGAATGCTCAACACTAATAGTGACTTACCGCTGACGTCCTTTCTGATGGAGTCATTCATTTTTCCCGTCTTTTCCATCTGGCCCAGAGCGACATGACAAATTCTTCCAGCTACAACTCGTCTGCAGAGAATACAACAAAGACACATTTCAATTCTCATATTCCAGTCATCACCATTTATTCCCAACCTGCACAAACTCCTCATCCTGCTGATACCCCAATACTGAGCCGCCGCTGCCGTATGTGTCCCTATTACTGCACCTGCTGTGTGGTTCTCTGTGCCTTCTAAATTCTAAAGCACCACCTCTATAATATAGTAATGCCGGGTGTAAGTGCCTTAGGAAACAGCGCCCACATTTTGCCCCCTAGAAAGTAATAATGCCCTGTGTACTCCTTTAATAATCACGGTAACCTGAGTTCCCCTATAACAATAAGTGCCCACTTTACATTTAATAATGTCCCGAGTCCCCCCACCATACAGCTCCCCTTTGCACAGCATGATGCTCTCTTATGCACAGTATAATGCACCCACACAGGATACTGACTCCTTAGTTGCCTCCAAACTGTTTGATGGCTCCAACCATGTATAATGACCCCCACACTGTAATCTCCACACTGTATGATGGCCCCCTAGATAGCCTCCAAATACAGTAGTATAATGCACCAAATAGTCCACAATATAGTATAATGCACTCCCTATAGGCAGACCCCGTAATAAGGCAGCACCCCCATATTCAGACCCTCTAATAAGGCAGCACCCCCATAGTCAGACCCTGTAATAAGGCAGCCCCCATAGTCAGACCCTGTAATAAGGCAGCAGCACCCATAAAAAAATAAATACTCACCTCTCTTCTTCCTGGTTCTTGCGCTGCTCCCGCTGATCTCCTGACAGCGTGCGCTGGGCAGTGATGTCATCGCGCCCGCTGTCAGTGTCGGCGACAGCAGATGCTGACACTGACAGGGGGATGATGGGAGAAGGAGCGTAGCGCTCCTTCACCCATCATTGCAATCAGCTGTATCGGCTAAATGCCGGTACAGCTGATCTTCCGATGATGGTGGGGGGGTGCCCACTGCTGGCACCGGGCCCCCCCTGCCTGCTCAGGGGCCCCATAGCGGCAGAGCAGGGAGATCGATTCTCCCTGCTCTACCGCAGAACGTAACTGTATCGGCGTGCTGCGCACGTCGTTACAATTACAGTAGCGTAGCTCCGGGTGGGCCCCCTGAGAGCCCGGGCGCCTGCACCCTCTGCCCCCCCCCCCGGTAGCTACGCAACTGGTGTTAGAACTACAGATTTATATAATATATAAAGCTGAATGTGTGTGTGTATGTGTGTATGTCCGGGATTGGCATCTGCACCATCGCAGCTACATCCACAAAATTTAGCACAGTCACACGTCTGGACCCCGAGAGCATCATAGGCTATGTTGTGAGGCAAAATTTTAACCCCGCGCGTTCCAATTCACCAAACAATTTTGCCCCTATCTACATAATGGGTAAAAAGTGAAAGGAAAAGTGTTGGAGGCAAATTGATAGCCAGGAGGAGATGGCATACAGGTATATACTATATACAGGGGAGATGATATACACGTGTATATACTATATACAGGAGGAGATGACATACAGCTATATATTATATACAGGAGGAGATGACATACAGGTATATACTATATACAGGGGAGATGATGTACAGGTATATACAGGAGACATACAGGTATATGCTATATACAGGATAGATGACATACAGGTATATACTATATACAGGAGGTGACATACAGGTATATACTATATACAGGAGATGACATACAGGTATATACTATATACAGGAGATGACATACAGGTATATACTACTGTATATACAGGGGAGATGACGTACAGGTGTATACAGGAGATGACATACAGGTATATGCTATATACAGGATAGAGGACATAAAGGTATATACTATATACAGGGGAGATGACTCACTGGTATATACTATATACAGGAGATGACATACACGTATATACTATATACAGGAGGTGATGACATACAGCTATATATTATATACAGGAGGAGATGACATACAGGTATATACTATATACAGTGGAGATGAAATACAGGTATATACTATATACAGGGGAGATGACATACAGGTATATACTATATACAGGGGAGATGACTTACAGGTATATACTATATACAGATGACATACAGGTTTATACTATATACAGAGAAGATGACATACAGGTATATACTATATACAGGAGATGACATACAGGTATATACTATATACAGGGGGATGACATACAGGTATATACTATATACAGGGGAGATGACTTACAGGTATATACTATATACAGAGAAGATGACATACAGGTATATACTATATACAGGAGATGACATACAGGTATATACTCTATACAGGAGGAGACGACATAGTTATATACTATATACAGGGGAAATGACATACAGGTATATACTATATACAGGAGGTGAAATACAGGTATATACTATATACAGGGGGATGACATACAGGTATATACTATATACAGGGGAGATGACATTCAGGTATATACTATATACAGGGGAGATGACTTACAGGTATATACTATATACAGGAGATGACATACAGGTATATATTATATACAGAGAAGATGACATACAGGTATATACTATATACAGGAGATGACATACAGGTATATCCTATAAACAGGATAAATGACATACAGGTATATACTATATACAGGAGGTGACATACAGGTATATACTATATACAGGGGAGAAGACATACAGGTATATACTCTATATAGAAGGAGACGACATACAGTTATATACTATATACAGGGGAAATGAAATACAGGTATATACTATATACAGGAGGTGAAATACAGGTTATATACAGGGGGATGACATACAGGTATACACTATATACAGGGGAGATGACACACAGGTATATACTATATACAGGAGGTGACATACAGGTATATACTATATACATGAGGTGACATACAGGTATATACTATATACAGGAGATGACATACAGGTATATACTCTATACAGGAGGAGACGACATACAGGTATATACTATATACAGGGGAAATGACATACAGGTATATACTATATACAGGAGGTGAAATACAGGTATATACTGTATACAGGGGGATGACATACAGGTATATACTATATACAGGGGAGATGACACACAGGTATATACTATATACAGGAGGTGACATACAGGTATATACTATATACATGAGGTGACATACAGGTATATACTATATACAAGGGGATGACATACAGGTATATACTATATACAGGATGTGACATACAGGTCTATACTATATACAGGGGGATGACATACAGGTATATACTATATACAGGAGAAGATGACATACAGTTATATACTATATACAGGGGAAATGACATACAGGTATATACTATATACAGGAGGAGATGACATACAGGTATATACTATATACAGGAGCAGATGACATACAGGTATATACTGAGGGGAAAATAAGAGGTGTGAGGTGAAAATGAAGAGGTGTGAGTGCAAAAGGAGAGGAGTGAGGGGAAAATAGTGGAGTGATTGGAAAAAGACAGGTGTGAGGTCAAAATGACAGGTGTTGGGGAGAAAATGAGAGGTGTGAGGGGGAAAATGAAGTGTGAGGGGGAAAATGAGGTGTGGGAAAAATGAGAGGAGTGAGGGGAAATGAGAGACGTGAAGGGGAAAATGAGAGATGTGAGGGGGAAAATGAGAGGTGTGATGGGAAAATGAGAGAAGTGAGGTGCTATAACTAACAGTTAGTTACTATGCCTGGGCAACGCGTACTGTGGAAAAGCTATAAGTAAAGAAACTGTCATGTCGGACGCTGTTCAGACCAGGTCGTTCGACAGACAGCGGTAATTGCTCATTGACGTCGGCTAGATTTTATCTAGCTGGTCCGGGGTTAATTTACCTGATGCTCGGATTGGAAGCTGGGTCATGCCCATTGCCTTTAAATAGTTCTCCTGAACATTGGGCGTCGCTGATTATAGCTTCTGTCTTGTGCGTTGTTATCTCGGTCTGGAGTGGTGAGCTCAGGGGCGGATTATAAGAGGGTCAATCTGGGCAGTAGCCCAGGGCCCAGTGGTGTGGGGGGGCCCTGGGCTACCGCACAGATTGCCCGCCGGCCGCCGCCATCAGGGCATTATTACCCGTCCCTTACTGGTTTATGGCCCGCCCCCCCCGTCAGTTTCATAAGCCGCAGCGATGTGAGGAGGGAGGAGGAGGAGCGTCACTGTGACAGATGGCTGTGCTGAAGCAGCCAGTGCTGAGCCACAGGAGGCGGGACTCCACCGTCCAATCCCTGCTGAGCGCGGGCTCCGTGCAGCATTCTCTCTCCACAGTCAGTGAGCAGCGCAGCCCCCGGTGAATGTGTGAGCAATGCATGTGCTGGTGACACTGGTGAGGTGTATGGACGGTGTGAGGACAGGCTGCAGTAGTCCAGTCCCTGCAGCAGACGCATCATCAGTGAGCTGGCCGCTGTCCATACTATCAGCACAGGAGCCGCTCACTGAGGATTACTATGTCCTGACCCCTGTCTATAGACGGAGATAAGAGCACAGCGCAGTCTGTGCTGGTGACCCCCTCCCCCACCTCCTGCAGAGAAGCCTTAGGCTGTGTGCACACGTAGCATATTTTTCGCATTTTTTTCGCGGTTTTTCCGCTATAAAAACGCTATAAAACCGCGAAAAAAACGCTACCATTAAGCATCCTATGTAACAGAATGCATTCCGCATTTTTTGTGCACATGCTGCATTTTTTTCCTGAGCGGAATCGCATTCCAGAAAAAAACGCAGCGTGTTCATTAAAATTGCGGAATCGCGGCGATTCTGCACCCATAGGAATGCATTGATCTGCTTACTTCCCGCACGGGGCTGTGCACACCATGCGGGAAGTAAGCAGATCATGTGCGGTTGGTACCCAGGGTGGAGGAGAGGAGACTCTCCTCCACGCACTGGGCACCATATAATTGGTAAAAAATAAAAGAATTAAAATAAAAAATAGCGATATACTCACCTTCGATGTCCCCTGCAGTCTTCCGGCCTCTCCGCTGCACGCTGCCGCTTCGGTTCCTATAGCTGCTGGGTGGTGAAGGACCTGCGATGGCGTCACGGTCTTGTGATTGGTCGCGAGACCGCATGTGACCGGTCACGTAACCAATCACAAACCGTGACGTCATCACAGGCCCTTCACCGCACAACAGCTATAGGAACGGACGCCGCTGAGGTTTGCAGGTGAGTATAACCATGTTTTTTATTTTTTTAATTATTTTTAAACATTCGATCTTTTACTATAGATGCGGCATAGGCAGCATCTATAGTAAAAAGTTGGTCACACTTATCAAACACTATGTTTGACAAGTGTGACCAACCTGTCAATCAGTTTTCCAAGCGATGCTACAGATCGCTTGGAAAACTCTAGCATTCTGCAAGCTAATTATGCTTGCAAAACGCTAGTTTTCTGCGGGTATATGCATGCTAATTCTGCATGCGATATACCCGCGGCAGGAGGCGCAGAATTGCCGCGGAAATTTCCGCAGCAATTCTGCAACGTGTGAACTTAGCCTAAGGCTGCTGAGCCCACTCTGCCCCTCAGGACACAGCAGCGCTCTCTGAAGATTCCCACAGGTGTCTCTCCAAACTGCTCTGAAAAGCGTTCAGACTGGAGCTGCTGAGTCCTGTCAGGGGGCAGATGGGACACAGCAGCCTCATCCTTCTCTGCAGGGGGTCAGTAGGACACTGTGCACCAGGCTTTATAGCTGAAGAATAGGCTAACCTTCCAGAGATATGTCACATCACCACACACTATGTATAGATATCTATCATACGTATCACACGCACTGTATATTGCAGGGGGAATAAAGGCTCTTAGGGTATGTTTCCACGTTCAGGATTAGGGTATGTGCACACGTTGCGGTTTTTGACGCGGATCCGCAGCAGTTTTCCATGCGTTTACAGTACAATGTAAACCTATGGAAAACAAAAACCGCTGTGCACATGCTGCGGAAAAAAACGCGCGGAAACGCTGCGGTTTATTTTCCGCAGCATGTCAATTCTTTGTGCGGAATCCGCAGCGGTTTGGCACCTGCTCCATATTAAAAATCCGCAGGTGTCTAAAACCGCTGTGGAAACCGCACAAAAAACCGCGATAAATCTGCAGTACTTTTTGCACTGCGGATTTAATCAAATCCGCTGTGGAAAATTCCGCAACGAAATCCGCAGCGTGTGCACATGGCCTTAGGCAGCGCTTTGGACGCAGCACATGTCCGCGCTGCCGACTTTTGTACACGCGGTGATTCCAGATGTGTTCACTGAACCGTGTGGAATCACTGTACCCTATAAATTAGACTGTGATATTTATCTTGCGGAGACTGATCGTCTCCACAAGATAAATAGACATACTGATGTCTATAAAGGCGCACCGCACGTGCGTATACGCAGGGAACCCGTGGGCATCTGTACACACATAGTGGAGACGGGATTTCTTGAAATCCCCTCCACTATGCTGGACGCTGCAGATTGGACGCTGTGGCTCTACGCAGCATCGAATCCACAGCATTTACTGAACGTGGAAACATACCCTTAGTCGGCGCTCACACTAGCCTAGAATACGGCTGAGTGCTATGTGATGTATATACTATGGACACACTGGGGGCAATGCTGGAGGACACACTGGGGCAGATTGCTGGACACACTGGGGGCAATGCTGGAGGAGACACTGGGGCAGATTGCTGGGCACACTGGGGGCAATGCTGGAGGACACACTGGGGCAGATGATTGCTGGAGACACTGGGGCAGATTGCTGGACACACAGTCGGGGGCAATGCTGGACACAGTGGGGCAGATTGCTGGACACACTGGGGGCAATATGCTGGAGTCAGACACTGGGGCAGATTGCTGGACACTGGGGCAATATGGTGGACAAACTGGGGCAGATTGCTGGACACACTGGGGGCAGGACTGGAGGCATGGGCAGAATGTAGATACGGGGCATAATTGGAGAGATGGGGCAGAATGAAAGACATGGGGCAGGATTGGATCATGGGGCAGGATGGATACGATGGAGACAGATGGGGCAGGATGGGGAGATCATATGGGGTAGAATGGATACTCATGAGGGCAGGATGGGAGAACATATGGCTGGAGCCAGGAATTAAATAAACGGGGCCAGGATGGGGAATATTATTACCATAGGGGCTAATTAAGGGATATTATTACTGCAGTGATGTATTTATTTTATTTTTTGAGTATACTGTTTTAAATGGGGGGGTGGTCCGTTACTGTGTAGAGTGACACTATGTCGCCTTTTTTTCTTCATGTGGTGTAATGTAGAAGTTGTGAAAAATTAAGTAATGTGTTCTGCAAGCGGAGCTTGAGATAACTGTGTTATTTCCTGCAGAAATGAGTCCTGGCTGGAAGAATTGATGGCGGTCTGTGCTGGATGAAAGATGAAGGACTTCACCTAGAGACATCACTGGTGAGTCAGTGTTACCTATACACTGACACTATACACTGTATACTATATACAGAGCTCCTGTGTATAATACCACCAGTGATCTCTGTATTACCTCTACACAGACACTGCATACTAAGTACAGATCTCCTGTGAATACTGGCACTTATGGTGATAGTATTGTGTTTTTTTTTTGTTTGTTTTTTTACTGATCAGTATTGTAGTATTTAGTCACTATGTGGTGGTAATATGTGGTCTGGAAATGGTGTTGTGGTATTTGTCCCTTGTATGTGCTGTTTGGTCACCAAGTGGTGGTAATATGTGTTCTTGACATGGTGCGGTGTTCCTTGTATGTGATATTATTCGATCACTGTGGTTGTAATTTGTGGTCTGGTCATGGTTCGGTGGTATTTGTTCCTTGTTTGTGATATTGGTCAAAATATACCTAAATTGTATTGCATATTTTAACAAATATTTAATAGGTTACAGTAGAGTAGGGCCCGGCCATTTTTCTGGAATAATCTGGTTCAGGTATAACATGACCCCCGTCACATGACCCCCGTCACATGACCCCCGTCACATGACCCCCGTCACATGACCGGGGGGGCCCACAGTGTCTGAACAGCCCGGGGCCCTGGCTACCCTTAATCCACCCCTGGGTGAGCTAGTAGTTGGAGTATCGTTGCTGGTGGTGTATTTCCCTTTGTCTTATTTACTCCTTCCTATATTTGTATTTATTTTGCCCTGTGCATTTATTGTGTATTCCTGAGTGACTGCGGCGTGGTGTATATTTTCCGTTATTCTTGTCTGTTCTAACTGTGGGTATTGGTGTATGATCTTTTCACTGGGTGGTGGGCGCTGGTTTCAGCCTAGGGTTGAAACAGGAGACAGGGTGAGGGTCGAGGCCTAGACATGCACACCATCAGTGTAAACTCTAGGTAGAGGGTCAGTAAGGATTTCCCTAGTCTGAGGGAAAATTCAGGGGCCCAGGTTATTAGCTCTTGCCCACCTAGTCTCCCCGTGACATTATAATCGGCCTTTAAAACAAAAAAAAAGGGGGTTTCCTTGTTTTTGTTTTGTCATGGATCCCATGACTTCCATAACCCGCCAGTTGGAGGCACTGTCCCTACAGGTCACTGGGTTGAGGGGGGCAGTGCAGCAAGGACTAGCAGTATCTAATGTGCAAGCTGGAGCGACAGGTAGAGTTGCTGAGCCTAAGTTTCCTTTGCCTGAAAAATTTACTGGGGAACGCAGTAAATTTGTTTCTTTTCGTGAAGCTTGCAAACTATATTTCCGTATGCGCCCTGTTATGAACTGGTGGCCTAGGAGTAGCATTGGACGTACTCTGGAGAAGGTGGTATCTGTACTGACTGCGGACCCTGAACTTAACACCGCAACTAGAAGTAGCCGTGGAATGTACCTACTGATCCTAGACACCTCGACACAGCCGGAGGACTGTTTAACCCTATAGATAGAAAAGGGAAAACTATCTCGCCTCAGAGAAAATTCCCAAAGGATAGGCAGCCCCCCACAAATATTAACTGTGAGAGGAGAGGAAAAAACATACACAGGCTGAAAACAGGATTTAGCAAAGGAGGCCAATCTAGCTAAATAGGAAAGTGTTGTGAATTTACCTTTTGGCTCCCTCTAGTGGCTACTAGTGATTTTACTCTGGGTATGTCTATCATCCCTTGCATGCTCACCTGGGTCGTTAGGTCAGGGGTGTTGCTATATAAGCTCCCTGGACCTTCAGTTCAATGCCTGGCAACGTTGATATCAGAGCTAATCTGTAGTGCTCTTGTCTACTGATCCTGGTTCCTGCGTGATTAAGCTAAGTCCGCTTTCTTGCTTTTTGCTATTTGTTTTTGTTTGCATTTTTGTCCAGCTTGTTCATTATCTGTATCCTTCCCTTGCTGGAAGCTCTAGGGAGGCTGGAGTTCTCCCCCCGGGCCGTTAGACGGTTCGGGGGTTCTTGAATCTCCAGTGTGGAATTTTGTTAGGGTTTTTGTTGACCATATAAGTTATCTTACTACATTCTGCTATTAGTAAGCGGGCCTCTCTTTGCTAAACCTAATTCATCTCTGTGTTTGTCATTTCCTCTTACCTCACCGTTATTATTTGTGGGGGGCTTGTATCCTACTTTTGGGGTCTATTCTCTGGAGGCAAGAGAGGTCTTTGTTTTCCTCTTCTAGGGGTAGTTAGTCCTCCGGCTGGCGCGAGACATCTAGCGACCAACGTAGGCATGTTCCCCGGCTACTTCTAGTGTTGGCGTTAGGAGCAGATATATGGTCAACCCAGTTACCACTGCCCTATGAGCTGGATTTTTGTACTTCGCAGACTTGCTGATATCTCTGAGACCCTCGCCATTGGGGTCATAACAGTTTGCCAGGCCCGTATTAAATGTTAAATGCATTGCAGAAGCGGGATTATAAGAAAGAAAGTTCTGAGTTTTTTTTTTCTCTCTCTCATTTTTTTTTTTCTTTTCCCCTTTAACTCTGAGTGGCTTGTGTTTGCTGCAGACATGAATGTCCAGACCTTGATTACAAGTGTGGACCAGCTTGCTGCTCGTGTGCAGGGCATACAAGATTATGTTATCAGAAATCCTATGTCAGAACCTAAGATACCGATTCCTGAACCATTTTCCGAAGACCGATTTAAATTTAGAAATTTTAGGAATAATTGTAAATTGTTTTTGTCCCTGAGACCCTGTTCATCTGGAGACTCCGCTCAGCAAGTAAAAATTGTTATTTCTTTTTTACGGGGCGACCCTCAGGATTGGGCCTTCTCGCTGGCGCCAGGAGATCCGGCATTGGCTGACATTGATGCGTTTTTTCTGGCGCTCGGTTTGCTTTATGAGGAACCCAATCTTGAGATTCAGGCAGAAAAAGCCTTGCTGGCGATGTCTCAGGGCCAGGACGAGGCCGAAGTGTATTGCCAAAAATTTCGGAAATGGTCCGTGCTGACCCAGTGGAACGAGTGTGCATTGGCTGCAAATTTTAGAAATGGCCTTTCTGAAGCCATTAAGAATGTGATGGTGGGTTTTCCCATTCCCACAGGTCTGAATGATTCTATGGCTCTGGCTATTCAAATCGACCGGCGGTTGCGGGAGCGCAAAACCGCAAATCCTCTCATGGTGTTGTCTGAACAGGCACCTGATTTAATGCAATGTGATAGAATCCTGACTAGAAATGAGCGGAAAATTCATAGACGCCAGAATGGCTTGTGTTACTACTGTGGTGATTCTACACATGTTATCTCAGCATGCTCTAAACGTCTTACTAAGGTTGTTAGTCCGGTCGTCATTGGTAATTTGCAACCTAAATTTATTCTATCTGTAACTTTGATTTGCTCACTGTCATCGTATCCTGTCATGGCGTTTGTGGACTCAGGTGCGGCCTTGAGCCTTATGGATCTGTCATTTGCCAAGCGCTGCGGATTTGTGCTTGAGCCATTGGAAAATCCTATCCCTCTTAGGGGCATTGACTCTACGCCATTGGCAAAAAATAAACCGCAGTTTTGGACACAGGTTACCATGTGCATGACTCCCGAACATCGGGAGGTAATACGTTTTCTTGTTCTACATAAAATGCATGATTTGGTTGTTTTGGGTTTGCCATGGTTACAGACCCATAATCCAGTCTTGGACTGGAAGGCTATGTCAGTGTCAAGCTGGGGCTGCCATGGAATTCACGGAGATTCCCTGCCCTTGTCTATTGCATCTTCTACGCCTTCGGAAGTTCCGGCATATTTGTCTGATTATCAGGATGTCTTCAGCGAGTCTAAGTCCAGTGCACTGCCTCCTCATAGGGAATGTGACTGTGCAATAGATTTGATTCCTGGCAGTAGGTTTCCTAAGGGGAGACTGTTTAATCTGTCGGTACCTGAACATACCGCGATGCGTTCATATATCAAGGAGTCTCTTGAGAAGGGGCATATCCGTCCTTCTTCTTCCCCTCTTGGTGCGGGATTCTTTTTTGTGGCCAAAAAGGACGGATCTTTGAGGCCTTGTATTGACTATCGGCTTTTAAATAAGATCACTGTCAAATTTCAGTATCCTTTGCCGCTGTTGTCAGATTTGTTTGCCCGGATTAAAGGTGCCAAGTGGTTCACCAAGATAGACCTTCGTGGTGCGTACAACCTTGTGCGCATTAGGCAGGGCGATGAATGGAAAACCGCATTCAATACGCCCGAAGGTCATTTTGAGTACTTGGTGATGCCATTTGGGCTCTCTAATGCACCTTCAGTTTTTCAGTCCTTCATGCATGACATTTTCCGGAAGTATCTGGATAAATTTTTGATTGTTTATCTGGATGATATTCTGTTTTTTTCTGATGATTGGGACTCGCATGTGGAGCAGGTCAGGATGGTTTTTGAGATTCTGCGTGAAAATTCTTTGTTTGTAAAAGGCTCAAAGTGTCTCTTTGGTGTACAGAAGGTTCCCTTTTGGGGGTTCATTTTTTCCCCTTCTGCTGTGGAGATGGATCCAGTCAAGGTCCGAGCTATTCATGATTGGACTCAACCCTCGTCAGTTAAGAGTCTTCAGAAGTTCTTGGGTTTTGCTAACTTCTACCGTCGTTTTATCGCAAATTTCTCTAGCGTTGTTAAACCGCTGACGGATATGACCAAGAAAGGCTCTGATGTAGCTAACTGGGCTCCTGCTGCCGTGGAGGCTTTCCAGGAGTTGAAACGCCGGTTTACTTCGGCGCCTGTTTTGTGCCAGCCTGACGTCTCACTTCCCTTTCAGGTTGAGGTGGATGCTTCGGAGATTGGGGCAGGGGCCGTTTTGTCGCAGAGAGGCCCTGGTTGCTCTACTATGAGACCTTGTGCCTTTTTCTCTAGGAAATTTTCGCCGGCAGAGCGAAATTATGATGTGGGCAATCGGGAGTTGTTGGCCATGAAGTGGGCATTTGAGGAGTGGCGTCATTGGCTCGAGGGTGCTAAGCATCGTGTGGTGGTCTTGACTGATCACAAAAATTTGATGTATCTCGAGTCTGCTAAACGCCTGAATCCTAGACAGGCCCGCTGGTCATTGTTTTTCTCCCGTTTTGACTTTGTGGTCTCGTATTTACCAGGTTCTAAGAATGTGAAGGCCGATGCTCTGTCTAGGAGCTTTGTGCCTGATGCTCCTGGAGTCGCTGAACCTGAGGGTATTCTTAAGGAAGGAGTTATCTTGTCAGCTATTTCTCCAGATCTGCGACGTGTGTTGCAGAGATTTCAGGCTGGTAGGCCTGACTCTTGTCCACCTGACAGATTGTTTGTGCCTGCTAAATGGACCAGCAGAGTCATTTCCGAGGTTCATTCCTCAGTGTTGGCAGGGCACCCGGGAATTTTTGGCACCAGAGATCTGGTGGCCAGGTCCTTTTGGTGGCCTTCCTTGTCAAGGGATGTGCGGTCATTTGTTCAGTCCTGTGGTACTTGTGCTCGAGCTAAGCCTTGCTGTTCTCGTGCCAGCGGGTTGCTCTTGCCCTTGCCTGTCCCGAAGAGACCTTGGACACACATCTCTATGGATTTCATTTCGGATCTTCCGGTGTCTAAGGGCATGTCTGTCATCTGGGTGATATGTGATCGTTTCTCCAAGATGGTCCATCTGGTTCCTTTGCCTAAGCTGCCTTCCTCTTCTGATCTGGTTCCTGTGTTCTTCCTGAACGTGGTTCGTTTGCACGGCATTCCTGAGAATATTGTGTCGGACAGAGGATCCCAGTTTGTTTCCAGGTTCTGGCGATCCTTTTGTGGTAGGATGAACATTGATTTGTCGTTTTCCTCCGCTTTTCATCCACAGACTAACGGACAAACGGAACGAACTAATCAGACTCTGGAGGCGTATTTGAGGTGTTTTGTCTCTTCTGATCAGGATGATTGGGTGACCTTCTTGCCGTTGGCTGAATTTGCCCTTAATAATCGGGCTAGTTCTGCCACCTTGGTTTCGCCATTTTTCTGCAACTCCGGTTTCCATCCTCGTTTTTCCTCGGGACATGTGGAGCCTTCTGACTGTCCTGGAGTGGATTCTGTGGTGGATAGGTTGCAGCGGATCTGGAATCATGTGGTGGACAACTTGAAGTTGTCACAGGAGAAGGCTCAGCGTTTTGCCAACCGCCGCCGCGGTGTGGGTCCCCGACTTCGTGTTGGGGATTTGGTATGGCTTTCTTCTCGATTTGTTCCTATGAAGGTCTCCTCTCCCAAATTTAAGCCTCGATTCATTGGTCCTTACAGGATATTGGAGATCCTTAATCCTGTGTCCTTTCGCCTGGATCTTCCGGTGTCGTTTGCCATTCACAACGTATTTCATAGGTCCTTGTTGCGGCGGTACGTTGTGCCTGTGGTTCCTTCTGCTGAGCCTCCTGCTCCGGTGTTGGTTGAGGGCGAGTTGGAGTACGTGGTGGAGAAGATCTTAGATTCTCGTCTCTCCAGGCGGAGGCTTCAGTACCTGGTCAAGTGGAAGGGCTATGGTCAGGAGGATAATTCCTGGGTGGTCGCCTCTGATGTGCATGCGGCCGATTTAGTTCGTGCCTTTCACGCCGCTCATCCTGATCGCCCTGGTGGTCTTGGTGAGGGTTCGGTGACCCCTCACTAAGGGGGGGGTACTGTTGTGAATTTACCTTTTGGCTCCCTCTAGTGGCTACTAGTGATTTTACTCTGGGTATGTCTATCATCCCTTGCATGCTCACCTGGGTCGTTAGGTCAGGGGTGTTGCTATATAAGCTCCCTGGACCTTCAGTTCAATGCCTGGCAATGTTGATATCAGAGCTAATCTGTAGTGCTCTTGTCTACTGATCCTGGTTCCTGCGTGATTAAGCTAAGTCCGCTTTCTTGCTTTTTGCTATTTGTTTTTGTTTGCATTTTTGTCCAGCTTGTTCATTATCTGTATCCTTCCCTTGCTGGAAGCTCTAGGGAGGCTGGAGTTCTCCCCCCGGGCCGTTAGACGGTTCGGGGGTTCTTGAATCTCCAGTGTGGAATTTTGTTAGGGTTTTTGTTGACCATATAAGTTATCTTACTACATTCTGCTATTAGTAAGCGGGCCTCTCTTTGCTAAACCTAATTCATCTCTGTGTTTGTCATTTCCTCTTACCTCACCGTTATTATTTGTGGGGGGCTTGTATCCTACTTTTGGGGTCTATTCTCTGGAGGCAAGAGAGGTCTTTGTTTTCCTCTTCTAGGGGTAGTTAGTCCTCCGGCTGGCGCGAGACATCTAGCGACCAACGTAGGCATGTTCCCCGGCTACTTCTAGTGTTGGCGTTAGGAGTAGATATATGGTCAACCCAGTTACCACTGCCCTATGAGCTGGATTTTTGTACTTCGCAGACTTGCTGATATCTCTGAGACCCTCGCCATTGGGGTCATAACAGGAAAGATAGGACAGAGAACTATGCGGTCAGTATTAAAATACTAGGAAATATCCACCACAGAAAATACAAAAAACTCCACATCTAACTAAAGACATGGAGGGTATATCTGCCTCTCCAGAGATTCCAGCTTGACTGCATAAATCCTTACACAGATTAAGCTGGACAAGAAAAAACATGAAATGCACTGAACAATGAGGCCCACAAAATGTGGGCTGCAAAACAAGCAGAACTTATCTTGGTGAAAAGACCAGGAAGCAGGAGAAACCATGAAGGGATGTGAATCCTCCAGAAACAATGGACAACTGACACTGTCTAAAGGGTGAGGCCAGACTAAATAGCCCAGTCCAGAGTGGACACACCTGATAACTGCTGTGAAGGACAGACAGCAGCGCTACCACTTATAACCACCGGAGGGAGCCCAAGAACAGAATTCACAACAGTACCCCCCTTGAGGAGGGGTCACCAAACCCTCACCAGAGCCCCCAGGCCGATCAGGACGAGCCAAATGGAAGGCACGAACCAAATCGTCAGCATGAACATCAGAGGCAACAACCCAAGAATTATCCTCCTGGCCATAACCCTTCCACTTGACAAGATACTGAAGCCTCCGCCTTGAAAAACGAGAATCCAAGATCTTCTCAACAACATACTCCAACTCCCCATCAATCAACACCGGGGCAGGAGGATCAACAGAGGGAACGACGGGTACCACATATTTCCGCAACAAAGATCTATGAAAAACATTGTGGATGGAAAAAGAGGCTGGAAGGGCCAAACAAAAAGACACTGGATTGATAATCTCAGAAATCCTATAAGGACCAATAAACCGAGGCTTGAACTTAGGGGAAGAAACCTTCATAGGAACATGATGGGAAGACAACCAGACCAAATCCCCAACCCGAAGCCGGGAACCCACACGCCGCCGACGGTTAGCAAAACGCTGAGCCTCCTCCTGAGACAAGACCAAATTGTCCACAACATGAGCCCAACTTTGCTGCAACCTGTGAACCACAGAGTCCACCCCAGGACAATCAGAAGGCTCAACCTGCCCCGAAGAAAAACGAGGATGAAACCCAGAATTAAAAAAAAAGGTGAAACCAAGGTAGCAGAACTAGCCCGATTATTAAGGGCAAACTCGGCCAATGGCAAGAAAGCCACCCAATCATCCTGATCGGCAGACACAAAGCATCTCAAATAAGTTTCCAAAGTCTGGTTAGTTTGCTTGGTTTGGCCATTTGTCTGAGGATGAAATGCGGAAGAAAAAGACAAATCAATGCCCAGCCTAGCACAAAAGGCCCGCCAAAACCTGGAAACAAACTGGGAACCTCTATCGGACACAATATTCTCCGGAATGCCATGCAAACGAACCACATGCTGAAAAAACAACGGAACCAACTCAGAAGAGGAAGGCAATTTAGGCAAAGGTACCAAATGAACCATCTTAGAAAACCGGTCACAAACCACCCAGATAACCGACATCCTCTGGAAAACCGGAAGATCCGAAATAAAATCCATAGAAATATGCGTCCAAGGCCTCTCAGGGACCGGCAAAGGTAAAAGCAACCCACTGGCGCGTGAGCAGCAAGGTTTGGCCCGCGCGCAAGTCCCACAGGACTGCACAAAGGAACTCACATCCCGTGACAAAGAAGGCCACCAAAATGACCTACCAACCAAATCTCTGGTACCAAAAATCCCAGGATAGCCAGCCAACACAGAACAGTGAACCTCAGAAATCACTTTGCTAGTCCATCTATCAGGAACAAACAGTTTCCCCACTGGACAGCGGTCAGGTTTATCAGCCTGAAATTCCTGAAGAACCCGTCGTAAATCAGGAGAGATGGCAGAAAGAATCACCCCCTCCTTCAGAATTCCGACTGGCTCAAGGACCCCAGGGGAATCAGGCAAAAAACTCCTAGAGAGGGCATCAGCCTTAACATTCTTAGAACCCGGAAGATACGAGACAACAAAATCAAAACGGGAGAAAAACAGGGACCATCGGGCCTGTCTAGGATTCAGCCGTTTGGCAGACTCGAGGTAAATCAGATTCTTATGATCGGTCAAGACCACAATACGGTGCTTAGCCCCCTCAAGCCAATGTCGCCATTCCTCAAATGCCCACTTCATAGCCAACAACTCACGATTACCGACATCATAATTGCGTTCCGCAGGCGAAAACTTTCGAGAGAAGAAGGCACACGGTTTCATCAAGGAACCATCAGAATTCCTCTGAGACAAAACGGCCCCTGCCCCAATCTCAGAAGCGTCAACCTCAACCTGAAAAGGAAGAGAAACATCCGGCTGACGCAACACAGGGGCAGAAGTAAATCGGCGTTTAAGCTCCTGAAAGGCAGAAACGGCCGCAGAGGACCAATTCGTCACATCAGCGCCTTTCTTCGTCATATCGGTCAGGGGTTTAACCACACTGGAGAAGTTGGCAATGAAACGGCGATAAAAATTAGCAAAGCCCAAAAATTTCTGAAGGCTCTTCACGGATGTGGGCTGGATCCAATCATGAATGGCCTGAACCTTAACCGGATCCATTTCTATAGATGAGGGAGAAAAAATGAAGCCCAAAAAAGAAACCTTCTGTACTCCAAAGAGGCACTTAGACCCCTTCACAAACAAGGCATTATCACGAAGGATCTGAAATACCATCCTGACTTGTTTCACATGAGACTCCCAATCATCCAAAAAAATCAAAATATCATCCAAATATACAATCATGAATTTATCAAGATAATTCCGAAATATATCATGCATGAAGGACTGAAACACAGATGGAGCATTAGAGAGTCCGAATGGCATCACAAGATATTCAAAATGGCCCTCGGGCGTATTGAACGCAGTTTTCCATTCGTCACCCTGCTTAATACGAACAAGATTATATGCCCCTCGAAGGTCAATCTTAGTAAACCAACTAGCACCCTTAATCCTGGCAAACAAATCAGAGAGCAAAGGCAAAGGGTATTGGAATTTGACCGTGATCTTATTCAAGAGGCGATAATCAATACAGGGTCTCAAGGAGCCATCCTTCTTGGCAACAAAAAAGAAACCTGCTCCCAATGGAGAAGAAGATGGCCGAATATGCCCCTTCTCCAAAGACTCCTTAACATAACTCCGCATGGCGGCATGTTCTGGCACAGACAGGTTGAAAAGTTGGCCCTTAGGGAACTTACAGCCTGGAATCAAGTCAATAGCACAATCACAGTCCCTATGCGGTGGAAGGGAACTGGACTTGGGCTCATCAAAAACATCCTGGAAATCTGACAAAAACTCAGGAACTTCAGAAGAGGGGAAGGAGGAAATTAACATCAAAGAAACGTCATCATGAACCCCCTGACAACCCCAACTAGTCACATACATAGATTTCCAATCCAACACCGGATTATGCACCTGTAACCATGGAAACCCCAGCACAATAGCATCATGCAGATTATGCAACACCAGAAAACGACAATCTTCCTGATGGGCTGGCGCCATGCACATGGTTAACTGTGTCCAAAACTGAGGTTTATTTTCAGCCAATGGTGTAGCATCAATGCCCCTCAAAGGGATAGGACTCTGCAAAGGCTGTAAGGGAAACCCACAACGTCTGGCAAATTCTAAGTCCATTAAATTTAAAGCGGCGCCTGAATTCACAAATGCCATGACAGAAAATGACGATAATGAGCAGATCAGGGTAACAGATAACAGAAATTTAGGTTGTACAGTACTGATGGTAACGGAACTAGCGATTCTCTTGACACGCTTAGGGCAATCAGAAATAACATGAGCAGAATCGCCGCAGTAAAAACACAACCTATTCTGACGTCTGAATCCTTGTTGTTCAGCTCTAGACACAATCCTATCACATTGCATAGGCTCAGGACTCCGCTCGGAAGACAACGCCATAGTGTGCACAACTCTGCACTCACGCAAGCGCTGATCAATTTGAATGGCCAGAGACATAGAATCACTCAGACCAGCAGGCGTGGGGAACCCCACCATAACATCTTTAACGGATTCAGAAAGACCCTTTCTGAAAATTGCCGCCAAAGCATCCTCATTCCATTTAATCAACTCAGACCATTTTCTAAATTTCTGGCAATATGATTCTGCCGCTTCTTGACCCTGACACAGGGCCAACAAGGTTTTCTCAGCATGCTCTACAGAGTTAGGTTCATCATACAATAACCCAAGCGCCTGAAAAAAGGTGTCTACATTAAGCAACGCCGGATTCCCAGGTTCCAGGGCAAATGCCCAATCCTGGGGATCGCCACCCAACAGAGATATGACAATTTTAACCTGCTGGATGGGATCACCAGAGGAACGGGGCTTCAGAGCAAAAAACAGTTTACATTTATTTTTAAAGCTCAGAAATTTAGACCTGTCCCCAAAAAACAGATCAGGAGTTGGAATTCTAGGCTCTAAAACCGGAGTCTGAACGATATAATCAGAAATACCCTGTACTCTAGCAGCAAGTTGATCCACACGAGAAGCAAGTCCCTGAACATCCATGTCAGCGCCAAACTCCTGAACCACCCAGAGGTAAAGAGGGAAAAAAAAAACACAACAGAGTACAGAAAAAAAAATGGCTCAACACTTTCTTTCCCTTCTTCTGAGATGCGGTTAACTCATTGTTGGCCAGTTGTACTGTTATGAACTGGTGGCCTAGGAGTAGCATTGGACGTACTCTGGAGAAGGTGGTATCTGTACTGACCACTGACCCTGAACTTAACTCCGCAACTAGAAGTAGCCGTGGGATGTACCTACTGATCCTAGACACCTCGACACAGCCGGAGGACTAATTAACCCTATAGATAGAAAAGGGAAAACTATCTCACCTCAGAGAAAATTCCCAAAGGATAGGCAGCCCCCCACAAATATTGACTGTGAGAGGAGAGGAAAAAACATACACAAGGGTGAAAACAGGATTTAGCAAAGGAGGCCAATCTAGCTAAATAGGAAAGATAGGACAGAGAACTATGCGGTCAGTATTAAAATACTAGGAAATATCCACCACAGAAAATACAAAAAACTCCACATCTAACTAAAGACATGGAGGGTATATCTGCCTCTCCAGAGATTCCAGCTTGACTGCATAAATCCTTACACAGATTAAGCTGGACAAGAAAAAACATGAAATGCACTGAACAATGAGGCCCACAAAATGTGGGCTGCAAAACAAGCAGAACTTATCTTGGTGAAAAGACCAGGAAGCAGGAGAAACCATGAAGGGATGTGAATCCTCCAGAAACAATGGACAACTGGCACTGACTAAAGGGTGAGGCCAGACTAAATAGCCCAGTCCAGAGTGGATACACCTGATAACTGCTGTGAAGGACAGACAGCAGCGCTACCACTTATAACCACCGGAGGGAGCCCAAGAACAGAATTCACAACAGCGCCCGATCTCCTCAGGTAATGAGGCTCAGCGTGTGGGCCTGGTGTTGTCATTGTTAAGCGGGAATCCCCAAGCATGGGCGTTTTCTTTGCCATCTGATTCTGCTGCATTTGACTCTGTGGAGAGTTTTTTTTTCCTTTCTTGGAAATATTTACGATGAGCCAGACAGAATGGCTCTAGCAGAATCTAAGATACGCACTATTCGCCAGGGGGAGCAAAGTTGAAGAGGATTACTGTTCTGAATTTCGTCGCTGGGCGATCGATACACAGTGGAATGATCCAGCGCTGCGGAGTCAGCTTATTCATGGGGTTTCTGGAAGGGTTAAAAAAGCCGTTCTGATGTACGGGACTCCTACTTCTCTAGATTCTGCTATGAGTCTGGTTGTCCGCATTGATCGCCATTTGCGTCAGGGGGAGCATGAGACACCGCCTATGGGAGAGGGTTTAGGTTCACGTGAGGTTGCTGCAGGTGAGCCCACGGAGCCTATGCAAATCGCAGGGGTGTCACATGTGAAGCGTCGAGCCCCTGAGCTCAGGAAGCAGGGAGCCTGTTTTTACTGTGGTAAGACTGGTCATTTTATTAACATCTGTCCTCTACTGTCTAAGAAAAACGCAACGGCGGACAACTTCTAAGCTCAGAGGGTGTGGAGGAGACCAATCTGAGCTTATGTACACTCACTGGCCACTTTATTAGGTACACCTGTCCAACTTCTTGTTAACACTTAATTTCTAATCAGCCAATCACATGGCGGCAACTCAGTGCATTTAGGCATGTAGACATGGTCAAGACAATCTCCTGCAGTTCAAACCGAGCATCAGTATGGGGAAAAAAGGTGATTTGAGTGCCTTTGAACGTGGCATGGTTGTTGGTGCCAGAAGGGCTGGTCTGAGTATTTCAGAAACTGCTGATCTACTGGGATTTTCACGCACAATCATCTCTAGGGTTTACAGAGAATGGTCCGAAAAAGAAAAAAAATCCAGTGAGCGGCAGTTCTGTGGGCGGAAATGCCTTGTTGATGCCAGAGGTCAGAGGAGAATGGGCAGACTGGTTCGAGCTGATAGAAAGGCAACAGTGACTCAAATCGCCACCCGTTACAACCAAGGTAGGCCTAAGAGCATCTCTGAACGCACAGTGCGTCGAACTTTGAGGCAGATGGGCTACAGCAGCAGAAGACCACACCGGGTACCACTCCTTTCAGCTAAGAACAGGAAACTGAGGCTACAATTTGTACAAGCTCATCGAAATTGGACAGTAGAAGATTGGAAAAACGTTGCTTGGTCTGATGAGTCTCGATTTCTGCTGCGACATTCGGATGGTAGGGTCAGAATTTGGCGTAAACAACATGAAAGCATGGATCCATCCTGCCTTGTATGGAGCATCTTTGGGATGTGCAGCCGACAAATCTGCGGCAACTGTGTTATGCCATCATGTCAATATGGACCAAAATCTCTGAGGAATGCTTCCAGCACCTTGTTGAATCTATGCCACGAAGAATTGAGGCAGTTCTGAAGACAAAAGGGGGTCCAACCCGTTACTAGCATGGTGTACCTAATAAAGTGGCCGGTGAGTGTATATCCTCCATGGTGGTTTCTCAATGCATGCTCCCTGCTAAGGTTATAATCGCTGGCAGTGAGCTGCGAATTACTGTGTTTTGTGGATAGTGGTTCAGCCACAAATCTCATTGATGAGGAGTTTGCGCACACAGCGGGTTTTAGGATTGAAAAACTGCCTCATCCTATCCGCGTGGTCACCATCAATGCTGCTCCTCTCTCACAGAGGGAGATTACTGAATTTGTGGCTGAGGTGAAACTCCACATTGGGGTTCTACATTCCGAGCAGGTTACATGTAAGGTGCTCAGGAATCTTCCTGCTCAGGTGGTTTTGGGTTTTCCATGGTTGTCTATGCACAACCCGGTAATTGACTGGAAAACTCAGGACATAATTCAGTGGAGCGAATTCTGCCAGGAGAATTGCCTGGCCACATGTGTGTCTGCTGTGACTTCAAGCGTTCCTGAGTCACTTCTGGATTTTGTGGATGTGTTCTCTGAGAAGGGTTGTTCAGAGTTGCCGCCTCATTGCCCCTATGACTGTACTATCAGATTTAAACCAGGGGCCAAATTGCCTAAAGCAAGGATGTTTAACATCTCCGGTCCGGAGAGACAAGCATTAAAGGATTACATTGCTGAAAGTTTGAGCAAAGGGCACATCAGGCCTTCATCCTCACTTGTGGCAGCAGGGTTCTTCTTCGTGAAGAAGAAAGATGGCAGATTACGCCCATGTTTGGATTTCAGGGAATTGAACCAGATTACGGTTCGTGATCCATACCCTATGCCACTAATACCAGATTTGTTCAACCAGGTGGCAGGTGCTAAGTGGTTTACCAAGCTTGACCTCAGGGGGGCGTACAACCTCATAAGAGTCTGTCAAGGTGATGAGTGGAAGACTGCTTTTAATACCCCTGAGGGTCATTTTGAAAATTTGGTGATACCATTTGGGTTGACTAACGCACCTGCAGTGTTCCAACATTTCATTAATGATGTGTTTTCGCATGTTTTGGGGAAATTCGTTCTCGTGTACCTAGATGACATTCTCATATATTCTTGCGACCGTGATACTCATTTAGATCATGTCAGGCAGGTGTTACACCTTCTCAGAGAGAATAAGCTGTATGCTAAACTTGAGAAATGTGTATTTTCTGTTCAAGAGTTGCCTTTCTTGGGTTATATTGTGTCTGCTTCTGGTTTTAAAATGGACGCCGCTAAGGTGCAAGCAGTGCTGCATTGGGAACGTCCTGATAACCTGAAAGCACTTCAGCGGTTCCTTGGGTTTTCCAACTACTCTAGGAAATTTATCAAGGATTTTTCCATCATTGCTAAACCGCTAACTGACATGACTAAAAAGGGTACCAATTTCTCCGTTTGGCCTGAGGCTGCTGTGCGCGCATTTGAATTTCTTAAGAACAGTTTTGTTTCAGCCCCCATTCTTGTGCAGCCAGACGTATCAAAACCTTTTGTTGTGGAAGTCGATGCGTCTGAGGTTGGTGTGGGGGCGGTACTATCACAAGGCTCATCTTTGAGTGATTTGCGTCCATGCGCCTATTTCTCCAAGAAACTGTCGTCCGCCGACGTAACTACGATATCGGCAACAGGGAGTTGTTGGCAATCAAGTTGGCCTTTGAGGAATGGCGACACTTCTTGGAGGGGTGGGTTCATCAGGTTACTGTTATTACCGATCATAAGAATCTGCTGTATTTGGAGTCTGCCAAGCGTCTGTCCCCCAGGCAGGCTCGCTGGGCATTGTTTTTCACGCGGTTCAATTTTGTTGTCACTTACAGACCGGGGTCTAAAAACACTAAAGCGGATGCTCTGTCCAGGTGTTTTCCGGGGGGAGAACCTCAGGAGTATCCAGTACCCATCCTCCAAAAGGGTGTTGTGGTTTCGGCTCTCACTACCGAGGTTGAGGCTGAGATTGCCGAGGCTCAGGAGGAGGTACCATCTGAGCTTCCCATCAACAGATCTTTTGTACCGCTTCATCTCCGCTTAAAGGTTTTGGCGGAGCATCATGATGCTGTCCTGGCTGGCCACCCAGGGGTTAGAGGTACCTTGGTGTTGGTGTCACATCGGTTTTGGTGGCCCAGCCCAAGATCCGACAGGACGTGGTCTCATACGTGTCAGCTTGTACCACGTGCGCTAGGGCTAAGACGCCCTGCTCCCGTCCTGTTGGCACACTACTTCCTCTTGAGGTACCTAGTAAGCCATGGACGGAAATCTCCATGGATTTCATCACTGATTTGCCCTCCTCAGCTGGGAACACGGTCATCTTGGTGATTGTTGATCGGTTTTCTAAAATGTTGCACTTTGTGTCTTTGCCTTCGTTGCCTAACGCTAAGACTCTGGCTCAGGTATTTGTGCAGGAGGTGGTCAGACTTCATGGGGTTCCGTCTGACATCGTGTCTGAGAGGGGTACTCAGTTTGTGGCAAAATTTTGGAAACCATTTTGCTCACGGCTGGGGATCAAGTTGTCTCATTCTTCGGTGTTTCATCAGTCAAATGGTCAGACTGAGCGTATGAACCAAAATTTGGAACAGTACTTACGCTGCTTTGCCTCTGATAAACAGGAGGAGTGGTCTACCTTTCTTCCTTTGGCTGAGTTTGCCATCAATAATCACCGCTAGGAGTCGTCTGGAGAGTCTCCGTTTTTTTGTGTTTACGGGCTACATCCTCAATCTTGTACGTTGAGTCAGAGGGGCTCTTCCGGCGTTCCGGAGGAAGACCAGTTAGGAGCACAATTGTCATCAGTCTGGAGGAGAGTTAAACAGCGCCTGTTGAGTGTGGGTGCTAGGTACAAACGTGTGGCTGACAGTAGGCGTGTGCCAGGTCCGGACCTGAGTGTGGATGACTGGGTGTGGTTATCCACAAAAAACATAAGACTCAAAATACCATCCCTTAAATTGGGTCCACGGTTTATTGGTCCATTTAGGGTCACCGCCGTCATTAACCCAGTAGCGTACCGATTGGAGCTTCCTACGGTGTATAAGATACACGTGTTCCACAGGTCTCTTTTAAAGTAGGTGGTGGGTTCTGTGGACGCGGCGCCTATGCCACCTCCAGTCTTGGTGGATGGTAATTTGGAATCTGAAGTCTCCAAAGTGGTTGACTCTCGTGTAGTGCACCGCACTTTACAGTACTTGGTACACTGGCGTGGTTATGGGCCTGAGGAGAGGTCCTGGGTACCAGCCTCGGACATTCATGCGGATCGGCTGGTCAGGTTTTTTCACCGTCGCCATCTGGACAAGCCGGGTCCTATAAGCCGTGAGGGCCCTGGGGTCCCTCGTAGAAGGCGGGGTACTGTCATGTCGGACGCTGTTCAGACCAGGTCGTTTGACAGACAGCGGTAATTCCGCTTTTGATCACTATGTGCTCATTGGCGTCGGCTAGATTTTATCTAGCTGGTCCGGGGTTAATTTACCTGATGCTCGGATTGGAAGCTGGGCCATGCCCATTGCCTTTAAATAGTTCTCCTAAACATTGGGCGTCGCCGATTATAGCTTCTGTCTTGTGTGTTGTTATCTCGGTCTGGAGTGGTGAGCTAGTAGTTGGAGTATCGTTGCTGGTGGTGTATTTCCCTTTGTCTTATTTACTCCTTCCTATATTTGTATTTATTTTGCCCTGCGCATTTATAGTGTATTCCTGAGTGACTGCGGCGTGGTGTATATTTTCCGTTATCCTTGTCTGTTCTAACTGTGGGTATTGGTGTATGATCTTTTCACTGGGTGGTGGGCGGTGGTTTCAGCCTACGGTTGAAACAGGAGACAGGGTGAGGGTCGAGGCCTAGACATGCACACCATCAGTGTAAACTCTAGGTAGAGGGTCAGTCAGGATTTCCCTAGTCTGAGGGAAATTGCAGGGGCCCGGGTTATTAGCTCTTGCCCACCTAGTCTCCCCGTGACAGAAACACTGACACGGCGGTGCAGTCGCCCACAGCAATCAGTCATGAAGGTGTCATGTCGAACGCTGTTCGTACCAGGGCGTTCAACAGACAGCGGTAATTCCGCTTTTGTCCACTATGTGCTCAGTGGCGTCGGCTAGATTTTATCTAGCTGGTCCGGGGTTAATTTAGCTGGTGCTCGGATTGGAAGCTGGGCCATGCCCACTGCCTTTAAATTGTTCTTCTGAACATTGGGCGTCGCCGATTATAGCTTCTGTCTTGTGCGTGGTTATCTCGGTCTGGAGTGGTGAGCTAGGAGTTGGAGTATCGTATCTGGTGGTGTATTTCCCGTTGTCTTATTTACTCCTTCCTATATTTGTATTTATTTTGCCCTGCGCATTTATTGTGTATTCCTGAGTGACTGCGGCGTGGTGTATATTTTCCGTTATCCTTGTCTGTGCTAACTGTGGGTATTGGTGTATGATCTTTTCACTGGGTGGTGGGCTGTGGTTTCAGCCTAGGGTTGAAACAGGAGACAGGGTGAGGGTCGAGGCCTAGACATGCACACCATCAGTGTAAACTCTAGGTAGAGGGTCAGACAGGATTTCCCTAGTCTGAGGGAAATTGCAGGGGCCCGGGTTATTAGCTCTTGCCCACCTAGTCTTCCCGTGACAGAAGGTAGATCGGCGTGTGTAGTGACCCTATAACCCAGAGTATATGTGCCCAGCTGCTATCCGGAGGATACTGGGTACTCTGTATTGCAATGTATTGGACATTAACCTCTTCCCGACCATGACGCAGCGTATGCATCATGGTTGGATTGCGTTCCCGCGGGTCGGGTGACCAGGGTCACTGAAATGCCACCTGACCCGCAGGTACGTGAGGACCTCTAGTTGACCCCAGGGCTGTGGCTTTGCCCCCCCCCCCCCCGTGGCCACGATCTCTCCCGTGACATCTGTTTCACCCCCCAGCTCTGATTTGAGCTAATGTCCATGTGATGCTATCCCTCCAATCAGATGTGGAGGGGCAGAGTGAAATATGGCTGCCATCACTCTCCAGCTTCATCTCTTCCGTGGAAGCTGGAGAGTGAGGTTGCTGCTTCCGCCTGACCGCTGTCATCTCCGCCTGTCCGCCATCCGGTACTCCCCTCTGCTGCCCCCAACCATCCGATCCGCCCGACCTCCGCTCCCTGCCCCGGTAATCACCCCCCTGCCCCAGTGATCACCCTTCCCTGCTGCTGCAGGCTTCTACATCTCCTCAGCCCCCTCTTGCCCCCCGCTCCTGACAGCCCCTTCCTGCCCCCCCGGTGATCGCCCCACTTATCATTCCCCTGCTGCTGCCGGCTCCTGCATCTCTTCAGCCCCCCCCGCCTGACAGCCCATGCCCTGCTGATCACCGCCCCTTGTTGCTCCTGCAGTAGAAAGTTTCACCAAACACTCGCACATACACACGCACACTATAATAAAGTTTAGATTTTTTTTTTGCATACACACCACACACACAGTCACGCTTATCCCAGTCGCAAAGGGTGTACTCAGCAGAGGAGGCATATTCCTTTATTGCCTCCGAAGCTGATAGTGAGGGAGAGGACCCTACCTTTCTCTATTCCTCCCACTCTTCCTCCTCCAGTGACACGGACTCGCCACCACAAAGATGTCGCAGGACAAGAAATCGTCCGGAGCTCAAGGAAGAAGAGCCAGAGGCCATAGGAGAAGACCCACAGCTAAGTGTGAGTAACCCCCAACCTAGTGCTAGTTACTCCCAACCTAGCACTAGTACTCCCACCTGGACCCCCGTCCCTGAAAATTTTGCTCCACGGATTCCTGATTTCGTTCCCCAATCAGGAATCCAGTTCGAGACTGCCAACCTCAGGGAAATAGACTTTTTGAAAGTCTTTTTCTCTGAGTCAATTGTCAGTCTTATGGTGGAGCAAATCAACTTGTATGCCCTGCAATTTTTTCCCGAAAACCCTAATTCATCATTTTCTACTTGGAGCCCCGTTGACTCAGTAGAAATGATGAAATATTGGGGACTGGTCCTGCACATGGGGATTGTGAAGAAACCAGAAATTCGCCAATACTGGAGTACTGATATTTTATATAAAACTCCAATATATGGCATGGTTATGATTCGCAAATGTTTTGAGGCGATTCATAAGTTTCTCCATTTTAGGGACAATACGGACATCCTTCCCCGCGATGACTCGAATTTTGATAGACTGTTCAAAATTCGGCCACTCATCGAACACTTCAGCAACAAGTTTGCTGAAGTGTACATTTTCCAAAGAGAAATTTGTGTGGATGAATCCCTCATCCACCTCAAAGGAAGGCTTCAGTTCCATCAGTACCTGCCCAGCAAGAGGGCCAGATACAGGATAAATCTCTATAAGCTGTGTACCTCAGGGTACACTCTCAGCTTTAGAGTTTATCAAGGAAAGGACAGCAGTATCCAGCCCCCAGAATGTCCACCTGCTCTGGGGGGTGAGTGGTAAAATAGTGTGGGATTTGGTCCACCCACTGCTTGATAAAGGTTACCATCTGTACGTTGATAACTTTTATACAAGCATCACACTCTTTCAATCCCTCTGCCAGAGCTACCGCAGTTTGCGGAACTGTGCGCAGAAACCAGAGGGGTCTCCCTTTGTCGCTAATTGAGTAGACTCTCCCAAAGGGTGAGAGCCGAGCCCAATGTAGCGGCAACATGCTTGTAGTCAAGTTCAAAGACAAAAGGGACGTCTTTTTCTTGACAACAATCCATGGTCCCGGCACCACGGCCACCACCGTTCGAGGTACTGCAGCACAGGTCCACAAACCAGACTGTGCCCTGGGGTACAACAAACACATGGGGGGAGTTGATTTTTCTGATCAAGTCCTCCAGCCCTATAGTGCCATGCGGATGGCGAAGGTGTGGTATAAAAAAACTGGCTGTGCACATCGTACAAATGGCACTGTATAACGCATACATGCCATCACGATGTACAGGCCAGCCCAACAACACCTTACTTCAGTTTCAGGAGGTGGTGATAAAGGCCCTGATGTTTGGAGACAAGGAAGGAGCGGGCCCCAGCAACACTGGAACAAAAGTTTCCCGTATGGTACCAGGGCAACATTTTCCCTGTGAGGGGAGAAAAAGAAAAAGGTGCTGTGTGCTATAAAGAGAGGATAAGAAGGGAAACTCATTTCCAATGTGAAACATGTCCTGACAAACCTGGACTGTTTTTGAATGAATGCTTCAGAATTCATCACACGTCCGTGGACTAAGCACATCCTGACATTCCCCTACAGAACTCACCCACACCAACCTGACATACAGTACGCCAGGTTGGTGTGTGTGGTATAGTGTGCATCAGGTTGGTGTGTGTGGTGTGTTCTGTCCTTTCTAAAAGAAGGACACAAGGTTTAGCACTAGTTCTGGTTTTGCTGTGTTATAGCACCACCCAGTGGTGGATAAATTTATAACCTGTGTTTTTCATGTAATAATAGAGTGTTGCATTGTGGGTTTCAGCAAGGCATTCTGGGATGGGGAAATTCCCATTCTCTCTCTGTGCATCTCCCTGGACACACGCGTTATCTGCTGTTGGAACTACCTCACTTACTTCTAATCCTTGTTAAGTTTATCCGGTAAGGTCATTACCCCTGTTCCTACAATGTAGTGTAGTACAGTGTGTGATTAACTGTATAGCAGCCAGTACACAGGAAATGTGGTTACCAGGAATCTGCTGTATGTAGTTATGTAGAAGTTGCACCATACTGTATGTTTCCCTGTTAGTTGTAGTTGTGTTATCGTTTAGCCCAATACTTATACATATCATTTGTATTATTCTAGTTTTACCGCGCTCATGTTTACCAATAAACAAGTTAGACTACAGAGGACAGTCTGCTTATTTGGGAGACAGAAGTGGTTTATGCCGTATGTCGGATCACACACCGTATCAACGTGTATGAAGACAGAACAGTAAAACGGAAGCTGGGCGCCGGGATTACAGTAAAGGGAGGCTAGACGCCAGCGAAAGCAAATACCACCTACGCAGCCGCTTGTACCACACCGCACTACCTGCAGATACCGCAGCGGCCGCCATACAGTCACAAGTACCGAGAGTGCAGCCCACCAAGAACCACACACGTCTCAGTCCACGCCGAAGTCACCCCTACCCGCTCTGAGACGTCCTACAGCCTGCAAACGGACATAAAATGTCTGCAAGTCAAACATCTTCACTCAAGACGAGATCCCAAACAAGCCGCTCTAGCAAGTCTTCCTCGAAAAGGTCTGCCACCCTCGCCCGAGCAGAAGCTGAGGCGGCGAAAGTGAGATCCTCCTTCGCTGCACAAGAGATGCAGTTAAAGTTAAGACAAACAGACCAAGAAGCAGAAAGAGCCCGCCAAGAAGCAGAAAGAGCCCGCCTGCAAGCAGAGCAAGAAGCAGAAAGAGCCCGCCAAGAAGCAGAGCAAGAAGCAGAAAGAGCCCGCCTGCAAGCGACCTTAGAAAGGCTTTCCGCTGAAAAAGAAGCAGCAGCCGCAATAGCCAAAGCTGAGTTTTTAGAAGCCGTGGAGTTTCCTGAATCCGAGCGAGGCAGCGACATACGCGGACCAGACCTTGATCATCAGGACCCTGCTCAACGCGTCTCAGAATATGTCCGCCAACATTCCAAAGTGGAAGACAACTCTGATCCGTTACACCAACCAGCCTATACAGATTACCAGAGATCCTTCCTCCGAACACCGTACTGGAAGCAGGAAAGTATACTGCGAAACGACATTGATCACCACTACCGTCCTACGGAACAGAAGGTACGGCCTCCGCCCAGACTGACAGGGACACCCTTCGCCACTGAACGGGTTTATACAGACTTTCCTATGCCAGAAGCTCCTACCAGGTATGAGGATGCACCACAAACACCGCATAACAACAGCACACCAGCTCACGTCGGCACAGACTCAGCCACTATGAACTTTGCAAGGTTCTTTACCCGCCGGGAGCTGGTGACCAAGGGACTTGTAAAGTTCACTGATCAAGCTGAAAGCTACAGAGCATGGCGAGCCTCTTTTCAGAATGCCATCAGAGACTTGCATCTTTCCAGTAGTGAAGAGTTAGATCTACTGGTTAAGTGGCTTGGGAGCGAGTCAGCTGAACATGCCAAAAGAATCAGGAACATTAACATAAAGTACCCACACACAGGACTTCGTATGGTGTGGGAGAGACTCGAAGAATGTTATGGGTCAATAGAAGCTATAGAAAATGCTTTGTATAAAAGAATTGATGATTTCCCCAAGATAGCAAATAAGGGTTATCAAAAGCTCAGGGAACTGAGCGACTTGTTAATGGAGGTACATGCTGCTCAGGCAGAAGGTGATCTACCAGGGTTGGCATTCCTGGACACTGCCAGAGGTGTCAACCCGATTGTCCAAAAGCTCCCTTACAACTTACAAGAAAAGTGGGTCAGTCACGGGTCCCGTTACAAACAGGCTCATAAGGTACCATTTCCTCCCTTTGGGGTGTTTGTAGACTTTGTCGCTCAGCAGGCTAAAGTTAGAAATGACCCTAGTTTCGATTTCACTATGTCATGTACCGCTGCCTCTGGTGTAAAACCCAGTAAAACACCAGTGGCAGTCCACAAAACTAATGTTACCTCCACAGGTTTTCCTTACAGGGCAAGTAAGTCCTCTCCAGAAGAGGACAAACCGCAGGATCTCAGCAAATACTGCCCCCTACACAAGAAACCTCATCCTCTACTAAAATGTAGAGCCTTCAGGGAGAAGTCTCTAGAAGACCGTAAGAGTTTCCTAAAGGAAAACAAGATATGCTTCAGATGCTGCGCGACAACCTCACACTTCGCCAAGAACTGTGAAACCAGTGTGAAATGCACAGAATGTAGTAGTGTGGAGCACAACACGGCCTTACATCCTGGACCACCCTCAGGGGTATCGTCGCAAGTAGAAGAGTCTGCCGAAAAACAGATGGACACTGACATGGACACCCCAGTGGTCACTTCTCGGTGCACAGAGATCTGCAAGGAACTCGTAGCAGGAAGATCCTGCTCAAAGATCTGTCTTGTCAGAGTATTCCCAGCGAGCCAACGGGATAAGGCGATCAAGGTATATGCAATCTTGGATGATCAGAGCAACAGGTCTCTAGCTAAGTCCTTTCTCTTCGACACCTTCAACATTGCTGGTCCCGGCTCTCCGTACTCCTTGAAGACATGTGCAGGTACTGTCGAGACGGCGGGGAGGAGAGCAACTGGATTCAAAGTAGAGTCTATAGACGGTCAAACCTGCTTATCCTTGCCATCAATACTGGAGTGCAACCAGATTCCAGACAACAGGTCTGAGATACCTACACCAGAGGTAGCAGCTCATCACACCCACTTGAGATGTATAGCTCACCTGATACCAGAGCTTGACCAAGGAGCTCCTATCGTCTTACTTCTCGGAAGAGACATACTACGGGTCCACAAGGCTAGAGGACAGATCAACGGCCCACAAAACGCCCCATATGCTCAGAGACTTGACCTAGGATGGGTCATTGTGGGAGATGTCTGTTTGGGTGGAGCACACAGGCCGACATCAGTCAACAGCATGCTCACCAATACCCTCGAGAATGGACGCCCGTCTCTCTTCCAGCCATGCGAGAGCAGTTTCCTGGTTAAAGAATTGCCACACCACACCCCTCCACCTTGTCCGTTAGCTGATCCTTCCTGTGAAGACCATGCATGCGACGGTGAGCAAGATCATATAGGGTGCACAGTTTTCCACAGGAAAAGAGAAGACAACCAGGTAGCAATGTCCATAGAGGACAGACTGTTCTTGGACATCATGGAGCGAGAGATAGTAAGAGATGAATCAAAGAGTTGGGTCGCACCTTTACCATTCAAACCACAGAGGCAACGCTTACCCAACAACAGAGAACTTGTCTACAGTCGATTTGTCTCCCTTACGCGCAAACTGCAGAAGGCACCAGAAACAAAACAACACTTCTTTACCTTCATGGAGAGAATATTCCAGAGTGGCCACGCGGAAATTGCACCTATACTTCAAGATTCCGAGGAATGTTGGTACTTACCTATTTTCGGCGTGTATCATCCGAAGAAACCAGGTCAGATAAGAGTGGTATTTGACTCAAGTGCCAGATACGAAGGTGTTTCTTTAAACGACGTCTTCCTGTCCTGTCCAGACCTCAACAACAGACTTCTGGGAGTACTTCTTCGTTTCCGCAAAGACGCAGTAGCATTTATGGCTGACATACAACAGATGTTTCACTGCTTCCTTGTTAAAGAAGAACACAGAAACTACTTGAGGTTCTTCTGGTACCACAATAATGACCCCTACAAGGACATCGTGGAATATCGTATGAAGGTTCACATTTTCGGGAACAGCCCTTCCCCTGCTGTCGCTATCTATGGCCTTAGACATTCAGCCAGAGAAGGTGAAGCGAAGTATGGATCGGATGTAAGATCTTTTGTGGAAAAGGATTTCTACGTAGATGACTGCCTGAAATCCACACCCACAGAGGAGTCGGCAGTCAGCCTCCTGAAAAGGGCACAAGAAATGCTCGCTTCATCCAATTTGAGGTTGCACAAAATTGCTTCCAACAGCCAGAAACTAATGGCAGCTTTTCCCTCTCAAGATTACTCAACCGATTTAAAAGACTTGGATTTAAGCACGGATTCCCTTCCCATGCAGCGGAGCCTGGGTCTACTCTGGGATTTAAAAAAGGATGCATTCACCTTCCAGATCAGCGAAGAAGAGAAACCCTTCACGCGTAGAGGCGTCCTGTCCGTTGTGAACAGCTTGTACGATCCTCTGGGATTTGTAACCCCTGTAACTATCCAAGGTAAAATGATGTTGAGAGACTTCACCCAAGAGACATCCGATTGGGATGATCCGCTTCCCAGCGATAAAAGAGAACTGTGGGAAAGATGGAAAAATTCTTTAGAAGCCCTGTCGAGTCTCTACGTGGCACGGCCATATGCTTCTGTGCCTTCATCAGAAATCGAGGTGCAAAGGCTTTGTATCTTCTGCGATGCTTCAACCAAGGCAATTGCAGCAGTGGCGTATTTGAAAACAACTGACATCAACGTACAATGCCACGTAAGGCTTGTTATGAGCCGGACAAAATTGGCCCCACTCCGTGAACACACAGTACCCAGACTGGAACTCTGTGCAGCTGTGCTGGCAGTAGAGTTAGCTGAGCTTATCTCAACAGAAATGGACCTGGAAATCAAAGAAGTTGAGTTCTACACTGACAGCAAGGTAGTGCTGGGGTACATTTGTAATGAAACTCGTCGCTTCTATGTCTATGTCAGCAATTGGGTGCTAAGGATCAGGAGATCCACCGAACCTAAACAGTGGCACTATGTGTCCACGCACCACAATCCGGCGGACCACGCAACCAGATCCGTTGAAGCAAGACAACTTAAGGACACAACCTGGTTCACCGGTCCTACATTCTTATACCGTTCGACGCCATATGTGGACGAGTCAAACATCTTTGAATTGGTGGATCCAGAGGCAGATGAGGAAATCCGTCCTCAGGTATCCGTTCTACGTACGGTGACTAAAGACAATCACCTCAAATCCCACCGCTTCAACAGGTTCTCAACTTGGGACTCACTTGTTCGTGCCCTTGTTTGTTTAATTCATGTGGCTCGATCCTACAAGTCAACGTCACCCGCCATCCAGAAACCTTGCAAAGGTTGGCACCACTGCAAGTGTGCCTTTACCGTTCCAAGCATGGAAAATGCCAAGAACGTCATAATTCGTACCATACAACGTGAATGTTACGCCAAAGAAATGGATAACCTCAATAAAAGCCAACCCGTTTCCAGAGATAGTGTCTTGAAGAAGCTTGATCCAATCATTGACCAGGATGGGCTGTTAAGAATTGGAGGTCGTCTTCAAGAAGCTGAAGTGGAATTTGGGGAGAAGCACCCTATAATAATTCCTGGACATCATCATGTCACGACCCTACTTGTGCAACACCACCACGTCTTGGTGAAACATCAGGGACGACTGTTTACTGAAGGAAATCTACGAACTGCTGGACTATGGATAGTCGGAGCAAAGCGATGCGTGAGTAAACTCATTTACAATTGTGTGATTTGTCGCAAACTCCGTGGCGGGACTCAAAAGCCGAAGATGGCCAATCTCCCACCAGACAGACTTAGTACAGAACCTCCCTTTACCAACGTCGGACTGGACGTATTCGGACCATGGTCTGTGGTTGCACGGAACACTAGAAGAGTCCAGGCCAATGCCAAACGTTGGGCTGTTATGTTCACCTGTATGTCCATTAGAGCAGTCCACATTGAAGTAATTGAGTCCATGGACACTTCAGGGTTTATAAATGCACTCCGACGTTTCATCGCCATCAGAGGTCCCGTGAAGCACATACGCTCCGATAGAGGTACCAACTTTGTAGGAGCAGTGAAAGAACTTCAAATTCCTTCCAACCTAGACACCACCGGTGTGGAAAGATACCTGAGTGAGCAGGGATGTACCTGGACTTTCAATCTACCACACTCTTCTCACATGGGAGGTGCTTGGGAGAGGATGATAGGAATAGCACGCAGAATCCTTGACTCCATTTTCTTGCAGGCAGGTAGTGCAAGACTCACACATGAAAGTTTGACCACATTCCTAGCAGAAGTTTCGGCCATCATTAATGCCAGACCGTTGACTTCACTTTCTAGTGACTCTGAGGATCCGACCATTCTCACTCCTGCCATGTTACTTACTCAGAAAGCCAGCGTTCTCAGCGCTCCACCTGGAGAATTTAGCAACAAGGACCTCTACAGACGACAATGGAGACAAGTCCAAAGTCTCTCCAATACCTTCTGGGACAGATGGAGGAAGCAGTACCTCTCCACCTTACAACCAAGGAAGAAGTGGCAGACCGACAAACCAAACATCAAAACTGGTGATGTCGTTCTCATGAAAGACAGCCAGTCACACCGTAATGAGTGGCCACTAGGCCTCATCACTAAAGTATTCCCAAGCAAAGATGGGAAGATCCGCAAGGTCGAGGTCAAAGTAGGCAAGTCTGGGGAAAGCAAACTATTCCTCAGACCAGTGGCGGAACTTGTCTTACTGTTTTCGCCAAAAGAACCTGTAGGTGGCATCGGTTGATGCCAAGCGGGGAGTGTTCTGTCCTTTCTAAAAGAAGGACACAAGGTTTAGCACTAGTTCTGGTTTTGCTGTGTTATAGCACCACCCAGTGGTGGATAAATTTATAACCTGTGTTTTTCATGTAATAATAGAGTGTTGCATTGTGGGTTTCAGCAAGGCATTCTGGGATGGGGAAATTCCCATTCTCTCTCTGTGCATCTCCCTGGACACACGCGTTATCTGCTGTTGGAACTACCTCACTTACTTCTAATCCTTGTTAAGTTTATCCGGTAAGGTCATTACCCCTGTTCCTACAATGTAGTGTAGTACAGTGTGTGATTAACTGTATAGCAGCCAGTACACAGGAAATGTGGTTACCAGGAATCTGCTGTATGTAGTTATGTAGAAGTTGCACCATACTGTATGTTTCCCTGTTAGTTGTAGTTGTGTTATCGTTTAGCCCAATACTTATACATATCATTTGTATTATTCTAGTTTTACCGCGCTCATGTTTACCAATAAACAAGTTAGACTACAGAGGACAGTCTGCTTATTTGGGAGACAGAAGTGGTTTATGCCGTATGTCGGATCACACACCGTATCAACGTGTATGAAGACAGAACATGGTGTATACTACACCACACACCCCAACCTGACGTACACGACACTACACCACACACACCAACCTGACGTAGTGTCAGGTTGGTGAGTGTGGTGTAGTGAACATCAGGTTGGTGTGTAGTGTACATGTGGTGTAGTACACATCAAGTTGGTGTATGTGTGGGGTAGTATACACCACACACACCAACCTGACGTGTACTACACCACATGTACACTACACCACACACCAACCTGACGTGTACTACACCACACACACCAACATGATATACAGTACGTCAGGCTGGAGTGTGGTGTGGTATAGTGTACGTCAGGTTGGTGTGTTGTAGTGTACGTCAAGTTGTGTGTGGTGTATACTACACCACACATATCAACCTGACATACACTACACTATACAGCACACCAACCAGATGTACACTACACCAACCTGATGTCGCATATGTCAGGTTGATGTGTGGCATATGTCAGGATGGTGTGTGTGTGGTGTATGCTATACCATACACACCAACCTGACATACACTACATACTTTCCATACGCGACATGGTGTCCGCTAATGATTGGAGCTAATTTTTCATTCAAAAAGTCAAATGGCGCTCCTTCCCTTCCAAGCCCTGCCGTGCGCCCAAACGGTACTCCCCCCCCCCCCCCCCACATATGGGGTATCAGCGTACTCAGGACAAATTGGACAACAACTTTCGGGATCTAGTTTCTCCTCCTTGGGGACATAAAAAAAAATTGTTGCTAAAAGATCATTTTTGTGACTAAAAAGTTAAATATAAATTTTTTCCTTCCATGTTGCTTCTGCTGCTGTGAAACACCCGAAGGCTTAATAAACTTCTTGAATGTGGTTTTGAGCACTTGGAGGGGTGCAGTTTTTAGAATGACTTCAAATGTGTGGTGGTCCCTAAAAAAAAAAAAAGAAAAAAAAAAGGTTTGTAAATTTTGTTTAAGGGCTTGTTTCCACTTGCGAGAAACACGTCTGTGTCTCGCATGTGAAAACCAAGCTCTGGCGTCGGCACTCCAGAGCAGAGCGTGCGGCCGCATAGCAACACATGGAGCTGCACGCTCTGCTCCCAAGTGCCGGCGCCAGAGCTTGGTTTTCACATGCGAGACACGGACGTGTTTCTCGCAAGTGGAAACAAGCCCTAAAAATGAGAAATCGCTGGTCAAATTTTAACCCTTATAACTTCCTAGCAAAAAAAATGTTGTTTCCAAAATTGTGCTGATGTAAAGTAGATATGTGGGAAATGTTATTTATTAACTATTTTGTGTCACATCTCTCTGGTTTAACAGAATAAAAATTCAAAATGTGAAATTCTCAAACTTTTCGCCAAATTTCCAATTTTTTTCACAAATAAACGCAAAAAATTATCAACCTAAATTTACCACTAACATGAACTTATATGTAATGAAAATACAATCTCAGAATCGCTTGGATCCGTTGAAGTGTTCCTGAGTTATTACCTCATAAAGGGACACTGGTCAGAATTGCAAAAAATGGCCAGGTCATTAAGGTCAAAATAGGCTGGGTCATGAAGGGGTTTAGGATATGCACTGGTGTGAACTGAACATTAATTGCTATGCACTTGTGTGAATTGAACATTTAATGTGGGGGAAAAAAATAAAGAGACTTTATGTTGAAACTTTGTTGGGTCACTGCCTCCTCACTGCATAAGTGTGCTGCCGTTGCACTACAACTTATATTTCTATGCTTCTGTATATTAATTTGAACTATGCCTTGTGGACTTGGATGTGATACATACTCAATTCTTCTATTTGTAAATATTTTCTTGAAGAACAGCGTTTCCTACCATGCATTCTTGAACAATCAAGTGGCTGTATTCTGGACACGATAGTTTGGGGATGATAGTGTTAAAAATCTGTTCCACCTTGACGCCTATGTTGGAGAAATGCTCGTTACAACAGAAGAATACGTTACCCTATGTGCAGGCGCAACATTTGCGATAAGCATGGTATAACCTACGGCCAGCTGTGCCTGTGGCGGCTGATTGTCGGCACTTGCACAGACGCTTTGACATATTCCGTTGTGTCTGCATCCACGTCTACTTTCAGTGCATTTGGTACGTTCCGCCATGGTTTCCTAAATATTTACTTCCGGTGTGCATGTGCGCACTGCTTTTTATGATAGCCGCCACAAACAGCTGAAACAAATCTAGGTAGTTATGTTACCAATATTCAGCCGCAATACTTCACCTGATGAAGCCACACTCCTGAGGACGATATGCCTGTGCTCGCTCTCATCCTTGTCTACTTATCGTTACAGATCACCAACAGCCTTAATATCTTTTCTCCCAACTTATTTGTGCCAGCAGTATATTTTATTTTGTTTTTATTGTATGGGATTGATTTCTAAATGTTGCACATGCACTTTATTTTCTTTATCATGTCTGCATAGGACATATACTTATATGATCCGTTTGGATATTGTCTATACTTGATGTTACAATACTGCATGTGCACTTTATTTTGCATTATCGCACTAAGTACATACAAACATGGTCAAAATTGTTGGTACCTTCATTTAATGACAGAAAAACCCACAATGGTCACAGAAATAACTTGAATCTGACAAAAGTTATAATAAATAATATATGAAAATGAACAAATGAAAGTCAGACATTGCTTTTCAACCATTCTTCCACAGATTTAAAAAAACTAGTGCTGTCCTTAGTTTCCTCTTTTATTATGTATAACACCGTCCCTTATTACATACATCCTCTCTAGTTATATATGGTGCTGTCCCTTACTATATAGCTTCCTCTGCTGTTATGCACAGTGCTGTCTCTTACATAGTTTATTTATTTATTTTTTTTTGTTATTCACAGCGCCTTCTTTTACATAGTCCTCTCTCATTAGATATAAAATGACTGCTGATGGAGCAGTCAGTGACCAGATGACCAGTCCATCAGCTCCTCCATTAGAAAAGAATCTATTCCATGCTCCATCAGCTGTCATTGCATTATGTTACCTAACAAGACAGGACGGTATGTAATAAAAAACAGGGCTCTATATAGTCCAATATGTAAGGGACGGTGCTGTACATAACAAGAGAGGGCACTATATAAGGGACAGCAATGTACATAATAAAGGAGACTATGTAATCTATACATGTACAGTATGTGTGCGTGGCTAAAAAAAAAACCAAAACTTCCTTCTCAACCCCAATGGGAGTTGTCTTTTGTTGTCCTTTCTCATTCTTGGGTCCTCTACCAGAGGTCTGGGAGACTGAGAGTTCTGCGCAGGATCTTAGCCGTTCCAAGCATTGCGCTTTTCTGGACAGAGCTCAGATGTTGCTACTGGGATCTGTTGTAGCCATTCTTCCAACTTAGGGGTCACTGCTCCAAGTGCTCCTATCACCACTGGAATCACTGTTGCCGTCACCTTCCACATCTTCTCCAGTTCTTTTTGGAGGCCCTGGTATTTCTCCAGCTTCTCATATCTGTTCCTTCTGATGTTGCCATCACTTGGCACTGCCGCATCTATTATCATTTGTTGTGAAATTGGATTTTGGGCTCCCCCGGTGGCCACTGGTGGAATTGAACTGGTGTGCATCATCCCCTCTGTTCACCTGTTTCCATCAGGATGTGGGAGTCGCTATTTAGCCTTGCTCCTCTGTCACTTCCATGCCGGTCAACATTGTAATCAGAAGCCTTTCTGTGCATGTTCCTGCTGCTAGACAACTCCCAGCTAAGTTGGACTTTAGTCCTCGTTTGTTTTTGCATTTTGTTCCAGTTCACAGCTGTAGTTTCGTTTCTGTGTCTGGAAAGCTCTTGTGATCTGAAATTGCCACTCTGATGTTATGAGTTAATACTAGAGTCTTAAAGTAATTTCAGGATGGTGTTTTGATAGGGTTTTCAGCTGACCATGAAAGTGCCCTTTCTGTCTTCCTGCTATCTAGTAAGCGGACCTCAATTTTGCTAAACCTGTTTTCATACTACGTTTGTCATTTTCATCTTAAATCACCGCCAATATATGTGGGGGCCTCTGTCTGCCTTTCGGGGAAATTTCTCTAGAGGTGAGCCAGGACTATATTTTCCTCTGCCAGGATTAGTTAGTCCTCCGGCCGGCGCTGGGCGTCTAGGGATAAAACGCAGGCAACGCTACCCGGCTACTGTTAGTTGTGCGGCAGGTTTAGTTCATGGTCAGTTTAGTTTCCATCCTTCCAAGAGCTAGTTCTTATGTTTGCTGGGCTATGTTCTCTTGCCATTGAGAACCATAACAGTTTGACCGGCCCAAAAAAGGGTTAAATTAATTGACAGAGAAAGGAGAGAGAAGAGAAGTCTGCTGAAGATTTTTTTTTTTTCCCCTTCAGTTCTGAGTGTGCTTGTAATTGAATCTCTTGCAAGTCTGCCTATATTGCAGCCTTTCTCTCTCTCTCTCCTTCTAATCCTGGAATGGCTCTGTGTTCACCTGTTTAAAATGGATATTCAGAGTTTAGCTGCAGGTTTGAATAATCTCACCACGAAAGTTCAAAATTTACAAGATTTTGTTGTTCATGTTCCTATATCTGAACCTAGAATTCCTTTGCCTGAATTTTTCTCGGGGAATAGATCTTGCTTTCAAAATTTCAAAAATAATTGCAAGTTGTTTTTGTCCCTGAAATCTCGCTCTGCTGGAGATCCTGCTCAGCAGGTCAGGATTGTGATTTCCTTGCTCCGGGGCGACCCTCAGGATTGGGCTTTTGCATTGGCTCCAGGGGATCCTGCGTTGCTCAATGTGGATGCGTTTTTTTTGGCCTTGGGGTTGCTTTATGAGGAACCTCAGTTAGAGCTTCAGGCGGAAAAGGCCTTGATGTCCCTATCTCAGGGGCAAGACGAAGCTGAAATATACTGCCAGAAATTCCGTAAATGGGCTGTGCTTACTCAGTGGAATGAGTGCGCCCTGGCGGCGAATTTCAGAGAGGGTCTCTCTGATGCCATTAAGGATGTTATGGTGGGGTTCCCTGTGCCTGCGGGTCTGAATGAGTCCATGACAATGGCTATCCAGATCGATAGGCGTCTGCGGGAGCGCAAACCTGTGCGCCATTTGGCGGTGTCTACTGAGAAGACGCCAGAGAATATGCAATGTGATAGAATTCTGTCCAGAAGTGAACGGCAGAATTTTAGACGAAAAAATGGGTTGTGCTTCTATTGCGGTGATTCAACTCATGTTATATCAGCATGCTCTAAGCGTACTAAGAAGCTTGATAAGTCTGTTTCAATTGGCACTTTACAGTCTAAGTTTATTCTATCTGTGACCCTGATTTGTTCTTTATCATCTATTACCGCGGATGCCTATGTCGACTCTGGCGCCGCTTTGAGTCTTATGGATTGGTCCTTTGCCAAACGCTGTGGGTATGATTTGTAGCCTCTTGAAACTCCTATACCCCTGAAGGGGATTGACTCCACCCCATTGGCTAGCAATAAACCACAATACTGGACACAAGTAACTATGCGGATTAATCCGGATCACCAGGAGATTATTCGCTTTCTTGTGCTGTATAACCTACATGATGTGTTGGTGCTTGGATTGCCATGGCTGCAATCTCATAACCCAGTCCTTGACTGGAAAGCTATGTCTGTGTTAAGCTGGGGATGTAAGGGGACGCATGGGGACGTACCTGTGGTTTCCATTTCATCATCTATTCCCTCTGAGATTCCTGAATTCTTGACTGAATATCGTGACGTTTTTGAAGAACCTAAGCTTGGTTCATTACCTCCGCACCGGGAGTGCGATTGTGCCATAGATTTGATTCCGGGTAGTAAATACCCTAAGGGTCGTTTATTTAATCTGTCTGTGCCTGAACATGCTGCTATGCGAGAATATATAAAGGAGTCCTTTGAAAAGGGACATATTCGTCCTTCGTCATCTCCCTTAGGAGCCGGTTTTTTCTTTGTGGCTAAGAAAGATGGCTCTTTGAGGCCGTGTATTGATTATCGGCTTTTGAATAAAATCACGGTTAAATATCAATATCCGTTGCCACTGCTGACTGATTTGTTTGCTCGCATAAAGGAGGCCAAGTGGTTCTCTAAGATAGATCTCCGTGGGGCGTATAATTTGGTGCGAATTAAGCAGGGGGATGAGTGGAAAACCGCATTTAATACGCCTGAGGGCCACTTTGAGTATTTGGTGATGCCTTTTGGTCTTTCAAATGCCCCTTCAGTCTTTCAGTCCTTTATGCATGACATTTTCCGTGATTATTTGGATAAATTTATGATTGTGTATCTGGATGATATTTTGATTTTTTCGGATGACTGGGACTCTCATGTCCAGCAGGTCAGGAGGGTTTTTCAGGTTTTGCGGTCTAATTCCTTGTGTGTGAAGGGTTCTAAGTGCGTTTTTGGGGTTCAAAAGATTTCCTTTTTGGGATATATTTTTTCCCCCTCTTCCATCGAGATGGATCCTGTCAAGGTTCAGGCTATTTGTGATTGGACGCAACCCTCTTCTCTTAAGAGTCTTCAGAAATTTTTGGGCTTTGCTAACTTTTATCGTCGATTTATTGCTGGTTTTTCTGATGTTGTTAAACCATTGACTGATTTGACTAAGAAGGGTGCTGATGTTGCTGATTGATCCCCTGCTGCTGTGGAGGCCTTAAGGCTTAAGCGCCGCTTTTCTTCCACCCCTGTGTTGCGTCAGCCTGATGTTGCTCTTCCTTTTCAGGTTGAGGTCGACGCTTCTGAAATCGGAGCTGGGGCGGTTTTGTCGCAGAGAAGTTCCGATTGCTCCGTGATGAGACCTTGTGCTTTTTTCTCGCGTAAATTTTCGCCCGCCAAGCGGAATTATGATGTTGGGAATCGGGAGCTTTTGGCCATGAAGTGGGCTTTTGAGGAGTGGCGTCATTGGCTTGAGGGGGCTAGACATCAGGTGGTGGTATTGACTGACCACAAAAATCTAATTTATCTTGAGTCCGCCAGACGCCTGAATCCTAGACAGGCGCGCTGGTCGTTGTTTTTCTCTCGGTTTAATTTTGTGGTGTCCTACCTGCCGGGTTCTAAGAATGTTAAGGCGGATGCCCTTTCTAGGAGTTTTGAGCCTGACTCCCCTGGTAATTCTGAACCTACAGGTATCCTTAAGGATGGAGTGATATTGTCTGCCATTTCTCCAGACCTGCGGCGGGCCTTGCAGGAGTTTCAGGCGGATAGACCTGATCGTTACCCACCTGGTAGACTGTTTGTTCCTGATGATTGGACCAGTAAAGTCATTTCTGAGGTTCATTCTTCTGCGTTGGCAGGTCATCCTGGAATCTTTGGTACCAGGGATTTGGTGGCAAGGTCCTTCTGGTGGCCTTCCCTGTCTCGAGATGTGCGAGGCTTCGTGCAGTCTTGTGACGTTTGTGCTCGGGCCAAGCCTTGTTGTTCTCGGGCTAGTGGATTGTTGTTGCCCTTGCCTATTCCGAAGAGGCCCTGGACGCACATCTCGATGGATTTTATTTCGGATCTTCCTGTTTCTCAGAAGATGTCTGTCATCTGGGTGGTGTGTGACCGTTTCTCTAAGATGGTCCATTTGGTTCCCCTGCCTAAGTTGCCTTCTTCTTCCGAGTTGGTTCCTCTGTTTTTTCAAAATGTGATCCGTTTGCATGGTATTCCGGAGAATATCGTTTCTGACAGAGGAACCCAATTCGTGTCTAGATTTTGGAGAGCATTCTGTGCTAGGATGGGCATAGATTTGTCTTTCTCGTCTGCTTTCCATCCTCAGACTAATGGCCAGACCGAGCGGACGAATCAGACCTTGGAGACATATTTGAGGTGTTTTGTGTCTGCAGATCAGGATGATTGGGTTGCTTTTTTGCCTTTAGCGGAGTTTGCCCTCAATAATCGGGCCAGCTCTGCCACCTTGGTGTCTCCTTTTTTCTGTAATTCGGGGTTTCATCCTCGATTTTCTTCTGGTCAGGTGGAATCTTCGGATTGTCCTGGAGTGGATGCTGTGGTGGAGAGGTTGCATCAGATTTGGGGGCAGGTAGTGGACAATTTGAAGTTGTCCCAGGAGAAGACTCAGCTTTTTGCCAACCGCCGGCGTCGGGTTGGTCCTCGGCTTTGTGTTGGGGACTTGGTGTGGTTGTCTTCTCGTTTTGTCCCTATGAGGGTTTCTTCTCCTAAGTTTAAGCCTCGGTTCATCGGCCCGTACAAGATATTGGAGATTCTTAACCCTGTGTCCTTCCGTTTGGACCTCCCTGCATCTTTTTCTATTCATAATGTTTTTCATCGGTCATTATTGCGCAGGTATGAGGTACCGGTTGTGCCTTCCGTTGAGCCTCCTGCTCCGGTGTTGGTTGAGGGCGAGTTGGAGTACGTTGTGGAAAAAATCTTGGACTCCCGTGTTTCCAGACGGAAACTCCAGTATCTGGTCAAATGGAAGGGATACGGTCAGGAGGATAATTCTTGGGTGACTGCCTCTGATGTTCATGCCTCCGATCTGGTCCGTGCCTTTCATAGGGCTCATCCTGATCGCCCTGGTGGTTCTGGTGAGGGTTCGGTGCCCCCTCCTTGAGGGGGGGGTACTGTTGTGAAATTGGATTTTGGGCTCCCCCGGTGGCCACTGGTGGAATTGAACTGGTGTGCATCATCCCCTCTGTTCACCTGTTTCCATCAGGATGTGGGAGTCGCTATTTAGCCTTGCTCCTCTGTCACTTCCATGCCGGTCAACATTGTAATCAGAAGCCTTTCTGTGCATGTTCCTGCTGCTAGACAACTCCCAGCTAAGTTGGACTTTAGTCCTCGTTTGTTTTTGCATTTTGTTCCAGTTCACAGCTGTAGTTTCGTTTCTGTGTCTGGAAAGCTCTTGTGATCTGAAATTGCCACTCTGATGTTATGAGTTAGTACTAGAGTCTTAAAGTAATTTCAGGATGGTGTTTTGATAGGGTTTTCAGCTGACCATGAAAGTGCCCTTTCTGTCTTCCTGCTATCTAGTAAGCGGACCTCAATTTTGCTAAACCTGTTTTCATACTACGTTTGTCATTTTCATCTTAAATCACCGCCAATATATGTGGGGGCCTCTGTCTGCCTTTCGGGGAAATTTCTCTAGAGGTGAGCCAGGACTATATTTTCCTCTGCCAGGATTAGTTAGTCCTCCGGCCGGCGCTGGGCGTCTAGGGATAAAACGCAGGCAACGCTACCCGGCTACTGTTAGTTGTGCGGCAGGTTTAGTTCATGGTCAGTTTAGTTTCCATCCTTCCAAGAGCTAGTTCTTATGTTTGCTGGGCTATGTTCTCTTGCCATTGAGAACCATAACAATCATTGCTGTCTTCTGATCCTTGTCTACTATCACAATGTCTGGTTGGTTAGCCAACACGTGCTTGCTTATCTGTCTGGATCTTGAAGTCCCACAGGATTTTAGCCCTTTCATTCTCCACCACTTTCTTGGCAGTCTCCCACCTGGACTTAGGGGGACTTAGCCCATATGCTGTGCAGATGTTCCTGTATACAATTCCCACTACTTGCTTGTGGCGTTCGGTATACGCTGTTCCTGCTTGCATTTTGCACCCTGCCACTATATGTTGGATGGTTTCTGATGTTTCTTTGCATAGTCTGCACCTTGGGTCTTGTCTTGTGTGGTAGATTCCTGCTTCTATGGATCTGGTACTTAGTGCTTGCTCTTGTGCCGCTATGATTAGGGCCTCTGTGCTGTCTCGGAGTCCCTCTTTCTCCAGCCATTGGTAGGATTTCTCCATGTCAGCCACCTCCATTATCTGTCGATGGTACATTTCATGCAGCGGCTTGTCTTGCCATGGCGCTTCATGTTCCTGTTCTTCTTTCCAGATCTGTTGTTGTTGCTGCCTTAGGCTTTCTCTCAGCATCTCATCTTTTGGTGCCATTTTTCTGATGTATTTCTGGATACTCCTTGTTTCATCCGTGATGGTGGCTTCTATGCTTATTAAGCCTCGACCACCCTCCTTTCTGTTGGTATACAATCTTTGGGTGCTAGACTTAAGGTGGAGACATCCATGCATTGTAAGGAGCATTTGTGTCTTCACATCTGCAGCTTCCATCTCTTCTTTTGGCCAGCACACTATGCCAGCAGGGTATCTGATAACTGGCAGGGCATATGTATTTATGGCACAGATTTTATTCTTCACATTGAGCTGGCTCTTCAGGAACTGTCTTACCCTTTTGATGGTATTTAGATGTTGCTGCTTTCCTTGCCTCCTCATCAAGGTTACCGTATCCCTGTGAGATGCCGAGGTACATGTAGCATGTCTGTACATCTGCTATTTGGCCTGCTGGTAATTCCACTCCATCAGTCATGACTACATTGCCTCTCTTTATTACCAACCGGCCGCACTTCTCCAGCCCGAAGGATGTCCAGATGTCTTCACTGTAGATCCTTGTCAGGTAGATCTGTGAATTGATGTCTCGTTCGTTTTTCCCATACAGCTTGATGTCATGCATGTAGAGGAGGTGGCTGATGGTGCTTCCACTCTTGAAGTATCCATAGCCAGACTCTGTAATTATCTGACTGAGGGGGTTCAAACCTATGCAGAACAGCAATGGGGACAGTGCATCACCTTGGTATAAGCCGCATTTGATGGTCACTTGTGCTAGTTGTCTTGAGTTGACTTCCAATGTTGTGCTCCATTGCTCCATTGAGTTTCTGAGGAAGGTTGTTAACTTCCTGTTGACATTGTAGAGAGCCAAGCATTCACAGATCCATGTGTGTGGCCAGGGTCGGACTGGGGTGTCTGGGGCCCACCAGAGGAATGGACTCTAGGGGCCCACCCTACAGCTATATGCAAATATCTGTCATTATAGTGGAGCATCGGCTGTAAAACACCATCTACCGTGTGCCCCAATAACTGGGATGTATAATTAGGGTAGTTTACATTAATGGGGTTCTTGGTTAAAGCAAGTTATCACTGATCCATGGGCTCCACAAGATAGGTGATCGCTTAGATCCGACCATTAGAAACTGCACCGATCGGAAGAATGGGGAAGTTTTATCCCTGACAGGACACTTTTATCACTATTTTAAAATGCAGCGGCAGGTGGGATTTCTGACCGCAGCTCCATTCATTCTCTTTGGGGCTTCCAGAAAAAAACAAGTGCAGCCAGAGTGAATGAATGGATCAGTGATCTAGTCGGACATGCCACTCCAGTCTAATGGGGATAAAAAGTTCCACATTTTGCTGAATAGGTCCAAGCAGTCAGACCCCCACCAATCAATACGTTATCACTTATCCTGTGGAGAGGTGATTACTTTTTTCCACAGGAAACCCCCTGTAAGTGCATCTCCGTCGCTGTGTACAAAGCATTAAAACTCTAATGGAAATAAAGAATTTTCTCCTAATTAATATCAGAGAGAACAAATGACCGCCATACACAACACAATCCACTATACCAAGACCAATATTACCACATACAGGAAGAAATACCACCACACCATGACCAGACCACATAGTGACCGAGTTATACTACATACAAGGGACAAATACCACCGCACCATGTCAAGACCACATATTACCACCACTTGGTGACCAAATAGCACATACAAGGGACAAATACCACAACACCATTTCCAGACCACATATTACCACCACATAGTGACTGAATACTACAATACTGATCAGTAATAAAAAAACCAAAAACAATACTATCACCATAAGTGCCAGTATTCACAGGAGATCTGTACTTAGTATGCAGTGTCTGTGTAGAGGTAATACAGAGATCACTGCTGGTATTATACACAGCTCTGTATATAATGTATAGGTAATACAGTGATCACTGGTGACATTGTACACAGGACCTCTGTATATAGCATACAGTGTATAGTGTCAGTGTATAGGTAACACTGACTCACCAGTGACGTCTCTAGGTGAAGTCCTTCATCTTTCATCCAGCACAGACCGCCATCATTTCTTCCAGCCAGGACTCATTTCTGCAGGAAATAACACAGTTATCTCGAGCTCCGCTGGCAGAACACATTACTTAATTTTTCACAACTTCTACATTACACCACATGAAGAAAAAAAGGCGACATAGTGTCACTCTGCACAGTAACAGGACCGCCCCCCCATTTAAAACAGTATACTCAAAAAATAAAATAAATACATCACTGCAGTAATAATATCCCTTAATTAGCCCCTATGGTAATAATATTCCCCATCCTGGCCCCGTTTATTTAATTCCTGGCTCCAGCCATATGTTCTCCCATCCTGCCCCCATGAGTATCCATTCTACCCCATATGATCTCCCAATCCTGCCCCATCTGTCTCCATCGTATCCATCCTGCCCCATGATCCAATCCTGCCTCATGTCTTTTATTCTGCCCCGTGTCTCCAATCATGCCCCGTATCTACATTCTGCCCATGCCTCCAGTCCTGCCCCAGTGTGCCCAGCAATCTGCCCCAGTGTGTCCAGCATATTACCCCCAGTGTGTCCAGCAACCTGCCCCAGTATGTCCAGCAATCTGCCCCAGTATGTCAAACATATTGCCCCAGTGTGTCAAGTGTTGCCCCCGGACAGTGTGTCCAGCAATCTGCCCCAGTGTGTCCAGCATATTACCCCCAGTGTGTCCAGCAATCTGCCCCAGTATGTCCAGCATATTGCCCCAGTGTGTACAGCATTTCCCCTAGTGTGTCCAGCAATCTGCCCCAGTATGTCAAGCATCTTGCCCCAGTGTGTCCAGCATTTCCCCCAGTGTGTCCAGCAATCTGCCCCAGTATGTCCAGCATTGCCCCCAGTGTGTCCAGCAATCTGCCCCAGTATGTCCAGCATATTGCCCCAGTATATCCAGATTTGCTCCCAGACAGTGTGTTCTACAATCTGCCCCAGTATGTCCAGCATTGCCCCCAGTGTGTCCAGCAATCTGCCCCAGTGTATCCAGCAATCTTCCCCAGTATGTCAAGCATATTGCCCCAGTGTGTCCAGCATTTCCCTCAGTGTGTCCAGCAATCTGCCCCAGTATGTCCAGTACATCGCCCCAGTGTGTCCAGATTTGCCCCCAGACAGTGTGTTCTACAATCTGCCCCAGTATGTCCAGCATTGCCCCCAGTGTGTCCAGCAATCTGCCCCAGTGTATCCAGCAATCTTCCCCAGTATGTCCAGCATATTGCCCCAGAGTGTCCAGCATTGCCTCCAGTGTGTACAGCAATCTGCCCCAGTGTGTCCAACATATTACCCCCAGTGTGTCCAGCAATCTGCCCCAGTATGTCCAGCATTGCCCCCAGTCTGTCCAGCAATCTTCCCCAGTATGTCAAGCATATTGCCCCAGTATGTCCAGCATTTCCCCCAGTGTGTCCAGCAATCTTCCCCAGTATGTCCAGATTTGCCCCCAGTGTGTCCAGCAATCTTCCCCAGTATAGTATGTCAAGCATATTACCCACAGTGTGTCCAGCATATTACCCCCAGGTTGTCCAGCATATTGCCCCCAGTGTGTCCAGCAATCTGCCCCAGTGTCCAGCATTGCCCCCAGTGTGTCCAGCAATCTGCCCCAGTGTCCAGCATTGCCCCCAGTGTGTCCAGCAATCTGCCCCAGTGTCCAGCATTGCCCCCAGTGTGTCCAGCAATCTGCCCCAGTGTCCAGCATTGCCCTAGTGTGTCCAGCAATCTGCCCCAGTATGTCAAGCATCTTGCCCCAGTGTGTCCAGCATTTCCCCCAGTGTGTCCAGCAATCTGCCCCAGTATGTCCAGCATTGCCCCCAGACAGTGTGTCCAGCAATCTGCCCCAGTATGTCCAGCATATTGCCCCAGTGTGTCCAGATTTGCCCCCAGACAGTGTGTTCTACAATCTGCCCCAGTATGTCCAGCATTGCCCCCAGTGTGTCCAGCAATCTGCCCCAGTGTATCCAGCAATCTTCCCCAGTATGTCAAGCATATTGCCCCAGTGTGTCCAGCATTTCCCTCAGTGTGTCCATGTTGTGAATTTGCTTTTTGCTCCCTCTAGTGGTTACTAGTTTTTTGACTCTGGTTTTTCTGTCATTCCTTTTATCCGCACCTGGGTCGTTAGTTAGGGGTGTTGCTATATAAGCTCCCTGGACCTTCAGTTCAATGCCTGGCAACGTAGTTATCAGAGCTAGTCTGCTGTGCTCTTGTCTACTGATCCTGGTTCCAGTAATATCAGCTAAGTCTGCCTTTTGCTTTTTGCTATTTGTTTTGGTTTTGTATTTTTGTCCAGCTTGTTCCAAATCTATATCCTGACCTTTGCTGGAAGCTCTAGGGGGCTGGTGTTCTCCCCCCGGACCGTTAGACGGTTCGGGGGTTCTTGAATTTCCAGTGTGGATTTTGATAGGGTTTTTGTTGACCATATAAGTTACCTTTCTTTATTCTGCTATCAGTAAGCGGGCCTCTCTGTGCTAAACCTGGTTCATTTCTGTGTTTGTCATTTCCTCTTACCTCACCGTTATTATTTGTGGGGGGCTTCTATCCAGCTTTGGGGTCCCCTTCTCTGGAGGCAAGAAAGGTCTTTTGTTTTCCTCTACTAGGGGTAGCTAGATTCTCCGGCTGGAGCGTGTCATCTAGAATCAACGTAGGAATGATCCCCGGCTACTTCTAGTGTTGGCGTTAGGAGTAGATATATGGTCAACCCAGTTACCACTGCCCTATGAGCTGGATTTTTGTATTCTGCAGACTTCCACGTACCTCTGAGACCCTCGCCATTGGGGTCATAACAGTTTGCCAGGCCAGTATTAAATGTTTAATGCGTTGCAGAAGAGGGATTATAAGAAAGAAGATTCTGAGTTTTTTTTTTTTTTTCTTTCTTCTTCCCCTTTACCTCAGAGTGGCTATGCTTGCTGCAGACATGAATGTCCAGACCTTGATTACAAGTGTGGACCAGCTGGCTACTCGTGTGCAGGGCATACAAGACTATGTTATCAGAAATCCTAGGTCAGAACCTAAAATACCGATTCCTGAACTGTTTTCCGGAGACAGGTTTAAGTTTAGGAATTTTGTGAATAATTGTAAATTGTTTTTGTCCCTGAGACCCTGTTCATCTGGAGACTCTGCTCAGCAAGTAAAAATAGTTATTTCGTTCTTACTGGGCGACCCTCAGGATTGGGCTTTTTCGCTGGCGCCAGGAGATCCGGCATTGGCTGATATTGATGCGTTTTTTCTGGCGCTCGGTTTACTTTATGAGGAACCCAATCTTGAGATTCAGGCAGAAAAGGCCTTGCTGGCTATGTCTCAGGGGCAGGACGAGGCTGAAGTGTATTGCCAAAAATTTCGGAAATGGTCCGTGCTGACACATTGGAACGAGTGTGCACTGGCCGCTAATTTTAGAAATGGCCTATCTGAAGCCATTAAGAATGTTATGGTGGGTTTTCCCATTCCCACAGGTCTCAATGATACTATGGCACTGGCTATTCAAATTGACCGGCGGTTGCGGGAGCGCAAAACCGCAAATTCCCTCATGGTGTTGTCTGAACAGACACCTGATTTAATGCAATGTGATAGAATCCTGACTAGAAATGAGCGGAAAATTCATAGACGCCGGAATGGCTTGTGCTACTACTGTGGTGATTCTACACATGTTATCTCAGCATGCTCTAAACGTATATCTAAGGTTGTTAGTCCTGTCACCGTTGGTAATTTGCAACCTAAATTTATTCTGTCTGTAACTTTGATTTGCTCACTGTCGTCTTATCCTGTCATGGCGTTTGTAGATTCAGGTGCTGCCCTGAGTCTTATGGATCTGTCATTTGCTAAGCACTGTGGTTTTACTCTTGAACCATTAGAAAATCCTATTCCTCTTAGGGGTATTGATGCTACGCCATTGGCAGCAAATAAACCGCAGTATTGGACACAGGTTACCATGTGCATGACTCCTGAACACCGCGAGGTGATACGTTTCCTGGTTTTACATAAAATGCATGATTTGGTTGTTTTAGGGCTGCCATGGTTACAGACCCATAATCCAGTCCTGGACTGGAAGGCTATGTCAGTCTCAAGTTGGGGCTGTCGTGGTATTCATGGGGATTCCCTGCCTGTGTCTATTGCTTCTTCTACGCCTTCGGAAGTTCCGGAGTATTTGTCTGATTATCAGGATGTCTTCAGTGAGTCTGAGTCCAGTGCACTGCCTCCTCATAGGGACTGTGACTGTGCTATAGATTTGATCCCAGGCAGTAAGTTTCCTAAGGGAAGACTGTTTAATCTGTCGGTACCTGAACATACCGCTATGCGTTCATATATCAAGGAGTCTCTGGAGAAAGGACATATTCGTCCGTCTTCTTCCCCCCTTGGTGCGGGATTCTTTTTTGTGGCAAAAAAGGACGGATCTTTGAGACCTTGTATTGATTATCGGCTTTTAAATAAGATCACTGTCAAATTTCAGTATCCTTTACCGCTGTTGTCTGACTTGTTTGCCCGGATTAAGGGTGCCAAGTGGTTCACCAAGATAGACCTTCGTGGTGCGTACAACCTTGTGCGCATTAAGCAAGGTGATGAATGGAAAACCGCATTCAATACGCCCGAAGGTCATTTTGAGTACTTGGTGATGCCTTTTGGGCTCTCCAATGCGCCTTCAGTTTTTCAGTCCTTTATGCATGACATTTTCCGGAAGTATCTGGATAAATTTTTGATTGTTTATCTGGATGATATTTTGGTTTTTTCTGATGATTGGGATTCGCATGTGGAGCAGGTCAGGTTGGTCTTTAAAATTTTGCGTGAAAATTCTTTGTTTGTCAAGGGCTCAAAGTGTCTCTTTGGTGTACAGAAGGTTCCCTTTTTGGGGTTCATTTTTTCCCCTTCTGCTGTGGAGATGGACCCAGTCAAGGTCCGAGCTATTCTTGATTGGACTCAGCCCTCGTCGGTTAAGAGTCTTCAGAAGTTCTTGGGTTTCGCTAACTTCTACCGTCGTTTTATCGCTAATTTTTCTAGCATTGTGAAACCGTTGACGGATATGACCAAGAAGGGCTCCGATGTAGCTAACTGGGCTCCTGCTGCCGTGGAGGCTTTCCAGGAGTTGAAGCGCCGGTTTACTTCGGCGCCTGTTTTGTGCCAGCCTGATGTCTCACTTCCCTTTCAGGTTGAGGTGGATGCTTCAGAGATTGGAGCAGGGGCCGTTTTGTCGCAGAGAGGCCCTGGTTGCTCTGTTATGAAACCTTGTGCCTTTTTCTCCAGGAAGTTTTCGCCTGCCGAGCGAAATTATGATGTGGGCAATCGGGAGTTGTTGGCCATGAAATGGGCATTTGAGGAGTGGCGTCATTGGCTCGAGGGTGCTAAGCATCGTGTGGTGGTCTTGACTGATCACAAAAATCTGATGTATCTCGAGTCTGCTAAACGCCTTAATCCGAGACAGGCCCGCTGGTCATTGTTTTTCTCCCGCTTTGATTTTGTTGTCTCGTATTTACCAGGTTCAAAGAATGTGAAGGCCGATGCTCTTTCTAGGAGCTTTGTGCCTGATGCTCCTGGAGTCGCTGATCCTGTTGGTATTCTTAAAGATGGAGTTATCTTGTCAGCTATTTCTCCGGATCTGCGACGTGTGTTGCAGAGATTTCAGGCTGATAGGCCTGAGTCTTGTCCACCTGACAGACTGTTTGTCCCGGATAAATGGACCAGCAGAGTCATTTCCGAGGTTCATTCCTCGGTGTTGGCAGGTCACCCGGGAATTTTTGGCACCAGAGATCTGGTGGCCAGGTCCTTTTGGTGGCCTTCCTTGTCAAGGGATGTGCGGTCATTTGTGCAGTCCTGTGGGACTTGTGCTCGAGCTAAGCCTTGCTGTTCTCGTGCCAGCGGTTTGCTCTTGCCCTTGCCTGTCCCGAAGAGACCTTGGACACATATCTCCATGGATTTCATTTCTGATCTTCCGCTATCTCAGGGCATGTCCGTTATCTGGGTGATATGTGATCGCTTCTCCAAGATGGTCCATTTGGTTCCTTTGCCTAAGCTGCCTTCCTCTTCCGATCTGGTTCCTGTGTTTTTCCAGAACGTGGTTCGTTTGCACGGCATCCCTGAGAATATTGTGTCAGACAGAGGATCCCAGTTCGTTTCTAGGTTCTGGCGATCCTTTTGTAGTAGGATGGGCATTGATTTGTCGTTTTCGTCTGCTTTCCATCCTCAGACTAATGGACAGACGGAGCGAACCAATCAGACTTTGGAGGCTTATTTGAGGTGTTTTGTCTCTGCTGATCAGGACGATTGGGTGACATTCTTGCCGTTGGCTGAGTTTGCCCTTAATAATCGGGCTAGTTCCGCCACCTTGGTTTCGCCTTTTTTCTGCAACTCTGGTTTCCATCCTCGCTTTTCTTCGGGTCATGTGGAGCCTTCTGACTGTCCTGGGGTGGATTCTGTGGTAGATAGGTTGCAGCGGATCTGGAATCATGTGGTGGACAACTTGAAGTTGTCACAGGAGAGGGCTCAGCGCTTTGCCAACCGCCGCCGCGGTGTGGGTCCCCGACTACGCGTTGGGGATTTGGTATGGCTTTCTTCCCGCTTTGTTCCTATGAAGGTCTCCTCTCCCAAATTTAAACCTCGTTTTATTGGGCCTTACAAGATATTGGAAATCCTTAATCCTGTATCTTTTCGTCTGGATCTTCCTGTGTCGTTTGCTATTCACAATGTATTTCATAGGTCCTTGTTGCGGCGGTACATTGTGCCTGTAGTTCCTTCTGCTGAGCCTCCTGCTCCGGTGTTGGTTGAGGGCGAGTTGGAGTACGTGGTGGAGAAGATCTTGGATTCTCGCCTCTCCAGGCGGAGGCTTCAGTACCTGGTCAAGTGGAAGGGCTATGGTCAGGAAGATAATTCCTGGGTGGTCGCCTCTGATGTTCATGCGGCCGATTTAGTTCGTGCCTTTCATGCCGCTCATCCTGATTGCCCTGGTGGTCGTGGTGAGGGTTCGGTGACCCCTCACTAAGGGGGGGGGTACTGTTGTGAATTTGCTTTTTGCTCCCTCTAGTGGTTACTAGTTTTTTGACTCTGGTTTTTCTGTCATTCCTTTTATCCGCACCTGGGTCGTTAGTTAGGGGTGTTGCTATATAAGCTCCCTGGACCTTCAGTTCAATGCCTGGCAACGTAGTTATCAGAGCTAGTCTGCTGTGCTCTTGTCTACTGATCCTGGTTCCAGTAATATCAGCTAAGTCTGCCTTTTGCTTTTTGCTATTTGTTTTGGTTTTGTATTTTTGTCCAGCTTGTTCCAAATCTATATCCTGACCTTTGCTGGAAGCTCTAGGGGGCTGGTGTTCTCCCCCCGGACCGTTAGACGGTTCGGGGGTTCTTGAATTTCCAGTGTGGATTTTGATAGGGTTTTTGTTGACCATATAAGTTACCTTTCTTTATTCTGCTATCAGTAAGCGGGCCTCTCTGTGCTAAACCTGGTTCATTTCTGTGTTTGTCATTTCCTCTTACCTCACCGTTATTATTTGTGGGGGGCTTCTATCCAGCTTTGGGGTCCCCTTCTCTGGAGGCAAGAAAGGTCTTTTGTTTTCCTCTACTAGGGGTAGCTAGATTCTCCGGCTGGAGCGTGTCATCTAGAATCAACGTAGGAATGATCCCCGGCTACTTCTAGTGTTGGCGTTAGGAGTAGATATATGGTCAACCCAGTTACCACTGCCCTATGAGCTGGATTTTTGTATTCTGCAGACTTCCACGTACCTCTGAGACCCTCGCCATTGGGGTCATAACAGTCCAGCAATCTGCCCCAGTATGTCCAGTACATTGCCCCAGTGTGTCCAGATTTGCCCCCAGACAGTGTGTTCTACAATCTGCCCCAGTATGTCCAGCATTGCCCCCAGTGTGTCCAGCAATCTACCCCAGTGTATCCAGCAATCTTCCCCAGTATGTCCAGCATATTGCCCCAGAGTGTCCAGCATTGCCTCCAGTGTGTACAGCAATCTGCCCCAGTGTGTCCAACATATTACCCCCAGTGTGTCCAGCAATCTGCCCCAGTATGTCCAGCATTGCCCCCAGTCTGTCCAGCAATCTTCCCCAGTATGTCAAGCATATTGCCCCAGTGTGTCCAGCATTTCCCCCAGTGTGTCCAGCAATCTGCCCCAGTATGTCCAGATTTGCCCCCAGTGTGTCCAGCAATCTTCCCCAGTATAGTATGTGTTATGATCCCAGTGGCTGGGGATCACAGGAAATACTAGCTAAGTAACTAAACATAGACACGAGCTCTAGGGAGATGGTAACTGGACTGACCGCAAAACCTGATCCTATCGAAACACACTAAAGGTAGCCGGTGAACGTGCCTAAAATCCTGGACATCTCGACGCAGCCTGAGAAACTGACTACCCCTAAAGAGAAAGCAAGACCTCACTTGCCTCAAGAGAAATAGCCCCAAAGATATAGGAAGCCCCCAACAAATAATAACGGTGAGGTAAGGAGAAAAGACACACGTAGGAATGAAAACAGATTCAGCAAATGAGGCCCGCTAATACTAGATAGCAGAAGACAGATAGCGAACTGTGCGGTCAGCAATAAACCCTACCAAAATATCCACGCTGAGAATTCAAGAACCCCCACACCAACTAACGGTGTGGGGGGAGAAACTCAGCCCCCTAGAGCTACCAGCAAGCTGGGAAATCACATATTAGCAAGCTGGACAAGAAACAAATAGAACACTGATGATCAAAAAATGAACAAAACGGAAACTTAGTTTCTCTTGAAGAGACTGGGAGCAAGGTAGTCAGAAGGAATCAGAATAGCACTGAATACATTGACAGCAGGCATAGACTGAGAGTCCAAGTGAGCTTAAATAGAAAACCAGCCCACAGATAACGAGACAGCTGATGCCAGTCACAAACCTGCAGAAAGACAGCACTCACACAGTACCACTTGTGACCACAAGAGGGAGCCCAGAAATAGAGTTCACAACAGTACCCCCCCCTTGAGGAGGGGTCACCGAACCCTCATCAAGACCCCCAGGGCGATCAGGATGAGCCGCATGGAAGGCACGAACCAAATCGGCCGCATGGACATCAGAGGCGACAACCCAGGAATTATCCTCCTGACCATAGCCCTTCCACTTAACTAAATACTGAAGCCTCCGTCTGGAAATACGAGAATCCAAGATCTTCTCCACCACGTACTCCAATTCGCCCTCAACCAGCACCGGAGCAGGAGGCTCAACAGAAGGAACCACAGGCACCACATACCTCCGCAACAAAGACCTATGGAACACATTATGAATGGCAAACGATGCTGGGAGGTCCAAACGAAAAGACACCGGGTTAAGGATTTCCAAAATCTTATAAGGACCGATGAAGCGAGGCTTGAATTTAGGAGAGGAAACCTTCATAGGAACATACCGAGAAGACAGCCATACCAAATCCCCAACACGAAGTCGGACACCAACACCGCAACGGCGGTTGGAAAAGCGCTGAGCCTTCTCCTGTGACAACTTCAAATTGTCCACCACATGGTTCCAAATCTGCTGCAACCTATCCACCACAGAATCCACCCCCGGACAGTCAGAAGGCTCAACCTGACCCGAGGAAAAACGAGGATGAAAACCAGAATTGCAGAAAAAAGGCAAAACCAAAGTAGCAGAACTAGCCCGATTATTAAGGGCAAACTCGGCCAATGGCAAAAAAGTCACCCAATCATCCTGATCAGCAGAAACAAAACATCTTAAATAAGTCTCCAACGTCTGATTAGTTCGCTCGGTTTGGCCATTCGTCCGAGGATGGAAGGCCGACGAAAAAGACAAATCAATGCCCATCTTAGCACAAAAAATCCGCCAAAATCTGGACACAAACTGGGATTCTCTGTCAGACACAATATTTTCAGGGATGCCGTGCAAGCGAACCACATTCTGAAAAAATAAAGGAACCAAATCGGAGGAGGAAGGCAACTTAGGCAAGGGCACCAAATGGACCATTTTGGAAAAACGATCACACACCACCCAGATGACAGACATTCTCTGAGATACTGGAAGATCTGAAATAAAATCCATGGAAATGTGCGTCCAAGGCCTCTTCGGGACAGGCAAAGGCAAAAGCAAACCGCTGGCACGAGAACAGCAAGGCTTAGCCCGAGCACAAATCCCACAGGACTGCACAAAGGAATGCACATCCCGCGACAAGGAAGGCCACCAGAAGGACCTAGCCACCAAATCTCTGGTACCAAAAATCCCAGGATGACCTGCCAACACCGAAGAATGAAAACAGATTCAGCAAATGAGGCCCGCTAATACTAGATAGCAGAAGACAGATAGCGAACTGTGCGGTCAGCAAAAAACCCTACCAAAATATCCACGCTGAGAATTCAAGAACCCCCACACCAACTAACGGTGTGGGGGGAGAAACTCAGCCCCCTAGAGCTACCAGCAAGTTGGGAAATCACATATTAGCAAGCTGGACAAGAAACAAATAGAACACTGATGATCAAAAAATGAGCAAAACGGAAACTTAGCTTCTCTTGAAGAGACTGGGAGCAAGGTAGTCAGAAGGAATCAGAATAGCACTGAATACATTGACAGCAGGCATAGACTGAGAGTCCAAGTGAGCTTAAATAGAAAACCAGCCCACAGATAACGAGACAGCTGATGCCAGTCACAAACCTGCAGAAAGACAGCACTCGAAAGTACCACTTGTGACCACAAGAGGGAGCCCAGAAATAGAGTTCACAACAAGTATGTCAAGAATATTACCCCCAATGTGTCCAGCATATTACCCCCAGGTTGTCCAGCATATTGCCCCCAGTGTGTCCAGCAATCTGCCCCAGTGTCCAGCATTGCCCCCAGTGTGTCCAGTGTTGTGAATTCTGTTTTTGGGCTCCCTCTGGTGGCTGCAGATGGTACTGGGTGACTTGCGTTCCCTACGGTCTCTGGCATCCACCTGTTCCATCAGGAAGTGGGAGTTCCTATTTAACCTGGCTTCTCTGTCATTCCCTCGCCGGCTATCAATGTATCAGTGTGTCTCTGTTACCTTTGCTACCTGCTCCTAAAGCCTACAGGACAAGCTAAGTCTGGATTTCCCTGTTTCATGTTTGCTTTCATGTTTTTAGTCCAGCTTGCAGATATGTAAATCTCTGCTGCTGGTTGCTCTAGTGGGCTGAAATTACCACTCATGTACCATGAGTTGGCACATGAGTTCAAGTAATTTCAGGATGGTATTTTGAAGGGTTTTAAGCTGACCACGCAGTTCACCTTTTGTATCCTCTGCTATCTAGCTTTAGCGGGCCTCATTTTGCTGAATCTGTTTTCATAACTACGTTTGTGCCTTCCTCTCATTTCACCGTCATTACATGTGGGGGGCTGCTATTTCTGTGGGAATATTTATCTGGAGGCAAGAGAGGTCTGTGATTCTTCTGATAGGGGAAGCTAGATCTCCGGCTGGCGCGAGACGTCTAGAGCCCCCCCAGGAACTAGTTGTGTGTTGAGGTTCAGGATCGCGGTCAGCTCAGGTTCCATCACCCTAGAGCTCGTCCTGTTTTTGCCCGTGTTCTTTTGTTAATTCCCTGCCATTGGGAACATGACAGTATAGCCGGCCCACAAAGTGTTAATTGTATTGGCTGAAGTAGGAGGAAAAGAAGTCTGAGGAACCTTTTTTTTTTTTTTTTTCTCCTCTCTCTTACTCAGAGTGTGCTGCCTAGCCATAATTGCAGCCTGCTGCTTCTTTCCTCCTCTTAATCCTTGAATGGCTCTGACCTCAGCTGTTTAACATGGACGTCCAGAGTTTGGCTTCCAGCCTGAATAAGCTTGCTGCTAAGGTGCAAAATATACAAGATTTTGTTGTACATGCTCCTGTGTCTGAACCTAGACTTCCTACCCCAGAGTTTTTTTCTGGGGATAGATCTAGTTTCCTGAATTTCAGGAACAATTGCAAATTGTTTCTTTCTTTGAAATCTCGCTCCTCTGGAGACCCTGCTCAGCAGGTTAAGATTGTTATATCTTTCCTGCGGGGCGACCCTCAGAATTGGGCATTTGCATTGGCACCAGGGGATCCTGCGTTGCTCAGTGTGGATGCGTTTTTTCTGGCATTGGGTTTGCTCTATGAGGAACCTAACTTAGAGATTCAGGCTGAAAAAGCTTTATTAGCTCTCTCTCAGGGGCAAGATGAAGCAGAAATATATTGTCAGAAATTTCAGAAATGGTCAGTACTTACTCAGTGGAATGAGTGTGCCTTGGCTGCCAATTTCAGAGAGGGCCTTTCTGAGGCAGTAAAAGATGTTATGGTGGGGTTTCCTGCGCCTACAGGTCTGAATGAGTCTATGACAATGGCTATTCAGATTGATCGGCGTTTACGGGAACGCAAACCTGTACACCAGTTGGCAGTGTCTACTGAACAGGCACCTGAGACTATGCAATGTAATAGAATTCTGTCCAGAAGCGAACGGCAAAACTATAGATGGAAAAATGGGTTGTGTTTTTATTGTGGTGATTCAGCTCATGTTATATCAGCATGCTCTAAACGCACAAAAAAGGTTGATAAGTCTTTTGCCATTGGCACTTTGCAGTCTAGGTTCATTTTGTCTGTGACTCTGATTTGTTCATTGTCATCCATTTCCGTAGATGCCTATGTAGATTCGGGCGCTGCCCTGAGTCTTATGGATTGGTCATTTGCCAAGCGCTGTGGTTTTTGTCTGGAGCCTCTGGAGGTCCCTATCCCCTTGAAGGGAATTGACTCTACACCATTGGCTAGGAATAAACCACAATATTGGACACATGTGACTATGCGTATGACTCCCGTTCATCAGGAGGTGATTCGCTTCCTTGTACTGTATAATCTACATGATGTCCTAGTGCTTGGTCTGCCATGGTTACAAGCTCATAATCCAGTCCTTGACTGGAAAACAATGTCTGTGTTAAGCTGGGGATGTCAGGGGGTTCATGATGATGCACCTCCGATTTCCATCGCTTCGTCTACTCCCTCTGAGGTCCCTGCGTTTTTGTCTGACTATCGAGATGTTTTTGAGGAGCCTAAGCTCAATTCGCTCCCTCCTCATAGGGATTGCGATTGCGCTATAGATTTAATTCCTGGCAGTAAATTTCCTAAAGGTCGTTTGTTTAATCTGTCTGTGCCAGAGCATACTGCTATGCGGGATTATATTAAGGAGTCCTTGGAAAAGGGACATATCCGTCCATCTTCATCCCCTTTAGGAGCAGGTTTTTTTTTTGTGGCCAAAAAAGATGGTTCCCTGAGGCCTTGTATAGATTATCGTCTTTTGAATAAAATTACAGTCAAATATCAGTACCCTTTGCCATTATTGACTGATTTGTTTGCTCGCATTAAGGGGGCTAAATGGTTTACTAAGATAGATCTTCGGGGTGCGTATAATCTTGTGCGAATAAAGCAAGGGGATGAGTGGAAAACCGCATTTAATACGCCTGAGGGCCATTTTGAGTATTTGGTAATGCCTTTTGGACTTTCTAATGCTCCTTCAGTCTTCCAGTCCTTTATGCACAATATTTTCCGTGAATATCTGGATAAATTTATGATTGTGTATTTGGATGATGTTTTGATTTTTTCTGATGATTGGGAGTCCCATGTCCAACAGGTCAGGAAGGTATTTCAGATTTTGAGGGCCAATTCTTTGTTTGTAAAGGGCTTAAAATGTCTTTTTGGGGTCCAGAAGATTTCTTTTTTGGGGTACATCTTTTCCCCTTCTACTATTGAGATGGATCCTGTCAAGGTTCAGGCTATTTGTGACTGGACGCAACCTACTTCTCTTAAGAGTCTTCAGAAATTCTTGGGCTTTGCTAATTTCTACCGTCGCTTCATAACTAATTTTTCTAGTGTGGTTAAACCTTTGACTGATTTGACTAAGAAGGGTGCTGATGTTGCTGATTGGTCTCCTGCGGCTGCGGAGGCCTTTCGGGAACTTAAGCGCCGGTTTTCTTCTGCTCCTGTGTTGCGCCAGCCAGATGTTTCACTTCCTTTTCAGGTTGAGGTTGATGCTTCCGAGATTGGTGCGGGGGCGGTTTTGTCGCAGAGAAGTTCCGATGGCTCGGTGATGAGGCCATGTGCGTACTTTTCTAGAAAATTTTCGCCCGCCGAGCGGAATTATGATGTTGGTAATCGGGAGCTTTTGGCCATGAAGTGGGCATTTGAGGAGTGGCGTCATTGGCTGGAGGGTGCTAAACATCGTGTGGTGGTCTTGACTGATCACAAGAATCTGATTTACCTTGAGTCTGCCAGGCGTCTGAATCCTAGACAGGCTCGTTGGGCGTTGTTTTTCTCCCGTTTCAATTTTGTGGTCTCATACCTGCCAGGTTCAAAGAATGTTAAGGCGGATGCTCTTTCTAGGAGTTTTGCGCCTGACTCCCCTGGAGATTCTGAGCCCACTGGTATCCTTAAGGATGGGGTGATATTATCTGCTGTCTCCCCAGACTTGCGTCGTGCTTTGCAGGAGTTTCAGGCGGATAGACCTGATCGTTGTCCGCCTGAAAGACTGTTTGTTCCGGATGATTGGACCAGTAGAGTCATCTCTGAGGTCCATTCTTCTGCGTTGGCGGGCCACCCTGGAATATTTGGTACTAGAGACTTGGTGGCCAGGTCCTTTTGGTGGCCTTCTTTGTCAAGGGATGTGCGTTCTTTTGTGCAGTCTTGTGAGGTTTGTGCTCGGGCTAAGCCTTGCTGTTCTCGGGCCAGTGGACTGTTGTTATCTTTGCCTATCCCGAAGAGGCCTTGGACGCACATTTCCATGGACTTTATTTCAGATCTCCCTGTCTCTCAGAAAATGTCCGTCATCTGGGTTGTGTGTGACCGTTTTTCTAAAATGGTTCATCTGGTACCCTTGCCTAAGTTGCCTTCCTCCTCTGAGTTGGTCCCTCTGTTTTTTCAGAACGTGGTTCGTTTGCATGGGATTCCGGAAAACATCGTTTCTGACAGGGGATCCCAGTTTGTGTCTAGATTTTGGCGGGCGTTCTGTGCTAGGATGGGCATTGAATTGTCTTTTTCGTCTGCATTCCATCCTCAGACGAATGGCCAGACGGAACGAACTAATCAGACCTTGGAAACTTATTTAAGGTTTTTTGTGTCTGCTGATCAGGACGACTGGGTTGCCTTTTTGCCCCTGGCTGAATTTGCCCTCAATAATCGGGCTAGCTCTGCTACCTTGGTTTCTCCTTTCTTTTGTAATTCGGGGTTTCATCCTCGTTTTTCCTCTGGTCAGGTTGAGACTTCTGATTGTCCTGGAGTGGACATGGTGGTGGATAGGCTGCACCAGATTTGGAGTCATGTGGTGGACAATTTGAAGTTGTTCCAGGAGAAGACTCAGCAGTTCGCTAATCGCCGTCGTCGTGCGGGTCCTCGACTTCGTGTTGGGGACTTGGTATGGTTGTCTTCTCGTTTTGTTCCTATGAACGTCTCCTCTCCTAAGTTTAAGCCTCGGTTTATCGGTCCTTATAAGATCTTGGAGATTCTTAACCCTGTATCTTTTCGTTTGGACCTCCCAGCATCGTTTGCTATCCATAACGTCTTCCATCGGTCGTTATTGCGGAGGTATGAGGTACCGGTTGTTCCTTCGGTGGAACCTCCTGCTCCGGTGCTGGTGGAGGGTGAATTGGAGTATGTTGTTGAGAAGATCTTGGATTCTCGTGTTTCCAGACGGAGACTCCAATATTTGGTTAAGTGGAAGGGTTATGGTCAGGAGGATAATTCTTGGGTAGTCGCCTCTGATGTTCATGCCACTGATTTAGTCCTTGCCTTCCATAGGACTCATCCTGATCGCCCTGGTGGTTCTCGTGAGGGTTCGGTGACCCCTCCTCAAGGGGGGGGTACTGTTGTGAATTCTGTTTTTGGGCTCCCTCTGGTGGCTGCAGATGGTACTGGGTGACTTGCATTCCCTACGGTCTCTGGCATCCACCTGTTCCATCAGGAAGTGGGAGTTCCTATTTAACCTGGCTTCTCTGTCATTCCCTCGCCGGCTATCAATGTATCAGTGTGTCTCTGTTACCTTTGCTACCTGCTCCTAAAGCCTACAGGACAAGCTAAGTCTGGATTTCCCTGTTTCATGTTTGCTTTCATGTTTTTAGTCCAGCTTGCAGATATGTAAATCTCTGCTGCTGGTTGCTCTAGTGGGCTGAAATTACCACTCATGTACCATGAGTTGGCACATGAGTTCAAGTAATTTCAGGATGGTATTTTGAAGGGTTTTAAGCTGACCACGCAGTTCACCTTTTGTATCCTCTGCTATCTAGCTTTAGCGGGCCTCATTTTGCTGAATCTGTTTTCATAACTACGTTTGTGCCTTCCTCTCATTTCACCGTCATTACATGTGGGGGGCTGCTATTTCTGTGGGAATATTTATCTGGAGGCAAGAGAGGTCTGTGATTCTTCTGATAGGGGAAGCTAGATCTCCGGCTGGCGCGAGACGTCTAGAGCCCCCCCAGGAACGTTCCCCGGCTGCTACTAGTTGTGTGTTGAGGTTCAGGATCGCGGTCAGCTCAGGTTCCATCACCCTAGAGCTCGTCCTGTTTTTGCCCGTGTTCTTTTGTTAATTCCCTGCCATTGGGAACATGACAGTATAGCCGGCCCACAAAGTGTTAATTGTATTGGCTGAAGTAGGAGGAAAAGAAGTCTGAGGAACCTTTTTTTTTTTTTTTTCTCCTCTCTCTTACTCAGAGTGTGCTGCCTAGCCATAATTGCAGCCTGCTGCTTCTTTCCTCCTCTTAATCCTTGAATGGCTCTGACCTCAGCTGTTTAACATGGACGTCCAGAGTTTGGCTTCCAGCCTGAATAAGCTTGCTGCTAAGGTGCAAAATATACAAGATTTTGTTGTACATGCTCCTGTGTCTGAACCTAGACTTCCTACCCCAGAGTTTTTTTCTGGGGATAGATCTAGTTTCCTGAATTTCAGGAACAATTGCAAATTGTTTCTTTCTTTGAAATCTCGCTCCTCTGGAGACCCTGCTCAGCAGGTTAAGATTGTTATATCTTTCCTGCGGGGCGACCCTCAGAATTGGGCATTTGCATTGGCACCAGGGGATCCTGCGTTGCTCAGTGTGGATGCGTTTTTTCTGGCATTGGGTTTGCTCTATGAGGAACCTAACTTAGAGATTCAGGCTGAAAAAGCTTTATTAGCTCTCTCTCAGGGGCAAGATGAAGCAGAAATATATTGTCAGAAATTTCAGAAATGGTCAGTACTTACTCAGTGGAATGAGTGTGCCTTGGCTGCCAATTTCAGAGAGGGCCTTTCTGAGGCAGTAAAAGATGTTATGGTGGGGTTTCCTGCGCCTACAGGTCTGAATGAGTCTATGACAATGGCTATTCAGATTGATCGGCGTTTACGGGAACGCAAACCTGTACACCAGTTGGCAGTGTCTACTGAACAGGCACCTGAGACTATGCAATGTAATAGAATTCTGTCCAGAAGCGAACGGCAAAACTATAGATGGAAAAATGGGTTGTGTTTTTATTGTGGTGATTCAGCTCATGTTATATCAGCATGCTCTAAACGCACAAAAAAGGTTGATAAGTCTTTTGCCATTGGCACTTTGCAGTCTAGGTTCATTTTGTCTGTGACTCTGATTTGTTCATTGTCATCCATTTCCGTAGATGCCTATGTAGATTCGGGCGCTGCCCTGAGTCTTATGGATTGGTCATTTGCCAAGCGCTGTGGTTTTTGTCTGGAGCCTCTGGAGGTCCCTATCCCCTTGAAGGGAATTGACTCTACACCATTGGCTAGGAATAAACCACAATATTGGACACATGTGACTATGCGTATGACTCCCGTTCATCAGGAGGTGATTCGCTTCCTTGTACTGTATAATCTACATGATGTCCTAGTGCTTGGTCTGCCATGGTTACAAGCTCATAATCCAGTCCTTGACTGGAAAACAATGTCTGTGTTAAGCTGGGGATGTCAGGGGGTTCATGATGATGCACCTCCGATTTCCATCGCTTCGTCTACTCCCTCTGAGGTCCCTGCGTTTTTGTCTGACTATCGAGATGTTTTTGAGGAGCCTAAGCTCAATTCGCTCCCTCCTCATAGGGATTGCGATTGCGCTATAGATTTAATTCCTGGCAGTAAATTTCCTAAAGGTCGTTTGTTTAATCTGTCTGTGCCAGAGCATACTGCTATGCGGGATTATATTAAGGAGTCCTTGGAAAAGGGACATATCCGTCCATCTTCATCCCCTTTAGGAGCAGGTTTTTTTTTTGTGGCCAAAAAAGATGGTTCCCTGAGGCCTTGTATAGATTATCGTCTTTTGAATAAAATTACAGTCAAATATCAGTACCCTTTGCCATTATTGACTGATTTGTTTGCTCGCATTAAGGGGGCTAAATGGTTTACTAAGATAGATCTTCGGGGTGCGTATAATCTTGTGCGAATAAAGCAAGGGGATGAGTGGAAAACCGCATTTAATACGCCTGAGGGCCATTTTGAGTATTTGGTAATGCCTTTTGGACTTTCTAATGCTCCTTCAGTCTTCCAGTCCTTTATGCACAATATTTTCCGTGAATATCTGGATAAATTTATGATTGTGTATTTGGATGATGTTTTGATTTTTTCTGATGATTGGGAGTCCCATGTCCAACAGGTCAGGAAGGTATTTCAGATTTTGAGGGCCAATTCTTTGTTTGTAAAGGGCTTAAAATGTCTTTTTGGGGTCCAGAAGATTTCTTTTTTGGGGTACATCTTTTCCCCTTCTACTATTGAGATGGATCCTGTCAAGGTTCAGGCTATTTGTGACTGGACGCAACCTACTTCTCTTAAGAGTCTTCAGAAATTCTTGGGCTTTGCTAATTTCTACCGTCGCTTCATAACTAATTTTTCTAGTGTGGTTAAACCTTTGACTGATTTGACTAAGAAGGGTGCTGATGTTGCTGATTGGTCTCCTGCGGCTGCGGAGGCCTTTCGGGAACTTAAGCGCCGGTTTTCTTCTGCTCCTGTGTTGCGCCAGCCAGATGTTTCACTTCCTTTTCAGGTTGAGGTTGATGCTTCCGAGATTGGTGCGGGGGCGGTTTTGTCGCAGAGAAGTTCCGATGGCTCGGTGATGAGGCCATGTGCGTACTTTTCTAGAAAATTTTCGCCCGCCGAGCGGAATTATGATGTTGGTAATCGGGAGCTTTTGGCCATGAAGTGGGCATTTGAGGAGTGGCGTCATTGGCTGGAGGGTGCTAAACATCGTGTGGTGGTCTTGACTGATCACAAGAATCTGATTTACCTTGAGTCTGCCAGGCGTCTGAATCCTAGACAGGCTCGTTGGGCGTTGTTTTTCTCCCGTTTCAATTTTGTGGTCTCATACCTGCCAGGTTCAAAGAATGTTAAGGCGGATGCTCTTTCTAGGAGTTTTGCGCCTGACTCCCCTGGAGATTCTGAGCCCACTGGTATCCTTAAGGATGGGGTGATATTATCTGCTGTCTCCCCAGACTTGCGTCGTGCTTTGCAGGAGTTTCAGGCGGATAGACCTGATCGTTGTCCGCCTGAAAGACTGTTTGTTCCGGATGATTGGACCAGTAGAGTCATCTCTGAGGTCCATTCTTCTGCGTTGGCGGGCCACCCTGGAATATTTGGTACTAGAGACTTGGTGGCCAGGTCCTTTTGGTGGCCTTCTTTGTCAAGGGATGTGCGTTCTTTTGTGCAGTCTTGTGAGGTTTGTGCTCGGGCTAAGCCTTGCTGTTCTCGGGCCAGTGGACTGTTGTTATCTTTGCCTATCCCGAAGAGGCCTTGGACGCACATTTCCATGGACTTTATTTCAGATCTCCCTGTCTCTCAGAAAATGTCCGTCATCTGGGTTGTGTGTGACCGTTTTTCTAAAATGGTTCATCTGGTACCCTTGCCTAAGTTGCCTTCCTCCTCTGAGTTGGTCCCTCTGTTTTTTCAGAACGTGGTTCGTTTGCATGGGATTCCGGAAAACATCGTTTCTGACAGGGGATCCCAGTTTGTGTCTAGATTTTGGCGGGCGTTCTGTGCTAGGATGGGCATTGAATTGTCTTTTTCGTCTGCATTCCATCCTCAGACGAATGGCCAGACGGAACGAACTAATCAGACCTTGGAAACTTATTTAAGGTTTTTTGTGTCTGCTGATCAGGACGACTGGGTTGCCTTTTTGCCCCTGGCTGAATTTGCCCTCAATAATCGGGCTAGCTCTGCTACCTTGGTTTCTCCTTTCTTTTGTAATTCGGGGTTTCATCCTCGTTTTTCCTCTGGTCAGGTTGAGACTTCTGATTGTCCTGGAGTGGACATGGTGGTGGATAGGCTGCACCAGATTTGGAGTCATGTGGTGGACAATTTGAAGTTGTTCCAGGAGAAGACTCAGCAGTTCGCTAATCGCCGTCGTCGTGCGGGTCCTCGACTTCGTGTTGGGGACTTGGTATGGTTGTCTTCTCGTTTTGCTCCTATGAACGTCTCCTCTCCTAAGTTTAAGCCTCGGTTTATCGGTCCTTATAAGATCTTGGAGATTCTTAACCCTGTATCTTTTCGTTTGGACCTCCCAGCATCGTTTGCTATCCATAACGTCTTCCATCGGTCGTTATTGCGGAGGTATGAGGTACCGGTTGTTCCTTCGGTGGAACCTCCTGCTCCGGTGCTGGTGGAGGGTGAATTGGAGTATGTTGTTGAGAAGATCTTGGATTCTCGTGTTTCCAGACGGAGACTCCAATATTTGGTTAAGTGGAAGGGTTATGGTCAGGAGGATAATTCTTGGGTAGTCGCCTCTGATGTTCATGCCACTGATTTAGTCCTTGCCTTCCATAGGACTCATCCTGATCGCCCTGGTGGTTCTCGTGAGGGTTCGGTGACCCCTCCTCAAGGGGGGGGTACTGTTGTGAATTCTGTTTTTGGGCTCCCTCTGGTGGCTGCAGATGGTACTGGGTGACTTGCATTCCCTACGGTCTCTGGCATCCACCTGTTCCATCAGGAAGTGGGAGTTCCTATTTAACCTGGCTTCTCTGTCATTCCCTCGCCGGCTATCAATGTATCAGTGTGTCTCTGTAACCTTTGCTACCTGCTCCTAAAGCCTACAGGACAAGCTAAGTCTGGATTTCCCTGTTTCATGTTTGCTTTCATGTTTTTAGTCCAGCTTGCAGATATGTAAATCTCTGCTGCTGGTTGCTCTAGTGGGCTGAAATTGCCACTCATGTACCATCAGTTGGCACATGAGTTCAAGTAATTTCAGGATGGTATTTTGAAGGGTTTTAAGCTGACCGCGCAGTTCACCTTTTGTATCCTCTGCTATCTAGCTTTAGCGGGCCTCATTTTGCTGAATCTGTTTTCATAACTACGTTTGTGCCTTCCTCTCATTTCACCGTCATTACATGTGGGGGGCTGCTATTTCTGTGGGAATATTTCTCTGGAGGCAAGAGAGGTCTGTGATTCTTCTGATAGGGGAAGCTAGATCTCCGGCTGGCACGAGACGTCTAGAGCCCCCCCAGGAACGTTCCCCGGCTGCTGCTAGTTGTGTGTTGAGGTTCAGGATCGCGGTCAGCTCAGGTTCCATCACCCTAGAGCTCGTCCTGTTTTTGCCCGTGTTCTTTTGTTAATTCCCTGCCATTGGGAACATGACAGTCCAGCAATCTGCCCCAGTGTCCAGCATTGCCCCCAGTGTGTCCAGCAATCTGCCCCAGTGTCCAGCATTGCCCCCAGTGTGTCCAGCAATCTGCCCCAGTGTCCAGCATTGCCCTAGTGTGTCCAGCAATCTGCCCCAGTGTGTCCAGCATTGCCCCAGTGTGTCCAGCAATCTGCCCCAGTGTCCAGCATTGCCCCAGGGTCTCCAGCACATAAGTCAGACATAAAGAAAAAAAAAAGTAAAATCCTCACCTCTCCCGTTCCCAGCGCAGGTCCGATGCACTCAGCGTCTCTCCGGCTCTGCAATGCTCAGGACAAAGAGGCTGAGTGCGCAGTGATGACGTCATCGCACCCTCTGCCCTGAGACGTCGCAGAGCCAGAGGGCGCTGAAGACGCTGCAGCTGCCGCAGGAAGCAGGAGAGGTGAGTATTAAAGGGGGGCCCAATGCCAGCGCTGGCACCGGGGGGGTGGGGGCCCCTGGTCGTGGCGGCGGTCGGCGCCGCCCGAAGATTTAAAGGGCCCGCGTCTTTTTTTTTTTTTTTTCTTCCTCCTCCTCCTCTCTGGGTTGGGGCTCACCGGGCATTTCACCGGTATCCCGGTGGGCCAGTCCGACGCTGTGTGTGGCATTGAGTCATAGGCTTTCCTATAGTCAATCCAGGCTGTGCTGAGATTGGTCTGTCTGGATCTTGAGGCTTGAGCGACTGCTCTATCTACTAGGAGCTGGTGCTTAGAGCCTCTGTTGCCAGACCCAATGCCTTTCTGAGCTGGATTCATGTACTGGTTCATATGGTTCTGTAGCTTGATGGCTATGATGCCTGACAGGAGTTTCCATGCTGTTGTAAGGCAAATTATTGGGCGGTAATTGGATGGAGCTGTTCCTTTGTGAGGATTCTTCATCATCAGCACCGTTCTTCCTTGTGTTAGCCAAGCTGGGTGGTGGCCTGCTTCTAGCAGTTGGCTCATCTGCTTTGCCATGCGTTCATGTACATCTGGTAATTTCTTTAGCCAGTAGGTGTGGATCATGTCTGGGCCAGGTGCTGTCCAGCTCTTCATGTTCTTGACCCGCTGTTGGATGTCTGCTTCTGTAATGGTGACTGGTTCTTGCTCTAGGTGGTTGCTGTGTTTCATTCTCAGATCTTGCAGCCACATTGCACTGGTGTTGTGTGTTCTTTCCTTATCCCATATGTTACTCCAGTATTGTTCAGTCGCTGCTATAGATGGAGGTGCTGCCTTTGTGCTGTTACTCTGCAGTTGGGAGTACACATTGGATGGTTCTTTGGAGAACAGGGCATTCATCCTCTCAGCCTCAGCGTCTCTGGTGTATCTCCCTAGTCTTGTAGCGAGTGCTGTTAGCTTCTGTTTTGCAGTCTCCAGTCAAGAGCGTCAAAAAAATGTTGACGTCCATCAACTCCTCCATTAGAAAAGAAGCTTTCCCATGCTCCATCAGCCGTCATTGCATTATGTTACCTAACAAGACAGGATGATATGTAATAAAAAACAGGGCTGCATATAATCCAATATGTAAGGGACGGTGCTGTACATAACAAGAGAGGGCACTGTGTAATAAGGGACAGCACTATACATAATAGAGACTATGTAATATATACATGCGTGTGTGTGTGGCTACATATATTCAGTAATCTCGCCATAAAAGGAGGGGGGTCCAGACACATTTCTTGCACAGGGGCCCCGAGCTGTCAGCGACCGCCCCTGAGGTGGCGTCCACGTAGTCTGCCAGTGTTGGCGGTAAGACACGTTTCCACAGCCGAGTGCAATCAGATAATTGGATCCAACTTGGGCATGCCAGGATGGGACATGTGAACGGCTCCATACAATAACATTGGTGCAAGTGTGATCTGATGTTTGGTCGGATTGCAGTCAGATGGAAAATACGGTCATCCGCACGATCCCTTAGATTCCTATTACATATTTTAGTGTGGACATCTACAGAAAAGAAGCAGAGGAAAAAAGCAGCATTTCCGCAAGCAAGTGGGAACATGGGCTTAGTTTTAGAAACGCGCTATAAGAATGGTCGCAGTGAGAAACCAGCGGTCACCGTCATACAAGCGCTGCGGACTCCTTCGGTAGCGAAATTCGCGCGTCGCCTTTAAGAAGATATCGCGCTGTCAACTTTCCCCTACTTATTAGCCTGCGGACACGCCCTCACAGTGGACACGCCCTCGTCGTTGATACGCCCTCACCGTGGACACGCCCTCGTCGTAGCGCCCCGTTCACAACACCTCACTGATGGACTCGCCGCGCACGCCCCGGTCACGCCTTCTTTTCGCAGTTGTCCGTCCCTTTCATTTGGGGTCATGTTTCGTGGGGAGCTCTGATTGGCCACCTGTCTTCAGTGGCATCTCTTCTATTGGTTGGAGGTGGATCAGCTGCTGAGAGGGCGTGGTCAAGGGAGAAATCAGGGAAGCGGGTTGTCTTGTTCTGCGGTTAGTGACTGCCTTCGCAGCGCTGCAGTGACCGGAGTCTGACGCCTTTGTCCGGCATTCAACCGCCAGGTAATTAGCGCTGTGTGTGGACGATGCCTGTGGCTGCGTACCTGTGTTTGCAGTGCAGAATGCTCACATTACACTGGGCATTCCTGTGAGTGCGCGGTGATAAGGGGGATCATGGCTCTGTGAGCACGGCAGGGGTCGGGGTGATCTGTCATCTGCCCCAGGGATATAACCGCCCGATGACACAAGTGGCAGGATCGCCAGCCAGGATGGTTCTGTGCCGCCCTCCCTGGCCCGGGATCCATCCTGCTGTCCTGGGAGTGGCACCGGGTGATAGGCTGTTACCTCAGTACAACGCTGCCTGGGGCAGGACTGCCAAGTCATTGTGGGGTCAGGAGCTGTCATACTGTGGGTGCTACAGAGCCCAGGGAGAGGGAGCTGGGTAGTGGTGGCATGTCAGTGGCCCAGGGAGAGGGGGCTGGGTAGTGGTGGCATGTCAGTGGCCCAGGGAGAGGGGGCTGGTTAATGGCCCTTGGAGAGGGGGCAGGTCAGTGGTGGCAAGTCAGTGGCCCAGGGAGAGGGGGCTGGTCAGTGGTGGCATGTCAGTGGCCCAGGGAGAGGGGGCTGGTCAGTGGTGGCATGTCAGTGGCCCAGGGAGAGGGGGCAGGTCAGTGGTCCAGAGAAAGGGGCTGGGTCAGTGGTAGTGGTGGCATGTCAGTGGCCTAGGCAAAGGGGACTAGTTTGTAGTGGTGGTGGGTCAGTGGCTTGTAGTGGTGGTGGGTCAGTGGCCCAGGGAGGGGGGTCGGTTCAGTGGTAGTGGTGGCATGTCAGTGGCCCACAGAGAAGGGACTAGTCCTTAGTGGTGGTGGGTCAGTGGTCCAGGGAGAGGTGCCAGGTCAGTGGTGGTGGCAGGTTAATGTCTCAGAGAGAAGGGGCTGGTTGGTGGTGGCGGGTCAGTGGCCTAGGGAGAGGGGCTGTGGTGGCAGGGCTGCCACTAGAAATTTCGGGGCCCCATACTGACAAAATTTTCGGAGACCCCTTGAGACTCCGCCCAGGCTCCACCCCAGCCCCGCCTCCACCCCTCAAACTCTTCACAGTCCCACCGCTCTCTCTTGGAAAATCATCACTTCTCACCTATCACACATTGACAGTTCCCATCACCATATCACACATAGAGCCAGCAGCTTTTGTTTTGGCCAAAAGATTTTTTAAGCCACCAAAATGACAAGGTAGACATTTTTGGCCAGGCCCTACTCTACTGTAACCTATTAAATATTTGTTAAAATATGCAATACAATATAGGTATATTTTTATTTATTTTTCAATTTTTAAAATGACCTATAATACCACATACAAGGAACAAATACCACAACATCATGACCAGACCACATATTACCACCACATAGTGACTGAATACTACAATACTGATCAGTAATTAAAAAAAAACCCACAATACTATCACCATCAGTGCCATTATACACAGGAGATCTGTACTTAGTATGCAGTGTCTGTGTAGAGGTAATACAGCGATCACTGGTGACATTATACACAGGAGCTCTGTATATAATGTAGAGGTAATACAGCGATCACTGGTGACATACACAGGACCCCTGTATATAGTATACAGTGTATAGTGTCAGTGTATAGGTAACACACTGACTCACCAGTGACGTCTCTAGGTGAAGTCCTTCATCTTTCATCCGGCACAGACCGCCATCACTTCCAGCCAGGGCTCCTCTCTGCAGGAAATAACACTGTTATCTCGAGTTCCACTCGCAGAACACATTACTTAATTTTCCCAACTTCTACATTACACCACATGAAGAAGGCGACATAGTATCATTCTACACAGTAATAGGACCGCCCCTCCATTTAAAACAGTGTACTCAAAAAATAAAATAAATACATCACTGCAGTAATAATATCCCTTAATTATACCCTATGATAATAATATTCGCCATCCTGGCCCCCGTGTGTCTCATTCCTGGCTCCAGCCATATGTTCTCCCATCCTGCCCTAATGAGTATCCATCCTGCCCCATCTGTCTCCAATCCTGCCTCCAGTGTCTCCAATCATGCCCGTATCACCATTCTGCCCCATCTGTCTCCAGTCATGCCCCAGTGTCTCCAGTCATGCCGCCATGTCTGTCATCCTGCCCCCTGTGTCTCCAATCATGCCCCGTGTCCAGCGTTCTGCCCCCGTGTCCAGCGTTCTGCCCCCGTGTCCAGCGTTCTGCCCCCGTGTCCAGCGTTCTGCCCCCGTGTCCAGCGTTCTGCCCCCGTGTCCAGCGTTCTGCCCCCGTGTCCAGCGTTCTGCCCCCGTGTCCAGCGTTCTGCCCCCGTGTCCAGCGTTCTGCCCCCGTGTCCAGCGTTCTGCCCCCGTGTCCAGCGTTCTGCCCCCGTGTCCAGCGTTCTGCCCCCGGCCCCCCGGATCGCCGCTCTCAATAAAAAAAAAACAAAAAACAAGTTCTGCTTACCTGGCCATGCTCCTGCTCCCTCCACGCAGCTGAAGCGTGCCCTCGTCGGCCACTGACAATGACGTCAGATGCCAGCGACATGCACGCTGCGACTGACGTCAGCTGCCAGCCTCAGATTGGCTGGCGGCTGTTAACTATTGATGTGCGGGCGTGGGCCCGTACGTCAATAGCGTTAAACAGCTGCAGCGCCGCTAAGGGCCCGGTTTAGCCTGCGGCTGCCGGTAGGGGCCCAGTGAGCAGATGTGATGGGGCCCGTTGCGGGCCCCCTCTCCCCACTGGGCCCCATACTCCAGTCACGGCTGTAATGCCCTGATGGCGGCCCTGTGTGGTGGTAGTGGTGGCAAGTCAGTGGCCTAGGGAGAGGGACTGGGTCTGTGTCATAGAGATGGTGGCAGGTCAGTGGTCCAAGGAGAGGGGCCGTGTGAGTGGCTTGGTGGTAGGTCAGTAGCCCAGGGAGAGGGAGACATTTGCTTTGAATTTGAAATTTAAAGGGAATGTGTCATGTTCCCTAACTCCTGTTACCCTGCAGCTCTAGGGTTAATCTGCAGATAAGTAGCATTACAATGCTGTGCGGCTACTGGGAGAAAATGAACCATTATTCTTCCCACCGGCTGTCAGTCACTGAGGCCAGTATGAGCAGCTGCAGTAAACACACCTCAGCACTGTGATTGACAGCTCGCTCTACAGTGCATCTGTGCACATAATTTGTATTTCTTTATATTTTTTTACATAAAAAGGGGAATAAATTGGATTTGTATATATTTATTTCTTTATTTTCCATTTTTTTGTACTTTATTTTTTAGTCTTGTGAGGGGACTTGAACCTGCATTTCTTTGATCGCTTGTACAATATACTGTGTATTGCAGTATACAGGAAAAATCACAGTTTCCTAAGACACTTGGCCTGTGTCTGGGCTTCACAGGAGGACCAAGGTGGCAGCCATGGGGGTCTTCAGCTGGCACCCCAGATGCCATGGTAACTCATCAGTACCCCTTAATTAGATCACGAGGGCCATTGGGAGCTGGTGCACATGAGCAACTGCTTCGGATAAATGCTGCAGCATCTCGGTGGTTAACAGCTGCGACCAGGACACAGATGTGTGACAGCCAGCATCCATCACTAATGGGCGGGCTCTGCTCCCAAGCTCCCTCCACACTAGCTTTATTCACATGCTAAGGCTATGTTCACACCTTGAGGTTTTTTTCCACTGACAAAACCTGCTCTTGGCAGTAAGAAACTGGCTTAAAATAATCAGGTTTTTGTTGAGTTTTCTGCTGTGTTTTTAGTACTTTTTTTCCCTGTGTTATCAGGGTCCATTTGTCTCTTGTCTTTAGTACATATAAATAAATCTATAATGTAATATAAATCTAATTCTACTTCATCAGGTTTTAGCAGCAAAAACTGCTACCTGCGTTTTTTTCTGTGTTATTTTGCAGCACTCATTGCTTTCAATGGGTGAAAACGCTGAAAGTGGTGAGATGCGGCATTCTGCAACGACCAAGGTATTGCACAAAAGCCCAAGCCGTGCGCAGGAGATGTCTGAAATCTCATAGACTTCGCTGTACTGTAAAACCGCAACATGTGAACACAGCCTAATGCAGGCTGACTGTGGTGAGACCAGCGCCATGCGATGTTGTATCGTGCAGCGGCTGATTGTTCCGGATACGTTACACTTCTGTAGCAGGAATCCGTGGCTGGTCCTGTAGATGATTAATAGCTGCTGACTAAAAAACGGATTGTACGCGGATGACAAGTGAGAAAATGTCCTCCCAATTCTCTGGATGAGAACCGTCTGACTGTTAATACGCGTGTGTGACCGCGGCCCTAGAGCTTTGTGCGCACGATATCTTCTAGACGGGTCTGTGAACCTGTGGCGTTTTTCGGGAGGGAGACGCTTCAGGACACGCCGGCGTCTTTTTCTGGCGGTTTCTTGGCGCCATCTGCGACATCTTGGGTCTTTTTACGTCTATAAGCGAATGAGCGGCTGCCCAGCAGAAGACGCCATAAGTATGTACAGCGGGTCGTCGTCACATTTCAGGCTGCTTCTTGCTGTGTATTTAGTAGTTTTTCAGGCGGTTACCGAGCAGAGCCACCTGAGACGTGGTGTGCACATACCCCAAGGCCTAGGAGAACGTGATCTTTGCTCTGTCTCACCCTTGGATAGATAAATAGACTAAAGTACAAGGCTGTCACCAGATAAGAGGCACATGTATGCAACACGAGTGAGCAGACGTGTGGGTGTGTGAAGATCAATAATCTCCACCACATGGAATGAGTAGGCTAAGGGCAGGCGCAGACAGGCGCGTCTTGTCATCCGAGAACATTGGGCTGACTGACCAAACTCTGATCAGTGTCATTAATACAAAGTGTGATCTGATTCTCTCCCATGTGGAGAAAAGAATTTCAGAAAGCCGAGAAATGCCAAAATGCTGTGCCATCCCTGCTGCCATGTAGGGTCTCACCCTGCTTATCAATGATTCTGAATGGCGATCAGCAAAATGATGTAGGTATGGGAGAGGGGTGTGTATTACTGCATCAGTTAGGCAACTATGTGCATGGATGTCGCACCAAGGACAAGTCAGTTCTGGCAGCCAGTTGAACAGAATAGTCAGATATCCAGTAGTCCTTCCATCAGGGGGCTATCAAAGTGCCCCTCTCCATATTTCATCACGTACTGTTCCCACCCTTATCTGTTTGGCCACTGGGTATGGAGACCACCTAATAAATCAATACCGTGCTTATGACAAAATAATCATTTACAGAAAATGTGAGGTAAATCGGCACCTGCTAAATTTGGCTTAAACTTCTCTATAGTTAAAGGAGTGTTCCCAAATTATCTCCTATTCAATGGATAGGGGATAATGTTTCCAATTACTGGGGTCTGACCGCCGTGGCCTCCACTGATGGGAACAAGGACTCCAGAACAATCTGAATGGAGCGGAGGTCTTTCATGCGCACTCTTTTCATTCATTCCTGTTATTGAGACTGGTGGGCACCATGGCAGTCAGACCCCCTGCGATTTGAAAGTTTTTCCCCTATACTCTGGATAGGCGACACTTTTTCAACTTGACAACACACCTTTAGTCCTGGGATATTTCTTTGCCAGCCAGATGCCATAAACTAATAAATATGCCCCCTTGATAACTTATGAGACTGATAGAATGCTAACTCTGCATTACATGAGCTCACTGAGCATAAACCACAGAGTGATCGGGATTCTTCATGACTATGTGAAGACGGACATGTGCTATCCTGCACTAGAAGGATGTGTCTGTGAAGACGTGGCCTCTCACTGTTCAGGCCGGGCTACACTTACTCTTGTAGCTCCAGAGTTGGCAGGTACGTTCCATCCATGGGAATAATGGAAGCATAGTGACAGTACGTGCTGTACAAAGTATCGACAGAAGAGAGACTCTACTGAATAAAGCCAACATGGACCCAACCCTGAGTGTCCCTAGATCCCACTTGTTTCGCTGATGGCTCCTTCCTCAGACGCCTTCCTCAGGAAAAGCACACTCTAGGTTCACAATACTACAGTGCTCTCTGACAAGCACGACATGGGCGATTTCTGTAGGAATTACAGATGAATGAAGCAGATAGTCACTGTGGACACTGGCCGCTGTCCTGCCAGTATTTTTTATTTTTTAGGTATGCACAAAAACAAGGCAAACCATGTTTGTGTGCTTGTCCAAAAATGTACAATACCAATGGGTTTTCTTTTTCCCTTATTTTCTTGTTTTCTGTATCACTTTCAGGCCACGATCATACATTCAGTATTTGGTCAGTATTTTACATCGGTATTTGCTGTACTCCTCCTGATTTTGGCTTACAAATCCTGATGTAAAATACTGACTGTGAGAGCGTGGCCTCAGAAGGAGATTTGTTCTTCTATTACCCATAGACTTAAGAGGAATTCTTTCCCCATGTCGGGAGACTAGTGATATGCGCTGAGGCTACATGTCAGAGTATGTGTCGTATGTCATCATGCACCGTCTCCTCCATTTATTATCTTCACTTGTTTATTTTTCCTATGCAGCATGTCCAAGAAAATCCCAGGTGGCTCCGTGGTGGAGATGCAGGGAGATGAGATGACCCGTGTCATTTGGGATCTGATTAAGGAGAAGCTTATTCTTCCTTACGTGGAGCTGGATTTGCACAGGTACTTCGCTCATCATTTGTCTATGTAAACTTGTAGCTGTTCCACTGAACTGGTTAATAATCTGGCTATGGCTAAACTTGCCGCTGCCCTCAGCAGACCTATGTAAAATGATCCAGCTGATTGTGTACCCAGACTACGTCTTTATTTAACGTGCCGTTGTATTGCAAAACTGGTCATAAGTTTTGGCTGTTAATGTGTACTGGCCAAACCTAAGCTAAAAGACAGCTTTCTGGCCCAATTTTAAATCTCTTGAGCATCTTGGAGCATAACCTCCGAATCTTACCTAAATGAGTATTTTCATGTTTGGAAGTTTTCTCTATCCAAGGGATAGGGAATAACTTCCCAACCGCTGGGAGCCCCACCGATCCCGAGAAGAGGGGCTCTGAGCCCTGTATGAAAGGAGCACTGGTCGATCATGTGCACTGCCCCTCCTCCCTTCATTCTTAATGGGACTGCTGGAGATAGCCGCTCTCTGCCTTTGGCCGGTATTCGGCATGCCCTTATTTATTTTTTTAAAATATTTTACTTGTATAGCACAATTACTCGGCACTTTCCCCATTGGGGCTCACAATCTAGATTTCCTATCAGTATGTCTTTAGCGTGTGGGAGGAAACCCACGCAAACACAGGGAGAACATACAAACTCCTTTGCAGATGTTGTCCTTGGTGGGACTTGAACCCAGGATCCCAGTGCTGCAATGCTAACCACTGAGCCACCGTGCTGCCCAAAAATTAATGGAGCACCAGTGTACATGATTGACCACCGCTCTATTCATACGGGGCTCTGAAGAGATCTCGGGATCAGTGGGGGGTCCCAGTGATCGGAAAGTTATCCCCTAGTCAATGGTTAGGGGATAACTTCCAAACTTGAAAATTCCCCTTTAATTCATACCCCTACTATGAATAACGCAGGTGTTGTGAATGGACCATACAATAACAATAAGTAATAATTGCAGGTACTCCCAAATGTGACAAAAACCCCTCTGATGCAGATTTTGTGGTGGAAAACCTACATGTGTTCAATGTGGAAATTGCTGCAACTTAATTCAGTGGTAAAATCTGCTGTGAAAATCCACAGAAAGAATTGACATGCTGCAGATTTATGTTTGGGAGTATTTTCTTTTTTTGTGCAGTGCATGAATGGCTGGCTGTAATAGGCTGTAATGTTCCACTTGTAAATTGGGTCAGAAAATGCAACCTGTGTCCATTAATAGTGAACATGCCGACGGCTACTTACCCCAGTAATATCCACTGTGGTAAAACTATAGATTGTGATTGTAAGGCCGGAGACACACTGGTGCGAGATACGGCCGAGTCTCGCAGGTTAAAAGCAAGCTGTGGCACCTGCACTCCGGAGCGGAGCGTGCAGCTCCATGTATTGCTATGCAGCTGCACGCTCCACTCCGGAGTGCAGGTGCCACAGCTTGCTTTTAACCAGCGAGACTCGGCCGTATCTCGCACCAGTGTGTCTCCGGCCTAATAGAAAGTGCAGGATCACCAGGATCCATGCAAAAACTGGTGAGTGGCTTATTCGGTCAGTTGGTCTCCATGACAGAAAAGACAAGGGGTACCTCTCCCCCCCCCCCCCCCCCAAAAAAAAAAAAAAAAAAAAGAAAAAAAAAGAAATGAGAATTACTTAAATTTTTTTTATTCAAGATACATCTTAAGAAAACATTAATCCCCTTCAAAATCCTGTCCACGTGATGATTATCCACTTGTCCCAATGGTTTTTCCACTGTTCACACATTTTTGGAACAATTCTCGTTTTTGGGGGTATTCCCTTGTACACCATGTATCAGACAGAGGCTTTTCAGTACTTGAAAGTTCTCACTACAGGCCTATACGTAGGGAATTGTCTATCATGGAGTACATGGAAACTGCCCTCCTGGTTCTGTGTGGGTGCTGAGGAATGTCTCCCTTTCTCCTGTTTGGTCTCCTGACTTTGGGAATGAGGCGTATGTGCAGCGCCCCAGAGTCCTGGTCGTTGCAGTACTGATGCTCCGCCGCTAAGGGGGGCTACGGTACGTCTGATGGCACTGAAGGGGTTCACCTGACCAGGTATCACAGACACCAATACACTTCACAGTCTGGCCTCCAGGGGGAGCTAAGGGTGCTATGTATTAGGCCACTCCTCACAGTCTGGTAAAACTGGGGGTTAGACAGGAAGTTAGAAAGAAGCTGACTGGGAATCGAACAGGCAACATCCTGTGGCAGAGGGTGTTGCAGGGAGAGACTCAGGGGGGTCCTTGTCAGGAGTGGGATCCTGGCAGAGAGCTAGCGAACTAGAGAGAACGTTACGGGACCGCGCCTGCACCTGATCGCGGCGGTGCCCTAAGAAAGGACAAGAAGCGAGGTTTATTGTGCTGAGTGAGAAACGAGATCAACGCAACAAGGAGAAAAACCAGTAGGAGTCGTGCTGTAAGACGAGGCAACATCCTACTGAGGCGCGCAGCCGGTGGCCGGAACGCCGAGGAAGTATAGAGCTCTAGGCCTAACTTCAAACCTACGGCAGGACAGTCAGTTATAGGCGGGCTGTCTCACTCAATTCACCTAAGAAGACATAGGGGGCAACAACTGGAGAGGGGCGACACTAGGGTCCCAGAAGAGCTCCGAGCCTACCCGTCATACGGGTGCGTCCTATCCATATGATCTGGGGGACGAAGCAGAACATCATAATCGAGTTGTGAGGGAACTTCAGAAACAGACACAACAGTTGTGGGGACTATCCCGTAAGCACAGCAGGGAAGGACCACAACACACAAGCGCTAGAAGGTAGGCACAGATTTCCACTTGTAAAGGGAACTCTGGAGGTGTCATCGGACTGGCCGGTCTTGCGCAGCCTGGTTGACCGTGCTCCGGACTGGGGATCCTGAAGCCTTCAGTAAAGAGGTAAAGAGACAAAGAGACTGCAACCTGGTGTCCTCGTTATTTACTGCGACCTGCACCCCATCATAACGTCAGCACCATACCACCCTCCACCTTCATTGTACGCCCCTCAGCAGGGTCACGGACCGGGTCTAGCCACCGTGACAATCCCAGAACAGAGACTCAGAGGCCCGGTACCGGGTACCCCTCGGCCCTGCGGCAGTGGGGGCGCTACATATGTGCACCTACATCCCGGCACATTATAATATACTGCCCCCGCCGGTTGCTGCAGTCTGACGGTGTGTGGTTTGGTGTCAGTATGATACTGTGGTTGCACTTGGGCTACTTTCACACTAGCGTCGGGCTCGGCCCCTTCGCAGTGCGTCGGGCCGAGGTTACCGACGCTAGCGTTGTATACGCCGCACAACGGGGGCAGCGGATGCATTTTTCCAGCGCATCCGCTGCCCCATTGTGAGGTGAGGGGAAGTGCGGGGAGGTGGGGGCGGAGTTCCGGCCGTGCATGCGTGGTCGGAAAAAGCGGACCGTCGGCGGCAAAAAACGTTACATGTAGCGTTTTTTTGTGCCGACGGTCCGCCACAACACGGCGCAACCGTCGCACGACGGTTGCGACGTGTGTCAATCCATCGCAATACGTCAATGTTAGTCTATGGGGAAAAAACGCATCCTGGAAGCACTTTTGCAGGATGCGTTTTTTCGGCCAAACGACGCATTGCGACGGATTGCAAAAAACGCTAGTGTGAAAGTAGCCTAATTGTTCTAAATTTTGAACCATGGTGAATTCTCAGTCTGATGTGAAACCTGAATTCTCTTACCTCTTGTCTTATTTGATGTGCTATGATATAAATGAAACGTATCAGAGTAAATGCGCTAGTAGCGATCCACCTAGTATCATACATGTGGAGGTGCAAGAGCCTGCAGGTCATTACCGACAAGCGCCCTTATTTTCATGAACACTTCTGTCGCCTATAAAAAAATGTATTAACCGTTTTCCTCCAAACGTGTTTCGCTGTGCTATCGACATCTACATGGGTTTTTGGGTAAAGGCATAACAGCAGTAACATAGAACTCTCCTGAGCTCGGTGTGTAACCTCCGTGGAGCATTGCGTTCTTCCATTTGGGGATGATGATTCTGCCGCCCTTTATTTTAGTATGATTGGCAGATCTAACAGCCGATCTACTGATGGGCCATACCAAGCACGGCTTCGGGCAGCACCTGCTCACTCGGTCTGTGGCATCTCCATTCTCGTCTCCCATGAGGTCGGTGTCTGTGTCGACCCTTATTCTGAGACTGATTGTAATTAACTTTTATTACGATGGAGTACATTACTGGCCGATATTATTAATTAACATGGACCAATTATTGGATTGTACAAAGCAATAGTATTTTTTTAGTCACCCAGGATTCAGTTAATGCTAAAGCAGCCACTAGCTTCTAACTGTACGTTAGTCAGTGTAGTGAAAAGAAACCTGGCTTGAGCCTTTAACACGCCATCCAATGCTGGGCTGCTCTTTCTTGTAACTTTAAAATCGGAATTTGCTGAGGGCGCACTGGCGTTCCTTGCTGAGGGTGCGCTCGCTCGCCTTGCTGAGGGTGCGCTCGCTCGCCTTGCTGAGGGTGCGCTCGCTCGCCTTGCTGAGGGTGCGCTCGCTCGCCTTGCTGAGGGCGCACTGGCGTTCCTTGCTGAGGGTGCGCTCGCTCGCCTTGCTGAGGGTGCGCTCGCTCGCCTTGCTGAGGGTGCGCTCGCTCGCCTTGCTGAGGGTGCGCTCGCTCGCCTTGTTGAGGGTGCGCTCGCTCGCCTTGCTGAGGGTGCGCTCGCTCGCCTTGCTGAGGGTGCGCTCACACAACCTTATATTACAGTCCATGTTGCAGCTGCAATTTCCAGCTTGACCTGCTGTCTTCTGACCCCTACAAACAGCCGCGTAGGCATAGCTGGGTCCACCAGGTCAGCACGTTGCTTACTAGGAGAACCTTTCCTCTAGTCTCTCTGCTTTGTAATTGAGGCTGGCCGGGTTATTGTGCAGAGACTTTGAACAGATGAAGGAACCAGCTTTTCTACCACAAGTGTTGCATTAGCTAACTGCCTCATCTTTAACCAGCTTGGATCTAGGGAAAAGTTCACAGGGTTGGGCAAATTCCTTCAGTCCTCTGGCGTAGGATGACTAGTGCATATTAATTCTTCATTAGTTATGCAGAGACTAGTTTCCTCAGCACAATAGATCTGCATGATCTACACACTCGCATCCAGAAGATCTGTAGGCATAGGTCACTGGTGCAGATACAAGACCCAGACAGGAGGCTGTCATAGCAGCACACCACTCCGACCAGAACCAACAGAAAAGAGCATATAGATGTGAAATTTATATAATTGGAGACGTACCCCATGTATAGACTACCAACACAAGAACCAGAGGATGCATAGAAGTCTGATTAAAATATTACTTTTATTAAAGTAATAAATACGAAATTAAAACATGAATGAACATTAAAGGGAACCTGTCACCCCCAGCCCCCCCCCCCCCCCCCCAAGGCATTGGTAACAAAAAGCCATCTTGTGCAGCACTAATGCTGCATTCTGGCAAGGTGGCTCTTTTAGTTATTGTTCCTTGCACTACAGAAATAATCACTTTTGAATTTGGTCCCTCATACCTTCAAATCGTCCAGGGGCAGGTCTTTTCCCCCCTCATCCAGACACAACACAGCCGTCACTCTGCGAGAAGGGGCCGCCTCCTCTGCGTTATTCAGTTGTCCAGGCACCTGCGCGGTCATATTCTGCCTCGGGCATGCGCAGTTCGAGATCCCGCGCGTGCACGCAGGCGCAGTAAACAAGACATCAAGTGATGTCAGTGGTCGGGCAGTACCCCTTTGCTAGAGACACAGTTCTTCCTAAAGCCGTTCCTATCCGAATTCCTGTATTCCAGTCATACCTGCCATTGACCCAGTTCTTCCTGAATCTGTTTCTGCCTGTCCAGTCTGAACTGGGTCCTACACCTGCTTGCCTGTATAGCAGTTGTGTCCTCCAGCAGCATCATATCTTGGAGGTCAGTCCTGGTTAGCACCTGGTCACTCCTTCCTGGGCCCTCCTCGGGTCGTGGCACCGTCAGTTGCCGTGCATTCAGGGTCAGTCTTGCGGAGGCATTTAGTCATGCCCCTCCAAGCTCTCCTTAGTCCACAGCAGAGTGAGACCACGGCCCACGCTTGCGCTCAACAGTCCGATCGGGAGTTTACTCTAACCTGCATGCTCTCTACATCCTGCACTTTGGATGGCCTTGTCGTGCTCTGGCAGAATACATAGCCGTGTCATTAGCATTGTTCTCTGGGAAGGCTGACTATTTAGCTGTGTGTCAGTCTCTAGCAGAGCTGGCTACATCTTGATGTGTAGTGTGATACCGGTGCTATTCCCAGTGCAGCTATCATATAACCGAGACGTTGCGAGTGGTTTTCCCCCTTTAAAATATTAGTTGATCAAGAATGTAGAAGGTATTGTATGGATACCAGCTGTACCCGAGCTGTATTTGCCCTTTTCGTACTTTCCTAATTATTTGTGCTGTCTCTAGGGCTCATGTATATAGTGCAGTCATATTGTAGTTTTCCTGTTTTCCTGTATATCCCAGAGTGTGTAACAACTAGTTATTTGTATAAAAAGGTTTGGAGCGGCAGCGCTGCCTGAGGTCTGCACCCATCTATAGAATCACCTCTTGTATCCAAAATCCTGACACAAACGTGTCAGATGGCACTGGCGCCCAGAGGACACCTTATTGTGGTCATAGAAATTACAACATGGCGACGTTTCATGTCTTAGACGCAGTTGAACCTTTCTCTCTTTCACAGATGCTAAGATCTGACTATAAGACAGAACGTCTCGCCGTGTATTACACAGTAACGTGTGCATCACAGACCAGCACATCTTTTTCTAAATTTGAAGTTGTAGCACAAAGCCTGCGACCCATGGCGTGCAGGCTGTAACTATACCCAGATGATACAGTCGGAGCTTTGGTTACAGGGGAATATCTGGGTTAATTAAAAATTGGCCCACAGGCAGCAATACTACAAAGGTAAGAAACTAGGATTGGCTCCTCCAATCCATCCCAGCCATTGCTGCCAGGGCCGGACTGGGACTAAAATTCAGCCCTGGCATTTGAAGTTTCACAGGCCCACTTGTCACATGGCGACTGTATAATATCTTTGTACACTTGTAGGCAGGGCCGGTTTTAGGCAAAGTGGGGCCCTAGGCAAAGTTTAAAATGGGGCCCCAAATGCTAACATATTGCACATCACACAGAAGCAAAAACAATCTGAATATGCAGCATTTTACTTGTTTAGTAAAATACACCCCATAGTCCTCCATATATTATAATGTGCACCACAGTCCTCCATATAGTATAATACACTCCCTATAGTCCTCCATATATTAAAATACACTGCTCAGTCCTCCATATAGCATAATAAACTCCTCATAGTGCTCCATATAGCACCCCATAGTTCTTCATATAGTATAATGTATTCCCCATAGTCCTAGATAAAGTATAATGCAGCCCACATATAGTATAATGCAGCTACCCCAGAGTATAATGCAGCCACTCCATAGAATATAATGCAGCCCCCTCATAGAGAATGAAGCAATAACCCCTCAAAGAATATAAATATAATACAGCCCCCATAGAATATAATGTAGCCTCGAATAGAATATAATACAGCCCACCTCACAACAGAATATAATGCAGCCCCATTAAAGAGTATGATGCAATCATCCCTCATAAAATCTAATACAGTCCCCCATAGAATATAATACAGCCCACCTCCCCATAATATATAATGTAGCCCCCATGGAATATAATGCAGCCCCCCATAGTATATAACACAGCCTCCCCATAGAATATAATATACCCCCGCAATAGTATATAACACGGCCTCCCCCATAGAATATAGTATACCCCCCATAGTATATAGCAAAGCCCGCATAGTATATAGCACAGCCCACGTAGTAGAATACAGCACAGCCCACGTAGTAGGATACAGCACAGCCCACGTAGTAGGATACAGCACAGCCCACGTAGTAGGATACAGCACAGCCCACGTAGTAGGATACAGCACAGCCCACGTAGTAGGATACCGCACAGCCCACGTAGTAGGATACCGCACAGCCCACGTAGTAGGATACCGCACAGCCCACGTAGTAGGATACCGCACAGCCCACGTAGTAGGATACAGCACAGCCGGCATCTCCCCCCCCCCCCCCCCCCGAGAATGGTCCCACAGTCCAGTAAAAAAAAAAAGACACTCCTCACCTTTTCCTCGTGCCCACGTTGCTCCCTGCTCCTGTCTCGGCGGCTGCCGCTGCAATGCCTGGCACACAGTGAGTGCGCGCGCACCCGCAGTGTCAGAGGCAGAGCAGGGAATGATGGGAGAGGGAGCGACAGCGGACGCGCTCTCCTCCATCATTGCATTCAACTGTACCGGCGTCATAGACGCCGGTATAGTTGAATGCGGCGGCGGCGCTGGTGGGGGTGGGGGATGAGTCGGCGCGCAGCGGCCCACTACTGGCATCGGCCCTTCTGGCATTTGCCAGAACTGCCCGATGGCCAGTCCGGCCCTGATTTGCTGCTTTCGCCGATTCTCCCCGCTGGTCTCCTGTTTACATCGGCTGCAGACGTCTCTGCCTGTTTACCCTATGTGACAACTACAGCCAATAAGAGGTGTCAGAGGTGTACATCATAGGACTGCTGATTGGCTGCAGTGGTTACATGGACTGTTACAGCTGCAGCCAATGTACACAGAAAACCAGCGGGATGAATCAGGGACAAAGAGCTGGAATGGATGAGAGTAAAAGTATGCACAGATCTTAATGAACAACCAAAACAAAATATAGGTACAGGGCCTTTATAAATTTACAACCGAAAAACAAAACCCCTAAAAGCATATCTTTATTAAATATTAACCTTATAATACAGTACTCACAGCACCTAGAGGCAGACAAACAAAGATATCGATTGGATCAAAAAAATGGAAGAGGGCGAAATAGGGGACTAATTTGCCTGCACAGTTTCCTGCCTCGCCATGTTGGTTACCACCCTAATAATACAAAATTTAAGGTTAGTATTTAATCTTTTGGTTGTATACAAATCTTAACTACCTGTTTTAGCTTTATAGCTGTCCATGGGCTGATGTTTAACTATCTATCTATCTATCTATCTATCTATCTATCTATCTATCTATCTATCTATCTATCTATCTATCTGTCCAAAAAATCAGAGGCAGCACACCATTGTAGATTAAAGTATGGTAGATACTCAAAATTTAATAGCCCATTATGGCAAGGTTTGTTACATGCCTGGGGGGCTTTGCACCCTATTTTTGTTTCTTTGTGCTGCTCTTAATCTCTTTTGCAATTATCTATCTATCTATCTATCTATCTATCTATCTATCTATCTATCTATCTATCTATCTATCTTTGATGCCTTCATAGTAAATGTACAATTTTCATAGTCATCCCCCTCTCTCCCCCTCTCTCCCCCTCTCTCCCCCTCTCTCCCCCTCTCTCCCCCTCTCTCCCCCTCTCTCCCCCTCTCTCCCCCTCTCTCCCCCTCTCTCCCCCTCTCTCCCCCTCTCTCCCCCTCTCTCCCCCTCTCTCCCCCTCTCTCCCTCCCCTGATATTGCCACAAAAATTGACTCTAGTATAAGCCTAGGGTGGGAAATGCAGCAGCTACTGCTAAATTTCAAATATAAAAAATGGATACCAATAAAAGTAAAATTGATTGAGACATCAGTAGGTTAAATGTTTTTGAATATCCGTATTGAATCAGGAGCCCCATATAATGCCTATAATGCTCCATACACTTCATGATGGTCCCCAAAAGATGCTCCATACAAAATACGTCCCATATAATGCTGCATAAAAGGTTGATGGCCCCATAAGATGCTCCATAGAATGTTATGCCCCATATAATGCTGCATGAAGGTTGATGGCCCCATAAGATGCTCCATAGAATATTATGCCCCATATTCTGCTGCTGTGATTTAAAAAAAAAAATACATTCTCATCTCTCGTCGCTCAGGCCCTCGGCACTTGCGATATTCACCTGTCCCCGTTCCACTGTCGCACGCCGCTGTGTCTTCCAGCTCTCTGCAGTGACTGTTCAGGCAGAGGGCGCACACTAAACACATCGTCACGCCCTCTGACCTGAAGGTCACAGCCAGAGGACGCGGAAGACAGAGCCCGGCGGTGGAACGGGGACAGGTGAATATTGCATGGCTCACCCTCCCCCATCATACTCGCTCCCTCCTGGTGCGGTCCCTGATTCTCCGAAGCAATGGTCTCTGGCGCCGGCAGCTTGTTCCTGTGTTCAGCAGTCACATGGTACCGCTCATTAAAGTAATGAATATGCGCTCCACCCCTATGGGAGTGGAGTCGCGTCCATATTCATTATTTTAATGAGCGATACCACGTGACCGCTGAACACAGGAACAAGCTGCCGGCATCAAAGACCATCTGAGAAGCAGGGACCGCGCCGGGAGCAGGCGAGTATGATGTGACAGCCACCACTCCCCCTCCCCCGCCAACCCCCTGGGACAATGACTCGAGTATAAGTCGAGAGGGCCACTTTTAGCCTAAAAAAATGGGCTGAAAATCTAGGCTTCCACTCAAGTATGTACGTAGGTAGGGTGCAGACGCCCCACAGGTACATACCAGTCCTAGTAAATACTTTTCCAAACAAGTTGAGGCACCACACCAAATCCAAAGTTATAATGGGATATATATGTATATAATATATATAGATATAGATATATATATATATATATATATATATATATATATAGATAGATAGATAGATAGATAGATAGATAGATAGAGAGAGAGAGATATATATATATATATATAATTAGATGGTGGCCCGATTCTAACGCATCGGGTATTCTAGAATATGTTTGCGTAGTGTATAGCGCAGCCCACGCAGTACATTGCGCAGCCAACGCAGTACATTGCGCAGCCTACGCAGTACATTGCGCAGCCTACGCAGTACATTGCGCAGCCCACGTAGTATATTGCGCAGCCCACGTAGTATATTGCGCAGCCCACGTAGTATATTGCGCAGCCCACGTTGTATATTGCGCAGCCCACGTATATAGCAATGTGGGCATAATATCCCTGTAAAAAAAAAAAGAATTAAAATAAAAAAGTTATATACTCACCTTCCATTGGCGCCTGGATCCAGGAAGCGGTTACCGACGCTTGGGATCCACCGAAGCTCCACCGAGCCGCTGGCGCCGGCCGCCATCTTCCTTTCCCAGGATGCATTGCGAAATTACCCAGATGACTTAGCGGTCTCGTGAGACCACTAAGTCTTCTGGGTAATTTCGCAATACATCGCCAGGAACGGAAGATGGCGGCCGGCGGAATCGGCTCTGCGAACTACGGATGGTGAGTATAGCAGGTTTTTTTTTTTTATTATTATTATTTTTAACATTTTTAACATTACATTTTTTTACTATTGATGCCGCATAGGCTGCATCAATAGTAAAAAATTGGGGACACACAGGGTTAATAGCAGCGGTTACGGAGTGCGTTACCCGCGGCATAACGCGGTCCGTTACCGCCGGCACTAACCCTGTGTGAGCGGTGACCGGACAGCGTATGCGGGCGCCGGGCAGTGAGTGCGGGGAGTAAGGAGCGGCCATTTTCTTACTGACTGTGCGCGTCGCTGATTGGTCGTGGCAATGGTCATGGGCGTTTTGCGACTTGGATTCCATGACAGACAGAGGCCGCGACCAATGAATATCTGTGACAGAAAGACAGACAGAAGGACAGACAGACGGAAGTGATATATATATATATATATCTATATATATAATTGTCTAAGGGTTTTTCCGTCTGTCTGTCTGTCTGTCTGTCTGTCTGTCTGTCTGTCTGTCTGTCTGTCTGTCTGTCTGTCTGTCTGTCTGTCTGTCCTGGAAATCACTCCATATAAGGTATGGTCTACAAACAGGATACCTTATATGGAGTGGTCGGCGGTTTGTAGACCATACCTTATATGGAGTGGTCGGCGGTTTGTAGACCATACTTTATATGGAGTGGTCGGCGGTTTGTAGACCATACCTTATATGGAGTGGTTGGCGGTTTGTAGACCATACCTTATATGGAGTGGTCGACGGTTTGTCGGGCGGCCTCGACCAATCAGAGACTGTGGCCCGATTCTAATGCATCGGGTATTCTAGAATATGCATGTCCCCGTAGTATGTGATTCGCGGCAGACTGTGCCCGTCGCTGATTGGTCGAGGCAACCTTTATGACATCATCGTCGCCATGGCAACCATTATGACATCATCGTCGCCATGCTGTGCCCATCTCTGATTGGTCGAGGCCGCCCGACAAACCGTCGACCACTCCATATAAGGTATGGTCTACAAACCGCCAACCACTCCATATAAGGTATGGTCTACAAACCGCCAACCACTCCATATAAGGTATGGTCTACAAACCGCCGACCACTCCATATAAGGTATGGTCTACAAACCGCCGACCACTCCATATAAGGTATCCTGTTTGTAGACCATACCTTATATGGAGTGATTTCCAGGACAGACAGACAGACAGACAGACAGACAGACAGACAGACGGAAAAACCCTTAGACAATTATATATATACTAGACTGTGGCCCGATTCTAACGCATCGGGTATTCTAGAATATGGATCATGTCCCCGTAGTATATGGACAATGATGATTCCAGAATTCGCGGCAGACTGTGCCCGTCGCTGATTGGTCGAGGCAACCTTTATGACATCATCGTCGCCATGGCAACCATTATGACATCTATGTCGATACTGTGCCCGTCGCTGATTGGTCGAGGCCTGGCGGCCTCGACCAATCAGAGACGTGGGATTTCCAGGACAGACAGACAGACAGACAGACAGACGGAAAAACCCTTAGACAATTATATATATAGATAGATATATATATATATATATATATATATATATATATATATATATATATATATATATATATATATATATATATATATATATATATATATATATATATATATATATATATATATATATATATATATATATATAACAAACTTTTCAACCTTTTCCCACATATCATGCTTCATACATAAAGATACCAAATGTAAATTTTTGGTGAAGAACCAACAAGTGGAACACAATTGTAAAGTTGAATGAAATTTATTGATTATTTTAAATTTTTGTGGAAATTCAAAAACTGAAAAGTGGGGCGTGCAATATTATTCGGCCCCTTTAGGGTATGTGTCCACGTTCAGGAAACGCTGCGTTTTTGATGCTGCGTTTTTCCGCAGCATCAAAAACGCAGCGTCCAGATGTTACAGCATAGTGGAGGGGATTTCATGAAATCCCGACTCCACTATGCATTAAAAAACGCATGCGTTTTTGCCGCGAAAACGCATGCGCGGTGCGTTTTTTCAAAACACAGCATGTTGCTACAATGAGCAAAACACGCAGGCACACCGCAGGTGACCTGCCAGTGACCTCAGGTGCAGTTTTGGTCAGGATTTTACTTGCATAAAATCCTGACCAAAGCCTGAAGCAAACCTGAACGTGGACACATACCCTTACTGTCAGTGCAGCAAGCTCACTCCAGAAGTTCATTGTGGATCTCTGAATGATCCAATGTTGTCCTAAATGCCTAATGATGATAAATATAATCCACCTGTGTGTAATCAAGTCCCCGTATAAATGCACCTGCTCTGTGATAGTCTCAGGGTTCTGTTTGAAGCACAGCGAGCATCATGAAGAGCAAGGAACACAACAGGCAGGTCCGTGATACTGTTGTGAAGAAGTTTAAAGTCGGATTTGGATACAAAATGATTTCCAAAGCTTTAAACATCCCAAGGAGCACTGTGCAAGCGATCATATTGAAATGGAAGGAGTATCATGCCAATGCAAATCTACCAAGACCCGGCCATCTCTCTAAACTTTCATCTCAAACAAGGAGAAGACTGATCAGTGATGCAGCCAAGAGGCCCATGATCACTCTGGATGAACTGGAGAGATCTACAGCTGAGGTGGGACAGTCTGTCCATAGGACAAACATCAGTCATACACTGCACAAATCTGGCCTTTATGGAAGAGTGGCAAGAAGAAAGCCATTTCTCATAGATATCCATAAAAAGTGTTTAAAGTTTGCAACAAGCCACCTGGGAGACACACTAAATATGTGGAAGAAGGGGCTCTGGTCAGATGAAACCAAAATCGAACGTTTTGGCAACAATGCCAAATGATATGTTTGGCGTAAAAGCAACACAGCTCATCACCCTGAACATACAATCCCCACTGTCAAACATGGTGGTGGCAGCATCATGGCTTTGGCCTGCTTTTCTTCAGCAGGGACAGGGAAGATGGTTAAAATTGATGGGAAGGTGGATGGAGCCAAATACAGGACCATTCTTGAAGAAAACATGTTTGGAGTCTGCAAAAGACCTGAGACTGGGACGGAGATTTGTCTTCCAACAAGACAAAGATTACAAACATAAAACAAAATCTACAATGGAATGGTTCACAAATAAACATATCCAGGTGTTAGAATGGCCAAGTCAAAGTCCAGACCTCGATCCAATCGAGAATCTGTGGAAAGAGCTGAAGCCTACTGTTCACGAACGATCTCCATCAAACCTCACTGAGCTCAAGCTGTTTGCCAAGGAAGAATGGGCAAGAATTTCAGTCTCTCGATGTACAAAACTGATAGAGACATATCTCAAGCAACTTGCAGCTGTAATTGCAGCAAAAGGTGGCACAACAAAGTATTAAGTTAAAGGGGCCTAATAATATTGCACGCCCCACTTTTCAGTTTTTGAATTTCCAGAAAAATTTAAAATAACCAATACATTTTGTTCAACTTCACAATTGTGTTCCACTTGTTTTTGATTCTTTACCAAACACTTACATTTGGAATCTTTACGTTTGAAGCATGACATGTGGGAAAAGGTTGAATAGTTCCAGGGAGCCAAATACTTTTGCAAGGCACTGTATATATTAGCACCTAGTAGCACTAACTTTTGCAAGTATCACAGCTTGTAAATGCTTTTTGTAGACAGCCTAGAGTCTTTCAATTCTTGTTTGAGGGATCTTCATCCTTTCTTCCTTGGAAAATTCTTCCAGTTCTGTGAGATTCCTGGGTCATCTTGCATGCATTGCTATTTTGAGATCTAGCCACAGATTTTTGCTGATATTTAGATCAGGGGACTGTGAGGACCATTGTAAAACCTTCAGCTTGTGTCTTTTGAGTTAGTCTATTGTGGGTTTTCATGTGTGTTTAGGATCATTATCCATTTGTAGAAGCCATCCTCTTTTCAACGTCTGCTTTTTTTTTTACGGATTATATGTTTGCTCCAAGAATTTGTTGAAATTATATTGAATCCATTCTTCCCTCTACCCATGAAAACGTTCCCTGTGCCATTGGCTGCAATACGACACCAAGGCATGATTGATCCACACCCATGCTTAATGGTTGAAAAGATGTTCTTTTCCTGACATTTTGTGCCCTTTTGTCTCCACACATACCTTTTGATCCACCGGACTTGTTTCCAAAATGCATCAGACTTGTTTAGATGTTCTTTTGCACACTTCTGACTCTGAATTTTATGGTACGGACGCAGGAAAGGATTTCTTCTGATACTCTTCCATGAAGGCCATATTTGTGCAGATGTCTCTGAACAGTAGAACAATGTACCTCAACTCAAGAGTCTGCTAAATCTTCCTTAAGTTCTTTTGCAGTCAAGCGGGGTTATCATTTGCCTCTCTAGCAATCCTTCAAGCAGCTCTCACTGACATTTTGCTTGGTTTTCCAGACCTTATCTTAAACTCCACTGTTCCTTTCTGTCATGAATATACACAGCTCTGCTACACCCATTAGGTCTGTGTAAAGTACACACACACATCCATGGCTGCTGCATCTTCCTGACTTTGTAAGTGACATGCCAGCACAGACAGACACGCTGCAGCTGTGGTTCCCCCTCCCTAACATCCCCTCCTCCTTCTCCCTGCACTAAATAGCTTTTCTTCTCTGTCTGCCTGTGTAATTCGAAACCACTCCTTCCCTCCTCCCTCAGGAATGTGTGAGTTATCATTAAACCAGTCCTTTGTCTGAACCATGTGCTTCTTTGTGAATCAGAAGGTTATTCCAGATGAAATAACTCAACCCCAAGTAGTGATATAGGTGTGACAGTTACATATTTGAACTGTGCAATGATAGCGCTACACACCAGTGCGTTTTCTTATTTCCCGTGCCAGCGGAGTCCGAGAAAAGGATTCCTACTTAACTAGGTCACACAGCTACCCCATGTTTAGACTTAAATGTAAGCTAAGCTTGTGAGAAGACATGTAATACTTTCGTCGTCGCTCTACGAGGTCTCCAGCTCAAGATATGATGGTTAGGAGGTTTTCATGGGGTTCTGAGTCTCTCTGAGAAAAGAGGAGTGCATTTCATAACTCAGCCCACCCAGTGATGTCCCAACCAGCGGGTATATCTTTATCCTGCTAAGTTATGAGCAAGTCTTTTGCCCAGGAAGTCGGCTAACAAAAGCTCTGCAATCTGCTCTGATGCATTAGGATGTGTCGCCCTTCCCCCAGCACATGGCCTGCCATTATCTGAGAGAACTGTAAGTGCTTTTCATCTTTAATTCCTTTTTATTTTGTAATCGTTTTGTACATATTATAATTGTCTCATCTTGTAATATCGTTTTTTATACCTTTTGTAATCACTGCCTATTCTTTTTGGAGTAAAAGCTATAATATTTACTAGTGTTGTTCTCCTTGCTCTAAAACGTACCCCAAGTCCTCTGACCTAAGCCATTGCTACTGATTGGGTTGGCTCCTGACCCACTATTAATCATAAGAAATAGGAGCTGGCGGCAGCGCAGCGTGCTGAGCTTGTGGGGCAAAGCTGGCAGTGACGGAAAGGGTTTTATAAGTGTACTAGCTGTACTACCCATCCACCTCTCGTGTCTCCCCTTTTCCTCATAGTTTGTAAGCTTGAGAGCAGGGCCCTCATTCCTCCTGGTATCTATTTTGAACTGTGATTTCTGTTATGCTGTAATGTCTATTGTCTGTACAAGTCCCCTCTATAAGTTGTAAAGCGCTGCGGAATATGTTGGCGCTATATAAATAAAAATTATTATTATTATTATTATTATTACTACCCGGCTTCGCCCGGGGTAATAACTGCTGTTAGCAAAATAGAATGTGTTAACAATAATTTATTCTGCACAAAAAAAAACCACAAAACAAATAGATAGAAATGTAATTATTAAAAGGCAAAAACTAAGCTAATAGAAGCATTTTACAACATATATTTCAACACCAGAGATATTCCACACAGATTTAACTAAATTGGCCAAGTAATGTGAAGTAATCTTCTACTACTTATTCGAGAGCCTTTTGATAAACGACATTCTTAGTTTTTCCTTCAGGTGCAAAGACAAACAGATTTTTGGCTGTTCCAACTCTTGAACAGGCCACATAAAGTTGACCATGAGAAAAGCATGGAGATTGTAAATCTAAGCTAGCTGAAGAGCCCGGCGTTGCCTGGGCATAGTAAATATCTGTGGTTAGTTATAGCACCTCACTTCTCTTATTTTCCCATCACGCCTCTCATTTTCCCCATCACATCTTTCATTTTCCCCCTCACATCTCTCATTTTCTCCCTCACACTTCTCATTTTCCCCCTCACATCTCTCATTTTCCCCCTCACTCCTCTCATTCCCCCTAACACTTGTCATTTCGACCTCACATCTGTCATTTTCCGATCACTCCACTATTTTCCCTCACTCCTCTCATTTTGCACTCACACCTTTTCATTTTCACCTCACACCTCTCATTTTCACCTCAGTATATACATGTTTGTCATCTCCCTTATATATAGTATACACCTGTATGTCATCTCCTGTATATAGTATATACCTGTATGTCATCTTCCCTGTATATAGTATATACCTGTGTGTCATCTCACCTATATATAGTATATATCTGTGTCATCTCCTCCTGTATATAGTATATACCTGTATGTCATCTCCTCCTATACATAGCATATACCTGTATGTCATCTCCTCCTGTATATACTATATACCTGTGTGTCATCTCCTTCTGTATATAGTATATACCTGTATGTCATCTCCTGCTGTATGTAGTATGTACCTGTATGTCATCTCCTCCTCTATATAGTATATACGTGTGTCATCTCTCCTGTATATAGTATATATCTGTGTGTCATCTCCTCCTGCATATAGTATATACCTGTGTGTCATCTCCCCTGTAAATAGTATATACCTGTGTGTCATCTCCTCCTGTATATAGTATATATCTGTATGTCATCTCCTCCTGTATTAGACCTCGTTCACATGTTATTTGGTCAGTATTTTTACCTCAGTATTTGTAAGCTAAATTGGCAGCCTGATAAATCTCCAGCCAACAGTAAGCCCACCCCCTGGCAGTATATATTAGCTCACACATACACATAATAGACTGGTCATGTGACTGACAGCTGCCGGATTCCTATATGGTACATTTGTTGCTCTTGTAGTTTTTCAGCTTATTAATCAGATTTTTATTTTTGAAGGATAATACCAGACTTGTGTGTGTTTTAGGGCGAGTTTCGTGTGTCAAGTTGTGTGTTGAGTTGCGTGTGGCGACATGCATGTAGCGACTTTTGTGAGATGAGTTTTGTGTGGCAACATGCGTGTAGCAACTTTTTGTGTGTCGAGTTGCATGTGACAGGTTAGTGTAGCAAGTTGTGTGCAGCAAGTTTTGCGCATGGCGAGTTTTGCGCGTGGCGAGTTTTATGTGTGGTGCCTTTTGAGTATGTGCAAGTTTTGTGTGAGGCAACTTTTGCATGTGTTGCAACTTTTGTGCATGTGGCAATTTTTCCGCGTGTGCAAGTTTTGCGTGTGGCGAGTTTTCCATGAGGTGAGTTTTGCATGTGGAGAGTTTTGCGCGTGGCGAGTTTTGAGTGACGACTTTTGTGTTTCAACTTTTATGTGGCGAGGTTGGTGTATGTGTGGTGAAATGTGCGCTTAGGGTGGTATATGTGTTCGAGCACGTGGTAGTGTGTGGCGCATTTTGTGTGTGTGTTCATATCCCCGTGGTGGTGTGGTGATTATCCCATGTCGGGGCCCCACCTTAGCAACTGTACAGTATATACTCTTTGGCGCCATCGCTCTCATTCTTTAAGTCCCCCTTGTTCACATCTGGCAGCTGTTAATTTGCCTACAACACTTTTCCTTTCATTTTTTCCCCATTATGTAGATAGGGGCAAAATTGTTTGGTGAATTGGAAAGCGCGGGGTTAAAATTTCACCTCACAACATAGCTTTGACGCTCTCGGGGTCCAGACGTGTGACTGTGCAAAATTTTGTGCCTGTAGCTGCGACGCCTCCAACACTTTTCCTTCCACTTTTTCCCCATTATGTAGATAGGGGCAAAATTGTTTGGTGAATTGGAAAGCGCGGGGTTAAAATTTCACCTCACAACATAGCCTATGACGCTCTCGGGGTCCAGACGTGTGACTGTGCAAAATTTTGTGGCTGTAGCTGCGACGGTTCAGATGCCAATCCCAGACATACATACACCATACACACATACATACACACATTCAGCTTTATATATTAGACTAGCTGTACTACCCGGCTTCGCCCGGGGTAATAACTGCTGTTAGCAAAATAGAATGTGTTAACAAAAATTTATTCTGCACAAAAAAACCACAAAACAAATAGATAGAAATGTAATTATTAAAAGGCAAAAACTAAGCTAATAGAAGCATTTTACAACATATATTTCAACACCAGAGATATTCCACACAGATTTAACTAAATTGGCCAAGTAATGTGAAGTAATCTTCTACTACTTATTCGAGAGCCTTTTGATAAACGACATTCTTAGTTTTTCCTTCAGGTGCAAAGACAAACAGATTTTTGGCTGTTCCAACTCTTGAACAGGCCACATAAAGTTGACCATGAGAAAAGCATGGAGATTGTAAATCTAAGCTAGCTGAAGAGCCCGGCGTTGCCTGGGCATAGTAAATATCTGTGGTTAGTTATAGCACCTCACTTCTCTTATTTTCCCATCACGCCTCTCATTTTCCCCATCACATCTTTCATTTTCCCCCTCACATCTCTCATTTTCTCCCTCACACTTCTCATTTTCCCCCTCACATCTCTCATTTTCCCCCTCACTCCTCTCATTCCCCCTAACACTTGTCATTTCGACCTCACATCTGTAATTTTCTGATCACTCCACTATTTTCCCTCACTCCTCTCATTTTGCACTCACACCTTTTCATCTCACACCTCTCATTTTCACCTCAGTATATACATGTTTGTCATCTCCCTTATATATAGTATACACCTGTATGTCATCTCCTGTATATAGTATATACCTGTATGTCATCTCCCCTGTATATAGTATATACCTGCTGTGTGTCATCTCCCCTGTATATAGTATATACCTGTATGTCATCTCCTATTATATATAGTATATACCTGTATGTAATCTCCTCCTGTATATAGTATATACCTGTGTGTCATCTCACCTATATATAGTATATATCTGTGTGTCATCTCCTCCTGTATATAGTATATACCTGTATGTCATCTCCTCCTATACATAGCATATACCTATGTCATCTCCTCCTGTATATACTATATACCTGTAGGTAATCTGCTCCTGTATATAGTATATACCTGTATGTCATCTCCTGTATGTAGTATGTACCTGTATGTCATCTCCTCCTCTATATAGTATATACCTGTGTGTCATCTCTCCTGTATATAGTATATATCTGTGTGTCATCTCCTCCTGCATATAGTATATACGTGTGTCATCTCCCCTGTAAATAGTATATACCTGTGTGTCATCTCCTCCTGTATATAGTATATATCTGTATGTCATCTCCTCCTGTATTAGACCTCGTTCACATGATATTTGGTCAGTATTTTTACCTCAGTATTTGTAAGCTAAATTGGCAGCCTGATAAATCTCCAGCCAACAGTAAGCCCACCCCCTGGCAGTATATATTAGCTCACACATACACATAATAGACTGGTCATGTGACTGACAGCTGTCGGATTCCTATATGGTACATTTGTTGCTCTTGTAGTTTTTCAGCTTATTAATCAGATTTTTTATTTTTGAAGGATAATACCAGACTTGTGTGTGTTTTAGGGCGAGTTTCGTGTGTCAAGTTGTGTGTGTTGAGTTGCGTGTGGCGACATGCATGTAGCGACTTTTGTGAGATGAGTTTTGTGTGGCAACATGCGTGTAGCAACTTTTTGTGTGTCGAGTTGCATGTGACAGGTTAGTGTAGCAAGTTGTGTGCAGCAAGTTTTGCGCGTGGCGAGTTTTATGTGTGGTGCCTTTTGAGTATGTGCAAGTTTTGTGTGAGGCAACTTTTGCATGTGTTGCAACTTTTGTGCATGTGGCAATTTTTCCGCGTGTGCAAGTTTTGCGTGTGGCGAGTTTTCCATGAGGTGAGTTTTGCACGTGTGGCGAGTTTTGCATGTGGAGAGTTTTGCGCGTGGCGAGTTTTGAGTGGCGACTTTTGTGTTTCGACTTTTATGTGGCGAGGTTGGTGTATACGTGGTGAAATGTGTGCTGAGGGTGGTATATGTGTTCGAGCACGTGGTAGTGTGTGGCGCATTTTGTGTGTGTGTTCATATCCCCGTGGTGGTGTGGTGATTATCCCATGTCGGGGCCCCACCTTAGCAACTGTACAGTATATACTCTTTGGCGCCATCGCTCTCATTCTTTAAGTCCCCCTTGTTCACATCTGGCAGCTGTTAATTTGCCTCCAACACTTTTCCTTTCATTTTTTCCCCATTATGTAGATAGGGGCAAAATTATTTGGTGAATTGGAAAGCGCGGGGTTAAAATTTCACCTCACAACATAGCTTTGACGCTCTCAGGGTCCAGACATGTGACTGTGCAAAATTTTGTGCCTGTAGCTGCGACGCCTCCAACACTTTTCCTTTCACTTTTTCCCCATTATGTACGGTAGATAGGGGCAAAATTGTTTGGTGAATTGGAAGGCACGGGGTTAAAATTTCACCTCACAACATAGCCTATGACGCTCTCGGGGTCCAGACGTGTGACTGTGCAACATTTTGTGGCTGTATCTGCGACGGTTCAGATGCCAATCCCGGACATACATACACACATACATACACATTCAGCTTTATATATTAGATTGCCTGGCTGAGACTGGGAATGCTATATCGCCCTCACTGCAGCGTACCCAATAGCCAGTAAACAAGTAGGCAGCCTTTCTGGCGACTAATTATCCTAGGTGCAGTTCTCTGACTGACCTGAGGGTAAGGGGGGGTGCCAGAGAGCTGCAAGTTCCAAACTGGAACTGGGAAGTGGGATATAAATAAATCCCTTAAGAAAGAACTGGGGCAACCAAACATCCCCTGTTCATGACACTGTTGACTGCCTTTTCTTAATTACATTTCGATCTGAGGAAAGGGCAACTTGAAAATGTTATGCTATCTTCTGATAGCTTTTTCCTGCTTTGTGGGCCTCCACCATTTTTCAAACTCCTAGGCAGCTGCTTAGAAGAACCCATGGCTGCAGTTTTTTGCAAGAAAGGTGAGAGGAGGCTGGGTTTTTATAAAGCTGGTAAATTTGCATCACCTGGCTTTTCCTATTGATAATGGTGAACAAGCCATAACCCTAACAGGCTAATTAAGTTCTGAAACCTTGGTCAGTTATCTGTGCACACAAATCTTCACTGTTAAAATGTAAAAATACAAAGGAAATGTGTCATCTTTAACTTTTGGCCTGTTAGAGATCATTTCATCTTCAGCTTGCTTAACTGTTCACAACAGCAACAATTTTGACCAGGGGTGCCCAAACTTTTATATGCCCAGTTACAAACGACAAGATGAGACGCGTAATAGGTCCATTTATACTGCACAATAAATGTGAACTTGCATTCATGGAAACAGTTGACTCATGATAAGTCTAAAGAGGCTTGCTATCAGAATGCCCTATTGATTTGTGCAAAAGGTTATCGCTCTCGGCAGCACAGCATACCGTACAAGAGGTCTCGTGATGCCGAGAGCAATGGCAGCCTATGTGCACCGAACAGTCTATTATGGATCGTTCATTGCACATCTGAGGCCAGGTTAGTCTTTCTAAACTGGCTATGAAACGACTGCCAACGGGCAACATGTTGCCAGTCAGCGATGGTTACACACTACTCATTGTGCCGTGAAAAAGCACTTTCAGATTTGATGTGTAGTGGTTTCCGATAAGACGCTTGGATTTTTCTGTTGCAGCGTAGAGCAATCATTATATCCGATCCATTAATTGACAACTTCTGTCTTTATAGCTATGATCTTGGGATGGAGAATCGTGATCTAACTGATGATAAAGTCACCACCGAAGCTGCTGAAGCAATCAAAAAATACAATGTTGGAATCAAATGTGCCACCATTACACCCGATGAGAAGAGGGTTGAAGAATTTAAGTTGAAGCAAATGTGGAAGTCCCCAAATGGAACCATCCGAAATATTTTAGGAGGAACTGTATTCCGAGAGGCCATTATCTGCAAGAACATCCCTAGGCTTGTGTCCGGATGGGTTAAGCCCATCATTATTGGCCGTCACGCTTATGGGGATCAGGTTAAGCTGCATGTTTGATATGTTATCTGTTACACATGTAGCTGCCAATCGGTGGGGATGGGGGTTATATAGAGCTCAGGAATATGGAAGAGTAACTAGTCTTCTACTGATAATCTCCTGACAGTAATTTTATCAATACTACAGCAAGTAGCCCAGTAAGTGACACATTTTTGGAATTGGGGATCTCTGTCTCTACATTATGCTGTTCTCAAATTAGGTGGCAAAATCCTGGTGACAGATTCCCTTTAATTTGCACTTTTATTTTCTTTTGGTCCAAACCTGTTTTCAGGTCCTCATGAAACTGCGGCTGTGTATTTCCTTGGCCGTGCTGACTGCGAAGAGAAAATGTAGCCAATAATGGCAGGGCCCCGGTCCTTTGTCACTTAGTCCAGTATAGGCCATTATTCTTCATATCCCCTTACTGGCCACACACAGTCTGGACCTCCACGTAACACCCACACGGATGGGCGGCAAACTCTTCATGTAACATGTCACATTGTAACAAATGCAGATGTTGCTTTGAAGTTCTGCCTAAGGCCCGTTTCACACTTGCATCGGTACGGGTCCGTCGCTAAGCGTCGGCGCGCTATACCGACGCACGTTGTGAAATTTCGGCACAACGTGGGCAGCGGATGCAGGTTTTCAACGCATCCGCTGCCCATTGTAAAGTCCCGGGGAGGAGGGGGCGGAGTTCCGGCCGCGCATGCGCGGTAGGAAATGGCGGACCCGACTTACAAAAAACGTTCCCTTGAACGTTTTTTCGTGACGGCGGTCCGCCAAAGCACAACGCATCCAGTGCGCGACTTATGGCCATACGTCGCGATCCGTTGGCAAGTCTGCGGGCACATTTGCAGGATCCGTTTTTTACCCAAAACAACGGATTGCGACGGATTCCAAAAAACACTAGTGTGAAAGTAGCCTAAGACAGCAACATGGAGATCAGTATAAACATATAAGTACTTAAAAAATGATGATGATCCGTGTCTAATATGTAATAACTAAATCAGTGGTTACAATTAGAGTTGATCAAATCTCCTGGAATTTCACATAGGCAGATTAACTCACTTTAACTGCAGGAATTCAATGATCTTGGATTAAATTTCCTGCTGTTTGAATTGGCCAGAAAGGGGTAAATAAATCCCCCCAAACCTTGTACTCCTCTCTCCTCGGCCCTCCCCATACCTGTCCCTCTTCTGTCGGTCCTCAGATCTGCTCTTTTACTTCTTCTACAGTCATGGACAAAAATTTTGAGAATGAGACAAATATTAATTTTTCAAAAGTCTACTGCTTCATTTTTTCTAATGGCAATTTGCATATACTCCTGAATGTCAGAGTGATCAGCTTAACAGCAATTACTGTACTTGCAAAGTCAATATTTGCCCAGAAAATGAACTTTAACCCCCAAAACACATTTCAACATCATTGCAGTCCTGCCTTAAAAGGAGCAGCTAACATCATTTTAGTGATTAATCCATTAACACAGGTGTGGGTGTTGATGAGGACAGGGCTGGCGATCAATCAGTCATGATTAAGTAAGAATGACATCACTGGACACTTTAAAAGGAGGCTGGTGCTTGGTATCAGTTTCTCTTCAGTTAACCATGGTTATCTCTAAAGAAACACGTGCAGCCATCATTGCACTGCACAAAAATGGCCTAACAGGGAAGAGTATCGCAGCTACAAAGATTGCACCTCAGTCAACAATCTATCGCATCATCAAGAACTTCAAGGAGAGAGCTTCCATTGTTGTAAAAAAGGCTCCAGGGCGCCCAAGAAAGACCAACAAGCGCCAGGACCGTATCTTAAAACTGTTTCAGCTGCGGGATCGGACTACCAGCAGTGCCGAGCTTGCTCAGGAATGGCAGCAGGCTGGTGTGAGTGCTTCTGCACGCACTGTGAGGCGGAGACACTTTGAGCAAGGCCTGGTTTCAAGGAGGGCAGCAAAGAAGCCACTTCTCTCCAGAAAAAACATCAGGGACCGACTGATATTCTGCAAAAGGTACAGGGAGTGGACTGCTGAGGACTGGGGCAAAGTCATTTTCTCTGATGAATCCCCTTTTCGATTGTTTGGGACATCTGGAAAACAACTTATTCAGAGAAGAAGAGGTGAGCACTACCACCAGTCTTGTCTCATGCCAACTGTAAAGCATCCTGAAACCATTCATGTGTGGGGTTGCTTCTCAGCCAAGGGAATCGGCTCACTCACAGTCTTGCCTAAAAACACAGCCATGAATAAAGAATGGTACCAGAATGTCCTCCAAGAGCAACTTCTCCCAACCGTCCAAGAGCAGTTTGGCGCCCAACAATGCCTTTTCCAGCATGATGGAGCACCTTGCCATAAAGCAAAGGTGATAACTAAATGGCTCATGGAACAAAACATAGAGATTTTGGGTCCATGGCCTGGAAACTCCCCAGATCTTAATCCCATTGAGAACTTGTGGACAATCATCAAGAGACGGGTAGACAAACAAAAACCAACAAATTCTGGCAAAATGCAAGCATTGATTATGCAAGAATGGACTGCTATCAGTCAGGATTTGGTCCAGAAGTTGATTGAGAACATGCCAGGGAGAATTGCAGAGGTCTTGAAGAAGGGTCAACACTGCAAATATTCACTTGCTGCATTAACTCATTCTAACTGTCAATATAACCTATTGGTACTCATAATATGATTGCAATTATATTTCTGTATGTGATATAAACATCAGACAAACACTAATAAAAACCAGAGGGCAGCAGATCATGTGAAAATATAATTTTGGTGTCATTCTCAAAACTTTTGGCCATGACTGTATTCTCCTTCTAGTAGGATCATCTGTTCAATAGGCCCAACTCGGAGGCGTAGCTAGGGGTTTGGTTCAGGGGGGCGAAACTTCTCAATGGGCCCCTAACCAGGTAACCTTGATTACAACTGGATGACGCAACCTAATAGTGAAGGAGAACCTCAGCAGATGACCCTCGCTGAAAATACCGTAATCTCTATATAAAGATCAACATAGATATTACCGCCCTATGGTCAGTGGTAGATACCAGTCCTACAGAACATGTAAGAGATCACAGTACAGTTACAGATAATGACTTACAGCTGACTTTCTTTCTGATGGAGTCGTTCACTTTTTTCACGTCTTTTCCATCTGGCCCAGACCAACATGACCACTTCTTCCAGCCAGGACTCGGCTGCAGAGTATACAACAAACACATTTCACTTCTCACATTTTCAGCACTGACCCCAATGGAACTATTCCCAACCTGCAAAAACTCCTCATCCTGCTGACACCCCAATGTTCAGCAGCTGCTGCCATATGTGTTTCCATTACTGCACCTGCTGTGTGTTTCTGTTCCCTCTAAATTCTAAAGCAACTTTCTAGAATATAGTAATGCCGGGTGCAAGTGCCCTAGAAAACAGTGCCCACATTCTGTCCCCTAAAAAGTAATATTGCCCTGTGTGTGCCCCTTTTGACAGTGACCGTTACAGTCACCTGAGTTCACCTTTAACAATAAGTGCCCACTTTACATTTATTAATGATCTCTCACCCCTGTACAGCTCCCCTATACACAATATGATGCTCTCTTATACACAGTATAATGCCCCCTCATTGTGTATATATACTGACCCCTTAATATCCCTCAAACTGTTTAATGACTCAACACTGTATGATGGCCCAGCCACTGTAATCTCCACACTGTTTGATGACCCCCTAGAAAGCCTCCATATAGCATAATACACCAAATAGTCCTCAATATAGTATAATGTATTCCTCATAGGCCTCTATAGTATAATGCACTCCCCATAGGCCTCCATATAGTATAATGCACTCCCCATAGGCCTCCATATAGTGTAATGCACTCCCCATAGGCCTCCATGTAGTATAATGCACTCCCCATAGGCCTCCATGTAGTATAATGCACTTCCCATAGGCCTCCATATAGTGTAATGCACTCCCCATCAGGGGTGGATTAAGGGTAGCCAGGGCCCCGGGCTGTTCAGACATTGTGGGCCCCCCTGGTCATGTGACCGGGGTCATGTGACGGGGGTCATGTGACGGGGGTCACGATATACCTGAACCAGATTATTCCAGAAAAATGGCCGGGCCCTACTCTACTGTAACCTGTTAAATATTTGTTAAAATATGCAATAAAATGTAGGTATATTTTGACCAATATCACATACAAGGAACAAATACCACCGCACCATATCAAGACCACATATTACCACCACTTGGTGACTAAATAGCACATACAAGGGACAAATGCCACAACACCATTTCCAGACCACATATTACTACCACATAGTGACTGAATACCACAATACTGATCAGTAATAATAATAAAAAAAAACAAAAAAACACAATGCTATCACCATAATTGCCAGTATTCACAGGAGATCTGTACTTAGTAAGCAGTGTCTGTGTACAGGTAATATACAGTGTATAGTGTCAGTGTATAGGTAACAATGACTCACCAGAGACGTCTCTAGGTGAAGTCCTTCATCTTTGATCCAGCACAGACCGCCATCATTTCTTCCAGCCAGGGCTTGTTTCTGCAGGAAATAACAGTTATCTCAAGTTCTGCTTGCAGAACACATTACTTAATTTTTCCCAATTTCTACATTACACCACATGAAGAAAAAAAGGCGATATAGTGTCACTCTGCACAGTAACAGGACCGCCCCCCCCCCCCATTTAAAACAGTATACTCAAAAAATAAAATAAATACATCACTGCAGTAATAATATCCCTTAATTAGCCCCTATGGTAATAATATTCCCCATCCTGGCCCGTGTATCTCATTCCTGGCTCCTGCAATATGTTCTCACATCCTGCTCTCAGTCATGAGTATCCATTCTTTCTACCCCATATGATTTCCCCATCCTGCCCCATCTGTCTCCATCATATCCATCCTGCCCCATGATCCAATCCTGCCCCAGCCCCATGTCTTTCATTCTGCCCCATGTCTACAATCATGCCCTGTATCTACATTCTGCCCATGCCTCCAGTCCTGCCCCCAGTGTGTCCAGCAATCTGCCCCAGTATGTCAAGCATCAGCATTGCCCCCAGACCAGTGTGTCCAGCAATCTGCCCCAGTGTGTCCAGCTGCCAGCATATTACCACCAGTGTGTCCAGCAATCTGCCCCAGTGTGTCCAGCAATCATCTGCCCCAGTGTGTCCTCCAGCATTGCCCCCAATGTCTCCAGCATTGCCCCAGTGTGTCCACAATCTGCCCCAGACTCCAGCATTGCCCCAGTCAGTGTCTCCAGCAATCATCTGCCCCAGTGTCTCCAGCATTGCCCCAGTGTCCACAATCTGCCCCAGACTCCAGCATTTCCCCTTGTCAGTGTCTCCAGCAATCATCTGCCCCAGTGTCTCCAGCATTGCCCCAGTGTGTCCACAATCTGCCCCAGACTCCAGCATTGCCCCAGTGTGTCCAGCAATCATCTGCCCCAGTGTGTCCCCCAGCATTGCCCCCAGTGTCTCCAGCATTGCCCCAGTGTGTCCACAATCTGCCCCAGACTCCAGCATTGCCCCAGTCAGTGTCTCCAGGCTCCAGCAATCATCTGCCCCAGTGTGTCCTCCAGCATTGCCCCCAGTGTCTCCAGCATTGCCCCAGTGTGTCCACAATCTGCCCCAGTCAGTGTCTCCAGCATTGCCCCAGTGTCTCCAGCAATCATCTGCCCCAGTGTGTCCTCCAGCATTGCCCCCGGTGTCTCCAGCATTACCCCAGTGTGTCCACAATCTGCCCCAGTCAGTGTCTCCAGCATTGCCCCCAGTGTCTCCAGCATTGCCCCAGTGTGTCCACAATCTGCCCCAGACTCCAGCATTGCCCCAGTCAGTGTCTCCAGCATTGCCCCAGTGTGTCCAGCAATCATCTGCCCCAGTGTGTCCTCCAGCATTGCCCCCAGTGTCTCCAGCATTGCCCCAGTGTGTCCACAATCTGCCCCAGACTCCAGCATTGCCCCAGTCAGTGTCTCCAGGCTCCAGCAATCATCTGCCCCAGTGTGTCCTCCAGCATTGTCCCCAGTGTCTCCAGCATTGCCCCAGTGTGTCCACAATCTGCCCCAGTCAGTGTCTCCAGCATTGCCCCAGTGTCTCCAGCAATCATCTGCCCCAGTGTGTCCTCCAGCATTACCCCAGTGTGTCCACAATCTGCCCCAGTCAGTGTCTCCAGCATTGCCCCAGTGTCTCCAGCAATCATCTGCCCCAGTGTGTCCTCCAGCATTGCCCCCAGTGTCTCCAGCATTGCCCCAAGTGTCCAGCATTGCCACAGTGTGTCCAGCAATGTGATCTGCCACAGTGTGTCACTGACTGACTGACTGCACTGCAGTGTCCAGCATTATAATCCGCCCTGGGCCCTGATTATTGCCGTTAGGTCACGGTGGTTAGCAAATAACAAAAAAAAAAGAGTTCTCCTCACCTGACCTGTGCGCTCCAGCGGCGAGCTCCCTCCAACAGCACGCACTCGCCGGCGACTGACAATGATGTCAGACGCCGGCGAGTCTCGCGACGTGTGTGCTGCGCCTGCGGCCGACTTCAGCTGCCAGCCTCCAATTGGCTGGCTGGTGGCTGTTAACTATTGACGTGCGGGCCCGTGCCCGCACGTCAATAGGAAACCGACGCAGTGGTGACAGTAGGGGCCCGGTGAGCAGATGAGATGGGGCCCGATGTGGGCCCCCTCTCTCTGCCCACCGGGTCCGGGCCCTAATGATACTTACATACGCCAGTCAGTCAGGGGGGCACGTCCATGCACGGTGCACTGCAGACAGTAATGGCGGCGGCCAATCTGTGCGGTAGCCCAGGGCCCCCCCCCACACCACTGGGCCCTGGGCTACCGCCCATATTGACCCTCTAATAATCCGCCCCTGCTCCCCATAGACTTCCATATAGTGTAATGCACTCCCCATAGGCCTCCATATAGTATAATACACTCCCGATAGGCAGACTCTATAGTATAATGCAGCCCTTAATATAATGCATCCCATAGGCAGCCTCTGTAGTGTAATGCAGACCCATAGGCAGCCTCTATAGTATAATGCAGCCCCTATTATAATGCATCCCCACAGGCAGCCGCTATAGTGTAATGCACCCCCATAGGCAGCCGCTATAGAATAATGCAGCCCCTAATATAATGCACCCCCATAGGCAGCCTCTATAGTATAATGCAGCCTCATAAAAAAAATTAAAAAAAATAAATACTCGCCTCTCTCCCTCCAGATTCCTCCGGTGCTCCGAGCTCCCGCTCATCTCCGGACCGCAGGTGCCGAGTAGTAGCGTTATCGCGACCGCTGTCAGTGTCGACATCGGTGATGTCAGACGCTGACGGGGATGATTGGAGAGGGAGCGTAATGCTTCTCTCATCAATGCGGTCAGCTGTATCAGCTAGATGCTGACACAGTTGAACTTGCGATGACGGGCAGGGGGCCCACTGCGGGCTCCCCCCCCCCCACCTGCTCAGGGACCCCTTAGCGGCCAGGCAGAAGAGCAGGAAGATCGATTCTCCCTCCTCTGCCATAGAATATAACTGTATTGGCGCGATGTGCATGCCAGTACAGTTACAGTAGTGTAGCTCTGGGTGGGCCCCCTCAGAGCGCGGGGTCCTGGGCATCCGCCCCTCTGCCTCCTCCGGTAGCTACGCTACTGGCCCAACTGCATCACATGGGGCGCAGTGCACATCATTAAAAAGTACTCCCATCAAAATGTTTATTCTAATATATTGCAATCATCATTTTAGAATTCTTCTGTTTTTCATTAGGTCCATGACATCATGTGATTAAACACTGACTAGCTTAATCCTTCTAAGCTCTATGTAGAAACAGGAGGTCAATTTTCCCTGTATACGTCACCATTCAATGTATAAGACAATGAAAGGGGGAAGAGCGGAACAGCTGAGTCAGGAGTTGAGTGGAATATGATACTTCCTGTTTGTACATAGAGCAGAGAAGAGCGAACAATTAGCTGGGTAGAAAGGCAAAATGAGCAATTGTAAGTACATGATATGATGACTGCAATATATTAAGAGGATAAAAACATTGTTGGGTGCTCTTCTTTAGTATACGCCACAGCCCATGTGATAGAATGGGACCTAGTGAATGGAAGACTCGGCCAGAAGGCAGATGCAAGAGCCAATCTGTGTCCCGGTGGTGGCAGAACAGGGAGTACTGAGGAGAAGTGAGTATGTTTGGGAAGAATATTGCAGATATAATTTCAGGCCAATCATTTGTATCCTATTTGGTCTGGGATTATAAACCCTCTTTCCTTTGTCCAGCCGGAAGTTCAATATCCTCAAAACCTTAAGGATAAAGCTGGCACCTAGTTCACTAGGGGGGTCAAGCCTCCAAAAGCTGTGAATGACAGATCTCACACCATGAGCCAGCCAGCTCAGAGCAGGGCAAACTCTTGCTAGCAATATAGAATCATGCTGAAGCTGCCAAATAACAATCTAAAAACATAATTTATAAGTAGTGATGAGCGAATATACTCGTTACTCGAGATTTCTCGAGCATGCTCGGGGGTCGTCCGAGTATTTTTTAGTGCTCAGAGTTTGTTTTTCTTGCTGCAGCTGAATGATTTACATGTGATAGCCAGCATAAGTACGTGTGGGGATTCCCTAGCAACCAGGCAACCCCCACATGTACTTATGCTGGTTATCAGATGTAAATCATTCAGCTGTGAAAAGAAAAACTGAAACTCCGAGCACTAAAAAATACTCAGAGGACCCTCGAGCATGCTCGAGAGATCTCGATTAACGAGCATATTCGCTCATGACTATTTATAATGAGTTCTGGAGATGATATACATCCTAGTCGTACATTGTGTACATTTTCAACATCTCTGGAACAAACTGAACGCCTCTCAGGGTCTCGATCTGTTCTAACACCCTAGGCAGAGGAGATATGTAGAATGGCCATTAAAAATCAGATAGCAGAGATGTGTTTAGCTTTAACACGTAGCAGGGGCATGGCTGGATCCGATGGCACCAAAAACGCCTTCCCAGGACCTCTTATTAAAGAGTTATGACTCCTCTTAGGTTTTGGAGTTTTTAGATGCTAGAGGCAAGGGGACAGGATTTGGGTTCAGCTCAGTGGGCAGGAGCGTAGAGATCTAAAGGGGAGAAAGGCTAGTGTAGATCCATGTGGTCTCTCGCTCTGTTATGCATTCCGGGGTTCATGTCAAGTAACATGTTGTGAAGGACCTAGGAGCCAGCTTGGCAGCCCATGCCCCCTGCGACCCAGCGCACACGTGGTCGAACATCAACCCCGTAATTGACATGATCCATCTACTTATATCTTTGTCCTACCACTATTGTATTTGCATATCTGACCATTGTATATGTACAACCACCATGTATATAGTGTATTGTCTAATGTGGCCTTAAGGTGATTGAATATAAAATTTACCCTTGGGCTGCTCTTTTACCTCAATCCACACATCTGTTTCTCAGTTGAACATTCCATGCAACCTGGGCTGGTTTCTGGCACGATATAATCCAGTTAACGGACCACGCTTATATCTACTGGTGACATTACTAACAGGCTGGCAGCGCGCTCTTTCACTGGTGATAGTGAAAGGGGCCTGTCATGGTTGTGAGTGAGTGTGGTGCCATGTCAATGACCAGGGGGCTACATCCCTGGGCCCTTGTGGACAAGGGGCGTCTGTGTAAAACTGTGCAAGCTGATCTTACATGTTCCCAGGGAGTACGGGATGTCACGTTGGTGAAAATGGGGAGACCGCATTACGTGATCAGTCTGACTTAATAGAGATGTCAGGTAGGGTGCCAAGGTGCTGTTTGATCAGTGTTTTTTTGTGTTTTTTTTTAACCCCTTTCCATCCTGTTGGACACAATTTTGCAAGATTATGGACATCGTTTTTCTGGATTTGCTTGAAGCAAATCACAAATAAATTGTTATGTTTTTTTTTTAATTTGAGGGGTATTTTACTCACTAGTCCCTAGTTACAATGTGCTGGCTTCCCTATAGATTAAAACTCAAGTAATATGTAATTTTTCGTGTTACATTTTCTTGTATTTTCTTTCAATTAACATTACTTGTTTGAATTCCAGTACAGAGCCACAGACTTTGTGGTCCCTGGCCCCGGCAAGGTGGAAATATCATTCACTCCTAAAGATGGCGGAGAACCAATAAAATATGTTGTACATAATTTTGAAGGTTAGTGTTCAGTTGATGTGGGACCCAAATTTCAGAGTGTCTATTCAATGCAAGGCTTTTTATTTTTGTGCAAACTATGAAGCATGTGGACACCACTACAAGCCCCTCAAAAGGCGTATGCACACAAGGTAGAATTATCACATCTGAATTAAGTAACTTTAAAGGTAAGTAGAGATGAGCAAATCCATTCAATGAAAATTGAATTTGTATAAAATTTTTAGGAACTCGATGAACCCACCAAACTAAAACAAGTTGTGTTTCACTTTCTGTGAATCGCCTAAAATTGCTGCCTCTATTTTACATATTGCAAAAAATGAATCAGCCAGAGAAGGACCACATAGCTTTGGGCGGACTTCCCCATATCACCTTGCAACAGTCACGTCACATATTATAGCACAGCCAATCAGGAGGGACTGTCACAGTCTGTATAAAAGCAGAGGCAGGAAATGCAGCAGACATTTTGTGGTGAGTCAGGATTGTGAGAGGACCACACAGGTTATAGCTGAGATATATGGAGAGGAAGTCATACATGTTTTTCAGGGCAGTTAGAGGCTCGAGAAAATTCGGCAAGTCTGGCAAATGTGACATTTCAAAAGATTTGTTCTGAGTTTTTTTTGACGCTTTAAAAAAAAAAGAAAAAAAAAAAGATTTTTCCTGAGAAAACCAATGCGGCAAACACTGCTTTTCAGGGCCTTTCTCTTTACCTGAAGAGGTTTTGGATGATCGTTTTCCTAAAGTGTTCTTTGCAGCCTATTGATTTGACAGTGTCCAGTTTGGAGATATTTCCTACAGGATCCATTCAAACTAGTAACACACGCTTTTTTTTTTTTCATACATCAGCCATTTTTAAAAAACTGCTTTAGTGTTTATTTCCACGACATCTTTTTCAGGCTGGAAGTGAAAGACCTATTAGTAAACTCTCAAAAGAATGAACAAGTGCATGTCTGTGCAACAAGGACTCACCGAGCTTATGATCAGGCTTTTGAAAATCTTTTCAACACTTCAAGTTTCTAAAAACGCCAAATGGTTAAAACAAGTGGTGTTCTTTCTTCTGGCATTTTCCGCTCAGTGGGAAAGCTGAAAAGATGCCTGAATGACAACCGGATGTCTTTTGGAGCATTTTGCTATAGGTTTTGTTTAAAAAACAAACAAACAAAAGAAACCTGCTATCCGCTTTTTCATAGTTCAGTGGAGTGAAAAAAAAAAAAAAAACATCCAGAAAGTGTCAGTGAAATAAGACATGAAAACAATTATGGTAAAACCATCCAAGAAACGGCCGATGGGAAAAATGCTCAGGAAATGACTAAAAATGTCACAAAAGACATTAAAAAAACAAAAAAAACGCTAGCGTTCCCTTGAAAAGCTTAATGGGGTTACTTGAGTTTAGAAGCCTTCGTGTACACTGATCCTTAGGATAAAGAAACTTCAAAAGACTCTTCATATGAACAACACAACAACGTGGATTTCCTACATAGTCATAGGGTATTCCAAGTGTTTTTGAAGAGTATTTTGGAGCATAACAGCTTCAAAACATTCCTCAGAAAACTCTGTGTGAAAATGGCTTAAGTAACTTTGACTTACTTGTTTTATTACTTGCTTTGCCAAGGTGTGTTTTCTAAACACTTCACTACAAAATGTCTTACCCATTGTCTGACGGCAGTAGATCTGAATCCACATGTAATATTCAGCCTCCACTGTATTAACCTGCCAGGAGATTTTTTTTCTCATTAATGTTTTTCTTGTCCTGTAGACTGCGGAGGGGTTGCCCTTGGCATGTATAACACTGACCAATCCATTAGAGACTTTGCCCACAGCTCCTTCCAGATGGCCTTGGTTAAAAGTTGGCCTCTGTATATGAGCACCAAAAACACAATCCTGAAGCGATACGATGGACGTTTCAAGGACATTTTCCAGGAGATCTATGAGAAGTACGGTATACTGTTTTTTTCACCCCATGTTTCATTAGACTTTCATGTGATCAAATAATCGCTGACTCTCCATTAAGATCGTCCCTCCCAGCTATGAATGACAACTCACATGCTGCAGTACTAATTTGCTAAGTCCATGATGATCAAACTCCTACTTTCTGCATGCCGGATGCAGAGACTCCCCAGATATTGACTGTAATCGCAAATAACTGCAATCTTTACATGCAATTGAATGGGGAATCCACATCCCTGTTCACATGGTCAGAGTTTTTGACAATGCAACATATGTAAGTATCAACAACACAGAATACTATAGAGTGTTTTAAAGTCTCTCAAATTTAATTTTATTGATAAAAGCACCAATATTTAAAAATCTGTCAAACAGAGTAACTTAATGGTGGACTGCGAAGTGCAGGCCTTATTAATCATGTTATTAATGTTGAAAGACCGTTCAAAGATCATTCAAAATAATTTATATAAAGGATATCAAAAAACAAAATTTGGTTTAACCCAATATACAGCTCTGGCAAAAATTAAGAGACCGCTGCAAAATTTTCAGTTTGTCTGATTTTTCTCTTTATAGGTATATTTTTGAGTAAAATGTAAATTGTTCTCTTATTCTATAAACTACTGACATTTCCGAAGTTCCAAGCAATACATTTTGGATTTGTTTTCTGAAAATGAGAAATGGTCAAAATAACAACAAAAATGCAGTGCTTGCAGACCTCAAATAATGCAAAAAAAAAAGTTCATAATCATTTAGAAACAACAATACTATTGTTTTAACTCAGGAAGAGTTCAGAAATCAATATTTTGTGGAATAACTATGATTTTTAATCACCGCTTTCATGCGTCTTGGCATGCTTTCCACCAGTCTTTCACACTGCTTTTGGGTGACCTTATCCCACTCCTGGTAGAAAAATGTAAGCAGTTCTTCTTTGTTTGGTGGCTTGTGACTATCTATCTGCCTCTTGATTACATTCCATAGGTTTTCAATGGGGTTCAGGTCTGGAGATTGGGCTGCCCTTGACAGGGATTTGATGTAGTGGTCCTTCATCCACACCGTGATTGACCTAGCTGTGTGGCATGGCGCATTGTCCTGCTGGAAAAACTAGTCCTCAGAGTTGGGGAACATTGCCTGAGCAGAAGGAATCAACTCTTTTTCCAGGATAACCTTGTATGCGGCTTGATTCATACGTCCTTAGCAAAGAACAACCTGCGTAATTCCAGCCTTGCTGAAGCATCCCCAGATAATCACCGATCCTCCACCAAATTTCACAGCAAGGCACTGTGGCTTGTATGCCTCTCCAGGTCACCGTCTAACCATTAGATAACCAGGAGTTAACCTGGGGATGCTTCAGCAAGGCTGGAATTGGGCAGGTTAATCTTTGCAAAGGACATATGAATCAAGCCGCATATAAGGTTATCCTGGAAAAACAGTTGATTCCTGCTGCTCAGGAAATGTTCCCCCAACCCTGAAGACTGTTTTTTTCCAGCAGGACCATGCGCCATGCCACACAGCTAGGTCAATCAAGGTGTGGATGAAGGACCACCACATCAAATCCCTGTCATGGCCAGCCCAATCTCCAGACCTGAACCCCATTGAAAACCTCTGAAATGTAATCAAGAGGAAGATGGATAGTCACAAGCCATCAAACAAAGAAGACTGCTTAAATTTTTGTACCAGGAGTGGCTTAAGGTCACCCAAAAGCAGTGTGAAAGACTGGTGGAAAGCATGCCAAGACGCATGAAAGATGTGATTAATAATCATGGTTATTCCACAAAATATTTATTTCTGAACCCTTCCTAAGTTAAAACATTAGTGTTGTTGTTTCTAAATGATTATGAACTTGTGTTGTGTTTTTTTTGTTTTTTTTTGCATTTTTAGAGGTCTGCAAGCAATGCATTTTTGTTGTTATGTTGACCATTTCTCATTTTCAGAAAACAAATCCAAAATGTATTGCTTGGAACTTCGGAAATGTCAGTAGTTTATAGAATATAAGAACAATTTACATTTAACTCAAAAATATACCTATAAAGAGAAAAATCAGACAAACTGAAAATTTTGCAGTGGTCTCTTAATTTTTGCCAGAGCTGTATATGCTGCTTGATGCAGATTTTGGTTACATAATACTCAATTCTGTATAAAGACATTGTATGTTCTAACATAGCCAAGCAATAAATGACTTACAAAATGGAAAAAGCTCATGTGTGATGTGGTCCAAAAACGATGTATGTTTCACCCTTACTCATCAGGGAGCTTCAACCCTTGCTTCAACCAATTTTTGTTTTTTTGGTATCCTTTATATAAATTATTTTGAATGATCTTTGAACTGTCTTTCAACATTAATTACCTGTGATTATTAAGGCCTGCACTTCTTGGTCCACCATTGTTACTCTGTTAGATTGCCACATTTTTTAATACTGGTGTTTTTTTTTTTTTCAATAAAATTACATTTTATAAACTATAAACACCCGATAGTAATCTGTGTTGTTGGAATTTATAGTTCAGGCGTATTTCTGGATATGTTTGGATTTTCATATTTGGGCTCTTTATGTTGTAGTCAACAGATATAAGTAACAACATGTTTCTTATTTCCACTGATTTTGCACAACAAACGTGAAGATTGGCTCCATTGAATGTGGATGCTGGCACAGCTGACACAGTTCTGCTCGGCTTCTGTTGTAAGCAATAGCTCTTCAGCAGAGACTTTTAGCTGCAGATGCCCAGGACACCATGCGCAGGGTTCTGTCTTTCACTGCAGCATAGCGGCACTGTAAGGACAGTGACTTTACTAATGAACGAAGACAGCACAGTTAAAGAAGTTTTTTCAGAAAACTGGGCAACAAATACTTGCAGTCATGTAAAATAACAAAGCCAGATTATACACTCTTCCGCCACTCCATAGCAAGCTCTTGTCACTGTTACATCGGTGGGGTCACTGAGCTCAACGATTGACTGCAGCACTGATGAACCCTGCTTATGTGATGTGCTGCATGGCGCCCCTGAAGGTCCAGTCGCCACAGAGGTACAGCACCTCCGCCAGAGGTGTGGTACTCTGCTCTCTGGTAAGGAGGGGGGCACTACCCAAGACCCACACTAGCATCCAGTATTACACCACTCCAGGCCGGGGGATCTGGGCGGACCCTATTGAGGGAGAGACCTATCTCAGGCTGGAGGGGGAACTAGGTAGAGGGTGTGGGTGGAGTTGTGAGGAGTTGTCATGGAAACAAGAGGGAGGAGTTAGTGAGTCAGAGAGACGAGTGAGAGGAAGTGTCTGAGAGAAGCTCCTGAGAGAAGGAAGGAAGGGGTCCTAGGGGCTAGGGAAGTGAGGAATCCACCCTGGGCGCCTGAATCCACGCTGACCGTAGTTGGGTGGTAGGACCAGGTCGCAGTGGGAGAACTACAAGGCTCCGCTAGCAAGCCGGAGGCTGTGGTAACTGTACGTGCCACAGTCACACACATTCGCCGAAAAGGCAGCCACATAGGATCAAGGGGACCTGGAGGATGACGGCCGACAAGTTCCGAGGTTTCTAGTTTGAGACAGTGTGTGTGAGGCGCAGTGCAGGAGGGCGAAGCCAGCGCAGTGAGACGGCCAGGGAAGGAACATAAGAAAGGGGATCTCAGGAAAGTGAACCCCAGGCTGAGCTTTAAAGGAGAATGGAATTTTCACTATATACTATAAAACTGTTGTATTGCAGTATATAGAATAAGCCATCAGACAATCATAGTTTCAGGTCCCCTAAAGGGACTAATAAAGTAAAAAAGCAGATTTTTTTCTTTCAAAAGCTTTAAGTTCAAATCACCCCCCTTTTCGAACATTGAAATTAAATAAAAAATACACATATTTGGTATTGGCACATTCTTAAAAATCCAAACAAAAAAAAAAATAGCCCAATCGATAAACAAGAAAAAAAATCAGTCTAGAAATGTGAGTTTTTGTTTGGTCACCAATCCTCCCTAACAAATAATCACTAAAAACAGATAAAAAAATAGTATTCATAAATCTGTCAGCTCATCGCACATAAAACAATCCCCACCCTTCTCAATTGATGATAAAATAAAAATATTACAGGTCTCCAAAAATGGCAACACAATCAAAAATAGTTTTACTTCAGATTTCTGATTTTTTTTTTTTTTCCTTCAATTAAAATACAAAACTTGTATAGGTTTTTTTTATTGCTATAATTGTAGTGACCGGGAGAATCATGCTTTAGAGTAACTTTTTTACCACCATTTTCGTAAAATCATAACCCAAAAAACAATGGTGGAATGGGATTTAATTCCACGATTTTACCACACTTGGATTCTCTTTCCCATTTTACAGTACAATGAATGATATAATGAACTACAACTTCTCCCGTTAAAAACAAGCACTTATTACCTATGTCAAGGGAAAAGTTATAAAAGTGATGGTTCTTGGAAGAAGGGGAGGGAAAAACAAAAGTGCAAAATTGAAAATTGGCTGTGGAGGGAAGGGGTTAATGCTTATCGTGTGTACTGCAGCATATGACTTCTTAACTAAAGGCACGCTGTAATAATCACTAATTCCCATGCCGAGATGAACTGATTGTGGGCTCAGCCGGGAGCGTCCACCATCGTGCTTCATACGCAGTGAGTGTCGTCAGTCACCTGTGAAGCGGCCATTCCCGGCCCAGTGGTGATTTGCATTTATATGGCTGACACTTGTGTATGACATAATGGGCCATACACAGTGTATACCAGCCGTTGTACATGCTGCGACTGATTGTGGCAGAGTCCAGTCACCTTTGTTTCTGTGCTACAGCGGAAATATATAATGTGGTGGATTTCACATGTCTATTCTTTCATCTCCAGAGAATACAAATCCCAGTTTGAAGAGAAAAAGATCTGGTATGAGCACAGGCTTATAGATGATATGGTGGCTCAAGCTTTAAAATCTGAGGGTGGCTTTATCTGGGCTTGTAAGAACTACGATGGAGATGTGCAGTCAGATTCAGTCGCTCAAGGTACCAGAGAAAACCGCAACAGAAATGCCATGTTTGATTGTAAAGGATTGTGGTCACCAAATGGGGCCACCGTTTATCAAAATAGCCCCAGCCGGGTGATATTGCTAAATATAATCCAGTACCAATGTCCCCAGAATGGGTCCAACTTTCTATCAAAGTTAGGCCCAAACTTCCTTCTGGATTGTGGGATCCCACAACCCTCCACAGCTGCTCTCACAATGAAATAAGGAAAAATTTCTTGTCCTACCAATAAATTACATTTTAAGCAATAGCTCTTGGAAACACAAGTTGCATAATTGGATGTGTTCAGAAATGTCTTTCCTGTGCGGAGATAATCTTATAAATGTGCCCCTGCTGTGTCCTGTGCAATGGATGTGTCTGATCATACCACATCTATTACAGCAGGGGCACATTTATAAGATTATCTCCGCACAGGAACGTTTTTTTTTTTTTTTTTTTTTTTTTAACGCATCTACAGTTATATGAAAAAGTTTGGGCACCCCTATTAATCTTAAGCTTAATGTTTTATAAAAATTGTTTTTTTTTGCAAAAGCTATTTCAGTTTCATATATCTAATAACTGTTGGACACAGTAATGTTTCTGCCTTGAAATGAGGTTTATTGTACTAACAGAAAATGTGCAATCTGCATTCAAACAAAATTTGACAGGTGCATAAGTATGGGCACCTCACCAGAAAAGTGACATTAATATTTAGTAGATCCTCCTTTTGCAAAAATAACAGCCTATAGTCACTTCCTGTAGCTTTTAATGAGTTCCTGGATCCTGGATGAAGGTATTTTTGACCATTCCTCTTTACAAAACAATTCCAGTTCAGTTAAGTTTGATGGTTGCCGAGCATGGACAGCCCTCTTCAGATCATCCCACAGATGTTCAATGATATTCAGGTCTGGGGACTGGGATGGCCATTCCAGAACAGTGTAATTGTTCCTCTGCATGAATGCCTGAGTAGATTTGGAGTGGTGTTTTGGATCATTGTCTTGCTGAAAGATCCATCCTCTGTGTAACTTCAACTTTGTCACTGATTCATGAACATTATTGCCAAGAATCTGCTGATACTGAGAGGAATCCATGCGTCCCTCAACTTTAACAAGATTCCCGGTGCCGGCATTGGCCACACAGCCCCAAAGCATGATGGAACCTCCACCAAATTTAACTGTGGGTAGCAAGTGTTTTTCTTGGAATGCTGTGTTTTTTTTGCTGCCATGCATAACGCCTTTTTGTATGACCAAACAACTCAATCTTGGTTTCATCAGTCCACAGGACCTTCTTCCAAAAAGAAATTGTCTTCTCCAATTGTGCTTTTGCATACCTCAGCCGACTCTGTTTGTGGCGTGCTTGCAGAAACGGCTTCTTTCGCATCACTCTCCCATACAGCTTCTCCTTGTGCAAAGTGCGTTGTATAGTTGACTGATGCACGGTGACACCATCTGCAGCAAGTTGATGCTGCAGCTCTCTGGAGGTGGTCTGAGGATTGTCCTTGACTGATCTCACCATTCTTCTTCTCTGCCTTTCTGATGTTTTTCTTGACCTGCCACTTCTGGCCTTAACAAGAACTGTACCTGAGTTCTTCCATTTCCTTACTATGTTCCTCACAGTGGAAATTGACAGGTTAAATCTCTGAGACAGCTTTTTGTATCCTTCCCCTGAACACCTATGTTGAATAATCTTTGTTTTCATATCATTTGACAGTTGTTTTGAGGAGCCCATGAGGAGTATTTAAAACAAGAAAATGATAAGGGTGCCCATACTTATGCACCTATCAAATTTTGTTTGAATGCAGATTGCACATTTTCTGTTAGTACAATAAACCTAATTTCAAGGCAGAAACATTACTGTGTCCAACAGTTATTACATATATGAAACTGAAATAGCTGTTGCAAAAAAAACAATTTTTATAAAACATTAAGCTTAAGATTAATAGGGGTGCCCAAACTTTTTCATATAACTGTAATTGTGGAAATTATTATTGTTCAAGATCTATTGATTAAAATGTACTTTGTTAATTGGAAAAATGGGAAAATCCCTTTAATCTTGTCCTGAACTGTAACTGCTGTAATGATACCATTCAGTAATAGCTTAGTAAAGTAGGCTGCAGTGCTGGGTTAGCAGAAAGATATCACTCTTTCACCGCAGGAGGGGCTGTGGAGGGTTGTGGAAACCTAAACCTGGAAGTTTGGGGCTGTTTTTGCTAGGAAAACAGGGTTTTGGAGGTCAAAAGGCATTCTTCTACTTTTTGTACTGGACTATATTTTTGAGAAATCACAAGTCTGGTGCTGCCCACTGTTTTATTAAATGAAAAGGTCACAACTCTTGCTAATTTTGTAACTGCATTACTAACTAAAGCTCCTCTTTCAGTAGGCTGCCATGCCTTTGTAGTTTCTTTTGCTCTTTGTGGTTGTACATCCTTGCAGCAAAAGCTGATTAGAAGGGGACAAGACTGTCTCCTATCATGATGAAGGCGGCAATAAGTTGGTGAAACTTCTCGGCTGTGCCAGGCTCGGTCCTCAACACATCCCTTAAGATGGATGATTGGCTTAAACTGAGGGGTGAAGTTGCACTTCAAAGAGTTGGCCACTTTATTTTTACTTTAACAGAGGTGTTGAGGACATGATATTGTAGCATTTTCTAATATATAAGATTCTTCTCCCGTACTTGATAATGGAGCTTTCCTCACAGACTGAGCACTTCTGTCCATTCAATGGCTGCTAGCGGAAGAGTATGTGACTAGACCAGTCCACCAGCCTCCTCCAATAGAAAAACACTACACATGTGAAAGCTGTTTCTTTATTGGAGGAAGACTGATCTAGTCACATGCTCCTCCATCAACTTCCATTGTATGGACAAATGTCTATAAGGAAGGCAGCACCTAAATAAGGAGGAGAACCTATAGTACTTTTATATTGGAGACATGAATGTAAATATAACAGGTTCTCCTCCTTCCTCACAATGGCTGCTGGTGGAGGCGCTTGTGACCAGTCCTGTCCATCAGTCTCTGCTCATTGTAAAACTGTTGTCTCATGTGCAACCTTTTTTTAATTGGAAGTGGTGATTGGATAGATCCGGTCACCTGCCCCTCCCCAGCAGACATTTTGAGAAGGAGGGGGGTATTGTGCAATCTGAGAGGGAGGCACACCTAAATAAGTTCAGGAGAACCTGTAATGCCTATAAGTAAGTGCCACAAAATCCTGTCCCCTACACACATGTTCCAATAGAGATATAGTAGCTCTGCTCTTTAGGTAACCAGTAATGGTCTGCCTGGGTACCACATTAACATTCTCAAGTTCCTATAAATTAATCTCGCAGTTGATGGGAAAGGGAATTGTGGATGAAAAAGTAAAGACGCCATCCTTATCTCGTGACTTCAGAAATGGCTCAGTATTATAGAACGATAACCTCGTATAAAAATGCATACTGGTCATGAGTGAAGAACTTAGAGGTGTTGTGTTGGTGCAGGCTATGGATCTCTGGGGATGATGACCAGCGTTCTGATATGTCCAGACGGCAAGACTGTAGAAGCAGAAGCAGCACACGGCACTGTAACCCGCCACTACAGGATGCACCAGAAGGGCCAGGAGACCTCCACCAATCCTATTGGTAAGCAGAGGCCATAATCTGATGTACAAGTGCCTGGTGATAGTGTGTGGTGTAGGTCATCTTGTGCTGTGTCTCACACCCATCTGTAGACTACGGCCTTTATTACAGGTTACAAAAGTGTCAACAGTCACAGCACAAATACAAACCATAGAACATATGTTAAGATGCCAGAAAAATCTCTGCATGGAGTAGATAACAGTTTCAGTACAAGGGAAGCATGTAATCACAAGAAAGTGTCTGGCACCACATCCCATTGAGGTCATGGTTCACACTTTATAAATGCTCTGGTCACTTGTCTGCTTACATCATTAATTCCTGTTGGATGAATCTCCCCTATCTGACATGTTCTTGATGTTACATAAAGTAGTATATTTCAATCAGGATTTATATGTACCGTATGTACAGGATTGAGATAGAAAAATATGTAGAATTGAGTCCACAGTGGCTGATACCTTTTTAATGGCTAACTGAAAAGACGGTAACAAATTGCAAGCTTTCGAGACTACTCAGGTCTCTTTATCAGGAAGACTAATACAAAATCTGAAGAATCACATATTTATGTACAACACAGCACATAAATAATGCCATAGATAAGACAGGTGACGTGAAGCAGAACTCATTATGGGAGAGTTGTGGCCATAAATATTGGAACAGTTCATAGATAAAGATAAAGAGTGTAAAAATTTTATTGTCCTCTGATTGGGGTCTGGTTCTGTGTTGTGATGCCCTCACAAGGTCTGAGGAGCAAATTCCTTAATTAATGTAAAAAGAAATAAATCCATGCAACACATTCATTCCTGCACTGAGTGTGTCAAAGGTTGTCATGAGTTTATACTCCCAGATCCTTCAGTCTCTCTTAGATTTGAAGTTACCTTTTAATACAAGTAATTTAATGTCCATGAAGCTGTGATTAGGGAGACAAAAATGTATTGCCACAGGTAGATCCATTCTTTTTTCCCTTATTGTATGGCAGTGAGAATTCATCCTTGTTCTAAGCTTTTGTCCTGTCTCCCCTACATACAGACCCCTTCTGGACATTTAGTACAAATAATTAGGTACACCACATTAGATGTGATGCAGCTGAAAGTACCTGATATCTTGTAGTCCTGATGTGAATTGGGGATCTTTATCTTCTCCGTGGTCATTATAAATGGACAAGTTTTACATTTTTTCTGATTGCAAGGAAAGGTTCCTGCAGCTGTTGGGGAGGAAAGGGAGCTCCTGACAATGATACTTCTTAGATTTGGGGGCTGCCTAAAACACAGTAGTGGGGGGTCTGGAAATATGGATTGTAATCGGGCATCTTTTTGTAGTAAAGGTTGTAATTTCCGTGTAGCTCCCCTTAGCACCTCCAGATTTGGATTGTAGCTGACCACTAGAGGCACCCGGCTATTTTCTTCTTTAGCTTTGTAATGTAGCAGGTGATTCCTTGATATTCTGGTGGCTTTTGAAATTTGGTTTTAATTGTTCTTGGATGGTAGCCCTGATTCAAAAAGGTCTTTCTGAGGCAACCAAGATGTTTGTTTCTATCCATGGGGTTGGAACATATACAATTGTATCTGATGACTTGGCTGTAGACAATAGTTTTTTTGTGTTTTGGATGGAAACTGTCCAATTTAAGGTATGTTGGATGGTTGATTTCCTTCTCATACAGGGATGTCTCTATTTAATTGTTTAGTAGCTTAATGATGGTGTCCAAAACCTTAATTTCAATACAGGAGTAGTGAATCATTAAGCTACAGAACAATGAAATAGAGACATCTTTGTATGAGAAGCCTATCTACTGGCTAACATGGTACAAAGATGTATATCTTTCCTGTATCAGGGTTGAGATAGAAATATAGAACTTGTCACCCCTTGTTATTTATTATATGTGGGATTGTGGTGCCATCTTGTGGTTTCCCACTTTTTAACATTATTTTAATGTATGATCCTTTTGTAATGCTGAAATAAATAAATGTTGTTCAGGTTTTTTGCTACATATGGTTCTGGTGTACCCTTTATTACAGGCCTCCTTCACACCTCAGTGATTATTCGGATTTGGATCCACGTTTTGTCAGTGTTTGGTCAGTGACAGTTTTTACCATCAGTGTGTCATCAGTGATTTTCTCATGCAAAATTAAAATTGCAATGCTTGTGTTACCCATTGTAATGTTCATGACTGAAAACACACTGATGCCCACAAGGAGATGCTTAGTTAGGATTTATTCAGAATATCTCTTATCTATAGCTACACCGCTGTCAGCATAGACAAACATAACGTTTCGGGTTCATCAGATGTGTGTATTGGGGTAAATGCTCTCAAAATTAGAAGGGTCCAGGATTTGAGGTTGGCTTCCCCATAGCTAAGGCAAACTAGGACCAAGCAGTGTATCGCAACAGACTCGTCTGATGAAGGGTATTTACTCGAAACGTTACGTTTTTGCTATACTGAAGGCGATGTTATCTATGGGTATGAGAAATTCTGAATAAATCTGTGCCTTATGGAGTGCAGATTCCTCCTTTTTCACTATGAATCTACAGGAACTTAGTGGTTGGCACCAAAGAAATTGGCACCCTATACAAAGTCATGCCGTCCATTAAGTGTGCCACCTGCCCTACTGATATTCCACGCTGATGCCATCCGTGTGCTGTCTGGTCTGTGATTGTCATGGACACACAGACTTGTAGGGGTGACTTGGGTCAAAATCAGATACACGATTTGTAGGGGGACAACAATGTATATAACACCCTTACCCTATAATGGGTATATGAAAAACACAGAACACGTAAGTGAAGACCGGACGTCTGAATGAGGCCTTAGTCCACAGCTGCTTTCACAATTGTATGGTTCACTAAGAATTGAATCAACAATTTGCTGATAAATTAGTCACTAACTTAGACTAAATGACCATGTCCTATGCCTCTCTGGATTGTGGAGATATCTCCTCCTTCAAGGACTATGGGAGCAGTGAGGAACATGGCTGCTGAGGAGTTTGAAAGTCAGTTGTACTCTTAGGCCAGGGTCACACTAGCGTAGAATATGGACAAGTGCCATGCAAGAAAACATCACATAGCACTCGGACCAGTGTTTATCTATGGGGCAGCTCACATCACCGTATTTTTTTCTCAGGCGTATTCAGCGTGCAAGAGAAATCACAGCATGCTGCCATTGTACGCGTATATCGGCCGAGTCTCGCCAATGCAAGTCTATGGGTGCGAGAAAAACTCGGACACCATACAGACCATCCATGTAGCTTTGGACAAATACGCACACATTTTCCTTATTTCAGCCCATTGAGCCATAAAATTCAATGGGGAAAATCAGTGAGAAATGTAAAGCCATATGTATATCATATGGATACATAGATGGGAGAAAATCACATCATTGCATTGCAATGACACACGGATGTCCATACGGAGAACACTTGTACGACTCTCAGCAGGGAGACTTGGACCGATTTTCCATACGGTAAGTGTGACCCCGGCCTTAGAGGTGGCCCTCACCACTGCTGATGGGAACATGGTGAAGGTGGCCCACCAAGAACTACTGCTTTCCTACCTGAAGCATTTTCTTTCAACAACCACTAATGGCACGTGTTTGACTACTTGGCAGTAAATTTACTAGTAGTGGTAAATTTAGTGGCTGTGTGACAGACCAGCTGGAGTCCCCTTCATTTCTTAGTACAATACACAGTATACTGGTTATAATAAGGTTTTTTGTCTCTTCTAGCTTCAATCTTTGCCTGGACCCGAGGTCTGGAACATAGAGCTAAGCTGGATAATAACTCTGAGCTGAGAAACTTTGCTGTGGCCTTAGAGGAAGTCTGCGTTGAGACAATAGAAGCTGGTTTCATGACCAAAGATCTTGCTGCTTGTATTAAAGGTCTACCCAAGTAAGTGTCCTGTTCCTTAGGATGTCTTTACCCAGAGGTGGATCTCTTTACTAGGACGCTAACTGATCCTGTTTTCATTTCAGTGTGCAGCGATCAGATTTTTTGAATACCTTTGAATTCCTGGACAAACTGGCTGAAAACCTACAGCTGAAACTTTCCGCCCAATCCAAGTTGTAGATACAACATCTCGGAAGGCAAATCTCAGGGTTCCCCCTTGACTGGTAGTTTACAGCATTCAGCAGGACCCTTTTCCTTGCATCCAGTGCAAAGCCTCGATCCTTCTCATCAGTCTACACTCATTTTAGTTTGTGTTTTTAAGGCTTGTCTATATTTCTGTCATTCCATTGTGATGTATTTGGATCTCTGTGACATGTGTGAAGGTTAAACTCAATTATTGTACACACATGTTAAAATAGCAACACAATATTGTCTATTGTCCACAAACAATGGCAAGAGCTCGACTTCCACAGCATTGGGCCTCGGTGCACTTTTTTTCATGGGAAAAAATGAAATGATTTGAAGGTTTTCACTAGTAACATTTCACTATAGCCTTTCATGTAACAGCTGTCCACAGTTTTTGGGCCAGAAGGGAATCCACAAAGATGTCCTTCCTTTTGTATGTCCTATTGTTTTGCAATCTATATCCAGTTTTTACCCCAAAAGTGTGAAACTATTCTTAAGGGTAGATTAATTTGATGATGGTGATGATTTTCAGTGCAGATAATCCACAGTGTAACAAGACCAGCTAAGGCCATGAGATATTACCAATCTCATCTGTATGTTGTGTACACTATCTGTGCATCAGTGACCTGCTCCGTGGATTGTAAAACCAGCAGTGTCTCATCTCCATAAGCAGAATTAGTTTCAGATTTCACCTTTTCCATTGCAATAGGTGAAATTCTTAATGAAATCTGGATGTAACACAAGCGGAAACACAGCAGATCCACCACTACAGGCGGGGATCCAAGTAGACATTTCTGTCTCGGTCCTTCTGAGACGGTCGGTCTAAGTCTGTGTGATACAATAGATTGAGGGAAGTACTACACTGTTAGAAATAAATATAGTACTGTACTCTTTGCAGCTAAAGTTCTTATATTGGAGATTAATGTATGGATAATAAGGACTGAATATTGTGTAATTCAGCCAGAATCCCGGCTGCTATTTGTATATGAGGTCTTACATCCCTATGAATGTGGGAGGCAATAGATCCAAATGACAGAACCATATAATGTACACTACGTGTTGTCTATAGCCCGAATACAGTGATATAATGTCGCATCTTGTGAGGTTTTGGCCCCAGTCAGATGTCAGTGATTTTTCTGGTACTCAATATAGAAATGTCTGGTTTCTGTCAGTGTTTGGGCAGAATTTCCTCATAAGAAGAAATAAATGACAAAGCTTCTATGTACTACAATGTTAAAAAGGAACTGCAGGCAGATGTCATTCTGTGCGGACAGTGATTTAGACTTGGAGACTGGTATGGGTAATTTTGTTCTTAGTCTATCAGACAAAAAAAACCAGACGTGATCAGCCCCATAGACTATAATGGGTACATGTCCTCTCTATTAAAAATATAGGTAAAACATGTACATGATTGACGGACGTCTTAACAAGGCCTTAATAAACAGACAGCTTGTCTTTCAGTATTATGTGAGTTGTTTCATAATTATTGACTAACCTTGGAAATCCCTAAAATTGGTAAAGGCTATGAACCAGCAATACACCAAGTGACACTCCCAAATATGACACACACAAAATGTAGCCTTTATCTGCCCATACAAAGGTACACGGAGCTGGAAATGGACACATTTGAGCCTTTCAGCTGAACATCATTTGGAAATTCCACATGAACAATCACTCGCATCGGCCAACGACGCACTAGTCTAGGATAACCGTGAGATCTGTCAAGTTGGACATTTTTCATCCATTGGTGCCTGAAAAGATAAGTGCATGGCATGATTAGCAGGATGTGGCCAGTCATTTGCCAGTTTGCAAAAATCAACTGCGATACTTTTTTTTTAAATTCCCTCTCCAATCTGCCCATTTTCCTTGGCATGTTAATGGTTGGATTCATATGAACAATGCCGCCTTCTAATTGGCTGTGATCTGGCCAATACTTATCCTATTGGTAGGGCCGACCTTTGATTGTATTCACTGTTAAGCAACATAGTTCAAGTTGTTTATTACAAGCGTTTCGCATCTGTCATTTTTTTTTCAGAAAATCATCTGGAATATTTTTAATAGAGTAGGTTCCTAGCACAATGTGGCCTTATTGAAATTGAACTGGAGGTCTATACCGGGGTGGGGGGCACAATGGTGTGTCTACACGGAAGAAAAGAAGATCATAATGTTTGAGAAAAGCATTGGTGAGAGTAACGTAGATTCCATGTTATTGTTGGATTGATTGCTTAGGTTAAAAAACCCCACTGATGCTGACTTGTATTTTACATTACAAAAGTACAGAATGCTTGAGTATGTACGTGAAAATAATCCCTAAAAAATATAAATGGGAAAGGAGAACTGAATTCTAACATTTTACCCTTTGCTACTACTTAACATGCTTACTTATGGCTGGAGATTTTTTCTTTACATGTTCATCCCCAGCCTGTTTTCACCTTCATGACCAGGGCAGTTTTTTAAATTCTGACCACTGTCACTGTGAGGTTATAGCTCTGGAACGCTTCAACAGATACCACTCATTCTGAGATTGTTTTTTTCCTGACAGATTATACTTTGTTAGTGGTAAATTTAAGATTACATTTTTTGTTTGTGAACATTTCGGAATTTTCAAAATTCCAATTTTACCATATGTCCACTTTACATCATAATCATTCTTGAAAGATAATTTTTTGTTTTTGATAAGAAGTTCGAAGGGCTAAAAGTTGATCAGCAATTTCATTTATTTTTCCAAATTTACAAAAGCAATTTTTTTTTTTTTTTTTAGGGACCACATCACATTTGAAGTGACTTTGAGGGGCCCATAATAACAGAAAATACACAAAAGTGACACCCTTCCAAAAACTACACACCTCAGAATGCTCACAACCACATTCAAGAAGTTTATTAACCATCTAGTTGCTTCATAGGAATGAAGGCAATGACGAAGGAATAAATGAACATTTTAATTTTTGCCACAAAAAAGTTTATTATCCCCAAATTTAACATTTTTACAAGTGTAAGGCTGGTTTCACACTAGCGTACGGGAGGGCTGCGGATGGCAGTGTACTTCCTCCCTGAAACTCCGCCTACTCTCCGCCTACTACTCCTTGCGTCCTGCGTTGCTTTGCATACCTATCTTTAATATTGGGTACGCAGGCATGCGAATGTATGCGGATGCCTCCGCATGCGCTGTTTTGACGCTGCGCCGACCGCAACAAAATGCAACATGTTGCATCCCGCGCAGCGTCAAAATGGCGCATGTGGAGGCATCCGCATGCCTGCGTACCCAATGTTAAAAATAGGTACGCAGGACGCAAGGAGTAGTAGGCAGAGTGTAGGCGGGGTTTCAGGGAGGAACTACACTGCCATCCGCAGCCCTCCCGTATGCTAGTGTGAAACCAACCTAACAGAAGAAAATTAACTGTACACTGCTGTGAGCAATTTCTCCTGAGTTTGCCTGTAAGGCTGCCGTCACACTAGCAGTATTTGGTCAGTATTTTACATCAGTATTTGTAAGCCAAAACCAGGAGTGGGTGATAAATGCAGAAGTGGTGCATATGTTTCTATTATACTTTTCCTCTAATTGTTCCACTCCTGGTTTTGGCTTACAAATACTGATGTAAAATACTGACCAAATCCTGCTAGTGTGATGGCAGCCTAATAAACCCGCACCTCGCCACCCTGCCTGATGCCACTAATATGTCTGACGGATCATGTAATGTGGTCTCCCCCCTATCAACAGTGTGACATTCTGCACATCCTGGGGACACGTATGGTCAACTTGGTACAGTTTTACACAGACACCTCCTATTCACACAGGCACGGGGAGTGAGAGGATATAGCCAACGCAGTCCCTGACGTGGCACCACACTCGCTCACAACCCTGACAGGCTGAGAGGCCCCTTTCACTAGCGACAGTGAAACAGCGTCTGGTCAGCCCGATAGGACTACCACCAGTTCCTCATTAGACATCAGACCGTTTAGTTAACTGGATTATATCGGGCCAGAAACCAACCCGGTAGCATGGAATGTTAAACTGAGAAACGGACGTGTGGATCAAGATAAAAGAGCAGCCCAAGGTGAAATCATATATTTAATCACCTTAAGGCCGCACTAGACAATACACTACATACATGATGATTATACAGTATATATGCAATGGTCAGATATGCAGATAGAATAGTGATAGGACAAAATATATAATCAGACGGATAATGTCAATAACCGGGCTGATGTTCGACCATGTGTACGCTGGGCCGCAGGGGGCATGAGCTGCCAGCTGGCTTCTAGGTCCTTCATAGAACGTTACTCGACGCGGCCCCCGCTTTTGAAGTGATCCGCGAGCACAACAGAGAGAGAGACTACATATCCTTCCACTAGCCTTCATCTCACCCCCCTCCTGCCCTCTGGGCTGAACCTAAATCCCCTCTCCCCTTGCCTCTAGTAGCTAAAAACTCCAAAACCTAAGATGAGTCATAGCTCTTTAATGGACGGTCCTAGGGAGACCGTTTTGGTGCCATGTTTTTATCAGTACTATTTTCGTTCACAACGATTTTTTATCACTTTCTATTCCAATTTTTGGAAGGTAGAATGTACAAAAAAAATTTTTTATGCCATTCACCGTGTGCTAAAATTGATAAGCCAGTTTTATTCTTCAGGTCTGTACGATTACAGCGATACATTTATATTTTTTTATGTTTTTACGCTTTTACACACACAAAAATATATATATTTTTATAGAAAAAATAATTGTTTTAGCATCGCTGTAGATTGAGAGCTATAGGTTGTTGTTTATTTTAATTCATCCAGTGATGGAGCTGTATGGTGGTTTGCTTTTTTTGTGGAACAAGATGACATTTCCAGAGATTCAATTTTTATTTACATTCCACTTTTTGTTCAGCGGTTTGATGAAAAAAACAGTTTTTTGCCACTTTTTCCTTTATATAAGTGTTCACAGAAGGGCATAACTAGCAGATCGTTCCAAGCTTGGTGATACCAAATATGTGTACTTGGTTTATTTTTGTTTTAATATAAATATATGTATTTATTGGATAAATATTTTTTCATTTTTTTTGTTCTTTATTTTGTCCTAACATCACATGCACTGCGGGGATCCTCCAGGAGTGGGTGATCATGTGACCGTAAGTATGTGATAAGCATGCTCCCAGCCACATACTGACTAGATGGCTGCGGCCTCACTTAATGCAGATGTATTGAACGAGGCAGGAAACAGTAGTCAGAATGCAAGTCGCACACTTTCGGTCACACGACTGCCCACTCCCAGAGGATCTTCACTGTGTGTGTGATGCGAGGATTCACAAGTCGGCACTCACATAGTTGAGAACAAAGAGAAAACCATCTCACCCTCCAAATAGTCCAATCGACATGGAAGCTCGCGATCCATGCTTACTGTACAGCGCTGTTTTGATATGAGAAAGAAGACAGGTGATTCAGCTTCAATCCAATTATATAGACATATAAAAAAATGTACAGTGGGTACGGAAAGTGTTCAGACCCCTTTAAATGTTTCACTCTGTTTCATTGCAGCCATTTGGTGAATTCAAAAAAGTTCATTTTTTTTCTCATTAATGTACACTTTTCACCCAATCTTGACTGAAAAAAAACTAATGTAGAAATGTTTGCAAATTTATTAAAAAAGAAAAACTGAAGTATCACATGGTCATAAGTATTCAGACCCTTTGCTCAGTATTGAGTAGAAGCACCCTTTTGAGCTAGTACAGCCATGAGTCTTCTTGGGAATAATGATTTTCACACCTGGATTTGGGGATCCTCTGCCATTCTTCCTTGCAGATCCTCTCCAGTTCCGTCAGGTTGGATGGTGAATGTTGATGGACAGTCATTTTCAGTTCTCTCCAGAGATACTCCATTGGGTTTACGTTGGAGCTCTGGGCCAGTCAAGAATGGTCACAGTTGTTCTGAAGCCACACCTTTGTTATTTTAGCTGTGTGCTTAGGGTCGTTATCTTGTTGGAAGGTGAACCTTCGGCCAAGTCTGAGGTCCAGAGCACTCTGGAAGAGGTTTTCATCCTGAATATCTCTGTACTTGGCTGCATTCATTGTTCCTTCAATCGTAACCAGTTGTCCTGTCCCTGCAGCTAAAAAAACACCCCCATAGCATGATGCTGTCACCACCATGTTTCACTGTTGGGATTGTATTGGGCAGGTGATGAGCAGTACATGGTTATGTCCACACACACCGCTTAGAATCATCACCAAAAATGTTTATCTTCGTCTCATCAGACCAGACAATCGTATTTCTTATAGTCTGGGAGTCCCTCATGGTTTGTTTTTTTTTTTGTTGCAAACTCTATGCAGGCTTTCATACTGTATGTCTTGCACTGAGGAGAGGCTTCCGTCGGGCCACTCTGCCATAAAGGCCCTACTGGTGGAGGGCTGCAGTGATACTTGACTTTGTGGGACTTTCTCCCATCTCTCTACCTCATCCCTGGAGCTCTGCCACAGTGATCTTGGGGTTCTTCTTTACCTCTGTCACCAAGGCTCTTCTCCCACGATTGCTCAGTTTGGCTGTATGGCCTGGTCTAGGAAGACTTCTGGTGGTCCCAAACTTCTTCCATTTAAGGATTATGGAGTGGAGGCCACTGTGCTCTTAGGAACCTCAAATACTGCAGAAATTCTGTTGTAACCTTGCGCAGATCTGTGTCTTGCCACAATTCTGTCTCTGAGCTCCTTGGCCAGTTCCTTTGACCTTATGATTCTCATTTGGTCAGACTGTGAGCTGTGTGGTCTTATATAGACAGGTGTGTGCCTTTCCAAATCAAGTCGGATCAGTTTATAGTAACATAGCTGGACTCCAATGACGGAGTAGAACCATCTCAAGGAGGATCACAAGGAAATGGACAGCATGTGACCTAAATATGAGTGTCTGAGCAAAGGGTCCAATGACTTTCTGTACCAACTGTAAATCCTTTTTTTATTAAGTTAAAAATCAAAGCAAAAAAGTCCACATTTCAAACGCAACTGCATTTTTAGACTTGGTTTGAATGAATGACTAAGGAAGGGAGGAACCTAAGAAGTACATATAATCAATTAGCAGAAATCGCAGGTGTGTGAAACCAGCAGAGACAGAACGTTGTTCACATAAGTATACAGAATCATGTTAAAACTTGAATGAAACACAATAAAACATCATCATCAAAATCCATTGACAGTGAATTAATAATGTAACATTTCTCTCCTGAGGATTAAACCTAGTGGGACTCTGGTATTTAAAAGAAAAATATAATTGGCTTCTCTGTTGTGAAGTGTTTTTCTTGGTTGCCTCCCCGTAATGTGTCTTGGAATAAATTCAACAGCATAAACAGAAAAGTTCTTAAGTTGCCTGTTATGGCAGGAAATAAAATGTTTGAATGCATTAGAGACACTATGATTAGTTGATTGAATGATGTCACCATAAGGACTTACCCACCTTGGATGTATGGATACGGCCTAGTGATTTTGCTTGCGCAGAAGCTGTGCGCAAGTGATGGCTGCCGGGTATTCAGCTAACATCATAGGTGACACCTCGCTGTCACTGCCAGGAGTAACGCTCACATCGCTCCTGTCTGTTTAACGCCCTAAATGCTGCAATCAATATTGACTGCAGAATTTAGAAGGCCACTCCATTACAATTGGCATCCCTGCAACATCAATGCAAGGGGCCGTTCTTTGCCACCGTGACCCAATGTTGTCATGACGACACCTGGGTCATCAGGGCTAGCAAACTAGGTAAACCATGCAAAATGCATAATCTAACAAGCTTGTGTCAGTGCAGCACTGACAGTTATAAAAAAGTATTGCAATGGTTTATAACAGCGATCAGCCTGCTGAAAGTGCAAGTCTCTCTAGAATGGTTTATAACAGACAGTTTTGGTCAACAACCCCCAGAGCCCTTCCTTCTGACTTCCCAGCCCTCCACCTCCAAAACCAACTTCTCCACCATTACAGAAGATCAACTCTCCACTCTACTCTCAAGATCGCATCTCACCACCTGTGCACTTGACCCGCTCCCATCCCACTTCATCCCAAACCTCACCACAGTCTTCATCCCAACCCTAACCCATCTCTTCAACCTATCAGTAACAACTGGTGTTTTCCCCTCAAGCTTTAAACATGCCTCCATCACACCTATCCTCAAAAAGCCTTCTCTTGACCCATCCTCTGTATCTAGCTATCGCCCTATATCACTTCTCCCCTATGCCTCCAAACTACTGGAACAACACGTCTACCTTGAACTGTCCTCCCATCTCTCTTCTTGCTCCCTCTTTGACCACTTACAATCTGGCTTCCAGTCACACCATTCCACTGAAACTGCCCTAACTAAGGTCACCAATGACCTCTTAACCGCCAAGAGCAAGCGACACTACTCTGTCCTCCTCCTCGATCTGTTGGCTGCCTTTGACACAGTGGACCATTCCCTATTATTACAGACCCTCTCATCCCTTGGCATCACAGACTTGGCCCTATCCTGGATCTCATCATACTTAACAGACCGGACATTTAGCATCTCCCACTCACACCACCTCCTCACCTCGTCCCCTATGTGTCGGAGTCCCACAAAGTTCAGTCCTAGGGCTCCTGCTCTTCACCATTTACACCTTTGGCCTGAGACAGCTCATAGAATCTCATGGCTTTCAGTATCACCTCTATGCTGATGACACACGGATCTACATCTCTGGACCAGATATCACCTCCCTACTAACCAGAATCCCTCAATGTCTATCTGCTATTTCATCATTCTTCTCTGCTAGATTTCTGAAACTTAACATGGACAAAACAGAATTCATCATCTTTCCCCCATCTCACGCGACCCCCCCAATGAACCTATCCATTACAGTAAATGGCTGCCCACTCTCCCCAGTCCCACAAGCTCGCTGCCTCTAGGTAATCCTTGACGCTGATCTCTCCTTTAAACCACATATCCAAGCCCTTTCCACTTCCTGCTGACTTCAACTCAAAAATATTTCACGAATCCGTACATTCGTCAACCAAGAATCTGCAAAAACCCTAGTCCATGCCCTCATCATCTCTCGCCTTGACTACTTCAACCTCCTGCTCTGTGGCCTCCCCTCTAACACACTCGCACCCCTCCAATCTATTCTAAACTCTGCTGCCCGACTAATCCACCTGTCCCCCCGCTATTCCCCGGCCTCTCCCCTCTGTCAATCTCTTCACTGGCTCCCCATTGCCCAGAGACTCCAGTACAAAACCCTAACCATGACGTACAAAGCCATCCACAACCTGTCTCCTCCATACATCTGTGACCTCGTCTCCCGGTACTTTCCTGCACGCAACCTCCGATCCTCACAAGATCTCCTTCTCTACTCCCCTCTTATCTCCTCTTCCCACAATCGTATACAAGATTTCTCTCGCATATCACCCCTACTCTGGAACCCTCTACCACAACACATCAGACTCTCGCCTACCATCTAAACCTTCAAAAAGAGCCTGAAGACCCACCTCTTCCGACAAGCCTACAACCTGCAGTAACCACCGATCGACCAAACCGCTGCATGACCAGCTCTATCCTCGCCTACTGTATTCTCACCCATCCCTTGTAGATTGTGAGCCTTCGCGGGCAGGGTCCTCTCTCCTCCTGTACCAGTTATGACTTGTATTGTTTAAGATTATTGTACTTGTTTTTATTATGTATACCCCTCCTTACATGTAAAGAGCCATAGAATAAATGGCGCTATAACAATAAATAATAATAATAATAATAACAGTGATCAGACTGCAAAATGTGCAAGTCCCATAGTGGGACCAAGTAAAAAAGTAAAATAAAAAATGTAAAAATATCTTAAAAAAATAATTATATATATGCATGTATATATATGTATGTATATATATTTATGTGTGTGTGTATATGTATATATATATATATATATATATATATATATATATATGTGTGTGTGTGTGTATATATATATATATATATATATATATATATATATATATATAATATGTGTATGTATGTGTATGTATATATATATATATATATATATATATATATATATATATATATATATATATATATATATACACACACAGTATATATCACCAAAAAATGAGATGCTGAGAAAAAGTCTTAAGGCCGGCGTCAACACATAATGTATACAAATACGGTCCGGTTTTTTTACGGGCAAGATGCGCAGAAATGTTCCCGAACTGTGATCCGTATGTCATGCGTATTTCATTGCGAGGATGCAATTTTTTTCTTCAAAAAGTATCCGTGAGACATCCGTATAGCGTTTTTTCCTAGCACCCTTGCAAAATTGACATTTAATGGTTTTTAGGCCTGAAAATAATTTAAAACATAATCAGCAACCCTATTTATTGGCTCTACAGCAGGTGTCAGCCTCCAATCCAGGCATTTTCTGACGGTGGTTTTGATTGTGAATTTCTGATTATTGTGAAACATGTCTGACTGACTGCATTTCACCCGAACTCAGCGGGTGCTTTACATCTGGGTTTTGTCACACCGCTTTGGCCAGCCATACCCAGTGATAGTGGATCCGAGGAGGAGGAGACGAATGTAGGTCCATCCGCTTTTCAGGCAACAGATCACTAAAGGCCATTTTCACCGTCTCAATGCATCTCTGCGGACACTTCCTGACAAGTTTTACCAATATTGTCGCATGAGCCTTGCCACATTTGATGTTTTGTTGGAGACAGTGCGCCCTGGGATCACCTTTAAGGATACCAGGATGCGCCAAAGTATTTCTGCCGAGGAACGCCTTATCCTTACGTTATGGTATGTGTTCCTCCTCCTCTGTTGATGAGGTTTATACATTTATTATTTTTTCAAAAAATACCTTTTGTAATTTTTAGCTTAAAAAAAAACCTCAATCGTAATGTTTTGCTTGTTTACCAAAAAATTGTCAGTGTTTAAAAATATAATAATGTTATGGCATGGCTTGTTACAAACAGACTCAAACTTACATACCGTATATACTCGAGTATAAGCCGACCCCCCTAATTTTGCAACAAAAAACTGGGAAAACTTATTGACTCGAGTATAAGCCTAGGGTACAAAATGCAGCAGCTACCGGTAAATGTCAAAAATAAAAATAGATACCAATAAAAGTAAAATTAATTGAGACATCAGTAGGTTGTGTTTTTGAATATCCATATTGAATCAGGAGCCCCATATAATGCTCCACACAGTTCTTTATGGCCCCATAAGATGCTCCATATACAAATTTGCCCCATATAATGCTCCATGCAGTTCATTATAGCCCCATAAATGCCCCATATAATGCTCCATACAGTTCTTTATGGCCCCATAGATGCCCCATATAATGCTCCATGCAGGTCATTATGGCCCCATATAATGCTCCATGCAGTTCTTTATGGCCCCATAAGATGCCCCAATATAATGCTCCACACAGTTCTTTATGGCCCCATATACAAATATGCCCCATATAATGCTCCATGCAGTTCTTTATGGCCCCATAAGATGCCCCATATAATGCTCCATGTAGTTCATTATGGCCCCATAGATGCCCCATATGCTCCATGCAGTTCTTTATGGCCCCATAAGATGCCCCATAGAATGCTCCATGCAGTTCATTATGGCCCCATATAATGCTCCATGCAGTTCTTTATGGCCCCATAGATGCCCCATATAATGCTCCATGCAGTTCTTTATGGCCCAATAAGATGCCCCATATAATGCTCCATGCAGTTCTTTATGGCCCCATAGATGCCCCATATAATGCTCCATGCAGTTCATTATGGCCCCAAAGATGCCCCATATAATGCTCCATGCAGTTCTTTATGGCCCCATGTAATGCTCCATACAGTTCATTATGGCCCCATAGATGCTCCATATTAACATTGTGCCACATGTAAGGCTGCTGCTGCACTAAAAAAAAAAAAGACATACCTCTCGTCGCTGCCCGCTGCTCCTCAGCGTCCCGTCTCTCCGCACTGACTGTTCATGCAGAGGGCGGCGCGCAGACTAATATGTCATCGCGCCCTCTGACCTGAACAGTCAGTGCCAAGGATGCGGAAGATGGGGCGGCGGTGGAACGCGGAAAGGTGAATATGAAGTACTCACCTGCTCCTGACGCGGTCCCTGCATGTCCCACGGTCTCCGGGTGCGGCAGCTTCTTCCTGTAGACATTACAGTAATGAATATGCAGCTCCACCCCTATGGGAGTGGAGTCCATATTCATTACTTTAATGAGCGGTACCAGTGACCGCTGAACAGAGGAAGAAGCTGCCGCGCCCGAAGACCGTGGGACATACAGGGACCGCGTCAGGAGCGCCGGGAGCATGTGAGTATTTGACAGTAGTGTTGAGCGATACCGTCCGATACTTGAAAGTATCGGTATCGGAAAGTATCGGCCGATACCGGCAAAGTATCGGATCTAATCCGATACCGATACCCGATACCAATACAAGTCAATGGGACTCAAGTATCGGACGGTATCCCTGATGGTTCCCAGGGTCTGAAGGAGAGGAAACTCTCCTTCAGGCCCTGGGATCCATATTAATGTGTAAAAGAAAGAATTAAAATAAAAAATATTGCTATACTCACCTCTCCGACGCAGCCTGGACCTTACCGAGGGAACCGGCAGCGTTCTTTGCTTAAAATGCGCGCGTTTACTGCCTTCCGTGACGTCACGGCTTGTGATTGGTCGCGTGCCGCCCATGTGGCCGCGACGCGACCAATCACAGCAAGCCGTGACGTAATTTTCAGGTCCTGAATGCCTAATTCTAGGCATTCAGGATTTGAAAATTACGTTACGGCTTGTGATTGGTCGCGTCGCGGTCACATGGGCGACGCGACCAATCACAAGCCGTGACGTCACTGGAGGCAGGAAACGCGCGCATTTTAAAATTACGTCACGGCTTGTGATTGGTTGCGTACCGCCCATGTGACCGCGACGCGACCAATCACAGCAAGCCGTGACGTAATTTCAGGTCCTGAATGCCTAATTCTGCATTCAGGACCTGAAAATTACATCACGGCTTGCTGTGATTGGTCGCGTCGCAGTCACATGGGCGGCACGCAACCAATCACAAGCCGTGACGTAATTTTAAAATGCGCGCGTTTCCTGCCTCCCGTGACGTCACGGCTTGTGTTTGGTCGCGTCGCCCATGTGACCGCGATGCGACCAATCACAAGCCGTAACGTAATTTTCTGATCCTAAATGCCTAGAATTAGGCATTCAGGACCTGAAAATTATGTCACGGCTTGCTGTGATTGGTCGCGTCGCGGTCACATGGGCGGCACGCAACCAATCACAAGCCGTGACGTCACGGAAGGCAGTAAACGCGCGCATTTTAAGCAAAGAACGCTGCCGGTTCCCTCGGTAAGGTCCAGGCTGCGTCGGAGAGGTGAGTATAGCAATATTTTTTATTTTAATTCTTTCTTTTACACATTAATGTTGTTTCGATACCGATACCCGATACCACAAAAGTATCGGATCTCGGTATCGGAATTCCTATACCCGCAAGTATCGGCCGATACCCGATACTTGCGGTATCGGAATGCTCAACACTATTTGACAGTCGTCGCTCCCCTTCACCTGCCGACCATGACTGGAGTATAATCTGAGAGGGGCACTTTCAGCCCATTTTTTTGGGCTGAAAATCTCGGCTTACACTCGAGTATATACGGTAAATGTTAAATTATTTCTTGATGTAAAATGGTTTCTCATTTTTTTCTTTTTCATTTTGCTTTTAGTTTCCTCACAACCAGTCTTTCATATGCGGCACTGCATCATGAATTTTTAATTGGAAAATCAACCCTATCAGGCATAGTCCGCTCTACCTGTTCCGAAATCTGGTCACGACTTCATCAAGTGGTCATGCCTGAACCAAAAATGGAAGACTGGGTCCGGATAGCACATAGTTTTGACAAGACCTGCCAGTTTCCAAATTGTAATGGAGCCATGGCAAACACATCCGGGTGCGTAAGCCGCCGGTCCCAATTCTATAATTATAAACAATATTTTTTGGTAGTGTTGTTGGCTGTAGTCGACAGTCACTGCAGGTTTATAATTGTAGATATTGGGGCCTATGGACAAACTGGAGACTCCAGAGTCTTCAATTCGTCCATTATGGGTTGGCGGCTGCGCAATAATCAGTTGGACTTATCCCCACCACGTCAGCTTCCAAGCTCCAATATGGAACCTGTGCTATTTGTCCTTGTTGCAGATGAGGCCTTTCAATTAACCCCTTGATGTTATGAGGCTCTATCCCCGTAGAAACCTGGACCAAAGGCGACGAATCTTTAACTTGCGCCTATCCCACACACGCTGACTGGTGGAATGTGCCTTTGGCATTCTTTGTGCCAAATGGCGTGTCCTCCAGTCAGCCAATTAGGTGAGTGAAGCTAATGTAAATGAGGTAATAAAAGCATGTGTGGTCCGACACAACTTCTCCAGAATACATGATTGCTCATCATCTAATGATGCTGAAGTTGTGTTGGGGGAAATGTTGTGATACCTATTCCACATGTGATACTTTCCCGTTGTCCGCCCTCTGGACTCAAAGTGCGGGATGTGTTCACTAATTATTTTGTTTCCCCTGAGGGAGCTACTCCATGGCAAGAGAATGCTATATGTTGTAATTTTTTTGTAAAGTAAAAAGCATGTTTGGTGTGTTCTGTTTCCATGACATTGTTTAAAATGTTTAAATCTTAAGCTCATCAATATTGGAATTAAAAACAAGACACTTTTCATATCGTTTCAATACTTTATAATGTTCAGTAATAACTTTGGCAAACAATAAACCATATTAGTTGCATATAGATTTTTGGCCCAACAAAATTTAGGCAAGAAATCTTTTACACATTTTATATCCAAAAAAATAAAAACATAAATAACTTTGCGTGAGCAAACATTAAAATTAGAAACAGAAAATTATAAATTATAGTAGGTTGGTGGTGGGGATGGCCGGAGGCCAGGTGGGGGTGGTTGCTGTGTTTGAGGCGCCACTTGGACTTCACCCTGTGTGTGGACATATTCTGCACCAGGATGGGTGATGTGGCCAGGATCCTGTTGGTGAGGAAAGAAGTGGGATGAGGGAAATTGTTGTGGATACATCTGGGGATTTGTGTGCTGACGTGGTTCATAACCCCAATATGGCATAATGACATACCCATGGTGGGCCCAGCCTCCAACAGTGGGTCTGATCAAGTGCCGATATTGGGCAGGTGCACTATAGGCTGGCATTTGTGCCTGTGTAGGCCAATGTTGGGTTGGTGGGGGATTTGGGTATGGTGTAGGCACTCGGGGAGGAGTTGACTCAAATATTGATTGTGCCTGCACTTCTGTTATTGGGCCCATTATGAGCTGGTTATTTGGGGACAACTGCCACCGTTCAATATATTCAAAAAGCTGATATGGGTTATTGGGTGGTGTGCAGGAATCAGTATTTGAATAGATCCTCGCACACGCAATCTGACCCAGGGGCAGACACAGACAGCTTGGGGCCCCTGTGCAGGAATTGTGTCTGAGCCCCCCTCCTTTTAAGGTGACAAAGATATATACACACACACACACACACACACACATATACTAAGGGACTGTGCTATACATAAGTGAGTACACTATATACTAAGGGACTGTGTTGGACATAATAATCGATAATGACGTCTTCCTGCACCTCCCCATTCCTAAATCCATTATAAATCCACTTTCCTCTCATCCCAATCCCCCACACCCCCATCCCATTATTGTCCTCTCCCCCACCCCCATGATTGCTCTCTTCACCACCTCCATTGTTAATTTCACCCCACCACCCCATTATTGCCCATTCACCACCTCTATCTTTCCTCCTCCGCCACCACCCCTATCATTGCCCTCTCCGTCAACCCAATCATTGCCTTCTGCCCCATTACCCCCTTCATTGCCCTCTCCTCCACTTACACACAAAGCACCATTCACCTCTCTGCATACACATACACACACTAACCTCTGCGCACGGTATCCTGAAGTCCTACCATCGCCAGCAGCTTCCTGTCTCGCACAGCCGCGGCACTCAATGATGCCCACGTAGTATATAGCACAGCCACGTAGTATATAACACAGCCCACATAGTATATAGCACAGCCACGAAGTATATATAAAAAATACATAGTATATAACACAACCCACGTAATATATAACATAGCCACATAGTATATAGCACAGTCCACGCAGAATATAGCAGATATGTAGTATATAACACAGCCCACATAGTATATAGCATAGCCACGTAGTATATAGCACAGCTATCTAGTATATAACACAGCCACGTAGTATATAACAGAGCCCATGTAGTATATTGCACAGCCACGTAGTATGTAACAGCTTGCATCCCCTTGAAAATGGCCCCACAGTCCAGTACTCACTGTTATAGCAAAAAAAAAAAATTCCTCACCTCTCCTCGTGCCCGCGCTGCTCCCTGCTCTTCTCTCAGCGGCTGCAGTGCCTGGCACACAGTGAGTGCGTGATGATGTCATCACGCACCCGCAGTGTCAGAGGCAGAGCGGGGAATGATGGGAGAGGGAACATCAGTTGACAATCCCTCCATCATTTCTTTGAACTGTACTGGCAGATGTGTGATGTGCCGCTAGCTGGGCCCCCTGGGGGAGCAAGGGCCCTAGGCAGCTACCTGCCTGTAACGCCGCCCCGGCACAGGTAGCAGCTCTGCATATCTGCTCGATGGAAGCACTGGCTTTCTCAGCCAAGGAGACAGATGCTGTTCTGGTAGAGTGAGCCATAAATTTCTCTTGTGGTGGAAGGCCTTGGACATGACATGCCTCCGGGATTACTCTCTTGATCCAGTTGGCGATCGTGGATCTGGAAGTCTTCTTCCCCTTTTTCTGTACTCAAAGGTGAACAAACAGGTTTTGGTCCTTCCTAGTTTTTTCCGTCACCTAAAGGTAATGCAGTACAGTTCTCCAAACGTCCAAAGTGTGGAACTGTTGTTCTTTCTTATTTCCCTGCTCTTGATAGGAGCGAAGAATTATCTCCTGAGACTTGTGAAATGCTGAGACCACTTTGGGAAGACATGACAGATCCAGTAGCAGAATAAGTCGGTCCTGTAAGATTTTCATGTAGGGTTCGTTGATCGAGAGAACTTGTAATTCACCCACTCTCCTGGCTGTAGTTATTGCTACCAGGAAGGCTGCTGTCCAGGACAGTCTGTCTATGTCTATGGATGACAAGGGCTCAAAGGGTGGTAGTGTGAGCCCCTTCAGGACAACATTGAGGTCCCAGGCCGGTACCAAATTCATAGCTCTTGGACGTATTTGTATGCTGTAATAAACCTAAACCATCGGTGGTCGGCTAACTTCTGGTCAAAATGTGAACTTAGAGCCGCCACCTGGACTTTGACGGTGCTACGCCTGAGACCTTCTAAGTTCGGTGTGTGCTGATTAGGTGGTTTGGTGCGCTCCATGAGATAAAGGTCTTCCATATCTTCTGGTATATACAGTACAGACCAAAAGTTTGGACACGCCTTCCATTTAAAAATTTTTCTGTATTTTCATGACAATGAAAATTGTAAATTCACACTGAAGGCATCAAAACTATGAATTAACACATGTGGAATTATATACTTAACAAAAAAGTGTGAAACAACTGAAATTATGCATTATGTTCTAGGTTCTTCAAAGTAGCCACCTTTTGCTTTGATGACTGCTTTGCACACTCTTGGCATTCTCTTTATGAGCTTCAAGAGGTAGTCACCGGAAATGGTCTTCCAACAATCTTGAAGGAGTTCCCAGAGATGCTTAGCACTTGTTGGCCATTTTGACTTCACTCTGCGGTCCAGCTCACCCCAAACCATCTCGATTGGGTTCAGGTCTGGTGACTGTGGAGGCTAGGTCACTCTCCTTCTTGGTCAAATAGCCCTTACAAAGCCTGGAGGTGTGTTTGGGGTCATTTTTGAAAAATAAATGATGGTCCAACTAAACGTAAACCGGATGGAATAGCATGCCGCTGCAAGACGCTGTGGTAGCCATGCTGGTTCAGTATGCCTTCAATTTTGAATAAATCCCCAACAGTGTCACCAGCAAAGCACCCCCACACCATCACAGCTCCTCCTCCATGCGTTACGGAGGGAACCAGGCATGTAGAGTCCTTCTGTTCACCTTTTCTGCATCGCACAAAGACACGGTGGTTGGAACCAAAGATCTCAAATTTGGACTCATCAGACCAAAGCACAGATTTCCACTGGTCTAATGTCCATTCCTTGTGTTCTTTAGCCCAAACAAGTCTCTTCTGCTTGTTGCCGGTCCTTAGCAGTGGTTTCCTAGCAGCTACTTTACCATGAAGGCGTGCTGCACAAAGTCTCCTCTTAACAGTTGTTGTAGAGATGTGTCTGCTGCTAGAACTCTGTGTGGCATTGACCTGGTCTCTAATCTGAACTGCTGTTAACCTGCGATTTCTGAGACTGTTGACTTGGATAGACTTATCCTCAGAAGCAGAGGTGACTCTTGGTCTTCCTTTCCTGGGGCGGTCCTGATGTGCGCCAGTTTCTTAGTAGCGATTGATGGTTTTTGCAACTGCACTTGGGGACACTTTCAAAGTTTTCCCAATTTTTCGGACTGACTGACCTTCTTAAAGTAATGATGTCCACTCGTTTTTCTTTACTTAGCTGCTTTTTTCTTGCCATAATACAAATTCTAACAGTCTATTCAGTAGGACTATTAGCTGTGTATCCACCAGACTTCTGCTTAACACAACTGATGGTCCCAACCCCATTTATAAGGCAAGAAATCCCACTTATTAAACCTGACAGAGCACACCTGTGAAGTGAAAACCATTTCCGGTGACTACCTCTTGAAGCTCCTCAAGAGAATGTCAAGTGTGTGCAAAGCAGTCATCAAAGCAAAAGGTGGCTACTTTGAAGAACCTAGAATATAAGACATATTTTCAGTTGTTTCACACTTTTTTATTAAGTATATAATTCCACATGTGTTAATTCATAGTTTTGATGCCTTCAGTGTGAATTTACAATTTTCATAGTCATGAAAATACAGAAAAATCTTTAAATGAGAAGGTGTGTCCAAACTTTTGGTCTGTACTGTAGATTGTTACTGCCTTTCTGCTTTTTTGTAATGACCCTTTCAGAAATCCTCTGGTCTTCAGGATTGAGAACTCAGAAGCCAGGTACTCAGATGTAACCTCCTGGGATCTGGATGGAAGATTGGCCTCTGGTGGAGGAGGCTTCTGAACGGGTGTAGCTCTTCTGGTCATTCTATTGCTGAAGTTGGAAAGGGTACCGAACAAGATTCTTTTGGGCCAGAATGGTGCTACTAAGATTATCCTGAGCTTTTCCAATTTTATTTTTGCAGAACCTTGGTAGGATTGGTAATGGAGGGAAGGCATAAGCCAGTCTGAATCTCCATGGTTGGGCTAAAGCATCTACACCTAAGCAGGGGTCAGCTGGATTAAAGGCTGAGTCACACATAACGATATCGTTAACGCTTTTGGTGACGTAGCAACGATCCCGCTAACGATCTCGTTATGTGTGACAGCGACCAACGATCAGGCCCCTGCTGGGAGATCGTTGGTCGATGGGAATGATCAGGACCTTTTTTTGGTCGCTGATCACCCGCTGTCATCGCTGGATCGGCATGTGTGATGCCGATCCAGCGATGTGTTCACTTGTAACCAGGGTAAATATCGGGTTACTAAGTGCAGGGCCGCGCTTAGTAACCCGATATTTACCCTGGTTACCATTGTAAAAGTAAAAAAAAAAACAGCACATACTCACATTCTGATGTCTGTCACGTCCCCAGGGTTAAAAGTGCTTTCGGCAAGAGCGCTGCTAATATGCACGCGCTGCTGCTGAGATTTTCCTTGCACTGACAGTGTCAGCGCCGGCCGTAAAGCAGAGCACAGCGGTGATGTTACCGCTGTTACTGCCGGCGCTGACATATTCAGTGCAGGGAAGCTCTTAGCAGCAGCGCGTGCATTAGCAGCGCTCTTGCCGAAAGCAGTTTTAACCCTGTGGATGCCGGCGGGGGACGTGACAGACATCAGAATGTGAGTATGTAATGTTTTTATTTTTTTTTACTGTTACAATGGTGACCAGGGTAAATATCGGGTTACTAAGCGCGGCCCTGCACTTAGTAACCCGATGTTTACCCTGGTTACCCGGGTGCTGCAGGGGGACTTCGGCATCGTTGAAGACAGTTTCAACGATGCCGAAGTCGTTCCCCTGATCGTTGGTCACTGGAGAGAGCTGTCTGTGTGACAGCTCCCCAGCGACCACACAACGACTTACCAAAGATCACGGCCAAGTCGTATCGCTGGTCGTGATCGTTGGTAAGTCGTTTAGTGTAACGGTACCTTTAGTGAAAAATATTGATCCACTTTTGCGTTCTGTCCACTTGCAAAGAGATCTACCTCTGGATGGCCCCACCTTCTGGTATCTAGTATCTGAAAGACCTCTGAGTCTAGACTCCATAGACTCCATTCCCCTGGATGAATTTCTGTTCTGCTCAGAAAATCGGCATGTATGTTTACCGCACCCGTTGGATGGATTGGGATGTGGTAATATGCATCCTGTAGGTCTATTGTCGCCATGATGAAATCCTGCCCAATCAGAGGTACCTTTGGCCTGACAGATTCAGATTCAATCTTGAATCTTCTGTATGTTATGCAATGATTCAGGGGTTTCAGAATGATTATTACCCAATGGGACCCGTTTTTTTTTTTATGAGGAACAGGTTTGAGTAATGTCCCATTTCTTTTCCATTCCTGGACTATAGAGACTACCTTTGTAGATAACAGGCCCTTCACTCCTGCTATCAAGGTGGACTGTAGCTCTGGAGAGGAGAGTTGTGTTGTTTTTATCATTTTTGGAGGATATGAGGCAAACTATCTTTATGCCCTCCCTGACTGATGTTAGAATTCATTGATCTGACCAGATCTTGTGCCGCTGTGGAATGAAGTTTGTGATGCCACCTTCTACTATATTGGGGTCATGGCTTATTTTGTCTCTAGGAATGGGGAAGAAAAAGATGTCTGCCTTTTCCCCCTTTCGGGTAGCTACAACAACCTGATTTGCCCTTCTCCTTGTACTGAGGTGTGTGCTCTTGCTGTGGGTGAAAGGGCCTTTTCCTAGTATTCCTAGGTTCAGGTAAGGTCTTATTTTTATCCGAAGCCTTCTCTAACAGCCCGTCAAGGGCAGGACCAAACATGTACTTCCCTTTGAAGGAAACAGAACACAACTTCATTTTTGAAGTCATGTCCCCCCTCCAGGATCTTAGCCAGAGTGCTCGTCTCACAGAGTTTAATAACCCTGAGTATCTTACTGCCACTCTTACGGATTCTGCAGAGGCATCTTCTAAGAATCCTGTTGCCTTCTGGAGGACAGGTAGAGAAGCTAGAATGTCCTCTCTGGGAGTACCTGTGACCAGGTATTCCTCCAGCTGCCTCAGCCAACGGTACATCGATGGAGCCACACAGGTAGATACGGCGTTGGTATTTATTAAACATGCCGAGGTTTCCCATGATTTCCTCAGTAGCCCATCAATCTTTTGTTCAAGAGGGTCCATCAACTGTGAGGCATCCTCAAATGGTAGTGTTTTATTTAGCTATCTGGATGTCGACCTTTGGAATCTCTGACCAGCATGCCATTTCGTCGTCCACAGTGAACCTGTTTTTCAATAGCCTCTTTTCTGGGGACTCCCACTCCTCTAGCACCAGGTCCCATATGTTTTTATGAATGGAAAACACCTGTCTTCCTAGAACGAAGACCCCCGAACATTTCTTCCTGTACCGTCTGGGCAGTCTTCTCCTCTTCAATCTCCGTGGTCCTCCTTACTGCCGTGAGGAGTTCCTCTCTATCACCTGAGGAGAAACAATATCTCTCCTGTTGGGAGACCTCTGGGTCCAGGATTAATTTGCCTTCTTCCATAGGTTCGTCTTGGATTGATGCTTCCTCCTGAGTGTCATCATTCCCTTCCTCCTCTAGATTAAGCTTCCTTTTTAGTTTCTGGAGGGACAATGGGAGAGGGTGCGGGCTGGGAAAAAGCGGCCAGGGAGGTTTTATCTCCTGTTGGATTAGGCTCTTAATTTCTTCCATTAAGGATGGTTGCTTTTCTCTGATGACTTTCTCAGTGCACTCTTTGCATGTCTTTTTATGCGAAGAGGCCAGCTTTTTTTTGTACAGACTGCACATTTCCGTGAAGTTTTTGACTTGCTTCCTGATGCAGGTTCCTTGTCCCCTACAAAAAAAGTGGAGATGGAATAATAAGGCTCTAAACCTGCACATAGGGAATGGACACCCAGTGCCAAAGTACTTACTGGGACCGGGAGGGTGCTAGAATCTGCAGACGCAGAGCGAGAGAAACCTGACATCTCCATGCTGTTACCACAGTGGTCCTACCTTAGATGTCTTCCTTGTCCAGGGCTCTTATATGGGCTACCGGACTTGCAGCACCTGTCCTCTGATTAGAGGACCTACTCCCTCCGATGTCCAGGTGTGTGTGGGGGGGAGTGGCCCGCTGACACCATCTGCACTGTAATGCTTATGTGTTCCAGCGTGGAAAGCAAGAATCCTCTCTGTATGCTGAAGCTGGCCGGCTTGTGCCGTCACCTCCTACCGCTGGCTTCAGACCTGGAAGTTCTCGCGGGTGCACGCCCAGCGCAACACACTGCCTGGATCCGCAACGCCGGAGGAGAGGAGGCTGGAGAGACGAATCCTCCACAAACCTTACCCGAAGGAGTGGGGTCCTGAGTCCTTAATGGAGATGGGAGCAGCACTCAGGGAGCAGAGGTAAGCCTTCTCCCCTGCTGCACGGCTTGAATCTATTTTACCCCCGATGACTGTTGCTGGCACAGCACACCATGGATGACCTCTTCATCCCTAGTAAAGACAGGAAAGACACTGAGGGGGAGGGGTTATTTAACCTCTGATATCTCCTATCCCTATTAGGAAAGGGGTAACATCCTCTGGTGTGCCATCGTGGGGGAATTACTAGAGAAATTTTTACTGCAGGTCAATTAATGCCACTTTTCTTGGTGTCTGCCCCTAAATTTTGGAAATGTTCTGATTCCAAGTTGGGTCTCCATGTGTATTGCCTGCATTTGGCAGGGCTCCCAGCATAGCAGACATACACTCGTACCTCACCCACCTCCCAATTGCAATGTAATTTCAAAGCTGTAAATGCTGGCCAAGACTCTGTCTCATGCATGGCCCACGCCTGACTGCTAACAATAGTAGTCTATGAAGCTGATATTTGTGTCACCTCAGTGTGGCTGAGCAGAACATCAGTTTGAACTGTTGCATGAGGTATCTGGGCTCCCAGCACAGCAGGCCTACACCAGGCCCTCACCCACCTCTTAATTTCAACTTAATTTAAAAGCTGTAAATGCTCACCCAGACTCTCATGCATGGCCAATGCTCGATATCTGCTCCATTATAAAATTTCTACTGTGGGTCAATTGATGCCACTTTTCATGGTGTTTGACCCTAACTTTTGGTAAGGTTTTGACTCCGAGTTGGGTCTCCTTTATGTGTGTTGCCTGAATTTGGCAGTGCTCTCAGATCAGAACACCAGGCCTATATCTGTCACTCATCCACCTGTTACTGATAAATGTTTAAGCTAGAAATGCTGATCCAAGCCCTGTTCCATGCATCCATGCTGCACAATTATACTATTTGTACTCTAGGTCAATTGATGTCACTTTACCTGGTGTCTCCCCTGAAGGTATTGTCTATGCGTGTGGTTTTGCCTCCCATTGAATTCAATGGGGTTCGAGTAAGTTCGGCAAACTTTGGGAAGTTCGCTGAACCAAACCATAAAAGGTTCGCTCATCTCTAGTCATGGCACCCACAAACCATGACAGTAAAAAATTCAATAAATGATGACGCTTCTTCACTTGAGTTCTGCACAGTGCCTCAAAAGTAGTTCCAGATTACATGAATAGTATTGGCACACTCAAGAGAAATTGCAAAACAAACTGAGGCCCATTTTTTCAATTAGCCCTTATAAAAATTAAAAATTTGAAGCCAAAACAACATTTTAGCAGTCAAAATGTAATTATTCTTTCTTCACCGCCCAATGGTATAAATAATATAATAATAATAATCTTTATTTTTATATAGCGCTAACATATTACGCAGCGCTTTACAGTTTGCACACATTATCATCGCTGTCCCCGTTGGTGCTCACAATCTAAATTCCCTATCAGTATGTCTTTGGAATGTGGGAGGAAACCGGAGTACTCGGAGGAAACCCACGCAAACACGGAGAGAACATACAAACTCTTTGCAGATGTTGTCCAAGGTGGGATTAGAACCCAGGACTCCAGCGCTGCAAGGCCACTGCGCCACCGTGCTGCCCACCGCGCTGCCCAATTTATGAGATACACATGTGCTGTCAACATGCTTACTGTACCCCTAAATAAATTCATTGAGAGGTGTAGTTTGTAAAATAAAGTCACTTACGGGAGAGATCCTCTTGTACTCTGTAAACCACTGATACGGAGAGAAGCACCTCCCTTTTTATGCTGAAGGTTTCCTGTCCCTGAAGGGCAGATCTTCTCTCTTGTTGTTGAAAAAACACATTACCAGTAAGTAATATACGTTTTTCTCCACTGCCCAATGGTAAAAAAATTCTTTGAAACCTGTGGGATCAATATGATTACTACACCCGTAGATTAATTCACTGAGAGGTATAGTTTGTAAAATGGGGTGACTTATGGGGACTTTGGCTATTCTGGCACCTCAGGGGCTTTGCCAATGTGGCATGGCACCCTCAAACCATTCCATCAAAATCTGAACTCCAATATTGTGCCGCTTCCCTTTGAGCTTTCCACTGCCCCTCAAAAGTAGTTTTTGACAACATATGGGATATCTGTGTACTCAGGAGAAATTGCACAACAAATTTTGGGGTCCATTTTATCCTTATATCCTTGTGAATTGGAGGTAAAAGCACATGTCTAGATAAAATCCTTGATAGGTTTAGTTTACAAAATCGCATCACTTGAGGGGGTTTCCACTGTTTAGGCACATCAGGGACTCTCCAAACCTGACATGGCGTCCACTAACGATTCCATCTAACTTTGCATTCAAAAAGTCAAATGGCGCTCCTTCTCTTTCAAGCTTCGTTGTGCACCCAAATAGTAGTTTCTTCCACATATGGGGTAATCGGCAGAGGCATAGCTACGGTTTTGGTCCGGGGGGGGGGGGGGGGGGGTGAAACTTCTGAGCGGGCCCCTAACCAGGAAACCTTGATTATAACTGGGTGACGCGCCCTAATAATGGAGAACCTCAGCAGATGTTTGAGCTGTTGCTGAAAATAATCTCTATATAAAGACCAATATTGATATTACCGACATATGGTCAGTGGTATTCAATGAAAATTCACCGCACACTATTTTCGTGGTGATGCCAAAAATTATCACAGGAATAAGTCTAAAGCGATTATATTTGAGTGATGTTTCGACCTGTCCAAGGTCTTATTCAATACGTCCAAAACTAAAGAGAAAACAACAATATGTGTAAAAATCCTAATGAAAATAAGTAAAAAGCAAGTGCATTAAATAATTAACATAGAGTACTTAGTACCGTTTTTGCTCAAGAAAAGCATAAAGCTGTTCCACCGCGGCAAGGTGTACCCAATTGGAACAGTAACTGCAGTCTCTAATGTTAAAACCTACCTACCTAGTGTGAATAGAGTCATAGGGTCCCAACCGGACACCCAGCTTTGGAGGAAAAATATATAAAAACTGCCAACTCCGTGAAAAGGGGGCCACACCCTATTTGTACTGAATACAAAAATACTAAAAAGAAATAGAAAACTGAGCCGGAGTATGACTTGAAAACATGCAAGATGTAAGAGCATGCTCACACTGGCCATGGAAACAAACAAAACCAAAGAGAAAACAACAATATGTGCATATACCCTGATGAAAATAAGTAAAAAAGCAAGTGCATTAAATAATTAAAATGCTTTTTTTTTTTTTTTTTTAAATCAAAACCAGTGTTTACTAAGTACCCTATGTTAATTATTTAATTCACTTGCTTTTTTACATATTTATTTTCATTAGGGTATATGCACATATTGTTGTTTTCTCTTTGGTTTTGTTAGTTTCCATGGCCAGTGAGAACATGCTTACTGAATGCTTATTGAATAAGAAACATGCAGTTTCTTATTCAATACGTCGTTGATAATTCCTTAGTCATGAAGATAGCAAGGAAAATCCTACACCCTGGAGTCTTCTTCAGGTCATTAAAAAATAAATATTTTTTAATGACCTGAAGAAGACTCCAGGGTGTAGGAGTCGAAACGCGTTGTCCTGTAATTTTGTATTACCTCAATAAAGGAGATATTTATACATAATATCTATGAGAATCTCTATACGGGAGTGCCGGCTACATACTGGGATTTTCCTTGCTATCTACTGTTTTACCACGGATGTCTGAGCGCCTTTATCGTGTAACCGGTCGGCCGAGCCGCAGACCGTTCCCCTTGGATTCCTGTCGGATCCCCTTTGAATGCTCATTTTCGCCTTTGACTAGGTGAGTGCAATTATATAAGTGTGCAATTTACACATAGTTTCTACTGCACTTAGATCGTGCGTGGCGTTGTTCACTTTTATTTCCCTATCCTCAGGGTTGTTTGGATCCTTAGTCATGAAGATAGCCCCATACAAACTGCATCTATTTCCGTGATCAGTGTAGTGTGCAAAGTGAGCGTTAAAGGGAACCTGTCACCCCCCAGTCGTTTGTAACTAAAAGAGCCACCTTGTGCAGCACTAAAACTGCATTCTGACAAGGTAAGTATTTTTTTCCGGGTATGCGCAGTTGCACTGCCCTTCGAACTTAGAGCGCAGGCGCCAGGGATGCTAATGAAGCAAGAGGAGGCGGCGCCTGGCGCGCACAGGCCCAGAGTGATGGCTGTGCTGCGTCTGATTAGGGGGGAAAGACCCGCCCCGAGCGATTTCACGGTATGAGGGGGCACATTTTATAAGCGTTCATTTCAGCGTGTGCAGAGAGCATAACTAAAAGAGCCACCTTGTCAGAATGCAGCACTACTGCTGCACAAGGTGGCTCTTTTAGTTTATAACGGCTGGAGGGGGGTGACAGTGGCCCTTTAAATCACATTACTAGTGGCCCTCCCGCACCTTGGTCTGGCCTCTTGCTGCTGGAAGCCAGACAAGGTGCGGGAGCGCCGCCAGTAATGCGGGTGTTAAAGCTCACTTTGCACACTACCCTGATCAGGGAAATAGCCCCATACAAACTGTATCTTCATGACTAAGGAATTATCAACGGATATCTTTGTGTGGAAACTTCCTGAAGAAGAAGCCATGAGCTTCGAAATGCGTTGAATAAACCACCCGAACACCTTACAACTATATCTGGATTCATTATTTGTCACAGCAGCGCGGATTTTATCCACATTCATCTATTATAACGTTCCCAAAAAGTATGCAATATGCAGCTAATAATGAGGGATTCTTTAGGAGCTCCTGTATCCCAGGTCTACTCCTAATCCTGGTGAGCAGTTCTCTCATAATTGATTAGAAGCAATCCTGGGGATAAGACCCTATTTGCGCTTTTTTTGTCTCCTACTTTTCTATACTTTTTGGGAAGAAATACCTCCAAGCCTTGTTCAAAGCAATCAAGAACAGGACGCAAGATGAAAAAAACAGCTTTAAAGACAGTAAAAACAGCACCAAGACATGTAAGCTCCAGCTGCGGCCTTATTACAGGCCTGCACACACAAGAGGACAAAGGACTGCACTCAACAAAGTTCTCAGGCCCCAGCCCAGATCCGGCTACAAGAAGGCCACCGGACAAGCTCTCATCCACAGCGGCTCCAGCACTGAAATCCACGAGACCCTCCGTTAGTTTTACACAAACCGGAACTACCTCCATAAGTAGGCCCAAAGCCGTGGCCTCGCCTGAGTCGGCAAGGCCGGGAAGCAGGAGAAAAGCTGAAACCCCGGCCAAAACTCCGCCCACAGCGCGCGGCGACCCCGCTCCCAAAGAAATGTACCCCGACCCGACTGCAAGAGGGGCCCCGGGTAAGCTCTTACCACAAGGGGCTCCTGCTCTGGGGTCCCCGGGACCCTCTGCTCCGTCCTCTCGGGCCGGTGCAACCTCCGGGATTAGACTCAAAGCCGCGACCTTGCATATGCTGGCGGGGCCGGGGAGCAGGAGAGAGGACGAAACCCCACCCACAACTCCGCCCACAGCAGCACTGCTGCTAAAGATGTGAGGAGACAGATTGCCAGCCGTGCCTTAAGGTATGACGCCCCTGCGTTCATACCTCAGCTCAGACCTCAGGTGATGGAGAAGCATCGGGTCACAGGTCCTGGAGCAATGCCGGCTAAACCGGATGGAGCGTCACAGACAAATCGCTGCTTACAAGCTGCACCGCTACAGAGACCTAGCAGCTATATCAGTCGGGGGGGGGGAACTCCCCCACAGACGTAACATACCCCTTCCTCAGTACAGAAGGGGTGATAGCTGCTGAGAGGCCCACCACTGAGTTAGTTATAGACAATATGCTGAAGGGTTTTTGCGACATTATAAACAAGAAAATGGATGACTACTCCCTATTAATAGATAAATACTCGTTCCTTTCTTTCAATCTGTCAAGCACTGGACCATCTTGTACGAATACAGCATCTGAGTCTTACATAAAGGACGCACTGACATCCATTGCGGAAAGCCTCGATTTCTCCTCGTCCTTATCTTCCTCAAGGTCCTCCCTCTGCGACTACTCTTCGTCAACACACGACTCATACGCACCCTCTGTAAACTCTTCAGACAGCAGTATGGAAGATTTTCCCCATGGGGATTTCGACCTTCCTCATTTGGATCTAACACCGACTCCGACCATAGGCGGAAAAGCAACGTGAAAATCAGGGGAGTTCCAGAGTCTGTTAAACCCCCCCACTTGAAAAAATATATCCACAAAATGATCTTTCAACTCATTCCTGATATCAACGAAACTAATATCATAGAAAGCGTCTACCGAATTAAAAGACCCTTGTCCCTTTCACTGGACGTGCCAAGAGACATCATTGTCTCCTTTTTCCCGGCCTGGGTTAGGAGTAAGCTATTCGACCTCTCCTCCAAAAAAGACTTCCTGCTCTCCCCATATGGCCACCTAACATTCTTTAGAGATTTATCTAAAATCACTTTGAAAAAGCGACGAGATTTCTCATCAGTTACCCGGGAGCGCCGGAGGTCTCACTTTGCCTATTCATGGTCTCCTTCCTCTACTCTTTTGGTAAAATTCATGTCCGGGATCACACATATTGCAACCCCCGAGGAAGGGTTATCCTTCCTGCAGCAACATGGACTGAACCCTTCTAGAGCCTCCAATGGTCCTACTTGACTTGTAGTCCTGTCCTACACATATTAGCATCTGTCTTCATTACGCCTCTTACAGGTTACAAATGTATTTCTTCCTAATAGTCAGCTTTGATAATGAGCCAGATATTTTTGCCCATATGCCCTTGTTACACTTAGGGTGTCCCAAGGGGACGGGCTAGCATTTAATTATATAGTTACTTAATGTTAATGCCATTGTTTTCCGGATACTTTCTCTTACAGATTAAGCAACCTAACCAGTCATTCTCATCCCCAAGAGGGGATGCTCTTACCATTGTGATAAGCTACTGACCAGCAAGTTCAATTTGTTTAAAACCTACCATGATACCTATAGCCATCAGCATATGTCATGATGCTTTACTTGTTTTTATGTGTATTGTACCGTATGTTGCTATCCTACACTCCCTTCCTTTCCCCCCCACCCTCCCTCCCCTCCCCAACCTTTAACTACCCTGTTTATTGGAAAACGTAATAAATCTTTGGAAAAGGAATTATCAACAACGTATTGAATAAGACCTGGGGCAGGTCGAAACGTCACTCAAATATAGTTGCTTTAGAATTTTTCCTGTGCTTTACCTATTTCTACTTTTTCTGTTCCCACAAACTGTAAATAAATATAATTTTTTAGCATCACCACAAAAATGCGGTGAATTTTCATTGAATGGACTAAGAGTCATTTGGCCCGTTACACCAACACTTCGCCATACGACAGAATGCAGGCCAATACCTTTCCTACTATGTGGTCAGTGGTAAACACCAGTCCTACAGAACATATAAGAGATCACAGCACAGTTACGGATGGTGACTTACATCTGACATTCTTTCTGATGGAATCATTCACTTTTCACGCCTTTTCCATCTGGCCCAGACCGACATGACAACTCCTCCAGGACTTGGCTACAGAGAATGCAACAAAGACACACTTCACATCTCACATTTTCAGCATGTCACCATCTATTCCCAACCTGCACAAACTCCTCATCCTTCTGGTACCCCAATGCTGCTGCCGTATGTGTCCCTATTACTGCACCTGCTGTGTGGTTCTCTGTGCCCTCTAAATTCTAAAGCAGCCCTAGACTAGAATATAGTAATGCCGGGTGCAAGTGACCTAGAAAACAGTGCCCGCCTTTTGTCCCCTAAAAAGCAATATTGCCCTGCGTGTGCCCATTTGACAGTCACAGTAACCTGAATTCTCCTATAACAATAAGTGCCCACTTTACATTTAATAATGTCCCGAGTCTCCCCCTGTACAGCTCCTCTAAACACAGTATGATGCTCTCTTATACACAGTACAATGCCCCCTCACAGTATATATACTGACTTCTTAGTAGCCCCCAAACTGTTTAATGGCTCAAATGCTGTATGATGGCCCCCTCACTGTAATCTCCACACTGTATGATGGCCGCCTAGAAAGCCTTCATATAGCAGAATACACCAGATAGTCCTCAATATAGTATAATGCACTTCCCATAGGTCTCCACATAGTATAATGCACTCCCCATAAGTCTCCATATAGTATAATGCACGCCCCCCATAGGTCCACCATCTCCATATAGCATAATGCAAATGCATAGGGCTCCATATAGTATAATGCACTCCACATAGGCAGACTCTATACGGTATAATGCACTCCCAATAGGCAGACTCTATAGTATACTGAACTCCCCATAGTTAAACATACAAAAAGACACGTATGCAAGAACAATGACAGAAAACTTTATTAATACATATAAAAAGTCAGTAAAATATTGTAGCCAATAGTGCTTAATGAGCCAAAAATAGCAACAAAAGGTGTCACCAACAGGAGGGCAAGATATTAACAAAAATAAGTAAATAAACACATAGCAAGACCACAATGGGATGAATAGGAAAAAAGGGATTGTACACAAAGGGTTAGTATAAAATCGTTACCAAAGATAAATATAAATAAGTATAAATATATACCCCAGTATTAGGAACCAAAAAATCCTAAATATGTAAACAATGATGGAAATGGATTCTGGACCATGGGTAAGAATAAAGGTGCATAGTGTAAAGACTTAGGGGAAAAAAAAACCAAAAAACCACAAGCCAAGTCCTAGCTACCCAGGTACATAAAACCCAAATGTACAACTAAATCAATCAATGTGGTCAGCATAAATAAGTATGAATGAATCTTACCAGCACATGTGTGGAGACGCCGCAACCCCTATGCGCATTTCGGCAGAGTGCCTTCCTCAGGGGGAATTTGTTCTTGCATACGTGTCTTTTTGTATGTTTAAATATCTGCTTTCACGTTGAACCTGTTTCCCATTAGTACTAATTTAGATACCATTATAGCACCTTCTGATTAGTGTACTTGACTATAGTATTATAATCCGAGGTATCTTTTTGCTGGAAATATCAATATGATGTGAACTCCCCATAGGCAGACACTATAGCATAATGCACCCCTATAGGCAGCCTCTATAGTGTAATGCTCCCCCATAGGTAGCCTCTATAGTGTAGTGCATCCCCATAGGCAGCCTCTAAAATGTAATGCTCCCCCATAGGCAGCTTCTGTAGTGTAATGCTCTGGTCATGATTAGGGTTGAGCGAAACGGATCGGACAAATTCAAAAATCGCCAACTTTCGGCAAAGTCGGGTTTCATTAAACCCGACCCGATCCTAGTGTGGGATCGGCCATGAGGTCGGTGATCTTCGCGCCAAAGTCGCGTTTCGCATGACGCGTTCAGCACCACTTCTCAGTGTTAAATATTAGTTAATTGAATGATTCTTAATCTCAATTCAGTACCGAGCACATTGTTTCTTGCTGACATTACAAGGAGCTATTTCTGTGTATGTATAAGTTAACACCATACACAGGGTAACACGTGATCTGTGGGACACATTTATAAGCATCTCTTAGGAGGGTGGGGGGTCCTCTTTTGTCACGTGGGGCTGTCGCCTCCTGCCTTCATCGTCATTCTCCATGAACGTCTGAGAAGGAAGGAACAACAGCTGTTAGCTGGCAGCCATGATAACCTTCAGACACACAGACAGACGGCTTTTACCATTCAAACTTTGGGAAAGATGAGTATCAAGTGCTGATATCTACACATGGACAATCTGTTCGTAACTAGAATTGAGCGACTTTTACTTTTTTAGGATCGAGTCGGATTTCGTGAAACCCGACTTTCTCAAAAGTCGGATCGTGTGAAATCGGCCGATTATTGTGAAAAGTCGGGGGGCCGGCCGAAACACGAAACCCAATACAAGTCAATGGGGATTTTTTTCTCTCTCTCTCGTAAGTTGCTACATTCCTCGGACAGTGTAAATCGCTACATCCAAAACGGTAAGATGGCGTTTATACCCCCACCCCCTGTGACGCTGCAGAAAGCAAGACGAGACCTATGTCATCACGCTGCCCACACTCGTTCATTGGCTGAAAAAATGGCGGTTAAAGCGTCATACGAAACGCGACTTTGGCGTGAAGATCACCGACCGCATGGCCGATCCCACACTGGGATCGACTCGGGTTTCACGAAACCCGACTTTGCCGAAAGTCGGCGACTTATGAAATTGACAGATCCGTTTCGCTCAACCTTATTCGTAACTATTTTGTCTATTTTTATGTTTTGCTGCAATGTGGTTATTCTGTGGACAATTCAATAAACCACTACTTTTTAATGAGAATATCATGACATTTTTCTTTAAGAGTAACGCACCTGGTGAATAGTCTTGATTAAATAAATGTGCAAAATAAGCATATTTAACACTCAGCTAATGAAGGGGGACGCAGAGTGTGGACAACGTGATGACATAGGTCTCTGTCCCCACATCTTAGAGAAGGGCATGACAGTGATTAGCTTGCTTTCTGCGGCGTCACAGGGGCTATAAAGAGGCGTGCACGCCGACCGCCATCTTACTTCTGCCGATCTGAGCATAGGGAGAGGTTGCTGCAGCTTCGTCAGAAGCAGGGAAATACTTAGGGAGGGAAGATTAACCCCCAAACCGCTTGTGCTGTAGCGATTTCCACTGTCTAAAACCACCTTTTCTTTGCAGGGACAGTGGAGGCTAGATTTCTGTGCATCAGCTCTGTAGCTTATTAGGCTGCCTTGTAAGGCTCCCTGATAGCTGCATTGCTGTTTGTATGCCGCTGTGCAAACCAACTGCTTTTTTAAAAGCAAAAATCCTGTTGCTCCTTTCTGCACAGTTCTATTGTTTATTTGTCCACACTTTTGTGTGCAGCAGTCCTTTTTATTGCTGGCTGCCATACCTGTCCTGAGATCATTGTAGGGAGATTGAAATTGTAGTAGAGTCCTTTTTTTTTATATATATATCTTCCAGCCACGTTCTGCCACTTACATTGTGTAGTGTAATACACAGGGCCTGTTTTTCCTCCAGTCTCCCCCCCCAAAAAAAGGGAGATTTAAATTGCCAACAAGTTTATATACGTCAGTTCTGTTTGTCGTATATCTGCCAGCCACGTTATGCCTTTTACATTGTATAGTGTAATATACAGGGCCTGTTTTTTGCTCCAGTCTCCCCCCCCCAAAAAAAAAGAGATTTAAATTGCCAACAAGTTTATATACACCTTCTACCTTGTTTTACAGTACCATATAACGGTTGTTAGTTTTGTTTCATTTTACCAAAAATGAGGAAGTCTGGTGGAAGAGGCTGTGGGCGGTCGTTGCCAGCTGGTAATGATGGTGGTGGTGGTGGAGCATCTGGTGGTAGTGGGAAAAGCAAAACAGCACCTAAGGCTCGAGTTGTTGAGCCAGCGTCATCGTCTGGCTACACAAGGCGTCAAAGGCTCCCTTATCTGGGAGTTGGAAAACCGCTTTTAAAGCTGGAGCAGCAGGAAAAAGTTTTGGCTTTCCTTGCTGACTCAGCCTCTAGCTCTTTCGCCTCCTCTTCCAAAAGTTCCAAATTTAAAAGCAGCGAGTCGTCAGTGGATGCTCCCGGTCAGGAACAAGTCGCTTCCTTGTGTCCTTCACCCAAAGCAAAAGTGAAGGATGCGGCAGGCGACACTACACTGTGTTCCAAATTATTATGCAAATAATATTTCCTCATATTTTCTCTAAATTACCTATCTGAATTGCAGTCATTGTTATTTTCCAGTCATCTACTATTGTAGTATAATTGCAATGTTTTGGAACAAACTGCCTATGAAAACAGTATCAAAATGCATGTTCCAAATTATTATGCACAGCAGAGTTTTCAACCTTTTTTATTTTATTTTGAACAAAAAAAATGGTCAATTATGAAGTTAGAAGCATTATCAGCTTATTACAAAATGAAATCAAACAGTTTTCAAGTGAAAACTTTATTCTAGGTGATGTTACATTTGCACATAGGACCCCTTGTTCGAAAGAAGCTTCTGAACTCTCTCGTCCATTGAATTTGTCAGTTTTTGGATGGTTTCTGCTTCAATTGTTTTGCATGTGGACAGAATACCCTCCCAGAGCTGTTGCTTAGATGTGAACTGCCTCCCGCCATCATAGACACTCCTTTTGATGATGCTCCAGAGGTTCTCAATGGGGTTGAGGTCAGGGGAAGATGGTGGCCACACCATAAGTTTGTCCTCTTTTATGCCCATAGCAGCCAGAGATGCAGATGTGTTTTTTGCAGCATGAGATGGTGCATTATTATGCATGAAAATGATCTTGCTGCAGAAAGCACGGTTCTTCCTCTTGAACCATGGCAGGAAGTGTTTTTAGAAACTCCACATAGATTATGGAGTTCATGTTTACCCCTTCAGGGATCATAAAGGGGCCGACAATCTCTCTCCCCATGATTCCAGCCCAAAATATTACTCCGAAACAGAATATATATATATATATATATATATATATATATATATATATACACACACATACAAGGTATATATATAGGTATGCGCTGGAAAAACTAGCGGAACCAGAAAGACAAAGTTTAAAATATCCTTATAAAAACAAAATGACCCTTTGCAGGAATGCCTAACAGTTGAGAACTAATGTCCAAAATCCCGCGGATATACTCGCGGTGTGTTCACTGCTGGAAAGTTTATGGAGGCACTTAGAAGATTTTCTTACCTCCGTTGCTTTTCTGAGAAGTCTGGGACGTTAGATCTGTTCCAAAGGCTTTCCAGTGAATAGAACAAGTGTAGACTGGTGGCTGCCCCGGCCGGCGGCAAGCCACCATAAAATACCTCCAGGTGAAGATGGGATCCTGCAGAGCCGACGCCGCATGTGCTAGTGGCGGTGAGTACAAACGGTGCGCAGGACCTGAGTGACGTAGTGTGTCACGTGACCGTAAGCCCCGGAGAGTGAGTACGGAGTGCAGCTAGGATCACACAACCAACGCGTTTCGGAGACGCCTGTCTCCTTCCTCAGGAACAGTTTGGAAGTCAGTCTTCATGTATCGTTTGGCCCACTGGAGCTGTTTCTGCTTGTGTGCAGTGGATAGAGGTGGTCGACAGGATGGCTTACGCACCTCTGAAGGACCCTGCATCTTGTTGTTCTGGGGACGTTGGAGGCACCAGCAGCTTCAAAAACTTGTCTGCAGCTATGACCAGGCATTTTTGCAGCTGCTCTTTTAACCTTTCACAATTGCCTGTTGGAAAGGGTCCTCAATTTTTCCTTATCAGCACGCACACGTGTGTGCTGGGAATCAGCTACATACTTCTTGATTGTGCGATGATCACGATGAAGTGTCTTGGCAATGTTGATTGTAGTCATGCCTTGACCTAAATACTCCACAATTTGTTGCTTCTCAGCAGCCGACACATCCTTTTTCTTTCCCATTTTGGCCAAAAATGTAGGCTGCTTAATAATGTGGAACAGCCTTCTTAAGTAGTCTTGCCTTTATTTGGACACACCTGCCAAACTAATTTGCACAGGTATCTGCAATTGCTTTCAGTGATATAAAGAGCCCTGACACACATCACCATCAATGAGTTTAAATGACAAACAAAAAAATTCTAACCTTATCACTCCTAAACTCTTTGTGCATAATAATTTGGAACACAGTGTACAGTTTACTCCATGGAGCTCGTTACACATACCGTGCCAGGGTTAGAAAGGGAAATTGTTAACAGCCCATTACAAGATGAATCGGACATGGCGTGCACAGATGCACAGCCACAGCTAGATTATTATGCTGTTCCATTGACTCAGATCACTACATTGCCCTCGCAGTGTACTGAGCCAGAATGTGACCCTGATGAGACTATGGTGCCCCGTCCCGAAAGCTATAGCACCTTACACGGTGACACAGAGGAAGGTGCACATGACATTGAAGAGGAGGTGATAGATGACCCAGTTGTTGACCCAGATTGGCAGCCATTGGGGGAACCGGATGCCACTGGCAGTAGCTCAGAAATGGAGGAGGATGATCCGCAGCAGGCATCTACATCGCAACAGCTTTCATCTGGCAAGCCCGTATCTGGCCAAAAACGTTTGAGAAAACCAAAAACACTTTTAGGACAACGTGGCCATCCGGATAAAGTAGCACAGCGTGCAATGCCTAAAAAGGTATTCGATAGTAGGAAGAGTGTAGTGTGGGAGTGTTTTAACCAAGATCCGAATGATCAGTGCAAAGTTATCTGTAAGAAATGCTCAAAGACCTTTAGCAGAGGGAAGAATGTCCAAAATGTAAATACAACGTGCATGCGTAGACATTTAACCAGCATGCACTTGCAAGCCTGGACTAACTACCAAACGTCCCATACCGTTGGTGCACCCGCTCAGAATGAAGGTAGTCAGCAACGCTACATTGCTTCCCTCACTGTAAGCCCGCCAGTTAGAACAACACCAGCAGCAAATGTGGAGGTATCGTCACAAGGCCAAAGCAGTCAGGGAATCACAAGGTTATTGGTAGGAAACACTGTATGTAGGCCAATATCAAGAATACCATCACCAACCCTCTCTCAATCTACCATGTCCACCACCGCTAGGTCCACCATATGCAGCTCTCCAGTCCAGCTCACCCTACAAGAGACTCTTGTTAGGAAAAGGAAGTACTCATCCTCTCATCCGCGTACACAGGGTTTGAACGCCCACATTGCTAGACTAATCTCGTTAGAGATGATGCCCTACCGGTTGGTTGAAAGCGAAGCTTTCAAAGCCCTGATGGCCTACGCAGTACCACGCTATGACCTACCCAGTCGACACTTCTTTGCGAGAAAAGCCATCCCAGTCCTCCACCAGCATGTCAAAGACCGCATTGTCCATGCACTCAGGCAATCAGTCAGTAGAAAGGTGCACTTCACACAGATGCATGGACCAGTAGGCATGGCCAGGGACGTTACGTGTCCATCACGCCACACTGGGTTAATGTGGTGGATGCAGGGTCCACAGGGGACAGCCATAGTGGGACAGTTCTGCCTAGCCCACGGTCTAGGAAACAGTTGGCAGTAGGCGTTCGACACCTCTCCTCTTCCTCCTCCTCCAGAAGGGAAAGCTCGTCCACAGAGCGCAGTCGCCCTACCACTCTATCCACAGCTGCCAGTGTTGCACACAAGGTGTCACATTATGGAACAGCTAGTGGTAAGCGTCAGCAGGCTGTGTTGGAAATTAAGTGTTTGGGCGACAACAGACACACCGCGGAAGTACTGGCCGAGTACTTGCAGCAAGAAACTCAGTCATGGCTGGGCAGTGTACATCTTGAGGCAGGCAAGGTAGTCAGTGATAACGGAAGGAATTTTATGGCTGCCATAGCCCTTTCAGAACTGAAACACATAACTTGCCTGGCTCAGACCTTGAACCTGGCGGTGCAGTGCTTCCTGAAAAGTTATCCGGGGTTACCAGCCCTGCTCCTGAAGGTGCGAAGACTTTGCTCGCACATCCGCCGGTCGCCCGTACACTCCAGCCGTATGCAGAACCATCAGCGATCGCTGAAGCTTCCCCAGCACCGCCTAATAATCGACGTTGCAACAAGGTGGAACTCCACAATGCACATGCTTCAGAGGGTGTGCGAACAGAGGCGTGCTGTAATGTATTTGTGGGAGTTTACACATACACGGGCAGGCAGTTGGATGGCAGACATGGAGTTGTCAAGTGTGCAGTGGTCAAAGCTACAAGACCTCTGTCAAGTCCTTCAGTGTTTTGAGGAATGCACACGGCTAGTAAGTGCAGACGACGCCATCATAAGCATGAGCATCCCACTAATGCGTCTGCTGATGCAAAGTTTGACGCACATTAAGGAGCAGCCGTCTGCAGCCGAGGATGAGGGAAGCCTTGATGACAGTCAGCCAGTCTGCTCAGGGAACTCCTAGACGAGGTGGCGGACGAAGAGGAGGAGGATGATGGGGATGAATATTTATGGGAGGAAGATGCTTCTCGGGGCAATAGAAACTGGTGGCGTTGCAAGGTCAGGTACAGGGTTTTTGCGGGAGACAAGTGATGTTGATTTGCAAGAAAGTGCTCCTCAACCCAGCACAAGCATTGAATTGACACCTGGAACATTAGCCCACATGGCTGATTATGCCTTGCGTATCCTAAAAAGGGACCCCTGCATTATAAAAATGATGACCGATGACGATTACTGGTTGGCCTGCCTCCTGGATCCACGATATAAAGGGAAATTACAACATATCATGCCACATGAGAACCTTGAGTAAATATTCGCTACCAAACAAGCAACTCTTGTAGACCGTTTGGTTCAGGCATTCCCAGCACACAACAAGCAATATCCATACGGGTGCAATTGCCCCTGAATAATGAGTGATAAAGGCAGAAAAATTTATAAAAATATATTTTATTGAATTAATATTTTAAAAAAGGACCAAAACAATAAACAGGGCTAAAAAAACCTCCATTGGGAAGGACAAATACTACAGACACTGCTTAGTAAAGTACAATAGTATAAGAAGCCTGGCAGTAAGAAATGCAAATGCTATTTCTATATCTATACAAATGTATATGCTTTAATGAATAAAAAGGTGGCATATAGATTTATTAATAATATAAAGAACCGGCCAATATCAATGAACATGCCCAAATAAATAAATAACATGTGATCAGCCATGTTCTATAGCACACCCATATACAATTTTCATATGCAACTATTAGACAGTAATAGACGCATAGAATAAAGTGCAGATACGGCAATGCACCAAATGTTATTAATAACCATATGCTACAAAAAACAGGTATACCATGTAAGGTGCAAACAGCCTGTATTTAGATATAAGTGCAAAGGGTGCAATATAGGAGCCGATAATGCTAATACAATTCCGGTGTATATTACCATTAGCAAATGCCCGTGCCTGCCAAATAATCCCATGTAATGCCAAAGCCTTACCGCCAAAGAAGATGCTAGGAACGCAGTGCCTGGTGTCCTTCCCTCCCTCCCCGCCCACACCCTCCCGGAAGAAGCGAGCAGCGAAACGGCGCCCGTCGGGTGGGAGGGAAGGACACCAGGCACTGCGTTCCTAGCATCTTCTCTGGCAGTAAGGCTTTGGAATTACATGGGATTATTTGGCGGCACGGGCATTTGCTAATGGTAATATACACCGGAATTGTATTAGCATTATCGGCTCCTATATTGCACCCTTTGCACTTATATCTATATACAGGCTGTTTGCACCTTACATGGTATACCTGTTTTTTGTAGCATATGGTTATTAATAACATTTGGTCCATTGCCGTATCTGCACTTTATTCTATGCGTCTATTACTGTCTAATAGTTACATATGAAAATTGTATATGGGTGTGCTATAGAACATGGCTGATCACATGTTATTTATTTATTTGAGCATGTTCATTGATATCGGCTGGTTCTTTATATTATTAACTAGATGGCAGCCCGATTCTAAAGAATCGGGAGTCTAGAATCCATATATACTTTATTTATTCAAATGTAAGAATAATACAATTAATAAATAATAGTAAGAAAGAACAAAAAATGGCTGCACTCACCAGCTCTTGACAATTCTTGACAGTACGGCACATTTCTGATTGGTCGCTCGCGGCAGGCGGCAACCAATCAGAAAAGTGCCGCGCACCACGAAGGCATATATCTTTGCCCACCCTGAGCGGGTGTAGGACGCTGGTGACGTCACTTATCTCCGGACATTATCTCCGGACAAAGCCACGGAAGTTGGCACAAATTGCCGGAAGTAGTATTCTAGGCAATTATATATTAGATTTTAATGTTATCAGTGTTTACCTTTGAACGTTTATATTGTATTGTCCTGTCACCAGCCATGTGTACGATTATCGGCCGAAAGCCTCTCTGGAACCAATAATCACCCCATGTAAAGGTATCTTTATAAGTTAAAGATTCAGAATACTATGACTTTTATCATATCCTGAACAGTCAAGTTTTTTATGAACCGTTAAGGTTTTCTGGTTGAAGTAAAAAAAACTCTGAGTGTTTACAGTTTGAAACCATAAAATGTTGAAAAATTGTCATTCTTGAGTATATCACTCAATGGTGCTCATAAACGTGTCAAATTTGATCTATAATATACTTTAATATACGTTACTTTAATCTTTAATATACTTAAGAACAGGGCCCCAGACATCACACAGGGGGTCTGAAACACCGCACAGTGGTCCAAAATATCGCTGTGCTCTGCCTGGGGCCCCTGTGCTCTGCCTGGGGCCCCATATGCTGCCTGGGGCCCCTGTGCTCTGCCTGGGGCCACTGTGCTCTGGCTGGGGCCCCATATGCTGCCTGGGGCCCCTGTGCTCTGCCTGGGGCCCCATATGCTGCCTGGGGCCCCTGTGCTCTGCCTGGTGCCCCATAGGCTGCCTGGGGCCCCTGTGCTCTACCTGGGACCACTGTGCTCTGCCTGGGGCCCCATATGCTGCCTGGGGCCCCTGTGCTCTGCCTGGGGCCCCTGTGCTCTGCCTGGGGCCCCATGTTCTGCCTGGGGCCACTGTGCTCTGCCTGGGGCCCCATAGGCTGCCTGGGGCCCCTGTGCTCTGCCTGGGACCACCTCTGCTCTGCCTGGGGCCCCATATGCTGCCTGGGGCCCCTGTGCTCTGCCTGGGGCCACTGTGCTCTGCCTGGGGCCCCATATGCTGCCTGGGGCCCCTGTGCTCTGCCTGGGGCCACTGTGCGCTGCCTGGGGCCCCTGTGCTCTGCCTGGGGCCCCATATGCTGCCTGGGGCCCCTGTGCTCTGCCTGGGGCCCCGTGTTCTGCCTGGGGCCCCTGTGCTCTGCCTGGGGCCACTGTGCTCTGCCTGGGGCCCCTGTGCTCTGCCTGGGGCCCCTGTGTTCTGCCTGGGGCCCCTGTGCTCTGCCTGGGGCCCCATATGCTGCCTGGGGCCCCTGTGCTCTGCCTGGGGCCCCATATGCTGCCTGGGGCCCCTGTGCTCTGCCTGGGGCCACTGTGCTCTGCCTGGGGCCCCATAGGCTGCCTGGGGCCCCTGTGCTCTGCCTGGGACCACTGTGCTCTGCCTGGGGCCCCATATGCTGCCTGGGGCCCCTGTGCTCTGCCTGGGGCCCCTGTGCTCTGCCTGGGACCCCATATGCTGCCTGGGGCCCCTGTGCTCTGCCTGGGGCCCCATATGCTGCCTGGGGCCCCTGTGCTCTGCCTGGGGCCACTGTGCTCTGCCTGGGGCCCCATATGCTGCCTGGGGCCCCTGTGCTCTGCCTGGGTGTAGGACACTGGTGACGTCACTTATCTCCGGACATTATCTCCGGACATTATCTCCGGACATTATCTCCGGACATTATCTCCGGACAAAGCCACGGAAGTTGGCACAAATTGCAGGAAGTAGTATTCTAGGCAATTATATTATTAATAAATCTATATGCCACCTTTTTATTCATTAAAGCATATACATTTGTATAGATATAGAAATAGCATTTGCATTTCTTACTGCCAGGCTTCTTATACTATTGTACTTTACTAAGCAGTGTCTGTAGTATTTGTCCTTCCCAATGGAGGTTTTTTTAGCCCTGTTTATTGTTTTGGTCCTTTTTTAAAATATTAATTCAATAAAATATATTTTTATAAATTTTTCTGCCTTTATCACTCATTATCCAGGGGCAATTGCACCCGTATGGATATTGCTTGTTGTTATTCTATGTGAGTGTCCTTTTGGGCAAATTACACTTTATGGACATTTAGTATTCATTCCCAGCACACAGCGGCGGTGATGGTTCTCACATGAGCTGTAGGGGGCAACATGGCAGAGGTGTTAGAGGTGCACAAATCAGAAGTGGCGTTGGACAGAGGGGTTTTATGACCAGGTTGTGGAGTGATTTCGCAATGACCGCTGACACGACAGGTACAGCAGCATCCATTCAAAGTGACAGGAGACAGCATTTGTCCAGTATGGTTACGAACTATTTTTCCTCCCTTATCGACGTTCTCCCTCACACGTCATTCACCTTTGATTACTGGGCATCTAAAATAGACACCTGGCCTGAATTGGCAGAATATGCATTACAGGAGCTTGCTTGCCCAGCTGCTAGTGTGCTATCAGAAAGAGTCTTCAGTGCTGCTGGTTCAATACTGACCGAAAAAAGGACACGTCTGGCTCCCCAAAATGTTGAAGATCTAACCTTCATTAAAATGAACCAATCATGGATTTCAAATTATTTTGCCCCACCTTCCCCTGCTGACACATAGCTTGCCTGAAAAATGTCTTGCTTTTGGCCTCCTGTTACTGACTGTTCCAATTCCTCCATTTGCAGCTGCTGAATGTCCACCATAGGCCATTTTTTTACCTCCCTAAATGGGCTGACTCCCCCCACAGGGCTGTGGTCACCACCTAGCGCAAGCACCCGTGCTAGTGCCGTTTGCCTGGACAGGTGGGTGTGCCCACTCTTGGGCGACGGCACTGGCACAGGGTCCCTCGTAGTACAATGAAGTGTCTCTGACGGTGGTGGTGCACAACCAACGTCAGACACACCGTCGTAATATAAGGGGCCCTGTACCAGTACCGCCGCCCACGAGAGAGTGTTCCCCCCCCCAGCTCAAACAGTGCTCTACCACTTGCAAAACTTACCTCTCCCGGCTCCACCACTGTGTAGTCTGTGCTGATAAATCCTTCAATGGCACTGCCAATACAAATTTGTTGAAATGATAGAGGATAGTAAAAATATACAGGGGCCCTGGCCTCCATTTAGACCAGTTAATACTTTGCGCCAACTACCACTGTCTGCTACTCAGCAGAGGAGCCCACCCCTGTACGTAGCTATGCCACCTGTTTATTTATGAAATTTTTTTGGGCAGACATTTACCTCACTTTATTATTTTGGCCTACTAACTGTGTCAGCCACTCCTTACAGTTGTCCACCACTGAACAAAGCTATGCTGCCTGTGTACTCCTGTAACCAATTTTAAACTGCATTGAGCCTACTTTTTTATTTTAGGCCTACTAAGTCTGTCTGCGCCACTCATTACAATCGTCCTCCGCTGAACAACGATATGCCGCCTGTGTACCCCTGTAACCAATTTTAAACTGCATTGAGCCTACTTTTTTATTTTAGGCCTACTAAGTCTGTCTGCGCCACTCATTACAATCGTCCTCCGCTGAACAACGCTATGCCGCCTGTGTACCCCTGTAACCAATTTTAAACTGCATTGAGCCTACTTTTTTATTTTAGGCCTACTAAGTCTGTCTGCGCCACTCATTACAATCGTCCTCCGCTGAACAAACCTATGCCGCCAGTTTACTCCTGTTTCCATTTTTGAACTGCTTGGAGCCAACTTTTTTAATGTTGGCCTACAAACTGTGTCTGCGCCACTCATTTCAGCTGTCCTCCACTGCACAAAGCTATGCCGCCTGTTTACTCCTGTTACCAATTTTGAACTGCATTTAGACTACTTACTTTTTGGGGCCTACTAACTGTGTCAGCCTCCCATTACAGTTGTTCTCCACTGCACAAAGCTATGCCGCCTGTTTATTCCTGTTTCAAATATTAAACTGCATTTGGCCTACTTGTTTGGTTGGGCCTACTAACGGTGTCTGCCGCTGCTTGTTGTTCTCCTCCACTGAACAAAGCTGAGCTTCAATTTTCAGCCTATATCAAATATTAAACTGCATTTGGCCTACTTGTTTGGTTGGGCCTACTAATGGTGTCTGCCGCTGCTTGTTGTTCTCCTCCACTGAACAAAGCTGAGCTTCAATTTTCAGCCTATATCAAATATTAAACTGCATTTGGCCTACTTGTTTGGTTGGGCCTACTAAAGGTATCTGCCGCTCCTTGCTTTTCTCCTCCACTGAACAAAGCAGTGCAGCCTGTTTACTCCTGTTACCAATTTTGAACTGCATTTGGCCCACTTTATTACTTGGGCCTACTAACTGTGTCTGCCACTCATTACAGTTGTCCTCCACTGAACAAAGCAATGCCGCCTGTTTAGTCCTGTTACCACATTTGAAATGCATTTAGCCTACTTTATTATTTGGGCCTATTAACTGTGTTTCCTTCTCATCCTTCCCATTGCCCAGCCACTGCTAGATGAGTCTGCTGGTACATTGACCCAGACCACTACATTCCCCTTGCACTCTACACAGCCAGAATCTGACCCTGCTGAATCCTGTCAGGTTCCCCTTCCCGCATACTATACCACCTTACACGGGGACAAAGAGGAAGGTGCAGATGAAAGTGCAGGTTCCTTCATCAGGTGGGGGGGCATACTCGTTGGCGACGTCACTGGCACAGGGCCCCTCATAGTACGCAAAAGTGTTTCTGCCGGTGGGAGGCGCCCCTGCCGTCAAACACACCGCCGTACTTTGAAGGGCCCTGTGCCAGTGCCAATGCGAACGAGTGGGCCCCCCCCGCTTGCTCAGGATCACAGCACTTGCAAAGTTTAAATACTTACCTCTCCCCGTTCCACCGCCATGACGTATTCCGCGTTTCCTGGGCCAACGAAAATCTTTAGCCAGCCCTACCCCCCCACAACTTTAGCCAAATGACCCCCAATTTTCAATGCCTAACTATTATTATAAGGTAAATTAAGATTGACTAGCTTAAGTAACAAGAATTGATGTTTTTGGCATTAAAATGGGCACTGTAGGTGTTTTCCTGTCCTCCACTCACTGCCGACTTTGATTCCCCATTGACTTGCATTGGGTTTCGTGTTTCAGTCGGCCCCCGACTTTTCGCAATAATTGGCCGATTTCACCCGACCAGTCTTTTGACAAAGTCGGGTTTCGCGAAACCCGACTCGATCCTAAAAAAGTAAAAGTCGCTCAACTCTAGTCATGATTAAGGGAGCTTAGTCTCCAGAAACGCGTTGAGATTCGTGTCCATATGGTTTGTGCTGAAGTTTGTATTTTCCTCCATGTTTAAGTTTGTGAATAAAGTAAACTTTTTTTCATGGATTCAGTGAAGCTGGACATTTTTTCTTTTGGATTCTACACGCTTGGACACAGCGGGTCCGTGCTCCCGAAACTCAGCTTATGCATCAAAGGTGAGCTGGTTTATATTCCTTCTTTTCAAAGTGTAATGTAGCCCCATAGGCATCCTCTATAATGTAATGCACCCCCATAGGCACCCTCCGCAGTGTCATGCACTCCATAGGCATCCTCTATAATGTAATGCACTCCCATAGGCATCCTTTATAATGTAATGTAGCCTCTAATAGCCACCCTCTGTAGTATAATGCATTTCATAGGCAGCCTCTGTAGTGTAATGCAGTCCCATAGCCACCCTCTGTAGTATAATGCACCCCCATAGGCATCCTTTATAATGTAATGCACCCCCATAGCCACCCTCTGTAGTATAATGCACCCCATAGGCAGCCTCTGTAGTGTAATGCAGCCCCAGAGCCATCCTTTATAATGTAATGTAGCCCCATAGCCACCCTCTGTAGTATAATGCACCCCATAGGCAGCCTCTGTAGTGTAATGCAGCCCCATAGCCACGCTCTGTAGTATAGTGCACCCCCATTTGCATCCTTTATAATGTAATGCACCCCTATAGGCAGCCTCTGTAGTATAATGCACCCCTATAGGCATCTTTTATAATGTAATGCACTCCCATAGCCACCCTCTGTAGTGTAATGTAGCCCCGTAAACTAAATACTCACCTCTCTTCCTCCTGGTTCCTGCACTGCTCCCGCTCATCTACGACTGCGGGCACCAAGTACTGACGTCATTGCGCCCGCTGTCAGTGTCGGTGCTGTCAGACGCTGAAGGGGATGATGGGAGAGAGCGTTATACGCCCTCTTTCATCACTGCGGTCTGACCCTGCAATGACAGGGGGGGGCCCACTGCTGGCACCGGGCCCCTCTCTGCCTGCTCAGGGGCCCCATAGCGGCCAGGCGGCAGTGCAGGAAGATCAATTCTCCCTGCTCTGCCGCAGAATATAACTGTATCTGCACGATATACACTCCGGTACAGTTACAGTAGTGTAGCTCCAGGTGGGCCCCTCAGAGCAGGGGCCCTGGGCGATAGCCCCCTCGGTAGCTATGCTACTGGGTATCGGTGTACTTAGAAGAAATTGCACAACACATTGCATGGCGCAATGTCACCTTGTGAAAAAAAAAATTGTGGCTAAGAATATTTTTGAAGGAAAAATTGGATTTCTTATTTTCACAGCTCAACGTTATAAACTTAGGTGACACACCTGGAATGTCAAGGTGCTCACCACACATCTCGACACATTCCTTGATGAGTCTAGTTTCCAAAATTGGATCACTTGTGGGGAGGGAGTTCGACTGTTTAGGAACATCAGGGGCTCTCTAAAGGCAACATGGCATCCATGCTTGATTCCAGCCATTTTGGCATTCAAAAAGTCAAACGGTTGTCCTTCCCTTTCAAGCCCTGCCATGCTTCAAAACAATAGTGTTCCCCACATATGGGGGTATTTGTGTACTCGGGAGAAGTTGCACAAGAAATTTTGGATTTTCTCCTGTTAACCTTTGTAACGGATCGCACAGGGGAAGGGGTCTGTCGACTTCACTCACCTCTGGGGAGGGGAGAGAAGGACCCAGCAGGGATCGACTCTCCGGCACCACTACTTGCCCCAGATCAGTCAGGTAACTGCACCAAGGGAAAATAGCTGCCGGAAAGGCTTCCCTTATAGGTATGAGTTATTGAGGTGCTCCCTGTATTAGTACAGCCCCTAGTAGCTAGGTAGCAAAATTGTGTTTGGTCTGAGTAGCAGAGGCCCAGTCGGATCTGATGGCACCAGAACCGCTGCCCTAGGACTGCCCAGAAAGGTGTTATGATCTTTCATAGATTTTAAGAGATTTATCTCCAAACTTACAGGGGAGGGCATTTAAGTTCAGCCCAGAGGACAGGAGGGGAGTGACCCAGAGGTTGGGAGGTTGCAAGGACACATCGTGTGGGAAAAGTTACACACAAAGGGGACCACAAGCCTCATGTGGCAACACCTCCGCGTAAGCCAGGCCTTTCACATAACTGGTAACTGACCATTTGTTCTGCTTATACCTTTTGTCCTACCACTATTGTATTTCCGTATTTGACCATTATGTATATAGGGGTTGGACAAAATAATGGAAACATCAACAAAAGTTAGTTTAATATGGTGTAGGTCCACCTTTTGCGGCGATTAAAGCCTCAATTCTCGGAGGTATGGATTCATACAAGGTGTGAGTTGTTTCCAAAGGAATTTTAGCCCATTCTGCAGTTAAAACACCCTCCAGTTCTTTGAGCGACGATGGCGGCGGAAATCGACGTCTAAGGCTACTTTCACACTGATCCGTCGGTACGAGGCCGTCGCAAACCGTCGGCCCGACGGATGTTGTGATAATTAATCACAACGTGGGCAGCGGATGCAGTCTTACGACGCATCCGCTGCCCAGTGTGATGAGCGGGGAGGAGGGGGCATAGTTCTGGCCACGCATGCGCGGTCGGAAATGGCGGAACCGACGGACAAAAAAACGTTACATGGAACTTTTTTTGTGCCGACGGTCCGCCAAAACATGACGCATCCGTCGCATGACGGATGCGACGAGTGGCAATCCGTCGCAATGCGTACGCTAATGTAAGTCTATGGAGAAAAAACGCATCCTGCGGGCATCTTTGCAGGATGCGTTTTTTCTACAAAATGACGCATTGCGACGGACGTTACCAGACGCTAGTGTGAAAGTAGCCTAACTTGAATCTCTAAAATCGACCATAAATGCTCAATAATGTTGAGGTCTGGGGATTGTGGGGGCCAGATAAGATGCTCAACTTCATTAGAATGTTCCTAGTGCCATGCTTTAACGATTCTAGCTGTATGAATTGGTGCATTATCATCCTGAAAGATGGTGTTCCCCTCCAGAAACAGTGCTTGAACCATTGAATGCACTTGGTCGCCCAAAATGCCTAAATAATCTCGGCTGTTAATTCTTCCATGAAGGGATATCATTGGCCCGGCAGATCTCCATGAAATAGCACCCCAGATCATCACAGAACATCCACCATGTTTTACGGTTGGGAGAAGGCAGTCTGGATGGAATGCTTCTTTCGGCTGTCTCCAAATGTACACTCGGCCGGAGGTCGGAAATAGGGTAAACGATGATTCGTCTGAGAATATCACATGTTTCCACTGCTCGAGGGACCAATTCTGGAGGTTTCTACACCACTCTAAACATTTGTCATTGAGAGCAGCGGTTTTCTAATTGCAGCTCTTTCGTGGAATCCAGATTTGTGCAGCTCCTGACGAACAGTTTTCGTGGAAACTGGGTTCTGTAGGTGTTCATTGAGCTCAGCAGTGATTTTCGGAGCCGTGGTCTTGCCATCCTCTCTCACAATTCGCTTTAGAGTCCGACGGTCTCTACCAGTCAACTTTGACTTTTGGCCGGACCTGTGCTTTGCTGCGGACATTTTTCCTTCTCTTTCAAACGCAGTCATTACTTTGGAGACAGTACCTCTTGACACGCCAAGCATTCGGGCACTTTCTGTTACACTAGTGTCTGCCATACAAGCACCAACAATTTGGCCTCTTTGAAAATCCGAGAGATCTGCCATTGGTATCAGGTTCTCATCAATGTTCTTACAATTATGCAAAACAAACAGTTAATTTGCATACACATAACACAAATAATCAACTACAAAACATTACCATATGTCACGGTTTGCATGTTTATCACATGTTCACAGATTATCATGCTAAAACGTTAGGTGTTTCCATTATTTTGTCCAACCCCTGTATATATAACCTTTCTGTATTGTCTAGTGTGCCCTTAAGGCGATTAAATATATAATTTAAACTTGGGCTTCTCTTTTCTCTCGATCCACACATTTGATTCTCGGCCTAATCTTACATGCTACTGGTGGCTGGCTCCTGGCTCAATATAACCCTCTTAAAAGGTCCAGACATATATCGAACAAGGAACTGGTGGCTGTCCTATCCTACCGGGCTGATAAGGTTGTTTCACCAGTGCTGGTGAAATGGGCCTCTCAGGGTTGTGGGCAAGTGTAGTGCCACGTCGGTGACCATGTGGGCCAGGGGGGAGTGTGTGTAAAACTGTGCCAAGCTGACCTTACGTGTCCCTGGGGAAGGGGGGGGTGTGCAGAACGTCATGTTGGTATAAGTGGGGAGACCTTAAAACGTGATCCCACTGATGTAATATTGACGTCAGGCGGGATGGATCCTTCACATGATTGGCTTCCTATACTGAGTAAAGTGGAGACTAGGTGAGAAGAGAACCGTTTGTCTTCTAGCAACGACCTCTGAAGTTCTAGGCTGTTAAGATGGAATATTGGCCCATGGGCAAGAAGGTTCGAGATCTCTGGAAGAACCCAGGTATTTGTGACTGACATGTTGATCAGTCAAAAGAACCAATGTCTCCTGGGCCAGAAAGGAGCTTTGCCCCATCCTGCCTGATCTTCCCTAACACCACTGAAATCAGGGGAAAGGCGTAATCAAGATCGCAATCCCATCGGATCTGAAAAGCGTCCACTTCTTGAGGGTTTTCTCTTGGGATAAAGGAACAGAACGTCTATAGCTTGCTGTACCATTGGGTTCAGAAAAAGTCGCTCTCCAGACAACCCCACAATCTTTGAACACCGCGGTTTGCAGCTCAGGAAGTCTACCTTAATGTTGTCCCTTTGTCACGGGGTTACCGTGAGAGAGAAGATCCAGAAGACTGCAGCACCTGATTTTTCCTACTCCTGCACTAGTTAGCACTTCATCTTTGTAGTAAATGGTGTAAAGTTTTTGGTAATGCAGGGGTTAACCTGCTCAGTTGAGCCCTTCTGGAGAGTTTAGGCACTCATCTGTGCACTGTTAGCCACTCCCATCTCCTATATAAACAGGGTCCTTGCTAGATCTCATTGCCAGAGGATAGCTTTTGCTGTATGGCTGTAGGTTGTTGTTGGTGGCTATTAGAGTAGACGGTTCGTGGATTTATCTGTGACTGTTGCTAGGTTTTAAGTGTGAGATAATTCCCTTACACTTCTAGTTTGGTTTAACCCCATCATCCTCTCCTCACCCCAGAAGTACTAACCTGGGTGAAAGGTCCCAGCCGTGTCATCAGGGCATGACTTATGGATCGCGATTTCCACCCACACCGTGACAGTGCTGGGATGCGTGGCTACCGGCCACAATGCAGTGATGGTGCTTCCAGCTCTCCCTGAGTCGGCAGCAGCGAAGGTGCCTTGAGTGACCAGGCCAGATCTGGGAACTTGTCTTCTCTTCAATTTCTGCCACCATGCAAGAAAGGTTCCCCTGCCAAGAACAGGAAACTACTGATGCAGAGAAAGACACAGCCCTTTTTATTTTGAAGGTTTCCTGTCATTGAAGGGCGGATCGCCGAGCTTGTTGGTGCGGTCATTGGGTAACAGAAAAAACAATACTAACATTTTTACCACCAAAATTTTGTTTTAGCCCTAAATTCTACATTTCCACACTGGGAAGTTGGTAAAAAAATGGCATCAAAATTAGCTCCACAATTTCTGATAAATCTGGAAATACTCCATATGTAGCTGTAAAGCATTGCTTAGCCATGCAGCAAGGGACGCAGAACTATTTTCCTCCTGGAGCGCATATTTTGCTAGAATAGTTTGTGGACTCCATATACACAGCCCCTAAGTGCTTTAAAAGCAGAATTCCCCCTCAAGTGACCCCATTTTGGAAATTATACCCCTTTGGGAATTTATCTACAGGTGTAGTGACGATTTTGACTCCGTGAATGTTTTCCCAGAAACAAGCAGCAGTGAATATTGTGGAGTGAAAATTGCAAACTGCCATTGTGGTGCCCGTATTTTGCAGTCACCAGTACATTATGCCCAGCTCGTGCTTCTGGAGACACGCACCTGTAAATTAGGTGGGCTCAAAATCACTACAGAAATGCCAAACCTGTGGACGATGAATGTGGTTTATGCACACTGGGGCTCAGAAGGGAGGGGGCATTGGATTTCGTAGTGCAGAATTTGCTGAGATTCTTTTGGAGTACAAGAGGCTATAGCGCTTTCGCAGAGCCTTTGTACTACCAGTAACGTGGAAGACCCCTACATTTCCATTAACAGATGACAGAGCTGAGCGCAGACTTGCTTTTTATGTGGACTGAGTTGAAGCTTTTGTAGGGAACATTTTACATAACGTTTGTGATCAAATTTATCTGGCGCTCTATGCTGAGCACTTACATTGGGGTTTACATTTAAATCTCCAAGGGACTTGATTCAGATGAGACCCCCCGTGGGATCCATTCACTATAATGAGGCAGATTTACTCTGGACGCCATCTGGCGTCTCTTCAGCGACGTCCTTTTTAGAAGTGCACAAAACTGTGGCGGACCGCGTTTTTATGCATGCCTAAAAAGATGGACACCGCCGGATCATAGGTCAGACAGCTTCCACCATGCCTCCATATGCCTCATTATGGGGAATCTTTCTTTGGGGGTTCCGCTTGAATCACGTTTTTCAGATATTCACATAGAAACCCCAGCATAAGCTCAGCGTAGGATAAATCTGAGCCGAGCCTTACTGTCATCTTTGGGAGAATGAAAAAAAAAAGCAGGTGAAGAATTGGTTTCATTTATTTTTTACGCCGTTCCTCATATGGTACAAGTGATTAGAATACTTTATTCTTCGGGTCAGTGCGATTACAGGGTCTCATATAGAGCTGAAACCCGCACTCGATCATGGTGGCACTCAGCGTGAGCCTACATGATTACGACACCTTGCGGGGACATACATATCTACGGCGCATGTTGGGAACTGGTTAATGGACTGGTCTGGGACTTCATTAGTTTTGCACATTGGGATTTGAACTAACAAGCTGTTTGTTGCTAACTCCCTGCCTGTCCTGTCCAGCGATGATTTTTGATGACTTCGAGAGGTCACTGACTGCTACTGCTGGCAATTCTGTGGCTTCTGCTCATGTCACAGCGACAGATCAGGCTTCTCTTCCACTCTGCTGACAGGACATCTGATGTTGTGCTGATTCACAGCTGACTCTCAGCTACCTAACTGCAAGGAGCAGGCTGTCAATCATCATGAAGGCTGCAGTGACACCTTTGTCGACAGAGCAGGCTGGAAGAGCAAAAGCTGCTCCGTTGACAGGAGTTGAATTGAAGCTGCATGCGTGGTTGCCACCTTAGTGCGCCAAAACAAACTGCAAAGTTACATCAGACAAACAAAACACAAAGTTGTATACATGAAACACTTTCCACCATCTCAGATCTCCTTGTAATCTGTCAACAGGTTTTTGCTGCCCCATCTAAGAGGAGCATAATGTGGGGGCAGATTTCAGCAGTGTCACTTTCCTGGGTGCTGCAGTGTTGAATAAAGTAGTCCTCCCATGAAGTTTTTAACTACATTTGTGTATATGTGCAAGTAGTGTGTGACAGTGTATTAATATAGTCACCTACTACCCCCTTCTCTGGTGTCCAGGGCCATTCTGCTCCTCTTCTCCCTGTCGTCACCGCTCTTCAGACTCTCACTATGCTCAGAGTGACCCGGAAGTGGCTTCTACAGTGTAAGCCTATGGAGTGTCAAAAGCAGCCCACGCCACCATTTGTACATGAGCAGAAAGCTGCCTATGTACCCAGTAGTGATGAGCGCGCTCAGATAAGGTGTTAGAAGAACATGCTCGGGCGCTAATGGAGAATCTTTGGCGTGCTCTAATACCTGTCAGAATTGCCGTGGCTGCAAGTCTCATGGCTGTTCGACAGCAGCAACACATGGAGCTGTGGGGACTCGGACAAAGTAATAGAGCACGCTGAAGATACTCCATTGGCACCCGAGCATGTTCTGCTAACACCTTGTCCAAGCACGCACGCTCATCATTAGTACCCAGAATGCGGCCATAAAGTCCTCTAGTGGTAATATCCTACTGATGAAAGTGACATTATATATATATATATATATATATATAATAAATTAGAGCAATGAGCCAATTAAGTGATACATTGCTGCAATCAGGGTCTATGTCACTGCTCAGATTAAATAGCAAAAAACTAGTAACAGGGTCCCTTCAAGGCCTACTGATCTCAATAACTGACTGTGTAAGAACATATGTACATATTTATGTACAGATACCAGAATAAATCACATGGAACTAAACAATGTGCTAATGCATATTAAAAGTAGGGGTATATTTTATTAACAAAATGAATAAGATCAGCAGAACGTTTATAAACGGACACACAGAATCTGAACATATCAAAACTAGATAAGCTTACACACTTTCAATGGGGACATTTTTAATACAAGGTGCAATGATGAACTCCCAATACGACCAGTCTCAGGCATCTTCCGTTCTACTTTCTTTACACTTGATTTTTGTATTTTGCCTCCCTGCTCGCTTCCCCTTTCCTTTTACAACAGGCGGAGGCAGGAATTCAGTGTTTGTATATTTGTCTCCACGTCGCAGTTTTCTGAAAGTACATACAAGGCTTTAGACATGGATACGCTAAAAAAGATTAAACAACGATGAAGCACATTTTTTCAGCTTACTTTCCCAAATGAGGCTCCTTGTAGTTTACAGGATTGCGCCTTCTCCTAATGTGACCCCCAGATTCTTCTTCTTCATCATCTGACTGCTTCGTGGAGCCACGACTCTTGTTTGTAAGATCCTGGAATTGTTTAATAGCTGTACAAAATAGCAATGATTAGTCTTTGGACGGATCTACAGACAGGACAACATGGCTAGAAGCCTTTAGTTCTAAACACTGAGTGGAATAATGGACATCCCAGAACACGCTACCTTCCTGATCAAAGTGAAAAAAAGATTCTATTGGGAAAGAAAACAAAACCATAATGGACAAGAAAGATCTATGGTCCTGTAGAGGAACTATGAATCCCATACACCCCTGTGCTCTGGTCCAGCGGCAGAAACCCACGAGCGGTGATCGCCAGGCTTCATAATTATCTGTAACGCATCAGTATGATGATTTTTAATTCCTGACATTCAGATGCAGAAGGAGTAGCTTAAGCCACTGGATCTAGAAAGGATATTACTGATTACAACCATTTAACCCGGGTCATCTGATGATTATTAACAAGACTTACAAGTTAAAGGGAATATGTCATCTGGTTATTGCCACCCAATCTGAGAGCAGCAAAATGTAGAGACAGAGAACTTGATTCCAGTGATGTGTCACTTACTGGGCTGCTTGCTGTAGGTTTGATCACATCACTGGTTTATCAGCAGGTGATCATTGTTAGCTACCATGTAGTCCTCCATATTCAGCTGCTCTGTATAACGCCACTTCCACCACTGTTTGGTAGCTCTACACATTGTTCAGGGGCAGAAAGCTGCCAGTGGTATGGGTGGGGTTATTCAGAGCTCAGCATTCAGAGAACTGCTAGATCTGCAGCAGAGAAACCAGTAACTATCTAAATGACAGCAGGGAGCCAAGTAAGCGACATAGCTGGTATCAGGATCTCTGCCCCTACATCATGCTGCTCTCAGATGGGGTAGTAAAATCTTGTGACCAATTTGCTTTCAAATAAAATGAAAAAAGCAATACCATTTGCCCTGTCAATATCCTTCCTGCTGCTGCAATGATGTCCGGACACAGACATGTCAGATGGGGCCAATAAGCAATGTCAGAACATCAAGGCTCCAGCACGAAGTAGAGACTGGTGGGAGAACCAGGCAGCATCAGAACCTTTTGTAGAAATGTCTACTTTCCAGACAACCTATTTGGGAGCTAAAAGCAGTACAAAACTACAACAACAGCTGCTACGATTCAACCCGACTATTGCAGATACATAGAAGATGATTTGCACATGCATGCAGAAACTTGAGAAGTACCTGTTTCCCAGATTTCCATATCTTGGTCTTCTACCTTGCACGGGCGATTCATTTCAGTTCCGCATGTGTCCTTTTGATGGCTGTTGTCATTTTCATCTTGAACACTAATCTTGTTTGTAACAGGAGAAAGCTTCTTCTTACAATCTTCCGGCGTTAGGAGCTCAGAAGCAGGAATACTTTTTAAGGACAGGTCAACTGAAAAATTGCCTTCTGGATTGGTGGATGATGGAAATTCTGTAAAACTGGAGTATGCGGTGTTATCAAGAATGGACTCGCTAACCATATCAAGCAGAAGAGAGTCACTCTTGTTTGCCATGTCAGGGAACTTGCTGGCCCTGACGCTTTGGCTGGACGTTTGATTCATTAAGCTTTCCCGGACAAGTGTAGTTTTTTTACTCGCCAAGTCATTTTGTTTACTAGATAAACTATAGGTCTTCCTTTTGTCTAGCTCAGAAAAGAGTCCGGACGATGGCTTCTTACCTGGACATCTGCGGACAGGTTTCTTGTGATTATGAAGCTCTTCAGGGTCAGAGCTGGGATTACACTGCTCTCCTCCAGAATCTGATTTTGTAGTCTCTGATGGGTTATTAACCTTGTGAGGGTCATCTCTAGGAGCAGAAGAATCCACATAATGTTGTGGCTCCACAAGTGTGTCACTCCTTTCTATCACGACTGATGAGCACAATGCAGCAGAGTCCAGGGAGTTTGGCTCAGGAATCACAATCGTTCCTCTCCTATAATTAAGTCGACACACTTTAGATAGTAGATCGGTTATGGACGGATGAGCATTCGGTGCACTTACAACACAGGTCTCACTTGGTAATTTTGGCTTTAGATTGTTAACATTAATACCAGGCATAGTATTTCTTTTCTTCCCACTGTCCATTTGTTCAGTAGATCCAGTCACATTTTCTTCTGATTTTTGTTCCTGATGCTTCGATTTCTTATACATCTTCCTTTTCTTTCTGCTGGAACTTTCCAGTTTTGAGGCTTCTTTAATATTTTTTGATTTGATCTTCTTGGGTGCCATATCAGCAACGTGACCCGATTCTGCGCGATTTTCTTTTTTCAGAGTGAATGTCAGTTCAGTCTTTTTGCCATCCATTACCTGGTTATCTGGAAATATTTGTGTTCCGCTTTTCAGAGCATCATGGACTACAGGGCAATCGGACCTTACAGGGTTAGCATCTGGAGATTCCAGTCTTTCCTCATCATCAGGCCCCGATATAACATATGTTCTACGATCATAATGGCGGTCACTTGCCAAATTCTCAGTGGACGTGGCAGTATTCCCCTTCTCGTTGCTGCTGGGCAAATCATTGACTTCTTGGTCAATGGCAGACCAACTTTTCTTTGTTTTTTCACGAACTGCTTTCATTCTTTTCAATGTGCCAGTCTGTTTCACAGGTAAGCAGGATTTCTTTTTGGAAACTTGTGTCTTGTTTTTAGGTAACACTGTAATTACTGAAGCAGACTCACTGGTAGCCATTTCTATATCGGCTTCATACACAGCTTTCTCTGGCCCCAGATATGAAATCTGAGGATCACTTTCCTCACTTAGTACAGGCTCCGGGTGATTTGTACTTTGCGTTGGTTGTTCTATACATAAATCTTGGCTGAGGAATTTCTCCACATCACTTTTCACATGAGAGTCCAACTGATCAGACAGTAAAGAGCAACGCGAGGTTGCTGATCGCCGTCCATTTTGTAATACAGACCTCTCTGCGCCACCAAAGTCTGTATCCATCAATTCTGGAAGAACGGTGAAATCTGCGTTCATCTCCCAGTGTGTACCAGGACAGCTATCTCCGCGTGTGCCCGAAGAGCCCCACAGCGGACTACTTTCATTTTTAGACAACCTGCGAGAATGAGATGCCGTAGACCTTTTCCTCCTTCTTGTGACAAATCGACCACTTTGTGCATTTCTGCTGCTGGGGGAAGAGACTTCATCCAATGGCAATATGGGGTCACTGACTTTCATGTTGGGTAGAGATTCCCGGCTTCTGTCTTCGTTGCATAATGAAAGGGACTCTGAAAATAAAGACACAAAATTTATGGTCCGACGTGCCCCAAAAGGAGCTCACCAGCATTCTGCTTTATGAAGGGGCAAATCGGCAACACCATGTTCTCATGATGAGTATTTCATGTTGCAGAATTTCTGTACTCAATAGCCAAATTAGGTTACCTGCAAGTTAATGCTTTTTTTTTTTTTTTACATGCATTCTTATCGCATTTCACACTGATTTTTGTCATGTCTGATAGTCATGTGCAGATGACATGTGTTATTAGTGCATTTCCACACAAACCACACTTGAAATACATGCGCCAAATCCCCAGTAAACACAATTCTATGGGGAACATTCGCACATGCAAAAACTCAGTGTACCAAGTAAAATTGACACATTGTAAATTTCAAAAACCCAGTTTGCACAACTTATTTAGAAAGCAAAACCAAAAAGTGGGTTTGATTTTTCGATAAATCCCATCTCCTTTGCTGGAAGTTTAGAATGCAGAGTTTTTGTTTCTTTCTGACAAAGCAAAAAATCATAGTTTGAACTTAACCTCTGGTCCTCGCTTTACACTCTCCACAAGCGCTCTGCAAAATACAATGTCTTACTTGTGGATTTTTATGCCAATTTGCAATGGAAGTGCAGCTGATTTACTCCATCAATATTTGAATGAAACATCTGAACCCCAGAGGTGAATGGTCAGGGGAATAAGAAACACAATTACAGCTTGTGTGACCGCTCCTTAGAGTGGTTTGTTTTCCTCTGGCACAAAACTGAAGATCTGAAAGTTACTAGGATTACTGAGAATGTATTTATCTTAAATTCTTGTGTGGTGTTCAACGTGCAAGGCATCAGATGGCCGCCCATGTCAGCAATGTCGCTCACAGACCGATGCACAAATTGGTTTCCTTACTGGACCTATTACCTTTCCAATTCGGTTACTCATAGCACTTTAAAAGCAGGAGGTGTTGCTGAAATAGTCACCTGAAGTTCATTTTATCAAGTACTGCCACAAATCTGGAGCTCACTTGGGTCTACTTAATGCCATACAAGACATTGCTATGGAAACCCGAGGGCAGACAGAAGTTGTAGGGGAATATGAGCTGTCCAGCCTGCGCGGTTGGCGAGACGATCTTGTGGCCAAAGATGTAAAGACAATTAGTTAATTCATACTATGAAGTAAATATATATCTTTTCAATAATAGCCACAAGATAGTCTGAGCAGACGCGCAGCCTGAAGATCCGGTTTTCTCCCATCTGCATTCCATTGCCCACCAGGGATCGGCAGCAGCAGGTGAGATCCAGCTTAGGGTATGTTCCCACATTCAGGACCGGCTGCAGTTGACACGGCAGAGTGTACACACCATTTCTGCACCCATTGTGCAAATTAGTGGACACGCATTTACATTTTTTACACATTCGGATTTTCCTCATTAATGCAAGTCTATGGTGAAAATCCGCATGTGTACCTGCAAGAGAAATTGACAGGTTGCAGATCTGATAGAAGTGCTGCATGTCAGTGTCCGCAGGTGATCCGCAGATGCACAGTGGACACGGGATTTCTAGAAATCCTACCCACGATGCTGTAACATCTGGCCACTGCAGGTTTGACGCAGCATAAACACATGCCAAAACTGCAGCACATCCTACACGTGGGAACGTACCCTTAAGCTTCACAACGAGTTGTGCCCCATACACAAGATCCAGTGAGCACGTCTATACTCGACATAGGGCAACATATCCTGTCTTTATAGCTTACTATCCTCTTAAAGTGTCAGAGTACTGGAGGTCCAGCAGCAGGGACCCTACACGTACAAGACTTCTGGAATGGACAATTGTGGAAACATTAAAGCGACTCTACTGCTATAAGAAATGTATTGTCAGAAAGTGACTTTTATAAATCAGGCTTTTGTGTTTACATGCACATTTTAAGATCGTTAGAAAAAAATTGCATTATACACATCAAGGTCTTTATTAAAAACAAGAACTTGCAGTTCTCACACTGGCTACTGCAGCCATTTTAGACTGATACTTCGTGTCTTTTCAGGAAGAGTTTTCAGCAGACTTCCCATCAGATGCAGGATTACAATGACACGTAACTAGGGATGGGGGAACCTGAACAGTAATGTTCAGCGTCCGAACCGAACACCTACACGGATATTATGCTACCTACAAATAACTGAAGCACATGCCAAGTAAAAATTCAAAACATTTTTTATTTAACAAATGTTAACACAAAACTGTTTAAAAAGATTCAGTGGATAAATACACACATATGGACCTGGGAACACAGGAATTGCTATACCCATACCATAAGCATATTCAAAAAATGGATAAATATCCAGAGCATATAAAGATTTTTTTCTCTCTAAAGTTCCTCAAAAAGGGCTACCTTATATATGGAGCAAAGCTTTCTTGAATGTTAATCAATATTATATAATTCAACGTATTTCTCTTTGCAAATAGTGCTTTAAAAAAGCACTATTTGCAAAGAGAAATACGTTGAAAATTTTTGAATTTTTACTTGGCATGTGCTTGAGTTACTTGTGGGTAGTATGTTATTTTGGAAGTGCCATTTGTGACTAGGTCATTTCTTTTTGGTTACCTACACAGATATTGCTGCGGGTGGAATAAACAGCTGACATGTCCCGGAAAAGATGTGGGCTCACCACCGGAGCCCATATCAAAGGGAGGGATATCGGCATACTATTACGTCCAATGTCGGAAAGGGGTTAATATCAGCCCGCAGCTGTCTGCATAGACTATGCTGGTTATTAATTATAGGGGGATCCCACGTCATTTTTTTTTTGGATCCCCCATTTTAATAGCCAGTAAAGGCTAATTATCCAGCAGTGAGCTGATATTAATACCTGGGAAGCTCCATGGGTATTACCCCTTTCCCGGGCTATAAACATCTGCCCCAGTCGTCTGCTTTCCCTCTGCTGGTTAGGAAAATTGTGTGGGAACCCACGCCATTTTTTCCCGAAAAATAATCTTTTATTACTTAAATACATGTACAGTAATTTGCACACACTGTACTAATTGTATTTGTCACTGACATCTATATATCTATCTGGAGCGCCCCCAGGCGCAGGGCAGTGGGGTACTCGGGACCGGGTCCCTCGGTCTCGGTTCTGGGGATGTCACGGTGGCCCGACCCGGTCCGTGGCCCTGCTAAGGGGCAATAATTAAAGGTGATGAAAGTTTGTCAAGTGTTCATGACGCCACCTGTGGTATTCGGTCAGGGTGACCGACGCTGCTAGGGGTCCACTGGGGTGATGGAATGGCAACTAGATGGTATACCTTCCCACAGGTGAAGTATGTCCCCAGGGCTTCCCTTGATCGCAGTAAATGACGAGGACACAGGGTTGCAGTCTCTTTACCTTTTTACTGAAGTCTTTGGCATCCACAATCCAGAGCACTGCTAACAGGGCTGGCTGAGACTGGCCGGTCCGAAGGCACATCCAAAGTTCCCTTTGCAGGTGGAAATCAGTAGCCTACCTACTAGCGCCTGGGTGTTGTAGTACTTCTCTGCTGAGCACCACGGGATAGTCCTCACAACTGTCGTGTATGTTTCTGTTTCTCTCTCTCTACGTCCCCCAGATGATATGGATAGGACGCACCCATATGACGGGGTAGGCCTGGAGCTATTTTATAGGGACCCTAGCGACGCCCCTCTCCCACAATTTGCCTCCGTTGTCTTCATTAGGTGTAAAGGTTGGACAGCCAACTTGGAATTAACTGCCCTGCCGTAGTTCAGAGTAATGCGTAGAGCCAATCACTCCCTCGGCGTTCCGGCCGCCGGCTACGCGCCTCAGAAGGATGTTGCCGATCTTAAGGCAGGACTCCTCCTGGTGTTATCTCCTTGTGCTGTGATCTCGTTTCTCACTTCTCCACAATATACTTCGCTTCGTGTCCTTTCTTAGGATGCTGCCGCAAGGAAGTGCAGGCACAGCTCCGTAACGTTCTATCTCTTGCTAAGTCTCTGTCAGGATCCCACCCCTGACAGGGACCTCTGTCTGCAGCTCCGATGTTCCTCCTTCTCTCCCTGTCTGCCTGACAGGTCTTTCCTGGGTCTCTCTCAGCAGCTTTCTCCCTAACTTCCTATCCAACCCCCAGTTTTACCCGAGTGTGAGGAGTGGCCTAATAGATAGGACCTTTTGCTCCCCCTGGTGGCCGGAGTGTGAAGTGTAGTGTGTGACTGTGATACCTGGTCAGGTGAACTCTTTTAGCACAATCAGACGTACCATCACTCCCCTTAGTGGCAGAGCGACATTACTGCAACAACCAGGACTCTGGGGCGCTGCATATCTATTCTATTTACTGTATGTAATACATCTCTTCTATCCTGTCGGCTCCTGCAGTGATTTTACAGAACACAGCAGATGAATTACCAGTATTTCTTCTATCTATGCAATATAAATATGTATGTGTGTGTGTGTATACATATATATTCTTACTTTGTAATGTCTTCACATCCTGTTCCGCATCCCAGAATTCCAAGCGCACCACACACATTGTATACGCCGTACGCACCACACACACTTTATATGCCGTATGTATCACACACACTATACGCAGCTTCTTGCGTGGTACCACCAGCGGAACACCGTTGTGAACATGCTGCCGCTGGGATCAGCCGAATGATTCACTGACCACTGCCATCTTTGTACAGGAGAGCATGCGCACTTTTAATGTGACCGCCGCTATCTGTCTGCACAAAGATGGCGGCAGTCTGATTTACTGCGCCTGCACGAATTCCGCACAAGCGCAGGGAATCATTTGGCTGATCCCAACGGCAGATGCACGACATGTCTACAGGCAGAGGAAGCCGGTCACATTAAAGGGGTTTTCCCACGAACGAATGTTCATTTTAAAAATTGTCCGTATCTGACTGTGTACGGAGCATAGCACATCTCCTTGGCAGGGGAGGAAGCAAAAGACAATACTGACATTACAGCAGGGGATCACAGAGGATACATTTTGTCAGGTAAAATATTTCACGGACTGTTTTTAAACAATATTTTACCTCGCAAAAGGGAAAGAGAGAGTGGATAGGTGGGTGAGCACATGAGCACATGGGGGGGGGGAAAGATTCTCAACGCTGCAAAGCCTGCCCCCATTGTGACATTACCGTCCTCCTGATGCGATAATATATATGCTTAGGCTGCTTTCACACTAGCGTCGGTCCGACGCATACTGTGAAAAAAATGCCCAACGTGGGCAGCGGAAGTAGTCTTACGACTCTTCCGCTGCCCCATTGCAAGGTCCGGGGAGGAGGGGGCGGAGCTTTGGCTGCGCATGCGCGGACGAAAATGGCGGACTAGACGCACAAAAAAAGTTACGTGTAACTTTTTTGTGCCGGCGGTGCGCCAAAACACGATGCAACCATTGCACGACGGTTGCGACGTGTGGCATTGCGTCGCTAATAAAAGTCTAGGAGAAAAAACGCATCCTGTGAGCAACTTTGCAGGATGCGTTTTTTCTCCACAACGACGCATTGCGATGTGCAGTGCCCGACGCTAGTGTGAAAATAGCCTTAGTGGTGCTGACAGGAGCAGCGGACATGTCTCACACAGTCTGTGCTTTCCAACATACAGTATTGTTCCATATTATAAGACGCTCCGGATTATAAAACGCACCCCAAATTTTGAGGAGAAAAATAAGAACATTTTTTTTTTAAGAAAATAGTGGTGCTTCTTATAATCCTTGCATCTTATTGCTTACCGGGGTTGGTGGCTGCGGTGAAGCGGGGTCCCAGGGTCGCTGCTGGGGGAGGCAGGAGTGGGGTGATGCTGCAGGCAGGGATGAGGGGGGCTCCGATGTGCAGCACGCTGCTGTGGGGGTCTTGTGCTGCTGCCGGGTATCTCCGGGTGCCCGGCGGTTGCTGGCCTGTGCTGCGGGTGTCTCAGCACTGAAATCTGTCTCGAAATCTTGGTCCTTAGATCACCATCTGCGCATGCCATATTCCCAGAGACCACCGCACATGGAACCGTGGAAGTTCTGGGGCTCTGACCTGTCGCAAAATGTTGGCAGAGCCCCGGGCAGCGCCGGACACCCACGCAGCACCGCTGAGCAGCGGAGACACTCGCAACACCACTATTCACGAGCATGCATAGTAACGACGCGGCTGTTAATGTGCCTGCGCGGGAATAGCGGAGACGTGTATGTCACTTGCGCAAGTGACACTGCTGCGGTGCCTTATGAAATTCGGGGACAGCGTCCGGAAGTCCCAACTGGTGATTATGTATATAGATATATATATACACACACACACACACACACACACACACACACACACACTAACTTGTAATTCTAACTTGTCACTCTGTGATTATACTGTACGCGGCAGATGGCAAATGATTTGCCGGCTTTTACTCTAATATCTATAAATATATATCTATATATGTTTTAAAGAATATTTCCATTGAAAACGATGTGTAAATGACAGAATTGCTGTATGAAAATGCTCATGTTAAAATCGCATTGCAATCTGATAGCAATCACACTGCATTCAGATGTAAATCGGATGCTAGGTTTGAGAAATTGGATTGCACTTGCATGACACTCCTGCGACTCTCGGCAGGGAGACTCGGACCAATTTTTCATACGGTAAGGCCGGCGTCACACATGCGAGTTTTACGGACGTAAGAGCGCAGAAACTACGTCCGTAAAACTCGCATTACATACGGCACAATTATTCTCAATGGGGCTGCTCCTATTAGCCGTATATTACGGTTCAGTATTATACGGCTTTCTACGGCCGTACAAAATCGCAGCATGCTGCGTTTGTCAGCGTATTGCGCAAAAAAATCGCCAATGAAAGTCTATGGGGGCGAGAAAAATACGGATTCCACACGGACCAGCAGTGTGACTTGCGAGAAATACGCAGCGGTGTTAGTGAAAAGTCGGTAATTCAATTGCCGGCTTTTCATTTCTCCTGCACAAACCCGACAGGATATGAGACATGGTTTACATACAGTAAACCATCTCATATCCCCCTTTTTTTTTGCATATTCCACACTACTAATGTTAGTAGTGTGTATGTGCAAAATTTCAGCGCTGTAGCTGCTAAAATAAAGGGTTAAATGGCGGAAAAAATTGGCGTGGGCTCCCGCGCAATTTTGTCCACCAGAGTGGTAAAGCCAGTGACTGACGGCAGATATTAATAGCCAGGAGAGGGTCCACGGTTATTGGCCCCCCCTGGCTACAAACATCTGCCCCCAGCCACCCCAGAAAAGGCACATCTGGAAGATGCGCCTATTCTGGCACTTGGCCACTCTCTTCCCACTCCCTGTAGCGGTGGGATATGGGGTAATGAAGGGTTAATGCCACCTTGCTATTGTAAGGTGACATTAAGCCAGATTAATAATGGAGAGGCGTCAATTATGTCACCTATCCATTATTAATCCAATCGTTTGAAAGGGTTAAAAAACACACACACACATGATTTAAAAGTATTTTAATGAAATAAACACAGCGGTTGTTTTAATAATTTATTGCTCTCTCAATCCATTTGCAGGCCCTCGCTTGGCAAAATAATAAACGCACAAGATACATACCCTCAGCTGAACAGTCATGTCCCACGAGGTAATCCATCTGAAGGGGTTAATTATTTTACAGGCAGGAGCCCTGCTAATGCAGCTGTGTGCTCGTGCTTGTAATTCCCCGGCGAATGAATGAAATGTAGGTCATTGACCTACATTTCCTTCAGTCGCGGTGATGCGCCCCCTGGTGGATGTCCTCATATGACCTGGAGCGTGGGAAAAAGTTCCCAGGCTGCAGTTCATGAGAACATCCAGCAGGGGCGCATCACCGCGACTCAATGTAAGCACAGATCACTCTGCTTTCCTTTCAGCACCCGGGGATTACAGGCACGAGCGAGTGGTTTAGCGCAGCTCATGCCTGTAATATTAGTTAACCCCTTCAGATGGATTACCTCGTTGGACGTGATAGGACATAAGAAGGTATGTATCTTGTGCGTTTATTATTTTGCCAAGCGAGGGCCTGCAAATGGATTGAGAGAGCAATAAATTATTAAAACAACCGCTGTGTTTATTTCATTAAAATACTTTTAAATCATGTGTGTGTGTGTTTTTTAACCCTTTCAAACAATTGGATTAATAATGGATAGGTGACATAATTGACGCCTGTCCATTATTAATCTGGCTTAATGTCACCTTACAATAGCAAGGTGGCATTAACCCTTCATTACCCCATATCCCACCGCTACAGGGAGTGGGAAGAGAGTGGCCAAGTGCCAGAATAGGCGCATCTTCCAGATGTGCCTTTTCTGGGGTGGCTGGGGGCAGATGTTTGTAGCCAGGGGGGCCAATAACCATGGACCCTCTCCTGGCTATTAATATCTGCCGTCAGTCACTGGCTTTACCATTCTGGCGGAGAAAATTGCGCGAGAGCCCACGCCAATTTTTTCCGCCATTTAACCCTTTATTTTAGCAGCTACAGCGCTGAAATTTTGCACATACACACTACTAACATTAGTAGTGTGGAATATGCAAAAAAAAATGGGGATATGAGATGGTTTACTGTATGTAAACCATGTCTCATATCCTGTCGGGTTTGTGCAGGAGAAATGAAAAGCTGGCAATTGAATTACCGGCTGTTCACAGATATCGCGCTGAATGAAATCTAAATACAGAATATATATATATATATATATATATATATATATGTGTCTCAATGACATATATATATATATATATATATATATATATATATATATATATACACATATACTGTATATATGTTTTCCCGAACATTTGAGCACATAAATCCATTAGATGTCGGTTTTGCAAGCCTGCGCGAAAAATTCGCAGTACGGATGCCATACGGATTACATACGGAGGATGCCATGCGCAAAATACGCTGACACACCCTGACTACGGATCAATATTTTGGGAACATTTCTCCGTATTACGGCCGTAGTACGGACGTATAATACGTGGCGTATTGTCTTACGCCAAGTGTGACCCCAGCCTAAGTGTGATGCCGGCCTTACCAACCTACCAGGTACCTGCACGTAACCGAACACGGCGGGGAGAAAATTAACTTTATTCTCTCAGACAGTGTTCGTCTTTCAGTCACCGCTCTAATACAGAGCAGTGGCTGTAACAGGGCCCCCGACAGACAGCCGGCCCCCAATGCAGAGAGGAGTGTCAGTCAGGGCCAGGGGAGGGTATACAGCGGCCACTCTGTATACTCAGAGCGGTGACTGAAACCGAATGCTGCGGGGTAGAATAAAGTTCATTTTCTCCCCTCAGTGTTCGCCTATGTGCAGGTACCGGGCAGATTAGTAACGCTATGAATCTCCAGATTAACCCCATATCTGCAGGTTAATAGCATTTTTGATGGTGGCAGGTTCCTTTAAATAAAAAAAATGCATTAAATCATGGTTTAAAAACTACTACTCAGTTAATAAGACATCCTGAAGAAAATGCTGACCTAGCCTATGCGTTTCGAACTTGTGTGTCTCAACAGTTCTTAATCATGGCATCTTGATAACGGATCAGCGATTTCTTGCTAAACTGTGTTACTAGTGGTATTATATAGTATATAAGCAATCGAATGACTGCAGGTTCAAGACCCGTAGGGCCACGTGCAAACATTGAGTGTTTGGTCAGTTTTTTACATCAGTATTTACAGTGGGGCAAAAAAGTATTTAGTCAGTCAGCAATAGTGCAAGTTCCACCACTTAAAAAGATGAGAGGCGTCTGTAATTTACATCATAGGTAGACCTCAACTATGGGAGACAAACTGAGAAAAAAAAAATCCAGAAAATCACATTGTCTGTTTTTTTATCATTTTATTTGCATATTATGGTGGAAAATAAGTATTTGGTCAGAAACAAAATTTCATCTCAATACTTTGTAATATATCCTTTGTTGGCAATGACAGAGGTCAAACGTTTTCTGTAAGTCTTCACAAGGTTGCCACACACTGTTGTTGGTATGTTGGCCCATTCCTCCATGCAGATCTCCTCTAGAGCAGTGATGTTTTTGGCTTTTCGCTTGGCAACACGGACTTTCAACTCCCTCCAAAGGTTTTCTATAGGGTTGAGATCTGGAGACTGGCTAGGCCACTCCAGGACCTTGAAATGCTTCTTACGAAGCCACTCCTTCGTTGCCCTGGCGGTGTGCTTTGGATCATTGTCATGTTGAAAGACCCAGCCACGTTTCATCTTCAATGCCCTTGCTGATGGAAGGAGGTTTGCACTCAAAATCTCACGATACATGGCCCCATTCATTCTTTCATGTACCCGGATCAGTCGTCCTGGGCCCTTTGCAGAGAAACAGCCCCAAAGCATGTTTCCACCACCATGCTTTACAGTAGGTATGGTGTTTGATGGATGCAACTCAGTATTCTTTTTCCTCCAAACACGACAAGTTGTGTTTCTACCAAACAGTTCCAGTTTGGTTTCATCAGACCATAGGACATTCTCCCAAAACTCCTCTGGATCATCCAAATGCTCTCTAGCAAACTTCAGACGGGCCCGGACATGTACTGGCTTAAGCAGTGGGACACGTCTGGCACTGCAGGATCTGAGTCCATGGTGGCGTAGTGTGTTACTTATGGTAGGCCTTGTTACATTGGTCCCAGCTCTCTGCAGTTCATTTACTAGGTCCCCCCGCATGGTTCTGGGATTTTTGCTCACCGTTCTTGTGATCATTCTGACCCCACGGGGTGGGATTTTGCGTGGAGCCCCAGATCGAGGGAGATTATCAGTGGTCTTGAATGTCTTCCATTTTCTAATTATTGCTCCCACTGTTGATTTCTTCACTCCAAGCTGGTTGGCTATTGCAGATTCAGTCTTCCCAGCCTGGTGCAGGGCTACAATTTTGTTTCTGGTGTCCTTTGACAGCTCTTTGGTCTTCACCATAGTGGAGTTTGGAGTCAGACTGTTTGAGGGTGTGCACAGGTGTCTTTTTATACTGATAACAAGTTTAAACAGGTGCCATTACTACAGGTAATGAGTGGAGGAAAGAGGAGACTCTTAAAGAAGAAGTTACAGGTCTGTGAGAGCCAGAAATCTTGATTGTTTGTTTCTGACCAAATACTTATTTTCCACCATAATATGCAAATAAAATGATAAAAAAACAGACAATGTGATTTTCTGGATTTTTTTTCTCAGTTTGCCTCCATAGTTGAGGTCTACCTATGATGTAAATTACAGACGCCTCTCATCTTTTTAAGTGGTGGAACTTGCACTAATGCTGACTGACTAAATACTTTTTTGCCCCACTGTATAAGCCAAAACCAGAAGAGGGTGATAACTGCAGAAGTGGTGACTTATTTCTATTGTACTTTTTCTCTGTTTTGTTTCGTCTTACAAATACTGATGGAAAATACTGACCAAGTACTCAACGTGTGCATATAGCCCCAGGAAACATACATAAAAAAAATAATAATTTAGATTTCAAATGCTAAAAGCTGTTGAAATTGTACATAAAATGTAAAAAAAAAAAAAAAAAAAGAATTTTTATGCCCTTAACACCCCCAAGCCTGTTTTAGTGGCAAAGTTTGTTCTATATGACTTGCGTTCATTTGTGGAAAAAAGTTTGGCAAACATTTGGAGAAATTTTACAATTTTCAAACTTTGAATTTTTATATCCTTAAATCAGATCTGTCACACAAAAAAGTTAATAAATAAAATTTCACACATGTCTATTTTACATCAGCACAATTTTTTCAAACTTTTTTTTTTTGTTAGGAAAATATAATGGTTTACTAGCGATTTCTCATTTTTCCAACAAAAAACTTTATAAAACCATTTTATTAGGGACCACAACATTTGAAATGACTGAAGAGCCTATGTGACAGAAAATACCCCAAAAAGTGACACCATTCTGAAAACTGCACCCCTCAAAGTACTCCAAATCACATTCAAAAAATTTATTAACCCTTCAGGGGCTTTACAAGAATTAATGGAATGTGTAAGGAAACAAAATGAACATTTAACTTTCTCACAAAAATATTACTTTAGACCCCAATTTTTTTATTTTCACAAGGATAAACAGGAGAAAATGGACCCACAATTTGATGTGTAAGAGTATGTCAATTCCCAATAAGTGGGGAAAAGCTACTGTTTGGGCGCAAGGCGGGGCTTGGAAGGAAAGGAGCTCCATTTCATTTTTGGAGCGCAAAATTGGCTGGAATAATTAGAGGACATCATGTTGTGTTTGAAGAGCCCCTCATCTGCCTAAACAATGGAAACCCCTGGCAAGTGACCCCATTTTGGAAACTAGACCTCTCAAGGAATGTATCTAAATGGATAAAATTAGATAAAATAGGTAAAACATTTTTGCGAGATTTCTCATTATTAGGCAGATACTCCTTATGTGGGGAAAACTACTGTTTGGTCACATGGCAGGGCTCAAAGGAAGGAGTGACGTTTTGCAACGCAGACTTTAATGTAATGTAATGTAATTGTTTGCAGGTGTCATGTAGTGTTTGCAGAGCCTCTGATGTGCCTAGACAGTGGAAACCCCCAACAATTGACCCCATTTAGAAAACTAGACCCCTCAAGGAATTTATCTAGACGTGTGGTGAGCTTCTTGAACCCACAGGTGCTTCACAGTATTTTACAGCATTGATCTGTGAAAGTGGAAAAAAAATTTGAGAGCCAATATTTTTCACACTAGGATAGCAGGAGAAAATCAACCCCAAAAGGCAATTTCTGCTGATCACTCATACCTCATTTTGTGGTTGAAACCTACTTTTGGGCACAGCGAAAAGCTCAGAAGGGAAGACGCACCATATTGGCATTCAGATTTTGCTGGAATGGTATGAGGGTGCTATGTAACATTGGCAGAGCATCTGAGGTGCCAGAACAGAAACCCCACATAAGTGACCTCATTTTACCAACTACTCCCCCTAATTAATTCATCTAGAGGTGCAGTTATATTGACACATGTGCCTCACAAAACTTTTTTAAGAGCTAATAGGAAAAATAGCGCCAATACCCAATGTGTAATCGGGAAATACTTTTCAGGCACAGTACAAAGCTCAGAAAGGAAGGAGAGCCATATTGAAGGCAGATTTTACTGTTCTGGTTTGCGGGTGCAATGACCTAATGGGAGATTCCATGAGGTACCAGAACAGCAGAATCCCCTCATAAGTGACCACAGTTTGCAAACTATACCTCTCAATGAATTCACCTGGAGGTGGAGTGATCATATTGACAGCACAGGTTTGTTACAGAATTTTATAGCATTGGGCAGTGAAGAAAAATTGATTACATTTTCACCATCAAAATTTTGTTTTAGCCCCAGATTTTACATTTCCACACTGGAAAATGGTTAAAAAGGTCATCAAAATTTGTCCCACTATTTCTGCTGAATGTAGAAAAACCCTATATGTGGATGTACAGTATTACTTTGCCATACGGAGAGCCGGAGCGCTATTTGCCTCCTGGAGCGCAGATTTTCCTAGAATAGTTTTCGGACTTAAAATACAGAGTCCCCAAATGCTAGGAAAGAAGAATCCCCCTCAAGTGACCCCATTTTAGAAATTATAGCCATTTGGAAATTTATCTACAGGTGACGATTTTAACTCAAGCAGAAGTGGATTTTGCAGAGTAAAAATTGCAAAGTGCCTTTGTAGTGTCTAGTACATCATTTACAGCTCATGCTTCTGGAGACACACACCTGTAAATTAGGCAGGCTCTCATCCCTACAGAAATACCAAATATGTTGACGCTAAATTTGGTTTAGGTAGACTGAGGCTCAGAAAGGAGAGGGGTATTTGGACTTGGGATTGCAGAATTCGCTGGATTTCATTTGGGGGTGAGAAGCCATAGTGCTTTCCCATAACTTTTGTATTACCAGTAATGTGGAAGTACCCTATATTAGTATAATATGTCATGTGAAAACAATCTCCAAATCGTTGGGATCCGTTGAAGCGTTCCAGAGTTATTACCACACAAAGTGACACTGGTCAGAATTGTAAAATTTGTCCTGGTCAGGAAATTAAAACAGGCTTTGGGGAGCAGTCGTTAAAAAAGGGGTAATTTTTGTAAGGTTTTGTGCACTAAGGCTACGTTCACATTTGCGTTGTGCGCCGCAGCGTCGGCGCCGCAGCGCACAACGCAAACAAAAACGCGGCAAAACGCACGCTAAAACGCTGCGTTTTGCGCCGCATGCGTCGTTTTTGCCCGCAAGTTGGACGCAAAAAAAATGCAACTTGAAGCGTTTCTTGCGTCCAACGCTTGCGGCCATGCGGCGCAAAACGCAGCACAACGCATGTCCATGCGCCCCCATGTTAAGTATAGGGGCGCATGACGCATGCGGCGCCGCTGCGGCGCCCGACGCTGCGGCGCTGACCGCAAATGTGAACGTAGCCTTAGATCAGTGATGGAGAACCTACGACACGTGTAGCCATTTTTCATGACACGCTGCCACATACAGAGAAGTATGGGGCCTCATGCCAAGAAGGACGTTTCATCATCGACTCCTGTACGGCCAGGTGCAGTAGCCGAGGACAGAGATGTTCGGGCACGGACACCGAACACAGACTTCTTCAGGAAATCCGTGTTACTGCTCAGGTCAGGCTGCCCAGACACCGGGTGTTTGCCACGCGGTCATATGCTTGGCAGCACGGCAAATACAGCTTTTGATCGGCGGTGAAATCATCTCCGCCGGTTAGAGAGCTACGGTTCCCACACTATCAAAAGAAAGCGTGAGCGCTCAGCTGTGATCGGAGGTATAAAGTTTACCTCAGGTCACTGGTGTCAGCTGATGGGACTACTGATCCCATCATCTAACTCCTGCTGCCGTTAATAACAGTGGGAAGTGGAAGTGTTCCCCACCTATATCTAAGTGGTCATTTGTTTTGGGACATTAAATAATAACAGTGAGACAGTGAGAGCAGGAGCGGTGATGGGAGTATTCATCAGCCACTCCTGCATAGTAAATAAATAATTCAAAAGAAAAAACGGCATATGTTCCCCTGTATTTTTGATAACCAGCCAGGCAAAACTCACAGCTGGGGGCTGCAACCCTCAGCTTCAACAAGGCTGGTTATCAAGAATAGAGGGGGTCCCCACTTTTTAAAAAAATTTAAGCTATAAAAAAAAAAAAAAGAAAAAACGGCGCCCCCCCCCCCCCCCCCCCATTTTCGACAACCAGCCTTGCTAAAGCAGACAGCTGGGGGCTGGTATTCTCAGGATGGTAAGGGGCCATGGATATTGCATCCACCAGCCTAAAAATAGCAGCCCGCAGCTGTACAGAAAAGGCACATCTATTAGATGTGCCAATTCTGGTGCTTTGCCCCGCTCTTACCACTTGCCCTGTAGCGGTGGCAAGTGGGGTTCATATTTTGGGGTTGATCTCACTTTTGTATTGTCAGGTGACATCAAGCCCACGGCTTAGTAATGGAGTGGTGTCTAAGACACATCTCCATTACTATAAAAATCAAAGAGACAGCGCCACAATGGATGGTGAAAAAATAGGAGCTTACATTTATTCTGCCTCCTATAGCGATGTTTCGGTCAACAGACATTTATCAAGACCGAAACATCGCTATAGGAGGCAGAATAAATGTAAGCTCCTATTTTTTCACCATCCATTGTGGCGCTGTCTCTGTTTTTTATGGTCTTGATACTGTCCGGGATGGGCGCCCTGGTTTTGGACGTGCGCCCTTGTGTCCGCTGAGACCTTCAATCTTTATATAAAAGTGTGCGGTTTTGACTTTCTTTTGTTGTGACATCTCCATTACTAATCCTATAGTTGTATGGTAAATAAAAACACAGCCAGAATAAAGTCTTTTATTAGGAATAAGACTAAACAGTTTTCCATTTTTTTTTTAAACGCCTATTCGCCGAAGCCATCGTTCTCCTGTAATAAACATAAAATAAAAACAACAATTACCATACCTGGCTGTCATTCTGATTCATGTCTTGCGTGATAACCAGTTTTCAGCCTGGATGCTGCCAAGATGCGACCGTACAGGCTGAGAACCACTGGTGACTGCACTGCTGTGAACAAAGCCTCAGAGACCAGTGGTGACATCATCGAGGTTACCTCCGGTCAGTGAGGCTCTGTTCCCAGCCGGGCTGAACTGCCGTGACCTCGGTGACGTCCCCGCTAGCACCGTGAGAAAAACTGTAGATGGAGTCTGTAACCTATTTTAGGAAAATTGTGCTCCAAGAGTCAAATAGCATTCTATCCCTCTGGGGTCCTGCCATGTGGCTAAGCAGTACTGTACAGCACAAGTTGTACTGTCCATCTTCTCCTGTTACGCTTGTGAAAATGAAAAATTGGGGGCTAAAGCAACATCATTATGGGAAAAAGTAACATTTTAATTTTTTCTTCCACATTGCTTTAATTCCTGTGAAGCACCTGAAGGGTTAATAAACTTCTTGAATGTGGTTTTAAGCACTTTGAAGGGAGCAGCTTTTAAAATGTTGTCTCATAGGCCACTCTTAGTCACTTTGAATGTGATGTGGTCCGTACAAAAATTGGCTTCGTAAATTTTGTTGGAAAAAACAAAAAACGCTGATAAAACCTTTTAACCCTTCTAACTTCCTAACACAAAACAAAGTTTCAAAAATGTGCCAATGTAAGGTTGACATGTGGTAAATTTTATTAACTATTTTGTGTAGCATAACTATCTGGTTTAAGAGCATAAAAATAACATTTTGAAAATTGCAAAGTTTTGACCAAATTCCGATATTTTTCACAAATAAAACGAAAAAAAAAAAAAATTGACAAATTTACCTTTATTAACGTCATAAAAAGACACAAAATTGTACAATTTGGCCTGGTCATGAGGGTGAAAACTGGCTTGGGGGTGAAGGGGTTAATAGAAAGGATATGATTCAAAGGATCAAATAAAGCATAAAAGAACTACAGTGTCCAGTGGGAAAATTGCAAAAAATTTTCACTTTAATTTTGAATACAGATTATAATATAGTAACATAGTTATTAAAGTTGAAGGAAGACTAAGTCCATCTAGTTCAACCCATAGCCTAACCTAACATGCCCTAACATGTTGATCCAGAGGAAGGCAAAAAAAACCCATGTGGCAAAGAGTAAGCTCCACATTAGGGAGAAAAATTCCTTCCCGACTCCACATACGGCAATCGGACTAGTTCCCTGGATCAACGCCCTATCAAGGAATCTAGTGTATGTACCCTGTAACATTATACTTTTCAAGAAAGGCATCCAGTCCCCTCTTAAATTTAAGTAATAAATCACTCATTACAACATCATACGGCAGAGAGTTCCATAGTCTCACTGCTCTTACAGTAAAGAATCCGCATCTGTTATTATGCTTAAACCTTCTTTCCTCCAGACGTAGAGGATGCCCCCTTGTCCCTGTCACCGGTCTATGATTAAAAAGATCATCAGAAAGGTCTTTGTACTGTCCCCTCATATATTTATACATTAAAATAAGATCACCCCTTAATCTTGGTTTTTCCAAACTAAACAGCCCCAAGTGTAATAACCTATCTTGGTATTGCAGACCCCCCAGTCCTCTAATAAGCTTGGTCGCTCTTCTCTGCACCCGCTCCATTTCAGCTATGTCTTTCTTATACACCGGAGACCAGAACTGTACACAGTATTCTAAGTGTGGTCGAACTGGTGACTTGTATAGAGGTAAAATTATGTTCTCCTCATGATCATCTATGCCTCTTTTAATGCATCCCATTATTTTATTTGCCTTTGTAGCAGCTGCCTGACACTGGCCACTGAATATGAGTTTGTCATCCACCCATACACCCAGGTCTTTTTCATTGACAGTTTTGCCCAGAGTTTTAGAATTAAGCACATAGTTATTCATCTTATTACTTCTACCCAAGTGCATGACCTTACATTTATCCCCATTAAAGCTCATTTGCCATTTATCAGCCCAAGCTTCTAGTTTACGTAAATCATCCTGTAATATAAAATTGTCCTCCTCTGTATTGATTACCCTGCAGAGTTTAGTGTCATCTGCAAATATTGAAATTCTACTTTGAATTCCCCCTACAAGGTCATTAATAAATATGTTAAAAAGAGGGCCCAATACTGACCCCTGTGGTACCCCACTGCTAACCACGACCCAGTCCGAGTGTGCTCCATTAATAACCACCCTTTGTTTCCTATCCCTGAGCCAGCTCTGAACCCACTTACACATATTTTCCCCTATCATTCTCATTTTATGTATCAACCTTTTGTGTGGCACCGTATCAAAAGTTTTTTAAAAGTCCATATACACTACGTCCAATGGGTTCCCTTGGTCCATTCTGGAACTTACCTTTTCATAGCAGCTGATCAAATTAGTCTGACATGAACGATCCCTAGTAAACCCGTGCCGATACTGGGTCATGAGGTTATTCCTCTTCAGATACTCCAGTATAGCATCCCTTAGAATGCCCTCCAGGATTTTACCCACAGTAGAGGTTAAGCTTACTGGCCTATAATTTCCGAGTTCAGTTTTTGTCCCCTTTTTGAATATTAGCACCATTTGCTATACGCCAGTCCTGTGGTACAGTAAAGTAATAAAGGCAGCACACTGCAGCGCTAAAACATGCAAACATGAAACATGAAAACTGAACTGCAATACTGCACTAGAAATATGAAAAATGAGAGCGTTTAGCGCATAAAAATGGCCAATTTTATGTGTACCTGATAGCCCCTTTACGGCATCTCTCGTATATCAGGTCCTACGCTTGCCTACCTCGCTGAGAATAAACGTCTCCATGTGAATGGGTACCTGTGAAAAACCTCTTCCTAGACTCATATTCTCTCTCTCTGTGGAGGGGTACCGGACCTGCTGCGATTAAAACACCTGGGCTAGGAGGCGGAGTGCTCAGTCAGAAGGCCTGATATACGAGAGATGCCGTAAAGGGGCTATCAGGTACACATAAAATTGGCCATTTTTATGCGCTAAACGCTCTCATTTTTCATATTTCTAGTGCAGTATTGCAGTTCAGTTTTCATGTTTCATGTTTGCATGTCTTAGCGCTGCAGTGTGCTGCCTTTATTACTTTACTATATATGAGTTTGGTTACTCTAGGTTCAGCACCTGTTCACACTTAGTCTATGTATGGATGTGACGGTCAGTTTTTTCAAATATAAGTCCTGTGGTACAGACCCTGCTATTATGGAGTCTTTAAAAATAATGGTCTATCAATGACTGTACTTAATTCCTGCAGTACTCGAGGGTGTATCCCATCCGGGCCCGGAGATTTGTCAATTTTAGTGATTTTTAGACGCGGCCGTACTTTCTGCTGGGTTAAGCAGGTGACATTTAATGGGGAATTTTTATCACTGATCATATTGTCTGCCATGGGATTTTCTTGTGTAAATACTGATGAAAAAAAAGTAATTTAGCGTATTGGCTTTTTCCTCATCCTCATCCACCATTTCACCCAGACTATTTTTAAGGGGGCCAACACTATCATTTTTTAGTTTCTTACTATTTACGTAGTTAAAGAATATTTTGGGATTATTTGTACTCTCTCTGGCAATGAGTCTCTCTGTCTCAATCTTTGCTGCCTTGATTTGCTTTTTACAGAATTTATTAAATTTTCTGTATTTATTTAATGCCTCATCACTACCTACTTCCTTTAATTCTCTAAGGCCATGTGCACACGTTCAGTATTTTTCGTGTTTTTTTCGCTATAAAAACGTGATAAAAACGCGAAAAAAACGCTAACATATGCCTCCTATTATTTACAGTGTATTCTGCATTTTTTGTGCAAATGTTGCATTTTTTTCCGTGAAAAAATCGCATCGCGGAAAAAAAAAAGCAACATGTTCATTAAAAATGCGGAATTGCGGGGATTCCGCACACCTAGGAGTGCATTGATCTGCTTACTTCCCGCACGGGGCTGTGCACACCATGCGGGAAGTAAGCAGATTATATGCGGTTGGTACCCAGGGTGGAGGAGAGGAGACTCTCCTCCACTGACTGGGCACCGTATAATTGGTCAAAAAAAAAGAATTAAAATAAAAAATAGTGATATACTCACCTTCGATGGCCCCCGCAGTGTTCCCGCCTCTCACCGCTGCATGCTGCCGCTTCGGTTCCTATAGATGGTGTGGTTCAGGACCTGCGATGACGTCGCTGTCTTGTGATTGGTCGTGAGACCGGTCATGTGACTGCTCACGTGACCGCGACGTCATCGAAGGTCCTGAACCACACCATCTATAGGAACGGACGCCGCTGAGGATATCGGCTGTCTGCAGAGGGTGAGTATAACCATTTTTTAATTTTTTTTTATTATTTTTAAACATTCTATCTTTTACTATAGATGCTGCATAAGCAGCATCTATAGTAAAAAGTTGGTCACACTTGTCAAACACTGTTTGACAAGTGTGACCAACCTGTTTTCCAAGCGATGCTACAGATCGCTTGAAAAACTTTAGCATTCTGCAAGCTAATTACGCTTGCAAAATGCTAAAAAAAAAAAAAAAACGGGAAAAAAACGGGAAAAAAACGCAAAAAAAAAAAAAAAACTGCGGATTTCTTTGCAGAAAATTTCTGGTTTTCTTCAGGAAATTTCTGCAAGAAATCCTGACGTGTGCACATACCCTAAATGCTTTCTTTTTGTCACTTATTGCGCCCCTTACAGCTCTATTTAGCCATATTGGTTTCCTCCTATTTCTAGTATGTTTATTCCCATACGGTATATACTGTGCACAGGTCCTATCCAGGACGCTAATAAACGACTTCCATTTTCTTTGTGTATTTTTGTGTCTCAGGATATAGTCCCAGTTAATTGCACCAAGATCCTATCTCATCCGATGGAAATTTGCCCTCCTGAAGTTTAGTGTCCTTGTAACCCCTCTACTACCCATCTTATTAAAGGATACATGAAAACTTATTATTTTGTGATCACTATATGTAAAAAAAAAAAAAAAAAAAAAGAAAAGAAAATACATTGCCTTATTTTTTCAAAAGATACCGCAAATCTTTCCAGCAGAGATGATTTAAAGATGACCAGTCGGTTGCTCGAAAAATTAAATACCTCAGAAAAGTCCCTGAGCTCCCCCGATTCTGCGATTTTTTTTTTCCTTTTGTGCTGCATTGCTCCATTGCAGAGATATTCACTTTTGGAGAGCAGTTTGTGAAATCTCTGCATGCATAAATAGAAGGTGGCAGACAGAGCAGATTTTACTGACTGCAAGTTTCCAAAAACCCTGATCACACACATCACATGACTTACCACTAAGACAGCATGCATAATCTTTACAAACATGCCCACTTTCAGGCCATTTAGAGTAACGGGTCAGTCCTTATGAGGCTAATTATTACCTTTTGACGATAGATTTGAGGGATGCGTTACTAGTTCATCCATCTTGTCGCAGGCCAGGCTGACAACCGTGATGACTGGAGGCGGTTGAGTTAGAAGGCTGCTGTTTTCATTCACCACAATGGATTGATGACTGTCGTATTTCTGCTGGCCCACAGTGTTGGAAGGAACCCTTAATGCCACTCCTGTGAAGCTATCATAAAACAGAAAACTTTCATGCATACACTTTTCTAAAACATTTTCCAGATTTACTATAAAATGAAAAAACAAATCACAAAATGATGATGCGTTGTGTGTACAGAAGGCAGTTTTTCCAGTAATATTAAGGGCAGGGCAAACTCCTGGACAGTCTGTTAACTAAAGGTCTCACCGGGGTCTAAAAAATCTGCATGCAGGATTTAATCTTTTCATGGTGATCAATACCCATATATATTGGTACTCTAGCTATTAGCGCTCACTCACACGAGCGTATAACACAGCTGAAGGCTATTCAAGGTTTTATCAGATAGTACTCGGACAATATTATACTAAGGGGCAGTGCACATCTGCAATTATGAGAAAACAATGGCAGAATTGTGAGGGTGGTTGTGTGAGAAGGGCTGTGGAGTCCCTTAGCCAAACCTCCAACTCCTAAATTTCCCTGACTCCGACCTCACAGCACTGGTCACTACGGAGCACGCACATAAATTGCAGCACAGATTCATCTCATCTACGACTCCACAGCACTGGTCATTACTGAGCATGTAAATAAAGTGCAGCACAGATTAATCTCATCTACGACTCCACAGCACTGGTCACTACTGAGCATGTAAATAAAGTGCAGCACAGATTCATCTCATCTACAACTCCACAGCACTGGTCACTAATGAGCATGTAAATAAAGTGCAGCACAGATTCATCTCATCTACAACTAAACAGCACTGGTCACTACTGAGCATGCTCAAAGTGCAGCACAGATTCATCTCATCTACGACTCCACAGCACTGGTCACTACTGAGCATGTGAATAAAGTGCAGCACAGATTCATCTCAACTACAACTCCACAGCACTGGTCACTACTGAGCATGCTCAAAGTGCAGCACAGATTCGTCTCATCTACGACTCCACAGCACTGGTCTCTACTGAGTATGTAAATGAAGTGCAGCACAGATTCATCTCAACTACAACTCCACAGCACTGGTCTCTACTGAGTATGTAAATGAAGTGCAGCACAGATTCATCTTAACTACAACTCCACAGCACTGGTCACTACTGAGCATGCTCAAAGTGCAGCACAGATTCATCTCATCTACGACTCCACAGCACTGGTCACTACTGAGCATGTGAATAAAGTGCAGCACAGATTCATCTCAACTACAACTCCACAGCACTGGTCACTACTGAGCATGCTCAAAGTGCAGCACAGATTCATCTCATCTATGACTCCACAGCACTGTCCACTACTGAGCATGTAAATAAAGTGCAGCACAGATTCATCTCATCTATGACTCCACAGCACTGCCCACTACTGAGCATGTAAATAAAGTGCAGCACAGATTCATCTCATCTATGACTCCACAGCACTGGTCATTACTGAGCATGTAAATAAAGTGCAGCACATATTCATCTCATCTACGACTCCCCAGCACTGGTCACTACTGAGCATGTAAATAAAGTGCAGCACAGACTAATTTCATCTACGACTCCACAGCACTGGTCTCTACTGAGCATGTGAATAAAGTGCAGCACAGATTCATTATCTACGACTCCACAGCACTGGTCACTACTGAGCATGCTCAAAGTGCAGCACAGATTCATCTCAACTACAACTCCACAGCACTGGTCACTACTGAGCATGCTCAAAGTGCAGCACAGATTCATCTCATCTACGACTCCACAGCACTGGTCACTACTGAGCATGTAAATAAAGTGCAGCACAGATTAATTTCAACTAAAAGCCCAGATCCTTAGATCAGGAACAGGACAGACATTTATAGGACATTTCATAACTTTCCCACATTCTTAAGAAAACATTTACAGGCCATCCTGAAGCGAACTACTGAACCCAATATATAGCAACTCCAACACCAACACGGACACAGGTGGTGTGTGAAATATTGGACTGCACTCGGATGAAATCCAAGTGCTGTGTGATTACCACATACAATGGAAGAGATGCCCCTGTGCTGCATTCTCTCATGTGAGAGGCTCGGAGCACAGCGCACTGACAAGCGGCTCAATTCTGAGAATTTGATCCCAGTGTATTTGCATAATCGGACCAGATTTTCTTGCATGACAAAACTTACGGCCGCGTGACCGTATTTTTTGTTTTCAAATATGGTCTCGAGGGCAGTTCCACATCGGGAGGGAGTTATCAAGACTGCCATTTCATAAGTGAGTCTGGAACCTATTAGCCTGCTGGGTAAGGTGCACAAAACCCAAACAAACCTAAGACTATGCCTGCCATGAGTAGTTTCCAGAGTAAACGTGTCACACTGTTGTAGACCACAGCCTTTTTAGGAAGACTCAAGACTAAAAAATGGTAGGGCCAATGCCACAAAGTCACAACATCTTGTGCAAATACCAATTGTGATTGATGCCAGAAAACGGTTGTAGGACACAGGAGATTCACCTTTTTTCCCCCTAAAAAGCTGTATGCCTCTAAAATGAACACCACTGAAAAAAACATTTGTTTGTATTGCATCTTGTGTATCAATATTGAATTTTTACCTATAGCAACATGTAAAATAACAAATGCCAATATGCAATTTATTTGTTTTAAATAAACACATATCCTGGCATATTTCTTTTATAACTGATGCAACTAAAGCAAATAGTGAAATATAAAAATGCATTACAAAAACACCACAGGAAAAAAATAAGGATCAGTTAGATCCACATACTTTTTAGTCTCCATTTTCCTAGAATTTTTCTCATGTATCTTTTTTTATGATGAAATCATATAAGCCAGGGGTGGGTAATTCATTTGCCCAAGGGGCCACATGAGGGACTGGGACAGTTATGGAGGGCCGAACTAATCGGTTGAATTTAATTGAGCTCAATATTTTATTGTTTTTGAAAACACGGTTTTAATTAGATATATATACGGGTAAGAATACATGTTACAATAAGCTTTATAGTAAAATCTACTGGACTATTGATGTCATTTCTGTTATGGAGGCTCGCATCTCCACAACACAAACTGACGTATTGCAGTCCTGAAAGATGAGCCACATGTCACTGTCCACAGGTGATCTGCGGGTGTCTGTGGACGCATAGTAAACATGGGATTTCTTAAAATCCCATCCACTATGCTGTAACATCTGGCCACTGTGGTATTGATGCTGCGGATGTACACAACGTCAAACCTGAGGCAATTCCTGGCTGTATGCACGTACCCTTAGAAAGCCATTCAGCTGCTACAATGACAGCCCAGCAACCGGGAAGAAATTAACTTTATTCCTACCGGCAGCATCTGACGTTCAGTCGGAGACGCGGCTTCAGTCACTGCTTAGTACATGGTGAGCAGCACATGGAAGCAGTACAGCCAGGTGAGTACTGATGTGCTGCAAAACAAGCTGTCAAAGTTTCGGGACATGCTTACACCTGCAGCTTACCATGTACTGAGCGGTGACTGTAGCAGTGTCTCAGCCTGTGGCTGCCGGGAGGATTAAAGTTCATTTCTTCCCATAGCTGAACTTTCAATGTGGCTGCACAGCTGTAGAACACTATTAGCCTGCAGATTACACCTTTATATGCAGGTTAATAGCTTTACGCATTATGAATGTCAATTATATACATGTGCCTGATTTAAAGGGATTATCCAGGCTTGGTGCTCCAGTCTGCAGTTACTCTATGTAACGGTAGACTGTAAATCCTCGCAGAGTGCAGTGTGTGCATTGTCAGGATTCTCTGTGAGCAGGCAGGTGTGTGACTGCAAGTCGTGATTTGCATTCCTCCAACCACATTTTGGCTAGACGTGGGAGTGCGGCCGGGAGTACACAAATCACATACCTGCGTCACACAGTTGCCTGCTCGCTCCTGGAGACTTGCGCACACAGCGCTATGTGAGGGTTCACATGTAGAACTTTGTCACACAGTGACTACACACTAATCCCAACTCTGGACAACCCCTTTAACTTGTATTAAAATATATAGGGCCTAATCCGTGCACTCTACATGTCACATGTGCATGAAGCCCTATATCTTGCCCTTTTCTTACCTGGGACATGCCTTTAGTAAAACTGCAGATTTATGTAGTGGGGGTGTACTGAGGCTGGAGTAATCACTGACAAGTCCAGGGCAGCGTGCAGTGGTGATCTGACCTGCTTTTCTACGTATCTATACGCAGGTCAGATGCACACAGTAATGTTCAGGACCTTGAACAGCACCGCCCTATTCTGATGTTCTCATGCTGGCGACACCATGGCCGCTCCACCCCCCTCCCGAAACCTTATGATTGCTCCAGTCCATGGCCACTCTGCCTCCTCTCCACCCTCCTCACTACACTGAATTGCTACCAGACCTGCACACTCCAGAGAGCTGTCACTGATGGAGCATTCATTCCAGCCTGTCTGCGGGAAGGACAGGCAAAGGGCCGGATGTGGTCCGCGGGCCGCAGTTTTCCCAGCCCTGATATAAGCTGATCATCTGCGGTGTTATTCTTCACTTCCGAGGAAGTACAGGGATTGGACTGTAAAGGACTGGGGGTAAAGATATTTGCTATTATGAAGACCCCTTCAGACTGTTTGGGACATCTGGAAGAATGACTGTCCGAAGAAGAAAAGGTGAGCACTACCACGTGTCCTGTGTCATGCCAACAGTAGAGGATCCTGAGACCATCCACATATCCCTGGCTGCTTTTCATCTTAGGGAGTGGGCTCTCACAATTTTGCCTAAGAACACTGTCATGAATAAAGAATGGGATCTAAACATCTTCCAAGAACAACTTCCAATGATCAAGAAGCAATTTAGTTATGAACGCTTTTCCAGCATGATGGAGACAGTCACAAGGCAATGACGGTAGCCAAGTGGCTCGGTGAACAAAACATTGACAGTTTGGGTCTATGCCCAGGAAACACATGTATAAAGGAAAAGGGGCATATTGAAAATGACTTCTCCCGAGAGGGAAAAGTGAAACTTCACATTTATTTATAACGCATTAAAAGAGTATATCAAAAGCACAGTGAGGAATCAGCAGAGACTAAGGAACAACGCGTACTTGCTGAAAAATTCCCCCCCCAAGATAACAAATCCTTGTGATTCCATATATGTAAAGGAAAACTAACATACATATATAAACAATATTAAAAATGGAGAGTTCATTAAACAAAAAAGAAAGGTACGGCATACTCGAGTATAAGCCGAGATTTTCAGCCCATTTTTTTTAGGCTGAAATTGCCCCTCTCGGCTTATACTCGAGTCATACCCAGGGGTCGGCAGGGGAGATGGAGTGGCAGCTGTGTAATCATACTCACCTGCTCATGGCGCGGTGTCCCTGGATCCCCGGCGCCTTCTTCCTGTAGTGAGCGGTCACATGGTACCGCTCATTACAGTAATGAATATGGACCCCACTCCACTCCCATAGGGGTGGAGCCACATATTCATTACTGTAATGAGCGGTACCATGTGACCGCTCACTACAGGAAGCTGCTGGTGTTGGGGAACCAGGGACCGCACCAGGAGCAGGTGAGTATAACGTAGTGCGTGATATTCACCTGCTCCCCATTCCAGTCGCCGGCCGCCGCTGCTTCTTCTGCATCCTCTGCACCGACGCTCAGGTCAGAGGGCGCGGTGACGTTATTAGTGCACGCCGCCCTCTGCCTGAGCAGTCAGTGCAGTGGACAGGGAACTTAGTGGCGGCTGGCGATGGTGGAACGCGGAGCAAGTGAATATAGCAAGTGCCGGGGGCCTGAGCGACGAGAGGTGAGTATGTGATTTTTATTTTTATCGCAGCAATAGCATATGGGGCAAATGACTGTATGGAGCATCTTATGGGGCCATAATCAGCATTTATGGAGCATTACATGGGGCAAATGACTGTATGGAGCATCTTATGGGGCTACAATCAGCATTTGTGGAGCATTATATGGGGCAAATGTCTGTATGGAGCATCTTATGGGGCCCATCATGAACTGTAAGGAGCATTATATGGGGCTCCTGATTCAATATGGATATTCAAAAACACAAACTACCGATATCTCAATTAAATTTACTTTTATTGGTATCTATTTACCCGTATCTGCTGCATTTTCCACCCTAGTCTTATACTCGAGTCATTAAGTTTTCCCAGTTTTTTGTGGCAAAATTAGGGGTCTTGGCTTATACTCGGGTCGGCTAATACTCGAGTATATACGGTAATTATATTGGAGTATGAGATCCTGATGTGCATTTAATCCTTGCGGTGATCTTGTCTGCAATTTAAAAATCCAGTATGACTCGCGATTTAAAATTTTTCTTTTTAGATTGCCTCCTCTAATTAGCTTAAATCCCTGCTGTTATGTTCGGGTCAGCTATACACTTGTACTGTTCCGGTCATTTTTGACCAGACCTATTAAAGTGGTGTTTTTAGCTACTTAAAGGAAAGGTGCCGCATTTTATTTTTTGTATTAAAAATGATTGTTTATATAAACAATTATTTTTAATACAAATTTACATTTTTTAACTTTAGCATTTTTTTTATTATTAATTTTTTTTTCAGCCACTGGGCGCCGCCATTTTGCTTTGCAGGAGTGTAAGTGTAGCTGCACGGCACTTTCACTCTGCATTTACGGCAGCCCAGGGCATAGAGATCTGCAGTCGGGAGCCGACTCTATACCTACCATTCTAATCTGCTTTCTGCTGTGTCTGGCCACGCCCCCCTGAGCCGTCCACAGCACGGCAGAGGCAGGAGATCAGCGCCATCTTCCTGGAGCTCACACTGCAGCTGTGAGCTCCAGCTTACCAGGATAATCAAAGGAGCCCTGCAGCTATAGGAGGAGGAGGAGGAGACCAAGGACGGGAGGGAGAAGGACTCAGCCGGGAGCCGTGAAGTAAGTATCAGTGGGGAGGGGGGAGAGGGAATCTAATCCTCTCCTTTGTGGTGCTGACTGAGCAGTTATCTCCTCTCATGTGTGTTACTGTGCTGTGTATCTACTACTCTCCTGTGTGATACTGTTTGCTTAGCCATGCATCTAATCATCTCCTGTGTGATACTAACTGAGCTGTGTATCTAATCCTCTCCTGTGTGATACTGTGTGCTGAGCCATGCATCTAATCCTATACTGTGTGATACTATGCTGAGCCGTGTATCTAATCCTCTCCTGTGTGATACTATGTTGAGCCGTGTATCTAATCCTCTCCTGTGTCATACTGTCTGCTGAGCCGTGTATCTAATCCTATCCTGTATGATACTGTCTGCTGCGCCGTGTATCTAATCCTATCCTGTGTGATACTGTCTGCTGCGCGTGTATCTAATCCTCTCCTGTGTGATACTATGTTGAGCCGTGTATCTAATCCTCTCCTGTGTCATACTGTCTGCTGAGCCGTGTATCTAATCCTATCCTGTATGATACTGTCTGCTGCGCCGTGTATCTAATCCTATCCTGTGTGATACTTTCTGCTGCGCGTGTATCTAATCCTATCCTGTGTGATACTATGTTGAGCCGTGCATCTAATCCTCTCCTGTGTCATACTGTCTGCTGAGCCGTGTATCTAATCCTATCCTGTATGATACTGTCTGCTGAGCCGTGTACCTAATCCTATCCTGTGTGATACTGTGTGCTGAGCCATGCATCTAATCCTATACTGTGTGATACTATGCTGAGCCGTGTATCTAATCCTATCCTGTGTGATACTATGCTGAGCCGTGTATCTAATCCTATCCTGTATGATACTGTCTGCTGCGCCGTGTATCTAATCCTATCCTGTGTGATACTATGCTGAGCCGTGTATCTAATCCTATCCTGTATGATACTGTCTGCTGAGCCGTGTACCTAATCCTATCCTGTATGATACTGTCTGCTGAGCCGTGTATCTAATCCTATCCTGTGTGATACTATGCTGAGCCGTGTATCTAATCCTATCCTGTGTGATACTGTCTGCTGAGCCGTGTATCTAATCCTATCCTGTATGATACTGTCTGCTGAGCCGTGTATCTAATCCTATCCTGTGTGATACTATGCTGAGCCGTGTATCTAATCCTATCCTGTATGATACTGTCTGCTGAGCCGTGTATCTAATTCTATCCTGTGTGATACTGTCTGCTGCGCCGTGTATCTAATCCTATACTGTGTGATACTATGCTGAACCGTGTATCTAATCCTATACTGTGTGATACTGTATGCTGACCTGTGTATCTAATCCTATACTGTGCTGACCTGTGTATCTAATCTGCTCCTGTGTGATACTGTCTGCTGAGGCTACTTTCACACTACCGTCAGTACGGGGCCGTCGCAAACCGTTGGCCCGACGTACCGACGGATGTTGTGCTAAATTTAGCACAACGTGGGCAGCGGATGCAGTCTTACGACGCATCTGCTACCCAGTGTGATGAGCGGGGAGGAGGGTGCGGAGTTCCGGCCGCGCATGAGCGGGCAGAAAAAGCGGAACCGACGGACAAAAAAAGTTACATGGTACTTTTTTTTGCGCGTCGCGGCCGCCGAAACACAACGCATCCGTCGCACGACGGATGCGACGTGTGGCCATACGTCGCAATGTGTCGCTAATGTAAGTCTATGGGGAAAAAGCACATCCTGCGGGCAACTTTGCAGGATGCGTTTTTTCTCCAAAACGAAGCATTGTGACGTATCGCTAAAGACGAAAGTGTGAAAGTAGCCTGAGCCGTGTATCTAATCCGCTCCTGTGTGATACTGTCTGCTGAGCCATGTATCTAATCCTATCCTGTGTGATACTGTCTGGTGAACAGTGTATCTAATCCTCTCCTATGCACTCCTCTCCCCCCTGCATGTCTTTCCCCATTGCACACACAACTCAATGCGTGCGATAACAGGAGCTGCAGGGGTCATGCTGTATTATGGCATTATGTGAGATCTATATGACGGTATTATGTGATCTGTATGGTGGTATTATGCTTTATCAGTATTGTGAGAATTATATGGTGGTATTGTGTGTGATCTATATGGCGGTATTATGTGAGATCTATATGGCGGCATTGTGACAAGTATGTGGCGGTATTGTGTGATCTATATGGCGGTATTATGTGAGAACACTATGGAGGTAGTATGTGTGATCTATATGGCGGTATGTGAGAACACTGGCGGTATTATGTGTGGTCTATATGGTGGTATTATGTGAGAACTGTATGACAGTATTGTGTGATCTATTTGATGGTATTGTGTGTGATCTATATGGCGGTATTATGTGTGATCTATATGGCGGTATTATGTGAGAACACTATGGCAGTATTATCTTCAGAAAGCGGACCCATTCTATGGTGGTTCTGGCTGAGCACCTGCACGCGGGTCTGGGGTAATAGAGGGGGCAGCATGACCTCCAGTTAGGTGCAGTCAGGGGAAGGCTGGTGAGGCAGCTGAAGAGGAGTCTCATTTTTATCGTTACTATATGGCTACATTTCCTTCCCAGCGTCACCCCAGACTGCGCCTGTCGCCTCGCTTTCACACATCGCCAGGACAGGATGGAGAAAACAGGATCTGAGGAGGGGAATGGGGTCTGCATGCAAAGTCTGGATCAGAACAGGCCATCAATCCACAGAAATATTTCCTGGATTTCTGTGGAGCAGACGGTCCATCCATGTGTATAAAAGACAGCGCTCTATGTACAATCCCTGGCTGCTCCGCGCACTAAACAGGGTGCCCCCCATAGACCAGCACACTGCTCTCCTGAAATACTCTGTGCTGCTGTCACCCTGCTCCCTCCACCACATATCTCCCAGAATCCTTGCTGCCTGCCATCATCGGTGACTGTCTACTTGTCAGTATAAGGCTGCATTCACACTAGCGTCGGTACGGGCCCGTCGCAGTGCGTCGGCCCGACGTACCGACACATGCTGTGAAAGAAATGCCCGACGTGGGCAGTGGAAGCAGTCTTACGACGCTTCCGCTGCCCCATTGTAAGGTCCGGGGAGGAGAGGGCGGAGTTTCGGCCACACATGCGCGGTCGAAAATGTTGGACTCGACGCACAAAAAAAGTTACATGTAACATTTTTTTGTGGCGGTGGTCCGCCAAAACACGACGCAACCGTCGCACAACGGTTGCGACGTGTGGCAATACATCGCAATGCGTCGGTAATGTTAGTCTATGGTGAAAAAACGAATCCTGCAGACAACTTTGCAGGATGCGTTTTTTTTCTCCTGAATGACGCATTGCGACGTATTGCAAACAACGCTAGTGTGAAAGTAGCCTAAGGCTGCGGTCACACGATCAGTATTTGGTCAGTATTTTACCTCAGTATTTGTAAGCCAAAACCAGGAGTGGCTGATAAATGCAGAAGTGGAGCATATGTTTCTGTTATACTTTTCCTCTAATTGTCCCACTCCTGGTTTTGGCTTACAAATACTGAGGTAAAATACTGACCAAATACTGCTAGTGTGACGGCAGCCTTACTCTGCAGTCACCAACAAAATGGCTGCTCACTAGATTCCTGAATATCATCCGCTCTTATCCCTTAGCAGACACCCAGAAGGGAAGGAGAGGAGACATCACACAGGTCAGCAGACTCCGCCCATAATTACTGCAGTGCTGTAATGTGAGCTAGTTGTACACTAGGTTTTTCTGAAATTTCAGCAGCTGCTCCCCCTAGTGTTTAAAAGTGGAAATTCCAAAACTTTTCAAATTATTTTTCATATTTTACTAAATTATAAACAAATGATAATATTTTTTAAGAAAATGTAAACATTAATTCTTTACATTTTTACAATTGCTGCAAAAAATTTTTTTTTGATGGCACCTTCCCTTTAAGTGTATTATTTGAATACCTGTTACATTATTAAACTGCAATGTGAACATGGTTGGTCATTGTCAAATAAAAAACTTAATTTTTCTTTATTTTGAATAAGGTTACACAGAAATTACAAACTTGTGTTTTTCATAACTACAACTAACTATAACATGAAATTCAACTGCATGTAAACATTTTGAAAAAAAAAATTGAATTATTCTTACCGTTAATTCGGTTTCTAGTAACCCACCACGACAGCACACCTGGAGGATGTTACCCCTTTCCTAATAGGGACAGGAAATGACAAGAGGTTAAATAACCCCTCCCTCATCCTCCCCTCAGTGTTATTATAAAGGACCACAGGAGAATGAATGCTTCAAATTATATTTATTCTTTTCAGAACGTATATTAAGCAAAGGGAGGGATTACTCCTGCTGTCGTGGTGGGTTACTAGAAACCGAATTAACGGTAAGAATAATTCTATTTTCTCTAGTAACCCCCCACGACAGCACACCTGGAGCAGTACCCAAGAGTAATTTTTAGGGAGGGACTACAGCACTAAGGACTTTTTCTCCGAAGGCTAAGTCTTCTTTTGACATCAGGTCAAGCCTGTAATGTTTGGAGAACGTATGGACCGAGGACCATGTAGCCGCTCTGCAAATTTGCTCGATGGAAGCACTGGCTTTCTCGGCCCAGGAGACAGCTGTTGCTCTAGTAGAATGGGCTGTGAGCTTTCCTGGTGGTGGAAGGCCTTGAATTTGATAAGCCTCCAGGATTGCTCGTTTGATCCAATTTGCAATTGTGGATCTGGAAGTCTTCTTCCCTTTATTCTGGCCGAGAAGATGAATAAACAGATTTTGATCCTTTCTAAACTTCTCTGATGCATGAAGATAATAGAGTACCATTCTTCGAACATCCAAGGTATGGAAATGTTCCTCTTCCTCATTCTTTGGTTCTTGATAGAATGATGGAAGAATTATCTCCTGCGATTTGTGGAAATCGGAGACTACCTTTGGGAGAAAGGATGGGTCTAATCGCAGGATAAGCCTGTCCTGAAGAATCTTCATGTAGGGCTCATTGATTGACAGGGCTTGTAGTTCACCCACTCTTCTGGCTGTTGTTATGGCTACCAGGAAGGTGGTTTTCCAAGTGAGTTTATCCATGGCTATGGAAGATAAGGGTTCAAACGGTGGCAGTGTAAGTCCTTTCAGGACTATATTCAGGTCCCAGGATGGAACTATATTTATAGGTCTTGGAGATATGCGGGATGCCGCCGTCATGAATCTTCTTACCCATCTATGTTCAGCTAAAGACTGGTCAAAATAAGAGCTCAAGGCTGCTACTTGTACCTTGAGGGTGCTGGGTCTGAGACCCTTCTCCAGCCCATCTTGTAGAAAATCCAGGATCTTGGCTAGGTTTGGCTTCTCTGGGTTAGGTTGTTCAGGAGCACACCATGTGATGAACGTCTTCCAGATCTTATGGTAAATAGAATTAGTAACCGTTTTGCGGCTTTTTTGTAATGTTTTAATTACCCTCTTTGATAGTCCTCTAGTTCTCAAAATTGAGAATTCAGAAGCCAGGCATTTAGGTGTAGCCTCTCGGGATCTGGATGCAGTATTGGCCCCTGGTAGAGAAGGTCTTTGACCGGTGGAAGTGCTATTGGCCCATCTATCTTTAGACTGATGAGGGCCCCGAACCAACCTCTTTTGGGCCAAAGTGGAGCCACTAGGATCACCTTGAGTTTTTCTGCCCTTATTTTCTGCAGGACTTTTGGTAGGACTGGCAATGGCGGGAAAGCGTATGCTAGCGTGAATGTCCATGGCTGGACAAATGCGTCCACAGCTAACCCCGGATTCATCGGATCTAGCGAGAAGAACTGGTCTACCTTTGTGTTCTGGCTGTTTGCGAACAAGTCCACTTCTGGCTGACCCCATCTTTTGACTAGTATCTGAAAGACTTCTGGGTTTAGGCTCCATTCTCCTGGATGGACCTCTGTTCTGCTCAAGAAGTCGGCTTGTACGTTTATCTCCCCTTTTATATGTAGGGCGGATATGGAGAGAACATGTTCTTCGGCCCACGAAAATATTCTTGCTGATATTGTCTTTAGATCTTCGTGTCTTGTACTTCCCTGGTGGCGAAGGTGGGCAACTGTTGTCATGTTGTCTGAGTATATTTTTATGTGGGAATTTTGTACAAGAATTACCGCTGCTTTGAGGACTTCTTCCACTGCTTTTAGCTCTTTGAAATTTGAGGATTGTTGTGCTATTTCGGCTGACCAGAATCCCTGGAATATGTGCTGGTCTACCGTAGCTCCCCAACCTTTTCCACTGGCATCTACTGTTATGGTCACTGCTGGGACCTGCAACCAGGGAACTCCTCTTATTAGGTTCTCTTTTTGTAGCCACCATGTTAATGAGGACTTTACATGCGGTGGTATCCGGATCTTATTGTCTAGAGAACCTGGGGATCCGTCCCAGCTTGACAGAATATATGTCTGAAGTATCCTGGTGTGGGCTTGAGCCCATGCCACCATCTGGATGCAAGATGTCATGGTACCTAGAACCGACATGGCCCATCTTAGAGATACACACTTCTTGTCCCGTAATGTTCTTATCTTTGATGTAAGCAGGGACCGTTTTTGTTCGGGCAAGAAAGAGGTTTGTCTGTGGGAGTCTAATAAGACCCCTAAAAAGATCTTCGTTGTGGACGGAACCATATCCGATTTTTTGGGGTTTATCACCCAACCCAGGGATGACAGGATCTGGACTGTTGTCTGAAGGTGTTCCTGTAGAATTGGAACCGTGGGGCCCACTACCAAGAGGTCGTCGAGGTATGGGATTATGCATATCTGCCGACTTCTGATGTACGCCATCACCTCGGACATGACCTTTGTAAAGATCCTTGGAGCTGCTGATAGTCCGAATGGGAGGACATTGAACTGGAAGTGGTCTATAACTTCTCCCCTGGTGACTGCAAACCTTAGGAATTTCCGATAGGTTGGATGGACTGGGACGTGGTAATATGCGTCCTGTAAATCGATGGTTGCCATGACGAAGTCTTGCCCTATTAAGGGTACTGTTGATCTGATGGACTCCATTCTGAATCTTCTGTAGGTTACATATTGATTCAGCGGTTTCAGATTGATTATCATCCGATGGGTTCCGTTTGGTTTCCTTATCAGAAATAGGCTGGAATAATGGCCCTTGTTTCTTTCGTCTTTTGGGACTGGGGAGATCACATTGTTGATTAAGAGATCTTCTATCCCAGTTATCAGGGTGGACTGTAGCTTCGGTGTTGATAACGTTGTAGTTTTCATTCTTTTTTGGGGGTATGATGTAAACTCTATTTTCATCCCCTCTTTGACCAATTTTAAGGTCCACTGATCCACCCCGATCTTTTGCCAGACTGGGAGGAAGTTCGAAATCCGACCCCCCCACTATGACCGCGTCATTGCTTTCTCTGGATTTGGGGTTGTGAAAGAAAAAGATTCCTGTCTTTCCCTCCATTCGGATAGCTCCAGCGACCTGTTTTACCCTTTCCTCTGTATTGAGGGGTATGCTCCTGCTGGGCGCGGAAGGGTTTTTTCCTAGGGTTTCTAGGCTCTGGTAAGGTCTTTTTCTTGTCTGAAGCCTTTTCCAAAAGATCATCCAAGGCTGGTCCAAACATATACTTTCCTTTAAAAGGAATGGAACACAGCCTCATCTTGGAAGTCATATCCCCAGACCAGGATCTTAGCCAGAGTGCACGCCTTACTGAGTTTGACAGTGCGGATGATCTCGCCGTCACTCTCACGGATTCTGCAGAAGCATCTGCTAAAAAGCCTGTTGCTTTCTGGACGATAGGCAAGGAGGCCAGAATATCTTCTCTCGGAGTACCTGAGGACAAGTGCTCCTCTAGCTGTCCCAGCCAGCGATGCATCGATCTAGCAACGCAAGTGGATACTGAATTGATGCTCAGTAAAGATGCTGACGTCTCCCACGACTTCCTTAGTAGTCCGTCCATCTTGCGTTCCAGAGGGTCTCTCAGTTGGGAGGCATCCTCGAATGGTAGCGTGGTCTTTTTGGCTACTCTGGCAATCTGGACGTCCACTTTTGGGACTTCTGACCAGCATGACGCTGTTTCGGCATCTACAGGAAATCTGTCTTTAATTTCTGCTGGAGTAGTCAGCTTCTTTTCTGGGGATTCCCACTCGTCCAGAACTAAATCTCGGATGTTTTGGTGAATAGGAAACACCTGACGCTTCCTAGAACGAAGTCCTCCAAACATCTCTTCTTGCACCGACTGGGCCGTTTTTTCTTCCTCAACCTCCATAGTTTTCCTTACAGCCGTAAGGAGTTCTTCCATATCAGATGAAGAGAAGTAGTATCTCTCTTGCTGGACAGTTTCAGTGTCCAGGGATAATTCACCCTCCTCTGGGGGTTCGTCCGACGTCTCTCCCTGAGAGTCCTCCTGCTCTTCCTCCTGTGGATTAAGTTTTCTTTTCTTAGCCTCAGGAGGGGCACTAGGAGATGGTGTAGGTTGGGAAAGAGTGGCTAGAGATGTTTTAATCTCCTGCTGGATTAAGGTTTTAATCTCTTCTATCAGGGATGGCCGTTCCTCGCTGATAATTTTGTCTGTGCATTCTTTGCACAATGATTTCTTGTATGAAGAGGACAGCTTCTTCATACAAACTGCGCATTTGCGGGTCATTTTTGTTTTGCTTCCTGATGTGGGTTCCTTGTCCCCCTAAAAAGGAAGGGGAGAAGGAATCATAAGACTACAACCCACATCAGGGAATGGACACCCGGGGCCAGATTACTCACTGGGGCCGGGATGGTGCTGTGTTCTGCAGGTGCAGAGCGCGAGGAAGCAGACATCTCCATAGTCTTCACCACACAGTGGTCCTACCTGCGATGTCTTCCTGTCCAGGGCCTGAATATATAGGCGACCGGACGCAGCACCTGCCCTCCTGCATGAGGACCCCCTCCTCCGGTGTCCGGAAGTACGTGGGGGGAGAACGCCGACGTCTTCCATGCTATGCCTAGCGTTCCTGGCTGGAACGCACGAGGAACTTCCTGATTCAGAGAAGCCGGCCGGCGTCTGACGTCATATCCGGCCGCCGGCTTCAGCCCGGAAGTATCTACACACGCGCGCGCGGTGCGGAGGAGGAGAAGGGCTGGAGAGCTCTGAGAGGCCTCCAGCCGAAGAACGCCCCAGACCTTACCCGCAGGCGCGGAATGGCGGCGGTGAAGAGTCCCGAGTCAGAGGAGACGGGAGCAGTGACAGGGAATGGACGTAAGTCTGATCTCAGCTGCCCGGCCAGATTATCTGTATACCCCCCGGTGACCGCTGCTGGCACAGTGCACCTGGGATGACCTCTTCATCCCTAGTAGGGACAGGAAAGAACACTGAGGGGAGGATGAGGGAGGGGTTATTTAACCTCTTGTCATTTACTGTCCCTATTAGGAAAGGGGTAACATCCTCCAGGTGTGCTGTCGTGGGGGGTTACTAGAGAAAAAAAAAAAAGAAAAATAATAAAAACGTCATTTTTTTTTCTGAAAAGGTTCACACTATTCTATTTATGTGAAAACAAGACAGAATGCAGCACTCAATTCATGTCAGTGCTAATAGAGGAAGGAGTGGACATTCAGGATATAGGAGGCATGCGGGGGAGAGGGGGAACAGATGACGGCAGGGTCACCTGGACCTGTAGAAGTGAGGTCCTCGTCTGTACCCTCTCTCCCCCCGCATGCCTCCTATATCCTGCATGTCCACTCCTTCATCTATTGGCACTGACATAATTTTAGATTGTTGGATATTTTTCAAGCTGGTGAGTGCTGCATTCTGTCTTCTTAGTTTCACTTGGAATGTATTCTTTTGTCATGCCAAGCACTAAATACCAGCAAAAAGCTGCCGCTGGATTCAGTCAATGTGGATCTATTGTCTGACACAAGTAGTGATTTGTGACATTAGATGCCTTTCATTTTTTCCTCTTTGCCTGGATTTGGATATTCTATTTATGCATTCAGCACAGCAATAATGCAGGTGTCTTTTACGTACATATTTCGCACAACTAAAACAAGTCATAGTTGATTTATGTTCTCTTGATGGAGGACAAAAGCAGCATCTTTTCCTTTTCAGGCTGGCAGCAGTGCTGGTGGAGGACGTTGGTTCGGTAGCAGTGCTGGTGGAGGCTGTGGTTTCGCTTGCTTGAGCACGCTGCAGGATACTTTCAACAATGGCTGATGCTCCTTCATTTCTGGGATTCAATTTTTTCCCTTCAATCTACGGTCTAATAAGTGATTTTCCTAATTCTTCCAGAAACAGTCTTTTCTGTAGTTTATTTCTATTCCAATTGGGGTCTATTTCAGACCATAAGACAAATGCATTGTATGCGGACACATCAAGAATATTATAAAGAAAAACAAAAAACAATTGGCTACCGATTGGCTTTTCGTTTGCATGTATAAGTAGTTATCAGTTGATCAAATGTATCAATGGCCCCTTTTGTGGTACTGTAACATAATACCGTGTCCGGCTTTCTGTCTTCTTGATTGCTTACTGCCCTCTCATGGTGCTCATCTTTTACAATATGCAATATTGAAAACTGAATTGATTTATTTTTTAGAGGAACAGCGTAAATAAGATACAGAAATTTTTTTGCACAGAACTGTACTAAAGGCCAAAGAGTAAGGCTTGTACTGAAAGCATGTGGAAATCTGCACGCACCTACAGCAACTGGATAAACAATAGGAGATGCAATAAAATAGTCCCAAAAGAAATTATAACTTCTTTATTTTACTGAAAATATGGTAGGGGATCAGTATAAAAGGCCATTGGTCATTTTTGACCGAACAGAACAAGTTTAACCCCTTTCTGCCAGCTGACGGAATAGTACGTCAGCTGGCAGATCCCCTGCTTTGAGGTGGGCTCCGGCGGTGAGCCCACCTCAAAGCCGCGACATGTCAGCTGTTTTGTACAGCTGACATGTGCGCACAATGAGCGCGAGCGGAATCGCGATCCGCCCAAGCCCATTAACTAGTTAAATGCCGCTGTCAAACGCTGACAGCGGCATTTAACTAGCGCTCACGGCTGCGCGGCCGGAACTGCTCGCACCGCTGACCCCTGTCACATGATCGGGGGTCATCGGTGCATTGCCATAACAACCAGAGGTCTCCTTGAGATCTCTATGGTTGTTGATGGCCGATTGCTTTGAGCGCCACTCTGTGGTCGGCGTTCAAAGCACACCTGCATTTCTGCTACATAGTGGTGATCTGTGCTTCACGTCTATGTAGCAGAGGCGATCGTAGAGTGCATGCTTCTAGCCTCCTATGGAGGCTATTGAAGCATGCCAAAATTTAAAAAAAAGTGTTTAAAAATATATAAAAAATAAAAAATATATAAAAGTTCAAATCACCCCCCTTTCACCCCAATCAAAATAAAACAAAAAAAAAATCAAACCTACACATATTTGGTATCGCCGCGTTCAGAATCGCCCGATCAATAAAAACAAAGGATTAAACTGATCGCTAAATGACGTAGTGAGAAAAAAAATCAAAACGCCAAAATTAAGTTTTTTCGGTCGCCGCGACATTGCATTAAAATGCCGTAACGGGCGATCAAAAGAACGTATCTGCACCAAAATGGTATAATTAAAAGCCCCAGCTCGGCACACAAAAAATAAACTCTCACCCGACCCCAGATCACGAAAATTGGAGACGCTACGGGTATCGGAAAATGGCGCAATTTTTTTTTACCAAACTTTGGAATTTTTTTACCACTTAGATAAAAGAGCACTTAGTCATATTTGGTGTCTATGAACTCGTAATGACCTGGAGAATCATAATGGCAGGTTAGTTTTAGCATTTGGTGAACCGAGCAAAAAAGCCAAACAAAAAAGTGTGGGATTGCACTTTTTTTGAAATTTCATTGCACTTGGAATTTTTTTCCCGTTATCTGTTACCCGGCATGGTAAAACAAATGGTGCCATTCAAAAGTACATCTCGTCCCGCAAAAAATAAGCCCTCACATGGCCATATTGACGGAAAAATAAAAAAGTTACGGCTTTGGGAAGGAGGGGAGCGAAAAAGGAAAAAAAAAAAAAAAAAAAAAAAAGCTCCGGGGGTGAATGGGTTAATAAACCTCCTAGTAAGAACTCCTCAAATGAGGAAAATAGAATAAAACAAGTTTCAGATTTGTAAAATAAAAAAATCTGCAGGATATCAAGTTTCAATTTCAGTCATTTTTGACCGAACAGAACAGCAGGGTTAAAAATCCTTTCTATTCCCGTGACTATGAGCTGGTATTGCCTCCATGTGAATATTTGCTATGTTTAGAAACCGGATAGATGTTGTGCGATGTTAAACTATTTGCATCAGATAAATGTCTTCTGAAACGTTTTTTTTATAAGTGCTCGATGGTACAACCTACGTCTTGCAGTTCACACTAGTACATTCTATCAAAAAGTAATCCTTCTGTGTTGAAATTTATGAAACTTTTAATTGGACGGACTTTCTAATGACATTAGTAGTAAAGGTGGTAGTTTTTTTATTGACATGTGCACAGGTCTTACATCTTGGAATAGGCTCGGTGAGATAATCCCACCTAGAGTTTGTGATTTTCTGGCTACAAAGCGGATTTCTGAATTTTTTTTTAATATATCCGCCAGTTGTTTTTTACCTTGGTTCAGAATGGCATATTTCTTTCTTTGAGGCTTCAATTTTTTTTATAATTATTATTCATCAGTTTGTTTCTTTCCGTTTTGTCCACCATATTTTTATGTAGACACCAGTGTGAATAGCCTCTGAGTTTCAGCCTCTGCATTGTTATATTAGCTTCCTTGTTGAACACAGCTGGAGAAGAGCAATTACTTTTTAGGTGTACGAGTTGACCAAGAGGGGTGTTATTAATTACATGTTTAGCCGGACATGAATGAGCCTCCAAAATAGAATTAGTGTGTGTTGGTTTTCTGTATGGGTGAATGTGAATGGATTGTGTTTGCAAGTGACCTTCTAATGCCATGTCCAGGTAATTGATTTCAGAATTTGACACAAAATGAGTGAACTTCAGATTGACATTTTTATTATTCAGATATCTAGCGAATCTATTGGCCTCCTCGACCGTATCTTTCCAAATGATGAATAAGTCGTCTATGTACTGACCATAAAATTCTATTGAATTTTTAAAAGGATTTTTCTCACCAAAAATGTATTTGTCCTCCCAAACTGCCACTGTAATGTTTGCAAGGGAAGGTGAGCATTTTCCCCCCATACTTACTCCTTGTTTTTGGAGGAAAATCTCTTTATTAAATGAAAAATAATTATGTGGTAGCAAAAAGAAAACTGCATCTAGAATGAAGATTTGGATCTCTGTTCTATTTGTGCTGCATTTTACTAAAAAATACGACAGGCTGCTCATAACAGTCTGATGCAGGATGGAACGATAAAGACTTATTACATCGCAAGTTAACCATTTGTATGAAGAGAGCCAGGTGGAACCATCTAGTACGGATACTATCATTTTGGTGACTCTCACAACCTGGAAATTGAATTACCAGGGGATGCAAATAACATTCTACCCATTCTCCTAGGTTCTCACTTGATCCAATTCCCAAGATGATCGGCCTAAAGGAAGGGGGAAAATATCCTTCGTGGATTTTAGGTAAAGCATGATATATTGGAATAACTGGATGTTGGACAAAAATATAATGTGCCATTTTAGGTATATTGCTTTAATAGCCATACCATCATCCAGTAATTTTTTTTGTTAATTTGGCCTGTAATGCTGTGGTCGGATCATGGGATATTTTGTCGTAGGTGAAACAATCATGTAGAATTTTAAGATTTTCTATGCAATATAAACCTTCATTCAGGACTAATACACCTCCTCTCTTATCTGCTAATTTGATCAGCAAATCATTGTTGGCGAGATCAGATAAAGCTTGTCTTTCATAAGAGAAAAGCTTGTCGATATACATATGTGATTGTTTATCTAATATGATCAATTCCTCTTCAATTAATTCCTGAAAAGAATCCAGGCCAGGGGCGTGGATTGAATTGGATAGAAAGAGGAATTTGACATACGAAAACGGTCGTTGAGAGAACAATCATTTATCAATGACTCAGATTCAAGATCTCTGAGATAGAATACATTGAGAAAATCCAAAAAACCGCATGCAGTATATGTGCTGTGGAATCTGGAATAGTAATGTCCAAAGAGGGAATGTTTGCTACATTACTGTCCTCTGTTTTATAAAAATGGTATTTAAGTGTCAGATTCCAAGTTAATTTATTAATGTCAAAGAGAGTCTTAATAGAGATGAGCGAATATTTCAATGTTCGGTTCGGATTACGATTGACAAATTTGCAATATTTGCCGAACATAACCTAATGCCGTTCAGGTCAATGGGAGGCAAAAACAAACGCATGCACAACACCTTATAACGGCCCCAAATGCGACTAAAACACCTGAAATGAGGGACAGAAACCAGGAAAGTGGCCTCAATTCAACCACAGTACAAATTGTAGGATGGCACTGCAGCAATCAGCCAGTGGACATCTAGAACCAACATGTTTCGGCCTGTAACAAGGCCTTAGTCACAAGGTGACCATAGATGTCCACTGGCTGATCTGACTGCATGCAACTGTGCTCTTCTATATTTTTCTACTATTCTTCAATAAAATGGAAATTTTATACATATTAGACCTCTGAAGGCACAGCGGATTCTTCATCGCCGGTTCATTTACACTTTTTCGGATTTCGTTGCAGTGGCCGCCAAGCCGCGACCCTGGCTGACGGACGGACTCCTGGAGTGAGACAAGGATGATGAGATGACAAAAAATTTATTTTTTCTTGTTAGAGTGTAGTTATGTGACATTAATGCATCACACAAAAAAATATGGATTTTTGTGTTACTCACCGTAAAATCCTTTTCTCCGAGACGCTCATTGGGGGACACAGGACTGTGGGACACAGGACTGTGGGTGTATGCTACTGCCGCCAAGAGGCCGACACTAAGTAAACAAAAAAAAGTTAGCTCTTCCTCTGCCGTATACACCCTGACACTGGACGCAGGCAAACCCAGTTTGGTGAAAAAAGCAGCAGGAGAACAAAAAGTAAATCAGCTTTAATACAGGTGCAACATGTCTAGAAACAAACCCACCGAATAATAAAGAAGAAGCCATCTGGGTAACAGGGTGGGTGCTGTGTCTCCCAATGATCGTCTCGGAGGAAACGATTTTACAGTGAGTAACACAAAAATCCACATTTCTCCTGAGTCTCATTGGGGGACACAGGACTGTGGGACGTCCTGAAGCAGTCCCTGGGTGGGAAACTGACTCCACGGTAAAAGCTCTAAGCACCTACTGCCTACAGGTGCGCTACCGCTGCCTGGAGAATTCTTCTACCCAGACTTGCATCCGCCGAAGCATGAGTGGAGTATGGATATTATAGTGTTTGGAGACTTGACCAGGTCGCCGCCTTGCAAACCTGTTCCGCTGATGCCCGGTACCGAAGAGCCCAGGAAGCGCCCACTGCCCGAGTGAAGTGTGCCCTGATCCCAGCTGGAACGACTGCACCTCTGATGCGGTAGGACTCCTGGATAGTAAAACGTATCCACCTGGCTATGGACAATCTTGAGGCCGCGAGACCCCTCCTGCGACCTTTGGGGAGGACGAACAGCGTGTCTGTCTGCCAAAAGGAAGCTGTCCGAGACAAATATCTCCTGAGAGCTCTCACTAGATCCAGCGTATGGAGAGGCCTTTCCACACAGTGTGTTGGCGCCAGACAAAACGAAGGCAAGACAATGTCGTCATTCACATGGAACAAGGAAACAACCTTTGGCAAAAAGGGGGTGCTGGCCTAAGCACCACGTTATCCTGACAAAAAAAAAAGCAAAAAGGAAACTCGGCAGGATAGAGCCACCAGCTCCGAGACCCGCCTGATGGATGTTATGGCCATCAGAAATACTACCTTCCAGGAAAGGTATGTCAAGGAGATGTCCTGAAGAGGCTCGAATGGAGATTCCTGCAGGACCCCTAGGACCAGGTTAAGGTCCCAAGCATCCAGGGGGGACTTGTATGGCGGTACCATGTGAGAAACGCCTTGTATGAAGGTCTTCACCTGGAAATTGATAGCGATCCTGCGCTGAAAAAGGACAGACATGGCTGATATCTGTCTCTTGAGGGTACTTGGTGCTAAACCCGAATCCAGGCCGGCTTGGAGGAAAGCTAAAATGTTGGTGATAGAGAAACGAAGCGGAGAATAACCTCGCTCTCTGCCCCATAAGACGACCTTCCAGGTGTGATGGTAGATACGTGCCGAGGTGGGCTTCCAGGCGCTAATCATAGTAGTGGCCACCTTCTGGGAGAACCTGGCCTGGGTTAGAATCCAAGATTCAATGGCCACGCCGTTAAACACAGGGCCCTCAAGCTCTGGAAGCTCTGGTGGTAGATCGGGCCCTGAGAGAGAAGGTCTGCGCGCTCTGGCAGCCACCAGGAAGCCTCGGCAAGCAGCTGTACTAGGTCTGCGTACCATGACCGACGAGGCCAATCTGGAGCGACCAGAATGGCTGGGACCCGCTCTATCTTGATTTTCCTGATGACTCTTAGGAGCAGCGGGGGAAACAGGTATGGGAGGTGAAACTAGTTCCAAGGTAGGACTAACGCATCCACAGCGATTACCTGTGGAACCCGGTATCGGGCGACAAACCTGGGCACTTTGGCGTTTAACCTGGAGGCCATCAGGTCCACGTCCGGGGTCCCCCAGCGCTGGCAAATCTGTCGGACAACATCGGGGTGGAGGGACCACTCCCCGCACACCACACCTTGTTGGCTGAGGAAATCCGCTGCTCAGTTCTCCTCGCCCAGAATGTGGACTGCCGAGATCACAGAGTGGTTCTTCTCGGCCCAGAAGAGGATATTTTTTACCTCGTGCATGGCTGCCCTGCTGCGGGTACCCCCTTGATGATTTATGTATGCCACGGCCGTGGCATTCTCCGATTAAATCCGAATGGGCCATCCCGCCAGAAGATAATGAGTGCTATAGAGCCAGCCGAATAGCCCGAATTTCCAGAAGGATGATCGGGAGGGTTGACTCCCACGAAGACCAGCATCCCTGTGCAGTATGGTGGCGAAACTCTGCTCCCCAACCGAGGAGACTGGAGTCGGTCGTGAGCACCAGCCAATGGACTGGAGGAAAGAGTTTCCCCTGTTGAAGGGAAGAACTCAATGTCCACCATGTAAGCTCCTGTCTGACCTGAGGACAGATGGCACTGGTTATAGAGAGAATGGGTTCCTGCCCCAAGCTGCCAAGAGGGCATGCTGTAGGGGACGAAGATAGAGTTGCGCAAATGAAACTGCATCTATTGCTGCCACCATCCTTCCTAAGACTTTCATGCAAAACCGGATGGTATGAGGGATCGGCTGGCGAAGGCCCCGCACTTCGTGCCGGAGGGTTAGGACCTTGTCCCGGGGAGGTTTGTCAGCCCTTGTGAGGTGTAGAAGATCATCCCCAGAAAGGAGATTTTCTGAGATGACTTTCTTAAATTCACCAGCCACCCCAGATGGAGAAGAGTATCTAGCGTGATGCTGACACTTTCCTCGCAAGCCCGAAAACACGGACCCTTGACCAGGAGGTCTGTAAATAGGTGCGCCTGTGGGAGCACAAGGGCGGAAAAGGAAGCAGACGTGCTCAGGAGGTGGGATTTCCACCGGTGGACTAGCGCCGGCCGAAGCCGGGGACTAAATTTTCGGCGACCGCCTGAGCATATGGGGGCGGGGCCGCCAGAAGTAAACGCGCTTGGGAGGCGGGGCTTACGGACACGGCCTAGCGCCGGCCGAAGCCGGGGACTCTGCGAGGCTGCCGGAAGATGTGCACATGGGAGCGCATGTCCAGGAAGAAGAGCGCAGCAGCAGGAGCCCTCCCAGCCCCCCTACTCTGCAAAGGACCCATGGATTGAGTGCTTCAGCTTCGAGGGGGCTGCGTAAAGAACGGTGCAGCCACCGTAGCTCATCTTCCCTACAAGGGATGAGAGGGACTGTGCGCCTCCTTCCTTCACCGCAGTCTTAGCATTGGTGATGCAGTGGGGGCCGCCCGGACTGTACCTATGTCCCTGTACAGCCTAGGGTTTCTATACCTTAGGGTGGTCAGGGCTGAGTCCAGCATCTTGTTCCATGCTGCAGGAGAGGATACGTGGAGGCGACACTCCACGTGCTCTCCTGTTGTTGGTTTGGAGAGATCGGACCCCTTCAAAAGGGTCCGTTGCCCCTATCTCATCTTCATGGTAGAAGGGAAAGAGGTCTGGGAAAAAACAGACATGTGCCTCCTAAAGACACTAAGCATGAACTGGGTTCGCCTGCGGCCAGTGTCTCAGTGTATACAGCGGAGGAGGAGCTAACTTTTTTTTTTATTTACTTAGTGTCAGCCCCCTGGCGACAGCAGCATACACCCACAGTCCTGGGTCCCCCAATGAGACGAAGGAGAAATGCAATATCACCTAGTCTGTGATTGTGGTGCAAAAGTCCTTGGAGATCCATGACTTGTTCATCTTCATGAAAGTTAGGCGGTCTACACTTTCAGGGGACAGCCGGCTGCGCTTATCCGACAGGACATCACCAGCAGTGCTGAAGACACGTTCTGAGAGAACGCTGGCTGACGGGTACGATAAAACCTCCAAGGCATGTGAGGCGAGCTAAGGCCACTCAACCATTTTGGAAGACCAAAATGTGAAAGGGTCCAAAACCCTACCTGATGGTATTTATATTCAGTTCTAGACGCTGCACCATCCTCTCCATTCGTTCAAAGCACTCAAGAAATTGCATCTTCCACTTTCACCACTGCTGCTGCTAATGTTTTGGCACTGATGAATTGACGTGCCGGAGGTTGGAAGTCTAGAGCTGTGATGCGAACTGTGTGCTTCACTGCTGTCTTGCGGAAAAGCTCGCTTAAGGTTGTGTAAAAGCGTGTTTCGATACTCCAGCATTCGCGGGTCCCTTTCCAGGGTGGGAAGCATCTGGCAAAATTTGGTTTTATAACGTGGATCTAACAGAGTGGTAACCCAGTAGTTAGTAGTATTTCTATTCATTACTATACAGGGATCGTGTTGCAGATTGTCATGAACCGGGGGTGTTTCTTCAGGGATTTATTTATATCCCACTTCCGGTTTAGAACTTGCAGCTCTCTGGGGCCCCCCTTACCCTTAGGTCAGTCAGGGAACTGCACCTCGGATAATTAGTTGCCATAAAGGCTGCCTGCTCGTGTACTGGCTATCAGGAAAGCTATTCCCAGCCGCAGCCGGGCAATACACTTCTAAAACCCTTTCTGTCGCTGCCAGCTTTGCCCCACAAGCTCAGCACGCTGCACTGCCACCAACTCCTATTTCTATGATTAATAGCGGGTCAGGAGCCAACCCAATCAGTAGCGTGATTTACTTCAGAGGACGTTAGGGGTACGTTTTAGAGCAAGGAAAACAAAGCTAGTAAATATTATAACTTTTACTCCAAAAAGATTAGGCAGTGTTTACAAAAAGTATAAAAAACGATATTACAAGATGAGACAATTATAGTATGTAAAAAAAGCTTACAAAATAAAAGGGATTAAAAGACGAAAGAAGACTTACAGGTATTTCATATCATGGTTGCCATGTGGCGTGGGGGAGGAGCGACATCCCAGTGCATCAGGCTGTCTGCAGAGCCTTCTGTAGCAGGCTTCCTGGGCAAAGACCCGCTCATAACTCAGCAAGTTTAAGATATACCCTCTAGTCGTAACATCACTGAGTGGGCTGAGTTATGAAATGCACTCCTCTTTTCTCAGAGGGACTGAAGCTTACTGAAAACTCCTAACCGTCGTAGCTCGGGGATGGCACCCCGTACAGCGACCACGGAACTACAATTCTTCCGGGCATGAGCTTGGTGTGAATTTGAGCCCAAACAAGAAGTAACTGTATGACCTGGTTAAGTAGTAATCCATTTCTCGGAATCTGCTGGTCAGGAAATTAGAAAACGCACTATTGTGTAGCTCTATCATTGCACATTCCAAATATGTAACTTTCACACCTATATCTCTACTGGGGGTCAAGTTATTTCGTCTTGAATAACTCTATCCTACAACAAAGAGCACATGTAGTAGAACTCTAGTAGAATTCTAGTAGAACTGCTTTCAGCCGGTTTCTGATCACTCACGCATTCTTGAGGGGGGGGGGGGGAGGAGTATAGGATTACACACGCAGGCCGAGTGAGAAGGAGAGCTTTGTGTTTAGAACAGCAACTCTAATGGATGTAGCAGAGCTCAATGTGCATGATAATAAGGAACCAAATAAATCATATTTCCTGACACAGATAGTGCAGCAAGAAGGCACTCATATGTCAGGTTCTACATGAGGTCAAAAAGCCCATGCTGTGTTTGTGGCTGGGTAACAGTGAGGCTCATTTCCTCCATCCCCTCCCGTCAACCACGAACAACAGAGAGGGGAGAATTATCTTCTTCATCTGACAGTTACTAGCCCATCACCTCTTCCTCCATTTGTTCCTTGGAACTCGCACCTTCGATAACAGTTTGTTATCATGAGCCCCCCTCGGTCACCGTAATCCACCCTCCCATGGCACCCACCTGTGTGACGATAGTCTGGAACTTAGGAGGAATGCACAGGAGGATGCAGAAGAGTTAACATTGTCTCTGTCTGCTTTGGCATATAGATGACCGGAATAGTGACGCTGATGACGGTGGCGTCAGCACTAACCATCTTAATAGCCATTTCAAAACAGTGCAGAAGGGTGCAGAGGTCCTTAATCTGTGCCCACTCTGTAAACGAGATATGCGCCACGTTCGTACTGTGTTGGCCCAGGCTATACGACATGACATACTGGGTCAGGGCTCATTACTGCTGCCACAGTCGCAACAGGTGCAGAGTAGAATTCCACCGTGTCAGCACATCACATATCAACCTGTTAACTGGCAACTGTATCAATGCAAGCCGATGAGCAGAGGGGTGCCAACGGTGGAAATGAGCACACAGCTTACGTGCATTCTGGAGCAACTCACCCAGGCCAGGATGGTGGTGGAGAAAACGCTGTACCACCAGGTTGAGGATGTGAGCCATGCAAGGCACGTATGTGAGCTTGTATTGCCGTAGGGCCGCCACCAGGTTCGCACCTTTATCGGACACAGCCTTCCCTGGATGCAGGTTCAGCGGAGACAGCCAATGGTTAAACTCAGCCTGGAGAGCTGTCCACAACTCTTCAGCTGTATGACTGCGATCTCCAAGACATCAATTTTCATACTGGTTGGTTGTGGTAAGCCCTGGCTGCGCTGTACAGAGGTGGTGGGGATTCGCTCTGCACTGCTGGAACACATGTCTTATTAAGGTAGAGGTTGATGGTGCAGGTGGAGGCCCTAGCGGAGGAGGCAGAAGTGAAGGAAGTATTAAATGTAGAGGTTTGTTCTGCAAGCCTTGGGGATTCCATGACTTGTGGAGCAGCGCCTGCCCCCACAGCCACCGGAATTACAAAGTTCCCAGTCAGCGATATGTAACGCCCTTGGCCATGCTTACTCATCCAAGTGTCTGTGGTGAAATGCACCCTGGCAGACAGAGATTTAGTCAAGGAACGGATGATGTTGTCTGTGACATGCTTGTGTAGCACAGGCACAGCTTTCTTAGAAAAGTAATGGCAAATGGGCAATTGGTACTGGGGGACTGCGTCGGCCATCAGCTTTCAGAAACCATCTGTATCTATCAGGTGGAAAGGCAGCATTTCCGTGGCCAACAGACTGGAGATGGTGAAGATCAACATCTTAGCTTTGTCAGGCGGAAAAGGAAACAAATCTTTTACATGACCACAACTGCGAAACCGTGGGCTGGCTGCAGTGCCGAGAGAGGGTGGAGTACAGTGAACTGGACAAACTGCTGGACCGTGAGAGAGGTGCAGGCGGAGATGTTATGGTGGATTGAGAAAGTTGTGGTGTACTCGTTCTCCAAGATCGGTCAAAAACAGCAGGCATGTCCACTTCCGTTACAGCTGACAGCAGGCTCTCAATCAGCGTGACTGGAGAGGGTATAGAACCCGAGGTTCTGCGGTCAAAGACTTGAGTCTCAATAGTTGACACGGTAACAGACAAGGAGGAAGCAGCAGATGTGATTGATTGGGCGGCTGATGGTTGTTGAGGTCCATTGGTCCGCATTTTAAGAGCAGTGGGTTTCCCACAGTAACGCATGCTGACTATTATATGTATGAACCTTCACATGCACAATCAAAATTATTGCATTTTTACCTCTACTCAGTTTTTTTTCAAAGTTGGCAGATTTTGTGAGTTGGCTCATCCTTTGCAGTGTCAAAAAAGGCCCAGGTTAGGCAACCCTTGACACATCTGCGAGCTGCAGACCCGCAGATGCTGCTGATCATAGCCACAGTTGTGTCTGAGGATGCATTGCTCATCCTGGCTGCATCACTACCTGTCTGTGACGTAAGGCGCAACGTAACCTTCTTGTCATCCTCCTCAGACGACTTACTCAGCTGTGTGCCTCTATGTTCACGCCAACTGGGATCTAAAGCTGGAGTTACACTAAACGACTTACCAACGATCACGACCAGCGATACGACCTGGCCGTGATCGTTGGTAAGTCGTTGTGTGGTCGCTGGGGAGCTGTCACACAGACAGCTCTCTCCAGCAACCAACGATCAGGGGAACGACTTCGGCATCATTGAAACTGTCTTCAACGATGCCGAAGTCCCCCTGCAGCACCCGGGTAACCAGGGTAAACATCGGGTAACTAAGTGCAGGGCCGCGCTTAGTAACCCGATATTTACCCTGGTTACCATTGTAAAAGTAAAAAAAACAAAACACTACATACTCACATTCTGATGTCTGTCACGTCCCCAGGGTTAAAACTGCTTTCGGCAAGAGCGCTGCTAATGCACGCGCTGCTGCCGAGAGCTTCCCTGCACTGAATGTGTCAGCGCCGGCAGTAACAGCGGTGACGTCACCGCTGTGCTCTGCTTTACGGCCGGCGCTGACACAGTCAGTGCAGGGAAGCTCTCGGCCGGAGCGCGTGCATTAGCAGCGCTCCTGCCAAAAGCAGTTTTAACCCTGTGGACGCCGGGGGACGTGACAGACATCAGAATGTGAATATGTACTGTTTTTTTTTTTTTTACTTTTACAATGGTAACCAGGGTAAATATCGGGTTACTAAGAGCGGCCCTGCGCTTAGTAACCCGATATTTACCCTGGTTACAAGTGAACACATCGCTGGATCGGTGTCATACACGCCGATCCAGCGATGACAGCGGGTGATCAGCGACCAAAAAATGGTCCTGATCATTCCCCAACGACCAACGATCTCCCAGCAGGGGCCTGATCGTTGGTCGCTGTCACACATAACGAGATCGTTAGCGGGATCGTTGCTACGTCACCAAAAGCGTGACGTGTTAACGATATCGTTATGTGTGACTCAGCCTTTACACCTCATCATCATCCTCTGTGTTATCACATTCCTCACCCTTGGAGTCACTCTCCTGCCCTGCAGCACAGTACAGTCCGCGTGAGCCTCAGAAGTCTCATCAGGTTCACTTCCCCATCCCCCCTCCAAGGGTTAACATCTGATGACGAGGGTCAGGATGCTGTTCGGACCCTACTTCGTTCTGCCACGGATCCAAGCTAAAAAAAAAAAAAAAAATTGGCATCGGTGCAGATTTCCTCCTCTTTACTCTGTGAAGCTTTGGAGTACTTCTGATGACCATGGCATAGAATGTGTGAACAGGTCTTTAGACTCACCCATCTGTGGTTCCATACAGTTAGTTGTACTGTTGGAGAGTTGGGATGTAGGGGGAAGCAAGGGGAATTTGGGTGCCACCTCTGTGGACTGTACTGTGTGTGATGTTGAGGTGGAGGAAGAGGTGGAGAGGCCACTTGAAGCTGCGCTTGCCATCCACTCAAGCACATGCTTTTTCTGGGCCTCATCAACAAGGTGTACCGCTGTGCGTCTGTCAAAGAAAGGTAGTGGTGTAGCACGTCCAGTAACAGAAGTTGTCAGTTGTCTTTGCATAGGATGTTGGTTCACTAGTGCTTTCACAAACATTACCACCTACCAACGTACACCAAACCTTATTCCCCTTCTACCACGGCCTTGCTTTTTCACAGGCATGTTGCTCAGATACTGTGGTAGAAGCACAATAATTGCAACAAAAAAAAAAAAAAAAGATTTTAAACTCTACACCCCCTCTGCAAACAGCTGAAATTCAGCGACAGTAAATTCCAGTGTGAAATATGGCGTGCTGTATCGTGTTAGTCACAGAAGAAATAATTGTTTGAGTGTGGATGAGGCCTGTATGACAAAGAAGATTTGATACAAACAATTTGAAAGTCAGATGTCCGCTACTGTATGACGTCAGGAACAGAAGGGTTTTTGGTGGCCTCAGAATCAGGCCCCTACAGCTTAATTTGAACCCAACAAAATGACAAAGTGTGATACGGCAGGTTGTCTAACTTTTTGCCACTGAAAAATTATAATGTTTTTAATGTGCGTTAGGTCTGCAGACAGTTTCATATCACAGCACTAAATGACAAGGTGGGATACAGCAGGCTGAGTCACATTTAGCTAGTGAAAAAATATTATTTAGAATGCTATACTCGTGCATGGAGCACAATAGAAACAGTGCATAACACACTTACATGTGCCCTCCTGGCTTTGTCTATAGACCTCAGTAATGCCAAAACTGTCTATCTGCTATATAACTATCTAACTGCTATACAACCGCCTAACTAACTAACTAAAATCTTGCTGTTAACAGTGGCAGTGTCAGGAGCAGCCTCTCTGCGCTGTTTACAGTGTCAAAATGACGCTAAAACAAGATGTCCGCTGTTTATATGGAGAGAGACAAGTGATTTCAGCAGCCAATGACAAGCCATTGTGTCAAGACATTGTGGGTGATTCCTGCGCCATGATCGGCTAGCACACAAAGTTAGGAGAAAAAAAAAAAAAAAGACTGTTTACAAGAACGCCACGCCTCTGAGCTCTGCAAACCCCCTTTCCTCATCAAACACGTGCCAAACGTTCATGATACACCACCATTATCGTTGCTAAAGTGCAAAAAATACTTTTGTGGCAATGCAAATAATTTCCCGCACTTTTTACTGAATGTTACAGATCTTTTGCGTTTATAAAAATTTGTTCGTGTTTCCGATCACAAATCCGAATGTGCCATATTCGTGCCGAATTTATGTTTGGCGATCGTTTTTCGAACAAATTCGCTCCTCACTAGTTTTAAATATATGAATTTTTTTTGTTGAACAAAAACCTCATCCTTTCTCTAACAATGAGATTTGTGCTCGAGATAGAATGAAGCTTGTTAGACTCCACACTGGACAGGTTAGAATCTCCTTCTGTTCCTCGGATGGTAACCTTGCCTGTGTAGGTTTTCTCCCCACTCTCCGTCGTTATTGGCTGCATTTGGAGAAATATATACACCCCTTCATGACATTGGGATTTTCCGTTTTTCTGTGTTCGTTTTTCGCTCCCCTCCTTCCCAAAGCCATAACTTTTTTATTTTTCCGTCAATATGGCCATGTGAGGGCTTATTTTTTGCGGGATGAGTTGTACTTTTGAATGACATCATTGGTTTCACCATGTTGTGTACTAGAAAATGAGAGAAAAAAAAATTCCAAGTGCGGTGAAATTGCAAAAAAGTGCAATCCCATGCGTGTTTTTTGTTTGGCTTTTTTACTAGCTTCACTAAATGCAAAACTGACCTCCCATTATAAGTCTTCAGGTCATTACGAGTTCATAGACACCAAACATGTCTAGGTTATTTTTTATCTAAGGCTACTTTCACACTAGCGTCGTGCACTGCACGTCGTAATGCGACGTGCCGACGCAACGACGATAGCGCTGAAAGCGCCGCGCAACGGGGCCAGCGGATGCAGTTTTTCAATGCATCTGCTGCCCCATTGTAAGGTCCGGGGAGGAGGGGGCGGAGTTCCGGCCACGCATGTGCAGTTGGAAATGGCGGACATGATGCACAAAAAACATTACATGTAGCGTTTTTTTGTGCCGACTGTCCACCAAAACACGGCGCATCCGTCGCATGACGGATGCGACGTGTGGCAATCCGTCGCTAATGCAAGTTAATGGAGAAAAAACGCATCCTGCAAGCACTTTTGCAGGATGCGTTTTTTCTCCAAAACTACGCATTGCGATGGAGGCCAAACGACGCTAGTGTGAAAGTAGCCTAAGTGGTGAAAAAAAATTCCAAACTTTGCTTAAAAAAATAAAAATAAATAAATAAATTATTTTTTGCGTGCCGAGCCGACGTTTTTAGTGATACAATTTTGGTGCAGATGTGGTCTTTTGATCACCCATTATTGCATTTTAATGCAATGTGGCGGCGAACAGAAAAACGTAATTTTGGTGTTTCGAATTTTTTTTCTCACTATGCCGTCTAGCGATCAGGTTAATCCTTTTTTTTATTGATAGATTGGGCGATTCTGAACGCAGCGATACCAAATATGTATATATTTGATTTTATTTTTATTGTTTTATTTTGAATGGGGCGAAAGGGGGGTGATTTAAACTTTTATATTTTTTTTATTTATTTCATATTTTTTTAAACATTTTTTTTTTTTTTTACTTTTGCCATTCTTCAATAGCCTCCATGGGAGCTAGAAGCTGGCATAGCCTGATCGGCTCTGCTACATAGCAGCGATCATCAGATCACTCCTATGTAGCTTAATTACAGGCTTGCTATGAGCGCCGACCACAGGGTGGCGCTCGAGGTCTCAATGACCTCTATGGTTACTATCCTGACGCATCGCTGACCCCCGATCATGTGACGGGGTCGGCGATGAGCGCATTTCCGGCCGCGAGGCCGGAAGCGGTAGTTAAATGCCGCTGTCAGCGTTTGACAGGGGCATTTAACTAGTTAATAGCGGCGGGTGGATCGCGATTCCACTCGCCGCTATTGCGCGCACATGTCAGCTGTTCAAAACAGCTGACATGTCGCGGTTTTGATGTGGGCTCACCGCAGGAGCCCACATCAAAGCAGAGGATCTGACCTCGGACGTACTATCCCGTCTGAGGTCAGAAAGGGGTTAAATGATCTAGCGCTGCTGGGTGCATTATTCTTTTCTTCGGTGGAATGAAAAGAAATGTCCAAAAATTCCTCAGATGAATTATAATTAGAAGATCCCGCATATTCAAAAGAATTTGTGAAACTGACTCTCCGCCCTTTGTTGTGTCTCTGGTAATTGTTCTAGATTTTTTCCCTCTTACCAGTCAGCAAGTACCGATACTCCTGTTCTATCACAGCAATGCAGTTACACCCCATGGTTCCTTTCTAACACAAACCATGATTAAGACCTCACAGTCGAAACGCGTTGGTCGTTAGTCCCTCCTGATTCCTTGGTGTGCTTTTGATATACCTTTTAATGCATTATAAATAAATGGGAAGTTTTACTTTTATCTTGCTGGAGAAATTTTTTCTATATGGCCAGAAAAATTCGCCAGATCTCAATCCTACTGGGAACCTGTGGTCAATCCTCAAAAAGCAAGTGTACAATCAAAAACACGAGAATTGAGATATACTCCAAGCACTGATTAGAAGGGGCGACCAGTCAGTCAACATCTAGCATAGAAGCGGATATCCGGCATGTTAGGACAGGGCCTAAAGACTAGGCATAAGGGTCAACAATAAATATTGAGTCTGTGTATAAACAATGTAATAGTCAGTGACAGTTTAAAAACTTATGAGATGCTTGCACAATAATTGTACTTCAGTAATTAGAGAAATATCCGACTGAAAGATCTAAACACACTGAAGCAGCACAGTGTGAAAACCAAAATTTGTGTCAGTCTGAAAACTTTTGGCCAAAAGTAGGGGAGTGTATGATAACATTGTGGATAATATTGCCTTGTGGCTGACTAGTACAGCATGGCACAGTATTTTTAATCTGTTACCTAAAGCCTTGATTTTCATCCAAAGACACTGTACTCTGCCGGCTAAAACGTTCACTCTTTGTATCATTCAGTGATGGACGATCTGAGGACTAGAGAGTCAATAATTACACAATACAATCAATTACAGAAAAGCAAAGTCTGCTCTGATTTCCGACCCAGATAAGGAGTTATTACACCAACTCACAACCTAGCACCACAATCTTCCATACGTGATGGAAAAAAAATCCATTATGCATTCGGTATAGCATGCTGATTTTATTACAGATGGCTTTCACCCCATGCATTGCTAAGAGTGAAATGCATAGTGAAACTCTGTAGAAAGAATGGGCACACTGCAGATTTAAATATCCACAGCACAGGTTAAAAAGGTAATCTAAATTTATTAGGGTATGTGCACACGTTGCGGATTTTTCCGCACGGATTCTATAGAATCCGCCAGTAAAATGACCTGCGTTTTACCTGCGGACATTGTGTGGATTTCGCCTGCGTTTTTATGGAGCGGCCCCCAGACGCAGGACGGCGTGGTACTCGGTACCGCGTCTATCGGTTCTGAGGATGTCACGATGGCCTGACCCAGTCCGTGGTCCTGCTAAGGGGCGCCCAATAAAAGGTGGTGTAGGTCGCAGTAAATAACGAGGACACAGGGTTGCAGTCTCTTTACCTCTTTACTGAAGGCTTCGGCATCCGCAATCCAGAGCACTGCTAACAGGGCTGGCTGAGACCGGCCGGTCCGAAGGCACATCCAGAGTTCCCTTTGCAGGTGGAAATCTGTCGCCTGCCTACTAGCGCCTGGGTGTTGTAGTACTTCCCTGCTGACAAATTAAGAGAAAAAAGATGGGCCTAACAAAAAACGGGAGTCACCACCATACAAATAACAAGAAAGCAGCTTTATTCCACACATATGCAAAAGACAGAACATTTTAAAAACATTAAAAACTGAGGGATGTGACATATCCCTGTACAAACCAAAGGCCCATAATACGGCCACAGCACCGCATCACTCCCAAAGGGGTATTATTTGCACATGCCCAAAATAGTACAAAATCTGTCCCACAGGCTCATGTGAAGGCTAAGAATAAAATTAACCAGCTCCCTGAATGCTGACTGTCACTAAGATGTGAAAATGCAATGCCTACCTAATAGTGGTATGCAATCTGAAAAAGGAAGAAAATGCACACAATTTTACACATGAAAAAAACCATCAGACTAGGACAGCATGCTGTAAATAACCATGGATGAAATACCCACCAGTAGAGGGAGAATCATGACCTGGAGCGCAAAAACACATGCAATAACGCAGAAATACCACAGATTGCTAGCATGGGCATGTATACCCTAAGGGAGGTGCGGGCGGCAGACACCCAACGCGTGTCGCCACACAGCGGTGGCTTCGTCAGGGGTGATGTCTGCATGCCCTGCCTTCAGCTTAAATAACAGTCATAAAATGACTTACCAATATGCAGCTGTGTAAGCGGCCAGATGGGCCGCATGGAGCAGCGGAAATGGCGTTTGTCTGTCTGCCGGGCCCGGCATCTAGTTACTGCGCATGCGCCGGCGTTCCAGAGCGGAAGTATGAGCTCCGCTCTTGGTTGCCATGGCGGCGCATACACAGTGGTGAGGAGCGCTTGCGCAAAGAAGGAAATAGAAGACAAATACTAGAATAGCAGCATGAATCCGCTTAAAGTATTAGCGTAATATTTGGCAGCTGGAGAATATTGCCACTATTTAGGCAGACTTAACAGTTGCCATACAAGCACCTATAATGCACATGCTAAATAGTAAAAAGAAAAAAAGGAACAATGTATATACCCCACCAACAAACCAAGGGATTGCTCCAGGATAGAAATAAAAACCTTTTAACCCCTAATAGGGGCAGAAAGAAGAGAAAAGAGGGGGGGGGGAAAAATAAGAAGGATTTTTAGGGGCACCATACTGTACATTAAGTGGGCAGGAGACACAGATAAAGAAAGCTCAGACAAGGCTATCAAATACCCATCAATAACAACCGCTCTTTAGAAGGCTGAACTTAGAAAGGAGAACAATATATAAACACCCCACCAACAAACCACGGTATTACCCCAGATTGGAAATACAAACCCTTCAATCCCCTAATAGGGGCAGAAGAGAGGAGGGGGATTTTTTAGGGGGCACCATACTTAAGGTGGGCAAGCGACACAGATATAGAAAAACAAAAAATAAATAAACAAATAAATAAACATGCACATATAGACATGCTGTTAAGAAGGGCAAACACAGCTAATGGCTCGTTTCATTGTTTGTAGAAGCCGGTGAATAGCAGATCTTCATTAATACCAAGCGGGACGACACAGTTCAGGTCAAAAATCCACTTGGATTCTCGTTTTAGAAGTTCAAGAGTAATGTTTCCACCCCTCATGTTCATATTTATTAGTTCGAGTCCTAGAATCTTCGTGCCAGCCCACTGCGAATTATGTTGTGCCAGATAATGCGCCGCCACTGATGTAAGGGTTTTCCCCTTAGTCTTGTCCTTTTGTGCTGTAGAAATACTGGAGAAATGTTGCTGCGTGCGTCTCCTAAGTTCCTGTGTGGTTTGACCCACGTAGACCTTAGGGCAGGGGCACACCAACGCATAAACCAAATTCCGTGTCCTGCAATTAAAGTAGGTCTTAGTGGGCGTCTGTGAAGACAAAAAAGGCACCATCACTTTTTCATCACGACTGGTGAAGGGGCAGATACTGCAATTACCGCACGGATAGGTACCCCTAAGTCTAACCCCTCTACCAAGCCTAGTGACCGGCCGCTGAAAATGACTATGGCTCAGTTGGTCCCTAAGACTTCTGGCCCTCCTGGCCACCAGATTGGGTTGGGGGGCAATATGCGGGAGGAGTTTCGACTCACTTTGCAAAATCCCCCAGTACTTGGACAGGATCCCTCGTAGATCTTGCCACTGGTTATTAAAGACTGTAATTATACCCAGTGGCTTATCACTGGTCCTATGCCTGCCCTGTAACAGATCATCCCTCTCGCTGTTATTGGCAGTCATATAGGCCTGGGAGATGATCCGCCTGGGGTAACCTCTCTTTTTTCTCTTAATTTGTCATATAGTGTTTTCTGGGCCTAGGTTTGAGTCCCACCGACCGTGGTGCCCCCGTTTGCTCCTTTTTGGTCCACAGTTTCTTTATGCGGTTGCTTTTGCCCGCAATTTCTGGGTGTTGGCACACGGTTGAGTCATATTGACTATTGGTATTGGACATTTGCGTAATTATTCTTCTTCATAGTTGAATATGGATTTGGCGGCAAGAGAGGCAGCCTGGAGCAGCCAGGCCAAAAATTTATTCTCAGAGGATATCTCTGGTTTTTCTGTTGGTGGCCCTGGTTCAGATGATTTTCAACAGGTGACCAGGGAATTAGTTAATTTACATAAAGCATATGCTAAAACATGGTGGAATTTGAAAACCTTGGAGGAGTATAAGCGTGTTGGGATCATCCCCAGGGGTCTCAGGGTACAAATATTTCCCGCCTGGGAGGTGGACGCTGGTTTTCAGAAGACCTGGGAGTCAGGGTTGTCCAAGTGTTCCCTTATAATTTTGGACATGCTGATTGGACATGATCAAGGGGCCCTGAGGTCGTTGAGGGACAAAATACAGACATTAGAGGGCAAATTAGATGGTTTTGACCATAAGTCAATGGTGGAGCCATTCCAGGGTCAGCTTAAAAGCACCCTAGACAGCTTTGAAAAAGAAATTACTACCAAGAAGAGACAGAAGTTCAAAAGGGACCAGATGGATTTCAGGAATGGCCGTGCTTATAAATGGTCACATAAAGGAAACAAGAGGATTGGCAGTGGGCCTGAGCAGGTGGAAGGCATTATGGCTAGCGGGTCGGATATACCCTCCAGCGACGGTTTTTTATCATCCGAGCCGAGCGACGTCGAAGGCGCAGGAGGAGGGGCCGGAGGAGGAGACACATTCCAACAGAGACGTGTCCGGAATCGCAAAGTATGGTCACCCAGACACAGGAGGGAGACGCGACAGACCAGGAGACGCCAATACTAGATCTGCCATGCACCTCTGGTAAGTTGCGCATTATCAATCTATCTGACTATGTCCTTTCTGAACGTGAACAGAATCTGCTAGAAAAAGGGCTTTCCTTTTGCCCTACGAGTGGGCTTGATAAATTTATTTTTATCAAAGATGTGTATTTATTCTGCAGGCAGCTCACTTTTAAACTTTTGTACCACCGTCCCTCTGCTCTAGATGAATTGCCCATTGCTGACCGACTCGTCTTGAGGGATCTTTTAGAACTTCTGGATGAGGGAGAGGAGTGCCAGCCCAGAAGAAAGTTTACTGGAAGGCTTCCCTCACAAGCCACCCCCCCGTTCACCCTGTTCCCGGCAGTACAGAGTTTCTTTAACGCCGTGTGTAAAGAGGTACACGATCTTAAATTGGATAATATGAGGGGGAGGAACATTAGTCAACAGGACCAGGCTATTTTGGCTAAATTGGGTTCCAACCGGGACTTTGTTATCCGCGAAGCGGATAAGGGGGGCAACCTGGTCATCTGGCCGGTTGATCTCTATATTCAAGAAGCTAGACGTCAATTGGGCAACACAGACTGTTACCAAGTGCTTCCCTCGGATCCTACTTGTGTTTTTCAGGCCAAGCTGAAGCGCATATTGGAGGCTGCATTTGCACGCAGTATTATCAATAAACGTGAAAGGGATTTTTTGGACAACCAATATCCCAGGACTCCCACCTTCTACATGCTCCCTAAGGTGCATAAGTCCCTACAGGCTCCTCCCGGTAGGCCCATAGTCTCTGGGATTGGTGGGTTGCTTGAAAAACCATGCACTTATATTGATTTTTTCCTTCAACCTATAGTTCTGTCTCTCAAGTCATACGTTAAGGACTCCACATCTCTTATTTCACAACTCCAGGATCTCGAGATTCCGTCAGGGGCTTGGCTTGTCACGCTTGACGTTGAGTCTCTGTACACGTGTATTGGACATGATTGGGGTATAGGTGCTGTATCGTATTTTTTGGACCTGAAGACTACGGGAGACAGAGGACATGATTCGTTCATCTTGGACCTTTTGCATTTTGTGTTGGACCAAAACTATTTCGTGTTCGATCGTGTCTACTACAGGCAGGTAAGGGGGACTGCCATGGGTGCTCGGTGTGCCCCTTCTTACGCCAATTTGGCCTTGGGTTGGTGGGAGGCCACAAGGGTCTATGGTTTGGAACTTTTTTCTGAGTATGTCATGAAGTGGTCACGTTATATTGACGACATTGTGTTTATTTGGACAGGCACTCTTGAGTTATGTAAAGAATTTGTGAGCGTTCTAAATGATAACCCTTGGAATATTCATCTCTCATCACACTACTCTCAGACGGAGATTGACTTTTTGGATCTCAAATTACAGGTGAGGGGACAAAATATCCAGACAACTCTTTATCGTAAGCCAACGGCTACGAATAGCCTCCTCCACTTTGACAGTTTTCACCCCTTGCATTTGAAAAATGGCATTCCCAAGGGTCAATTCCTAAGGATCAGGAGGAATTGCAGTGAGCACGAGGAATTTATTAGACATTCCCGTGAGCTCACCGCGCGTTTCCGGGAGAGAGGTTACCCCAGGCGGATCATCTCCCAGGCCTATATGACTGCCAATAACAGCGAGAGGGATGATCTGTTACAGGGCAGGCATAGGACCAGTGATAAGCCACTGGGTATAATTACAGTCTTTAATAACCAGTGGCAAGATCTACGAGGGATCCTGTCCAAGTACTGGGGGATTTTGCAAAGTGAGTCGAAACTCCTCCCGCATATTGCCCCCCAACCCAATCTGGTGGCCAGGAGGGCCAGAAGTCTTAGGGACCAACTGAGCCATAGTCATTTTCAGCGGCCGGTCACTAGGCTTGGTAGAGGGGTTAGACTTAGGGGTACCTATCCGTGCGGTAATTGCAGTATCTGCCCCTTCACCAGTCGTGATGAAAAAGTGATGGTGCCTTTTTTGTCTTCACAGACGCCCACTAAGACCTACTTTAATTGCAGGACACGGAATTTGGTTTATGCGTTGGTGTGCCCCTGCCCTAAGGTCTACGTGGGTCAAACCACACAGGAACTTAGGAGACGCACGCAGCAACATTTCTCCAGTATTTCTACAGCACAAAAGGACAAGACTAAGGGGAAAACCCTTACATCAGTGGCGGCGCATTATCTGGCACAACATAATTCGCAGTGGGCTGGCACGAAGATTCTAGGACTCGAACTAATAAATATGAACATGAGGGGTGGAAACATTACTCTTGAACTTCTAAAACGAGAATCCAAGTGGATTTTTGACCTGAACTGTGTCGTCCCGCTTGGTATTAATGAAGATCTGCTATTCACCGGCTTCTACAAACAATGAAACGAGCCATTAGCTGTGTTTGCCCTTCTTAACAGCATGTCTATATGTGCATGTTTATTTATTTGTTTATTTATTTTTTGTTTTTCTATATCTGTGTCGCTTGCCCACCTTAAGTATGGTGCCCCCTAAAAAATCCCCCTCCTCTCTTCTGCCCCTATTAGGGGATTGAAGGGTTTGTATTTCCAATCTGGGGTAATACCGTGGTTTGTTGGTGGGGTGTTTATATATTGTTCTCCTTTCTAAGTTCAGCCTTCTAAAGAGCGGTTGTTATTGATGGGTATTTGATAGCCTTGTCTGAGCTTTCTTTATCTGTGTCTCCTGCCCACTTAATGTACAGTATGGTGCCCCTAAAAATCCTTCTTATTTTTTCCCCCCCCCTCTTTTCTCTTCTTTCTGCCCCTATTAGGGGTTAAAAGGTTTTTATTTCTATCCTGGAGCAATCCCTTGGTTTGTTGGTGGGGTATATACATTGTTCCTTTTTTTCTTTTTACTATTTAGCATGTGCATTATAGGTGCTTGTATGGCAACTGTTAAGTCTGCCTAAATAGTGGCAATATTCTCCAGCTGCCAAATATTACGCTAATACTTTAAGCGGATTCATGCTGCTATTCTAGTATTTGTCTTCTATTTCCTTCTTTGCGCAAGCGCTCCTCACCACTGTGTATGCGCCGCCATGGCAACCAAGAGCGGAGCTCATACTTCCGCTCTGGAACGCCGGCGCATGCGCAGTAACTAGATGCCGGGCCCGGCAGACAGACAAACGCCATTTCCGCTGCTCCATGCGGCCCATCTGGCCGCTTACACAGCTGCATATTGGTAAGTCATTTTATGACTGTTATTTAAGCTGAAGGCAGGGCATGCAGACATCACCCCTGACGAAGCCACCGCTGTGTGGCGACACGCGTTGGGTGTCTGCCGCCCGCACCTCCCTTAGGGTATACATGCCCATGCTAGCAATCTGTGGTATTTCTGCGTTATTGCATGTGTTTTTGCGCTCCAGGTCATGATTCTCCCTCTACTGGTGGGTATTTCATCCATGGTTATTTACAGCATGCTGTCCTAGTCTGATGGTTTTTTTCATGTGTAAAATTGTGTGCATTTTCTTCCTTTTTCAGATTGCATACCACTATTAGGTAGGCATTGCATTTTCACATCTTAGTGACAGTCAGCATTCAGGGAGCTGGTTAATTTTATTCTTAGCCTTCACATGAGCCTGTGGGACAGATTTTGTACTATTTTGGGCATGTGCAAATAATACCCCTTTGGGAGTGATGCGGTGCTGTGGCCGTATTATGGGCCTTTGGTTTGTACAGGGATATGTCACATCCCTCAGTTTTTAATGTTTTTAAAATGTTCTGTCTTTTGCATATGTGTGGAATAAAGCTGCTTTCTTGTTATTTGTATGGTGGTGACTCCCGTTTTTTGTTAGGCCCATCTTTTTTCTCTTAATTTGTCATATAGTGTTTTCTGGGCCTAGGTTTGAGTCCCACCGACCGTGGTGCCCCCGTTTGCTCCTTTTTGGTCCACAGTACTTCCCTGCTGAGCACCACGGGATAGTCCTCACAACTGTTGTGTATGTTTCTGTTCTTTCTCTCTCCGTCCCCCAGATGATAATGTATAGGACGCACCCGTATGACGGGGTAGGCCTGGAGTTATTTTATAGGGACCGAGACGCCCCTCTCCCACAATTGCCTCCGTTGTCTTCATTAGGTGATTTACGTGAGGCAGCCAAAATTAACTGCCCTGCCATTGGTTTGAAGTAATGCGTAGAGCCCAATACTTCCTCGGCGTTCCGGCCACCGGCTACGCGCCTCAGTAGCATGTTGCCGATCTCGGGGCACGACGCCTACTGGTTCTATCGCCTTTGTGCTGTGATCTCGTTTCTCACTTCTCCACAATATACTCCGCTTCTTATTCTTTCTTAAGATGCCGCCGCAATGAAGTGCAGGCGCGGCTCCGTAATGATCTGTCCTTTTCGCTAGGCCTCTGTAAGGATCCCATCCCTGACAGGGACCCCCCTGGATCTTCCCAAGCAACGCTCTCCTCTCACTAGATGTTAACTGGGCAAAACCCAGTCAGCTTCTCCCTAACTTTCTATCCAGCCCCCAGTTTTACCAGAGTGTGAGGAGTGGCCTAATACATAGAACCCTTTGCTCCCCCTGGTGGCCGGAGTGTGAAGTGTAATGTGTGATTGATACCTGGTCAGGTGAACTCCTTTAGTGCCATCAGACGTACCATCACGCCCCTTAGTGGCGGAGCGTCAGTACTGCAATGACCAGGACTCTGGGGTGCTGCACTTACACCTGCAGATTCCTATAAAGGAATAGGTGTAAAACGCTGCGGAATCCGCACACAGAATTGACATGATGCGGAAAACAAACCGCTGCCTTTCCGCGCAGAATTTTCCGCAGAATGTGCACTGCGAATTTGGTTTTCCATAGGTTTACATGGTACTGTACACCGCATGGAAAACTGCTGCGGTTCCGCAGGGCCAAATAAGCAACTTGTGCACATACCCTTAAATTGCTTAATTAGATAGCATTAAAATAAACAAGTCTGCAGTTCATTTGCCATTTTAATAATAAACCCTTAAAAAATTTCATCAGACCAAAAAATTATTTTAAAAATATGATTTTATTTATATTCAATCAACAACAATAGTAATATCACCAAGATATATGGAAATCTTTATTTATTAAAAAGTAATTAAAACAGAATATAAAACAAATATAAAAATACATAAAATGTATATGTAGATAAATTTCTCTCCTCAAATAGAGGTTTTTCACGTATTTTTAAATATTAAATAATTTGTATAAACCCACGTGTGTGCAGGACAGGGCAAGTCCCAATCGATCAGCACATAAAATAATTATGCAGCATATAATTTATTAAAATATTAATATGTGATAAAAATCAAATAAAATAATATAATGTGAAAGGTACACATATATATATATATATATATATATATATATATATACACACAAAAATATACACACATATATATATAAAAAAGCAAACCACCTTGGTGTATGGTAACCAAATATACAATTTATAATAAGGTGCAATAGTGCAAACAATAAATAAATATTTGGAACCTAATATATACCAAATTTAATCAATCAATAAGTGAACATTTAAAAAAATCCATCACCACAATGTGATTATATCTATACCACAATGCTGCCAAATACCGAGACTAGTGCCAAGAATAAGTGCTGTAGTACTGACCAGTCAGGACTGCCACTGCCCCGCACACACCACTCCAACGCGCGTTTCGCTCGCCGCTTCGTCAGGGAGTCTCCCTGACGAAGCGGCGAGCGAAACGCGCGTTGGAGTGGTGTGTGCGGGGCAGTGGCAGTCCTGACTGGTCAGTACTACAGCACTTATTCTTGGCACTAGTCTCGGTATTTGGCAGCATTGTGGTATAGATATAATCACATTGTGGTGATGGATTTTTTTAAATGTTCACTTATTGATTGATTAAATTTGGTATATATTAGGTTCCAAATATTTATTTATTGTTTGCACTATTGCACCTTATTATAAATTGTATATTTGGTTACCATACACCAAGGTGGTTTGCTTTTTTATATATATATGTGTGTATATTTTTGTGTGCATATGTGTGTATATATATATATATATATATATATATATATATATATATATATATATATATATATATATATATATATATATATATATATACCTTTCACATTATATTATTTTATTTGATTTTTATCACATATTAATATTTTAATAAATTATATGCTGCATAATTATTTTATGTGCTGATCGATTGGGACTTGCCCTGTCCTGCACACACGTGGGTTTATACAAATTATTTAATATTTAAAAATACGTGAAAAACCTCTATTTGAGGAGAGAAATTTATCTACATATACATTTTATGTATTTTTATATTTGTTTTATATTCTGTTTTAATTACTTTTTAATAAATAAAGATTTCCATATATCTTGGTGATATTACTATTGTTGTTGATTGAATATAAATAAAATCATATTTTTAAAATAATTTTTTGGTCTGATGAAATTTTTTAAGGGTTTATTCTTATGTGTTTTTTTCATTGACCATACAAAGGTGTTATTTTTGGTGTCTTTTTCTATATAGGTTGTCATTTGCCATTTTAATCTGCTGTCATTTTACTGTTATCTTTCATAGCGTAAAGCTGGTTTCCATGGCACTCAGCCACTAGCGCCTGCCCAGACTCCGGCTAAGTGTGCAGTAGTTACATGCCAGGAGAGGGGTTATTAACTTACCAGTCACCTCTCAAGCCCATAAAATTTTCAACAGCAGTTAGATTTTCCCCTACCTCTGAGCTCCTGAAAAGTTGATCTTATAAATTGTGCTAAATAACCAGCCACTAGCACCTGATTCCCCCAGAGGAGGTCTCATAATCATGGCTCTCACTGTCCACAGCTGTGTGTTTGTTCAAATGCCCTGTAATCTCTATATGTAAATAAAGTGTTAACAGGGTATTCCCAAAAAAATATTGCAGGCTGAATGTGCTCTAACAGGACTTGTGCTGAGCCTTGTAGGCTTTCACACACAAGCGTAAAATCGGACGAGTGCAATCCAATTAAAAAAATCAGATTGCACTCGGCCCAATGTTACACAATGAGGCAGTGCAGATCTGGAATTTTTTTTCTCATGCAGAGTCGACCTGTGGAAATGCAGCGCCCCAGAGTCCTGGTCGTTGCAGTACTGTGGCTCCGCCACTAAGGGGAGCTATGGTACGTCTGATGGCACTTAAGGAGTTCATCTGATCAGGTATCACAGACACCAATACATTTCACCGCCGGGCCTCCAGGGGGAGCTAAGGGTTCTATTCATTAGGCCACTCCTCACACACTGGTAAAACTGGGGGTCAGGCAGGAAGTTAGACAGAAAGCTGACTGGGTTGGAACCAGGCAACACCTTGTGGCAGAAGGTGTTGCGGGAGAAGACTCGGTAGGGCCCCTGTCGGGGGTGGGATCCTGACAGAGGTCTGGCAACTTGAGAGAACGTCACGGGACCGTGCCTGCTCAGCATAGCGGCGGTGCCCAAGGAAGGATTAGAAGCGAGGTAGATTGTGCTGAGTGAGAAACGAGATCAAAGCAACAAGGAGAATACCAGTAGGAGTCGTGCTGTGAGACTGAGGCAACATCCTACTGACCGATGTGCAGGTTGTTGTTGCATATTGCACTTTTAATTGTTTTTAATTTTGTATTCTGTGTGTATTGCTGTGCTATTTGTTAATAAAAGCGTTTAGTGTATAAAATGATCTTTATGGTTTGTGGTGCTCCCATCTGTATGGACATGATCTTTTTTTCTTTGGTTATTATCTGTCAATTCTTCTGTCCATGGTGAGCCCCAATACCGTTATTTTTAGTGGTGCCCTCCGCATCCTTGTAATCACAACATCCTACTGAGGCGCACAACCGGCGGCCGGAACGCCGAGGAAGTATTCATACATCTAGCTTCAAGCAATACTTCAAACCAACGGCAGGACAGTCAGTCATAGGCGGGCTGTCTCACCTAAATCACCTACAAAGACATAGGGGGCAACTTGTGGAGAGGGGCGACTCTAGGGTCCCGGAAGAGCTCCGAGCCTACCCGTCATACGGGTGCCGTCCTAACCGTAACATCAGGGAGGGACGGAAGATTAGCAGGACATCATCTAATCGAGTTGTGAGGGAACTTAAGAAACAGACACAACAGTTGTGGGGACTCTCCGTAAGCACAGCAGGGAAGGACCACAACACATAGCGCTAGCAGGAAGGCACAGATTTCCACCTGCAAAGAGGACTCTGGAAGTGCCATTGGACCGGCCGGACTTGCGCAGCCTGGTTAACCGTATTCCGGATTGAGGACCCAGAGATCTTCAGTAAAGAGGTAAAGAGACTGCAACCTGGTGTCCTCGTTATTTACTGCACCGCATCACCACCACTATCCATCACATCTATTATTGTACGCCCCTCAGCAGGGTCACGGACCGGGTCTATCCACCGTGACAACCCCAGAGCAGAGACTCAGAGGCCCGGTACCGGGTACCCCTCGGCCCTGCGGCAGTGGGGGCGCTACAGAAAGGAAAAAGATTGCCGGGTGCTGCGAGTGCTACATGAATCGGATCGCCCTCACCCATACAAGTCTATGGGTGCATGTGAAACCTCAGACTGCACTCTGATTACCGCGATGCCAGCAATGGAGGAGATGGACTGTGGCTGGGCTGTGATTCTCTTGTGAGAATTGGAGCAGAGTGCACAGACACTTGGAGTAGAGTTTGAGCAGAGTGTCATTTGCATAATATGTCCGATTCTCTCATATCGATGGCCGTGTGACCCTGGCTAATGCTACAGGTCTGCGAGTCACCAGAAGTGTGATGGAATAGAGCCCACCCTGCCAGAAGCCAGGAAGTATGGAGACTACAGAGTTGTAAACTGCTAGAAAAACAACTTGAGACGTGCCCACTCTTTTGCTACTATCGTTATCCGGGGCAGATTTACTTGCTGTTAAGCACAACGGAAAATGCGTGATCAAGCACCTAAGCTTTCAAGCACTATGGATTCCACGTGCTGTACTACATGCTTCATTCATAATTAATCTATACCTCCATCGTGCTGCTGATCTTAATGGCTTGAGACAGGTTAATATTCATGAATACCTCAATGTCTTTCAGCGTTTTGTTCTGCAAAACAAAGGCAAACCGGTAAGTTCACGGATATTTATTATGATATGCAAAATCTAGCATGAATTACCTGCAACCTGGTATATACAACACTTGATATATATATATATATATATATATATAGACAAACACATATACACACACACACACACGTCAACGGAACCCACTAATTCGGAGATTGTTTTTCGTGACACATTGTACTTCATGTTAGTGGTAAATTTTGGTCAATATGATTAGTGTATGTTTATGAATTAGCGAAAATTTGACAGAAAAAAATTAGGAAGAATTTTTCTAATTTTAATTTTTATGCCCTGAAATCAGATGGTTATAGCACAAAAAATAATAAATAACACTTTCCACATGTCTACTTTACATCACACAATTTTTGAAACACTTTTATTGTTAGGAAGTTAGAAGGGTTAAAGGTTAATCGGGAATTTTTAAATTTTCCCCAAAAAAATTTACAAAATCATTTTTAGCTACATCATCAAATTTGAAGTGAATTTGAGGGGTCTATATGAAAAAATATCCAAAAGTTACGCCATTCTAAAAACAGCACCTTTCAAAGTCCTCAACACCACATTCAAGAAGTTTATTAACTCTTCAGGTGCTTCACCGGAATTAATGGAATGTGAAAGGAAAAAAATGAATACACCAAAAGTTACTTACTGGTAGCAGTTTTTTCCAGAACCCATGACAGCACACCTGAGAGAGGGATCCGCTCACTAAGGACAGGAAACCTACTCACATAAAAGGGCGGCACATCTCCCACCCCGCATCAGTTGGGTTAGAGCATGACAGGAGCTCCAAATAGATTATACACATAAGCAACACTACATCAAAAAACACCCAATCTATAGTGCACATCCATATGGTGAGAAAGATTGGGGGGTTAACACAGGTGCCGTCATGGGTTATGAAAAACCCAGTTACCGGTAAGAAACCTTAGTGTTTTCCCTTCATTCGTGACAGCACACCTGGGAGATTTCTGGAGAATTTGCAACACCTTAGGGTGGGATCACCGCTTGTAGCACTGTTCTACTAAAGGTTAAGGCAGATGAAGATAGATCCACTCTGTAGTGCCTAAAGAGAGAGGGTGAGGACCAAGTAGTGGCCTTACAAATCTGATCAAACAATACCCCTGCTTTCTCTGCCCAGTAGGTCACCACAGCTCTGGGGGAGTGGGCCTTGATGCCCTTAGGAACAGGAGTACCACTAACAGAGAAGGCTAAACTAATGGCATTCCTGATCCACCTTGCCATGGTACTTTTGAATACCCCGTACCACTTTCTGCTACCCTGTAAGGCTACAAACAAGGACTAGGCTTTCCTCCACTGACTTAATATAGAAATGTACTCTAACTTTGTCTTTGTAACATCCAGACTATGAAATGTTTCCTCCCATGGATTCCTAGGTTTATTACAAAAGGAGGGCATTCCTATGAAATTTTAAAGCTACCTTGGGAAGGTAGGCCTGACCAGGTCCCAATTTAATCCTATTCTCATATACAGGTGCTTCACACAAAATTAGAATATCAAAAAGTTAATTTCAGTTCTTCAATACAAAAAGTGAAACTCATTATATAGAGTCATTACAAAACAGAGTGATCTATTTCAAGTGTTTATTTCTGTTAATGTTGATTATGGCTTTCAGCCAATGAAAACCCAAAAGTCACTATCTCAGTAAATTACAATAATTAACAAAAAACACATTAGTCTGTTACAGTAGGAATCACAATCATGGGGAAGACTGCTGACTTGACAGATGTCCAGAAGGCAGTCATTGATACACTCCACTAAGCGGGTAAGCCACAAAAGGTCATTGCTAAAAAAAAGATGGCTGTTCACACAGTGCTGTATCCAAGCATATTAATGCAAAGTTGAGTGGAAGGAAAAAGTGTGGTAGAAAAAGGTGAATAAGCAACACGGATAACCGCAGCCTTGAAAGGATTGTTAATAAAAAGGCCATTCAAAAGTTTGAGGGAGATTCACAAGGAGTTGACTGCTGCTGGAGTCATTGCTTCAAAAGCTACACAACACAGACGTATCCAGGACATGGGCTACAAGTGTCGCATTCCTTGTGTCAAGCAATTCATGACCAAAAGACAACACCAGAAGTGTCTTACCTGGGCCATGGAGAAAAAGAACTGGACTGTTACTCAGTGGTAAAGGTGTTGTTTTCAGATGAAAGTACATATTGCATTTTATTTGGAAATCAAGGGCCCAGAGTCTGGAGGAAGAGTGGAGAAGCACACAATCCAAGCTGCTTGAGGTCTAGTGTGAAGTTTACACAATCAATGATGGTTTGGGAAGCCATGTCATCTGCTGGTGTAGGTCCACTGAGTTTTATCAAGACCAAAGTCAGCACAGCCATCTACCAGGAAATTTTAGAGCACTTCATACTTCCCTCTGCCGACAAGCTTTTTGGAGATGGAAATTTCATTCTCCAGTAGGACTTGGCACCTGTCCACACAGCCAAAAGTACCAATACCAGGTTTAAAAACAGCAGTATCACTGTGCTGACTGGCCAGCAAACTTGCCTGATCTTAACCCCATAGAGAATTTATGGGGTATTGTCAAGAGGAATATGAGAGACCCAACAATGCAGACGAGTTGAAGGCTGCTATCAAAGCAACATTGGCTTCTATAACACCTCAGTAGTGCCACAGGCTGATCGCCTCCATGCCATACCCCATTGATGCAGTAATTGATGCAAAAGGAGCCCAGACTAAGTATTGAGTGCATTTACTGAACATACATTTTAGTACGCGAACATTTCAGATTTTAAAATCATTTTTGAAGCTGGTGTTCTAAAGGATTCTAATTACTGAGATAATGACGTTTGGGCTTTTGTTGGCTGTAAGCCATAATCATCAACATTAACAGAAATAAAAACACTTGAAATAGATCATTCTGTTTGTAATGACTATATAATTGTCACGATAATGGGAATATGCCATGTCTGAGTATCACCTTAAAAGTTCCATGGCTTCCAGACACACGCAGTAGGCCTTTCCGACCCCCCTCTTCCCACTCTGCCTGTGTGTGTGAACCCTAAACCCCTCATTTCACCCCTCCCTCAAAAATTTCTGTGGTTCTATGCTGCGGGCAGACCAGTCTCCCTACCCTACTCATTCCCCCCCTCCCACCTGGTATTGGTTTAAACTGGTACAGAAGCATAGGCTTCTATTGTTCTTTTAAGGTTATAGATATTGGAACCAATCAGGGCTAGAGATATAAGAATTATATATTCCGGATATCCATCGAGGGATCTATAACTCCCTGAAACCGCTAGAAGCTAAACCCAATGAGTGCAAAGTGCGGGTTTCTCCGTAAGTGGTTCATGAAAGTACGTTGTGTTTACACTTAAAAGAATCGCCCTGACGTGGTGCATCTCATGATACTGGTGTATTTCGTATACGAGATTCATACAGCCAGCTAGGCAGAAAAATGGTTGCCATAACACTAAATAAAAGGGGAGGATTCAGCCTCTAAGTCAGGTCACCACAGGGGGAATGCCTTGGTTTAAAGCTAGGAAATAAGTAGTTAAGCAAGCAGTCTTCACATGTCTTGGTCCAGGGTCTAGCTGCTGTGCAGACTTGTGATGCATCTAGATATATGCTTGTCCCTCCTCCACAGCACACGGCCAGCCATGAAATAAGATGACATAACGAAATGTAAGTGTTCTTTTCAACGTTAATCTCACTTTATTTGTAATTGTATTGTACATATGATATTTGTCTTCTTTATAACATCTTTTTTTACCTCTGTAAACACTGCCTACCTTTTTTTGGAGTAAAATATAAAATTACTAGCTTGTCTATCCTTGCTCTATAACACACTGTCGCGTCCTCTGAAGTGAATTACGCTACTAATCTGGGTTGGCTTCGGACTCATTAATAATTAAGAAATCTGAGCTGGTGGCAGCATAATTTGTCCTGTGCAATTGGGAGTCTTTGCAGCGACCGGTATCGTTGATAATTATTGTTCCCGCCTGAGTGGGAGTAGTTATACGGTCCTCGCTGCAGCATGTCCAATAGCCAGTACACAGCAGGCAGCCTTTCTGGCGACTAATTACCCTAGGTGCAGTACCCTGACTGACCTGAGGGTAAGGGGGCGCCAGAGAGCTGCAAGTTCACAACCGAAACTGGGAAGTGGGAAATAGATAAATCCCCTTCAGAAAGAACCAGGTGCAACCAAACAACCCTGGTTAATGACAAATTGGTGTGAGTGGTGGGGATTATAAAGGTATCCTCCCCGTGAACAGTGACATATTGGTGGCAGCATGGTGGAATTCCTGACAATATATCAGTTTCACTTTTTGTATTAAATAACTGAAATACATTACATTTTTGATGTGGTGAGTGAGATTCTCTGTGCAATGCCTGGAAGGACCGTGGTGGGAGTCACATGACAATTTCGGAAGTTCCTGATCTGCCGGTGAGGCGCCATGTGAGAGCAGCTCCTGTCGTGCACCCTCAGGGAGGGAAAATAGCAGTCATAGGAAACAAAATCACAGTCTCGTAAGGAGCACTGAGTTGAAAATGGTGGAACCCATAAAAAAAAATTTACTTATTTTTTTAACCCCTTAACCCCCAAGGGTGGTTTGCATGTTAATGACCAGGCCAATTTTTACAATTCTGACCACTGTCCCTTTATGAGATTATAACTCTGGAACGCTTGCATGGATACCGGTGATTCTGACATTGTTTTCTCGAGACATATTATACTTCATGTTAGTGGTAAAATTTCCTTGACATTACTTGCGTTTATTTGTGAAAAAAAATGGAAATTTGGCGAAAATTTAGAAACTTTCGCAATTTTCCAACTTTGAATTTTCATGCCCTTAAATCGCAGAGATATGTAACACAAAATACTTAATAAGTAACATTTCCCACATGTCTACATCAGCACAATTTTGGAACCAAAATTTGTTTTTGTTAGGGAGTTATAAGGGTTAAAAGTTGACCAGCTATTTCTCATTTTTACAACATCATTTTTGTTTTTTAGGGACTACATCACATTTGAAGCAACTTTGAGGGGTCTATATGATAGAAAACACCCAAGTGTGACACCATTCTAAAAACTGCACCCCTCAAGATGCTTAAAATCACATTCAAGAAGTGTATTAACCCTTCAGGTATTTCACAGGAATTTTTGGAATGTTTAAAAAAAAAATAAATAAATAATGAACATTTTACTTTTTTCACAAAAAATTAACTTCAGATCCAATTTGTTTTATTTTACCAAGGGTAACAGGAGAAATTGGACCCTAAAACTTGTTGTACAATTTGTCCTGAGTACGCAGTGGGGGGAACCACTGTTTGGGCGCATGGCAGAGCCCGGAAGGGAAGGAGCGCCGTTTGACTTTTCAATGCAAAATTGGCTGAAATTGAGATAGGATGCCATGTCGCCCCTGATGTGCCTAAACAGTAGAAACCCCCTACAAGTGACACCATTTTGGAAAGTAGACCCCCTAAGGAACATATCTAGATGTGTGGTGAGCACTTTGACCCACCAAGTGCTTCACAGAAGTTTATAATGTAGAGCAGTAAAAATAAAAAATCATATTTTTTTCACAAAAATGATATTTTCGCCCCCAATTTTTTTCCCCAAGGGTAACAGAAGAAATTGGACCCCAAAAGTTGTTGTGCAATTTGTCCTGAGTACGCGGATACTCCATATGTGAGGGTAAACCACTGTTTGAGCGCACGGCAGAGCTCAGAAGGGAAGGAGCGCTGTTTGACTTTCCAATGCAAAATTGAGTGGAATTGAGATAGGAAGCCATGTCGAGTTTGGAGAGCCCCTGATGTGCCTAAACAGTGAAACTCCCCACAAGTGACCCCATATTGGAAACTAGACCCTCAAGGAACTTATCTAGATGTGTTGTGAGAACTTTGAACCCCCAAGTGTTTTCACTACGCAGAGCCGTGAAAATAAAAAATCTTTTTTTTCCCACAAAAATTATTTTTTTAGCCCTCACATTTTGATCCAGGAAGCTGGGTTCCTTCTGCAGCCTATTCGGCAAGTGCTATAGCTAGCCGAATAAGAGGGAACCCAAGCATATTCACTCATCTCTAGTCCTGAATGAGCCATCTAGCTTTTTTTTTAATCAAAAAGTGGTGGGGGGAATAAAATATCCTTCCTTTTTGTTTGACAGATCTCGCATAGAACCTGCTTCTCGACTAGCCACAAGATCTCTGTCAAGCTGTTCTTCTGCTGATCTTCTGATGGGGGTTATTACAAAAGATTGATGCGGCAGATGGTAGAATTCTATTTTCAGGCCGTCCCTTACTATATCCAGGACCAAGGTATGGGAGGAGATGTTCTCTCAGGCCTGACTGAAGAGGGAAAGCCTTCCCCATACTGTTGGTCTGGAGTCATTGTGAGGATTTTTGGGAAGCGGAGAAGGGACCTCCAAACATGAAACCGGTCTCTATTTTGTTGTTACTTTCCCAATTCCTTCTCTCCGCCGGAGGATGTCTATTACATTTTTTCCTCTGAAAAGTCTTCCTCGAATCCCCTGAAAATGTCTAGGATGTCGTACAAACTGTTTCCAAACAAAAATTGGCCATCACACTGTATAGCGCACAATTTATTTTTTGATTGTAGATCTCCCGGATAGCCTTTGAGCCACAGGCCCGTCTTGCTGTATTTGACAGTCCGGCAGACCAAGCCGCTAGTCTCAGAGTCAGCGGATGTGTCCGCTAGGAATGCTTTGGCTCCGTGCAACAAGGGCAAGTTGGACAAAATCTTATCTCTTGATGTTTTACTTTTGAGCTGTTCCTCCAGCAGTTGCAGCCAAATCATAAGGAAACGTGTGACACAAGTTCCGGCAATTGTCAGTTTCAGACCCCCTGCTACTGCCTCCCATGTGTACCTTATATATATCTGCTTTCTCATCTAACAAGTCCCTGAGCACCTCCGAATCCTCAAATGGTAGCGCTTTGATCTTGACACAGCACCATCGATCCTAGGGACCTTATCCCATAGCTCTAAATCTTTTTCCTCAAAAGGAATAGGGCACTGCCATTTTCTTCTGGCGCACCCCCTGATGTCACTCAGGCTCCCATTCCTAGCGTGCCTTTCGCCAATGACATCAGTGGTGCATTCCCCGGATGTGTTTCCCGGCCGCTCCATGGTACGGAGACCAGCATAGAGCCGGCGAGGGGAGTACGGTAGGGGGAGGGCAGTCTCAAACAAGTCTCAGATCTGTCTGCGTCGCCCACACTTGCACAGAGTCCCTATGGAACCCATGAACGGCGCTTCCAGCCACAGGCATGCAACCTGCTCTTCCGGAAATGGGGCAGGCCTGGGTAAGGGATCATTATTCTTTAACCCACGCAGTCAGTCCGAGGTCCCCATCAAGGACAGGAAACTAATGTGGGGGAGAGGTACCGCCTTTTTATTTCAAATTTCCTGTCCTTGCGGGGCAGATCCCTCTCTCAGGTGTGCGGTCATGAGAGAAAGGAAAATTTTACTTTATTTCCCCACAAACATTTTGCTATAGCTCCAAGCTTTTTTTCTTTACTTACACAATGATAACAGGATAAAATGGATGCCAAAATTTGCTGGGCAATTTTCCCCAAGTACGTTGTTACACCATATGGAGGGGAAAACTACTGTTTGGGTGCACAGCAGGGCTCAGAAGGGAAGGAGCGACATTTGACTTTTTGAATGCAAAAATGGATGGAATCGAAAGTGGATGTCCTGTCATGTTTGGAGACCCCCTGATGTGCCTTAACAGTGGAAACCCCCCATAAGTGATGCCATGTTGGAAACTACACCACTCAAGGATTTTATTCATGAGTATAGAGTGAGGATTTTTAATCCAAAAGGTACTAAACAGAATTTGATAACATTATGTCATAATGAATATGTTGTCATTAGTGTTGAGCACAAGTGCTCGTTACTCGAGTTTGTATCATTGTGTTCCGGTATGCACCAAGTATCGCGGGTGCTCGAGTGACCTCGATGCAAACTCGAGTAGCGACCACTTACTATCAACACTAGTCATCATATAGTCAGCATTTTTTTGGAACTTCTGAAAAACCCTAACCCAAATGCTAACCCTTGTCCAATTCTAACAGCAAAGAGTGAAAGAAATAATTATAAAAAAAAAAAAAAAAAGAATCTAAGGGAATGACACAGGGGGATGACATAGTGATCAAAAGCAAATAATTTGTATCTCAGTGATCAAGATGAACCAATAGGAAAAAACCCTGCTGTTGCCAGCCATCAGACCTTGGCAGGCGCACGGCGCATATGCCCGTTTTTGTTTTTTTTCAGGAAGAGGTGGTACGTGGGATGCAGCTGAAGGGACCAGGTAATGGTGGAGGTACCAGGGTGGGGAAAGTGGGGGGCTTAGCGACCTCATTTCTCTCTCCTCTGACATGTATATCATGTCAGAAGAGAGAGAAATATTTTTTTTTTTTTTACAGCTGGCACGCTGTTTTAATGGGATTGCCTTTATTCATTGATTGGGGACCATAAAAACTGACCTACTCCTGGTAGCTGAAACCCCAGAGATTTTCCAACGCAGGGCTTCCATTTTAATGGATATCGGTGTTCATTAAGGGAACCAGAGGACGTCTGTCAAATGACGTTGTGAAGGAGAGAATGGCTAATGAAATCAATTATTAACCTTACATAAGCTAGTTCAGATTTGGTGTAGCAAGATGGCGTCTGCATCCTGTAACAACGCTCTGGAAGGAATTCTTGGAATGTGAAGTAGATACACTGAAGAGTCGACCATACATGGAGCAGACCTAACATGGACCAATTACAGAATGAAATGATTGCTGCTAGATGATCTTTTGTTTGTACTAATAAAATCAGATGTGTGCTAGCTTTTGCTGAGAGAGGAAGTAGCATATATCTAACTTCTGTGTCTGATGCAATTCCCCTATGCAGGCACTTGGCTCATATTTATCAGGTCAGGGACAGGCAATCGCTGAGATCTCAATGTCACTAGCTGGGTCTGTCAAATCAGATGCATGGAAAGTATTTTTTCGTCTTGCAAAATTTCTATAAAATTGTAGTGAATCTGCCATTTGCAAACACACTCCAAATGTCCATTATGTAGGAAGGTAAAATCCACACTTTAGGATTGCACCATCAGTGGACAACAGTGTTTCATCCATTATGTTGCCCACAAGGTCATGTAATGTACTTAAGCACTGAAGATGTCAGACTTACCACTATATTTAGGTTTTGCCGGAGCAAAGCATTCTGGTAATTCAATATGTTCACTTCCTTCTGTAGGAACATGTTATCATTTCCCAGTCTTCTGGATGTCTCCTTTTCTGCAGTTAAAGCACAAGCTAAAGCTCTGTTATTGTTCTTTAGAGAAACCTTCAGAATAGAGGAGTTATCTGAAAGACACAAACATGATACCATGATCGTAAAGACACTTATGACTGTCCACCCATTTGTCATTGATGGGCAATTTACCTTAAAAAGGATCTTTTATCAGGTCTTCCCAATTTAAACTGAAGCCACCATCCTTACCTGCTGCATCACCACAGCCCATCGACCTGTATCTAAGCCATAAACTTCCCCTGCATGTGCTAAAAAATACTTTATATACATCTGGCATATAGAAAGGTCCGGTTCAATGGGTGTCTTTTTGTTCAGCGCCTCCTCAACCCCTGCACTTGCTGTCCTCCTGGCCTGATTGATGTGAATGACATCAGATGCATAGATCGCAGTGAATCTTGTACCTGCACAGCAGGGGCTTAGGCTATATGGTCTGCTCTATAATATTCTTATTAACTCGGAAATGGTTGAGGAAGTACCATCCTCGAATTTTGGATTACAAGAGGAGGAAGACCAGAGAGGACTCAGACTTTAAGGTTGGCCTTAAGAGGGTAGGAAAGAGGGTAGGAAAGGTCCAATAGCTGGATGTTCTAAAGGACTGAAATGTTCAAGAAGGATGGGAGATTTTGCTAAATTAAATTCTCACTGCACAATCGGTAACAATCCCGAAAGGAAGGAAGAATTGGAAGCATTTAAAGAGACCAGGGTGGATGAACACAAAACAATCACTTGTTAAAAAGGGAACAATAAATGTATATCAAATGGAAAAAGAGGGGGCATATCTAAAGAAGAATATTAAGAAGAATTTAATGCTGTTTGCAGGGAATGCAGGGCAAGAGTTAGAAGAGCTAAAGCCAGCAATGAAGCAAAGCTTGCAAGGGAGACCGAATGCAGTAAAAAAGGATTTTGGGGGCATGTCAAAAGCAAAGAAAAAGTCATAGATGCTATAGGACTTTTCAGGATGATAAGGGTGAAGTGGTCAAAAATGATGTTGAGAAGGCCGAACTTTTAAATTCCAATTTTGCAGCTGTGTTCTCTAAAAAAGTAATTGTAACATCAACTGATCTTCACGGTGCCATCAAAGGAATAAAAGAATCCATGCTATCCATAAACAGAGTTGGTGAGGGAACACTTGGCTAATTTAAATCTTCTGGTCCAGATGAATTACATCCTAGGGTACTCAAAGCGTTAAGAGAAAATTGCAGAAACACTAACCAAAATCTTTGAAAAATCCTGAAAAACGGGAGAAGTCCCAGAAGATTGGAGAAGGGCAAATGTTATCCCATCTTCTAAAAAGGAAAGAAGACAGCGCCAGGAAATTACAGGCCAGTAAGCCTTACTTCTATACCAGCAAAGATATTTGAATAAATGATTAAAACGCATCTATGTAAGTACTTGGATAAAAATACAGTAATTATCCAGAGCCAGCATGGTGTGTAGCAAAGAAGTCATGCCAGAATGATTTAATTTCCTTCTATGATGGAATCTCCGACTGAGTGGATCAGGGAAATGCGGTAGATATAGTATATCTCAACTTCAGGAAAGCATTTGATAAAGTATCTCATTCTATCCTTATTGAAAAAAATGACCAAGTATGGGATGGATAAGGCTATGGTTAGGTGGATTCTTAACTGGCTCAGTGATCATACTAAGAGTGGTAATAAATGGTTACACATCCAAATGGAAAAGTGTTTCAAGTGGGGTACCGCAAGGCTCTGTCCTGGCACCAGTGTTGGTCAACATTTTTATAAAAGATCTAGATAAGGGAACTAAAGGTAAACTAATCAAATCTGCAGACGATGCAAAGCTAAGAGGGATAGTTAACACTAGAGAAGACAGAAAGAATTCAGAAGCCTCTAGTAAGCTTGAACAATGGGCAGAGACTAATAGAATGGTATTTGACAGGAAGAAAGGCAAGATTCTACTTTTAGGCATGAAAAACGAACATTACATCTATGGAATGGGAGGAATAGAACTAAGCAACAGCATGCGTGAAAGACTTGGGTATACTAATAGATCACAGACGGCACATGAGTAGTGTTGAGCATTCCGATACCGCAAGTATCGGGTATCGGCCGATATTTGCGGTATCGGAATTCCGATACCGAGATCCGATACTTGCCGCATATCGGATACCGGAATCGGAAGTTCTCAATTCAAACAGCACGAATTCAGCCAATGAGGACTGATTACAAGTGTGGGCACATCCTGTTCAGCATGGTGGGCATGAAACCACTGGCAAGGCTGTGACTGGCTGCTGAAATGATGTCATGCTGCAGTTTAAAAGTCGCTGGCACCATTTTGGGCTCACTCTGCTGTGAATTCAGTTAGGCATAGGATGCTGTGTTCTGACTGAGGGCCAGTTGAGATAGCGATTTGCTTCTTTGTGCTTTTCCCAGGCTAATTTAGCAACCGCTGTGTGTTCACTTTGCTTTTGCCTTGCAGCGCTGTTTTCACAGCGATCTGCAAGGTCTCTGTGTGTGTGTGTGTGAGTGAGTGAGTGCAGCCCACTCTGTAGTCTGTGTGCAGCCATAGCTGGTTGTATTCAGGTCAGGGTGGTTCACTGCCTCATACTGTTCTATCCATTCCATTGTCCTTTTTTGCAAGTAGTGCAGGCTGCTGCACATTTTTTTCAAATAATTCCTATTAGTGACTTTCCACCCGTATCCAGCTAAATTGTGGAAAAACACTACATAGGATAACGTAGAGGAGGTTTTTGGGGCCTTGCAGCGCCGTTTACGGCTGTCTGCACGGTCTCCGTGTGAGTGCAGCTCTCCCTGTTGTCAGTTCATCCCCCAAAAAATAAATAAATAAAGTTCACCAAACACACCACTTTACAGTTGTGTAGGCCACATTAGCTCATATTAAAGTCTAGTCCACACTTTAGAAAATTAGTGTTTCTTATACCTGTTAGGAGCTGTTCAGGAATAAGCACACTAAGCCGTTAGTACTTTTCTGCTTATCTTTATCAGTCAACCAAAATGAAGAAGGCAGGGAGTAAGGCACGTGGGCGTGGGCGCAGAGCAGGGAGAGGACGTGGGGATTCTGTGCCTGACTCATCATCACCCAGTTTCAGCAGGGAACAGTCCTTCATGCGCAGCTTTGTCGGAGAGCGCCGTACACCGCTGCTGCGTGAAGACCAAATTGAAGCCGTTGTCGGATGGATGGCAGCTAACGCATCGACTTCAATTAGTGCCACATCCTCTCAGACACAGAGCACTGGAGAGCACCCATCTGTCTCTTCGCCACCTGCCAAATTGCCCAGGCAGACAGATAGCCCAGGACAGGAGCCGTCTCTACTTCTGTTCTCTGAATCTCTTGGCTTGGAAACAGGGGGCCAGCCAAGCAGCATTGGAGAAATGGAAGAAGAGGCAGTGTGCAGTGATGCCCAACAGCTTTTTCTCTCTGAGTCTGAAGAGGCGGGTGGGCCAGTGCCTCCGGTCACCACACCGCAGAACGCATCCGCTGATGACACTCAGGTGCCACTTTCTGGTGCGTGCTGTGCTGCTGAGACTACCCAGGAGGAGCAGTTGGTGGCAGAGGGTAGTGTAGATGATGAGGTCCTTGACCCATCGTGGCGTGAGGGACAGGAAGGTGGTGGGAGCAGCTCTGAGGAAGAGATTCCCCGAACGGGCCAAAGAGGGAGAGGGAGGGGGAAGACTGCGGATCCTGTAGCCTCCACTTTGGCACCCGTTAGGAGCATGTCTCTTCCAAAAGCCAAAAAGGGCGCTCCCAAGACTTGCAGTGCCTGGTCCTTTTTTGACACAGTTGCAGATGACATTTGCTATGTCAAATGCAAGGTGTGTCATCATAAAATCAAAAGAGGGAAAAATGTCAGCAACCTCAATACCTCCAACATGTGAACATGTGTGGACCAGGCACGTGGCGGAGTTACAAAAACACACTGAAGACCTAGGCCAACCAACAGCGGCAGCTACCACCACTTCAGCTCGTGTTGCCTCTTCCTCCAGCTCACACACAGCTGGTTCGGCTTCCTCCCAGGATCGCCATGGAAGAACCCCTGGCACTGTTGTCCAGAGACCCACTGTAATTCCACCCACAGCACCACGTTCCCAGTCATCCTCACACTCCCAGCCCAGTCTACAGCCATCGGTAGTACAGGCATGGGAGAAAAGGCGGCCTTTCTCGGCAAACCACCCACGAGCACAGGCTCTGACTGCAGGCATTGCCAAACTTGTCACTGGAAATGCTGTCATTCAGGCTGGTGGAGACTGACAGCTTCCGTGACTTGATGCCATTGGCAGTCCCACAGTACAATGTGCCCAGCCGCTTTTATTTCAGCAGGCAAGCCGTCCCTGCCCTGCACATGCATGTGGAGGGACACAAAACACGCGCTACTGAACGCCGTCAGTAGCAAGGTCCACCTCACCACCGATGCGTGGACCAGTCACCATGGACAGGGGCGATACGTTTCCCTCACTGCCCATTGGGTTAATGTTGTTGAGCCGGGTACAGATCGTGCAAGTGGCGCAGGACGTGTCCTGCCCACTCCAAGGATTGCAGGAATCCAGTCTGTACACATTGACTCCTCCTCTTACACAAGTTCCTCAGAATCATCGCTGCAGGAGCCGTCACAGTCCACCTCCACATGGACCCGTGAACGTTTACCTGTTACGACCGACATGAGCACAGCTGTGGCCAAACGTCAACAGGCCGTCTTGAAATTCATTTCTTTGGGGAATCGAAGCCACACAGCGCAGGAGCTCTGGAATGCCATCAAGCAGGAGAGCGATGTGTAGTTTGTGGCAGCGAATCTCCAGCCAGGCATGGTAGTGTGTGATAATGGCCGAAATCTGGTGGCAGCTCTGGGCCTCGGCAACCTCACTCACATCCCATGTCTGGCACATGTGCTCAACTTGGTCGTGCAGAGTTTTTTGAGGGACTATCCGGATCTTGATCACAAGGTCCGCCTAGAGTGTGCTCACTTGCGGCGTTCCAGCACGGCAAAATCGCGCATTGCGGCTCTGCAGCGCCGATTCCACCTTCCGGAACATTGCATCATATGTCACCTACCTACCAGGTGGAATTCCACGTTACATATGTTGGAGCGGTTGTGTGAGCAGCAGCAAGCAGTAATGGAGTACCAGCTGCATCAGGAGCAAAGAAGTCGCACTCCGCGCCGTTCAGACTTCACAACCACAGAGTGGGCCACTATGAAGGACGTCTGCCAGGTTTTGCGTACCTTCGATTATTCCACGCGGATGGCGAGTGCAGATGATGCACTAGTCAGCATGACTGTCCCCCTTATCTGCCTGCTTGAAAAATCACTGCAAGCGCTAAGGGATGATGTTGTGGAAGAGGTGGAGGATGAGGATTCACCATTTCCATCATCTTCTGGACAGTCAGCGCCACGTGGTTCCTCACAAACGCGTAGGCAGGGGACACTTTGTGAGGAGGAGTCAATGGAGGAGGAAGACATCGTTCCAGAGGAGGGAGTTACACAATTGTCCAGTAGTCAGTATGTACAGCGAGGGTGGGGTGATGACGAGCAGGCAGAGATCACGCCTCAAGCAGGGGACAGCGTTTCTTGGCCAGTTGGCAGTCTGCAGCACATGGTTGATTACATGTTGCAGTGCCTGAGAAACAACCGCCGCATCGCCCACATTCTCAACATGTCTGATTATTGGGTGTTCACCCTCCTCGATCCTCGCTACCGGGACAACGTACAAAGCCTCATCACACCGTTGAACCGGGAGCGTAAAATGCGGGAGTACCAAGACACACTGGTGAATTCCATCATCTTCTCCAGTCCAACGGAGAGAAGTGCTGCTAGTGCTTTACAAAGCAGCTCAGTGCGTCCAGGCAGTGGAGGAGGCTCTGCACAAAGAGGGAGCAGAAGCAGTGCCTCTGCCTAAGGCAAGACCAGTATGGCCCAACTGTGGCACAGTTTTTTGTGCCCGCCACAAATGTCTACACCATCACAGACGGCTCCAGTCAGCAGGAGGCAACGGTTCCGTCAGATGGTGACAGACTACATGTCTTGCCCTCTTGCTGTACTCCCAGACGGCTCTTCCCCTTTCAAGTTTTGGGTCTCTAAGCTGGATACATGGCCAGAGCTAAGCCAGTATGCATTGGAGGTGCTGGCTTGCCCTGCGGCTAGTGTATTATCGGAACGCGTCTTTAGTACTGCAGGTGGTGTACTAACAGACCATCGCATGCGACTATCCTCCGATAACGTTGACCGGCTTACTTTCCTGAAAATGAACCAGGCCTGGATCTCGCAGGAATTTGACACTCCTCTTCCTGATTAAATAATTGGGTGACTGTCTACAGTATCCAGGTCTCCTGTTGTGTTCATCTTTCTACCACCTGAACTGTAATTCCTGGGCTCCAACACCGCCAGTTGAGGCTCAGAAGTGCCGTCTGCACAGTCAAAACATACGACCCAGTGTTATTGGGTGTCAGTAACGTCAGCTGATCCCCAGCTGTGTAGCCGGCAATGTGTCCTGCGACCGCCACGCTGACACAACAACTGAAATGTAAGGGAACCTGTCCCCCCCCAGGCGTTTGTTACTGAAAGAGCCACCTTGTGCAGCAGTAATGCTGCACAAGGAAAAGGTAGCTATTTTTGTTTAGCTCCTTGCACACGCAGAACTTAACACTTATAAAATGTGTCCACTGATACCGTAAAACCATCCCGGAGGTGGGACTTTCCTTTGTAATGTGACGCAGCACACCAGTCATTCCTACCCCCTTAGCGCCGTGCGCCGCCTCCTCCGCGTTGTTTGATTCTGTCCCAGAGCCAGCGCTGTTGTTATCCCTTGGCCAGGCACACTTTGCGGTGCCCGTCTTCTGACATCATTTGGTGTCAGGCTGGCTGCGCCTGTGCGGCCGCGCTGGCAGAGATCCCGCCTCGCAGTGTCTTCTGATTTAATCACACTGCGGGCCTGGGATCCATGGGCATGCGCAGTGCATATCTTCACCTCAGGCTGTCACTCATCTTCCTCCGCCTTCTTCAGACTGTGCGCCGTCAGCTGATCCCTAATAGCATGCCACGGCCGTGACACCGCACAGTCTGAAGAAGCCGGAGGGAGGGGAGTGAGAGGCGAGGATATGCACTGCGCATGGCCACGGATCCCAGGCCCGCGGTGGGATTACATTAGACGACACTGCGAGGCGGGATGTAGGCCAGCGCGGCCGCACAGGCGCAGCCAGCCTGACACCAAATGATGTCAGAAGATGGGCAGTGCTAAGTGAGCCTTGCCAAGGGATAACATAACAGCGCAGGCTCCGGGACAGAATCAAACAACGCTGAGGCGGCGGCGCACGGTGCCAAGGGGGTAGGAATGACGGCTGTGCTGCGTAACATTACAAAGGAAAGTCCCACCTCCGGGACGGTTTAACGGTGTGAGGGGACACATTTTATAAGTGTTTAGTTCTGTGTTTGCAAGGAGCATAATGAAAAGAGCCACCTTTTCCTTTGGCATCCTTTGTGATGCAAAAGCTGACTCTTTCAGCTACAAACGCCTTTTTTGGGGGGGGTTAAAGGTTCCCTTTCGACTTGCTCCAATCAGGCTTCGGCCTAAACGGTGTTCCTCTGCTCCTCCTGCTGTCCCTGGGCTCCAACACCGCTAGTTGTTGCCTGGAAGTGCTGTCCGCACAGTCAACAGTCGCTCCTCCGTTAATGGGGTTCAGTAACGTCAGCTGCTCCCCTGCTGTGTGTGCTGCAATACCTCCTATCTGATCCTCCTGCTGTCCCCCTGGGCTCCAACACCGCCAGTTGGCGCCCGGAAGTGCTAGCTGCACAGAGAAAAACACCCGCCAATGTGTCGGTGGGGGTTCAGTAACGCCAGCTGTTCCCCTGCTGTGAAGCCGGCATCGTGTCCTGAAAACGCCATGCAGACACAAGAACTGAAATTGAAGGGAACCTGTCCCCCCCCCAGGTGTTTGTCTGTATAACAGCCACCTTGTACAGCAGTAATGCTGCATTTGTACAAGGTGGCTCATTAAGTTACTCTCCTTGCACACGCGGAACGCAACACGTCTAAAATGTGTCTCCTGAGACCATTAAACCGTCCCTGAGGTGTGACTTTCCTTTGTAATGACACGCTGCAACCCCCTTGGTAGCGCTGCCCGTCTTCTGACATCATTGTTTGGCTGGCTGCGCCTCTGCGGCCGCCCTGCCAGACACAACGCCCCTCGGTGTCTTATTTATTTTGACTGCGAGGGTGTGATTGACGGGCATGAGCAGTGCATATCTTCGCCTGTCACTCATCTCCTTTCGCCTTCTTCAGACTGTACGGCTTCATGGCCGTGGCATGCGATAAGGGATCAGCTGACGCCGTACAGTCTGTAGCAGGTGTAAGGACACGAGTGAGAGGCGAACATATTTACTGCGCAAGGCCATAAATCCCAGACCCACAGTGTGAATTAAGGAAAAGACACTGCAGGGCTGGAATTCATGGTCAACGCGAACCGCACCGGCCGACATGAAATGATGTCAGAAGGCGGGCAGCGCTAACAGCGCATGGCCAAGTGATAACACGACAGCACAGACTCCTGTACAGCTAATAACGATGCTCAGGAGGCTGCGCCCAGCACCAAGGTGGGATTTTTGACAGCTGTGCTGCGTCTCATTAAGAAGGAAAGTCACGCCTCCAAGACAGTTTGACTGTATAAGGGGCTAAATGTTATACGTGTTTCATTCAGCGTCTGCAAGATTCAAAACTTAAAGAGCAACCTTTGACTTGTGGAGCATTACAGCTGCACAAGGTGTGGCTCTTCTAGTTTGTAACACCTGAGGGGGGGGGTTAAAGGTTACCTTTAAAATTGGTTCAATTAGGCTTCGGCCTACACTCTGCTCCCTCTCCTCCTGCTGACCCTGGGCTCTAACACCGCCAGTTGGCGCCCGGAAGTAATAGCTGCACAGAGAAAAACACCCGCCAATGTGTCAGTGGGATTCAGCAACGCCAGCTGTTCCCCTGCTGTGTAGCCAGCATCGTGTCCTGCAAACGCCACGCAGACACAAAGCTGCCACCAGTGCAGGCTTCGGCCTACACTCTGCTCCCTCTCCTCCTGCTGTCCCTGGGCTCTAACACCGTCAGTTGGTGCACGGAAGTGCTGGCTGCACAGAGAAAAACACCTGCCAATGTGTCAGTGGGGTTCAGCAATGCCAGCTGTTCCCCTGCTGTGTAGCCGGCATCGTGTCCTGCAAATGCCACGCAGACAACAGACCTCCAAATGCCTCCAGTGCAGGCTTCGGACTACACTCTGCTCCCCCTGCTGACCCTTTGCTCCAACCCCACTAGTTGGGGCTCTAAGAAGACAAGCTTGAATAGGTCCCCATCCTGGTTCCAGTACCGTCAGCTGGTTCCGGGCAGAGCCTTTGGCTTAGGTGCCTCCCTCTGGGTATCCGAGTTCCACCAATGTCAGGTGGTCCTTGGTAGTGCTTTCAGGCACGGGTACCTCCTGCTTAGTAACCGGGTTCCAGTAACGTTAGCTGGTCCTCGGTAGTTCCATTGGCTCTTGGACCTTCGGGTAGCCATCCGAGTTCCAGTTCCATCAGCTGTTTCTCGGCATTTTCTCAGCCTTCTTGTACCTTCTGCTACATTTCCAAGTTCAAGACCCTAAAGACGATGACCCGGAAGACCACCCCTAAGATGACGACGACACCAGAGACGACAACCACTGAGATGACGACGACCCCGGAGACGACGACGACGACATGGGAGACCGAGAAGCAGAAGAACAAGAGGCTGCAGAACAAAGAGCAGAAGAACATTAAGCATAACACTAAATATCAGAGCAAAAGATATTATCTAAATTATAAGCAGAAGAAGACTAAGCAGTGTATGGGGGTGAGTCCGTTCCTCCTCGTGGTGCCCCTGGATAAAGCCTGATGCTGCAGGCCAAACTGAACGCGGACAAATGTAACTGTTTTGTGACAGGCAGAACGGAAGGTGTAATCTTCAAACTTTTATAGATAACTACGGGAATGCCTGTCACAAATAAGAATATGATGAAGAAGTTGAATATGAAGAATAATAGTTAAATAAAAAGAATATGAACAATGTAACAAAAAAAAATTATAGGTAGAAGATGAAGAAGAAGATGAATAAGGTGAAGAAGAACTTTATGTCAAAGATGCTGATGATGATGAAGAAGAAAGTGTGGGAGAAGTAAAAAAGAGGGTGAAGGGCGTGGAAGTAGTGAAACATCAATATCTGACAAAATAAAAAAAATCTTAACATAGTCAATATCTTTGTAACTCCGAACGTCTTAAAAAAAATAAAAATTCCTGCTATTCTATTTGATTGGGCTAAACCTCTATGCCTTTAATGTCTCCGCCACCTCCCCCAATACATCCTACATTATTCTTAGTTGTTTTCCTTCATGTAGAATGAACCTACAAGGAAAGAAAGGGTTTATTTTAATTCCGATATTTTCGTCCCATTGACTTGCATTGGTATCGGCGAGATCCGATATTTTGCCGGTATCGGCCGATACTTTCCGATATCGGAAGGTATCGCTCAACACTACACATGAGTCAACAGTGTGATACAGCAGCAAAAAAAGCAAACAGTTCTAGGATGTATTAAGAGAAGCATAGAGTGTAGATCATGTTAAGTAATTATCCCTCTTTACTCCTCCTTGATAGACATGCACAAACTGGAGCAAGTTCAGAGAAGAGCTAACAGGATGGTGAGCAGATTCAAATGCATGTCCTACAAGGAACAGTTAAAGGACAGAAAGTTTTGCAGTGCGCAGGCACCGGGCCTCTCTGACCATTCCCGGCTGCGCACTGCAGTACTTTGCTCTGCCCTCAACAGGGCAGAGAAAGTAAGCCTGCGCAGGAGCCACGACAGGAAGCAAAGAAGAGGACGTCATCGTATGAAGATGGGAGGCACCGGACCCGGACCAGACCACACCGGGACGGCCCCTGGGTGAGAATAATCTAATTTGTTTTTCTTATCTTTCAGATTACATCGGGGGCTTATCTACAGCATTATAGAATGCTGTAGATAAGCCCCTGATCTTGGTGGCCGCAGCTTATAGGCCAAAAATGGGGTGAGATTCCCTTTAATAGCAGTCTATAAATATCTAGGGATGTCAGAGTGATCATCATTCTCATTTGAACATGGAAACACGAGAAGCAATGGAATGAAACTGAAAGGGAGAAGATACAGATTAGAAAAAAACCTTTTTGACAGTAAGGGAGATCAAGGAGTGGAACAGGCTGCCAAGAGAGGTGGCGAGTTCTCCTTCAATGGAAGTCTCCAAACAAAGGCTGGACAGACATCTGTCTGAGATGATTTAGTGAATCTTGCATTGAGCAGGGGGTTGGACATGATGACCCTAGAGGCCCATTCCAACTCTAATAGTCTATGATGTCAGTTGGCACATGTGTAGTATGGGACTTTGCTTCGCCCTTAGTAGGACAGAACACAGAGCGCCTGCACTTCAACAAGATGAAGCTGCAGTGATTGCAACAATACACATGGGGTTGTCTGGGTCACTTGAATCCTGGGCGATATGGTTTTCCTCTTCATGTTGTTTTGATTTTCTATTGCTGGTACAGGGCAACACACCTAGCACAATTACACCCACTCAGCCTTTATTGCTATAGCAAACCAATGGTTTTATGACATACTTATTGTGGATTTCTTTCCATATTAGGGGGGCGCAATACTATGCTTTATTAGTGTATTTGACAATTTTATATTATTGTTGTTAATACAGTGAGGGACTGAACTTCATGATCTCTTCCACATTATATTGTATATCTAGTTACATTCTCCTTTTATTATTGATGTACTATCCCAATTTCAGCACCATTGTATATTATAGGTGATATATTATGTACTGTGTCTTATAGCCTTTGTGAGGGATGTGTATTCGTTTTGCATATAATAACTATTACTGCCAGGATAATATACTATACTGTTTGCATTTAATGTATGGTGTGCGCTTTTGGGTGTATATTTTATACATTGCTGCTAAATGTGATTATATCAGATCATGATACGTGATGAATTCGCACTTGGCCTGATGTCACTATTACGTCAAACGTGTCAAGGAATATGGTCTCCCCACTTTCACCAACATGATGCTCTGCACCCCCTTTGGACGCGCAAGGTCAGCTTGGTACCATTTTACACAGATGCCCCCTGTCCACATGGGCCCAGGGAGGCACGAGGAGTGACAGGATGTGGCCAACGCAGTCCCTGACGTGGCACCACACTCGCTCGGTACCCTGACAGGCTGAGAGTCTACTTTCACCAGCATCAGTGAAAGAGCGCACTGCCAGCCCATTATTACTGCCACCAGCTCCTTCGTTAGATATAAGTCCAGTCCATTAACGGGATTATATTGGGTCACAAACCAGCCCTGGTAGCAAGGAAAGTTAAACCGAAAAACGGACCTGTGGATTCGTGGATCAAGATAAAAGAGCAGTCCAAGGTTTATTCAATCACCTTAAGAGCACACTAGACAATACACTATATACATGATGGTTGTTCAGATACAATGGTCAGATATGCAAATACAATAGTGGCAGGACAAAAGAAATAAGCAGATGGATCATGTCAATTACCGAGTTGATGTAGGACCACGCGTGCGCGGAGGGTCATCAATGAGTGGAACAGGCTGCCATGAGAGGTGGCGAGTTCTCCTTCAATGGAAGTCTTCAAACAGAGGCTGGACAATCTGTCTGAGATGGTTTAGTGAATCCTGCATTGAGCAGTAGGTTGGACATAATGACACTTGAGGTCCCTCCCAACTTTAACATTCTATGAAAATCTGTCAGATTTTAGACATGCGCATCAATATTGATATCTTTCTTTTCTGTGATGTTTACTATTGATACATGATGGCACACCCTGTGGTCATATATAGTGTGTGCACCCATTTTCTACATGTTATACGCTTCAACAAGAGAACAGCAATTGCACAAATTGAGCAGGCTCTAAGAAAAGAAAGAAAAAAAATAGATGCCCACTGAACTGAACCGTATGCCAAAACTATAAAAGGCATTTTGTTTATATCCTTCAATTCATACTCCACACAGTTAGATACTGGCCTTTATATTTAGTGCTAATTTTTACGGTCTTTGATAAGATTCTCTGGTGGTCTTTTTGTTGCTATGCATTATTACTGTGTGAGCAATGTCTGCATGGTACGGACCATAAAAATGAACACTAAATAAAAAGGCCCATATCTCTGCAACCAAATGGAGAATTTAAAAAACTAAAAACACAATACACAGGTGTACAGCTGAAATAAAAAGAGCAAAAACTGTTCACTTTTTATCTGGCGATAGGCCCTCCTTAACTCCTTCATGACATGCGCTGTACAAGTATGGTGCATGTCAAGTCTCTTCCTTTGATGTGGGCTCCGGCGCTGAGGCCATATCTTTTCCAGCACGTCAGCTGATGAAATCAGCTGACATGTGCCCCCCCCCCCAACAGCAGCGGGTGGAATCGCGAACCACTCGCGGCTGTTGACCTGTTAAATGCTGTTATCAATCTCTGACAGCGGCATTGACCACGATTACGCCAGAAGAGTGTCACTAATCCCACTCATCGGCGCCCGTGTCACATGACTGCGGGTCCCCGATGGGTTGGCATGACAACCTGGGGTTTGCAGCAGACCCTTATGGTTGTCATAACTGGATAGCTATGAGCGCCACCCAGCGGTCGTCGCTCATAGCAAGTGAGCATTTCTGATACAGAGCAGGGCTGCAGCACAAGCAATCGGATGATCGCAGCTTCTAGTCTCCCATGGACACTATTGAAGCAAGTGTAAGGTGAAAAAAAAAAGTATGAAAAATAAATTAAAAAAAATATATAAAAGTGTTTAAAATTATCCCCATTCAAAATAAAACAATTGCAAAAAAATTAAAAATACACATTTGGTATCGCCGCATTCAGAATCACCTTATTAATACATAAAATAATTAATCTGATCGGTAAACGGAGTAACAAGAAAATAGATATTAGACCTACCGGTAGTTATGTTTCCAGGAGTCCATCCTGACAGCACCCTTTTATATAAAGATTGAAGGTCTCAGCGGACACTAGGGCGCACGTCCAAAACCAGGGAGCCCATCCCGGACAGTACCAAGACCACAAAAAACAAAGAGACAGCGCCACAATGGATGGTGAAAAAATAGGAGCTTACATTTATTCTGCCTCCTGTAGCGACGTTTCGGTCAACAGACCTTTATCAAGCGTGCTAGAGGATAGTCAAAGAAAGAGCTTAGTGCAGAAACCTGGACTTTCAAGGTGCTGGGCCTAAGCCCCTTGTTGAATCCTGCCTGAAGGAAATCTAGGACTCTAGGTATGTCCGGGGTACCTGCCACGAAGTCGGACCTGCCACCCTCCAGACAGAACCGTTTCCAAATTTTTAGATAAATTGCTGATGTGACCGGTTTCCTGCTGGCTTGGATAGTGGCTATGACTTGGTCTGATAAGCCCTTAACTTTTAGGATGTCCCTTTCAGGGTTCAGGCTGAGAGGTGGAGCCTCCCTGGGTATGGGTGGCGAATCGGGCCCGGGTGGATGAAATCCTCCCGAGGGGGGAGCTCAATTGGGTTCTCGATTGCCAAGGCTCCTAGCAGAGGGAACCAGCTCTTCCTTGGCCAGTACGGGACGACCATGATGACTCTTACCCGATCCTCCTGGATCTTCCGTAGGATAGCTGGGATGAGCGCCAGAGGTGGAAACGCATATGAGAGAAGTTCTACCCACTTTTGACTCAAGGCATCTATCCCATCCGAAACGTCCGAGGGGGTTCAGAGAATAGAATTTTGAGACCTAAGAGTTTTTTTTCTGTTTGCGAATAGGTCTATTTTGGGGGTTCCCCAACGCCGACATAGTTCCTGGAAGATATCCTGGTTCAGCTCCCACTCGGTTGGGTAGACCCGCTGTCTGCTCAAATAATCTGCTACCACGTTCTGGGACCCTTCCAGGTGTACAGCCATTACGGATAGGACTGTACCTTCTGCCCAGGTGAATATTCTGTCTGCCACGTCCTGAAGTGGCCAATGTCTTGGACCTCCTTGATGCTTCAGGAACAAGATCGTTGTCACATTGTCTGATAATATCCTGATGTGACGATTTGAGAGTGTGGACCGGTTCCGCCTTAGGGCTGCGTCCACCAGAGGATTGACCTCCGTACTGTTCCTGATAGGCTCATGGGTCCGTCCAGTGAGTTCTGACGGCGATCCCATATGGACAGTATCTCTCTTTGCAATGGTCTTGAATGGGACTGTGCTCATCTGACATTTGGTATACATGCCGTCATCAGACCCAGCACCTTCATAGTCCCCCTTATGGAGGTTCGATGTTCCAGCAAATTCATGACTCGGTCGCGCATTGCCTCCCGTTTGTCCTCTGGTAAGTGGGACATTCTGCGTCTGGAGTCTAGTCGTACCCCAAGGAAAATCTTCCTGTGTTCTGGTACCAAGTCTGAATTCTGCCAATTTATGGCCCAGCCCAGGAACTCCATTACCGATATTGTCCGGTTCCTGTGTTCTATCAGCGTCTCTACTGATTTTGCCACCGGGAGAAAGTCATCCAAGTATGGGATAACAGATTCCCTGGTTTCTCAGGAAGGCCACAACCTCTGATACCAGCTTCGTGAATATACGGGGGGGGCCGAAGCGAGCCCAAAGGGGAAGCACTGGAACTGTTAGTGGCAGGTCCGGGTTGGTAGTCTTACTGCAAATCTTAGCAGTTTCTGTGATGAGGGATGTACCGGGATCTGATAGTAGGCACTCTTCAGATCGAGAGTGCACATTACAGCGTCCCTGTCTAAGAGACGAATTGCCGACCAAATTGACTTGTACTGATGCAGGCCAAGTCCCCTGAGAGTAGTTCTCTTCTATGTGGGCTCCCCAGCCGCTGTGGCTTGCATCCGTAGTGATGCTTATACACGGAGATGTTCTCCAAGGCCTTCCTTTCTCGAGATTTTTTGTTATGTTCCACCATGACAGTGAACTTTTTGTATTTAGGGATAATCGCACTTTGTTGTCCAGGGTTACATCCCTGCCGTCCCAAAGTGAGAGGATTTCTTGCTGCAGGGGTCTTGAGTGATATTGACTCCACTGAACGCTGGAAATGCAAGATGTCATTAAGCCCAATACCCGCATGGCCTTTCTTATGGATGTCTGCTTCTGCTTCTGTAATGTTAGGATTTCTTTTTTGAATGATTCTTGCTTGTGATGCGGGAGGTACGTAATGTTCCTGAACTGAGTCTAGGATTACTCCAAGAAATAATTTTCTTGTTTCGGGTCTGAGGTTTGACTTCTTGAAGTTTATTAGCCATCCTAGACTTCCCAAGAGTGACGTCGTTGTTGTCAAGTTCTGTTCCATCTGTTGTGGAGAGTCTGCTATGAGTAGGATATCGTCCAGATAAGGGACGATGAGTATCCCTTTTTCACTCAAGAAAGCCATCACCTCTGCTATGAGTTTGGTGAATATTCTGGGAGCAGACGAGAGGCCGAATGGCAGACACGTGAACTGATAATGTAGAATCTGACCCTGGTCTTTTATGGCGAATCTGAGATACTGTTGGTGTGAGGCGAAGATGGGAACCTGGTAATAGGCACTTTTTAGATCAAATGTGCTCATTACTTATTCTTTCTGGATCAGAGGTATTACAGATTTGAGGGATTCCATTTTGAACTGCTTGTAAGCAACTGACAGATTTAAAGGTTTCAAGTTTATAATCGTACGGTATTCTCCGCTTGTTTTTTTTTTATGGAGAACAGACTCGAATAGTGTCCTCTGAACCTCTGGGCATGGGGTACCGGAATGATGGCTTTTATTTGGATAAGTTCTTGAATATCCTTTAGAAGTCTGTGATGAACCGATAATGACTGGGTCTGAGTTAGACAAAAGCTTTTGGGAGGTGTTTGGCTGAATTCTATTTTGTGCCCCCGTTCTATCAAACTTAATATCCATGAGTTTTGAGTGATGTTTTGCCAACCATGTAGGAAGTACTGAAGCCTTCCACCCACTAAGTTGGCGTCATTGTTTGTTAGTTCTTGATTTCTGGTCCTGAAAGGTACCCCCTGCCTCTAACCCCCTTTCGGGTAGCTCCATCTTCCGCCTTTCCCTTTATAGTCTTGCCTGGGATGGGATCGAGTCCTACGAAAGGACGGCGTGTTTTTTGTTTTTTCTTTAGGAAAACCCTTTTTCTTATCTGCTGCTTTTTCAAGCAATTCGTCCAATACTGGACCGAAGACATGCAGGCCAGAGAAGGGTATTGAACACAGTTTGTTTTTTGACTGCGTATCACCTGACCATGATCTGAGCCATAGAGCTCTTCTTGCTGCATTAGATAAAGCGTTCTCGCAGCGAACCGCACCGATTCTGCTGAAGCATCGGCCATAAAGTCTGTTGCCATCCTCAGGAGTGGTAAAGACTTCAGGATTTCATCTCTGGGAGTTTTATTGTTAATCTGGGTTTCTAGTTTTTCTACCCACAGCGACATTGATCTGGCAACTGAGGTGGCCGCAATATTTGTCTTCATGATGGCGGCTGAAGCTTCCCAGGCCTTTTTGAGGAGATCTTCTGATCTTTTGTCCATAGGGTCTTTGAGACCCGAGGAATCCTCAAATGGAATGGCGGTCTTTTTTGAGACTTTGGCTACAGGTATATTCACTTTAGGAACGGATTCTCAAACTTTGGTCTCATCTGGATCAAAAGGCAGACGATATTTAAAATCTCTTGGGACTACCAATTTCTTTCCTACATCGCCCCATTCTTCCAAGATCATTTCTTGAATATGGTGATTTACGGGAAACATTCTGCGAGCTCTAAGCCCACCAAACATTTCATCTTGGACCGTAAGGGGTTCCGTGGCCTCTTCTACCTTCATGGTATTTCTGACGGCCTGTAGTAATGTATCTGTGTGCTTAGTAGAGAATAGATATCTCTTTCTTTCTTCTGGGAGGATATTTGAAGAGCATTCTCCCTCCATGGAGTCAGATACGGAGTAAGCTGAAAGCTCACCCTCTTCTGAACTAAGATCCTGTTCCCACCTAGGTTTCTTAGGGCGTGGGGATTCGACTGGCATCAGTGCTGATACTGTGGACTGTACTTCCTCTCTGATAATAGTTTTTATACTATCTAGGAAGGAAGTTTGTTCTCCTTTAAGCAGTCCTGCCATACATCTATCACACACTTTCTTCGTATGCCCCTCTGGTAGTCTATTAGAGCATAGAGGGCATTGACTAGTCTTGCGCTTTTGGGCTGTTGCTGGACACTTGGACGCCTCCTTATCCTGAAATAGATACGGAGAAGCCCTATAAGCTTGTGTGTGGTTTGTAAATGTGAGACAAACCCCTTATGTATAACTTACATGATCAGGGGCGAGCTCTGAGGACTGGATCTCTGGACGATTTGCACCCTCCATCTCTCTAGGACTAGTGTGCTGTCAGATGTTTGCGGTCAAATAGGTTATCTTACCTGTCTTCAAATCATCTGACTCGTCCTCCTTCCGAGCTCAGCTGCAGGTGATCACTGCGGGTTCCTGGAACACCCACTAACATGGGCGGGAATTCTCATCCCCCGGCTGCATGGCACAGCCCGAGGCTGTCTTTTGGCGTCCCCGAGGCCACGAGGTCCAGGCTGCCCAGGAACGCCACCGGAAGTCAGCGCCATAGCTGATGAGGGGCGCTTGATGCAGCGCGCTCGGAGACGCGGCGCGCCCCGATGACGCAGCACGCCCTGACGACGTAGCGCGACAGATGTACTACCCGCAGGGAAAGGCGGCGCGCTCACTGGCGCGCTTAGGAACGATCACCGCCGGTATCCGGGTGCAGCTAGAGGCGCAGAGCCCTCTGGAGAGGGATGCGCCGAAGACGGGAACACAGAGCTCAACCAGAGGAGTTACCATGCTCCGCTTGCTCAGAGCCCTCGGTAGAGGGATGAGGCCGCTCCGGGTGCCCTGCTCGACCGGCTATGGGAATCTTCAGCACGGTAAGCCGTGCCAACGCTCCTCTGCGTCTGTCCCTGATAGGGACAGGAAAAACACTGAGGGGTGGAGGTGGGGAGGGGTTATTTAACCTCTTCTGTGTTTCCTGTCCCTATCAAGGATAAGAAGGACAACCTCCTGGTGGTGCTGTCAGGAGGGACGTCCTGGAAAACAACTTAGATTATACTCACCCAGGGGCGGTCCCAGTTCAGTTCGGGTCCGATGGGTGTCGCAGGTCCAGGACCTCCCATCTTCATAGGATGATGTCCTCTTCCTTGCTTCTGTTGCGGCTCCTGGGCAGGCATACTGATTTGCCCTGTTGAGGGCAGCGTAAAGTACTGCAGTGTGCAGGCGCCGGGCCTCTCTGACCTTTCTCAGCGTCTGCGCACTGCAGTACTTTACTCTGCCCTCAACAGGGCAAATCAGTACGCCTGCGCAGGAGCTGCAACACAAGCAAGGAGGATGACAACATCGTATGAAGATGGGAGGCGCCGGACCCGGACCGGTACCTCCCTTGGGTGAGTATAATCTAACTTGTTTTTCTTATCTTTCAGGTTACATCGGGGGGCTTATCTACAGCATTACAGAGTCTGTATATATTTTGATGGAGTCTTTATAAAATGCACCGACTCTGAAAATATATAAATAAATTGGGTACAGTAGTTCAAAGTAGTTCAGTGCTGTAAATGTTTTCATAAGAATTTGGGAGTTCTGAAATGTCCTATAAAGGTCTGGTCTGTTCCTGATCTGAGGCTCTAGGCTTTTAGTTGAAATTAATCTGTGCTGCACTTTATCTATGTAGGAGTGGTGGAGGTGATGTTCTACTCATTAACACCCCAAATGGTTAAATGCAGTTACATATATTTTATATTGATGTGTGTTATCTGAGAGTAAAACCCCCTGGGGCTGCAGTCTGGTCTAGATAGGGTTACCTGTAACGGCCGACGCAGATAAGGGGAGGGAGCTAAAGTTAGTGCCAGTTTCAGGAAGTTTCAGGAGCAGCTGACGGGGCAGTGGGGGTGAGTAGTGAGAAGCGGCAGCAGTTGCAGGAAATAGGCTGCTAGGGACAATGTGGGCCTAACAGTCTGAGTAGTGTATTGCCAAGGTACCCTTCTGTCTCCTAGCCTGGGAAACTCAGAATGGACGTCGGAACCTTTAAGCGCACTTCAGCATCTGAACCTACAGGGAAAGATGGACTCAAACTGTAAAAGAATTCCAGAAGTGGAAAACCTGGAGCCAATGGAGGCCTGCGGGCAAGAAGTAAATGTGTTGTACCCCACACACCGAGGCACCCCGGAATGGGGACACGAGTTGACTGTAGGATGCAAGAGAAGCAGCTCACCCAAGACTACCTCGCTTGGGCACTTTACATGTGCATGCTCAGTAGTGAGTCAGTGCTGTGGAGTTGGAGTCATTGAAATTGAGAATTCAATTACAGACTGCTAGTGACACGGTGGTCCAGTGAAACGGCATCGCTCTATGCAAGTGTATCGTGAGAGGCTGCGCCTATTAGAAGGGCCCTGGCCAGGAGTATGTATAATGCATATATACCCACCGGCCCCATCTCAGAAAGCTTTGAATGTACCCGCAGTGAACCATGTGCACTGAGGGAACTTATAAGTCTTCAGTCACACAGAGTGACTACAGACGTATCTATATAAGCTCTCGTGGAGGGACGCACAACAAAAAGCACAGTTATCTCGTTGGCATGACCAGGTTTACTTATGACAATGTGGTCATTTCACTGCATGGATGGGATGCAACGAGGACTATGGCTTTTGGGTAAAGTCCCAGTAGGCGATTTATCAAAAAGTGCTTTCACCACCAGGCCCAGTTTGGCATTAATGTCCACTTTTTTTTTTTCTTCATTTAAAGGGAACCTGTCACCCCCAAAATGGAAGTTGAGCTAAGCCCACCGGCATCAGGGGCTTATCTACAGCATTCTGGAATGCTGTAGATAAGCCCCCGATGTATCCTGAAAGATGAGAAAAAGAGGTTAGATTATACTCACCTGGGCGGGCGGTCTGGTCCGATGGGCGTCGCGGTCCGGTCCGGGGCCTCCCATCTTCTTACGATCACGTCCTCTTCTTGTCTTCATGCCGAAGCTCTGGCGCAGGCGTACTTTGTCTGCCCTGTTGAGGACAGAGCAAAGTACTGCAGTGGGCAGGTGCCGGGAAAGGTCAGAGAGGCCCGGAGCCTGCGCACTACATTACTTTGCTCTGCCCTCAACAGGACAAAGTACTCCTGCGTGGGAGCCGCAGCGTGAAGACAAGAAGAGGAAATCATCCTATGAAGATGGGAGACCCCGGACCGGACCGTGACGTCCATCGGACAGGACCGCAGTGGGACCGCCCCTGGGTGAGTATAATATAACCTCTTTTTCTCATCTTTCAGGATACATCGGAGCTTATCTACAGCATTCCAGAATGCTGTAGTTAAGCCCCTGATGCCGGTGGGCTTAGCTCAACTTACATTTTTGGGGTGACAGGTTCCCTTTAAATTGTCACATTCTAGAAACCATAACTATGTTGCTGTATGAGGGCTTGTTTTCCCAACTTATCAACTCTTCAGTTGAAGAAAGAGAGAAAAAAAATAGAAATGAGATCTTGACATTTAAAATGTTAATTAGTGATGAGCGAGTATACTCGTTGCTCGGGATTTCCCGAGCATGCTCAGGTGGTCTCCGAGTATTTGTAAGTGCACGGAGATTTAGTTTTCGTCCCAGCAGCTGCATGATTTACAGCTGATAGACAGCTTGAATACATGTGGGGATTCCCTAGCAACCAGGCAACCCCCACATGTGTTCAGGCTGGCTAGCAGCCGTAAATCATGCAGCTGCTTCAACAAAAACTAAATCTCAGAGCAGTTACAAATACTCGGAGACCACCCGAGCATGCTTGGGAAAACCCGAGCAACGAGTACACTCGCTTATCACTAATGTTAATCTTTTTATTTGCTAGTAACAAGATAAAGCAGTGAGCTAACCTGTGTGGTGCACGGGAAAGTCCTCTGTAGGGATACAAGTAGATCCACGTAGAAGCCAGCACTCGCAGTATTCCATAAAAAATGGAAGTTTAATGTTCAGATTGAAACCATGAGTGGAAAAGACGCACGGGTCAGAAATGAGTTGCCTGATAGTCGTGCGTGCGTGCGTATTATTCTCACTTGTACTAATTTCGGGTGCAGACGTTTTGATCAAGTACTCCAATATTCTGAGATATGCAATTCCTGCAGTGCTTTTCTGCGCATCCTCAGTGCAGGATAACTAAAGATACTGTATAGTGCAGGTTGATACAATTACAGCGATAACGAATGTGCAACTTAACGTTTTACTACTTTTCACACAAAAAAAAATCACTTTTGGGATAAAAAAAAGGCATATTCTGCGAGTTTTACGATAAATTTCTTTTCTGCTTGCAGGGCTATATGAGGGGTTGTTTTGTGTAACAAGCTGTGTTTTTCATTGGTAACATTTTGGGGGTCCTTACGAGTCGCCCACCAGGGCAGTAGGGTACACGCTACCGGGTCCAGTATTCACAGTGGGATGTCACAGTGGCGACCCCGGTCTGTGACCCTGGGCGCCCATGTAAAAGGGAAATTGAATAAAGTTTATGTTCGTGATGCCACCTGTGGTATTCGGTCAGTGAGGACCGACGCTGCTTTAAGGGGTCCTCTGGGGTGATGTTATGGCAGCTAGATGGTATAACTTCCCACAGGTGAAGTGTATTCCCTGGGATCCCAATGTGTAGATGGACGATGGTGAATGGCGCAGTAAGGAACGAGGACAAACGTTTGCAGTCTCTTTACCTGGTTTACTGAAGACTTCAGGCAGCCACAGTCCAGGGCACCAGATCACAGGACAGGCAGGGTCCAGCTGGCTTGGAAGCGAATTCAGAGTGCCCTTTACCAGGTGGAGTTAAAAGCCTTCCTCATAGAACGGTGGTGTTGTAGTCCCTTAGGCCATTAACCCCTATTATCAGGCGCATCGCCAACACATGCCATAATCGGCATGCGCCAACGATGTGCCGTCATTCAGTGACGGAGCCTCGGACGCGGGCTGCAGAGTCTGAGGCTCCGTCACCGCTAACACAGATGAATCATCTGCGCTAGCGGTATAGCATAATGTGATGTCGTGTATGCTATAGCGTTAACACAGCCCGTCAACGCTATGCGTTGAACGGGCTGCTTTAATGCAATGTGAACCTGGCTTTACTGCCCATGGCTTCTGATAAGGTCTTCACTGTTCTCTCTGTCCTCCATAAAGGTGGGACATAAATCCGTATGACAGGTGACTTGAGCCTTTTTACAGGGTCTCTATCATGACCCGGGCTCTATGTGTCACTGTGCCTCCTGGGTATTAGGGCGGACAGGAGATGTGTAATCCAGCTGTCCTGCCGGATTCTGCTGTCAGTCTTAGAGTCCCTCACAACCTCGGTGTTCCGGCTACTGGTAATCTGCGCCAGCCAGGGAGGTAGCTAATTCACTTCTCTGCTCCACTGGTGTCCTTTCTCTTGTGTTTTGCTCTCCCACATGCTCAGTACAATCTGTTCAGCTTTCGGTATCTCTGTCCAGGAGCTGCAGCACTTTCTTGTGGCTGCACGGCTCCTCATACGTTCTTCCTGCCTCAGACTGCTTCAATCTGCTCTCCGGCACTATCTGACTAACTTTCCCTCCAAACCACAATATATCTCTATATGCAGAGGAGTCACCTAGAAATAGGATGAAAAGCTACCCCTTGTGGCCTGGAGTGTGAACATGTTGCATGTTTGTGTTACCTGGTGAGCGTTATCCTTCATCGCTTCAAAGTGTGACATCACTCTCCCCGTGAGGAAAGCAATGCCACTGTGACGACCAGGACCTTGGAACGTCACACTTACATCTTTTGGATCATTCCCGATGTTATTTTATATGAGGTGGCATGAACAAAAATTCCAATTCTGGCGTAGTATTTATTCTTTAATTGTGAAGCTCATTGTAAAAGGAAAAATAATTTTGCTGGTTGTCACAGTGTATGCAATCATGAGATTGTAGGCTACAGTCCCCTGGGAATAACAAAGGCTTATATGTCAGTGACTGACTGCAGCAGACCCCTTGTCCACAGTATAACCTGGATCTACTATACATGTATTTCATATCACGTGGCTATGACATAAAATTATGAGAAGAGAAGATGTCTTTAAACAGCCCATACACAAGATATACTCATCAGCGGTCAGCTACTACAGGTGACCGCCATATAATACAGGATCTCAGAACCAGAAACCATATTACCGAATACCAGTCCGAAGCCTATTAGGACTGTTTCAGGCAATAGCCATTGGACCTCCTACATAGCATATATACAGAAAACATGGAGCATATAATCTACAGATAGATTATGCAAAACATATTTTTTTAATATAGGAGGAAGCCGATGCGAAACGTGCTTTGGGGCGAGTGTGGTACTGCACACATGGATACGAGCCATTAATGGTAGAATTCGTCTCACCTCTACTGGGGATACTACTTAGATCATTACTGACTTGAGAATACATACCTTGAACTGTTTTCCTTGTGTGGTGTTATGAATCAGTTGTATCTTTCTAATCAAATGCACTGTCACTTTATTTAGGTATCAATTTGGATAATAGGCTCATTGCCATTACCTGCGCTTGTGGAGCTACACTACAATTTTGTGCACCTGTGATCTGAAATTAATCTCTGTTATTGATACAGTTTTGTTACTTATGTATTGCTTTGTATACTATTAAATATTTATTTAAAAAAAAAATATTTTGCATAATCTCCCTATGGATTATATGCTCCACGTGTTTCTGTATATATACAGGTGACCACCATAAAGTTGCACAGCCGACCCCTCCTCCTCCCATGAATAAGGCCTGAATGTAAGCCCACCTTATTACTACTGGAGATGCTCTCAGTAAATCATTAGTTTTGCAGAGCAAACAAATCTGGCTCAGTCAATCTAGGTTTGCTTCTAATACACTAGGCGCCCTCTTCTTTTCCTCCTAATGTCTACAAGCATCATAACACAATGCTTTTATACTCACTTAAGGTTTTTGTCTTGATTTTTGAAGCAAGAGATGTTTGCAGCTTTAAAGCCTTCAGAGACCCATTGAGTTTTTCTCGCATCCGTTCCTTTACAGACTGTAGCGTAGAAATGGAGGAGCTGGAAGTAACATCCATTCTGCCGAAGCTGCATCTATTCTGCAGATAAAAAAAGTGTTGGTTTCATGGTTCACAGGGAGGATACCTTTAATCATCCCCACCACTCACACCAATTTGTCATGAAACGGGGTTGTTTGGTTGCCCCTGGTTCTTTCCGAAGAGGATTTATCTATATCCCACTTCCCAGTTCCGGTTTGTAACTTGCAGTTCTATGGCACCCCCCTTAACATCAGGTCAGTCAGGGTACTGCACCTAGGGTATTTAGTCATCAGAAAGGCTGCCTGCTGTCTATTGGCTATTGGGCACGCTGCAGCAAGGGCGATAGAACTACTCCCATTGAGGCGGGAACAATAATTATAAACGCCGCCAGTCGTTACAGAGCCTCCCAATCACACAGGACAAATTCTGCTGCCACCAGTTCTGATTTCTTAACTATTAACGGGTCCGGAGCCAACCCAGATTAGTAGCGTAATTCACTTCAGAGGACGTGACCATACATTATAGAGCAAGGAGAAACAAGCTAGTAACTTTATATTTTACTCCAAAAAAGGTAGGCAGCGTTTACAGAGGTATAAAAAGATATTATAAAGATGACAAATATCATATGTACACTACAATTACAAATAAAATGGGATGAAAGTTGAAAACACTTACATTTCATTATGTCATATAATCTTATGACTCACCGTGTGCTGTGGGGGGGGGGGGGGGGGGAAATGACGAGCATATGTCCAGTTGCATCACCCATGTCTCTCAGCAGGACCCCGGACAAAGACACGTGAAGACTGCTGCTTCCCTCACTTATTTCCTAGCCTAAAACCCAGGCACTCCCCCTGTGGTGACCTCACTTAGAGGCTGAAACCTCCCCTTTACTTAGGGTCATAGAAACCATTTTTATGCCTAGCTCGCTGTAGGAATCTTGCATACGAAAGTCACACTGATCAGGATGTGCCCCACATCAGGGGGATTCTTTAATTGTAAACACAGTGTAATTACATGACCCGCTTACGGAGAAACCTGCTCTTTGCACTTGTTGGGTTTAGCTTCTAGCGATTTCAGGGAGTTATAGATCCATCGATGGACATCCGGAATACATAATTCTTATATTTCTAGGCCTGATCGGTGCCAAAAGACATAACCTTCAGAGAACAATAGAATCTCATGCTTTCTGTATACAGCCCTGCCAGTATACAGGACCACAGAGGGGAATGGCCCCATATACAGCCCTGACAGCACACAAAAGCACAGAGGATAATGGCCCCATATACAGCCCTGACAGCACACAGGATCACAGGGGGTAATGGCTCCATATACAGCCCTGCCAGCACAGAGAGTAATAGCCCCATATACAGCCCTGACAGCACAGAGGGGAATGGCCCCATAAACAGCCCTGACAGCACACAGGACCACAGAGGATAATGACCCCATATACAGCCCTGACAGCACACAAAAGCACAGAGGATAATGGCCCCATATACAGCCCTGACAGCACACAGGATCACAGGGGGTAATGGCCCCATATACAGTCCTGCCAGCACAGAGAGTAATAGCCCCATATACAGCCCTGACAGCACAGAGAGGGTAAAGGCCCCATATACAGCCCTGACAGCACACAGGATCACAGGGGGTAATGGCCCCATATACAGCCCTGACAGCACAGAGAGGGTAAAGGCCCCATATACAGCCCTGACAGCACAGAGGGGAATGGCCCCATAAACAGCCCTGACAGCACACAGGACCACAGAGGGGAATGGCCTCATATACAGCCCTGACAGCACACAGGATCACAGAGGATAATGGCCCCATATACAGCCCTGACAGCACAGAGAGGGTAAAGGCCCCATATACAGCCCTGACAGCACAGAGGGGAATGGCCCCATAAACAGCCCTGACAGCACACAGGACCACAGAGGGGAATGGCCTCATATACAGCCCTGACAGCACACAGGATCACAGAGGATAATGGCCCCATATACAGCCCTGACAGCACACAGGACCACAGAGGATAATGGCCCCATATACAGCCCTGACAGCACACAGGATCACAGAGGATTAGCCGGATTACTTACCGGTAATGCTCTTTTAATGAGTCCATGACAGCACCCACTGGAGAGATAGGGATCCGCCCCAAGGAACAGGAAACCTACAGAGAAATAAAAGGGGCGGTCCCCCTCTCCTCCTCAGTTTAATTTTCAGAGTACCCGGAGGACCGCCAGTATTAGTCAAATATTTACAATATATCTTAAACTTATATACTCCATATAAGTAATTCAAATGAATTTTTAATTTAATAGGGAGGGATGTGACTGGGTGCTGTCATGGACTCATTAAAAGAGCATTACCGGTAAGTAATCCGGCTATTTACCCTTCGCCATGACAGCACCCACTGGAGAGATTTCCAGAGACCAACACCTAGGGGGGGACCACCGTGCTGAGGATAGTCCTGCCAAAGTGTAGGTCAGAATCTGATGAAAGATTAAGTCTGTAGTGATTATAGAAGGTAGAAGGAGCCAACCACGTTGCTGCCTTACATATGTCCTCAATTGGAACGTTTCCCCTTTCGGCCCAGGAAGACGCCATAGCTCTGGTGGAATGTGCCTTAACGCCTTCCGGAGGTTCCTTAATTTTCATGGAGTAGGCCAGCCGGATCGTGTCTCTAATCCATCGGGACAATGTGGCTCTTGTGACTCCATACCCCTTCTTTTTACCCTGGAAGGATATGAACAGAGCCCTACTCTGCCTCCAACTACTAGTTTCTTTCAATATATTGTAAAACTACTCTCCTGACGTCTAGAGTGTGGAATCTTTGTTCTTCAGGAGTGGAGGGGTGTTTAAAGAAAGTAGGAAGATGTATCTCTTGTGACCTATGGAATTTCCCTGCAACTTTAGGGAGATATAAGGGATCTGGTTTTAAAATTAACCTGTCCTGAAATGTTAGCAGGAAAGATGGATCTATGCATAAGGCCTGAATGTCGCTGACTCTTCTAGCCGATGTTAATGCTACTAAGAAGGCTGTTTTTAGCGACAAGTGTTTTAGAGATACTGCATCTATAGGCTCAAACGGAGGTTCTGTTAGAGTCTAGGACTAGGTTTAGATCCCAAGGAGCTACTCTAGGTATGTGGACAGGAGTAACTCGTTCACAGGCCGTAATGAAGCAGGACACCCATTTGTTACCAGCAACATTATGGCCATAGAGGGCACCCAGAGCGGACACCTGGACGTTTAGTGTATTAACCGACAGACCTAACCCTTTCCCTTTCTGTAGAAATTCTAGGATAGATTTTATTGGAACTTCTGATGGGTTTGAACCTGTATGGAACTGAAGAAATTTTTTCCATATTTTGGTATAAATCTTTGTGGTAGATGGTTTCCTGCTAAGCAGGAGTGTATCAATTAGGCCTTTTGAAAACCCTCTGGAATTTAATATCTGCCTTTCAAATTCCAGACCGTCAAGTGGAGGCTGTCCACTTGGGGGTGGAAGAAAGGTCCCTGAGAGAGTAGGTCTGGGATTGAGGGAAGGACCCATGGGTCTGTCACCGACATTGATTGTAGGCACGAGAACCATGGCCTCTTGGGCCAGAATAGTGCTATCAATATTATCCTGGCTTGTTCTTCCCTGATTTTCCGTATTACTTGTGGAAGCTGAATTATCGGAGGGAAGGCATAAGCTAGTTTGAATTGCCAGGGTATCTGAAGAGCATCTAGAATGTCCGGGTGGGCTGCACGGGACCGAGATGCAAAACTTTGCACTTGTCTGTTCAGTTTCGTAGCAAACAGGTCTATCTGGGGCCTGCCCCATAATAATGTAATTTTGTGAAAGATGTGAGGATTTAGACACCATTCTCCTTGATGTAGAGTGTGTCGACTTATAAAGTCTGCCTTTCCTGTTGATTGCTCTCTCCTTTGATGTGGACCGCGGAGAGGGACAACAGATGCTTTTCGGCCAGGATCAAGATATTCTCTGCGGAAGACAGAGCGTCTGATCGAGTACCGCCTTGTTTGTTTAAATAAGCCACCGTCGTAGTGTTGTCTGAACAGACTCTGATGTGATTTCCTCGAAGCTGTGGGAGAAATTGACGCAGTGCATAGTTTACTGCATTCAACTCTTTTAAATTAGATGAATATAAGATTTCTTCCTCATTCCATATTCCTTGGCAGAAGCTATCCCCCATATGTGCGCCCCACCCGTAGGGACTAGCATCAGTAGTCACAGTGTGGGATGGCAATATCACCCAAGGGACACCCTCCGTCAAATTCCTATTATCTAGCCACCACCCCAAGGAAGCTAGGACCTCCTGTGATAACGTTATTTTTTATTCGAGGTGTCCTAGGAATTTTCTCTGTTCCCGAAGGATTTGGTGTTGCAATGTTCGGGTATGGAGTTGTGCCCACTGGACGGCTGGAGTACAGGAAGAAAGGGATCCTAATAGGGACATTCCTTTGCTCAGGGACATTCGAGGTTTATGAATGGCAGCCACTACTTTCCCCTCTATTTTAGATATTTTTTCCCGAGGGAGTAGACATTTTTGTTTTGTGGAATCTAGATGGAACCCCAGAAATATCTGGAGGGAAAGTGGGATAAGTCTGGATTTTTCAGAGTTGATGATCCAGCCCAAGTTTTGTAAAGATGAGACAGTGTCCGCTAAACGTTCAGCACACTGAAGGGACGAATTTCCTACAACTAAAAAATCATCCAAATAGGGGATGATTAGTGTCCTTCTGATGAAGGTAGGCCATCACCTCTAACATTACTTTGGTGAAGATTCTTGGTGCTGTGGAAAGACCAAAGGGCATGGCCGTGTACTGGAAATGATGAATCTTCCCATCGAGTTTTACTGCGACTCTGGAGTATTTTTGATATCTGTTATGGATAGGGAGATGGTAGTAGGCATCTTTTAAATCAATGCCGCCCATCTTACAATTTGGAAAGAGGAGTTTGATGGCAGATCTAATGGATTCCATTTTAAACGTATACCGTATTTTTTGGCATATAAGACGCACTTTTTCCCCCCAAAAAAAGGGGGGAAAATGGGGGGTGCGTCTTATATTCGCAATGCAGGCTTACCGTGGACCGTGGCGGCAGAGGTGCGGCGGCAGAGGTGTGGCGGCAGAGGTGTGGAGATGAGGAGGCGCAGTGAGCGGGGTCCCTTTCCCCAGTGAGGTGATGCAGCAGCCCCGGTAATGCAGCAGAGCCGGGTGAATCCTGTTGTTATCGGTGCGCGCGGCCATCTTCCTGAGGCCGCGCGTTCGCAGATGGAGCTCTGCTGCCCGGGGCTTCAGGAAAATGGCCGCGGGATGCCGCGCGTGCGCACATGGGGATCGCAGCGGCCATTTTCCTGAAGCCCCGGGCAGCAGAGCTCCATCTGCGAACGCGCGGCCTCAGGAAGATGGCGGCGCGCACCGATAACAACAGGATTCACCCGGCCCTGCTGCATTACCGGGGCTGCTGCATCACCTCAGCGGGGAAAGGGACTCCGCTCACTGCGCCTCCTCATCTCCACACCTCTGCCACCACGGTAACAACAGGATTCACCTGGCTCTGCTGCATTACCGGGGCTGCTGCATCACCTCACCGGGGAAAGGGACCCCGCTCACTGCGCCTCCTCATCTCCACACCTCTGCCACCACGGTAACAACAGGATTCACCCGGCTCTGCTGCATTACCGGGGCTGCTGCATCACCTCACCGGGGAAAGGGACCCCGCTCACTGCGCCTCCTCATCTCCACACCTCTGCCACCACGGTAACAACAGGATTCACCCGGCCCTGCTGCATTATCGGGGCTGCTGCATCACCTCACCGGGGAAAGGGACCCCGCTCACTGCGCCTCCTCATCTCCACACCTCTGCCACCACGGTAACAACAGGATTCACCCGGCTCTGCTGCATTACCGGGGCTGCTGCATCACCTCACCGGGGAAAGGGACCCCTCTCACGCCATACCTCTCACTGTGCCTCCTCATCCCAACACCTCTGCTGGTAACCACTGCTGCCACCCTCCCATGGACACCAGGCCGTGGCGTCGCCCACCTAAGCAGGAAGGGACCCTGCTCAGGTGCACGCCGTACCGCCTCACCCCACCTCTGCCGACACCATGCCTCCTGTGACCCTGCTCTGCCACCACCAGCCCACAGGTAAGATACTGTAAATTCGGACAATAAGACGGACCCCCATCTTATAAAAAATCTTTTTTTCTGCAATTTTCACCCCAAATTTGGGGTGCGTCTTATGGTCCGGTGCGTCTTATATGCCGAAAAATACGGGTAATTTTTAATAAACGTATTTAGCTTTCTAAGATTTATAATTGTTCGAAATGAACCATCGGGTTTAGGGATTAAAAATTGTAGTTACTTACCAATAACGGTATTTCTCTGATCCCATGATGGCACCACGGAGAGAGGGGTCCGCCCCCAGGGACAGGAAACCTACAGGTGAAAAAGGGCGTACCTCTCTCCCACATCAGTTGGTTTACAGAGCCTTATACAGAACTTCAGCTGCAACTTAATATTTACACAAATTAAGCTTAACAATTTTAACTTAACAGAGGCACCGTGACTAAACTAATTATCAATATTATTATAATGTGCACACCTGTGTGTGAAAAGGGAGGGAATATACGGGTGCCATCATGGGATCAGAGAAATACCGTTATCGGTAAGTAACTACAATTTTCTCTATCCCCATGATGGCACCACGGAGAGATTTACATAGATTTGTAACTTTTTAGGGAGGGACCACTGCCTCTAGAATCCTTCGACCAAAGGTGAGATCAGAGGAGGTCAAGTCTAAGCGGTAGTGTTTGAAAAATGTAGACTGGGAAGACCAAGTGGCCGCTCTACATATCTGTTGTATTGAAGCGCCAGCTCTTTCCGCCCAGGATGATGCTACTGCTCTGGTCGAGTGCGCTTTTATATTCTCCGGGATGGCCGCCCCGCTGGATGAGTAGGATAAGGCGATGGCATCTCTTATCCACCTCGCTAGCGTAGCTTTTGACGCTTTCTGTCCTTTCCGTGGACCCTGGAAGCAGACAAACAGAGCCCTATCCTTCCTGCACTCCCTAGTGGCTGACAAGTATTGGAGTAGGCACCTTCTAACATCAAGGGTATGTAGTGTTTTTTCTCCCTCATTCTTGGGGTTGGGACAGAATGAGGGCAGGGAGATCTCTTGTGTCCTGTGAAATTGTGATGCGATTTTTGGGAGGTAAGCCGGGTCTGTTTTTAGAATGACTCTGTCCTCGAGAATTTGAGTGAAGGGAGGACACGCGGACAATGCTTGTATGTCACTAACGCGGCGGGCTGAGGTTAGGGCCACTAGGAGTGTTGTTTTTAAAGATAGAATCTTTAAGGGCGCGTCTGCCAGGGGTTCGAAAGGAGATTTGGTTAGCGCATTTAGAACAAGGTTTAGATCCCATGGAGGGGCATTATGCAAAGAAACAGGTCTTGATCTACCCGAGGCTTTGATGAATCTCACGATCCATCGGTTTCTGGCTAAATCATAATTATACAGCGCCCCCAGGGCTGCTACCTGAACCTTTAGTGTACTTGTAGCTAGACCTTTTTCCAACCCCTTTTGCAGGAACTCAAGAATTTTCCCTATTGGGATTTCCCCCCCTGGGTCAGCCCCCAATACAGACATGAATTTTTTCCATACTTTGCCATATATTTTGGTGGTTACGAGTTTCCTACTCTGTAGCAATGTGGACACCAGGTTGGATGAAAACCCTTTGTTGCTTAATAGCTTCCTTTCAAAAGCCAAGCTGTCATATGTAGGCTTTTTACACTGGGGTGACACACTGGGCCCTGGGACAACAGATTTTTTGTGTCTGGTAGAACCCACGGGCTGTCTATGGACATCTTTCTCAGCCAAGAAAACCATATCCTGCGAGGCCAGAATGGAGCTATTATTATCACTGTTGCCCCCTCCTCCCGAATTTTCCTCAAGACTAGGGAAATGAGGGATATTGGAGGGAACGCGTAGGCGAGACGATAGTTCCAGGGAACTGTAAGAGCGTCCAGAGCTACTGGCCCTCCCCGGGGATCGATTGAGCAGAACTTTCTCACTTTCCGGTTTTGATAGTCCGCGAATAGGTCTATTTCTGGCTCTCCCCAACGCCTCACTATTTGGTTGAACACCGACTGTTTCAGCTCCCACTCCCCCTGTTTTAAGCGGGTTCTGCTGAGGAAGTCTGCGGTCTGGTTTTCTGAACCCTTTATGTAAAGGGCTGTTAGGGACTTCAGATTGTGTTCTGCGATATGAAAGATGGATCGGGTTTCTTCCATCAGTGTTTGCGACCTGGTACCCCCTTGGTGGTTTAGGTATGCCACCACTACCTGATTGTCTGAGAAGACTTTTACGTGGTAGGAGCGGAGGAGTTTTAGGAAGTGTGTTAGGGCGAGTTTTACCGCTAGCAGTTCTTTCATGTTCGATGAGGTTAGCTCTTGATTTTTGCTCCAGTTTCCTTGTGCCACCTGACCGTCTACATGAGCACCCCACCCCCAGGGGCTTGCATCCGTCGTTAGGATTTTTTCTATCGGCAGTGCCCAAGGAACCCCCTTGGTAAAATTTATCGGGTCCGCCCACCACTGTAGGGAGTGTATCGTAGTTGGTGATATACTTAGCTGCCCGTCTAAATTTCCTCCCAGACACAGGTTTGAACTTAAAGTCTCCCATTGTAAGTCCCGGGAATGGCACTGTGCCCACTGTACGGCCGGGATACAGGCTGTCATGGAGCCCAGCAGGGACATGGCTTTCCTGAGCGTGGTGACTGGAGATGCTGACAAGTGCACCGCAGCCTGTGTCATTTTTTGAATCTTCCCCTGAGGAAGATGGCACACTTGTGTGGTTGAGTCGAGGACTATCCCTAAGTACTCCTGTACCTGTGATGGGACCACTTTTGATTTGGTAAGGTTCAACAGCCAACCTAGGCTTGACAGAGAAGTCATAACCAAATCCAACTGTTTGCAGTGATGGAATGATGTCCCTGCTACCAGGAGGTCGTCTAGGTAGGGAACTATCAGGACATTCTGTTCCCGTATATGAGCCATCACTTCCGACATTATTTTCGTGAATACCCGGGGTGCGATAGCTAACCCGAATGGGAGGGCCCGAAACTGATAATGTTTCACCTCCCCCTGGATATTCACTGCTAGCCGGAGGTACTTTTGATGATCCTTGTGGATCGGTACATGATAATATGCATCTCGTAGATCTAGAACAGTCATGAAACACCTGGGAAAGAGTATTTTTACGCAAGATTTTGTTGTCTCCATTTTGAAGTGTGGGATCTCGAGAAAACTGTTTAATTTTTTGAGATTTATTATCGTCCTGTATGATCCGTCTGGCTTCTTTCGGAGGAAGAGGGGAGAGTAGAAGCCCATGCCTCTTTCCTGGTGTGGGACTTCCTGTAAGACTCCCTTCTGAACTAGGCCTAGAATTTCTTCCTGGAGAGCCGACTGTTCTTGAGACTGTCTCTGCGGTGTCACCATGAAGAGGTTGATGGGGGGAATGCGGAACTTTAGCTTGAGTCCTTCTCGTACTATGCCTAGTATCCAGGGACTGCTTGAAATTTTTTCCCAGGCTGGAAGAAACCCGGTCAGTCTCCCGCCAACCTGGGGGACACCTTCATTGAGTTTTTTTATTATCGGGAGTGGGTTTGTTGAATAGGAAACCTCTGGTTTTGTTTCTTTTGTCCTCCCATGTTTCTTTGTTCCCTTTCGGAGGTTTTCTCCGCATGAATTTTTTATTCCGAAAGGAACGTCTGTAAGACTGGTTGGAGAAACCAGGGAAAGATTTTTTCTTGTCCTCGGCTTTCTCGAGGATGTCATCTAGCGTTGCGCCGAACAAGAATTCACCCTCACAGGGTATTGAACACAGTCTTGTTTTTGTCTGAAGGTCCCCTGGCCAACATTTTAGCCACAGAGCACGTCTTGCGGCGTTTGAGAAGGCGGCAGCCCTGGCTGCTAGTCTGGCCGAATCTACAGATGCATCCGCCAAAAAAGCTGCTGCACCTTTCATTACGGACACTGATTTTTGAATTGTGTCTCTTGAGACTTTCTCCTTTAATTGGGAATCCAAGTGCTCGAGCCACACCATTAGCGCGCGGGCCGTGCAGGTGGCCGCGACAGCTGGTTTAAGCCCGCCTCCTGCTGCTTCCCAGGAGTTTTTTAGGAAAGTCTCGGCTTTTTTGTCCATCGGGTCTTTTAGGGTACCCATGTCCTCAAAAGGCAGGGCAAACTTTTTTGAGGCCTTTGCTATGGCCACATCTAACTTTGGTGCCTTACTCCAGGATGAGCAGGCTGGGTCATCAAACGGGTACTTCCTTTTGGGGGTCAGGAGAGCTTTTTTGTCTGGCTTTTTCCATTCTCTTTTGATTAGAGAGTGAATTTTCTCATTTACGGGAAATGCTCTTTTCCTTTTTTGTTCCAGACCGCTGAACATTATGTCCTGCGCTGTTCTTTTAGGTCGCTCATCTACTAGCCCCATTGTTGCTCTGACCGCTTTTACCAAAGCGTCTGTTTCCTCGATAGGGAAGCAACTGCGCCCCCCCTCTGATGATACTGAAGAGGTGTCAGAGGCTGATGAATTATTTGAGTCTGATAACTCGCTTTTCGACTCGTCCGCACTAGACTCAGGGAACTCAGGACTTTTTATATGTTTTTTCTTTGCGGTTTTAATGCCTTTAATGGCACTTTCTACCTGGCTTTTTATCAATGACTTTAATTCTGAGGTAAATGATGGGGTTTCCTCCTGAATCGTCTTTTTTATACAGTCGCTGCATAGTCTCTTCTCCCAGGAGGAAGGCAGCTCGTCTGAACATATGGCAAATTCCCTGTGCTTAGTTTTGCCTGTACTTTTTCTCCCCTAGGAAAAAAGAGTAACCCGGTATTAAACTCAGCACTTTCACGTAGATCACTCACCCCCTGTGGATCAGAGATACCGTCTCAGGCCTGGGGACTGTATCCGCTGGAATCGCCGCCGGCCGTGTGGTTTTTGCAGACGCCCGACTGCGTTGAGACTCTGATCGTCCGCTGCTACTGCGCTGTACAGAGGAAGCGTTTCCTTTTCGCTGATGCTGTGAGTGCAGACGCCGCTGCACTTGTGTCTGCTCAGGTAATCGCTGGACAGCTTCCTGCATAACCTGCTCCTCGTTTTCGCTCATAGTGGCCTCCGCACTGTCTGGTGCACTGGAGTTTGAATTTGCCACACTTTCCGTTTGCTGGGCGCTTCTTTTATTGTATTGTGCCGGCGACACCGGAAGTGACGGTCCGCGCATGCGCCCGCCCAACTTCCGGTTCCAGCCTCACATGAGGGAATGTAAACGCTGGGGCACCGGCGCGCGCGCACTAGCGTTCCGTTGCGCACTAACGTTCAGTTGTCGCCGGTAATGGCGTCGGCGAGCGCGCACTAGCGTTCGAGTGCATACCAGCGCTTGCTGTCGGCGCCTGCACCTGACTCGGTGATGGCGCCGGCGTCTCTGCCCACGGGTGTCTCCCCGAACTCAGCTGGGCTTTATGGAAGATAGCCGACGCTACCTCCATGTTATTTGTAGAGCCCTACGGTGACCGCCGTCACCCGCTCCTTCATCCCCCCTCTTTTTTTTTTTTTTTTTGAGGAAGGCAGACTTGTTCCTTTCACTGCCTTCCCTCCACTCACCCATGAGGCCCGCCGACCTCTGTGGTGGTGCTTCAGGCAAGGGAGAAAAAGAGGGGAAAAAACCGCTTGATCCAGCCGTAACAGGGCGCCCCCTGTTATGAAGTCGACTGTACCAGCTCCTGGAATCCCACGAAGATCCTTCAGGTACGTGCTGTAGGTTCCCCGTCAGGGACAGGAAACCAACTGATGTGGGAGAGAGGTACGCCCTTTTTCACCTGTAGGTTTCCTGTCCCTGGGGGCGGACCCCTCTCTCCGTGGTGCCATCATGGGGATAGAGAAAATAATGGAGAGTAGAACCCACTACCCTCTTGTCCCTTTGGTACTTTAACTAAGACATTTGTATTTAAGAGACTTTGGATCTCTAATTCAAGGGCCCTTTGTTGTATTGGTGAACTAAGTACTGTTAAAATAAAAGAATCATGGGGAATTTGGAGGAATTCTACTTTAATTCCTTCATTAATAATATTTAGAACCCAGGAATTTAACGTAATCAATTGCCATTGGGGAAAGAAAAATTTTAACCTACCCCCTACTGGGGTGTCTGGAGTTTTAATATTTATTGTCTCTACGGAAGGGGGGGCCTTTAAACATAGTACCACTTTGTTTTCTCTCTCTTGTGGCCCACCGTGACGGTCTTTCATTTTGTCTTCTTTTGCCGAATGGTCTCCTCCTAAAGGTCTTCCTATAGAAAGGAATTGAGGGATCAGGGAAGGCTTTTTTTCCTTTCTTTTGCTTTTTTGAGGATTTCATACAAAGCTTTTCCAAATAAAAACTCACCCTCACACGGAATAGCACAGATCTTGGCCTTCGACTGTGTATCTCTCTTCCAGCTTTTCATCCACAACGCACGTCTGGCATTATTAACCAGACCTGCTGATTGTGCCGCGAGGCGAAGAGAGTCAGCTGATGCATCAGCCATGAATGCTGCTGCCCCTCTAATTAATGGTATCGCATCTCGCAATTTTTGTCTGGAGACCCCCTGTTCAATCTGCTGATCTAATGATCAATCCAGACAAGCATGGATCTAGCAGGGCATGTACTGGCAATTGTTGGTTTGAATATGCCTGTGGAAGCTTCCCATGCTCTTTTTAATGACGATTCCGCTTTCCGATCCAGAGGATCAGAGAGTAGGCCTGCATCTTCAACTGGAAGAGCTGATTGTTTCGAGGTGGAGGCCACTGCTGCGTCCACTTTAGGAATCTTAGTCCATGTTATTAGCTCATCGTCACTAAAGGGGTACTTCCTTTTGGAGGCTGATGGGAGAAAGCCCCTCTGGTCTTGTTTTTCCCATTCCCTCTTTATCAATGCCTTAACGGCAGGAATTACTGGGAAGGCTCGTCTTTTCCTCTCTGCTAACCCTGCAAACATGATGTCTTGTGCAGTTTGGTCATCTTTTGTATCCTCACAACCTATCGTATTCCTGATGGATTTCACTAGGTTGTCGACCCCATCAAGGGGAAACACCGGATTACGTACCGGTAATGCTCTTTTATAGAGCCACGACAGCACCCACTGAGAGAGGGGATCCGCCCCTAGGAACAGGAAACCCTATGGAGAGATAAAAGGGGCGGTCCCCCTCGCTCCCACAGTTTGGGTTACAGAGATTGCGAGGAACCGCCCACCAGTATTAGTAGGCAATTTATTATCATTTTATCTTAAACTACTAATATTTACAAGAACCAATCACCCTTATCCGTGCTCATATGCAAACTAATATATAAGGGAGGGAAGTGAAGGGGTGCTGTCGTGGCTCTATAAAAGAGCATTACCGGTACGTAATCCGGTGTTTTCTCTTCGCCACGACAGCACCCACTGAGAGACTTTCAGAGACAGTTATTTGGGGGGGATTATCGTGTTAAGAACTGATCTACCGAAACACAGGTCAGTGGAGGCAGATAGATCTAGTCTATAGTGACTATAGAAGGTAGTAGGAGACGACCAGGTTGCGGCCTTACATATGAGTTCTATTGGAACCTCTGCCCGCTCTGCCCAGGATGATGATATCGCCCGGGTGGAATGTGCCTTTACAGTCTCAGGTGGATCTACCCCTTTAGACGAATAGGCCAGGTATATCGCCTCCCGAATCCATCGGGATAATGTGCCTTTGGTAACACCAGCTCCTTTTCTTTGACCCTGGAAGGAAACAAAGAGAGCCCTGCTCTTCCTCCAGGGACTAGTCCTGTCTAGATAGGTTATCACAGCCCTTCTCACATCTAAAGTATGGTACTTTTCTTCCTCCTGATTCGTAGGGTTATTATAGAAGGTAGGAAGAAGGATTTCTTGAGATCTATGGAATTTAGTACACATCTTAGGCAAGTAGGAAGGGTCTGTTTTTAGGACAATCCTATCTGGCAATATTGACATAAATGGAGGATCTACTGATAGCGCCTGTATGTCACTTACCCTTCTTGCCGATACTAAGGCGACAAGAAGAGCAGTCTTGAGGGAGACATATTTAATGTGAGCAGAATCTAGAGGCTCAAACGGATGGTTTGTCAAGGCTTCAAGGACCAGATTAACATCCCAAGGAGGTGAGTTGGGGATATGGACTGGTTCTGCTCTCTGGCAGGCTGAGATGAATCTGGATATCCATCTATCTCCTGCAACGTTGTGACTATATAAAGCCCCTAGCGCTGAAACATGCACTTTTAAGGTGTTAACTGAGAGGCCTAAATCACGTCCTCTTTGGAGAAATTCAAGAATAATAGGGACTGGAATTTCATTTGACAAGGCTGAGGGATAGAGGCTTAAAAATTTTTTCCATACTCTTACATAGATCGATGTAGTGGATCTTTTCCTACTCAGCAATAGGGTATCGATTAGTTTATCAGAGAAGCCCCTTAGTTTTAACAGCTGCCTCTCAAATCCCAGGCTGTCAACCGCAGACCCTTCACATGAGGGTGGTTGAAGGGCCCCTGGGAAAGCAGATCTTGATTCTCTGGGAGAATCCATGGATCCGAGATGGACATGGCTCTGAGCAGGGAAAACCATGGTCTCTTTGGCCAGAATGGAGCGATCAATATCACACTCGCTCTGTCCTCTCTTATCTTCCTGATGACTGTTGGAAGAAGAACCATCGGGGGAAAGGCATATGCCTTCTGAAATGTCCATGGAATCTGGAGGGCGTCGAGAACATCGGGGTTGTCTGTTCGAAACATTGAGGCGAATGTTTTTACTTGCCTGTTGTCTCTTGTGGCAAAGAGATCTATGTCGGGTATACCCCATTTTATAGTTATCATACTGAATATCCGACGATTTAACACCCACTCCCCCTGATGGAGGGTATGACGACTGAGAAAGTCTGCTTTCGCGTTGTCTATCCCTCGGACATGAAGTGCTGATAAGGACAGAAGATGATTTTCGGCTATAGTCAAGATGTTTTCGGCTATAGACATGAGAGTGCCTGATCTCGTTCCGCCTTGATGGTTGACGTAAGCCACTGATGTCATGTTGTCTGAGAGAACCCTGGTATGTGTTCCGTGCAACTGTGGGAGGAATTCACATAGGGCATGATAGATGGCTTTTAGTTCTTTTTTATTTGATGAGTCGTCTAATTCCGAAACCGACCACAGCCCCTGGACAACCTGGTTCCCCAAGTGTGCCCCCCAACCATGAGGGCTGGCATCCGTAAATATTATGTTTGAGGGTTTAACCTCCCAGGGAACCCCGATAATTAGATGATCTGGTTGTAACCACCAGGTTAGAGATTGGATTACGTCACTAGAAAGGGAAATTTTACCGTCTAATCGGCCATGTAATTTTATCTCCTCATTTAAAATTGCATACTGTAAGCACCTCGAGTGGAACTGGGCCCATGGAACCGCTGGTATACATGACGTGAAGGAGCCAAGTAAGGACATACCCTCCCGAAGGGAAATTATAGGTTTATCTAGTATAGACTGAACTTTATTCCTCACCGTCATCTGTTTAGATTCTGGGAGAAAACACCTTTGAGTTATAGAGTCTAATATGATCCCCAAAAATACCTGTCGAGTCGTTGGGATTAACCTAGATTTTTCCCAATTTATTATCCATCCTAAGTTCTGCAAGGATGAAATCATGTGACTTAATCTTTGTTGACATTGTGAGGGGGATTTTCCTACTACTAGAAGGTCGTCTAGGTATGGGATTATGAGGGTGTCTTTTAATCTTAGAAATGACATGACCTCTGACATTAGTTTAGTGAATACCCTTGGAGCAATTGACAGTCCAAAGGGCATTGCTGTGTACTGAAAGTGCCGTATATATCCTTTTATGACAACCGCCACGCGGAGATATTGTTGATGTTTTTTAAAGATTGGGAGATGGTAATACGCATCTTTCAAGTCCAGAACCGTCATGAAGCAATGGGGAAACAGGAGTTTTATGGTGGAACGGATAGACTCCATTTTAAAGGTTTGATTCTCTAAGAAGGTGTTTAATTTTTTAAGGTTTATAATGGTTCTAAATGATCCATCCGGTTTTGGTATTAGAAATAACGGGGAGTAAAACCCTTTGCCCTCCTGAAGAAGTGGAACTTCCACCAATACCCCCTTGGACAGAAGACTCATTACTTCCTGTTCCAATGCCTCCTGTTGTGATTGAGATTTTAATGAAGTCAATAGAAATGAGTCCGGAGGGACTCGGGAAAATCTTAATTTTAAGCCGGAGGTGACAAGATCATTTGCCCAACTATTTGATGTTATCAGCCGCCATTTATCTGCGAAGGAGGATAATCTACCTCCCACAGGTAGATCCGCTCTAACGGGGTTTGTCCTCAGGTTTGAAAGGGCGCTTCCCGAAGAATGCACCCCTTTGTTTGGTGTCTCTAGTGGCCCAGCGGTCCTGGTTCTTAAAATCTTTCCTTCTATTAAACACTGGCTTCCGGAACGCTCTCCTATAGGATGGAAGGTAATTAACATTAGGGAAGCCCTTTTTTCTCTCTCCTGCTTTAGTTAAGATCTCGTCTAGTTTAGTACCAAACAGGTACTCACCCTGACATGGGAGGCCACACAATTTAGATTTTGTTTGGGGATCCCCCTTCCATCCCTTAAGCCACAGGGCTCTACGTGCTGCATTCGTGAGTCCCGCTGATTTGGCCGCCAAGCGTATGGAGTCAGCAGATGAGTCCGCCAGGAAGGCTGTAGCCCCTCTAATCAAAGGTATAGAGGATATTAATTTGTCTCTAGAGAGACCGCTTTTTAGTCCCTCTTCCAGGTCATTTAGCCAGACTAGCATGGACCTGGCGGTGCATGTAGCCGATATTGCCGGCCTAAAGGCTCCCGTACATGACTCCCAGGCTCTTTTTAAAAGAGTGTCGGTTTTACGGTCCAGTGGGTCTTGTAATGAGCCCGAATCCTCCACGGGCAGTGAGGATTTTTTGGATGTGGATGCCACTGCTGCATCCACCTTCGGGGCTTTTGACCATAATGAGAACTCATCATCATTAAATGGATAACGTCTTTTTGAGGTTGGAGGTAAACCCCTTTGCCCCTGGCTTTCCCACTCTTTCTTGATTAGATCTTTTACTGCCGCTATTACAGGAAAGGAGGGTCTTTTCTTTTCTGACAGACCAGCGAACATGATATCCTGCTGCGTTTTAGGGACCTTAGAATCTTCAATGCCCATGGTGTTGCAGACTGATTTTACCAGGTTATCAATGCTGTCGGTGGGAAAGCATGTATTTTGGTCCTCATCTGAGGAAACGTATTCACGGGAAATATCAGAGTCTGCATTTTCTCTATCAGACGACTGGTCAGATATAGGGGAAACGTACCCCTTTTTTCCTCTAGTACGCGGCTCTTTGACAGAACTATGTAGGGCTCGTAGTTCTTCTCTAATCATGACCCTAATGTCTTCCGATTTAACGGAGGCTTCTTCCCGTAGGGTAGAGTCAATACACGGTTTACAAAGCCTCTTTTTATGACTATCTGGAAGGGGCTGGAGACATAACGCACACTGTCTGTGTTTCGTTTTTTCCGTCCTTTTGGCCTAGGGTGTGAGGGAGAGGGAACAATAATCAGCCTAAATAGGGTAGATATACACTCACCCAGTGAAGCTGTGTGAAGGTACCGGCTGATGAGGAGGAGACTGAGGCACGGGTTGAGGAATGGCACGATCCGACTTGCTCTTCCTAGAAGATCCGCTCTGCTTAGAGCGGCTGGTGCTGGTATGGCTGCGTGGAGTGGATGCGGTGGCTTCTAACGAAGACATCACAGCGTCCGGCGCAGAATCCATAGTGGACGCCGGAGCGTTATCGCCGGCGTCCTTTCATATGGGGGCCGCCATCTTCTTCCGGTTGTACCCGGAAGCGCTAGTCACTTCCGGGTCGCGGCCATACTGTATGGGCCTGCGCTGCCGCCGGTGTCAGCGCAGGCGCTGTCCTCCTCCTCCATCACCCCGGAAGTTTTACCTGTACTTCCGGGGGAATACACTGGGGCTCCATGCTGCATATGCGTCCGCCGAGGACGGCGCGACGCTAACCTCACCACAGCGTTGCTCCCGCAGACGAAAAACCGGCTGGAATCCCGTGAGCCAGCAACCACCGTCCTGGCCTCACGGCGTCTGCCAGCAGAGGGGGGAAACCGAAGCAGGACCCCCGACGCTGCTTCCAGCTCTGGAGCCCTTGCCGTCCCCTAAGGTAAACCGCGCAAGCGGCATCCAGGCTGGGCATCCTCTTCTCTCCATGGATTCCCGTAGGAACAGGAAACCAAACTGTGGGAGCGAGGGGGACCGCCCCTTTTATCTCTCCATAGGGTTTCCTGTTCCTAGGGGCGGATCCCCTCTCTCAGTGGGTGCTGTCGTGGCGAAGAGAAAAACAAGACCGACCTTCAATGTCAGACGGCACTGAAGAAGAGGATGACGAATGCGAGGAGTCTGAGTGGATGACGCCTTCATCATCGGACTCAGAGCTGGATACTACTTTCTATTTGGTTTTTTTAGGGGGTGCGCTGGCTTGTGTAATGGCCTGTAACTCTTCCCTGATTATGGCCCGTATATCCGTAACCGATATAGATGGACTCTGCATGGTTTCGGTAATACATTGGTTGCAGAGCTTTTTGGGGTAGGAATCTGGGAGAGGTTCATCACACAAAGCACACTGTTTGTGTTTGGACTTTTGTTTCTTTTCGGCCTGGGTGAAGAAGATATTGTGGAAAGAGTGTCAGCTTTATAGGCAGAGAGTTTTAACACTCACCCAGTGAAGCTGTACGGTACCGGATCAGGTTGCCGAAGCGCTTTCCTGGATCTTGAATCCGTGGCATCGCTTCTGCGGCTGGCATCTGAGGATCTCCTGCTGGCTGGGTCACCTGCTGGGTCCACCGTCTTGCCTGGGGATGACATGTTGCATCGCCTGTGCGCTTGCAACCATCCCCCTTTTTATAGGCTGATATCCGTTTTTTTTTTTTCCCCTAGCGGTGTACTGCGCATGAGCGAAACTGCGCTTTCCCTCACCGCTGTATGAGTGACCCGGAAGTGCTACCGAACACTTCCGGGCGAGTATGGGGATTGTTACACCGCTCTGCGCATGCGCGGCCGAGATCTTACCTCGGCCCGCGCTATGGAGCGGTGTAACGGCTGCCACTGCTGCTGTGCCACAGATCCCGGCCTCTTATGTGTCGCCCACGTCTGGAGCCTCCTTTTTCAGGCCGCACACCGCAGCGATGCTCCGTAGGATCAGGCGGCCTCTTCCGGACCCAGCCATCCCACATGCCGGACAGACGAGGGGGGAGCCGTCTAACGGAGTCTCCCCCGACGCTGCTTCTGGACCGCATCCGCTGCCGTTCCCGCAGAGACCGCACAGGCGGATGCCCTGGCCCAGGTATGGTTCCTGTAGTTTAGGAGAATCCAGAGATCCTGTCCCCTGGGAACAGGAAACCTAAACTGAGGAGGAGAGGGGGACCGCCCCTTTTATTTCTCTGTAGGTTTCCTGTTCCTTGGGGCGGATCCCTATCTCTCCAGTGGGTGCTGTCATGGCGAAGGGTAAAAATGGCCCCATATACAGCCCTGACAGCACACAGGATCACAGAGGATAATGGCCCCATATACAGCCCTGACAGCACACAGGACCACAGAGGGGAATGGCCCCATATACAGCCCAGACAGCACACAGGACCACAGAAGGGAATGGCCCCATATACAGCCCTGACAGCACACAGGACCACAGAGGAGAATGGCCCCATATACAGCCCTGACAGCACACAGGACCACAGAGGAGAATCGCCCCATATACAGCCCTGACAGCACACAGGACCACAGAAGGGAATGGCCCCATATACAGCCCTGACAGCACAAAGGACCACAGAGGGGAATGGCCCCAGAAACAGCCCTGACAGCACACAGGATCACAGAGGAGAATGGCCCCATATACAGCCCTGACAGCACACAGGACCACAGAGGGGAATGGCCCCATAAACAGCCCTGACAGCACAGAGGGGAATGGCCCCATATACAGCCCTGACAGCACACAGGACCACAGAGGGGAATGGCCCCATATACAGCCCTGACAGCACACAGGACCACAGAGGGGAATGGCCCCATAAACAGCCCTGACAGCACACAGGATCACAGAGGGGAATGGCCCCATATACAGCCCTGACAGCACACAGGACCACAGAGGGGAATGGCCCCATAAACAGCCCTGACAGCACACAGGATCACAGAGGGGAATGGCCCCATATACAGCCCTGACAGCACACAGGACCACAGAGGGGAATGGCCCCATATACAGCCCTGACAGCACACAGGACCACAGAGGGGAATGGCCCCATATACAGCCCTGACAGCACACAGGACCACAGAGGGGAATGGCCCCATATACAGCCCTGACAGCACACAGGACCACAGAGGAGAATGGCCCCATATACAGCCCTGACAGCAGAGAGGGGAATGACCCCATATACAGCCCTGACAGCACACAGGATCACAGAGGGGAATGGCCCCATATACAGCCCTGACAGCACACAGGACCACAGAGGGGAATGGCCCCATATACAGCCCTGACAGCACACAGGATCAGAGGGGAATGGCCCCATATACAGCCCTGACAGCACACAGGACCACAGAAGGGAATGGCCCCATATACAGCCCTGACAGCACACAGGACCACAGAAGGGAATGGCCCCATATACAGCCCTGACAGCACACAGGACCACAGAGGGGAATGGCCCCATATACAGCCCTGACAGCACACAGGATCACAGAGGGGAATGGCCCCATATACAGCCCTGACAGCACACAGGACCACAGAGGAGAATGGCCCCATATACAGCCCTGACAGCACACAGGACCACAGAGGATAATGGCCCCATATACAGCCCTGACAGCACACAGGACCACAGAGGAGAATGGCCCCATATACAGCCCAGACAGCACACAGGACCACAGAAGGGAATGGCCCCATATACAGCCCTGACAGCACACAGGACCACAGAAGGGAATGGCCCCATATACAGCCCTGACAGCACACAGGATCACAGAGGGTAATGGCCCCATATACAGCCCTGACAGCACACAGGACCACAGAGGGGAATGGCCCCATATACAGCCCTGACAGCACAGAGGGGAATGGCCCCATATACAGCCCTGACAGCACACAGGATCACAGAAGAGAATGGCCCCATATACAGCCCTGACAGCACACAGGACCACAGAGGGGAATGGCCCCATATACAGCCCTGACAGCACACAGGACCACAGAGGGGAATGGCCCCATATACAGCCCTGACAGCACACAGGACCACAGAGGGGAATGGCCCCATATACAGCCCTGACAGCACACAGGATCACAGAGGGGAATGGCCCCATATACAGCCCTGACAGCACACAGGATTACAGAGGGGAATGGCCCCATATACAGCCCTGACAGCACACAGGACCACAGAGGGGAATGGCCCCATATACAGCCCTGACAGCACACAGGACCACAGAGGGGAATGGCCCCATATACAGCCCTGACAGCACACAGGACCACAGAGGAGAATGGCCCCATATACAGCCCTGACAGCACACAGGACCACAGAGGGGAATGGCCCCATATACAGCCCTGACAGCAGAGAGGGGAATGACCCCATATACAGCCCTGACAGCACACAGGATCACAGAGGGGAATGGCCCCATATACAGCCCTGACAGCACACAGAATCAGAGGGGAATGGCCCCATATACAGCCCTGACAGCACACAGGACCACAGAGGGGAATGGCCCCATATACAGCCCTGACAGCACACAGGATCAGAGGGGAATGGCCCCATATACAGCCCTGACAGCACACAGGACCACAGAAGGGAATGGCCCCATATACAGCCCTGACAGCACACAGGACCACAGAAGGGAATGGCCCCATATACAGCCCTGACAGCACAGAGGGGAATGGCCCCATACACAGCCCTGACAGCACACAGGATCACAGAAGAGAATGGCCCCATATACAGCCCTGACAGCACACAGGACCACAGAGGGGAATGGCCCCATATACAGCCCTGACAGCACACAGGATCACAGAGGAGAATAACCCCATATACAGCCCTGACAGCACACAGGACCACAGAGGGGAATGGCCCCATATACAGCCCTGAAAGCACACAGGATCACAGAGGGGAATGGCCCCATATACAGCCCTGACAGCACACAGGATCACAGAGGGGAATGGCCCCATATACAGCCCTGACAGCACACAGGACCACAGAGGGGAATGGCCCCATATACAGCCCTGACAGCACACAGGATCACAGAGGAGAATGGCCCCATATAAAGCCCTGACAGCACACAGGACCACAGAGGGGAATGGCCCCATATACAGCCCTGAAAGCACACAGGATCACAGAGGGGAATGGCCCCATATACAGCCCTGACAGCACACAGGACCACAGAGGATAATGGCCCCATATACAGCCCTGACAGCACACAGGACCACAGAGGATAATGGCCCCATATACAGCCCTGACAGCACACAGGACCACAGAGGGGAATGGCCCCATATACAGCCCTGACAGCACACAGGACCACAGAGGAGAATGGCCCCATATACAGCCCTGACAGCACACAGGACCACAGAGGGGAATGGCCCCATATACAGCCCTGACAGCACACAGGACCACAGAGGGGAATGGCCCCATATACAGCCCTGACAGCACACAGGATCACAGAGGAGAATGGCCCCATATACAGCCCTGACAGCACACAGGATCACAGAGGGGAATGACACCATATACAGCCCTGACAGCACACAGGATCACAGAGGGGAATGGCCCCATATACAGCCCTGACAGCACACAGGATCACAGAGGGGAATGGCCCCATATACAGCCCTGACAGCACACAGGATCACAGAGGGGAATGACACCATATACAGCCCTGACAGCACACAGGATCACAGAGGAGAATGGCCCCATATACAGCCCTGACAGCACACAGGACCACAGAGGGGAATGGCCCCATATACAGCCCTGACAGCACACAGGATCACAGAGGAGAATGGCCCCATATACAGCCCTGGCAGCACACAGGATCACAGAGGATAATGGCCCCACATACAGCCCTGACAGCACACAGGACCACAGAGGGGAATGGCCCAATATACAGCCCTGACAGCACACAGGATCACAGAGGGGAATGGCCCCATATACAGCCCTGACAGCACACAGGATCACAGAGGAGAATGGCCCCATATACAGCCCTGACAGCACACAGGACCACAGAGGGGAATGGCCCCATATACAGCCCTGACAGCACACAGGACCACAGAGGGGAATGGCCCCATATACAGCCCTGACAGCACACAGGACCACAGAGGGGAATGACCCCATATACAGCCCTGACAGCACACAGGATCACAGAGGGGAATGGCCCCATATACAGCCCTGACAGCACACAGGATCAGAGGGGAATGGCCCCATATACAGCCCTGACAGCACACAGGACCACAGAAGGGAATGGCCCCATATACAGCCCTGACAGCACACAGGACCACAGAAGGGAATGGCCCCATATACAGCCCTGACAGCACAGAGGGGAATGGCCCCATACACAGCCCTGACAGCACACAGGATCACAGAAGAGAATGGCCCCATATACAGCCCTGACAGCACACAGGACCACAGAGGGGAATGGCCCCATATACAGCCCTGAAAGCACACAGGATCACAGAGGGGAATGGCCCCATATACAGCCCTGACAGCACACAGGACCACAGAGGATAATGGCCCCATATACAGCCCTGACAGCACACAGGACCACAGAGGATAATGGCCCCATATACAGCCCTGACAGCACACAGGACCACAGAGGGGAATGGCCCCATATACAGCCCTGACAGCACACAGGACCACAGAGGGGAATGACCCCATATACAGCCCTGACAGCACACAGGATCACAGAGGATAATGGCCCCATATACAGCCCTGACAGCACACAGGATCACAGAGGAGAATGGCCCCATATACAGCCCTGACAGCACACAGGATCACAGAGGAGAATGGCCCCATATACAGCCCTGACAGCACACAGGACCACAGAGGGGAATGGCCCCATATACAGCCCTGACAGCACACAGGACCACAGAGGATAATGGCCCCATATACAGCCCTGACAGCACAGAGGATCAGAGGGGAATGACCCCATATACAGCCCTGACAGCACAGAGGACCACAGAGGGGAATGGCCCCATATACAGCCCTGACAGCACACAGGATCACAGAGGGGAATGGCCCCATATACAGCCCTGACAGCACACAGGATCAGAGGGGAATGGCCCCATATACAGCCCTGACAGCACACAGGATCACAGAGGAGAATGGCCCCATATACAGCCCTGACAGCACACAGGATCACAGAGGAGAATGGCCCCATATACAGCCCTGACAGCACACAGGATCACAGAGGGGAATGGCCCCATATACAGCCCTGACAGCACAAAGGACCACAGAGGAGAATGGCCCCATATACAGCCCTGACAGCACACAGGATCACAGAGGAGAATGGCCCCATATACAGCCCTGACAGCACACAGGATCACAGAGGAGAATGGCCCCATATACAGCCCTGACAGCACACAGGATCACAGAGGAGAATGGCCCCATATACAGCCCTGACAGCACACAGGATCACAGAGGATAATGGCCCCATATACAGCCCTGACAGCACACAGGATCACAGAGGGGAATGGCCCCATATACAGCCCTGACAGCACAGAGGATCAGAGGGGAATGACCCCATATACAGCCCTGACAGCACAGAGGACCACAGAGGGGAATGGCCCCATATACAGCCCTGACAGCACACAGGATCACAGGGGAATGGCCCCATATACAGCCCTGACAGCACACAGGACCACAGAGGGGAATGGCCCCATATACAGCCCTGACAGCACACAGGACCACAGAGGGGAATGGCCCCATATACAGCCCTGACAGCACACAGGATCACAGAGGAGAATGGCCCCATATACAGCCCTGACAGCACACAGGACCACAGAGGGGAATGGCCCCATATACAGCCCTGACAGCACAGAGGGGAATGACACCATATACAGCCCTGACAGCACACAGGATCACAGAGGGGAACGGCCCCATATACAGCCCTGACAGCACACAGGGTCACAGAGGGGAATGGCCCCATATACAGCCCTGACAGCACACAGGGTCACAGAGGGGAATGGCCCCATATACAGCCCTGACAGCACACAGGATCACAGAGGGCAATGACACCATAAACAGCCCTGACAGCACACAGGACCACAGAGGAGAATGGCCCCATATACAGCCCTGACAGCACACAGGATCACAGAGGGGAATGGCCCCATATACAGCCCTGACAGCACAAAGGACCACAGAGGAGAATGGCCCCATATACAGCCCTGACAGCACACAGGACCACAGAGGGGAATGGCCCCATATACAGCCCTGACAGCACACAGGACCACAGAGGATAATGGCCCCATATACAGCCCTGACAGCACAGAGGATCAGAGGGGAATGACCCCATATACAGCCCTGACAGCACAGAGGACCACAGAGGGGAATGGCCCCATATACAGCCCTGACAGCACACAGGATCACAGGGGAATGGCCCCATATACAGCCCTGACAGCACACAGGATCACAGAGGGGAATGGCCCCATATACAGCCCTGACAGCACACAGGATCAGAGGGGAATGGCCCCATATACAGCCCTGACAGCACACAGGATCACAGAGGAGAATGGCCCCATATACAGCCCTGACAGCACACAGGATCACAGAGGATAATGGCCCCATATACAGCCCTGACAGCACACAGGATCACAGAGGAGAATGGCCCCATATACAGCCCTGACAGCACACAGGATCACAGAGGGGAATGGCCCCATATACAGCCCTGACAGCACAAAGGACCACAGAGAATGGCCCCATATACAGCCCTGACAGCACACAGGACCACAGAGGGGAATGGCCCCATATACAGCCCTGACAGCACACAGGATCACAGAGGAGAATGGCCCCATATACAGCCCTGACAGCACACAGGATCACAGAGGAGAATGGCCCCATATACAGCCCTGACAGCACAAAGGACCACAGAGGGGAATGGCCCCATATACAGCCCTGACAGCACAAAGGACCACAGAGGGGAATGGCCCCATATACAGCCCTGACAGCACACAGGATCACAGAGGATAATGGCCCCATATACAGCCCTGACAGCACACAGGATCACAGAGGGGAATGGCCCCATATACAGCCCTGACAGCACAGAGGATCAGAGGGGAATGACCCCATATACAGCCCTGACAGCACAGAGGACCACAGAGGGGAATGGCCCCATATACAGCCCTGACAGCACACAGGATCACAGGGCAATGGCCCCATATACAGCCCTGACAGCACACAGGACCACAGAGGGGAATGGCCCCATATACAGCCCTGACAGCACACAGGACCACAGAGGGGAATGGCCCCATATACAGCCCTGACAGCACACAGGATCACAGAGGAGAATGGCCCCATATACAGCCCTGACAGCACACAGGACCACAGAGGGGAATGGCCCCATATACAGCCCTGACAGCACAGAGGGGAATGACACCATATACAGCCCTGACAGCACACAGGATCACAGAGGGGAACGGCCCCATATACAGCCCTGACAGCACACAGGGTCACAGAGGGGAATGGCCCCATATACAGCCCTGACAGCACACAGGATCACAGAGGGGAATGGCCCCATATACAGCCCTGACAGCACACAGGATCACAGAGGGGAATGGCCCCATATACAGCCCTGACAGCACACAGGACCACAGAGGAGAATGGCCCCATATACAGCCCTGACAGCACACAGGATCACAGAGGGGAATGGCCCCATATACAGCCCTGACAGCACACAGGACCACAGAGGAGAATGGCCCCATATACAGCCCTGACAGCACACAGGATCAGAGGGGAATGGCCCCATATACAGCCCTGACAGCACACAGGACCACAGAGGATAATGGCCCCATATACAGCCCTGACAGCACAGAGGATCAGAGGGGAATGACCCCATATACAGCCCTGACAGCACAGAGGACCACAGAGGGGAATGGCCCCATATACAGCCCTGACAGCACACAGGATCACAGGGGAATGGCCCCATATACAGCCCTGACAGCACACAGGATCACAGAGGGGAATGGCCCCATATACAGCCCTGACAGCACACAGGATCAGAGGGGAATGGCCCCATATACAGCCCTGACAGCACACAGGATCACAGAGGAGAATGGCCCCATATACAGCCCTGACAGCACACAGGATCACAGAGGATAATGGCCCCATATACAGCCCTGACAGCACACAGGATCACAGAGGAGAATGGCCCCATATACAGCCCTGACAGCACACAGGATCACAGAGGGGAATGGCCCCATATACAGCCCTGACAGCACAAAGGACCACAGAGAATGGCCCCATATACAGCCCTGACAGCACACAGGACCACAGAGGGGAATGGCCCCATATACAGCCCTGACAGCACACAGGATCACAGAGGAGAATGGCCCCATATACAGCCCTGACAGCACACAGGATCACAGAGGATAATGGCCCCATATACAGCCCTGACAGCACACAGGATCACAGAGGGGAATGGCCCCATATACAGCCCTGACAGCACAGAGGATCAGAGGGGAATGACCCCATATACAGCCCTGACAGCACAGAGGACCACAGAGGGGAATGGCCCCATATACAGCCCTGACAGCACACAGGATCACAGGGGAATGGCCCCATATACAGCCCTGACAGCACACAGGACCACAGAGGGGAATGGCCCCATATACAGCCCTGACAGCACACAGGACCACAGAGGGGAATGGCCCCATATACAGCCCTGACAGCACACAGGATCACAGAGGAGAATGGCCCCATATACAGCCCTGACAGCACACAGGACCACAGAGGGGAATGGCCCCATATACAGCCCTGACAGCACAGAGGGGAATGACACCATATACAGCCCTGACAGCACACAGGATCACAGAGGGGAACGGCCCCATATACAGCCCTGACAGCACACAGGGTCACAGAGGGGAATGGCCCCATATACAGCCCTGACAGCACACAGGATCACAGAGGGCAATGACACCATAAACAGCCCTGACAGCACACAGGACCACAGAGGGGAATGGCCCCATATACAGCCCTGACAGCACACAGGATCACAGAGGGCAATGACACCATAAACAGCCCTGACAGCACACAGGACCACAGAGGGGAATGGCCCCATATACAGCCCTGACAGCACACAGGACCACAGAGGAGAATGGCCCCATATACAGCCCTGACAGCACAGAGGATCAAAGGGGAATGACCCCATATACAGCCCTGACAGCACACAGGACCACAGAGGGGAATGGCCCCATATACAGCCCTGACAGCACACAGGATCACAGAGGGGAATGGCCCCATATACAGCCCTGACAGCACAGAGGATCAAAGGGGAATGACCCCATATACAGCCCTGACAGCACACAGGACCACAGAGGGGAATGGCCCCATATACAGCCCTGACAGCACAGAGGACCACAGAGGGGAATGGCCCCATATACAGCCCTGACAGCACACAGGATCACAGGGGAATGGCCCCATATACAGCCCTGACAGCACACAGGATCAGAGGGGAATGGCCCCATATACAGCCCTGACAGCACACAGGACCACAGAGGGGAATGGCCCCATATACAGCCCTGACAGCACACAGGACCACAGAGGGGAATGGCCCCCGCCTACAGATAGCAGCAGGGCAGAGAGAGTGTGTGTGTGTGTGTGTGTGTGTGTGTGTGTGTGTGTGTGTGTGTGTGTGTGTGTGTGTGTGTGTGTGTGTGTTCAGCAGCCGGGGTCTTACATCCGTCCTGTGCACTGGGCAGGTGGCATGGCCCCAGTACACAGGAGTAGCGGGGAGATGCCACCTACAGCTGTGAGGACTGCAGCTCTGGATGGAGGACCATGGAGCGGACATATCCCGTCACGCGTAATACGCAGGCCGGCCCGTGTGCACGGAGTCCCGGGGCAGCAGTAACGTCCACACACAGCGCTGTCGCTTACCTCTGTATACAGTCACAAGCGCCGTTACTTCCACTCTACCAGAAAAAATTCAAATTTCGGGCTCCATCAAAGCGCATGCGCAGTAATAGCGGTTTCTAAAAAGCAACCAATCCAAATGATTAGTGGGCGTGGCTACCACGACGGCCGAGAGTGCAGGTCTAATTCGGCCATTTTTGGCCTGGGTACAGAGATGGTTCAAACGACGAGAAAGGGAATGAGAGGGGGCGGAGCATCTCCCTGTGTAGTCAGTGATGAAGCCAGCGCTGCACAGCAAAGCCGTGATGGTGAATACCAGACTGTATGCGCGCCTCCCAGGTGTGACGTCAGTGCCGGGGGCGTGTCATACTGAGATGACTAAGCCAAGGTAGGAGGAGAAGCCAGTCACCGTCATCCATGACTATGAGCCCTCTGCTGCCGGTGTGCTGAGCAGCAGGGAGCTTGGTCAGTGGTCTCAAGAGAGAAACAAGAGTGATTATTAATTAACGGGTTGAAGTTTTCTTACTTTTGGTTGAAGGAGCCTGATACTTGGGGCTATTTAGTGGGATTTGGGGAGTTAATGTTTGTGTGATCTGTGAGTTTTGAGGGGATTATTGCACGTCATCGAGGCTCCCCGAGCACTGATTGGGGGGGTTAATGCACGCTTGTGGGGTCTGGGTGAGCTCTCTGGGGGTTAAAGGGAACCTGTCACCCCTAAAATCGATGATGAGCTAAGCCCCCGATGTTACCTGAAAGATGAGAAAAAGAGGTTATATTATACTCCCCCAGGGGCGGTCCCGGTACGATGGGTGGTCCGGGTCCGGCGCCTCCCATCTTCTTACGATGATGTCCTCTTCACGCTGCGGCTCCGGCGCACTTTATCTGTCCTGTTGAGGGCAGAGCAAAGTACTGCAGTGGGCAGGCGCTGGGCCCCTCTGACCTTTCCCGGCACCTGCGCACTGCAGTACTTTGCTCTCCCCTCAACAGGACAGATAAAGTGCGCCGGAGCCGCAGCGTGATAGATGGTCTGCTTTTCCCCATAAAAACACGACAAACTGTTGTGCATGCAAAGTGCATGTTCACACTGGCCACTGAACAGAAAAACAAAACAGACATAATTGAATATCCTGAAGTAAATAAATCGCATAGTGCATGAAAATAATATAGGCTATTTAGCTAGCATGTTTTTTATAAAAAAAAAAAAAAAAAGCCAAAGTCATCCCACCACTTCTCACGGTGACTGTAATTAGGACAGTCTTAACTCTAATATTAAAAACCTTACCGTTTTGTCACGTGACATGCATGTGGATAAGGGCTGAGAAGGGTTGGGCCCAACTACTGGACACAGCAATGGGAAACCACATCAATATATATTAACCCCTTTCTGCCATCTGATGTACTATCCGGTCGAGGTGACCTGGGACTTGTACGTCATAGGCGATCAGCCACACTCACAGGGGGGATCGTAGCCGGGTGTCAGCTGATTATAACAGCTGACATCCGGCACTATGTGCCAGGAGCGCTCACGGACCACCCTCGGCACATTAACCCCCGGAACACTGCGATCAAACATGATCGCGGCGTTCCGGCGGCATAGGGAAGCATCACGCAGGGAGGGCGCTCCCTGCGTGCTTTCCTGAGACCCTTGGAACAACACAATGTGATCGCGTTGTTCCGAGCATCTCCTCCGTCCTCCCTGCAGGCCCCGGATCCAAGATGGCCTCGGGGGTCCTGCAGGGAGGCGGCTTGTCAGTGCCTGCTGAGAGCAGGCATCGGCAAGCCGCCTGCACTGCCTGTCAGATCGCTGATCTGACAGTGCTTTGCAAAGTGTCAGATCAGCGATCTGACAATATGCAATGATGCCCCCCCTGGGACAAAGTAAAAAAGTTAATATATAAATATATATATATATATATATATATATATATATATATATATATATATATATATATATATACGTGTAAAAAAAATTTTTTTTAAATTCCTAAATAAAGAAAAAAAATGTATATATTGTTCCAATAAATACATTTCTTTATGTAAATAAAAAATAAATAATAAAAGTACACATATTTGGTATCGCCGCATCCGTAATGACCCGACCTATAAAACTGTCCCACTAGTTAAACCCTTTAGTGAACACCGTAAAAAAGAGGCAAAAAACAACGCTTTATCATCATACCGCCGAACAAAAAGTGGAATAACACGCGATCAAAAAGACAGATATAAATAAACATGGTACCACTGAAAATCGTGTCCCGCAAAAAACAAGCCATGCAAAAAATAAATATTTTTTCTATAAAAGTTTTCATTGTATAAAAGGGCCAAAACATTAAAAAAAAAAAATGATATAACTGAGGTATCGCTGTAATCGTACTGACCCGAAGAATAACACTGCTTTATCAATTTTACCAAACGCGGAACGGTATAAACGCCCCCCCCCCCCAAAGAAATTCATGAATTGCTGGTTTTTGTTCATTCTGCCTAACAAAAATCGGAATAAAATCGATCAAAAAATGTCATGTGCCCAAAAATGGTACCAATAAAAATGTCAACCCGTCCCGCAAAAAACAAGACCTCACATAACTCTGTGGACCAAAGTATGGAAAAATTATAGCTCTCAAAATGTGGTAACGCAAAAACTATTTTTCCAGGACGTCCCTCCTGACAGCACTACCAAGAGGTTGTCCTTCGTATCCTTGATAGGTACAGGAACACAGAAGAGGTTAAATAGCTCCTCCCCACCACCACCCTTCAGTGTTTTTCCTGTCCCTATCAGGGACAGACGCAGAGGAGTGAGGTGCGTTTTACCATACCGAAGATTTCTTGTAACCGGTCGAGCAGGGCTCCCGGGGCAGCTTCATCCCTCTCTTGAGGGTTCTGGGCAGTGGAGGCTCGATCCTTGAGCAGACTCCGCAGACGGCGCTGAAACCGAGGGAGGTCCCTCAGCGTAGGTCGAGCTGTGTGCTCCCATTCACGGTACATCCTCCTCCAGGGGGCTCTGCGCCGATAGCTGCTATTCCGGCCTCAGGCCGGCTTTGATCTGACTTCCGGCACGTCGCGTCAGCGGGAGGCGCGGGTGACTACTTCCAGAGGCAGAGCTTCCTGCCGGAGTTCCGTCGCTGCAATGTGGTAACGCCGATGGTCGGGATGCGCGGCCCGGCATAGTCACTTACTACGCGGCAGGGAGGCCTGGGGCGGAGCTTGCCACCGGGATTCGGCGTGCGTGCCACCGGGAGTGTGCGCAGGACCGCCAGAAGTCATCATCCGGGATCAGCAGCAGCTGAGCTCAGAAGGAGGACGTACCAGATGTCTTGAAGCCAAGTGAGGCAGACTATTTAGAGACAGACAGTTGACAGCACACTTGACCCAGTAAAAAGATGGAGGGTGCTATTCGTCCAGACATCCAGTCCTCAGAGCTCGCCCCAGAACATGTGAGTAGAACATAATGGGGTTTCTGAGGACCAGTTGGATACAAACTACAGTGCCTTCTTATATGTATTTCAGGATAAGGAAGCGCCCAAGCGTCCAGTGGCAGTGACTAAACGCAAGACTATCAGATGCTCTTTATGCTCAAACAGACTGCCAGAAGGACACCCTATAAAGCTATGGGATGGCTGTATGTACTATGCTATGGGTAGGCTGGACTACCTAAAGAAGAGCAGACCTCTTTTTAGACAGCATAAAAGCTATGATTAAAGAAGAGGTACATACTACGGTATCATCCCTAATACCGGTGGAATCCCCCCGTCCTAAAAAACCCAGGTGGGAGCAGGATTTAACCTCTGAAGAGGGAGAAGTCTCAACTTACTCTATATCGGATTCCACGGAAGGCGAATGTTCCTCAGCCATACTTCCAGAAGAAAGGAAGCAGGCTGTCAGAAACACCATGAGGGTGGAAAACGCTACAGAACCTCTATCAGTCCAAGATGAAATGTTTTGCTGGACTTAGAGCTCGCAGGAACAGAGTATTTCCAGTGAATCATCATATAACGGAGATGATTCTGGAAGAATGGGAGGACGTCGGAAAGAAGCTCATAGTCCCAAGGGATTTTAAATACCCCATTCGACCCAGAGGAAATCAAAGTATGGGAATTTGTGCCAAAGGTGGATATACCAGTGGCTAAGGTCTCAAAGAAAACCGCCATACCGTTTGAAGATTCGTCCAGCCTCAAGGACCCTATGGACAAAAGATAAGAAGATCTCCTCAAAAAGGCCTTGGAGGCATCTTCAGCTATCATGAAGGCTAAAGGTACCGTCACACTCAGCAACTTTGCAAAGAGAACGACAACAATCTGTGACGTTGCAGCGTCCTGGATAGCGATCTCGTTGTGTTTGACACGCAGCAGCGATCTGGATCCCGCTGTGCCATCGCTGGTCGGAGCTAGAAGTCCAGAACTTTATTTCGTCGCCAGGTCGGCGTGTATCGTCATGTTTGACATGAAAAGCAACGACGCCAGCAACGAGCATACGGTGTGTCGCAGCGTCTCCTTTTAGCCAGTCGGTACACTCTGGCTGTTTGACATGGAGCTAACAACCAGCAAGAACGAGAAGTGAGTCGCCGTTACGTCACTGGATCACTCCTGCATTGTTGTGGAGTTGCTGTGTTTGACGTCTACAGCGACCTAAACAGCGACGCTCCAGCGATCTAGTTTAGGTCGGCTCGTTGTCTATATCGCCGCAGCGTCGCTGAGTGTGACAGTACCTTAACATTGCGGCTACCTCAGTGGCCAGATCAATGACCCTGTGGGTAGAAAAACTAGAAGACCAGATTAAGAATAAAACTTCTAGAGAAGAAATCCTAAAATCATTACCATTACTGAAGATGGCGACTGATTTTATGGCAGACGCTTCGGCAGAATCAGTTCGTTTCGCAGCAAGAAACAATGCCTTATCCAACGCAGCAAGACGGGCTCTGTGGCTTAGGTCATGGTCCGGAGATACACAATCAAAGAACAAACTTTGTTCAATACCCTTCTCTGGCCTTCATGTATTCGGTCCATTATTGGACGAACTGCTTGAAATAGCAGCAGACAAAAAGAAGGGTTTCCCTGAGGAGAAGCCAAAAACATGCTGTCCTTTTGTAGGACTCGCTCCCATCCACGACAGGACAATAGAGGGAAAGGTGGAGCTACCCGAGAGGTGGTAGAGGTACCTTCCAGGATCAGAAACCAAGATCCAACATACAATGACTCCAGAACAGTGGGTGGAAGACTCCAGTACTTCATATGGGACTGGCAGGAAATCACTCAGAATTCATGGATCTTAAGTACAATAGAACAGAATGTCAGGACTCTGAACATTTTTTACCTTTTGTGCATTACTGCCCTTTTCCAAGATGGCATCTTTGGTCTCATGTGCACTGTGTCTTCCTGCTATAAAACTCCACCCCAGCCTTCAGTCTGTGCTAGAGTATTCTGCCTTGCATCCAGCTCCTGACCTCTGATTACTCCTTGGCTATACACCTGCTCCTGTGAACCTGTGTGGTGATCCTGCTACTCTGCTCTGAGTTCCTGCTGCATACACAAGTTTCCAGTAATCCACCTTCATCTGCTGTTCGTGTTTACTTCCATCTGCATTTGCTGGACATGTAAGCTGTTTCTGCTTTGCAATAACCTGAGCCTATTAACCAGGCCTCCCTGGTTGAGCTAAGATATGATTTGAACTGCCTAATGAGCATATCTATCTGTGCCTGGACTAAGACAAGGATTTATTTGTGTCAAGTATCCTCAAGAATAACTGTGCTTCATAGACTTTCTGCTTGATTGCATTTTCCTCTGAAGTTTCCTATAGACTGCTAAGCTGCGTTATTATTTTCACCAAGTGTTGTGGACTTGAGTTTCTCTCTGCACCTGTTTGAATCACCGTGCGATAATATAGACTTTGCCACTTATAAAACTGTGTCTTGTAGTTGTTTTGTTCCACGCAAAGAGTCTCCTGAGTTATCCCCTATAATTATTACACAGGGGTACAGAATAGAATTCAGCCAGTTACCCCCCAAGAGCTTTTGTCTGACTCAGACCCAGTCCCCGGCAGTTCATCAGAGACTCCTAAAAGATATACAGGACCTTCTATAGTTAAAAGCCATTATGCCGGTGCCCCACGCTCAAAGATTCAAGGGACATTATTCAAGCCTGTTCTCTATAAAGAAACCAGGTGGGGAATATCGGACAATCATAAACCTCTATATCAGTGGTGTTACAGAATCCCCCAGCACCCAGAATATGTTATGCAGTTATATGTATGTATAATAGGTTCCATGTGAGAGGCAGGTCCCTAATGCATCAGCCCACCGGCTACGCCTCCTGTGCAGAGGGGACAAGATATCCCCCTTCTGTCTTTCCCCACCTTTGTAATTCCCGCAGTAAATATCGGCAGGCTCCGGCCACCTGCCGATATTGTAATGTATGCCTGGCCTGCCGCTTTTGAATTGGCCTGCCCTCTGTATTTGTTGCGATATATATTCTGTGTCCTGTGAGTAAAGAGTTGTCACACTGGAAATACGTGGAGAAGCAGTGATATTTTATATGCGCCCATGTAATGAAGTCATTCCAGTCAGCGTCCTTCATTCAGAATCCAGCCAAACCAGAGTGGACCTCCTAAAACACGGGGTGGTACTAAAAGAGGTACTCCAGCACAGCAGACCCCGTTACAAGTGGGTAACCTACAAACGATTCAAGATGGAGTCCCTCAAATCTGTAATACCTCTAATCAGGAAATGCTCAGTAATGAGCACGCTAGCCCCTAAAAGGTGCTTACTACCAGGTCCCCATCTATGCCTCCCATCAACAATACCTCAGATTTGCTATAAAAAACAGATTGCATACAACACTTCCCGTTCAGGTGCCTACCTTTCGGGCTCTCGTCTGCTCCCAGAATCTTCACCAAACTCATGGCAGAAGTGATGGCCTTCCTAAGAGAAAAGGAAATCCTGATAGTCCCTTACCTGGACGACATCCTGCTCATAGCAGACTCCGCTCAACAAATGGAGGAATATTTAATGATAACCGTCTCAGTCGTAGAGAAACTAGGATGGTTACTAAATCTAAAAAAAATCAAATTTCAAGCCAGAAACAAAAAAGCTGTTTCTCGGGGTTATCCTGGACTCAACTCGGGAACAGTCACACCTCCCGCAACACAAACAGGAATTAATCAAGAAAGAGATTCAGATATTACAAAGACAAAAGTACACCTCCATAAGGAATGCCATGAGGGTACTGCGTTAGATGTTTTCATGCATTCCCAGCGTCCAATGGAGTCGGTATCATTCAAGACCCTTACAGCAAGAAGTCCTTTCAGTATGGGACGGCAGAGACACATCTCTGGACAACAGGGTGCACTTATCCAAACAGGCAAAAAGATCGCTGATCACGGTAAAGTCAATAACAGCAGTTCACCTGAAAGGCACCGAAAATCAGGTTGCCGACTTCCTAAGCAGACAAAGGGTACATTCCACAGAGTGGTCCTTAAACCAGGAGGTTTTTGTTCAGTTAACCCAACGCTGGGGTATCCCGGAAATAGATCTATTAGCTTCCAGGAAAAATACAAAAACAGGTTCTCTCTAAATCCAGGAGACAGGTCGACTGGGATAGACGCCTTAGCACAGAATTGGAACATGAATCTGGCTTATGCTTTCCCACCATTGTCTCTAATACCGAGAGTCTTGAGGAAGATCCAGGAGAGCCAGGCGTCCGTAATCTTAATAGTGCCATGCTGGCCCAAAAGGAGCTGGTTCCCTCTACTGAAAATCAAAGAATACACGGCCTGCACCCCAAAAAAGACCAGAGGAACGGTGCAGAGAAAGTCACAATTGGTGCCAGAATTGACAGAAAATCATATAAGAACATAACACCATGATAAAATAATATTAAAAGTAGCAAAAGTTTATTGAGAACAATATAACAAGAACGAACATAAATAGTAAAACAGGGATATGACAAGGTGAACCATTAGTAGATGGCACCACAGAAAACAGAACCCAGTCAGGCATAGACTAGAGTAGTAAGAAACTGCTCAAAGACTCCCAAAAGATAGTGCATAATCACAAAAAACAAGTGAAGGTGTACAAGGGGGGCTGTAGACCACCCTTAAGGCTGAGAGCAAATTAGAACCAATAAGGTCATGAAGTGATATAAATGTATTACCTGAGTGAGTTCTGGAGTTCTGCGGTGCCACCGTCCCCAACGCGCGTTTCGGCGCTATAAGCCTTCTTCCGGGGGATGGCATCCAGAACACACCAGAATCCTTATATAGGAGGACTTGCCCAATAGAGTTAAAGCAGCTCTTGTAATCACCGTATGTGAGCGGCGCATGTGAACGCCGACGCAACCGGAAGTGGGCGCTAGCGAGGACGTCACCAGGTGAACCCGCTCGCGAAGCCCCGCCCACTGGCACGTGAGCGGAGCCCGGCGAACAAGAAGAAACACCCAGGAGAAGACACCGTCACACGCGTCCAACCACCAGGGGCAGGCACACATGCGCACAACGGTGAGACACAGAGGACACTAGCCGGCATAGTGTAATAAAGTGCAGTGCAATATTAAATAATATTTATATACACTTGCAAAGTGCTAAAAACATAAGATGATATAATAAAATATAATATATATAATATAAATACAATAGCTAGACATTAATAAATTGATCATGAATTATACAGACACCGAAGTGTGTAAATAAAGTGTGTGCTAAGACAGTGTACAAAATGTAAGCAGAAATATCAAAAATACATGAAGTAAAAATCCAGCATGTATCCATAGTGAAGTTGCAAATTGATGGAAATTTTCACCTCCAAGGCTGAATAAGGGCAAGTAGACACCAAACAAACGAAAAACTAAAAGAATATAGTAGGAAAGGAAAAAACAACTGTTAAAAAACACCGTAAATTAAGATGCCATTAAAAACAATACAGCAAGGAAAATCAAGGAGTTTTCAAAAAAGGAACAAAACTTAAAACTTCATTCAGACCATGTGGTTGTAGGGTACGGAGTTTCCAGATCCAGAATGATTCTTTCTGCGACAAAAGGCGACTTGAGTTGCCCCCACGTAGACCAGGGACAATACGGTCAATGCCTTTTACCCGAAGGCCAGAGGGGTCACAGGAATGGAATTTCTTAAAGTGGCGTGGAATAGTTTTTAGAATTTCAATGTTTTCTTCCTCAGCAGCAGCCTGAATATCACGGACATGCTCCCTTGTTCTCACCTTGAGAGCCCGTGTGGTAAGGCCCACATATATTTTGCCACACGGGCAAGAGGCATGGTACACCACCATTGTGGTTGTGCACGTAATTTCCTGTGTGATTGTAAATATACGGCCATCGGAGGAAGAAAACTCTTGAGCTGTCAAGATATTGGGGCACGCCACACACCTACCACATGGCTTACAGCCCCAAGTACTAACCTGGGGAGGAAAACCTGGAAAAATGGGAGATGGAGGAGGGGGCACCAAGTAACTCCTTACAAGGTGATCACCCAAATTCTGGGACCTACGTGCCGTAATGGAAGGTTTAGAAGGTAAGTACTGCTTAAGGATAGGGTCCACCAGAAGGATCGGCCAATATTTGGAGACTACATCAAACATATTTTTCCACTGAGAGTGGTATTGTGTGACCAGTCTCACCTGTGTATCTTCTTTATTGGTACCAGAGGAGTAGAGGAGTTGGTGTCTACCAGTGTTTTGAGCTCTATTGTACGCTCTCTTAAGGCACCTCTTACTATAACCCCTTTCCCGGAAACGATCCATCATTTCACCAGCGTCCAATGGAGTCAGTATCATTCAAGACCCTTACAGCAAGAAGTCCTTTCAGTATGGGACGGCAGAGACACATCTCTGGACAACAGGGTGCACTTATCCAAACAGGCAAAAAGATCGCTGATCACGGTAAAGTCAATAACAGCAGTTCACCTGAAAGGCACCGAAAATCAGGTTGCCGACTTCCTAAGCAGACAAAGGGTACATTCCACAGAGTGGTCCTTAAACCAGGAGGTTTTTGTTCAGTTAACCCAACGCTGGGGTATCCCGGAAATAGATCTATTAGCTTCCAGGAAAAATACAAAAACAGGTTCTCTCTAAATCCAGGAGACAGGTCGTCTGGGATAGACGCCTTAGCACAGAATTGGAACATGAATCTGGCTTATGCTTTCCCACCATTGTTTCTAATACCGAGAGTCTTGAGGAAGATCCAGGAGAGCCAGGCGTCCGTAATCTTAATCTTAATAGTGCCATGCTGGCCCAAAAGGAGCTGGTTCCATCTACTGAAGTGGATGTCCTTAGAAGAACCAGTCCATCTGCCAGCAAGATTGGACCTTTTATTTCAGGGCCCTCTAGTCCAGCAAAACCCAGAAATACTACATTTAGCAGCTTGGATCCTGAAAAAGAGATTCTGAGGTCAAAAGGTCTTTCAGACCCAGTCATTACTACCATCCAAAACAGCAGGAAGCTGGTGACTTCAGCAATATACCGGAAGATCTGGAAGAAGTTCTGTTCACAAAGCGCAGTTCCTGTATCTATCTGAGTGCCCAGATATTCCTAGGATCCTGGTCTTTCTTCAATCAGGCTTTGATAAAGGGTTAAGGCCTAGTACGTTAAAAGTGCAAATTTCAGCTCTCAGTTCCTTCTTCGACTTCCAGTTAGCCAGTCATCCCTGGGTATTCACAGTTCAGTACCTCCTTGGGATCTCAGCCTGGTTTTGAATGAACTCTGTAAAGAGCCATACGAGCCACTGAATCAGGCACACTTAAGAGCAGTTACCCTTAAAGCCCTCTTCCTAGTGGCAATAACATCAGCGAGACGTATTGGTGAAATTCAATCTTTCTCTATAAAAGACCCATATTTGAAGATTCAAGACGACTGCATCATCCTAAGACTGGATCCCACCTTTCTTCCTAAAGTGGTTTCCGACTTCCATAGAAGTCAAGAAATTGTTCTACCAACCTTTTGCCAAAACTATAGCAACGAGAAGGAGCGTTCTCTTCACTCATTGGATGTTAAAAGAACAGTACTTCACTACTTAGAGATCCACAAACAATTGGAGAGTGGACTCTAACCTCTTCATCCAGATGGCTGGAAGAAACAGAGGGAAGAAGGCGTCCAAAGCTACACTAGCTAGATGGATTAAGTCAACTATTACTGCAGCATATATCTTGGCGAGGGAAGTCCCCACCGGAAAGCCTCAAGGCGCGCTCACTGAGGGCAATCTCGGCTTCATGGGCAGAAAGCGCTGGGGCTTCTATGGACCAAATCTGCAGAGCCGCAACTTGGTCTAAGTCAAATACCTTTTGTAGGCATTATAAGGCTACGTTCACATTTGCGTTGTGCGCCGCAGCGTTGGCGACGCAACGCACAATGCAAATGTAAACGCATGCACAACGCAGCGTTTTGTGACGCATGCGTCCTTTTTTTGCTTGATTTTGGACGCACAAAAAATGCAACTTGCTGCGTCCTCTGCGCTCTGACGCGTGCGCTGCAGTGACGCATGCGTCACAAAACGCAAGTGCAACGCATGTCCATGCGCCCCCATGTTAAATATAGGGGCGCATGACGCATGCGTCGCCGCAGCGGCGCCCGACGCTGCGTCGCACAACGCTAATGTAAACGTAGCCTAAGTTGGACGTTATAGCAAACCAACAGACGACCTTTGGGAGGAAAGTCCTCCAAGCTGTAATCCCACCCTAAATAGGAGTTATTTGGCATTTCTCCTGGTGGTGCTGTCAGGAGGGACGTCCTGGAAAGTAGGAATTAGTCCTACCGGTAATAGTGTTTCCAGGAGTCCATCATGACAGCACCCCTTATATACCCTCCCTTGAATTTCCTGCCTGATATGTGAAATCAACATGTGTAGAGAGGAAGTTCAATAAAATAGTGTTGCATCCATCCTGTGTGGTACTTGGAAAAATCACTGAAGGGTGGTGGTGGGGAGGGGCTATTTAACCTCTTCTGTGTTCCTGTCCCTATCAAGGATACAAAGGACAACTTCCTGGTGGTGCTGTCATGATGGACTCCTGGAAACACTATTACCGGTAGGACTAATTCCTACTTTTGCAATAAAAAGCGTTTTTTAGTGTGAGAGCTGCCAAACATAAAAACCCGCTATAAATAGTAAATCAAACCCCCCTTAATCACCGCCTTAGGGAGAAATAGTAAAATAACATATTTATTTCTGTTTTCCTGTTAAGGTTGGGGCTAAAGTTAGGGTTTGGATTACATTTACGGTTGGGATTAGGGTTAGGGGTGTGGTTAGGGTTAGGGACATGTTCGGGTTAGGGTTAGGGTTAGGGGTGTGTCGGGGGTTAGGGTTGAAGTTAGAATTGGGGGATTTCCACTGTTCAGGCACATCAGGGGCTCTCCAAATGCGACATGGCGTCCAATCTCAATTCCAGCCAATTCTGTGTTGAAAAAGTAAAACAGTGCTCCTTCCCTTCAGAGCTCTCCTGTACGCCCAAACAGGGGTTTACCCCAACATATTGGGTATTAGCGTACTAAGGACAAATTGGACAACAACTTTTGGGGTCCAATTTCTCTTGTTACCCTTGGGAAAATCTAAATGTGGGGGCTAAAAAAAATAATTTTTGTGGGGAAAAAATATTTTTTTATTTTCACGGCTCTGCGTTATAAACTGTAGTGAAACACTTGAAGGTTCAAAGTTCTCACAACTAGGGTTGAGCGACTTTTACATTTTTGGGGTCGAGTCGGGTTTTGCGAAACCCGACTTTGTTAAAAGTCGAGTCGAGTGAAGTCGGCCGATTATCGCGAAAAGTTGGGGATCGACCGAAACATGAAACCTAATGCAAGTCAATGGGGAAGCATAGTCGGCAGTGAGTGGAGGCCAGGAAAACACCTACAGTGCCCATTTTAATGGCAAAAACATCCATTCTTGTTACTGAAGCTTGTCAATCTTAATTTACTATATAATAATAGATAGGCATTGGAAATTGGGGGTCATTTGGCTAAAGTTGTGGGGGGTAGGGCTGGTTCAAGTTTTTAGTGGGCCCAGGAAACGTGGACTACATCACGGCGGTGGAGCAGTGAGAGGTAAGTATGTCAAGTTTGCAAGTGCTGTGATCCTGAGCAAGCAGGAGGGGGCCCACTCGTTGGCATTGGCACTGGCACAGGGCCCCTCAAAGTACAGCAGTGTGTTTGCACGGCGGGGGCGCCTCCCACCGGCAGCGACACTTTTGCGTACTCTGAGGGGCCCTGTGCCAGTGACGTCGCCAACGAGTATGCCCCCCCACCTGATGAAGGAACCTGCACTTTCATCTGCACCTTCCTCTTTGTCCCTGTGTAAGGTGGTATAGCATGCGGGAAGGGGAACCTTACTTTCAGCAGGGTCAGATTCTGGCTGTGTAGAGTGCAAGGGGAATGTAGTGGTCTGGGTCAATGTACCAGCAGACTCATCTAGCAGTGGCTTGGCAATGGGCAGGATGAGGAGGAAACACAGATATAGGGCCAAAGAATAAAGTAGGCTAAATGCAGTTCAAAATTGGTAACAGGACTAAACAGGCGGCATTGCTTTGTTCAGTGGAGGAGCAAACCCAGGAGCAGCAGACACCGTTTTAAGGGCCCAACCACACTAGTAGGCCAAATGCAGTTTAATATCTGCTACTATAGGCCGAAAGCCTAAACACTGAAGCTCAGCTTTATACAGTGGAGGACAACACCAGGGAGCGGCACACACCGTTAGTAGGGCCCAACCAAAGTTGAAGGCCAAATGCAGTTTAATATCTGCTACTATAGGCCGAAAGCCTAAAGACTGAAGCTCAGCTTTATATAGTGGAGGACCACACCAGGGAGCAGCACACACCGTTAGTAGGGCCCAACCAAAGTTGAAGGCCAAATGCAGTTTAATATCTGCTACTATAGGCCGAAAGCCTAAAGACTGAAGCTCAGCTTTATATAGTGGAGGACCACACCAGGGAGCAGCACACACCGTTAGTAGGGCCCAACCAAAGTTGAAGGCCAAATGCAGTTTAATATCTGCTACTATAGGCCGAAAGCCTAAAGACTGAAGCTCAGCTTTATACAGTGGAGGACAACACCAGGGAGCGGCACACACCGTTAGTAGGCCCCAACCAAAGTAGTAGGCCAACTGCAGTGTGACATTAAAAAATACTTAATGAGAGCCTGAAGGTTGAAGCTCAGACAAGGAAACCTGGAGGAGAACACCAAGGAGGAGGAGAACACCAAGGAGCGGCAGACACCGTTACTAGGCCCCAACCAAAGTAGTAGGGCAACTGCAGTGTGACATTAAAAAATACTTAATGAGAGCCTGAAGGTTGAAACTCAGACAAGGAAACCTGGAGGAGAACACCAAGGAGGAGGAGAACACCAAGGAGCGGCAGACACCGTTAATAGGACCCAACCAAAGTAGAAGGCCAACTGCAGTGACATTAAAAAATACTTAATGAGAGCCTGAAGGTTGAAGCTCAGACAAGAAAACCTGGAGGAGAACACCAAGGAGCGGCAGACACCGTTACTAGGCCCCAACCAAAGTAGTAGGCCAACTGCAGTGTGACATTAAAAAATACTTAATGAGAGCCTGAAGGTTGAAGCTCAGACAAGGAAACCTGGAGTAGAACACCAAGGAGGAGGAGAACACCAAGGAGCGGCAGACACCGTTACTAGGACCCAACCAAAGTAGTAGGCCAACTGCAGTGTGACATTAAAAAATACTTAATGAGAGCCTGAAGGTTGAAGCTCAGACAAGGAAACCTGGAGGAGAACACCAAGGAGGAGGAGAACACCGAGGAGTGGCAGACACCGTTACTAGGCCCCAACCAAAGTAGTAGGGCAACTGCAGTGTGACATTAAAAAATAATTAATGAGAGCCTGAAGGTTGAAGCTCAGACAAGGAAACCTGGAGGAGAACACCAAGGAGGAGGAGAACACCAAGGAGCGGCAGACACCGTTACTAGGCCCCAACCAAAGTAGTAGGGCAACTGCAGTGTGACATTAAAAAATACTTAATGAGAGCCTGAAGGTTGAAGCTCAGACAAGGAAACCTGGAGGAGAACACCAAGGAGGAGGAGAACACCAAGGAGCGGCAGACGCCGTTACTAGGACCCAACCAAAGTAGTAGGCCAACTGCAGTGTGACATTAAAAAATACTTAATGAGAGCCTGAAGGTTGAAGTTCAGACAAGGAAACCTGGAGGAGAACACCAAGGAGGAGGAGAACACCAAGGAGCGGCAGACACCGTTACTAGGACCCAACCAAAGTAGTAGGGCAACTGCTGTCTTATATAAACAACTACTTAATGAGAGCCTGAAGGTTGAAGTTCAGCTTTTTCAGTGGAGGACAGCGTGATTGAGTGGCACCGCAGACAGACAAAAGTAGTATGTGTTAACTTAAAAAGTTGGCTCTATGCATTTTTAAATTAGTTTCAGGGGTACACAGGCAGCATTGGTGTGGTCAGTGGAGAACAATTGGAAGGAGGGACCGCACACAGACTTCCTAGGCCTAAAATAATAAAATGGGCTCTATGCAGCTTCCATTAGGTGGCAGGGGTACACAGGCAGCATTGGTGTGGTCAACGTAGGACAATTGGAAGGAGGGACCGCACACAGACTTCCTAGGCCTAAAATAATAAAATAGGCTCTATGCAGCTTCCATTAGGTGGCAGGGGTACACAGGCAGCATTGGTGTGGTCAGTGGAGAACAATTGGAAGGAGGGACCGCACACAGACTTCCTAGGCCTAAAATAATAAAATAGGCTCTATGCAGCTTCCATTAGGTGGCAGGGGTACACAGGCAGCATTGGTGTGGTCAACGTAGGACAATTGGAAGGAGGGACCGCAGACAGAACTCCTAGGCCTAAAATAAAATAGGCTCTATGCAGCTTCTATTAGGTGGCAGGGGTACACAGGCAGCATTGGTGTGGTCAACGTAGGACAATTGGAAGGAGGGACCGCAGACAGAATTCCTAGGCCTAAAATAATAAAATAGGCTCTATGCAGCTTCCATTAGGTGGCAGGGGTACACAGGCAGCATTGGTGTGGTCAGTGGAGGACAATTGGAAGGAGGGACCGCACACAGACTTCCTAGGCCTAAAACAATAAAATAGGCTCTATGCAGCTTCCATTAGGTGGCAGGGGTACACAGGCAGCATTGGTGTAGTCAACGTACGACAATTTGAAGGAGGGACCGCAGACAGAATTCCTAGGCCTAAAATAATAAAATAGGCTCTATGCAGCTTCCATTAGGTGGCAGGGATACACAGGCAGCATTGGTGTGGTCAGTGGAGGACAATTGGAAGGAGGGACCGCACACAGACTTCCTAGGCCTAAAACAATAAAATAGGCTCTATGCAGCTTCCATTAGATGGCAGGGGTACACAGGCAGCATTGGTGTGGTCAACGTACGACAATTGGAAGGAGGGACCGCAGACAGAATTCCTAGGCCTAAAATAATAAAATAGGCTCTATGCAGCTTCCATTAGGTGGCAGGGGTACACAGGCAGCATTGGTGTGGTCAGTGGAGGACAATTGGAAGGAGGGACCGCACACAGACTTCCTAGGCCTAAAATAATAAAATAGGCTCTATGCAGCTTCCATTAGGTGGCAGGGGTACACAGGCAGCATTGGTGTGGTCAACGTAGGACAATTGGAAGGAGGGACCGCAGACAGAATTCCTAGGCCTAAAATAATAAAATAGGCTCTATGCAGCTTCCATTAGGTGGCAGGGGTACACAGGCAGCATAGGTGTGGTCAACGTAGGACAATTGGAAGGAGGGACCGCAAACTGAATTCCTAGGCCTAAAATAATAAAATAGGCTCTATGCAGCTTCCATTAGGTGGCAGGGGTACACAGGCAGCATTGGTGTGGTCAACGTAGGACAATTGGAAGGAGGGACCGCAGACAGAATTCCTAGGCCCAAAATAATAAAATAGGCTCTATGCAGCTTCCATTAGGTGGCAGGGGTACACAGGCAGCATTGGTGTGGTCAGCGGAGGACAATTGGAAGGAGTGTCTGACACAGTAAGTACTCCGAGTCCCAAAACCTTAATTGATGTTAATGTATCCCAAACAAAAACAAAACAAAAAAAAAGGGTGGCATACTTAGGTACAGGGGTGTGTGTCAGAATCCCAATGGCAGGGACATGGGCAAAAACAGGACTAGCTCTAGGAAGATGGAATCTAAGCTGACCGCGATGCTGAACCTAACGCACAACTACCAGTGGCCGGGGAACGTACCTGCGTTTTATCCCTAGACGTCTCGCACCAGCCGGAGATCTAGCTACCCCTAATAGAGGAAACACAGACCTGGCTTGCCTCCAGAGAAAACCCCAAAGTAATAGTAGCCCCCAACATATAATGACGGTTAGTTAAGAAGAAAACACATACGCAGTATGAATACAGGTTCAGCAAAGAGAGGCCCACTAACTAGATAGCAGAAAATACAAAAGTGGACTTCGCGGTCAACTAAAAACCCTACAAAATACCATCCTGAAATGACTTTAAACTCCGGTATCAGACACCGGAGTGGTCATTTCAGTTCACTAGAGCTTCCAGCAGCAAGATTCATATAAATGCACGCTGGACAAAAGGTACAAATGATCAAACTTATCTGACTCAGCAGACTTGGAGCAGGTAGCAAGTAACAGAGGAGCTCTGGTAACATTGATAGCCGGCAAGTAAATGACTGAGAAGCCAGACTATATAGGAAACTCCCATTTCCTGATGGGAACAGGTGCACTGGAGATAAAAGACAGAAGTCAACCAGTACCACCAGTAGCCACCAGAGGGAGCCCACAAACAGAATTCACAACAGTACCCCCCCTTGAGGAGGGGGCACCGAACCCTCATGAGAACCACCATGGATGAGCCCTATGAAAGGCGCGAACCAAATCAGAGGCATGAACATCAGAGGCAGTCACCCAAGAATTATCTTCCTGACCGTATCCCTTCCATTTAACCAAATATTGAAGTCTCCGTCTGGAAATGTGAGAGTCCAAAATCTTCTCCACAACATACTCCAATTCACCCTGCACCAGCACAGGGGCAGGAGGCTCAACAGAAGGAACCACCGGTACCTCGTACCTCCGCAACAAAGACCGATGGAAGACATTATGAATAGTGAAAGATGCTGGTAGGTCCAAACGAAACGATACAGGATTAAGAATCTCCAAAATCTTATAAGGACCTATGAACCGAGGTTTAAACTTAGGAGAAGAGACCTTCATAGGGACAAAACGAGAAGATAACCACACCAAGTCCCCAACGTGAAGACGATTACCAGCACGACGACGACGATTAGCAAACTGCTGAGTCTTCTCCTGGGACAACTTCAAGTTGTCCACCACATGACTCCAAATCCGGTGCAGTCTATCCAACATCGTGTCTACTCCAGGGCAATCCGAAGATTCCACCTGGCCAGATGAAAAACGAGGGTGAAACCCCGAATTGCAAAAGAAAGGAGAAACCAGAGTGGCAGAACTAGCCCGATTATTGAGGGCAAACTCTGCCAACGGCAAAAAGGCGACCCAGTCATCCTGATCAGCAGACACAAAACACCTCAAATAAGTCTCCAAGGTGTGATTAGTTCGCTCTGTCTGGCCATTCGTCTGAGGATGGAAAGCAGACGAAAAAGACAAATCAATGCCCATCCTGGCACAGAACGCCCGCCAAAATCTAGACACAAATTGGGATCCCCTGTCAGAAACGATGTTTTCCGGGATACCATGTAGACGAACCACATTCTGAAAAAATAGAGGAACCAACTCCGATGAAGAAGGCAACTTGGGCAAGGGTACCAAATGAACCATTTTAGAAAAACGGTCACACACCACCCAGATGACGGTCATTTTCTGAGAAACCGGGAGATCCGAAATAAAGTCCATAGAGATGTGCGTCCAAGGCCTCTTCGGAATAGGCAAGGGCAACAACAATCCACTAGCCCGAGAACAACAAGGCTTGGCCCGAGCACAAACATCACAAGACTGTACAAAAGTACGCACATCCCGAGACAAGGAAGGCCACCAGAAGGACCTGGCCACCAAATCTCTGGTACCAAAGATTCCAGGGTGGCCTGCCAACACAGAAGAATGAACTTCCAAGATGACTCTACTGGTCCACTCATCTGGAACAAACAGTCTCCCAGGCGGACAACGATCAGGCCTATCCACTTGAAACTCCAGCAAAGCACGTCGCAAGTCTGGAGAGACAGCAGACAATATCACCCCATCCTTAAGGATACCCGTAGGCTCAGAATCACCAGGGGAGTCAGGCTCAAAACTCCTAGAAAGGGCATCTGCCTTCACATTTTTTGAACCTGGTAGATATGAGACCACAAAATTAAACCGGGAGAAAAACAACGACCAGCGCGCCTGTCTAGGATTCAGACGCCTGGCTGACTCAAGGTAAATCAGATTCTTGTGATCAGTCAAGACCACCACCTGATGCCTAGCACCCTCAAGCCAATGACGCCACTCCTCAAAGGCCCACTTCATAGCCAAGAGTTCCCGATTACCAACATCATAATTTCGCTCGGCGGGCGAAAATTTTCGAGAAAAGAACGCACATGGTCTCATCACCGAGTAATCGGAACTTCTCTGCGACAAAACCGCCCCCGCTCCGATCTCTGAAGCATCAACTTCGACCTGAAAAGGAAGTGAAACATCAGGTTGGCGCAACACAGGAGCAGAAGAAAAGCGGTGCTTAAGCTCCCGAAAGGCCTCCACAGCCGCCGAGGACCAATTGGAAACATCAGCACCCTTCTTAGTCAAATCCGTTAGAGGCTTAACGACACTTGAAAAACCAGTTATAAATCGACGATAGAAATTAGCAAAGCCCAAGAATTTCTGAAGGCTCTTAAGGGAAGTCGGTTGCGTCCAATCACAAATAGCCCGAACCTTGACAGGATCCATCTCAATAGAAGAAGGGGAAAAAATATACCCCAAAAAAGAGATCTTCTGAACCCCAAAAATACACTTTGAACCCTTTACAAACAAAGAATTGGCCCGCAAAACCTGAAAAACCTTCCTGACCTGTTGAACATGCGACTCCCAGTCATCGGAAAAAATCAAAATATCATCCAGATACACAATCATAAATTTATCCAGATATTCACGGAAAATATTGTGCATAAAGGACTGAAAGACTGAAGGGGCATTAGAAAGACCAAAAGGCATTACCAGATACTCAAAATGGCCCTCGGGCGTATTAAATGCAGTTTTCCACTCATCTCCCTGCCTAATCCGCACCAAATTATACGCACCCCGAAGGTCAATCTTAGAGAACCACCTTGCCCCCTTGATACGAGCAAACAAATCAGTCAAAAGTGGCAAAGGATACTGATATTTGACTGTAATCTTATTCAACAGCCGATAATCAATACAAGGCCTCAGGGAACCATCTTTTTTACCCAAGAAAAAAAAACCTGCTCCTAAAGGGGATGAGGATGGACGAATATGTCCCTTTTCCAAGGACTCCTTAATATACTCTCGCATAGCAGCATGCTCTGGCACAGACAGATTGAACAAACGACCTTTAGGAAATTTGCTGCCAGGAATCAAATCTATAGCACAATCGCAATCCCTGTGAGGAGGGAGCGAACTAAGTTTAGGCTCCTCAAAAACATCACAATAGTCAGACAAAAATGCCGGAACCTCAGAGGGAGTAGATGAAGCAATGGAAACCAAAGGTACTCCCCCATGAACCCCCTGACATCCCCAGCTTAATACGGACATTGTTTTCCAGTCAAGAACTGGGTTGTGAGTTTGTAACCATGGCAATCCAAGCACTAAGACATCATGCAAATTATGCAACACAAGGAATCGAATCACCTCCTGATGGTCTGGAGTCATACACATAGTCACTTGTGTCCAGTATTGAGGTTTATTCCTAGCCAATGGTGTGGAGTCGATACCCTTCAAAGGAATAGGGACTTCCAGAGACTCTAGACTAAACCCACAGCGCCTGGCAAAGGACCAATCCATAAGACTCAGGGCGGCGCCAGAGTCCACATAGGCATTCACATTAATAGATGATAATGAACAAATCAAAGTTACAGACAAAAGAAACTTAGACTGCAAGTTGCTAACTGCAAAAGACTTATCAACCCTTTTAGTGCGTTTAGAGCATGCTGATATAACATGAGCAGAATCGCCACAATAGAAACACAACCCATTTTTACGCCTATAATTCTGCCGTTCACTTCTGGACAGAATTCTATCACATTGCATATTCTCCGGTGCCTGCTCAGAAGACACCGCCAAATGGTGCACAGGTTTGCGCTCCCGCAAACGCCGGTCAATCTGAATAGCCATTGTCATGGACTCATTCAGACCTGTGGGTGTAGGAAACCCCACCATGACATCTTTAACGGCGTCAGAGAGACCCTCTCTGAAATTCGCCGCCAGGGCGCACTCATTCCACTGAGTAAGCACAGACCATTTACGAAACTTTTGACAATATATTTCAGCTTCATCATGCCCTTGAGAGAGGGCTATCAAGGCCTTTTCAGCTTGAATCTCCAAATTCGGTTCCTCATAGAGCAACCCCAGTGCCAGAAAAAACGCATCCACATTGAGCAGCGCAGGATCCCCTGGCGCCAATGCAAATGCCCAATTCTGGGGGTCACCCCGCAGCAAAGAAATAACAATCTTAACCTGCTGAGCAGGGTTTCCAGCGGAGTGAGGTCTCAGAGAAAGATACAATTTACAATTGTGCTTAAAATTCAAAAAACGAGATCTATCTCCAGAAAAAAACTCTGGTATAGGAATTTTAAGTTCAGACATAGGAGCATGTATGACGAAATCTTGTATATTTTGAACCTTAGAAGCAAGATTATTCAGATTTTAAGCTAAACTCTGGATATCCATTTTTCAGCAGCTGAGATCTGAGCCATTCAGGGATTAAGAGGAGGGGAAAGAAGCAGACTGCAATTATGGCTAAACAGACTTCAGAGTAAAAAAAAAAAAAAAAAAAAAGGTGTCAGAGACTTCTTTTCTCTCCTTCTTCAGCCAATACTTAACACATGTGGCCGGCTATACTGTCAGAATCCCAATGGCAGGGACATGGGCAAAAACAGGACTAGCTCTAGGAAGATGGAATCTAAGCTGACCGCGATGCTGAACCTAACGCACAACTACCAGTGGCCGGGGAACGTACCTGCGTTTTATCCCTAGGCGTCTCGCACCAGCCGGAGATCTAGCTACCCCTAATAGAGGAAACACAGACCTGGCTTGCCTCCAGAGAAAACCCCAAAGTAATAGTAGCCCCCAACATATAATGACGGTTAGTTAAGAAGAAAACACATACGCAGTATGAATACAGGTTCAGCAAAGAGAGGCCCACTAACTAGATAGCAGAAAATACAAAAGTGGACTTCGCGGTCAACTAAAAACCCTACAAAATACCATCCTGAAATGACTTTAAACTCCGGTATCAACTCATGACACCGGAGTGGTCATTTCAGTTCACTAGAGCTTCCAGCAGCAAGATTCATATAAATGCACGCTGGACAAAAGGTACAAATGATCAAACTTATCTGACTCAGCAGACTTGGAGCAGGTAGCAAGTAACAGAGGAGCTCTGGTAACATTGATAGCCGGCAAGTAAATGACTGAGAAGCCAGACTATATAGGAAACTCCCATTTCCTGATGGGAACAGGTGCACTGGAGATAAAAGACAGAAGTCAACCAGTACCACCAGTAGCCACCAGAGGGAGCCCACAAACAGAATTCACAACAGGTGTGCTCCTATGCTGACTTTCAGACATTGTAATTTGGCGCAAAGTATTTACTGGTGTAAATGTAGGACAGGGCCCCTGACTATTTTAACTAGCATCATACATGTCAACAAATTGTTATTGTCTGTGCCAGGCATGTAAGGATTTCAGCGCATAGACTAAACAGTGGTGGAGCAGCGACAGATAATTTTGCAAGTGGTAGAGCACTGTTTGACCTTGGGGGGGACACTCTCTCCTGGCCGGCGGTACAAGCCCAGGGCTCCTCATGTTACAACGGTGTGTCCGAGGTTGGGTGCGCGCCACCACCGCCAGAGACACTTCATTGTACTATGAGGGACCCAGTGCCAGTGCCGTCGACCAAAAGTGGGCACACCCACCTCTTCAGACAAACGGCACTCTGACGGGTGCTTGCGTCAAGTGGCGAGACCACGGCCCCGTGGGGGGAGTTAGGCCATTTAGGGAGATGTAAACATGTCGTATGCTGGACAAACAGAAGCTGCAAATTAAGAGATTGGAACAGTCAGTAACACCAGTCCCAAAGCAAGACCTTTATACAGGAAAGCTAGGTGTCAGCCGGGAAAGGTGGGGCAAACTAATTTGAAATCCATGAGTGGTTCATTTTAATGAAGGTTAGATCATCAACATTTTGGGTAACCAGACGAGTCCTTTTTCGGTCAGTATTGAACCAGCAGCACTGAATACTCTTTCTGATAGCACCCTAGCTGCTGGGCATGCAAGCTCCTGCAATGCATATTCAGCCAATTCAGGCCAGGTGTCTATTTTGGATGCCCAGTAATCAAAGGGGAATGATGGTTGAGGGAGAACATCGGTAATGGAGGAAAAATAGTTAGTAACCATACTGGACAAATGTTGTCTCCTGTCACTTTGAATGGATGCTGCTGTACCTGTCGTGTCTGCGGTCATTGCGAAATCACTCCACAACCTGATCAGAAAACCCCTCTGTCCTACGCCACTTCTGATCTGTTCACCTCTAACACCTCTGCCCTGTTGCCCCCTGCAGCTCGTGTGAGAACCATCACTGGCGCTGTGTGCTGGGAATGCCTGAATCAAACGGTCTACAAGAGTAGCTTGTTTGGTTGCCAATATCTGTTCGAGGTTCTCATGTGGCACGATATTTTGAAATTTGCCTTTATAGCAAGGATCAAGGAGGCAGGCCAACCAGTAATCGTCATCTGTCATCATTTTTATAATGCGTGGGTCCCTTTTGAGGATACGCAAGGCATAATCCGCCATGTGGGCCAATGTTCCAGTTGTCAAGTCAGTGCATATGCTGGGTTGAGGAGCACTTTCTGGCAAATCAACGTCACTTGTCTCCCTCAAAAACCCTGAACCCGGCCTTGCACCGCCAGCAGTTTCTATTGCCCCCTGAGAAGCTTCCTCATCCAAAAAATAGTCATCCCCATCATCCTCCTCGTCCTCCTCCTCTTCGCCCGCCACCTCATCCTGTAGACTTCCCTGAGCAGACAATGGCTGACTGTCATCAAGGCTTCCCTCATCCTCAGCTGCAGACGCCTGTTCCTTTATGTGCATCAAACTTTGCATCAGCAGACGCATTAGGGGGATGCTCATGCTTATTACGGCGTTGTCTGCACTAACCAGCCGTGTGCATTCCTCAAAACACTGAAGGACTTGACACAGGTCTTGTAGCTTAGACCACTGCACAGCTGACAACTCCATGTCTGCCATCCAACTGCCTGCCCGTGTATATGTATCCTCCCACAAATACATAACAGCACTCCTCTGTTCGCACAGTCTATGAAGCATGTGCAGTGTGGAGTTCCACCTTGTTGCAACGATGCTGGGGAAGGTTCAAAGACCGCTGATGGTTCTGCATACGGCTGGAGTGTACGGGCGAACGGCGGATGTGAGAGCAAAGTCTGCGCACTTTCAGCAGCAGGTCGGGTAACCCCGGATAACTTTTCAGGAAGCACTGCACCACCAGGTTTAAGGTGTGAGCCACGCAAGGAATGTGTTTCACTTGTGAAAGGGCTATGGCAGCCATAAAATTCCTTCCGTTATCACTCACTACCTTGCCTGCCTCAAGATGTACAGTGCCCAGCCATGACCGAGTTTCTTGCTGCAAGAACTCGGACAGAACTTCCGCGGTGTGTCTGTTGTCACCCAAACACTTCATTGCCAATACAGCCTTGTTATGACCCCAGTGGACAGGGTCTCAGAGGAACGTGTAAGTCTGCGAGATACAAAAATCCAGCTCATAGGGCTGTGGTAACTGGGTTGACCAAATAGCTACTCCTAACGCCAACACTAGAAGTAGCCGGGGATCATGCCTACGGAGATCGCTAGATGACTCGCGCCAGCCGGAGAATCTAACTACCCCTAGGAGAAGAAAACAAAGACCTCTCTTGCCTCCAGAGAAGCAAGATACAAGCCCCCCACAAATAATAACGGTGAGGTAAGAGGAAATGACAAACACAGAAATGAACCAGGTTCAGCAAAGAGAGGCCAGCTTACTAATAGCAGAATAAAGCAAGATAACTTATCTGGTCAACAAAAACCCTATAAAAATCCACGCTGGAGATTCAAGAACCCCCGAACCGTCTAACGGTCCGGGGGGAGAACACCAGCCCCCTAGAGCTTCCAGCAAAGGTCAGGATACAGATTGGAACAAGCTGGACAAAAATACAAAACAAAACCAAAGCAAAAAGCAAGGAAGTAGACTTAGCTTGAAATACAGGAACCAGGATCAAAGGACAAGAGCACAACAGATTAGCTCTGATTTCAACGATGCCAGGCATTGAACTGAAGGTCCACGGAGCTTAAATAGCAACGCCCCTGAACTAACGGCCCAGGTGAGGAAATAGGAAAAGACAGACGCTCCAGAGTCAAATCACTAATGACCACTAGAGGGAGCAAAAAGCAAAATCACAACACAGCCTGCTGACACTTGCCACTAGCTGTTCCATAATTGGACACCTCGTGTGCAACAGTGGCAGCTGCGGATGGAGTGGTCGTGCGACTGTGGTCTGTGGACAAGCTCTCGCTTCTGCTGGAGGATGAGGAGGAGGAGGGGGGACGAACGCCTACAACCAACTGTTTCTTAGACCGTGGGATAGGCAGAACTGTCCCAATATTACTGTCCCCTGTGGACCCTGCATCCACCACATTAACCCAGTGTGCCGTGATGGAGACGTAACGCCCCTGGCCATGCCCACTGGTCCATGCATCTGTTGTCAGGTGCACCTTTCTACTCACAGATTGCCTGAGCGCATGGACAATGCGGTCTTTTACATGCTGGTGGAGGGCTGGGATGGCTTTTCTCGAAAAGAAGTGTCGACTGGGTAGCTCGTAGCGTGGTACAGCCTAGTCCATCAGGGCTTTGAAAGCTTCTGTTTCAACTAACCAATAGGGCATCATCTCTAGCGAGATTAGTCTAGCAATGTGGGCGTTCAAACCCTATGTACGCGGATGCGAGGATGAGTACTTCCTTTTCCTAACGAGAGTCTCATGTAGGGTGAGCTGGACTGGAGAGCTGCATACGGTGGAACTAGCGGGGGTGCCGGTGGGCATGGGTGACTGAGACAGGGTTGGTGATGGTATTCTTGATGGTGCCCTACATACAGTTTTTCCGACCACGAACCTGGTGATTCCCTGACTGCTTTGGCCTTGTGACGAAACCGCAACATTACCTGCAGGTGGTGTGGTAAACGGTGGGCTTACAGTGAGGGAAGGGATGTCGCGTTGCTGACTAGCTTCATTGTGAGAGGGTGCTACAACATTAAGGGACGTTTGGTAGTTTGTCCAGGCTTGCAAGTGCATGGTGGTTAAATGTCTATGCATGCATGCAACTTGTATTTAAATTTTTAACATTCTGACCTCTGCTGAAGGTCCTTGAGCATTTCTTACAGATGACTTTGCGCTGATCATTGGGATCTTGGTTAAAAAAATTCCAGACTGCACTCTTCCTATCTGATACCTTTTCAGTCATTGCACACTGAGCTACTTTAACCTGATGGCCACGCTGTCCTACAACTGGTTTTGGTTTTGCCACACGTTTTTGGCCAGATACGGGCCTGCCAGATGGAACCTGTTGCGATGTTGATGCCTGCTGTGGCTCCTCCTCCTCCGCTTCAGAGCTACTGCCGCCTTCACCCTGTTCCCCCAATGGCTGCCAATTGGGGTCAACAACTGGGTCATCTATGACCTCCTCTTCTATGTTCTGTGCACCTTCCTCTGGGTCACCGTGTAAGCCGGTGCTATAGCGTTCGTGACGGGGCTCCATAGTCTCATCGGGGTCAGATTCTGGATCAGTACACTGCGAGGGCAATGTTCTGATCTGAGTCAAAGGAACAGCATAATAATCTGGCTGTGGCTGTGCATCCGATTCATCTTGTAATGGGCATGGCCTGTTAACAATTTCCCTTTCTAACCCAGGCACGGTATGTGTAAAGAGCTCCATGGAGTAACCAGTTGTGTCGCCTGACGCATCCTTCACTGTTGTTCTGGGTGAAGGACACAAGGAAGCGACTTGTTCCTGACCGGGAGCATCCACTGACGACGCACTGCTCTGACATTTGGCACTTTCCGAGGAGGAGGCGAAAGAGCTAGAGGCAGAGTCAGCAATGAAAGCCAATACTTGTTCCTGCTGCTCCGGCTTCAAAAGCGGTTTTCCTACTCTCACAAAAGGGAGCCTTCGAGGCCTTGTGTAGCCAGACGAGGACGCTGGCTCAACAACTCGAGACTTAGGGGCTATACTTCTTTTCCCACGACCACCTGATGCTCCACGACCACCACCACTACCATCATTACCAGCTGCCAATGACCACCCACGGCCACGACCTCTTCCACCAGACTTCCTCATTCTTGGAAAAATGTTACCAAACTAACAACCGTTATGTGGTCCTGTAAAACCAGGTACAAGGTGTGCGTGAACTTGTTGGGAATGTAAATCTCCCTTTTTTATGTGTGGGAGAATGCAGTGAAAAATGAGGCCCACTGTATTACACTAGACAGTTTGATTGGCAGAAAGAGGCTGGCAGATATGGCACTAACAGGAGTGACGCAGATAAAAACACTGGCAATAGAAATGTCCCTCTTTATGTGTGGGAGAATCCAGGGAAAAATCAAGCCCACTGTATTGCACAACAACACAGTTTGATTAGCAGAAAGAGGCTGGCAGATATGGCACTAACAGGAGTGACGCAGATGCACACACTGGCAATAGAAATGTCCCTCTTTATGTGTGGGAGAATCCAGGGAAAAATCAGGCCCACTATATTACAGTAGACAGTTTGATTAGCAGAAAGAGGCTGGCAGATATGGCACTAACAGGAGTGACGCAGATGCACACACTGGCAATAGAAATGTCCCTCTTTATGTGTGGGAGAATCCAGGGAAAAATCAAGCCCACTGTATTACACAACAACACAGTTTGATTAGCAGAAAGAGGCTGGCAGATATGGCACTAACAGGAGTGACGCAGATAAAAACACTGGCAATAGAAATGTCCCTATTTATGTGTGGGAGAATGCAGTGAAAAATCAGGCCCACTGTATTACACAACAACACAGTTTGATTAGCAGAAAGAGGCTGGCAGATATGGCACTAGCCGGACTGATGCAGATGCACATACTGGCAATAGAAATGTCCCTCTTTTTTTTGATATGGGAGACAAGGGATTGAATCAGGCCCACTATATCACGGTATAGTTCCTGTGGCACAAAATGACTGACAGATACCACAGACAGCACTCGCACAGATGCACAGGTTTGGCAAGATTATTCTCCCTTTATTTTAATTTTTTTGGGGGATATGTGAGACAAGTGATTTAATCTGGCCCACTGTTATACAGTAGGTTTTCTGTGGCAGAAAAAAAAAAATGCCACACACAGGACTGGCACTAATGCAGATTTGCCAATCTTAATCTCCCACTTTTATTTTTTTTTCTGGGAGAATTGTGAAGAAATCAGGCCCACTGTTACACAGTAGGTTTTCTGTGGCAGAAAAACAAAGACAGATGCCACACACAGGACTGGCACTAATGCAGATTTGCCAATCTTAATCTCCCACTTTTATTTTTTTTTCTGGGAGAATTGTGAAGAAATCAGGCCCACTGCTACACAGTAGGTTTTCTGTGTCAGAAAAAAAAAAAGATGCCACACACAGGACTGGCACTAATGCAGATTTGCCAATCTTAATCTCCAACTTTTATTTTTTTTTCTGGGAGAATTGTGAAGAAATCAGGCCCACTGCTACACAGTAGGTTTTCTGTGGCAGAAAAAAAAAAAAAGATGCCACACACAGGACTGGCACTAATGCAGATTTGTCAATCTTAATCTCCCACTTTTATTTTTTTTTCTGGGAGAATTGTGAAGAAATCAGGCCCACTGTTACACAGTAGGTTTTCTGTGGCAGAAAAACAAAGACAGATGCCACACACAGGACTGGCACTAATGCAGATTTGCCAATCTTAATCTCCCACTTTTATGTTTTTTTCTGGGAGAATTGTGAAGAAATCAGGCCCACTGTTACACAGTAGGTTTTCTGTGGCAGAAAAACAAAGAGAGATGCCACACACAGGACTGGCACTAATGCAGATTTGCCAATCTTAATCTCCCACTTTTATTTTTTTTCTGGGAGAATTGTGAAGAAATCAGGCCCACTGTTACACAGTAGGTTTTCTGTGGCAGAAAAACAAAGACAGATGCCACACACAGGACTGGCACTAATGCAGATTTGCCAATCTTAATCTCCCACTTTTATGTTTTTTTCTGGGAGAATTGTGAAGAAATCAGGCCCACTGTTACACAGTAGGTTTTCTGTGGCAGAAAAACAAAGAGAGATGCCACACACAGGACTGGCACTAATGCAGATTTGCCAATCTTAATCTCCCACTTTTATTTTTTTTCTGGGAGAATTGTGAAGAAATCAGGCCCACTGTTACACAGTAGGTTTTCTGTGGCAGAAAAACAAAGACAGATGCCACACACAGGACAGGCACTAATGCAGATTTGCCAATCTTAATCTCCCACTTTTATTTTTTTTTCTGGGAGAATTGTGAATAAATCTGGGCCACTGTATTAGAGTATATTTTCTGTGGCAAAAAGTGACTTGAAGACATATAACAAAAAAAAAGGGACTGTACTACAATTACTATCTCCCTACAGTTATATCAGAAAAGTATGTCAGGCAGCAATAAAAAGGACTGCTGCACACAAAAGTCAAAAGTGTGGACAAACAAACAAGATAGCTGTGCAGAAAGGAAGGAGCAACAGGATTTGTGCTTTGAAAAAAGCAGTTGGTTTGCACAGCGTCGTACACACAGCAACGCAGCTATCAGGGAACCTTATAACCTACAGAGCTGTTTCACAGAAATCGAGCCTCCTCTGTCCCAAAAAGAAATGGTGGTGTTGGACAGTGGAAATCGCTACAGCACAAGCGGTTTGGGGCTTAATTTACCCTGCCTAACACTATCCCTGCTTCTGACGAAGCGGCAGCAACCTCTCCCTATGCTCAGATCAGCAGCAGTAACATGGCGGTCGGCGGGAACGCCCCTTTATAGCCCCTGTGACGCCGCAGAAAGCAAGCCAATCACTGCCATGCCCTTCTCTAAGATGGTGGGGACCAGGACCTATGTCATCACGCTGCCCACACTCTGCGTGCACCTTCATTGGCTGAGAAATGGCGCTTTAAGCGTCATAGGAAACGCGACTTTGGCACGAAGATCGTGTACCGCATGGCCGATCCCACGCTGGGATCGGGTCGGGTTTCATGAAACCCGACTTTGCCAAAAGTCGGCGACTTATGAAAATGTATAGAAAAAATAGAGAAGGGCACTCACCGTCAGAAGCCTTTTTAATTCAGTCCTTTATTGTGGCATAAAATTAGTAGCAAGGTCTTACAGGAGAATGAAGGTGTCACGAGACGACGGACCGTTTCGCACTTGTGCGCTTCTACAGGTCTGAAGTGAGACTGGAAGGAGGAGAATAAAAAGCAGCTGGAACGCCGCATAGTCTCCGCCCCTGAACCAGCGTCAAAGTAAGACAACCTAAAACTTACTAATCAAATAAAAGAACAAACATTAAAAACAAATGTTTACATATTCACAATGACACCTTACCAGCATTATCTCTTACCAATCTGAACGAGATCATATGGCTTTATAAAAACATAGACATGTCCATTCTTTCATTTAGACCTATGGGGCCTGTGGCATTAACTCTTAAAATCCATCTGCCCTCTCTCTGAAGTAACAATTTATTGAGATCTCCACCTTGTGCAGGAAGTTTTACTCGTTCTAAACCGGCAAAACGCATAACAGCCGCGTTGCCATCATGATGGACCCGTAAATGATTGATCAAGCGAGGGACTCCCTTACCTGTTTTTATGGAATTAAAATGTTCCCTAAATCTTACGAACAAGGGGCGAAAGGTTTTTCCCACATAATAATACCCGCAGGGACAAAAAACTACATAGACTACATGTGTCGTTCTACAGGATATAAAGTCTCTAACCGTGTGATACACTGGCCCTATATGAATTGTTTTATCAACCAAATGGTAGTCACAAAAATTGCAATGTCCGCACTTGAAATTTCCTCGTAGGGTTCCTGACATTAACCAATTACTCCTATCGGAAACCACTCTATTGCACACTAGAATATCTTTTAAGTTTCTGCCTCTACGGCACGCAAACAGGGGCCCCCGACTAGTTAACTCTGTGAGAACAGGATCTCTCTCTAAAATATGCCAACTTTTACGGATGGCCGATCTAATGCAATTGTCCATGGGGCCAAATTTGAAACTAAAGACGAATCTTTTTTGTGCAGTGTTGTTTCTATTAACATTTGTGGTTTCATGTGCCTCTGCTCTTGTTTGAGCTTTATTTAACACGGACTGAGGATAGCCTCGTGCTCTAAATCTATCATAAAGCTCCTGGGATTGTCTTGTATAACCTTCTTTACTGCTGTTTAATCTCTTGACCCTCAAAAATTGACTGTATGGGAGGGAGTTTTTTGTATAATGAGGATGTGCACTATTATAATGTAGGAGGGAATTAGTGGAGGACGGTTTTCTAAAAACTTTCGTCTGGATAAAACCATCACTAATCCAGAGTTTAACATCCAGGAAAACCAGAGTTAACCCTCCAAACACTGATGTGAACTTCATGTTCATGGTATTAACCCGTTCTAGATGGTATACAAATTCCTGGAATTCCTCTTTTGACCCATCCCAAATTATAAAAACATCATCCACAAACCTCAAAAATAATTTTAGATTGCCTAAAAAAGGGTTAGTATCTGCGTAAACATAACGATTTTCGAATACTGCCAAAAAAAGGTTGGCTAGGGTACACGCGACGGGCGTACCCATCGCAGTCCCTACTACTTGCCAAAACCAAGTGGAATCAAATTGAAAGGCATTATGTGTTAATATGAATTTTAGGCCATCACAAATAAAATTAACCGTTTTCATATCAGTTGCAGTGAAAGACAGAATTTCTCGAACTGCTTCCACCCCTAATCCTTGTGGTATGCGGGTATATAGGCTTTCAATATCAATGGAAGCCATAAAAAAGCTTTCCTGCCACGTAAACCCCTTTAAAACTCTCAAAAAATCTTTTGTATCGCGTATATAGGAGGGGATATCAGGTAAAAGAGGATGCAAAAGCCAATCCAAATATCTGGATAGAGGTTCAGTCAAAGAGCCTACCCCAGAAACAATGGGGCGGCCTGGTGGAGCAGATAAAGATTTATTGATCTTCGGTATGTGGTACCAGTGTGGCTTTTGTGGGAAATTAGGAAATAACTTCTCTGCTTGTTTTTCTGAAATAGTTCCACTCTCCACCTGGACCCTCAAAAACGTACGCAAATCATTTTTAAATTTTACTGTGGGATCTGTCTTCAACCTGTGATATGTGTCAGTTTTAGCTAATTGACCATGGGCCTCCATCATATAAAATTCTTTTTTTAACAGAACGGTATTCCCTCCCTTGTCTGCCATCCGTATCACCGTATCAGACCAACTTTGTATTTCTTTTAACGCTGTCGTTTCCGCTGTGGTCAAATTGGAAGGGGATTGTTTGTAAACTAAAGCCTCTACTTCCTTTAAAACCTGATTCTCAAATGCATCAATCAGATTACCTGGCGTCACGGGTGGCATATAAACAGAGGGAACACCTCCAGTAAATGCTGTCACATTAACATGCTGACTGCCATTCAATTTTACTTCTGGACTGTTAAGGCTAAGAAGTAATCTAACATCATTATGAAGAGCCATATCAGTATTGTGATCAACCATAAAACCCAAAGGGCCTACGGTACAGGGGACTTCACCCGGAAATTTGGCAGACGCGACATCTGTAACAGAAGCAAAATGTTTAAACAGGTGAGTCTTTCTCACTGCTTTAAAGAGGTCTATTTTGAAATCAACAATATCAAACTTTTCAGGTAAGCTATAGCTCAACACCTTGGACAAAACAGATAGATGTGCCGTATTTAAGTCATGAGAGGATAAATTAATTATCGTGGTTGCCGGTAGGTTGGCTGAAAGGTCCGTTTCCACGAGACCGTTTTCCTTTTGCGTTGGTTGTCGGGCTCCGTGCTTTCTGCCACCTCGGCGCGTTCTCCGCCTAAAGGGGCTACTTGCTGTGCAATGGAATCACTGGTAGAGGCAATAGAGGATGCTGAGCATTCATCATTGACACTTGAGTCTGAGTCTGTTGTGACATAGTCTCTAGCGTTATACTTTCTCGATCTGTTATATCTGTTTCCCCTTGAGCGTGGGAATCTACGGTAATTTTGAACGTGCTTATTTTTGTTCCAAGAAAAAATCTGATTGGTGTCAAAATCCACCTTATCTCGAATAAATTTGTCCCGTTTTCTTTGTTTTATATCGGCTTGAAGTATCACCATTTTATTGTCCAATTTCTTTTCTAACGAAGACCACTGAGTGTCAGACAGTCTGGTTTTTATTTCCTCTTTTGTTTTTGTTAATTCCATATTCACTGCATCATAATTAGCAATGTTTTGTTGTAGAACTAGTTGAAGTAAATCTTGTGAACATTTCAGTAATATAGACTCCCATTCTTTTATGAACTGTGCGTTATCTTTAAACTGGGATAAATCCTTGAAGACTCTGAGACCACGAGGGACTCTTCCACAATCAGAGTAAAGGTACCGTCACACTAAACGATATCGCTAGCGATCCGTGACGTTGCAGCGTCCTGGCTAGCGATATCATTTAGTTTGACACGCAGCAGCGATCAGGATCCTGCTGTGATATCGCTGGTCGTTGAACAAAGTTCAGAACTTTATTTGGTCATCAGACCGGCGTGTATCGTCGTGTTTGACACCAAAAGCAACGATACCAGCGATGTTTTACACTGGTAACCAGGGTAAAAATCGGGTTACTAAGCGCAGGGCCGCGCTTAGTAACCCGATGTTTACCCTGGTTACCAGTGTAAAATGTAAAAAAAACAAACTACATACTCACCTTCGCGTCCCCCGGCGTCCGCTTCCCACACTGACTGAGCGCCGTAAAGTGAAAGTGAAAGTACAGCACAGCGGTGACGTCACCGCTCTGCTGTTAGGGCCGGCGCTCAGTCAGTGCAGGAAGCGGACGCCGGGGGACGCGAATGTAAGTATGTACTGTTTGGTTTTTTTACATTTTACGCTGGTAACCAGGGTAAACATCGGGTTACTAAGCGCGGCCTGTTATGATCCCAATGGCAAGGGATCTCAGAGATTAAAGCAAAGTCTGCAAACATAAATACCAGCTCATAGGGAAGTGGTAACTAGGCTGACCATATAGCTGATCCTAGCACAAACACTAACAGTAGCCGGGGAACGTGCCTACGTTGATCCTAGACGTCTCGCGCCAGCCGGAGAACTAACTAACCCTATCAGGGAAAATAAGACCTCTCTTGCCTCCAGAGAAAAGACCCCAAAGAAATACAAGCCCCCAACAAATAATAACGGTGAGGCAAGAAGAAAAGACAAACGTAAGAATGAACTAGATTTTAGCAAAGAGAGGCCCACTGACTAAATAGCAGAAGATAGTAAGATGACTTATATGGTCAGCAAAAAACCCTGCAAAATATCCACGCTGAATATCCAAGAACCCCCAAACCGACTAACGGTGAGGGGGGAGAATATCAGCCCCCTAGAGCTTCCAGCGAAATCAGGAATCACATTTTGTACAAGCCGGACAAAAATAAGAACAATGCAAATAAACAAAAGTAAGAAAGCAGGACTTAGCTTATCTTGCAAAGAACCAGGACCTGAAGACAGGAGCAAACAGAAATGAACTGATTACAACGATGCCAGACACTGGACTGAAATCCAGGAAGTTTAAATAGCAACACCCCAGGCCTAACAAAGCAGGTGAGTACCAACCTGGGAAAAGACAATCCAAGTGCCAAACCACAAGAGACCACAAGAGGGAGCCAAAAAGTATTGTTCACAACAGTACCCCCCCTTTAAGGAGGGGTCACCGAACCCTCACCAAGACCACCAGGGCGATCAGGATGAGCAGCGTGGAAGGCACGAACCAAATCGGCCGCATGAACATCCGAGGCGACCACCCAGGAATTATCCTCCTGACCATAGCCCTTCCATTTGACCAAATACTGAAGCCTCCGTCTAGAGAGACGAGAATCCAAGATCTTTTCCACCACGTACTCCAACTCGCCCTCAACCAACACCAGAGCAGGAGGCTCAACAGCAGGAACCACAGGCACAACGTACCGCCGCAACAAAGACCTATGGAACACGTTGTGAATGGCAAACGACACCGGAAGATCCAAACAAAAAGAAACCGGGTTAAGAACTTCCAAAATTTTATAAGGACCAATAAAGCGAGGCTTAAACTTAGGAGAGGAGACCTTCAGAGGGACATACCGAGAAGACAACCAAACCAATTCCCCAACACGAAGTCAGGGACCCACACCGCGGCGGCGGTTGGCAAAACGCTGAGCCTTCTCCTGTGACAACTTCAAGTTGTCCACCACATGATTCCAAATCCGCTGCAACCTATCCACCACGGAATCCACCCCAGGGCAGTCAGAAGACTCAACATGACCCGAGGAGAAACGAGGATGAAAACCAGAGTTGCAGAAGAATGGCGAAACCAAAGTAGCAGAACTAGCCCGATTATTAAGGGCAAACTCAGCCAATGGCAAGAAGGTCACCCAATCATCCTGGTCCGCAGAAACAAAACATCTCAAATAAGCCTCCAGTGTCTGATTAGTTCGCTCCGTTTGACCATTAGTCTGAGGATGAAAGGCAGATGAAAACGACAAATCAATGCCCATTTTAGCACAAAAAGATCGCCAGAATCTGGACACAAACTGGGATCCTCTGTCGGACACGATATTCTCAGGAATGCCGTGTAAACGAACCACATTCTGAAAAAACAAAGGAACCAGATCGGAAGAGGAAGGCAACTTAGGCAAGGGTACCAAATGGACCATCTTGGAAAAACGATCACACACCACCCAGATGACAGACATTCCTTGAGACACCGGCAGATCAGAAATGAAATCCATGGAAATGTGTGTCCAAGGCCTCTTCGGGACGGGCAAGGGCAAAAGCAACCCGCTAGCACGAGAACAACAAGGCTTAGCCCGAGCACAAGTCCCACAGGACTGCACAAATGACCGCACATCCCGTGACAAGGAAGGCCACCAAAAGGACCTAGCCACCAAATCTCGGGTACCAAAAATTCCCGGATGCCCTGCCAACACCGAGGAATGAACCTCGGAAATGACTCTGCTGGTCCATTTATCAGGAACAAACAGTCTGTCGGGTGGACAAGAGTCAGGTCTACCAGCCTGAAATCTCTGCAACACACGTCGCAAATCAGGAGATATGGCCGACACGATTACTCCCTCTTTAAGAATACCAGCTGGCCCCGAAACTCCAGGAGAGTCAGGCACAAAGCTCCTAGAAAGAGCATCAGCCTTAACATTCTTCGAACCAGGCAGGTACGAGACCACAAAGTCAAAACGAGAGAAAAACAATGACCAACGAGCCTGTCTAGGATTCAGGCGCTTAGCAGACTCGAGATACATCAGATTTTTGTGATCAGTCAAGACCACCATACGATGCTTAGCACCCTCGAGCCAATGACGCCACTCCTCAAATGCCCACTTCATGGCCAACAACTCCCGATTACCAACATCATAGTTCTGCTCAGCAGGCGAAAACTTCCTAGAGAAAAAGGCACATGGTCTCATCACAGAGCAACCAGAGCCTCTCTGCGACAAAACAGCCCCAGCACCGATCTCAGAAGCATCCACTTCAACCTGAAAGGGAAGTGCGACATCAGGCTGGCACAAAACAGGCGCCGAAGTAAACCGGCGCTTCAGCTCCTGGAAGGCCTCCACGGCTGCAGGAGCCCAATTAGACACATCAGAACCTTTCTTGGTCATATCCGTCAAAGGTTTAACAACACTAGAAAAGTTAGCGATAAAGCGACGGTAGAAATTAGCAAACCCCAAGAACTTCTGAAGACTCTTAACAGACGTGGGTTGAGTCCAATCATGAATAGCTCGGACCTTGACTGGGTCCATCTCCACAGCAGAAGGGGAGAAAATAAAACCCAAAAAGGAAACCTTCTGCACTCCAAAGAGACACTTTGAGCCCTTCACAAACAAAGCATTATCACGCAAAACCTGAAACACCATCCTGACCTGCTTTACATGAGAATCCCAATCATCAGAAAAAAACAGAATATCATCCAGATAAACGATCATAAATCTATCCAGATACTTCCGGAAGATATCATGCATAAAGGACTGAAACACTGAAGGGGCATTAGAGAGCCCAAAGGGCATCACCAAGTATTCAAAATGACCTTCGGGCGTATTGAATGCAGTTTTCCATTCATCTCCCTGCCTAATGCGCACAAGATTGTACGCACCACGAAGATCTATCTTGGTGAACCACTTGGCACCCTTAATCCGAGCAAACAAGTCTGACAATAGTGGCAAAGGATACTGAAACTTAACAGTGATTTTATTCAGAAGCCGATAGTCTATACAAGGTCTCAAAGACCCGTCTTTCTTGGCCACAAAAAAGAATCCCGCACCAAGAGGGGAAGAGGATGGATGAATATGGCCCTTCTACAAAGACTCCTTGACATAAGAACGCATCGCGGCATGCTCGGGTACTGACAAATTAAATAATCGTCCCTTAGGAAATTTACTGCCAGGAATCAAATCTATAGCGCAGTCGCAGTCCCTATGAGGAGGAAGAGCACTGGACCTGGACTCACTGAATACATCCTGATAGTCACACAAATACTCAGGAACTTCTGAAGGAGTAGAAGTAGCAATAGACACCGGCGGAGAATCGCAATGAATTCCCTGACAACCCCAACTCGACACAGACATAGCCTTCCAATCCAAAACAGGATTATGGGTCTGTAACCATGGCAGACCTAAAACGACCAAATCATTCATTTTATGCAGAACAAGAAAACGAATCACCTCCCGATGTTCAGGAGTCATGCACATGGTCACTTGTGTCCAATACTGCGGTTTATTTTCCGCCAGTGGCGTAGCATCAATTCCTCTGAGAGGAATAGGAACTTTTAAAGGCTCCAAAACAAAACCACAGCGCTTGGCAAACGAAAAGTCCATAAGACTCAGGGCAGCACCTGAATCCACAAATGCCATAACAGGGTAGGAACACAATGAACAAATTAAAGTCACAGACAAAATAAATTTAGGCTGCAAATTACCAATGGTGACAGGACTGACAACCTTGGTTAGGCGTTTAGAGCATGCTGATATAACATGTGTAGAATCACCACAGTAAAAACACAACCCATTCTGACGTCTATGATTTTGTCGTTCGGTTCTAGTCAGGATTCTGTCACATTGCATTGAGACAGGTGTCCGTTCAGACAACACCGCGAGAGGATTAGCGGATTTGCGCTCCCGCAAACGCCGATCAATCTGAATAGCCAGCGCCATAGAATCATTCAGACTTGTAGGAATTGGAAAACCCACCATCACATTCTTAATGGCTTCAGAAAGGCCATTTCTGAAATTTGCGGCCAGAGCACATTCATTCCATTGAGTAAGCACGGACCATTTCCGAAATTTTTGGCAGTACACTTCAGCTTCATCCTGGCCCTGAGAGATAGCCAGTAGAGCTTTTTCTGCCTGAATTTCAAGATTAGGCTCCTCATAAAGCAATCCGAGCGCCAGAAAAAACGCATCAACATCCGCCAATGCCGGATCTCCTGGCGCCAACGAGAAAGTCCAATCCTGAGGGTCGCCACGTAAGAAGGAGATAACAATTTTAACTTGCTGAGCTGAATCTCCAGATGAACGAGGTTTCAAAGATAGAAACAATTTACAATTATTCCTAAAATTCCTAAATTTAAATCGATCTCCAGAGAACAGCTCAGGAATAGGTATCTTAGGCTCTGACATAGGACTGCTAACAACAAAATCCTGAATGCCCTGCACTCGTGCAGCAAGCTGATCCACACTAGTAATCAAGGTCTGAACATTCATGTCTGCAGCAAAGCTTCAAGCCACTCAGAGATAAAGGGGAGGAAGAAAGGAAAAAAAAAAACTCAGAACTTCTTTTCTTTTAATCCCACTTCAGCAATGCATTAACTATTAATGGCCTGGCATACTGTTATGATCCCAATGGCAAGGGATCTCAGAGATTAAAGCAAAGTCTGCAAACATAAATACCAGCTCATAGGGAAGTGGTAACTAGGCTGACCATATAGCTGATCCTAGCACAAACACTAACAGTAGCCGGGGAACGTGCCTACGTTGATCCTAGACGTCTCGCGCCAGCCGGAGAACTAACTAACCCTATCAGGGAAAATAAGACCTCTATATCACACAAAAGTAAGAAAGCAGGACTTAGCTTATCTTGCAAAGAACCAGGACCTGAAGACAGGAGCAAACAGAAATGAACTGATTACAACGATGCCAGGCACTGGACTGAAATCCAGGAAGTTTAAATAGCAACACCCCAGGCCTAACGAAGCAGGTGAGTACCAACCTGGGAAAAGACAATCCAAGTGCCAAACCACAAGAGACCACAAGAGGGAGCCAAAAAGTATTGTTCACAACAGCGGCCCTGCGCTTAGTAACCCGATGTTTACCCTGGTTACCCGGGGACCTCGGCATCGTTGGTCGCTGGAGAGCGGTCTGTGTGACAGCTCTCCAGCGACCAAACTGCGACGCTGCAGCGATCAGCATCATTGTCTGTATCGCTGCAGCGTCGCTTAGTGTGACGGTACCTTAAGACTTCAACGAATTGTTAGTCCAAAAAAGGTTTACTTCACATTCAGCTAATTTGAATAACTTAAATTTCAGAGATTTAGTGCTGAGGGAATAAATATCTTCACGTTCTATTTCTGAGAAATAAGAATCAACGTTCTCCCTGCCTGCTAAAATGCCACCGGACACTGGTACCGCAACTGCATCCATGACAGAAACAAAACAGCTTGTACAAATACCCAAAAACGTTGCTCAATGAAATAACCAAGTTCACTGTGTGCTGGATATATGTAAAGTCCAATCCAATGAAACACAAAGAAAAAAATCCGCACTCACAGCTGGTTGAATCAGAGACACCGGGTTTCAATGCTGAATGCATGTCTGTGCTGCCAGGGCTGAAAGACGGGGTGCTCCACGAAGAATTCACAGTCCACAATGTATGGAAAAAATAGAGAAGAAGGGCACTCACCGTCAGAAGCCTTTTTAATTCAGTCCTTTATTGTGGCATAAAATTAGTAGCAAGGTCTTACAGGAGAACGAAGGTGTCACGAGACGATGGACCGTTTCGCACTTGTGCGCTTCTACAGGTCTGAAGTGAGACTGGGAGGAGAATAAAAAGCAGCTGGAACGCCGCATAGTCTCCGCCCCTGAACCAGCGTCAAAGTAAGACAACCTAAAACTTACTAATCATAATCATAATACAGTCAATTTTTGAGGGTCAAGAGATTAAACAGCAGTAAAGAAGGTTATACAAGACAATCCTAGGAGCTTTATGATAGATTTAGAGCACGAGGCTATCCTCAGTCCGTGTTAAATAAAGCTCAAACAAGAGCAGAGGCACATGAAACCACAAATGTTAATAGAAACAACACTGCACAAAAAAGATTCGTCTTTAGTTTCAAATTTGGCCCCATGGACAATTACATTAGATCGGCCATCCGTAAAAGTTGCCATATTTTAGAGAGAGATCCTGTTCTCACAGAGTTAACTAGTCGGGGGCCCCTGTTTGCGTGCCGTAGAGGCAGAAACTTAAAAGATATTCTAGTGTGCAATAGAGTGGTTTCCGATAGGAGTAATTGGTTAATGTCAGGAACCCTACGAGGAAATTTCAAGTGCGGACATTGCAATTTTTGTGACTACCATTTGGTTGATAAAACAATTCATATAGGGCCAGTGTATCACACGGTTAGAGACTTTATATCCTGTAGAACGACACATGTAGTCTATGTAGTTTTTTGTCCCTGCGGGTATTATTATGTGGGAAAAACCTTTCGCTCCTTGTTCGTAAGATTTAGGGAACATTTTAATTCCATAAAAACAGGTAAGGGAGTCCCTCGCTTGATCAATCATTTATGGGTCCATCATGATGGCAACGCGGCTGTTATGCGTTTTGCCGGTTTAGAATGAGTAAAACTTCCTGCACAAGGTGGAGATCTCAATAAATTGTTACTTCAGAGAGAGGGCAGATGGATTTTAAGAGTTAATGCCACAGGCCCCATAGGTCTAAATGAAAGAACGGACATGTCTATGTTTTTATAAAGCCATATGATCTCGTTCAGATTGGTAAGAGATAATGCTGGTAAGGTGTCATTGTGAATATGTAAACATTTGTTTTTAATGTTTGTTCTTTTATTTGATTAGTAAGTTTTAGGTTGTCTTACTTTGACGCTGGTTCAGGGGCGGAGACTATGCGGCGTTCCAGCTGCTTTTTATTCTCCTCCTTCCAGTCTCACTTCAGACCTGTAGGAGCGCACAAGCGCGAAACGGTCCGTCGTCTCGTGACACCTTCGTTCTCCTGTAAGACCTTGCTACTAATTTTATGCCACAATAAAGGACTGAATTAAAAAGGCTTCTGACGGTGAGTGCCCTTCTTCTCTATTTTTTCTATACATTGTGGACTGTGAATTCTTCGTGGAGCACCCCGTCTTTCAGCCCTGGCAGCACAGACGTGCATTCAGCATTGAAACCCGGTGTCTCTGATTCAACCAGCTGTGAGTGCAGATTTTTTTCTGTGTTTCATTCGACTTATGAAAATGACTGATCCGTTTCGCTCAACCCTACTCACAACACATCTAGCTAAGTTCCTTAGGGGGTCTACTTTCCAAAATGGTGTCACGTGTGGGGGTTTCTACTGTTTAGGCACATCAGGGGCTCTCCAAACGCGACATGGCATCCTATCTCAATTCCAGCCAATTTTGCATTGAAAAGTCAAACGGCGCTCCTTTCCTTCCGAGCTCTGCCATACGCCCAAACAGTGGTTTACCCCCACATATGGGGTATCGGCATACTCAGGATAAATTGCACAACAACTTTTGGGATCCAATTTCTCCTCTTACCCTTGGTAAAATAAATTTGGATCAAAAATTGGATCTGAAGTTAATTTTTTGTGAAAAAAAAGTAAAATGTTCATTTTTATTTTTTTTAAAACATTCCAAAAATTCCTGTAAAATATCTGAAGGGTTAATAAACTTCTTGAATGTGATTTTGAGCACCTTGAGGGGTGCAGTTTTTAGAATGGTGTCACACTTAGGTGTTTTCTGTCATATAGATCCCTCAAAGTGACTTCAAATGTGATGTGGTCCCTAAAAAAAAAATAAAAATGGTGTTGTAAAAATTAGAAATTGCTGGTCAACTTTTAACCCTTATAACTCCCTAACAAAAAAAAGCACGTTCCAGAGTTATAACCTCATAAAGGGACAGTGGTCAGAATTGTAAAAATTGGCCCAGTCATTAACATGCAAACCACCCTTGGGGTTAAGGTTTTTAATATTAGTTTGGACTGTCCCAATTAGGGTCACTGTAAAGTGGTAGGATGGCTTTTGCATTTTTTTTTTTTAATCAAAAGATTTGTTGACTAAGTACCATGATATTTTCATGCACTATTGCTTTTTATTTACTACAGAGTATTCAGTCATTGTTTCTGTTCCCACCCCCCCATATAAAGTACGACCACTACCTGTATGCCCTTATATACAGCATTTTATAAGGCACGACCACTACCAGTATACCCTTATATATACAACATTCTAGAATGCCAGTCTACATAACGTTTAAAAAAAAAATCAAAAACGTATATTAGATTTGCCTATGAAGCAGTCCTATCCAATGGGCTTCACTAGTCTTAATCTGGTGCCTCCTCCTATCGCTGTCCTTCTTTCTTTGAGTCGATGATGCGTCCTGCATCATCCACACAGTGTCTTTCATCGCGCTCTGGTGCAGCCGGACTTCTTTTTGCTCTTTGCAGTACTTTGCTTAGTGCTCGTCAGGGCAGCGAAGTGTTCCTGCACAGAAGCGTGATGGGGAGGTTGTGTGAATGATGTAGGACGGATCATCCAAGGAAAGGAGGACTGCGCCGGATAAAGACCTGCGACATCCATAACACCGTACCGCCCTGTAGGCGAGTATAAGTTATTTACATATGTACAGCACTCTAGAATGGTGTTTGCATAATGGCATATAGGTGCTGGTGGTACTATATATGGGGAAAACCTGGTGACAGGTTCCCTTTAAGAAACCTATATTACTAGGTTAAAATTAGCATTTTTTCGGATGAGGAAAGACTTCTAATTTAAATATTGATGATGGCTGAACTGCAGGTGGTCTGTCTTGCTTCATCATAAGTTTAACTGTGAAACGCTGCAGTGTTCTAATTACAATGTACTTCTAGAAGTCACAGACTTCATTGTTGGCCTGACAAATCCTCCGGTGGGTCCAGTCCTCTCCTTCAAACACCATGCCTCACAGCTGGTATGATGGCACTGAGTCTTTAATAGTATTTACTGTTGAATATGGTGATGGAAAACAGACATGATTGCTCCCTCCTTCACCATTCAGCTAAGGCCAGTTTCACACGTCAGTGTCTCCAGTACGTGTGGTGACAGTTTTCACGGACTGCAAAACACGCAGACATGTCCGTTTTTACCCGGACACACGGGTCGCAAAATGTGCCGCACTCGGAGAACAGTGCACACTGTCCTCCATGTGCACGGACGGCTGCCGGGGAAGTAGCGCTATTGTAAGCGCTGTTTCTCTGCGTGTGGTGCTGAACGCGGCTTTCATCCATTGTCCCCTGCTCGGCCGGCGAGCAGGGGACAATGAATGAATGAAAAACCCGACATGGGGTCCCCCTATGTTGTTAAACCAACCCGGCAAAACTGACAGGTGCGAGCTGCTATTCTCAGGCTGCTAAGGGGCCATGGATATAGGCTACCCCCACCCTAAAATCAGCAGTACGCAGCTGCCCAGAAAAGGTGCATCTATTAGATGCACCAATTCTGGAGCTTTGCCCGGTTCTTCCCACTTGCCCTGTAGCTGTGGCAAGTGGGGTAATGAGGGGTTAATGTCACCTTCCTATTGTATGGTGACATTAAGCCCGACTTAGTAATGGAGCTGTGTCAATAAGACACACCTCTCCATTACTAATCCTATAGTTGGTAAAGGGTTAATTAAACACCACACAGTAAGAATAAAGTCTTTTAATGAAATCATACATCACACAGTTTTTCCATCTTTATTATACTGGTAATCCAAGCAAAGCCCTCGATCTCCTATAAAAATAACAAACCAACAATATACCCATACCTATCTGGCGTACAGTCAGTCCCATGCTGTAATCCATATCTGGGGGATATTTAGTTTATAACCGGGAGTGGTGCTAATGCGATGGGATTAAATGAAATGCTGGGAGCGGAGCTTCCGTGACTAGCGGTGAAGTCACTGAAGCTGAGCTCCCTCACAGCCTGAACTCGGAGAAACTCTTGAGCGTGGGAAAATTAACTGTCATTTTCCCATGCTGCCGAGTTTATCACAGTTCAAGCTGGGAGGCTGCGCTGATGTCACTGATGCTGACGCTGGCAGCTTCTCATTCATTCCCCAGTATTTTACAGCTGGGGATGGTCGCATTAGCACCGCTCCCAGTTGTAAAGTGTATATACCCCAGATATGGATTACGGCGTGGGACTGACTACGCCGGACAGGTATGGGTATATTGTTGGTTTATTTTTTACAGGAGATCGATAGCTTCGTGGAAGTAGCAGATGTTGTAAGTATGGTTTAATTAAGAATAATAAAGGAGTCCTGTGTGTTTATTTCAAATAAAGGATTTTTTAATGGGTGTCTGTGTTTTTTTTACTATATCACTATATGGGGTTAGCAATGGGGGCGTCTAATTGACACAGCTTCATTACTAACCTTGGGGCTTGATATCACAAAGGTGACATCAACACCCCAACTATTAACCCGCTTGCCACCGCTACAGGGCAAGTGGGAAGAGTGAGGCTATGTGCCAGAATTTTTCTGGGGTGGCTGAGTGCTGGTGGTTTTTAGCCAGGGGGAGGGGCAATATCCATGGTCCCTTCCTAGGCTATTAGTATCAGCCCGCAGCTGTCTGCATAGCCTTTGCTGATTATTAATTATAGGGGAACCCCACATCATTTTTTTGGGGGGGTCCCCCATTTTAATAGCCAGTAAAGGCTAAGTATATAGCTGTGAGCTGATATTAATAGCCTGGGAAGCTCCATGGGTATTACCCCCTTCCCTGGCTATAAACATCTGCCCCCAGTCTCTGGCTTTCCCTCTGCTGGTTTTGAAAATTGTGTGGGAACCCATGCCATTTTTTTCCGTAAAATAATCTTTTATTAATTACCTTCATGTCCCTTAATTTGCACACACTGTACTAATTGTATTTGTCACTGACATCTATATATCTACCTATTCTATTTGTTTTTACTGTATGTAATCCGTCTCTTCCATCCTGTCGGCTCCTGCAGTGAATTTACAGAACCCGAAAAATATATGTATATATACACAGTACAGACCAAAAGTTTGAACACATCTCATTTAAAGATTTTTCTGTATTTTCATGACTATGAAAATTGTACATTCACACTGAAGGCATCAAAACTATGAATTAACACATGTGGAATTATATACTTAACAAAAAAGTGTGAAACAACTGAAAATATGTCTTATATTCTAGGTTCTTCAAAGTAGCCACCTTTTGCTTTGATGACTGCTTTGCACACTCTTGGCATTCTTTTGATGAGCTTCAAGAGGTAGTCACCGGGAATGGTTTTCACTTCACAGGTGTGCTCTGTCAGGTTTAATAAGTGGGATTTCTTGCCGTATAAATGGGGTTGTGACCATCAGTTGTGTTGTGCAGAAGTCTGGTGGATACACAGCTGATAGTCCTACTGAATAGACTGTTAGAATTTGTATTATGGCAAGAAAAAAGCAGCTAAGTAAAGAAAAACGAGTGGCCATCATTACTTTAAGAAATGAAGGTCAGTAAGTCCGAAAAATTCGGAAAACTTTGAAAGTGTCCCCAAGTGCAGTGGCAAAAACCATCAAGCACTACAACGAAACTGGCTCACATGAGGACCGCCCCAGGAAAGGAAGACCAAGAGTCACCTCTGCTTCTGAGGATAAGTTTATCCAAGTCACCAGCCCCATAAATCGCATGTTAACAGCAGCTCAGATTAGAGACCAGGTCAATGCCACACAGAGTTCTAGCAGCAGACACATCTCTACAACAACTGTTAAGAGGAGACTTTGTGCAGCAGGTCTTCATGGTAAAATAGCTGCTAGGAAACCACTGCTAAGGACAGGCAACAAGCAGAAGAGACTTGTTTGGGCTAAAGAACATAAGGAATGGACATTAGACCAGTGGAAATCTGTGCTTCGGTCTGATGAGTCCAAATTTGAGATATTTGGATCCAACCACCATGTCTTTGTGCGACGCAGAAAAGGTGAACGGATGGACTCTACATGCCTGGTTCCCACAGTGAAGCATGGACGAGGAGGTGTGATGGTGTGGGGGTGCTTTGCTGGTGACACTGTTGTGGATTTTTTCAAAATTGAAGGCATACTGAACCAGCATGGCTACCACAGCATCTTGCAGCGGCATGCTATTCAATCAGTTTGCGTTTAGTTGGACCATCATTTACTTTTCAACAGGACAATGACCCCAAACACACCTCCAGGCTGTGTAAGGGCTGTGATGGGGTGCTACGCCAGATGACCTGGCCTCCACAGTCACCAGACCTGAACCCAAGATGGTTTGGGGTGAGCTGGACCGCAGAGTGAAGGCAAAAGGGCCAACAAGTGCTAAGCATCTCTGGGAACTCCTTCAATATTGTTGGAAGACCATTTCAGGTGACTACCTTTTGAAGCTCATCAAGAGAATGTAAACCAAAACTAACCAAGAAAAAGACCTAAAAAATTAAGCTTTAATGAGAATGATTAAAACTAAGAACCATAAAGGTAAGACTATTAACCAATAGTAGAGAACCTGCAAGTAAGGGTCTTGACGTATTGAAAAAAAAAAATGTAGTCAATTAATAGGAAAGGACTAGGGAAGATAGAAGTGCCTTTCCCTGGGGTATTCCCCTCCTGACAGCGGAGGTTGGCACCCTGGGAAGCGATATGGCGCCCCCGCTCAACGTGGACTAACCCTAAAAGACCCTAGCAGGTATCCCTACCAAAAGCCACCACCTACAAACACACCACAAAACAAAAAGAAGTGATAGTATACACTAAAAAGTGCTAATGCTAATGCTGGCTAGCGGTGTATAGATAGCACCTAATGAGCTTTTAATCAGTTATATCAAGCATATTAGGTGAATTCAAGGTGACATAGGTACTGCGCTATATTGATACAAAAGAGTAAGATATGAGTAATATATTCAAGTATCACACAGTACTATCCTCCTTGTATATATCATACACACAAATAGTGGAGGAATGAGTATCTGTTATACAGTATCCATAGTTTTTTCTCTTTTAATGATAGCCTACAGGAGAAAAAAAAAAAAAATTTTTTATTCAAAATCACCTATTCGACAGTAGAAATAATCTAGGTGAAAGAGAGCTTAATAGACGAAGGCTTTAGAGATATGTTCATAACAAGAGAATTAGCATCACCGCTAGAAAGATATAGGCATCATTGCCAGAATAGAGCCACCTTGTTGTCCATACAATCATGTATCCTTTGATGATTATTCATGTGCGGACTCTCTTTTTAAACTTTTTTACCATGCCTGCTTTTTAAATGAGTAACAGAAGAATAATAGTCACTCAGTTTTGAAACCTATTAGCATAGCCGCCAGACCAAAATAATAAATGTGCTCATATATAAATAAGGGCATCAACACCAGAGATATCGCCCCATAAGGAAGTTCAGAGGGGCTCATCAGGGGGGTGGCTACTTTGAAGAACCTAGAATATAAGACATATTTTCAGTTGTTTCACACTTTTTTGTTAAGTATATAATTCCACATGTGTTAATTCATAGTTTTGATGCCTTCGGTGTGAATGTACAATTTTCATAGTCATGAAAATACAGAAAAATCTTTAAATGAGGTGTATCCAAACTTTTGGTCTGTACTGTATCTGGATGACATACATATTTATGCACCTGACTTTGAGTCACACCAGGTACATGTCAGGTAGGTCTTACATATACTACGAGAAGTGTATGTTCTCAGTGGAGGAGATCTCTTTCCTAGGATATGTGTTATCGTACACTGGTTTTCGCATGGATCCAGCAAAAGTACGGTCGGTATTGGATTGGGATCATCCAGAGGATTTGAAGGCGTTACAAAGGTTTTTATTTTATGCCAACTACTACCGTAAGGTCATAAAAATCTTTTTGGGAGTAGCCAAAAGAAAGGGGACGGACTTCTCCAAATGGTCCTGTTCTGTCAAGGAGGCATTTGATACATTGAAGAGGTGTTTTTCATCTGCATCAATCCTTATCAGCCTGACATCTTTCAGCCTTTTATCGTTGAGGTTGATGCATCTGAGCTGGGTGTGGGGGCTGTGTTGTCGCAGGGTGCGTCTCCTGATAAATGGCGTCCATGTGCTTATTTTTCTAAGAAACTGTCACCTGCTGAGAAAAATTATGACATTGGTAACAGGGAAATCTTAGCAATCAAATGGGCTTTTGAAGAGTGGCATAATTTTTTTGAGGGAGCTGTTCATCCGCTGATGGTAATCGTGGATCAGACGAATCTGGTATATTTGGAGTCAGTGAAGCGTCTAACGCCTCGACAGGCAAGGTGGGCATTGTTCTTTTAAAATGTTTACCTTTTTTTTCACATATAGGCCAGGGAACAAAAACATTAAAGCAGATGCCTTATCCTGTTGAATTCCTGTGGGAGGAAATAAGTGTGACCTAGTACCTGTTCTTCAAAAATGGGTGGTTATGGTGTCTGTATGCTCCGATCTGCAAAGAGAGGTTGTTGACGCTCAGGGGAATTCCCTGCTGCCTTTCCACTTGGTAAACTATTTGTTCCCTTCAATCTTCATCTTAGAGTCCTTAGTGAACATCACGATTCAGTGTTGGCCTGACATGCTGGTAATAAAGCCACTGCTGATCTACTTACTCTGTGTTCTTAGTGGCCAGGTGCTCATCAGGATGTCCGGGAGTATATAGCCACCTGCAGTGTCTGTGCGTGTTCTAAGACCTTTCATACTCGTCCATCAGGGGCTCTCCAACCTTTGGAAATTCAGAATAGACCTTGGACTCATTGGACGGTCGATTTTATCACGGATCTTCATATGTTGGCAGGGAGTACTGTGATTCTGGTGGTGGTAGATTCAGTAAAATGTCTTATTTTATCATCTTACCAGCTTTACCGAACGCCAAATCCTTGATGCTAATTTTTGTCAGGGAAATAAATTACACGGGATCCAAACTGATATTGTTTCTAACTGGAGGGTGCAGTTTGTCTCCAAGTTTTGGAGGACATTTTGCACCTGTCTGGGGATTCATTTGTCATTTTCTTTTCCATTTCACCTGCAGTCTAATGGGCAGACTGAACTGGTTAACCACAATCTAGGGACGTATCTCAGGTATTTTGTATCTGAAAATCAGGAGGACTGCGTTACCTATTTACCGTTAGCCAAATTCGCTGTAAATAATTGTTGTCAGGAAACGACCAGTAAGTCCCCGTTTTTCAGGGCATATGGTTTCCATCCACAGTTTAGTTCATTTAATAGAAATTGCCCTTCTAGATTACCAGAAGAGGAACGGTTTTCATCTTCTATTACTACTATATGACAGAGGGGTTACGAATAATTTGAGGAAGATGGGATCCAAATATAAGAGTGTGGCTGATCGGAGACGTTTGGTGGGTTTGCACCTGTGCATTGGTGACTTGGTGTGTCTGTCCTCAAGGAACATTAAGCTGAAAGTTCTGTCTTGGAAACTGGGTTCCAGGTTTATTTGTCCTTATAAGATAATAGCCATTGTCAATCCCGTAGAATTTCACCTTGCTTTACCGCCTACCTTTAGGATCCATAATGAATTTCATCGATCCCTCCTCAAAAAATACATTGCATCTTTATTACCCTCACCACTACCACCATCTCCTGTCATTGTCGATGGAAATTTTGAGTTCCAGATAGCGAGGATCTTGGATTCTCGTGTTGTTCATCTGTCGTTTCAGTATCTGGTACATTGGAGGGAGTGCGGTCCTGAGAAGAGGATGTGGATACCAGCATCTTATGTTCATGCGGCCAGAATGGTCCTATCTTTTCACATGGCACACCCCGATAAGCCTGGTCCTGAGGTTCCAGAGGTCCCTCGTAGAAGAGGTCATGGGGTTACTGCGACAGTGTGGAGCCAGAAGACCGCAGTGTCTGATTGCTCATACTCTGGTCCTGAGAAGAAGAACTTCTTTATTTTAATGGTGTTTAGTCCTTCTGGCAGCACAGGGGTTAATAGACCATGTTGGAAATCTCTGAACTCACAGCTGAGCTCAGTTAGCCACTCCTTTCCCCTTTATAATCTGGGCTCTGTTGCTAATCCTTGTCAGAGTTAGCATTTGCTGCATGGCTAATGGAGGGAGAGGTGTTCATATGAGAAGGAGAGTTGGAGGAGTTATATGTGACTGTTGCTTGGTTTGTATGTGTGTTAATTCACTATCCTTCTCTATTTTGGTTTATTCTCATACCTCAACACCCCGGTGCATTCCTCTGTTATATGTGAGTGAATATTTTGTATGCCTGGAGTTTTCTGTTAACCTTTGTTTGTGTTGCCTTTTGTGTCGGGTTTGTGTACTATGAGGCACAGTAGAGCCCCTCTTCCCTGGGTGGGGGAAGAGAACAGATACAGGGCTGATTTAGGAGATTACGCAAGGGTGGAGGCCCTGGCATCTTCATCTTCCGAAGTATCTCAGGGAATAGGGAGAGATAGGGTGCCCCCTAGTGTTAGGGACAGAGAAGGAGCCCTTGGTCCTGGGTCACCTGACAGCTGTGTCGTGACAGTTTTCTGGGAAATCTGGGGGTCCAGTCGCCCCCCTTGAAGAGTGGGTACTGTGAGGTAGTGAGGGTGACCATATACGAGGGTCTATGTGTCCCCCAGGATGCGGATGGAGTCATTAAACCCGATTGAGCTCCTTCTATTTACAGCAGAACACCTGTGAGTCACAAGGCAAAATAAAAGGAAGTGTGAATTGGGTCCAAGTAGTTGACCCAGTCAGATGTTTAGAAAAACCCGACCAGGGCTTTTATTTTTAGAGGGATTTGCAGGTTTGTTAGTGGGGCGAATCCCTCTCTCCACTCTGGGTTTTGGAAGTGGCTCTATGGCCACAATTCCATTTAATCTCACAGTTTAGCCTTCGTTGTGTCAGTTTTGAGTCTTGCAAGCTGCAGAGCAGGAGGCTCTGTGCAACCCAGGTCTGTGTGAAGCCAACACACTGCCAGGGACTTCCCAGAGGCTGACGCATCCAGGAGTTTTAGTGGTGCCATTGCCCATGGCAACAGGTTGGAACAAGGACAATTTGTGGAAGCCCGGCTGTGATCCAGAGGATATTGTTTCTGTTGATGTGAGTCTAAAAATAAAGACACTTTCATGTTGAACTTTCTGTGGTCTCTGCCTATCTGTCACACTGTTTCAACCCTGCTGCGCTACAGTACTGTCAAGATTCCTCTGCTTAGTGCCTGGGACTCAGTGATGGACAGCTCTGTCATCCTATCCTGTGCTGGGGTGTGCTGAGATGTATGTCCTTTGATTGACAGCTCCGTTAACCTATCTGAGACTGGAAGGTGCAGAGATTTCCACAGGTGCTCCCTATTCTTGGTAATTTCCCTGCTATTTAGGAGAGCTGCCTGGCCCAGATCACTGTTAGTCAAAAATTGTCCTAAGCTTGTGCTCTTTGGTGTGTGTTCGCCTGATCCCTGTGCTGTAAGTTCAGATCTTCTGCTGCTGACCTTTGGACCGTGTTCTGACTACCCGTTTGTTATTGACCCTTTGCATCTGATATTCTGCTGCTGACCTTTGGACCATGTTCTGATTACTCGTTTGTTATTGCCCCTTTGCTTTGTGACCTGACTTACGACTTCGTATTTTCCTTTGGTTTTCTACGTGCTATTCTGCTATTGACCACGGAACATCTGATTTCGCTGACTCACTGCTTGTCTGTGGGTTGTGACTAGTGTCACATCTGTGACAGTTTTTGCCGAATATAGCCGAACATACACAGCACAAAAGCCCGTGTTTCCCACGCTGTGTGACAGTGTGGGAAACACAGGCGTTTGGCTTCTGATTGGTGGTAAAATCATCCCCGCTGGTCAGAGAGCCGCAGTTCCCACGCTGTCAAAAGATAGTGTGAGGGCTCAGCTGTGATCGGAGGTATAAAGTTTACTTCCAGTCACTGATGTCAGGTTGTTAGCTGATGGGACTACAGCTCCCATCAGCTGACACCTGTTGCCACTAATATCAGTGAGAGCAGGAGCAGCGGATGGGAGTATTCATCAGCCGCTCCTGCGCTATAAATAAATAATTTCTTAAAAAAACCTGTGTGGCTTCCCCTGTATTTTTGATAACCAGCCAGGCAAAACTTACAGCTGGGGGCTGCAACCCTCAGCTGTCAGCTTCATCATGGCTGGCTATTAAGAATAGAGGGGTCCCCATGCCGTATTTTTATTTAAGTAAATCAAAAAACGGCGTGGTGTCCCCCCATTTTTGACAACCAGTCTTGCTAAAGCTCACAGCTTGAAGCTGGTATTCTCAGGCTGGATATAGGCCCCCCAGCCTAAAAATAGCATCCTGCAGCTGCCCAGAAAAGGCACAACTATTAGATTCACCAATTCTGGTGCTTTGCCCAGCTCTTCCCACTTTCCCTGTGGGAAGCAACTAACAGAATGGTTTTTAACAAGGAAAAATGCAAAGTACTACATCTGTGTAATAAAAATGAAAAAAGCATATACAGAATGGGAGGAATAAGGCTAAGCAACAGCACATGTGAAAAGGACTTGGGTATACTAATAGATCATAAACTGAACATGAGTCAACAGCGTGATGCAGCAGCAAAAAAAGCAAATGCAATTCTGGGATGTACTAACAGAAGCATACAGTCTAAATCACGTGAAGACATTATTGCCCTCTACTCCTCTTTGGTCAGAACTCATCTGGAATAATGTGTCCAGTTTTGGGCTCCACATTTTAAAAAAGACATCATGAAACTGGAGCAAGTTCAGAGAAGAGCGTGCAAACCATGTCCTATTACGAACGGTTACAGAATTTGGGAATATTTAGCTTGCAAAAAAGAAGACTGAGAGGAGATTTAATAGCTGTCTACAAATATCTCAAGGGCTGTCACATTGTAGAATGATCATCTTTATTCTCATTTGCACAAGGAAAGACTAGAAGCAATGAGATGAAGCTGAATAGGAGGAGACACAGATTAGATATTAGAAAACTTTTTGACAGTTAGGGTGATCAATGAGTGGAACAGGCTGCCACAAGAGGTAGGGAGTTCTCTTTCCATGGAAGTTTTCAAACTGAGGCTGGACAGACATCTGTTTGGAATGATTTAGTGAATCCTGCTTTGAGCAAGGGGTTTGACCAGATGATCCAGGCGGTCCCTTCCAACTTTACCATTCTACGATTCTACTTTTTATTAACAATGGAACCTGAGTTACCCCGACAATGCAAGAAAGAAATACAGTTAAATTTCACACACACCTAGGCCGGGTCAGCTAGGACCTTGCGATGCACAACTGATAGGCTCAGTACGTTCCCTCGGATATACTATAATTTGCCTGATCTTTGGTTTTGCCTAATGCGGTAACCGAGAGTTAACCGAGAGCAAGGATATAATTAGGTGGGTGCAAGAAGCAGTCTTTGCAGTGGTGCAGCACAAAGTTTCACAAGCTTAAAAATTCTCAAAGATTACAATTCTGTTAGGCTATATGTATACAAATTCCCCTTAAAAAGGTGAGTATTTAGCTCTGGTTATACAGTTCTACCAGAAACCAATGGCTGTAGCTAAGAACGTTTTTCACCAAACTCTCCCTAAGTCTGCAAGCACGCTTGTGGTGTGGCCTGAGCTCAGGACTTACCGGCAATTACTTAGTCACTCATGAAGCTGGATGATCATTGTGATGGGGTATTCGACAGAGCAGGAAGCGACACCAGGCCGATAAACAATCCAACGAGATTTATTGGAACAGGGAACTGGGGCAGCACAAATGAGGGTAATACTGCAGCATCCGTAATGAGTCCACAGTGAGTCCACAATAAGCCCTCATTGAGTCCACACCAAGGGAACTGACCCGGGTGTGCCACCTGGTAATCCGATACCAGGGAAATATAGCAATAGTCCTTGGATGAGTTCAATGACTCCAGCAGATAAGGCATATGTCCAGTCCCACGTCGCAACTTCTAACAATACGCACAGTCACCAGGATCTCGACTCAGCATAAGATCCCAGCCCTTCGCAGGTCACCACCAACTAACTAGCAAAGAACATGAGTCTAGTGTCCTGTGTCTTGGGTTCAGCCCATCGATAGGGGAGGTTCACACCAGTTTTAACATTTGGCTACATTGAGAAGTTTCCAGAAGCTATTGGCTACGTTCTGTCTTACAGGTTTGTATATTGAAAACAAGGCAAACACAACAGGCGATAATATGGAGGTAGTGTATAATCAAGCTATCATTGGATAACCTCCAATATAATAAGCCTGTAACTGGAAAAGAGTGGGACACACTAATGCTCGCATAAAGCTAAACCACTAAACAGAAATGGTGCCATAGTCCAAATATATAGAAATTCATAGAAAATTGTATTCAATAAATATAAGACAAAGAACATGGACAGAAAATTGGGGGATATGTGGCAACACAGCATGAAAGCAAGGAACACAGCAGCAGTCCCCATGTATGACAAAGGTTTATAATGACGAGTACAGCACATAAAGCTTAGTATACCGAAAGTTCCACATCAATAGTAGTATAGCAATGTCACATTTTTAAGTTAGGGACATACTGTATGCAGATGAAAATGTAAACATACCAGTGATACTCAGGGGATCATGCCGGTTCCAAACCCACCCTGATGCGCGTTTCGGTAATATCCTTCAGGGAGTGTGCCAAGAACCAACCCACATGTAATTTATAGCGGCCGAGCGGCTATGTCTGACCAATGTGCAAACTCACCACCTAATCTGGACCACGCCTGTCGGCGCCGGAAGTCATGGGCCCATGTAAACCAGCGCGGCACAGCAGACCGGAAGTGGCGAAGGAGCACAGATACAGACTGTACATGACCGGAAGTATGTCAGCGGCCATTTTGATTTAGGGCAAACCATTACAAGCATATTAAATACAAGTAGGTATATTGGTACAAAACACAGATCGTGCGTGCACAAAAACAACAATAAGACAGACAGTATATCATTTGGAATACAGCTAAAACCAAATACCCATGACACAATATCATGAACTTTAATCACAGCAGAAATTTACAGTAGATATAGATACACATATCAAACAATATAGAAACATGGATATCAGATGTAAACACACCATATCAACAAATACCCATATACACATATAGGATGTCTGCAGATAACTAGATACACACGTAACTGTGTGACCAATTACTTAATATATCAAAAAACATTTAGAAGATTATATGTTTATATAGATGAGGCCACACAGAAATAAAGCCCTAAACTACATAGACAACAGAAAACATACAATAACTTATAAAGAAAACGCCTCTATAAAGAGGTCCAAAGGTGTAGTTGTATTACAAAGAATTAGAAGTCCAGAACATATCACGGAATAGACATTTCATTGCAGGCCAGCAGGTAGGTATCGTGGCAAGGAAGAATAAACACTAAAAAAAAAAAAAAATGCAATTAAAATCAAACATAAAAGACAACCATGTGGATAGTAGCGCAAAAGGTTAACTCAACAGCCGGAGGACTAAAGGAAGGGTACAAATGAAAGGCATTCATTCAGGCCAAAAGGATGGACCATATTAAGTTGCCAGATCCATCTCGTCTCCAGTCTACCCAAACGTCTGGACAAATCACCACCCCTAATATTGATCTTAATAGCATCAATGCCACGTACCCTTAAAAGAGTACTGTTCTTTAAAAAGTTGGGGTATGTTTTTCAGGGTGGACGACTCCGTATGGCTGGCTGCGGCCTGGATCCCCAGGACATGCTCTCTGATGCGGACCTTGAGCTGCCATGTAGTAAGACTGACATAAATTAGCCCACACGGACATGTGGCATAATATACCACATATCTAGTGGTGCAGGTGATATGATGTCTGATCTTATAGCTCTTGGTCCATCAGAGTTAACAAAGGTGTTGCAGCGATCAACATTGGGGCATGCAACACAGCCTCCACACGGAGCACAGCCCACCCTTCTTATAAAATTGTCCAGAAACGTAGGTTTGTGATAATTGGGGTAATGACTGGAGACGAGATCGTCCCTCAAATTTTTGGTAATGACAGGGTTCGCTCCATTCTACAAAATGCCTGGCCCATTCTAAGGGTGGATCCTATTATCTCTAAATTTATCCCTAAGAATCCCTCAGTGGCCTTCAGACGGACCAAAAATTTGAGGGACCATCTCGTCTACAGTCATTACTCCAATTATCACAAACCTACGTTTCTGGACAATTTTAGAAGGGTGGGCTGTGCTCCGTGTGAAGGCTGTGTTGCATGCCCCAATGTTGATCGCTGCAACACCTTTGTTAACTCTGATGGAGACATCATATCACCTGCACCACTAGATACGTGGGATATTATGCCACGTGTCCGTGTGGGCTAATTTATGTTGGTCTTACTACACGGCAGCTCAAGGTCCGCATCAGAGAGCTTGTCCTGGGGATCCAGGCGGCAGCCAGCCATACGGAGTCGTCCACCCTGAAAACCATACCCCGACATTTTAAAGAACTACATAATTGCGACAGTACCCTTTTAAGGGTACGTGGCATTGATGCTATTAAGATCAATATTAGGGGTGGTGATTTGTCCAGACGTTTGGGTAGACTGGAGACGAGATGGATCTGGCAACTTAATACGGTCCATCCTTTTGGCCTGAATGAATGCCTTTCATTTGTACCCTTCCTTTAGTTCTCCGGCTGTTGAGTTAACCTTTTGCGCTACTATCCACATGGTTGTCTTTTATGTTTGATTTTAATTGCATTTTTTATTTTTTAGTGTTTATTTTTCCTTGCCACGATACCTACCTGCTGGTCTGCAATGAAATGTCTATTCCGCGATATGTTCTGGACTTCTAATTCTTTGTAATACAACTACACCTTTGGACATCTTTATAGAGGTGTTTTCTTTATAAGTTATTGTATGTTTTCTATTGTCTATGTAGTTTAGGGCTTTATTTTTGTGTGGCCTCATCTATATAAACATATAATCTTCTAAATTTTTTTGATATATTAAGTAATTGGTCACATAGTTACGTGTGTATCTAGTTATCTGCAGACATCCTATATGTGTTTATGGGTATTTGCTGATATGGTGTGTTTACATCCGATATCCATGTTTCTATATTGGTTTGATATGTGTATCTATACTGTAAATTTCTGCTGTGATTAAAGTTCATGATATTGTGTCATGGGTATTTGGTTTTAGCTGTATTCCATATGATATACTGTCTGTCTTATTGTTATTTTTGTGCACGCACGATCTGTGTTTTGTACCAATATACCTACTTGTATTTAATATGCTTGTAATGGTTTGCCCTAAATCAAAATGGCCGCTGACATACTTCCGGTCATGCGCAGTCTGTACCTGTGATCCTTCGCCACTTCCGGTCCGCGGTCCCGCGCTGGTTTACATGGGCCCATGTCTTTCGGCGCCGGCAGGTGTGGTCCGGATTAGGTGGTGAGTCTGCACATTGGTCAGGCGTAGCCGCTCGGCAGCTATGAATTACATGTGGATTGGTTCTTGGCACACCCCTTGAAGAAGGATATTACCGAAACGCGCGTCGGGGTGGGTTTGGAACCGCCACGGTCCCCTGAGTATCACTGGTATGTTTACATTTTCATCTGTATACAGTATGTCCCTAACTTGCTAAACTACTATTGATGTGGAACTTTCTGTATACTAAGCCCTATGTGCTGTACTCGTCATTATATACCGTGGTCATACATGGGGATTGCTGCTGTATTCCTTGCTTCCATGCTGTGTGTTGCCACATATCCCCCAATTTTCTGTCCATGTTCTTTGTCTTATATTTATTGAATAAAATTTTCGATGAATTTGTATATATTTGGACTATGGCACTATTTTCTGTTTAGTGGTTTAGGTTTGTATATTGGATGAGTCCCATGCGGAGAGGAACAAAGAGAGAATCCCCCATTAGATGCAGTACAAGCAAGATGGACCTAGGCCTGATTACAATACAGTCCAGGAACACAGGCCGGGGAAGGGACACGCTGTTACAACCCCTTCCCCCCTCAATTTGTGTAAGGACTAGTGACCTCTACAGGTTACTGTTCAAGTACATGTGGTCATGGCTGACAGGACTCAGGGCTCCTCCTTCCTGGGCAATCTGTCTGCATTTTTGTGTTGACTGCCTCTTCTATATTGCATTGTAAAGTTATAAGGTTGAGGAGCCAGGCTCCATTGTAGTAGGCGTCCATTGTCCCCAGAAGCTCTGTTCAACCAAGTGAGTGGATTGTGGTCAGTAACCACAGCGAATTCTTGTCCATACAGATATGGCCTTAATTTCCTGAGGGCCCATACTACAGCCAGGCATTCGTTTTCAACGGTTGCATATGCCACTTCTCAATCCAGCAGTTTCCTGCTGAGGTAGGCAATGGGGTGCTCCTCCCCAGCTGCATTCACCTGGCTCAGTACAGCCCCCAGTCCATAAGAAGAGGCATCTGTCTGCGCAATAAACCTCCTCTTGTAGTCCGGAGCAGCTAGAACAGGGTCGCAGATCAGAATCCTCATCACAGGCTGGAGTCCTAGTCACCACCCAGGGCATGGCTTTCTGGTGAGGTCTGTAAGAGGCTTGGCCACAGTGCTGAAATGAGAACCAAACTTTCGGTAATAACTGTAAGGGCCCAAAAAAGCCATAATTTGTTTCTTAGTTTGGGGTACAGGCAAATCTCTAATAGCCTGGATTTTGGCTGGTTCAGGGCGCAGCTTCCCTCCTCCTACTCTATGCCCCAGGTACTGGACTTCACCCATCCCCAATTGACATTTATCAGGTCAAATGGTTAGGCCTGCTGCAAGAATCCGGTCAAGAACAACTGCTACTTGGTTCATATGTTTCTCCCACGTCTGGCTGAAAATGGCAATATCATCCAAGTAGGCACAAGCAAAGTCACCACATCCCCGGAGGATCTGGTCTACCATTCTCTGGAAGGCTGCAGGGCCGTTCGTCATTCCGAAAGTCATGTTTAGAAATTCATACAGACCAAAGGGGGTTATGAATGCTGTCCTTTCTCTCCCTCCCTCTGTAAGAGAGATTTGCCAATATCCTTTACGGAGATCCAAGGCAGTGACATAATGGGCCCCAGCTAGCCAGTCTAGAAGTTCATCAATATGGGGCATTGGATAAGGATCACTAATGGTATGGTCATTTAGTCATCTATAGTCCACACAAAATCGAGTACTCCTATCTTTCTTGGGTACTAACACCACAGGAGAGGCCCAAGGGCTATGGGAGGCCTGAATTACCCCAGGCTGTAACTTCTCCATTTCATGCTGCATATTGTTTTTAACTGATTCTGGTACCCGGTAAGGAGCCTACTGTATAGGATGGATGCCCTGAGTGTCCACACGTTGCTGGGTAACTGTGGTTCGACACAGTCGGGTTGAGAAAGCATCCTGTCTCTGATGAAGCACACGCAGCATTGCATTTTTCTGTAAGGAATCCAGGTGATCTCTCAGAGGAACCTGTTCCACAGTGGATGGGGCTCGTGCAGCTTTCATAAGATCAGGAAGTGAGTCCTCTTCCTCCTGACTGTCTTCTGAAGCAAGCTGACAGCTTGCTATCACTGATGGGTTCCTGTCATGGTACTCCTTAATCATATTCACATGGACAGTCTTTTGTCTTAAACCCTGATAATCTGAAGCAAGGAGGTAATTGGTGTCATTAAGTTTTCTGAGAACCCAGAAGGGACCCATCCATGTTGTCTATAATTTATTTTGCCGATGGGGAAAAATCATTAAGACCTGCTGTCCTTCTGCAAACTCCCGATAGCGTGCTTTGCGGTCATACCATGTCTTCTGTCTGGTTTGAGCCATCCGCACATGATCCTGAGCAAATCTCGCAAGTTGAGCCAGGGTTTTCCGAAGCTTTAGGACATATGGAACAACAGGGGTTCTGGTATCTTCAACTTGCCCCTCCCAATATTCCTTTAGCAAGGTTAAAGATCCTCTGGCCTTTTTCAATAGAGTAGCTCAAAGTGGGAAAACCCATTGGACTCCTGGGGAACTTCCCGATAGGCAAATAGGAGATGGGGTTGGTACTTCTCCCAGTCTGCATCCCAGTCAGTGAAGGCTCTTAGCATATTTTTCAGCGTGCCATTGAATTGTTCACAAAGTCCATTTGTTTGAGGATGATATGGTGTCGTTTGGATCGCTCGTACTCCACAAGTGCGCCAGAGACATTGTACCAGCTTCGACATGAACTGGGAGCCTTGGTCTGAAAGGATCTCACTTAGGAATCCTACTCTGAAAATGGTAACCAGGGCCTCGGCCACCTTGGCTGCAGAAATACAAGACAAGGCCACAGCTTCTGGATATCGGGTGGTATAGTCCACAATGGTGAGAATGTACTGCTTTCCAGACTTACTTGGGTTAGCCAGAGGTCCAATGACATTGACAGCTACTCTAGGAAAGGATTCTTCTTATTATAGGGAGCGGTTGCAAGGGTGCCTTTGGGTGATCTCCTGGTCGCCCTCTACGCTGTCAGATGTTGCAAGTTCAGCAGAAATGTGCCACTGCTTGAGAAATCCCAGGCCAATAGAAAATTTGAGTCCATCGTCTTTCAGTGCGGGTTTTCCCTTGATGGCCAGCAGTAGGAATGTCATGAGCAAGGTGTACCATGGAAACTCTGTATTTCTGAGAGACAATCAGCTGTTTGCTATGAGCCCAGGGTTTATCTAGGGAGTCAGGGTTGGTAACCCGATATAGGAATCCATTTTCCCTTATAATTTTTTTCCCGTTTTCCCCTAACTGCCCCATTTCAGCCAGAGTTCTAAAACTAGCTAGGGTAGGGCCTCTCTCTACCTCTTGTCTAAACTGAACTTTTTCCCAAGAGACACTCGTATGATCCCCACAAGAAGGATCACTCACCATCTTTGATGGCAGTTCTGATGGTCTTATTTCTATTGACAGGTTGAACACGTCCATATCTGCAGCTCTCCTGGCTTGGCTTCGGGTTAAAGCACCGACAAAGTGGCATTGAAGATTCCCCACATCGTTTCCTAGAAGAATGTCTGCAGGAAGGCCGCTCATCACACCGATCATGCATTGTTTAGCCCCAATGCCATAATCCAGAGCCACACTCGCTCTTGGAATATGTCTCTGAGTACCTCCAGCAAATTCAATGGCAATCCCTGGCCCCTTTTGAATTGCTTCTGGTCGAATTACTCAAAGATCGGCTATGGTGAGAAAAGCCCCAGTGTCATGAAAGCCAACAACTTTTTGGCCATCCAGCATGACCTCCTGTAGATGTTTGTGCTGAAGATCAGAAGAACAGGTGGCTGTGGTTCACCCCCCATAGACCCCCATGTAGGGGAGCCAATATATTAAGCCCCCGTCACACTAAGCGAGGTCGCTAGCGAGATCGCTGCTGAGTCACAAGTTTTGTGACGCAACAGCGACCTCAGTAGCGATCTCGCTATGTTTGACACGTAGCAGCGACCAGGCCCCTGCTGTGAGATCGCTGGTCGTGTCGGAATGGCCTGGACCTTTTTTTGATCGTTGAGGTCCCGCTGACATCGCTGAATCGGTGTGTGTGACACGGATTCAGCGATGTCTCTTCACTGGTAACCAGGTTAAACATCGGGTTACTAAGCGCAGGGCCGCGCTTAGTAACCCGATGTTTACCCTGGTTACCATCATAAATGTAAAAAAAACCAAACACTACATACTCACATTCCAGTGTCCGTCAGGTCCCTTGCCGTCTGCTTCCCGCACTGACTGACTGCCGGCCGTAAAGTGAAAGCAGAGCACAGCGGTGACGTCACCGCTCTGCTGTTAGGGCCGGCGCTCAGTCAGTGCAGGAAGCGGACGCCGGGGGACGCAAAGGTGAGTATGTAGTGTTTGTTTTTTTACATTTTACACTGGTAACCAGGGTAAACATCGGGTTACTAAGCGCGGCCCTGCGCTTAGCAACCCGATGTTTACCCTGGTTACCCGGGGACCTCAGCATCGTTGGTCGCTGGAGAGCTGTCTGTGTGACAGCTCCCCAGCGACCACATAGCGACTAAACAGCGACGCTGCAGCGATCGGCATCGTTGTCTGTATCGCTGCAGCGTCGCTAAGTGTGACGGGGCCTTTAGTCACTTGGCAAATTACTAGGGAGTGAATCCAGCTTTTCTCCTGTTGTGGGTGTCTGTAGATAATGGATAGTCAAAGGTAGTCTGTAGCTGTTCTGCCTCTGAACAACTGGACAGTGGGCTTGCGGATGACCAGGCTGCCCACATCCATAACATCTGCATTCTCAGATTTTTCCTCTATGTCGTATTCCCAAAGATAAGGCAGTAGTAATGGGAGGCACATTCACACGGGTTTCGCCATGAGTTGGTAATCTGGTGGGACGGTGAACATTGGAGATCGAAGGACAAGGGGCCGCCAGTGTTGGAAAGCTGGTAGTTTTTTTTCTCACCGACTAGTACCGTATATACTCGAGTATAAGCCGACCCCCCTAATTTTGCCACAAGAACTGGGAAAACTTATTGACTCGAGTATAAGCCTAGGGTGGAAAATGCAGCAGCTACTGATAAATTTCAAAAATAAAAATAGATACCAATAAAAGTAAAATTAATTGAGACACCAGTAGTTTAAGTGTTTTTGAATATCTATATTGAATCAGGAACCCCATATAATGCTCCATACAGTTCATGATGGCCCCATAAGATGCTCCATACAAAATACGCCCCATATAATGTTCCATACAGTTTATGATGGGCTCCATAAGATGCTCCATATTAAAATATGCCCCATATAATGCTGCACAAATGTTGATTATGGCCCCATAAGATGCTCCAGAGATATTTGCCCCATATAATGCTGCACATGGCCCCATAGATATTTGCCCCATAAAATGCTGCACATAGCCCCATAAGATGCTCCATACAGATATTTTCCCCACATAATGCTGCACATGGCCCCATACAGATATTTTCCCCATATAATGCTGCACATGGCCCCATAGATATTTGCCCCATAAAATGCTGCACATAGCCCCATAAGATGCTCCATACAGATAATTGCCCCATATAATGCTGCACATGGCCCCATAAGATTCTCCATACAGATAATTGCCCCATATAATGCTGCACATGGCCCCATAAGATGCTCCATACAGATATTTGCCCCATATAATGCTGCACATGGCCCCATACAGATATTTGCCCCATATAATGCTGCACATAGCCTCATAAGATGCTCCATACAGATAATTGCCCCATATAGTGCTGCACATGGCCCCATAAGATGCTCCATACAGATAATTGCCCCATATAATGCTGCACAAATGCTGATTATGGCCCCATAAGATGCTCCATACAGATATTTGCCCCATATAACGCTGCACATGGCCCCATAAGATGCTCCATACAGATAATTGCCCCATATAATGCTGCACATGGCCCCATAAGATGCTTCATACAGATAATTGCCCCATATAATGCTGCACATGGCCCCATAAGATGCCCCATACAGATATTTGCCCCATATGCTGTTGCTGCGATTAAAAAAATAAAATAATCACATACTCACCTCTCAGGCCCCCGACACTTGCTATATTCACCTGCTCCCCGTTCCACCACCGACCACCGCTGTGTCTTCTCTATCCTGTGCACTGACACTCAGGCAGAGGGCGGCGCGCACACTAATCGCGTCATCGCGCCCTCTGACCTGAGCGTCAGTGCAGAGGACGCGGAAGACGCAGCGGTGCCAACGGTGGAACGGGGAGCAGGTGAATATAGCACACTGCGTTATACTCACCTGCTCCTGGCGCGGTCCCTGCACATCTGTTCCCCGGCTCTGGCAGCTTCTTCCTGTAGTGAGCGGTCACATGGTACCGCTCATTACAGTAATGAATATGCGGCTCCACCCCTATGGGAGTCCATATTCATTACTGTAATGAGCGGTACCATGTGACCGCTCACCACAGGAACAAGCTGCCGTCGCCAGGGAAAAGACGTGCAGGGACCACGCCAGGAGCAGGTGAGTATTATTACACTGCTCCGCTCCCCCTCCCCTGCTGACCCCTGCGTATGACTCGAGTATAAGCTGAGAGGGTTACTTTCAGCCCAAAAAAGTGGGCTGAAAATCTCGACTTATACTCGAGTATATACGGTAGTTTTTTTCACTGAGGCTTGATGGTGAGAACCTCATCAGCTAAAGCAGCAGCTCGTTCTACTGTCGCTGGATTCCTCTCACGCACTCATTCCCAGATCTCAGCTGGGCATTTGGCGTAAAACTGCTCTTTTAGTATGACCTGGAGAAAAGTATTTCAAGTTAAAGCCCCTTCTCCCTCTAGTCAACGATGACATACTTGTTTGAGCCTGTGGGCATACATCTTGAAAGATACTTCCCCATCACAGGCTAAGGAGCGGAACTAAGTCCTGTAAGTGTCTGGGGTTATGGCATAATGTTCTAGAATGACCTCTTTTACCTCCCCATACTCACAGTTCCACTGGGGGTCCATAGCTCTATAGGCTTCGGCAGCTCCACCCTCTCAGAGCCCCACCAGATGTTTAACTCGCTCCCTTTCCAGGACTTCCATTAATCGACACTGATGTTTGAAGTCCTGGAAGAAGCCCTCAGTGTCTCCTGCAGCCTCATTAAATGGCTTAAAGTCCTTGCGGGACACTCTGGGGAATGCTCTCATGGTGGATGCTGTGGATAAAGTCTGTCTGGGGCTTCCAGGTGCTTCTACAGCAAGCTGTCTCTCTTGAGCTCTACGAATTGCCTCTATCTTATATTCTATGGTGACCTCATTTCCAAGCAATGCGATCTCCCCCTCATACCACACAACCCACTGACTTTTTGGGGTATTTACCTGCATCTCCTGTCTTTCCTCCCTTTGCTGTGGGAATCCTTTTTCAGTGCCATCTTGCAGGCAAGCTCCTTCCAACACTTTAATTAGTTGCTGCTTGGTCAGTTCTTTATAGCAGACTCCTAATTCACGGGCCTTTATAGGCTCCCCACAGTCCAGTTCCTGTATCCTAAGGTTCCGGTTCCAGACATTGATGGGCCACTGTCCTCCTTTCCTTCTGCTCTGATACCGCCGCTGCCACCAGTATGTGACGGGGTATTCGACAGAGCAGGAAGAGACAACAGGCCGATAAACAATCCAACAAGATTTATTGGAACAGGGCACTGGGGCAGCACAAATGAGGGTAATACTGCAGCATCCATAATGAGTCCACAATAAGTCCTCAATGAGTCCACACCAGGGAAACTGACCAGGGGGCGCCACCCGGTAATCCGACGCCAGGGAAATATAGCAATAGTCCTTGGATGAAGTTTAATGAATCCAGCAGATGAGGCATACAACGCAGTCCCACGTGACAGCTTCTAACAATACGCACAGTCACCAGGATCTCGACTCAGCATAAGATCCCAGCCCATCGCAGGTTACCACCAACTAACTAGCAAAGAACATGAGTCTAGTGTCCTGTGTCTTGGGTTCAGCCCATCGATAGGGGGAGGTTCACACCAGTTTTAACATGTGGCTATATTGAGAAGTTTCCAGAAGCTATCGGCTACGTTCTGTCTTAAGGTACCTTCACACTAAGCGACTTTGCAACGATAACGATAGCGATCCGTGATGTTGCAGCGTCCTGGATAAGCGATATCGTTGTGTTTGACACGCAGCAGCGATCTGGATCCTGCTGTGATATCGCTGGTCGTCGCTGAAAGTCCAGAACTTTATTTGGTCGTCAGATCGGCGTGTATCGTCGTGTTTGACAGCAAAAGCAACGATGCCAGCAATGTTTTACAATGGTAACCAGGGTAAATATCGGGTTACTAAGCGCAGGGCCGCACTTAGTAACCCGATGTTTACCCTGGTTACCATTGTAAATGTAAAAAAACAAACAGTACATACTCACATTCCGGTGTCTGTCACACGTCCCCCGCCGTCCGCTTCCCGCACTGACTGTGAGTGCCGGCCGTAAAGTAAAAGCAGAGCACAGCGGTGACGTCACCGCTGTGCTGTGCCTTACGGCCGGCACTCACAATCAGTGCAGGAAGCAGACGCCGGGGGATGTTACGGACACCGGAATGTAAGTATGTACTGTTTTTTTTTTTTTACATGTACACTGGTAACCAGGGTAAACATTGGGTTACTAAGCGCGGCCCTGCGCTTAGTAACCCGATGTTTACCCTGGTTACCCGGGGACTTCGGCATCGTTGGTCGCTGGAGAGCGGTCTGTGTGACAGCTCTCCAGCGACCACACAGCGACGCTGCAGCGATCGGCATCGTTGTCGATATCGCTGCAGCGTCGCTTAGTGTGAAGGTACCTTTACAGGTTTGTATATTGGATGAGTCCCATGCTGAGAAGAACAAAGACAGAATCCCCCGCTAGATGCAGTACAAGCAAGGTGGACCTAGGCCTGATTACATTACAGTCCAAGAACACAGGCTGGGGAAGGGACACACTGTTACAACCATCTATTGGGCTGTTAAGCTGGGTAGCCGAGGTGTGAATCCTGGACTTGTCACCTGGAGAGTAGTTTTAGCCTGATAGAGTAGCAGGAGGCCCTCCACGTCACAGATGCCTTGAGAGGAATTCAACTCTGCATCCAACCGGAGTCCCCCTTCCAAGCTAATTCTTTCTATCTTACAAGAGTCACTGGAACAGGTACACGTTTCTCCGATACTTTGGTCAGTTTCTCGAACATAGAGAACTCTGAGCTCCCAGGATGACACTCGATCATCCTACTCCAGTCAGCTCTCTGCTAAAGCTGAAAAACACCTCGAGGTCTGCAATAGAGGTATTCAATAGGCAACAGTGACATCTTGTGGCCTTAGTCCGATACTGCAACAATGTCTATTCATTACCATACAGGAAAGATATATATATATATCTTTGTACCGTGTTAGCCAGTATCAAGGTATCAACCACTGAGGACTCTCAATTCTAAATATTTTTCTATTCATTACCATGTCACAGATGTCATGGGAGCTTTTGCCCTGCGGATCACAGATGATAGCTTCAGGGGTCACATGTTTGAGTCCCCCGATACCACTGATGTAGATAGTGACCTATACCTCAGTAATAAAAGTGGGGTTGGAGTAGGGGAAGGGTTCAGAACAGTTAATACAGGTAGAAAAAGAAAGATTTCACCTGTGAATTCATAATTTTAAAAAATCAAAGAGCAGTCCAGGAGGAGAAAGAAGTAGATTTCTCTGATAAGATATATTACTAAGTTGCTTATTTTCATGTGAATTATTGATTTATGAAATAAAAATTGAAATGATGGTTACCCTTTAACTGCCTTTTCAACAGTTTACATTTTAACAACGTGTTGTGATATACTGTATATGCAGATAACATGTTTTCTACTATGCACAATGTGACATTTGTTATGTCTTATAATATGTGTTTTTAATGCCATTATTGTATATACTGCTCGTTTGTGTTTAATGCTTACATGGAGTTGTGTCCAATTCTTCTATTACATAAGTGTGTAGGTGGGACGGTATTCAGGACCAGGAAGAAGCATTTGTTACCTGTGAAACGGCTGTCGTCCATGTGTGAAGTATTGCATATGCCTCCTCACTGTGCTCTAAATGCAATTGGAATAAGAGAATAGAATTTTCTGTGTTGGTGATTGTCTCATTCATCTTTTCCTCTTGGAAATACATTTTAAGATGATTTAACTTAGCAAATTTACCCAAAAACAAATCCCATAGGCTACAAAATGCATTCGGAAGGCACACAGTCACTTTAATGTATTGGCCTGTTGTGTTCATTTCCTTTGGTGTTAGAAACCTAATACGCTTCTAAATGAAGCAGGTAATTCAATGCAGACCTTACACTCACCGTCAGCTCTACTGTTTCTGCAATAAGCTGCTGTATCTGGTTTCATAGCAACATAAGAAGAAAAAAAAAACAAACTTGCTTGCCTCAATCAAACCATTTTCAGCTACTTCAAGCCACAGTCGTGCTGTCAAGAACAATAACAGGTAAGGAATTCCCAATGTAATGACAGAAACAATGGGTTTTGCCCTTTGGTATTGATATCTTCCAGTGTCAGAAAGATTTGCTCTTTGTGCTGACTGGTTGTCTTGTCTATATTTAGCTGTGATAGCTTTAATTCTTATTGTCTCTGTATCTTATCATGTCTATTTTGTCTGCTACTCATTAAAAATACAAAGGACCCGAATAATCAATACTTTACAGGTCAGTCTAAACTGTGCGCTGGAGAAAAAAGCTTGTAAGAGGCATTCACCTTTAAATGCATTTGGCTAATCTCTCAGCTGCCCTGTCCTTCTGCAAGAAATATACTTCAGTAGGGAACTGCAGTACATTTCCATCTTACATTACGTTACGAGGCTGGAAAATTATGATGAATTTTCTAGCCTCGACCATGACCCCCTTGTGATGAAACTATTGTCACTTTTCAAAATGTGGGCAGAGCTGGCCGGTACTGTTGTAAAAACGCCTAAAGACACCACATACAGGGAGGAAAATAATCTATAGTGGATTTTTTTGTGGAAATGCTATGTATTTCACACTTTTCATTGCAAAAATTAAAATCTATGACAAAAGCAGCATTAATTCAGAAACACAATAACCATTAAAACTGATTTGAAAATGCACAACATGATCTGAAATCTGTGCACGATTCTTCTATTTGGTATGACAAATCTGCTACATCAGAACATTGACTAAGTACAAGTGCTTAGAGTCAATCAGCTGGATTGTCCATGGACAAACTTGGCACTTGCCACTACTGTGTAAGTCACTCAGGCTATGGAATCTGGCATCTCTGCAAGGGCCCTTGGGTTCAGTTCGTAGAGCTGCTGTTGGCCAGAGAAGCTAGTAAAGGGAAAATGTGAATATGTTAGGTCAAAAAGAAGAGGAAAATTACAAAATCAAACCCCATAGAGTAGTCTGAGGATACTCTAGACACTGATGTCAGAGAGTGTAGTCAGACAGGGTAAACAATTTCAAGTAGATCATGGTACTCCAAGTCAATGGTGCACTAATAGGGTCCTATCCCATATATTAGATATGAACATCTCGGCACTGCAATCATGCTGCTTTACCACTTGTGCTCTGTATCATACATGCTTCTCCTATATGCAGTCTGTATATATGAAAAAAGTTTTAAGTTACTGACCCATATCTTAAATATATTGGATTGCATATAAACATCACCTCAGTTTCTCTACAAGTGCCTAGTTCTTCATATCTAGTCCAAGGGTCAATTTGAGAAGGGTAGCCAAGGGATGATCATCAGAATAAATCAGCAACAGATCCTAGTCAGGCGTCAATCCAATTAAAAGCACACCAGGGTACTATAGCAGTACAACAGCCAGATCTGGAAGAAAGTTACATGGAGATTTAAATTGGGCACCATGTGACTGAGCCCATCTTGATATTGAATCACTGGCTGGCTCCAGTGACATGCCTGCCAGTAGGACCAGAAAAAACAGCTGTCGCTTTATTAAGATTACGGTTTGTGTAGCGTACATGCACATCTGCATCCACGTATACATTTATGCCCTGATTCACCCTTTGTTTTTTTTTAATCACTTTTGTTTTTCATCTGGTTGTATTCATTGCCATTTTTGCAACAAATCTCTGCCAGCACACAGCGTTCACAGACCGCTCCCGCTGGCGACTCTGTGGCTTCCACTGACGTCATGGCAGCAGAACAGCTGCTTTTCTTTTGCTCTACTCTGTTGATGGGGAGTGACTGCCAATGTCATGCTGATTGACAGCCGACTTCCTGCTGCCTAACTGTGGGAATTCGGCTGTCAATTAGAATGACATTGGCAGTCACTCTGACAGAGCAACTTAAAAGAGGAAAAGCTCTTCTTTTGACATGGAGCAGCTGGGAAGCTGGTAGGAGCAGTCAGTGACCACTCCGAGCCAGCGCCAGATAGAACGCAGGTTGTTAGAAATTACATAATTATTAGTCTTTTCACTCATAGTAAAAGAAAATATAGTTCTGGGTAACCCCTTTATTGCATTCTCCCTCTGGGAGCCCAGTATTTTATTTTAGATATGAAGAAGAATTCTATACAAAGATGTACACATTATGTAAAATAAAACTTTTCTTGATATGATAGCTCATATACTCATGTCAGCACCTCATTCACAGGACTGTTAACGTTGTCTGTAAAGGCTTAATGGATAGAAAACGTCTGAGGAAAGAACTTGAAAAGCTTCTGTAAGTAAGGCTGAATTTTGTATTATGTTAATTGCATATAATATAAAGTGATGACATATTGATAGGAAGGTAGATGAAAAAATGAAGCTAGAAGGGGATGCAACCTAAATTCTATTAATTCTTAGGATTAGGGTTGAGCGAAACGGATCGGACAAATTAAAAAATCGCCGACTTTCGGCAAAGGCGGGTTTCGTGAAACCCGACCCGATCCCACTGTGGGATTGGCCATGAGGTCGGCGATCTTCGCGCCAAAGTCGCGTTTCGTATGACGCTTTCAGCACCATTTTTCAGCCAATGAAGGACGCAGAGTGTGGGCAGCGTGATGACATAGGTCTCGGTCCCAACCATCTTAGAAAAGGGCATTACAGTGATTGGCTTGCTTTCTGCGGCGTCACAGGGGCTATAAAGGGGCGTTCCCGCCGACCGCCATGTTACTGCTGCCGATCGTAGCATAGGGAGAGGTTGCTGCAGCTTCGTCAGAAGCAGGGATATAGTTAGGGAGGGAAGATTAACCCCCAAACACGCTTGTGCTGTAGCGATTTCCACTGGCCAACACCACCTTTGTTTTGCAGGGACAGTGGAGGCTATATTTTTGTGCATCAGCTCTGTAGCTTATTAGGCTGCCTTATAAGGCTCCCTGATAGCTGCATTGCTGTTTGCACCGCTGCTGTACAAACCAACTGCTTTTTTAAAGCAAAAATCCTGTTGCTCCTTTGTGCAGTTATCTTGTTTATCTGTCCACACTTTTGTGTGCAGCAGTCCTTTTTATTGCTGCCATACTTGTCCTGAGATCATTGTAGGGAGATTGAAATTGTACTACAGTCCTTGGATTTTTTCAGATATCTTCCAGCCACTTGCTGCCACTTACATTGCGTTGTGTTACACACTGGGCCTGAGTTTGCTGTCTCCCCCCCCCAAAAAAAAAAGGGAGATTCAAATTCTCACAAAGTGGATATACGTCAGTTCTGTTAGTTTGTCGTATATCAGCCAGCCTCGTTCTGCCACTTACATTGTGTTGTAAAATACACTGGGCCTGAGTTTGGGTTCAGTCTCCCCCCCAAAAAAGTGAGATTGAAATTCTCACAAAGTGGATATACCTCAGTCCTCTTAGTTTGTGGTGTATCAGCCAGCCACTTGCTGCCACTCACATTGCGTTGTAAAATACACTGGGCCTGAGTTGTGGTGCAGTCTCCCCAAAAGAAAAGGGAGATTCAAATTGTCACGCGATAGGAGACTGCATTTGTCCAGTATGGTTACGAACTATTTTTCCTCCCTTATCGATGTTCTCCCTCACAGGTCATTCCCGTTTGATTACTGGGCATCTAAAATAGACACCTGGCCTGAATTGGCAGAATATGCATTACAGGAGCTTGCTTGCCCTGCTGCTAGTGTGCTATGAGAGAGTCTTCAGTGCTGCTGGTTCAATACTGACCGAAAAAAGGACACGTCTGGCTACCCGAAATATTGATGATCTAACCTTCATTAAAATGAACCAATCATGGATTTCAAATTATTTTGCCCCACCTTCCCCTGCTGACACGTAGCTTGCTTAAAAAATTTCTTGCTTTTGGCCTCCTCTTACTGACTGCTCCAATTCCTCCATTTGCAGCTGCTGAATGTCCACCATAGGCCTTTTTTTACCTCCCTAAATGGGCTGACTCCCCCCACAGGGCCGTGGTCACCACCTAGCGCAAGCACCCGTGCGAGTGCCGTTTGCCTGGACAGGTGGGTGTGCCCACTCTTCGGCGACAGCACTGGCACAGGGTCCCTCATAGTACAATGAAGTGCCCACGAGTGTTCCCCCCTGGTCGAACAGTGCTCTACCACTTGCAATACCTACCTCTCCCTGCTCCACCACAGTGTAGTCTGTGCTGATAAATCCTTCAATGGCACTGCCAATACAAATTTGTTGAAATGATAGATGATAGTAAAAATATACAGGGGCCCTGGCCTCCATTTAGACCAGTTAATAATTTGCGCCAACTACCACTGTCTGCTACTCAGCAGAGGAGCCCACCCCTGTACCTAGCTATGCCACCTGTTTATTTATGAAAATTTTTTTGGCAGACATTTACCTCACTTTATTATTTTGGCCTACTAACTGTGTCAGCCACTCCTTACAGTTGTCCTCCACTGAACAAAGCTATGCCACCTGTGTAGTCCTGTTACCAGTTTTGAACTGCATTTAGCCTACTTTTTTATTTTAGGCCTACTATGTCTGTCTGCGCCACTCCTTACAGTTGACCTCCACTGAACAAACCAATGCCGCCAGTTTACTCCTGTTACCAGTTTTGAACTGCATTTAGCCCACTTTTTTATTTTAGGCCTACTAAGTCTGTCTGCGCCACTCCTTACAGTCGACCTCCACTGAACAAACCAATGCCGCCTGTGTACTCCTGTTACCAGTTTTGAACTGCATTTAGCCTACTTTTTTATTTTAGGCCTACTAAGTCTGTCTGCTCCACTCCTTACAGTTGTCCTCCACTGAACAAACCAATGCCACCTGTGTACTCCTGTTACCAGTTTTGAACTGCATTTAGCTGACTTATTTGGGCCTACTAACTGTGTATGCCTCCCATTACAGTTGTCCTCCAATGCACAAAGCTGAGCCGCCACTTTACTCCTGTTTCGAATATTAAACTGCATTTGGCCTACTTGTTTGGTTGGGCCTACTAACGGTGTCTGCCACTGCTTGTTGTTCTCCACTGAACAAAGCTGAGCCGCCAGTTTACTCCTGTTTCGAATATTAAACTGCATTTGGCCTACTTCTTTGGTTTGGCCTACTAACGGTGTCTGCTGCTCCTTGCTTTTCTCCTCCACTGAACAAAGCTAAGCCGCCAGTTTACTCCTGTTTCGAATATTAAACTGCATTTGGCCTACTTGTTTGGTTGGGCCTACTAACGGTGTCTGCCGCTGTTGTTCTCCTCCACTGAACAAAGCTGAGCCGCCAGATTACCCCTGTTTCGAATATTAAACTGCATTTGGCCTACTTGTTTGGTTGGGTCTACTAATGGTGTCTGCCGCTGCTTGTTGTTCTCCTCCACTGAACAAAGCTGAACCGCCAGCTTACTCCTGTTTCGAATATTAAACTGCATTTGGCCTACTTGTTTGGTTGGGCCTACTAACGGTGTCTGCCGCTGCTTGTTGTTCTCCACTGAACAAAGCTGAGCCGCAAGTTTACTCCTGTTTCAAATATTAAACTGCATTTGGCCTACTTGTATGGTTGGGCCTACTAACGGTGTCTGTCGCTCCTTGCTTTTCTCCTCCACTGAACAAAGCTGAGCCGCCTGTTTACTCCTATTACCAATTTTGAACTGCATTTAGCCTACTGTAATATTTGGGCCTACTAACTGTGTCTGCCGCTCATTATAGTTGTCCTCCACTGCACAAAGCTATGCCACCTATGTACTCCAGTTACCAATTTTGAACTGCATTTAGCCTACTTTTTTATTTTAGGCCTACTAAGTCTGTCTGCGCAACTCATTACAGCTGTCCTCCGTTGAACAAAGCTATGCTGCCTGTTTACTCCTGTTACCATTTTTGAACTGCTTGGAGCCTACTTTTTAAATGTGGCCTACAAACTGTGTCTGCGCCACTCATTACAGCTGTCCTCCATTGAACAAAGCTATGCCGCCTGTTTACTCCTGTTACCAGTTTTGAACTGCATTTAGCCTACTTACTTTTTTGGGCCTACTAACTGTGTCTGCCACTCCTTACAATTGTCCTCTGCTGAACAAAGCTATGCCGCCTGTGTACTCCTGTAACCAATTTTGAACTGCATTGAGCCTACTTTTTTATTTTAGGCCTACTAAGTCCGTCTGCGCCACTCCTTACAATTGTCCTCCACTGAACAAAGCTATGCCGCCAGTTCACTCCTGTTACCAGTTTTGAACTGCATTTAGCCTACTTACTTTTTTGGGCCTACTAATTGTCAGCCTCTCATTACAGTTGTCCTCCGCTGAATAAAGCTATGCCGCCTGTGTACTCCTTTTACCAATTTTGAACTGCATTTAGCCTACTTTTTATTTTAGGCCTACTAAGTCTGTCTGCGCCACTCCTTACAGTTGACCTCCACTGAACAAACCAATGCCGCCAGTTTACTCCTGCTACCAGTTTTGAACTGCATTTAGCCTACTTTTTTATTTTAGGCCTACTAAGTCTGTCTGCGCCACTCCTTACAAAGCTATGCCGCCTGTTTAGTCCCGTTACCAGTTTTGAACTGCATTTAGCCTACTTTATTATTTGGGCATATATCTGTGTTTCCTCGTCATCCTGCCCATTGCCCAGCCACTGCTAGATGACTCTGCTGGTACACTGACCCAGACCACTACATTCCCCTTGCACTACACAGCCAGAATCTGACCCTGTTGAAAGTCAGGTTCCCCTTCCCGCATACTATACCACCTTACACGGGGACAAAGAGGAAGGTGCAGATGAAACTGCAGGTTCCTTCATCAGGTGGGGGGGCATACTCGTTGGCAACGTCACTGGCACAGGGCCCCTCATAGTATGCAAAAGTGTCTCTGCCGGTGGGAGGCACCCCCGCTGTCATACACACCTCCGTACTTTGAGGGGTCCTGTGCCAGTGCCAATGCGAACGAGTGGGCCCCCCCTGCTTGCTCAGGATCACAGCACTTGCAAAGTTTAAATGCTTACCTCTCCCTGCTCCACCGCCGTGACGTATTCCGCGTTTCCTGGGCCAACGAAAAACTTGAGCCAGCCCTACCCCCCCCCACAAAATTTAGCCAAATGACCCCCAGTTTTCAATGCCTAACTATTATTATAAAGTAAATTAAGATTGACAAGCTTCAGTAATAAGAATTGATGTTTTTGGCATTAAAATGGGCACTGTAGGTGTTTTTCTGTCCTCCACTCTCTGCCGACTTTGATTCCCCATTGACTTGCATTGGGTTTCGTGTTTCAGTCGGCCCCCGACTTTTCGCAATAATCGGCCGATTTCACCCGACCCGACTTTTGAGAAAGTCGGGTTTCGCGAAACCCGACTTGATCCTAAAAAAGTAAAAGTCGCTCAAATCTACTTAGGATCATTGGGGACCCAGAAGTCGAATCCCCCTCCACTGATCATAAAGTGATGGCAATTGCTACCAATATGTCATTACTTTTTAAATTCGAAATACCCCTTTACCCGGTTAACGATCTATGACAGCATTATGTTATTGTTATGCATGTAACTCACTCATATAAGGGGAAAGGAATAATAAAGCGTACAACACAGAGAAGCTGCAAGCACACCCTACTTCTCCCTGTACAGACTAGATCCTAACCACACAACCAAAACCAGCACCTTGGACCTGGCTCCCTAAAATGCCATATGAGAAAACACACAAAAACACACAGCAGAAATACAAATGGTGTTTGACTAGCAGGGAAAATTCCTTCAGCGAAGAGCTGGAACTCCGAAGCACCAATCCACTTGATCCTGAGAGCCTGCGAACCATCCCAGGAGTTTTTTTAAGGACCATAACCTTTTCATTTCATGAGATATTGTAGATGACGCTTGAACCATCTGACCCCTAAAAACTTTCTTAACCTAATACACCTGAACAACCTCAATTATGTCTTGAGGACTAGGAGTGTTCTCAATTTCTTTCAAAAGGGACGAGTGGGAGGAATTTTTGATCCTCCAGGCAATCGGAAGTTGCAGCTTAACTGTCAAAGGACTCAAGTAATTTTATAAGAAATTGTGAATTTAGGAGCAAACTTCCTAGACGTGACATTTAAGTTTAGATTGTTTGAGGATTACCACACAAAATACCCCATTTCTACGTTTGTGGTTAGCACTTCTCTTGGTCTGGTCACGAGCTACCTAAAGACCCCTTTCGACCTCCTTCCAGAACATATTTAATGTGGAAGAGAATCTCTCCTTCTCTGGCACAGAGGATTGTAACCCAGAAAAGTCCCTAAACAATGGATGAAAACCCCTGCAGGAAAAAAAAAAATTGAGGTCCCGGTAGCCGTAGAGGTACGGTTATTAACCACTTCCTGACATACAATGTACATATACTGCTCTGCGGGAGTTGCGTTCCCGTAAACCGCACGGACTCACGGCGTGTGCTTTGTGTGAAAGCTGAAATCCTGCAGCAATGCCTGCCATCGGTGAGGGCAGGCATTTAACAGTAGCAATGACAGCGACATAGAGGAGAATTGAGCAGGGAATGGGTTGCCTGCGCGCTTCCATTAGGACAATGCAATGCGGTTGCATTGTCCTCATGGTCTCCATGGAGACTCCCGACCGCAGGATGGGACAATGTAAAAAATGGAAAAAAAAATTGAAAAGTGTAAAAATATTTTTGAAAAATCCCAAAATAAAGAAAAAAAAGAAACAAATATTTGTCCAATAAATACATATTTGTTCTTGCCGCGTCAGAATTGTCCCACTCTATAAAACTGTCCCACTAGTTAACCCCTTAAGTGAACACAGAAAAAAAAAAATAAAAAACGAGGCAAAAAAACAATGCTATATTATTATACCGAAGAACAAAAAGTGCAATAAAATGCAATCAAAAAGACAAATGTAAATAAAAATGGTACCACTGAAAACGTCATCTTGTCCCGGAAAAAAGCTGCCATACACCTCAATCAGCAGAAAAATAAAAAAGTTATAGCTCTCAGAATAAATCTATGCAAAAATAATTACTTTTTCAATAAAATATATTTTATTGTATAAAAGCACCAAAACATAAATGGGTATCACTGTAATAGTACTGACTGGAAGAATAAAGCTGCCTTACCAATTTTACCACATGCGGAATGGTATTAAACCCGCCCCCAAAAAGCAATTCCTGAATTGCTGTTTTTTGTTAATTCTGTCTCCCAAAAATCAGAATAGAAAGTGATCAAAAAATGTAATGTGCGCGAAAATTGTACTAATACGTCAACTAGTACCGCAAAAAACAAGCCATAACATGACTGTTGGCTGGAATATAAAAAAAATTATACCTCTCTAAATATGGTGATGCAAAAACTAGTTTTCACAAACTAGTGTATCTTTTAGTGTGTGACAGCAGCCAAACATACCATAAAATAAATAATCATATATCTGCGCTAGAAATAATCCCTCTTTTGTTACCAATAATAGTCAAGGGCACCTCTACTATAATCTATTGAGTATTTCACGTCCTACTGACGAGGGCCAACAGCCCGAAACACCGTGTCTGCGAATTGAGATACTGATTTGGCTTTTATCCTAAGTCATATTGCACGACTCGTTAAAGGGTTGATTGTGACTTGTAGGATCGCTACTTCCAACAGATGGCGCTATAGAGTTAAGTCCTCTTTTTCTCAGAAGAGGCAATTTGCATACGTCCTATATTAAAATTTACCTTATGAGATACAGTAAAATCTTCCAACTCTTCTAGCGACCACTGAAATTTTCAGCAGATTGGATCTAGTTGGAAACAGATATATGCTAAGGGATGAGGTTATATTATGGAGTATCTTTCAATAATATACAAGTACATTTATATTAGAACATATTAAGAATCCTAAACCCCCAGGGGAATTTCTTAGAGGAGAATTTTCGGTGTCGCTAGGAACTCTTTACCTCTTGTGGCTCAGTTAGCTCCTCCGTTCCTCGGCTCTTCAGTAATTCTCCATGCAGCGAATCCGGGTATTGAACCGGTGTTCTTGAAAGCCGGTGTATTAACGATGAGAGTGCGGGTAGTAAGCACTGCCCCGGCCGGCGGCAGAACTCACCAAAGCCGTCACTCGTTGCTGTCAGCGTGGAGTAGATGGGCGCTGTAGAAAGTAGCCGCTCGGTTCACTGGCAGTGCAGGACCTTGCGTGACGTCACGGTCACGTGATAACACCATAATTCTATTATACGACACAGAGAAGTGGTACTGTGTCATTATCTGCTGCAAGAATTCAATATAGCAAGCGCCACTGGTGTCTAGATATAAACATAACATAAAAACCTGGTATAAATCTGGTATCGCTGTAATCACACCAACCTGAAGAATAAAGTTGCCTAATCACTTATACCGCACAAGGAACAGCGTAAAAAATAAATAAAACCAATTCTTCACATGCCGTTGATTTTTTCATTCTGCCTCCCAAAGATCGCAGTAAGGCTCGGTGAACATTTATCCTGCATTCTGCGCTGAGTGCTTACATCGGGGTTTCCGTGTAAATCTGTGAAATATGTGATTCAGGCAGAAATTCTTGCGGAAGATTCCCTGTAATGAGGCAGATGGAGGCACTGTGAACGGCATAGGACCTGTGATCCAGCGGTGTCCGTCTTTTTATAATTGCAGAAAAGTTAAGTCGGCCACAGTTTTGTGCACTTCTGAAAAGAAGGACAGACGGAGTCCAGAGTAAATCTGCTGCCTCATTATAGTGAATGGACCCATCGGGGGTTTCAACTGTCACGTCACTAGATGTAAACCCCGATGTAAGTGCTCAGCGTAGAGTGCTAGATAAATGTGATCATAAATGTTATGTATAGTGTTCCCAATAAAAGCTTCAACTCAATCCACAAAAAAGCAAGCCCTCATTCAGGTCCATCATCTGTTAACGGAAATATAGGGGGCTTCCACGTTACTGGTAGCACAAAGGCTCTTGAAAACTGAAATGGCTCCTCACCCCCCAAAAGAAATTCAGCAATTTCTCCGCTCCTAAATCCAAATGCTTCCCGTCTATTCTGAACCCCAATGTGCCTAAACAGCATTTAGCGCCCACATGTTTGGCACTTCTGTAGTGACGAGAGCCTGCCTAATTTACAGGTGCATGTCTCCAGAGGCTTGAGCTGTGCATAATGTACTGGTGACTGCAATGTACTGGTCACTACAACAGTTTGCAATTTTGACTCTGCAACATCTACTGCTGCTTGTTTCTGGAAAACACCCATGGAGTCAAAATCATCACTACAACTGTAGATAAATTCCCAAAGGGTTATAATTTCCAAAGTGGGGTCAAATGAGGGGGGATTTTGCTTTTTTTGCACTTAGAGGCTCTTTATATGGAATCTGCAAACCTTTCTAGGAAAATCTGCTCTTCAAGAGGCAAATAGCATTCCGTCCCTGTCGAGTCTCTCCGTATGGCTAAGTAGTACTGTATAGTCACATATGGGGTATTTCCACATTCAGTAGAATATGTGGGACACATTTTGGTGCCATTTGTACCCATTTCCCAGTATGAAAATGTAAAACTTAGTGCTAACATACAATTTTGGTGGTAAAAATGTAAATTAATTTTTCTTCACTGCCCAATGGTATAAAAGTCTGTGACACACCTGTGATGTCAGTATAATCACTGCACCCCTAGATTAATTAATTGAGAGAGAGGTTTAGTTTGCAAAATCGGGTCACTTATGGGGGTCCTGCTGTGTTGGCACCTCAGGGGTTCTGCCTGTGTAACATGGCACCCTCAAACAAGTGCAGCAAAATCTGCACTATAATAATACGTTTCTTCCCTTCTGAGCTTTGCTCTGTGATTCAAAAGTAGTTTTCGACGACATATGGGGTATCAGTAAACTCAGGAGAAGTCCATTTTCTCCTGTTATCCTTGCAAAAACTTCTGTGAAGAACCTGAGGGTTCAAGGTGCTCAATACACATCTAGGTAAATTCCTAAAGGGGTCTAGTTTCCAAAATGGTGTCACTTGTTGGGGGTTGCCATTGTTTAGGCACATCAGGGGCTCTCTAAACATGACATGGCGTCTGCTAATTATGCCAGCAAATTTTACATTCAAAAAGTGAAATAGCGCTCATTCCCTTCTAAGCCCTGCCGTGTGCCCAAACAGTAGATTTCCCCCACATATGGGGTATCGGCATGCTCAGAAGAAATTACACAACAAATTATATGATCCATTTTCTCCTATAACCCTTGCAAAAGTAAAAAAAATGTCTAAAGGAAAGTTTTTGTGAAAGAAAAGTAAATGTTTTTTTCCTTCCACATTCAAAAAATTCCTTTGAAGCACCTGAAGTGTTAATAAACTTCTTGAATGTGGTTTTGAATACCTTGAGGGGTGCAGTTTTTAGGATATGTGCACACATTGCAGATTTGCCTGTGGAATTTTCTATGCAGATTCTGCATCTCTTGGCAGAAAACGCAGGTAAAAATACGCCGCGACAAATTTTAGGCCATGCCTCTGACCACACCCATTTCACAACTAGTTACACCCATATCCACGCTCCAACCACACCCATTTAGCACTGCTGATCACACTGTTTCATAAACAATAATTATAAACAAAAATATGGCCACACATGATTCTCCATACTGTATAATGGCCACACATGATGCTCCATACTGTATAATGGTCAGACATGATGCTCCATACTGTATAATGGCCATGCATGATGCTCAATACTGTTTAAGGGCCACACATGATGCTCCATACTGTATAATGGCCACACATGATGCTCCACACTGTATAATGGCCACACATGATGCTCAATACTGTATAATGGCCACACATGATGCTCCATACTGTATAATGGCCACACATAGTGTTCCATACTGTATAATAGCCACACATAGTGCCCCATACTGTATAATGGCCACACATAGTGCTCCATACTGTATAATGGCCACACAGTGCTCCATACTGTATAATGGTCACACATGATGCTCAATACTGTATAGTGTCCACACAGTGCTCCATACTGTATAATGGCCACACATGATGCTCAATACTGTATAATGGCCACACAGTGCTCCATACTGTATAATGGCCACACATGATGCTCAATACTGTTTAATGTCCACACATGATGCTCCATACTGTATAATGGCCACACATAGTGTTCCATACTGTATAATAGCCACACATGATGCTCCATACTGTATAATGGTCACACAGTACTCCATGCTGTATAATGGCCACACATGATGCTCCATACTGTATAATGGTCACGCAGTGCTCCATGCTGTATAATGGCCACACATGATACTCCGTACTGTATAATGGCCACACATGATGCTCTGTACATTATAATGGCCCCACATGATGCTCGATACAGTATAATGGCCCCATATGATGCTGCATACAGCTTAATGGCCCCACATGATGCTCCATACAGTATAATGGGCCCACATGATGCTGCATACTGTATAATGGCCTCACATGATGCTTTGTACAGTATAATGTCCCCACATAATGCTGTGTACTATATAATGGCCCCACATGATGCTGCGTACAGTAAAATGGCCTCACATGATGCTCCATACAGTATAATGGCCCCACATGATGCTGGGTACAGTATAATGGCCCCACAGGATTCTGTGTATAGTACAGTGCCTTGCGAAAGTATTTGGCTCCCTGGAAATTTTCAACCTTTTCCCACATATCATGCTTCAAACATAAAGATACCAAATGCAAATTTTTGGTGAACAATCAACAATAAGTGGAACACAATTGTGAAGTTGAACAAAATTTATTGGTTATTTTAAATTTTTGTGGAAATTCAAAAACTGAAAAGTGGGGCGTGCAATATTATTCAGCCCCTTTACTTTCAGTGCAGCAAACTCACTCCAGAAGTTCATTGTGGATCTCTGAATGATCCAATGTTGTCCTAAATGCCTAATGATCATAAATATAATCCACCTGCGTGTAATCAAGTCTCCGTATAAATGTACCTGCTCTGTGATAGTCTCAGGGTTCTGTTTGAAGCACAAAGAGCATCATGAAAACCAAGGAACACAACAGGCAGGTCCGTGATGCTGTTGTGGAGAAGTTTAAAGCCGGATTTGGATACAAAATGATTTTCATAACTTTAAACATACCAAGGAGCACTGTGCAAGTGATCATATTGAAATGGAAGGAGTATCATACCACTGCAAATCTACCAAGACCCGGCCATCCCTCTAAACTTTCATCTCAAACAAGGAGAAGACTGATCAGAAATGCAGCCAAGAGAACAATGATCACTCTAGATGAACTGCAGAGATCTACAGCTGAGGTGGGACAGTCTGTCCATAGGACAACAATCAGTCGTACACTGCACAAATCTTTATGAAAGAGTGGCAAGAATAAAGCCATTTCTCAAAGATATCCATAAAAAGTATTGTTTAAAGTTTACAATAAGTCACCTGAGAGACACAGCAAACATGTAGAAGAAGGTGCTCTGGTCAGATGAAACAAAAAATTGAACTTTTTGGCAACAATGCCAAACGATATGTTTGGCTTAAAGGCAACACAGCTCATCACCCTGAACACACCATCCCCACTGTCAAACATGGTGGTGGCAGCGTCATGGTTTTGGCCTGCTTTTCTTCAAAGCTGAAAACTGCTGTTCAGAGACGATCTCCATCAAACCTCACTGAGCTTGAGCTGTTTGCCAAGGAAGAATGGGCAAGAATTTCAGTCTCTCGATGTACAAAACTGATAGAGACATACCTCAAGTGACATGCAGCTGTATTCGCAGCAAAAAGTGCACGCCCCACTTTTCAGTTTTTGAATTTCTAAAAAAATTTAAAATAACCAATAAATTTCGTTCAACTTTGCTATTGTGTTCCACTTGTTGTTGATTCTTCACCAAAAATTTACATTTGGTATCTTTATGTTTGCAGCATGATATGTGTGAAAAGGTTGATAAGTTCCAGGGAGCAGAATACTTTTGCAAGGCACTAGGCCCCACACGATACTGCATACAGTATAATGGCCACACATGGTTACCCCACCCCTGTCATTGCCGTCACACCCCCATCATTGCCTTCTCTATCACCACACACACACACACCTCTCATCGTGCTCACTCGCAGCAGCTGGCAGCTTCCTCTCCTGTGGCGCTGAATGATGTCATGCAGCCACGCCGCTGACTGCTCACGTCGCTGCAGCTTCGGTAAGCCCCTGATAAAGACCTCTCCGTGTCTCCAGTGCCAGTCAGTGTCAAAGCGAGGAGCAATATTTGCTCCGATCTGACACAGCTAGCAATTGTGCTAGCAGTTTAAAGCGGCGGTACATTTGGTCTGAGGCCATGCAGGAAAAGGAGGATCCTGGCCGGGACAGCGGCAAGGAGTCTCAAAATCGGGACTGTCCCACTGGATCTGGGACTGTTGGGAGTTATTCACACGCGACTCTGCTCTGTACACACACACAGCTCCGCTCTGTACACCTCGTACACACACACAATACTCTGTATACACGCGGCTCTGCTCCATACATGATTCGCCCGCCATGGCCATTCGGTACTCGGTACCAGGTCTGTCATGGTTCTCAATGGCAAGAGACCGTAGTAAAGCATACAAAAGGACTAGCTCTTGGAAGATGGGAACTCGAGCTGACTGTGAGCTAAACCTACCGCACAACTAACAGTGGCCGGGTAGCGTGCCTACGTTTTATCCCTAGACGCCCAGCGCCAGCCGGAGGACTGCCTGACCCTAGCAGAGGAAAATACAGACCTGGCTTACCTCTAGAGAAATTTTCCCCAAAAGGCAGACAGTAGCCCCCACATATATTGTCGGTGATTTTAGAGGAAATTGACATACGAAGTATGAAGATAGGTTTAGCAAAATGAGGTCCGCTTACTAGATAGTAGGAAGACAGAAAAGGGAACTTCACAGTCAGCTGAAAACCCTTTTCAAAACACCATCCTGAAATTACTTTAAGACTCTAATATCAACTCATGACACTAGAGTGGCAATTTCAGCTCACAAGAGCTTCCAGCCTCAGAAATATTCAAACACAGAGAACTGGAACAAAAATGCAAAAACAAACTTAGGGCTACAAGTCCAACTTAGCTGATAGTAGTCTAGGAGCAGGAACATGCAACAGAAAGGCTTCTGGTAACATTGTTGGCCGGCATAGAAATGACTGAGGAGCAAGGTTAAATAGAAAACTCCCACATCCTGATGGAAACAGGTGAACAGAGGAGATGAAGCACACAAGTTCAGTACCACCAGTGACCACCGGGGGAGCCCAGAAACCCAATTCACAACAGTACCCCCCCCTCAAGGAGGGGGCACCGAACCCTCACCAGAACCACCAGGGCGATCAGGATGAGCCCTATGAAAGGCACGGACCAAATCGGAGGCATGAACATCAGAGGCTGTCACCCAAGAATTATCCTCCTGACCGTAGCCCTTCCACTTGACCAGATACTGAAGTCTCCGTCTGGAAACACGGGAGTCCAAGATCTTCTCGACAACGTACTCCAACTCACCCTCAACCAACACCGGAGCAGGAGGCTCAACGGAAGGCACAACCGGTACCTCATACCTGCGCAACAATGACGGATGGAAGACATTATGAAAAGAAAAAGATGCAGGGAGGTCCAAACGAAAGGACACAGGGTTAAGAATCTCCAATATCTTGTACGGGCCGATGAACCGAGGCTTAAACTTAGGAGAAGAAACCTTCATAGGGACAAAACGAGAAGACAACCACACCAAGTCCCCAACACAAAGACGAGGACCAACACGACGACGGCGGTTGGCAAACTGCTGAGTCTTCTCCTGGGACAACTTCAAATTGTCCACCACATGCCCCCAAATCTGATGCAACCTCTCCACCACAGCATCCACTCCAGGACAATCCGAAGACTCCACCTGACCGGAAGAGAAACGAGGATGAAACCCCGAATTACAGAAGAAAGGAGAAACCAAGGTGGCAGAACTAGCCCGATTATTGAGGGCAAACTCCGCCAAGGGCAAAAAGGCAACCCAATCATCCTGATCCGCAGACACAAAACACCTCAAATAAGTCTCCAAGGTCTGATTAGTTCGCTCGGTCTGGCCATTAGTCTGAGGATGGAAAGCAGACGAAAAAGACAAATCAATGCCCATCCTAGCACAGAATGCTCGCCAAAATCTAGACACGAATTGAGTTCCCCTGTCAGAAACGATATTCTCCGGAATACCATGCAAGCGAACCACATTTTGAAAAAACAGAGGAACCAACTCGGATGAGGAAGGCAATTTAGGCAAGGGGACCAAATGGACCATCTTAGAGAAACGGTCACACACCACCCAGATGACAGACATCTTCTGAGAAACAGGGAGATCAGAAATAAAATCCATGGAGATGTGAGTCCAAGGCCTCTTCGGAATAGGCAAAGATAACAACAATCCACTAGCCCGAGAACAACAAGGCTTGGCCCGAGCACAAACATCACAAGACTGCACAAAACCTCGCACATCTCGCGACAGGGAAGGCCACCAGAAGGACCTAGCCACCAAATCCCTGGTACCAAAGATTCCAGGATGACCAGCTAACGCAGAAGAATGGACCTCCGAGATGACTCTACTGGTCCAATCATCCGGAACAAACAGTCTACCAGGCGGGCAACGATCAGGTCTATCCGCCTGAAACTCCTGCAAGACCCGTCGCAAGTCTGGGGAAACAGCAGATAATATCACCCCATCCTTAAGGATACCTGTAGGTTCAGAATTACCAGGGGAATCAGGCTCAAAACTCCTAGAAAGGGCATCCGCCTTCACATTTTTAGAACCCGGTAGGTAAGAAACCACAAAATTAAACCGAGAGAAAAATAACGACCAGCGCGCCTGTCTAGGATTCAGGCGCCTGGCAGACTCAAGATAAATCAAATTCTTGTGGTCGGTCAATACCACCACCTGATGTCTAGCCCCCTCAAGCCAATGACGCCACTCCTCAAAAGCCCACTTCATAGCCAAGAGCTCCCGATTACCAATATCATAATTTCGCTCAGCGGGCGAAAATTTACGAGAAAAGAACGCGCAAGGTCTCATCACGGAGCAGTCGGAACTTTTCTGCGACAAAACCGCCCCAGCTCCGATTTCTGAAGCGTCGACCTCAACCTGAAAAGGAAGAGTAACATCAGGCTGACGCAATACAGGGGCGGAAGAAAAGCGGCGCTTAAGCTCCCGAAAGGCCTCCACAGCAGCAGGGGACCAATCAGCAACATCAGCACCCTTCTTAGTCAAATCAGTCAACGGCTTAGCAACATCAGAAAAACCAGTTATAAATCGACGATAAAAATTAGCAAAGCCCAAAAACTTCTGAAGGCTCTTAAGAGAAGAGGGTTGCGTCCAATCACAAATAGCCTGAACCTTGACAGGGTCCATCTCAATGGAAGAGGGGGAAAAAATGTACCCCAAAAATGAAATCTTTTGAACCCCAAAAAGACACTTAGAACCCTTTACACACAAGGAATTAGAGCGCAAAACCTGAAAAACCCTCCTGACCTGTTGGACATGAGAGTCCCAGTCATCCGAAAAAATCAAAATATCATCCAGATACACAATCATAAATTTATCCAAATATTCACGGAAAATGTCATGCATAAAAGACTGAAAGACTGAAGGGGCATTTGAAAGACCAAAAGGCATTACTAAATACTCAAAATGGCCCTCAGGCGTATTAAATGCGGTTTTCCACTCATCCCCCTGCTTAATTCGCACTAAATTATACGCCCCACGAAGATCAATCTTAGAGAACCACTTGGCCCCCTTTATTCGAGCAAACAAATCAGTAAGCAGTGGCAAAGGATACTGATATTTAACCGTGATTTTATTCAAAAGCCGATAATCAATACACGGCCTCAAAGAGCCATCTTTTTTAGATACAAAGAAAAAAACGGCTCCTAAGGGAGATGACGAAGGACGAATATGTCCCTTTTCCAAGGACTCCTTAATATATTCCCGCATAGCAGCATGTTCAGGCACAGATAGATTAAATAAACGACCCTTTGGAAACTTACTGCCCGGAATCAGATTTATAGTACAATCGCAATCTCTGTGCGGAGGTAGTGAACCAAGTTTAGGCTCCTCAAAAACGTCACGATAATCAGATAAAAATTCCGGAATCTCAGAGGGAATAGATGACGAAATGGAAACCAAAGGTACGTCCCCATGAGTCCCCTGACATCCCCAGCTTAACACAGACATTGCTTTCCAGTCGAGGACTGGGTTATGAGATTGCAGCCATGGCAATCCAAGCACCAACACATCATGTAGATTATACAACACAAGGAAGCGAATAATCTCCTGGTGATCCGGATTAATACGCATAGTTACTTGTGTCCAGTATTGTGGTTTATTACTAGCCAATGGCGTGGAGTCAATACCCTTCAGAGGTATAGGAACTTCCAGAGACTCTAAATTAAACCCACAGCGTTTGGCAAAGGACCAATCCATAAGACTCAAAGCGGCGCCAGAGTCGACATAGGCGTCCGCGGTAATAGACGATAAAGAGCAAATCAGGGTCACAGACAGAATAAACTTAGACTGTAAAGTGCCAATTGAAACAGACTTATCAACCTTCTTAGTACGTTTAGAGCATGCTGATATAACATGAGTTGAATCACCACAATAGAAGCATAACCCATTTTTTCGCCTAAAATTCTGTCGTTCGCTTCTGGACAGAATTCTATCACATTGCATAATCTCTGGCGCCTTCTCAGTAGACACCGCCAAATGGTGCACAGGTTTGCGCTCCCGCAAACGCCGATCAATCTGAATGGCCATTGTCATGGACTCATTCAGACCTGTAGGCACAGGGAACCCCACCATAACATCTTTAATGGCATCAGAGAGACCCTCTCTGAAATTCGCCGCCAGGGCGCACTCATTCCACTGAGTAAGCACAGACCACTTACGAAATTTTTGGCAGTATATTTCAGCCTCATCTTGCCCCTGAGACAGGGCCATCAAGGCTTTTTCAGCCTGAATCTCTAAATGAGGTTCCTCATAAAGCAACCCCAATGCCAGGAAAAACGCATCCACATTGAGCAACGCAGGATCCCCTGGTGCCAAAGCAAATACCCAATCCTGAGGGTCGCCCCGGAGCAAGGAAATTACAATCCTGACCTGCTGTGCAGGATCTCCAGCGGAGCGAGATCTCAGAGACAAAAATAATTTACAATTATGTTTGAAATTCTGGAAGCGAGATCTATCCCCGGAGAAAAATTCAGGTAAAGGAATTCTAGGTTCAGATATAGGAGCATGAATTACAAAATCCTGTAAACTTTGAACCTTCATAGCGAGATTATTCAAACCTGTAGCTAAACTCTGCTGATCCATTTTTATCAGGTGAAATCAGAACCATTCAAGGATTAGAAGGAGAGAGAGACGAAGGCTGCAGTAAGCAGAGATGCAAGAAATCAACTAATGAGCAAACTCAGGGGAAAAAAAAAAAAAAAAATTCTCTGCAGACTTCTTTTCTCTCCTTTCTTCTGCCAATTATTTTAACCCTTGGCCGGCCAAACTGTCATGGTTCTCAATGGCAAGAGACCGTAGTAAAGCATACAAAAGGACTAGCTCTTGGAAGATGGGAACTCGAGCTGACTGTGAGCTAAACCTACCGCACAACTAACAGTGGCCGGGTAGCGTGCCTACGTTTTATCCCTAGACGCCCAGCGCCAGCCGGAGGACTGCCTGACCCTAGCAGAGGAAAATACAGACCTGGCTTACCTCTAGAGAAATTTTCCCCAAAAGGCAGACAGTAGCCCCCACATATATTGTCGGTGATTTTAGAGGAAATTGACATACGAAGTATGAAGATAGGTTTAGCAAAATGAGGTCCGCTTACTAGATAGTAGGAAGACAGAAAAGGGAACTTCACAGTCAGCTGAAAACCCTTTTCAAAACACCATCCTGAAATTACTTTAAGACTCTAATATCAACTCATGACACTAGAGTGGCAATTTCAGCTCACAAGAGCTTCCAGCCTCAGAAATATTCAAACACAGAGAACTGGAACAAAAATGCAAAAACAAACTAAGGACTACAAGTCCAACTTAGCTGATAGTAGTCTAGGAGCAGGAACATGCAACAGAAAGGCTTCTGGTAACATTGTTGGCCGGCATAGAAATGACTGAGGAGCAAGGTTAAATAGAAAACTCCCACATCCTGATGGAAACAGGTGAACAGAGGAGATGAAGCACACAAGTTCAGTACCACCAGTGACCACCGGGGGAGCCCAGAAACCCAATTCACAACACAGGTCCGGTACTTAAAGGGGATGTCATGGTGGCTGCAACCTGGTCTGTGACCCTGGGTGCCCAAATAAATGGGATAGGTCTTTAAAGGGGTTTTGAATAAAGTCCGTGTTCGTGACGTCACCTGTGGTGTTATGATCCGGTGATCTTGGAGCCGCATGAGACCTTCTCAGGAGTAGGTGGAACCTGTACTGACCGCAAACCCTAAACTGACACCGCAACTAGAAGTAGCCGTGGGGTGTACCTAAGTCTACGTTCACATTTGCGGTCAGCGCCGCAGCGTCGGGCGCCGCAGCGTCGCCGCATGTGTCATGCGCCCCTATATTTAACATGGGGGCGCATGGACATGCGTTGCACTTGCGTTTTGCGATGCATGCGTCACTGCGGCGCACGCGTCCAGGCGCAGAGGACGCAGCAAGTTGCATTTTTGCTGCATCCAAAATCAACCAAAAAAAGGATGCATGCGTCGCAAAACGCAGCATTTTGCATGCGTTTTGCTGCGTTTTTGTTTGCGTTGTGCGTTGCGTCACCGACGCTGCGGCGCACAACGCAAATGTGAAAGTAGCCTAACACATCCTAGACACCTCGACACAGCCGGAGGACTAAATACCCCTATAGATGGAAATGGGAATTCTATCTTGCCTCAGAGCAGAACCCCAAAGGATAGGCAGCCCCCCACAAATATTGACTGTGAGTAATAGAGGAAAGACACACGCAGACAGAAATCAGGATTTAGCAAAAGAGGCCACGCTAGCTAAATAGGAAAGGATAGGACAGAATACTAAGCGGTCAGTATTAAAACCCTAAAAATATCCACAGCAGATAATACAAAAATTCCAAAATCTAAAGACATGGAATGTATATCTGCATCTCCGGAGAATCCAACTTGACTGAAATATCCAAACAGTCCAAGCTGGACAAGAAAAAACAATGAATAGCACTGAATTGTAAAGCACACAGCATGTGTGCTGTAGAAACAAAAACCAGAGACTTATCTTTGCTGAATTTGCAGCAGGGCAGGAGGAACCAGACAGAGAAGCAAAACCTCCAAGAACAATGGACAACTGGCAAGGGCTAATGAATCCTGCACACCTAAATACCCCAGTCAGAGCTGCAATCAGCAGGGACACCTGCCCAGGATTGCAACCCAGGGACAACTGCACTACCACCAACAACCGCCGGAGGGAACCCAAGAGCAGAATTCACAGCAGTACCCCCCCCTTGAGGAGGGGTCACCGAACCCTCACCAGAGCCCCCAGGCCGATCAGGACGAGCCAGATGAAAGGCACGGACCAAATCAGCAGCATGGACATCAGAGGCAAAAACCCAAGAATTATCCTCCTGGCCATAACTGTCATGGTTCCCAATGGCAGGGACATAGGCAAAAACAGGACTAGCTCTAGGAAGATGGAATCTAAGCTGACCGCGATGCTGAACCTCATGCACAACTACCAGTAGCCGGGGAACGTGCCTGCGTTTTATCCCTAGACGTCTCGCACCAGCCGGAGATCTAGCTACCCCTAATAGAGGAAACACAGACCTGGCTTGCCTCCAGAGAAAACCCCAAAGTGATAGTAGCCCCCAACATATAATGACGGTTAGTTAAGAAGAAAACACATACGTAGTATGAATACAGGTTCAGCAAAGAGAGGCCCACTGACTAGATAGCAGAAAATACCAAAGTGGACTTCGCGGTCAACTCAAAACCCTACAAAATACCATCCTGAAATAACTTTAAACTCCGGTGCCAACTCATGACACCGGAGTGGTCATTTCAGTTCACTAGAGCTTCCAGCAGCAAGATTCAAACAAAAGCATGCTGGACAAAAATACAAATGATCCAACTGAACGCTGGACAGAAATTCACGAAAGGTACAAATGATCCAACTTATCTGAATCAGCAGACTTTGGAGCAGGTAGCAAGTATCAGAAGAGCTCTGGTAACATTGATAGCCGGCAAGTAAATGACTGAGAAGCCAGACTATATAGGAGACTCCCATTTCCTGATGGGAACAGGTGCACTGGAGATAAAAGACAGAAGTCAACCAGTACCACCAGTAGCCACCAGAGGGAGCCCACAAACAGAATTCACAACAGTACCCCCCCCCTTGAGGAGGGGGCACCGAACCCTCATGAGAACCACCAGGGCGATCTGGATGAGCCCGATGAAAGGCGCGAACCAAATCAGAGGCATGAACATCAGAGGCAGTCACCCAAGAATTATCCTCCTGACCGTATCCCTTCCATTTAACCAAATATTGAAGTCTCCGTCTGGAAATGTGAGAGTCCAAAATCTTCTCCACAACATACTCCAATTCACCCTGCACCAGAACAGGAGCAGGAGGCTCAACAGAAGGAACAACCGGTACCTCGTACCTCCGCAACAAAGACCGATGGAAGACATTATGAATAGTGAAAGCTGCTGGTAGGTCCAAACGAAACGATACAGGATTAAGAATCTCCAAAATCTTATAAGGACCTATGAACCGAGGTTTAAACTTAGGAGAAGAGACCTTCATAGGGACAAAACGAGAAGATAACCACACCAAGTCCCCAACGCGAAGACGATTACCAGCACGACGATGACGATTAGCAAACCGCTGAGTCTTCTCCTGGGACAACTTCAAGTTTTCCACCACATGACTCCAAATCCGGTGCAATCTATCCACCATCGTGTCCACTCCAGGGCAATCCGAAGATTCCACCTGGCCAGATGAAAAACGAGGGTGAAACCCCGAATTGCAAAAGAAAGGAGAAACCAGAGTGGCAGAACTAGCCCGATTATTAAGGGCAAATTCTGCCAACAGCAAAAAGGCGACCCAATCATCCTGATCAGCAGACACAAAACACCTCAAATAAGTCTCCAAGGTCTGATTAGTTTGCTCTGTCTGGCCATTCGTCTGAGGGTGGAATGCAGACGAAAAAGACAAATCAATGCCCATCCTGGCACAGAACGCCCGCCAAAATCTAGACACAAATTGGGATCCCCTGTCAGAAACGATGTTTTCCGGGATACCATGTAAACGCACCACATTCTGAAAAAATAGAGGAACCAACTCAGATGAAGAAGGCAACTTGGGCAAGGGTACCAAATGAACCATTTTAGAAAAACGGTCACACACCACCCAGATGACGGTCATTTTCTGAGAAACCGGAAGATCCAAAATAAAGTCCATAGAGATGTGCGTCCAAGGCCTCTTCGGAATAGGCAAGGGCAACAACAATCCACTAGCCCGAGAACAACAAGGCTTGGCCCGAGCACAAACATCACAAGACTGTACAAAAGTACGCACATCCCGAGACAGGGAAGGCCACCAGAAGGACCTGGCCACCAAATCTCTGGTACCAAAGATTCCAGGGTGACCTGCCAACACAGAAGAATGAACTTCCAAGATGACTCTAGTGGTCCACTCATCTGGAACAAACAGTCTCCCAGGCGGACAACGATCAGGCCTATCTGCTTGAAACTCCTGCAAAGCACGTCGCAAGTCTGGAGAGACAGCAGACAATATCACCCCATCCTTAAGGATACCCGTAGGCTCAGAATCACCAGGGGAGTCAGGCTCAAAACTCCTAGAAAGGGCATCCGCCTTCACATTTTTTGAACCTGGTAGATATGAGACCACGAAATTAAACCGAGAGAAAAACAACGACCAGCGCGCCTGTCTAGGATTCAGACGCCTGGCAGACTCAAGGTAAATCAGATTCTTGTGATCAGTCAAGACCACCACCTGATGCCTAGCACCCTCAAGCCAATGACGCCACTCCTCAAAGGCCCATTTCATAGCCAAGAGCTCCCGATTACCAACATCATAATTTCGCTCGGCGGGCGAAAATTTTCGAGAAAAGAACGCACATGGTCTCATCACCGAGCAATCGGAACTTCTCTGCGACAAAACCGCCCCCGCTCCGATCTCAGAAGCATCAACTTCGACCTGAAAAGGAAGTGAAACATCAGGCTGGCGCAACACAGGGGCAGAAGAGAAGCAGCGCTTAAGCTCCCGAAAGGCCTCCACAGCCGCCGAGGACCAATTGGCAACATCAGCACCCTTCATAGTCAAATCCGTTAGAGGCTTAACAACACTTGAAAAAACAGTTATAAATCGACGATAGAAATTAGCAAAACCCAAGAATTTTTGAAGACTCTTAAGGGAAATAGGTTGCGTCCAATCACAAATAGCCCGAACCTTGACAGGATCCATCTCAATAGAAGAAGGGGAAAAAATGTACCCCAAAAAAGAGATCTTCTGAACCCCAAAAATACACTTTGAACCCTTTACAAACAAAAAATTGGCCCGCAAAACCTGAAAAACCTTCCTGACCTGTTGAACATGCGACTCCCAGTCATCAGAAAAAATCAAAATATCATCCAAATACACAATCATAAATTTATCCAGATATTCACGGAAAATATTGTGCATAAAGGACTGAAAAACTGAAGGGGCATTAGAAAGACCAAAAGGCATTACCAGATACTCAAAATGGCCCTCGGGCGTATTAAATGCAGTTTTCCACTCATCTCCCTGCTTAATCCGCACCAAATTATACGGACCCCGAAGGTCAATCTTAGAAAACCATCTTGCCCCCTTAATACGAGCAAACAAATCAGTCAACAGTGGCAAAGGATACTGATATTTGACTGTAATCTTATTCAACAGCCGATAATCAATACAAGGCCTCAGGGAACCATCTTTTTTACCCACGAAAAAAAAACCTGCTCCTAAAGGGGATGAGGATGGACGGATATGTCCCTTTTCCAAGGACTCCTTAATATACTCTCGCATAGCAGCATGCTCGGGCACAGACAGATTGAACAGACGACCCTTAGGAAATTTGCTGCCAGGAATCAAATCTATAGCACAATCGCAATCCCTGTGAGGAGGGAGCGAACTAAGTTTAGGCTCAGCAAAAACATCACCGTAGTCAGACAAAAATGCCGGGACCTCAGAGGGAGTAGATGAAGCAATGGAAACCAAAGGTACTTCCCCATGAGCCCCCTGACATCCCCAGCTTAATACGGACATTGTCTTCCAGTCAAGAACTGGATTATGAGTTTGTAGCCATGGCAATCCAAGCACTAAGACATCATGCAAATTATGCAACACAAGGAATCGAATCACCTCCTGATGGTCTGGAGTCATACACATAGTCACTTGTGTCCAGTATTGAGGTTTATTCCTAGCCAATGGTGTGGAATCAATAGACTCTAGTTCCAGAGACTCTAGACTAAACCCACATCGCCTGGCAAAGGACCAATCCATAAGACTCAGGGCGGCGCCAGAGTCCACATAGGCATTCACGGTAATAGATGATAATGAACAAATCAAAGTCACAGATAAAATAAACTTAGACTGCAAAGTGCTAACTGCAAGAGACTTATCAACCCTTCTTGTGCATTTAGAGCATGCTGATATAACATGAGCAGAATCGCCACAATAGAAGCACAACCCATTTTTACGCCTATAATTCTGCCGTTCACTTCTGGTCAGAATTCGATCACATTGCACATTCTCCAGTGCCTGCTCAGAAGACACCGCCAAATGGTGCACAGATTTGCGCTCCCGTAAACGCCGGTCAATCTGAATAGCCATTGTCATGGACTCATTCAGACCTGTGGGCGTAGGAAACCCCACCATGACATCTTTAACCCCTTCACCACCAAGGGTGGTTTGCACGTTAATGACCGGGCCAATTTTTACAATTCTGACCACTGTCCCTTTATGAGGTTATAACTCTGGAACGCTTCAACGGATCTTGGCGATTCTGACATTCTTTTCTCGTGACATATTGTACTTCATGATAGTGGTAAAATTTCTTCGATATAACTTGCGTTTATTTGTGGAAAAAACGAATATTTGGCGAAAAGTTTGAAAATTTCGCAATTTTCCAACTTTTAATTTTTATGCCCTTAAATCACAGACATATGTCACGCAAAATACTTAATAAGTAACATTTCCCACATGTCTACTTTACATCAGCACAATTTTGGAACCAAAATTTTTTTTTTGTGACGGAGTTATAAGGGTTAAAAGTTGACCAGCAATTTCTCATTTTTACAACACCATTTTTTTTAGGGACCACATCTCATTTGAAGTCATTTTGAGGGGTCTATATGATAGAAAATACCCAAGTGTGACACCATTCTAAAAACTGCACCCCTCAAGGTACTCAAAACCACTTTCAAGAAGTTTATTAACCCTTCAGGTGTTTCACAGGAATTTTTGGAATGTTTAAATAAAAATGAACATTTAACTTTTTTTCACACAAAATTTATTTCAGATCCAATTTGTTTTATTTTACCAAGGGTAACAGGAGAAAATAGACCCCAAAATTTGTTGTACAATTTGTCCTGAGTACGCTGATACCCCATATGTGGGGGTAATCCACTGTTTGGGCGCATGGCAGAGCTCGGAAGGAAAGGAGCGCCATTTGACTTTTCAATGCAAAATTGACTGGAATTGAGATGGGACGCCATGTTGCATTTGGAGAGCCCCTGATGTGCCTAAACATTGAAACCCCCCAAAAGTGACACCATTTTGGAAAGTAGACCCCCTAAGGAACTTATCTAGATGTGTGGTGAGCACTTTGACCCAACAAGTGCTTCACAGAAGTTTATAATGCAGAGCGGTAAAAATAAAAAATCATATTTTTTCACAAAAATGATTTTTCGCCCCCAATTTTTTATTTTCCCAAGGGTAAGAGAAGAAATTGGACCATAAAAATTGTTGTGCAATTAGTCCTGAGTACGCTGATACCCCATATGTGGGTGTAAACCATTGTTTGGGCGCAGGGCAGAGCTCGGAAGGGAAGGAGCGCCATTTGACTTTTCAATGCAAAATTGACTGGAATTGAGATGGGATGCCATGTTGCATTTGGAGAGCCCCTGATGTGCCTAAACATTGAAACCCCCCACAAGTGACACCATTTTGGAAAGTAGACCCCCTAAGGAACTTATCGAGATGTGTGGTGAGTAGTGTTGAGCATTCCGATACTGCAAGTATCGGGTATCGGCCGATATTTGCTGTATCGGAATTTCCGATACCGAGATCCGATACTTTTGTGGTATCGGGTATCGGGTATCGCAACAACATTAATGTAATAATGTGTAAAAGAGAGAATTAAAATAAAAAATATTGCTATACTCACCTCTCCGACGCAGCCTGGACCTCAGCAAGGGAACCGGCAGCGTTGTTTGTTTAAATTTCGCGCTTTTACTTGGTTACGTGAAGTCCCGGCTTGTGATTGGTCAGGGCGGCCATGTTGCCGGGACGCGGACCAATCACAGCAAGCCGTGACGAAATTACGTCACGGCTTGCTGTGATTGGTCCGCGTCCCGGCAACATGGCCGCCATTAACCAATCACAAGCCGTGACGTCACGGGAGGCTGGACATGCGCGTATTTTAAAAAGCGCGCGTGTCCAGCCTCCAGTGACGTCCCGGCTTATGATTGGTCACGGCGCCATGTTGCCGGGACGCGGACCAATCACAGCAAGCCGTGACGAAATTACGTCACGGCTTGCTGTGATTGGTCCACGTCCCTTCAACATGGCTGCCATTAACCAATCACAAGCCGTGACGTCACGGGAGGCTGGACATGCGCGTATTTTAAAAAGCGCGCGTGTCCAGCCTCCCGTGACGTCACGGCTTGTGATTGGTTAATGGCGGCCATGTTGCCGGGACGCGGACCAATCACAGCAAGCCGTGACGTAATTTCGTCACGGCTTGCTGTGATTGGTCCGCGTCCCGGCAACATGGCCGCCCTGACCAATCACAAGCCGGGACTTCACGTAACCAAGTAAAAGCGCGAATTTTAAACAAACAACGCTGCCGGTTCCCTCGCTGAGGTCCAGGCTGCGTCGGACAGGTGAGTATAGCAATATTTTTTATTTTAATTCTTTATTTTACACATTTATATGGATCCCAGGGTCTGAAGGAGAGTTTCCTCTCCTTCAGACCCTGGGAACCATCAGGAATACCGTCCGATACTTGAGTCCCATTGACTTGTATTGGTATCGGGTATCGGTATCGGATTGGATCCGATACTTTGCCGGTATCGGCCGATACTTTCCGATACCGATACTTTCAAGTATCGGACGGTATCGCTCAACACTAGTGGTGAGCACTTTGACCCAACAAGTGCTTCACAGAAGTTTATAATGCAGAGCCGTAAAAATAAAAAATCATATTTTTTCACAAAAATGATCTTTTCGCCCCGATTTTTTTATTTCCCCAAGGGTAAGAGAAGAAATTAGAGCACAAAAGTTGTTGTGCAATTTGTCCTGAGTACGACGATACCCCATATGTGGGGGTAAACCACTGTTTGGGAGCATAGCAGAGCTCGGAAGGGAAGGAGCGCTATTTTACTTTTCAATGCAAAATTGACTGGAATTAAGATGGGATGCCATGTTGCGTTTGCAGAGCCCCTGATGTGCCTAAACATTAAAAACCCCCACAAGTGACACCATTTTGGAAAGTAGACCCCCTAAGGAACTTATCTAGATGTGTTTTGAGAGCTTTGAACCCCCAAGTGTTTCACTACAGTTTATAACGCAGAGCCGTGAAAATAAAAATTCTTTTTTTTTTTCACAAAAATGATTTTTTAGCCCCCAGTTTTGTATTTTCACAAGGGTATCAGGATAAATTGGACCTCAAACGTTGTTGTCCAATTTGTCCTGAGTATGCTGATACCCCATATGTGGGGGGGAACCACTGTTTGGGCGCATGACAGAGCTCGGAAGGGAAGGAGCGCCATTTGGAATGCAGACTTAAATGGATTGGTCTGCAGGCGTCACGTTGCATTTGCAGAGCCCCTGATGTACCCAAACAGTACAAACCCCCCACAAGTGACCCCATATTGGAAACTAGACCCCCCAAGGAACTTATCTAGATGTGTTGTGAGAACTTTGAACCCCCAAGTGTTTCACTACAGTTTATAACGCAGAGCCGTGAAAATAAATTCTTTTTTTTTTTCACAAAAATGATTTTTTTAGCCCCCAGTTTTGTATTTTCACAAGGGTATCAGGATAAATTGGACCCCAAAATTTGTTGTCCAATTTGTCCTGAGTATGCTGATACCTGACGTGGGGGGGAACCACTGTTTGGGCGCATGACAGAGCTCGGAAGGGAAGGAGCGCCATTTGGAATGCAGACTTAAATGGATTGGTCTGCAGGCGTCACGTTGCATTTGCAGAGCCCCTGATGTACCCAAACAGTACAAACCCCCCAGAAGTGACCCCATATTGGAAACTAGACCCCCCAATGAACTTATCTAGATGTGTTGTGAGAACTTTGAACCCCCAAGTGTTTCACTACAGTTTACAACGCAGAGCCGTGAAAATAAAAATTCTTTTTTTTTTTCACAAAAATGATTTTTTAGCCCCCAGTTTTGTATTTTCACAAGGGTATCAGGATAAATTGGACACAAAAAGTTGTTGTCCAATTTGTCCTGAGTATGCTGATACCCCATATGTGGGGGGGAACCACTGTTTGGGCGCATGACAGAGCTCGGAAGGGAAGGAGCGCCATTTGGAATGCAGACTTAAATGGATTGGTCTGCAGGCGTCACGTTGCATTTGCAGAGCCCCTGATGTACCCAAACAGTACAAACCCCCCCACAAGTGACCCCATATCGGAAACTAGACCCCCCAAGGAACTTATCTAGATGTGTTGTGAGAACTTTGAACCCCCAAGTGTTTCACTACAGTTTACAACGCAGAGCCGTGAAAATAAAAAATCTTTTTTTTTCCCACAAAACTTATTTTTTGGCCCCCAGTTTTGTATTTTCCCAAGGGTAGCAGGAGAAATTGGACCCCAAAAGATGATGTCCAATTTGTCCTGAGTACGCTGATACCCCATATGTTGGGGTAAACCCCTGTTTGGGCACACGGGAGAGCTCGGAAGGGAAGGAGCACTGTTTTCCTTTTTCAACGCAGAATTGTCTGGAATTCAGATCGGATGCCATATCCCGTTTGGAAAGCCCCTGATGTGCCTAAACAGTGGAAACCCCCCAATTATAACTGAAACCCTAATCCAAACACACCCCTTACCCTAATCCCAACAGTAACCCTAACCACTCCTCTAACCCAGACACACCCAACCCTATTCCCAACCGTAAATGTAATCCAAACCCTAACCCTATCTTTAGCCCCAACCCTAACTGTAGCCCCAACCCTAGCCCCAACTCTAGCCCTAACCCTAGCAATAACCCTAGCCCTATCACTAGCCCTAACACTAGCCGTAACACTAGCCGTAACACTAGCCCTAACCCTTGCCCTAACCCTAACCCTAGCCCTAACTCTAGTCCTAACTCTAGCCCTAACCCTAACCGGAAAATGGAAATAAATACATTTTTTAATTTTTTTATTTTTCCCTAACTAAGGGGTTGATGAAGGGGGGTTTGATTTACTTTTATAGCGGGTTTTTTAGCGGATTTTTATGATTGGCAGCCGTCACACACTGAAAGACGCTTTTCATTGCAAAAAATATTTTTTGCGTTACCACATTTTGAGAGCTGTAATTTTTCCATATTTGAGTCCACAGAGTCATGTGAGATCTTGTTTTTTGCGGGACGCGTTGACGTTTTTATTGGTAACATTTTCGGACACGTGACATTTTTTGATCGCTTTTTATTCCGATTTTTGTGAGGCAGAGTGATCAAAAGCCAGCTATTCATGAATTTCTTTTGGGGGAGGCGTTTATACCGTTCCGCGTTTGGTAAAACTGATAAAGAAGTTTTATTCGTCGGGTAAGTATGATTACAGAGATATCTCATTTATATCATTTTTTTATGTTTTGGCGCTTTTATACGATAAAAACTATTTTATAGAAAAAATAATTATTTTGGTATCGCTTTATTCTCAGGACTATAACTTTTTTATTTTTTTGCTGATGATGCTGTGTGGTGGCTCGTTTTTTGCGGGACAAGATGACGTTTTCAGCGGTACTATGGTTATTTATAGCAGTCTTTTTGATCGCGTTTTATTCCACTTTTTGTTCGGCAGTATGATAATAAAGCGTTGTTTTTTGCCTCGTTTTTTTTTTTTTTTCTTACGGTGTTTACTGAAGGGGTTAACTAGTGGGCCAGTTATATAGGTCGGGTCGTTACGGACGCGGCGATACTAAATATGTGTACTTTTATTGTTTTTTTTTTTATTATTTAGATAAAGAAATGTATTTATGGGAATAATATATTTTTTTTTTTTCATTATTTTGGAATTTTTTTTTTTTTTTTTTTTTTTTTACACATTTGGAAATTTTTTTTTAAACTTTTTTACTTTGCCCCAGGGGGGGGACAATACAGATCGGTGATCTGCCAGTTTGCATAGCACTCTGACAGATCACCGATCTGAGAGAAGTGCAGGCTGCTTCACAGTGCCTGCTCTGAGCAGGCTTCTGTGAAGCCACCTCCCTCCCTGCAGGACCCGGATCCGCGGCCATCTTGGATCCGGGTCTGGAGCAGGCAGGGAGGGAGGTAAGACCCTCGCAGCAACGCGATCACATCGCGTTGCTGCGGGGGGCTCAGGGAAGCCCGCAGGGAGCCCCCTCCCTGCGCGATGCTTCCCTGCACCGCCGGCACATCGCGATCATGTTTGATCGCGGTGTGCCGGGGGTTAATGTGCCGGGGGCGGTCCGTGACTGCTCCTGGCACATAGTGCCGGATGTCAGCTGCGATATGCAGCTGACACCCGGCCGCGATCGGCCGCGCTCCCCCCGTGAGCGCGGCCGATCGCGTATGACGTACTATCCCGTCGGCGGTCATACGGGCCCACCCCACCTCGACGGGATAGTACGTCAAATGTCGGGAAGGGGTTAATGGCGTCAGAGAGACCCTCTCTGAAATTCGCCGCCAGGGCGCACTCATTCCACTGAGTAAGCGCAGACGATTTTCGAAATTTTTGACAATATATCTCAGCTTCATCATGCCCATGAGAGAGGGCTATCAAGGCTTTTTCAGCCTGAATCTCCAAATTAGGTTCCTCATAGAGCAACCCCAGCGCCAGAAAAAACGCATCCACATTGAGCAGCGCAGGGTCCCCTGGCGCCAATGCAAATGCCCAATTCTGGGGGTCACCCCGCAGCAAGGAAATAACAATCTTAACCTGCTGAGCGGGGTCTCCAGCGGAGTAAGATCTCAGAGAAAGATACAATTTACAATTGTGCTTAAAATTCAAAAAACGAGATCTATCTCCAGAAAAAAACTCTGGTATAGGAATTTTAGGTTCAGACATAGGAGCATGTATGACAAAGTCTTGTATATTTTGAACCTTAGAAGCGAGATTATTCAGATTTGAAGCTAAACTCTGGATATCCATTTCTCAGCAGCTGAGATCTGAGCCATTCAGGGATTAAGAGGAGGGAAAAGCAGCAGACAGCAATTATGGCTAGACAGACTTCAGAGTAAAAAAAAAAAAAAAGGTGTCAGAAACTTCTTTTCTCTCCTTCTTCAGCCAATACTTTTAACACAGTTAGGCCGGCTATACTGTCATGGTTCCCAATGGCAGGGACATAGGCAAAAACAGGACTAGCTCTAGGAAGATGGAATCTAAGCTGACCGCGATGCTGAACCTCACGCACAACTACCAGTAGCCGGGGAACGTGCCTGCGTTTTATCCCTAGACGTCTCGCACCAGCCGGAGATCTAGCTACCCCTAATAGAGGAAACACAGACCTGGCTTGCCTCCAGAGAAAACCCCAAAGTGATAGTAGCCCCCAACATATAATGACGGTTAGTTAAGAAGAAAACACATACGTAGTATGAATACAGGTTCAGCAAAGAGAGGCCCACTGACTAGATAGCAGAAAATACCAAAGTGGACTTCGCGGTCAACTCAAAACCCTACAAAATACCATCCTGAAATAACTTTAAACTCTGGTGCCAACTCATGACACCGGAGTGGTCATTTCAGTTCACTAGAGCTTCCAGCAGCAAGATTCAAACAAAAGCACGCTGGACAAAAATACAAATGATCCAACTGAACGCTGGACAGAAATTCACGAAAGGTACAAATGATCCAACTTATCTGAATCAGCAGACTTTGGAGCAGGTAGCAAGTATCAGAAGAGCTCTGGTAACATTGATAGCCGGCAAGTAAATGACTGAGAAGCCAGACTATATAGGAGACTCCCATTTCCTGATGGGAACAGGTGCACTGGAGATAAAAGACAGAAGTCAACCAGTACCACCAGTAGCCACCAGAGGGAGCCCACAAACAGAATTCACAACACATAACCCTTCCATTTGACAAGGTACTGAAGCCTCCGCCTCGACAAGCGAGAATCCAAAATCTTCTCAACCACATACTCCAACTCCCCATCAACCAACACAGGGGCTGGAGGATCAACAGAGGGAACAACGGGCACCACATATTTCCGCAATAAAGATCTATGGAAGATATTATGGATAGCAAAAAAGGCCGGAAGGGCCAATCAAAAAGACACCGGATTAATAATCTCAGAAATCCTATAAGGACCAATAAACCGAGGCTTAAACTTAGGGGAAGAAACCTTCATAGGCACATGACGGGAAGACAACCAGACCAGATCCCCAACCCGAAGCCGGGAACCAACACACCGACGACGGTTAGCAAAACGTTGAGCCTCCTCCTGAGACAACACCAAATTGTCCACCACATGAGCCCAAATCTGCTGCAACCTGTCAACCACAGAATCCACACCAGGACAGTCAGACGGCTCAACCTGCCCCGAAGAAAAACGAGGATGAAAACCAAAATTACAAAAGAAGGGCAAAACCAAGGTAGCAGAACTAGCCCGATTATTAAGGGCAAACTCGGCCAATGGCAAGAAAGCCACCCAATCATCCTTATCAGCAGACACAAAGCATCTCAAATAAGTTTCCAAAGTCTGATTAGTTCGCTCGGTTTGGCCATTTGTCTGAGGATGAAATGCGGAAGAAAAAGACAAATCAATGCCCAGCCTAGCACAAAAGGCCCGCCAAAACCTAGAAACAAACTGGGAACCTCTGTCGGACACAATATTCTCCGTAATACCATGCAAACGAACCACATGCTGAAAAAACAATGGAACCAAATCAGAAGAGGAAGGCAATTTAGGCAAAGGCACCAAATCGACCATCTTAGAGAACCGGTCACAAACAACCCAGATAACCGACATCCTCTGGGAAACCGGAAGATCAGAAATAAAATCCATAGAAATATGCGTCCAGGGCCTCTCAGGGACTGGCAAAGGCAAAAGCAACCCACTAACACGGGAACAACAAGGCTTGGCCCGCGCACAAGTCCCACAGGACTGCACAAAAAAACGCACATCACGTGACAAAGAAGGCCACCAAAAGGACCTACCAACCAAATCTCTGGTACCAAAAATACCAGGATGGCCAGCCAACACAGAACAATGAACCTCAGAAATCACTCTACTAGTCCATCTATTAGGAACAAACAGTTTCCCCACTGGACAGTGGTCAGGTTTGTCAGCCTGAAATTCCTGAAGAACCCATCGTAAATCAGGGGAAATGGCAGAAAGGACCACCCCTTCTTTCAGAATGCCGACCGGTTCAAGGACCTCCGGAGAATCAGGCAAAAAACTCCTAGAGAGGGCATCAGCCTTAATATTCTTAGAACCCGGAAGATACGAGACCATGAAATCAAAACGGGAAAAAAACAAAGACCTTCGAGCCTGTCTAGGATTCAGCCATCTGACAGACTCGAGGTAAATCAGATTTTTATGATCGGTCAAGACCACAATACGGTGCTTAGCTCCCTCAAGCCAATGTCACCACTCCTCAAACGCCCACTTCATAGCCAACAACTCCCGATTTCCGACATCATAATTGCGTTCAGCAGGCGAAAACTTATGGGAAAAGAAGGCACACGGTTTCATTAAGGAACCAACAGGATTCCTCTGAGACAAAACGGCCCCTGCCCCAATCTCAGAAGCGTCCACCTCAACCTGAAACGGAAGAGAAACATCCTGTTGACGCAACACCGGGGCAGAAGTAAATCAGCGTTTAAGCTTCTGAAAGGCAGAGACAGCCGCAGAGGACCAATTCATCACATCAGCGCCTTTCTTCGTCAAATCGGTCAAGGGTTTAACCACACTGGAGAAGTTAGCAATGAAACGGCGATAAAAATTAGCAAAGCCCAAAAATTTCTGAAGGCTCTTCACGGATGTGGGTTGAATCCAATCATGAATGGCCTGAACCTTAACCGGATCCATCTCTATAGATGAGGGAGAAAAAATGAAGCCCAAAAAAGAAACCTTCTGCACTCCAAAGAGACACTTAGACCCCTTCACAAACAAAGCATTATCACGAAGGATCTGAAATACCATCCTGACCTGTTCCACATGAGACTCCCAATCATCGTAAAAAATTAAAATGTCATCCAAATATACAATCATGAATTTATCAAGATAAGTCTGGAAGATATCGTGCATGAAGGACTGAAAAACAGATGGAGCATTAGAGAGCCCAAATGGCATCACAAGGTATTCAAAATGGCCTTCGGGCATATTAAACGCAGTGTTCCATTCTTCACCCTGCTTAATACGAACAAGATTATATGCCCCCCGAAGGTCAATCTTCGTAAACCAACTAGCCCCCTTAATCCTAGCAAACAAATCAGAAAGCAGAGGTAAAGGGTATTGAAACTTGACTGTGATCTTATTCAAGAGGCGATAATCAATACAGGGTCTCAAGGAGCCATCCTTCTTAGCAACAAAAAAAAATCCCGCTCCCAACGGTGAAGAAGATGGCTGAATATGCCCTTTCTCCAAAGACTCCTTAACATAACTCCGCATGGCGGTATGTTCAGGCACAGACAGGTTGAAAAGTCGGCCCTTAGGAAACTTACAGCCTGGAATCAAGTCAATCACGCAATCACAGTCCCTATGCGGTGGAAAGGAACTGGACTTGGGCTCATCGAATACATCCTGAAAATCAGACAAAAACTCTGGAATTTCAGAAGAGGAAGAAGAGGAGATTGACATCAAAGGAACGTCATTATGAACCCCCTGACATCCCCAACTAGTCACAGACATAGACTTCCAATCCAACACAGGATTATGTACCTGCAACCACGGAAAACCCAGCACGATAGCATCATGCAAATTATGCAACACCAGAAATCGACAATCTTCCTGATGGGCTGGCGCCATGCACATGGTCACCTGTGTCCAGAACTGGGGCTTATCTTTAGCCAAAGGTTTAGTATCAATGCCCCTTAAAGGAATAGGGTTCTGCAAAGACTGCAAGGGAAAACCACAACGCCTGGCAAACTCAAAGTCCATTAAGTTCAAGGCGGCGCCTGAATCCACAAACGCCATGACAGAAAATTATGACAATGAGCAAATCAAGGACACAGATAACAGAAATTTAGGTTGTACAGTACTGATGGTAACTGAACTAGCGATCCTCTTTGTACGCTTAGGGCAGACTGAAATGACATGAGAAGCATCGCCACAATAAAAACACAACCTATTCTGACGTCTGAATCCTTGTTGTTCCGTTCTAGACAGAATCCTATCACACTGCATTGGCTCAGGCATCTGCTCTGAGGACAACGCCACAGCGCGCACAGTTCTGCGCTCCCGCAAACGCCGATCAATCTGAATGGCCAGAGACATAGAATCACTCAGACCGAAAGGCATGGGAACCCCACCATAACATCTTTAACAAATTCAGAAAGACCCTTTCTGAATATTGCTGTCAAAGCCTCATCATTCCATTTAGTCAACACAGACCATTTTCTAAATTTCTGACAATACAATTCTGCCGCTTCTTGACCCTGAGACAGGGTCAACAAGGTCTTCTCCGCTTGATCCACAGAATTTGGTTCATCATATAATAATCCTAAAGCCCGAAAAAAGGCGTCTACATTAAGCAAGGCCGGATTCCCAGATTCCAGGGAAAATACCCAATCCTGAGGATCGCCACGCAGCAGGGAGATGACAATTTTAACCTGCTGAATGGAATCACCAGAGGATCGAGGTCTCAGAGCAAAAAACAGTTTACAGTTGTTTTTAAAACTCAAAAATTTGGACCTGTCCCCAAAAAACAAATTAGGAGTAGGAAACTTAGGCTCTAAAACTGGAGTCTGAACAATATAATCAGAAATACCCTGTACCCTAGCAGCAAGCTGGTCTACACGAGAAGCTAATCCCTGAACATCCATGCTAGCACAAGACTCCTCAGCCACCCAGAGAAAAAGAGGGAAGAAAAAACCAAGCAGGCTACAGAAAAAAAAATGGCTCAACACCTTTCTTCCCTTCTTCTGAGATGCATTTAACTCATTGTTGGCCAGTTGTACTGTTATGATCCGGTGACCTTGGAGCCGCATGAGACCTTCTCAGGAGTAGGTGGAACCTGTACTGACCGCAAACCCTAAACTGACACCGCAACTAGAAGTAGCCGTGGGGTGTACCTAACACATCCTAGACACCTCGACACAGCCGGAGGACTAAATACCCCTATAGATGGAAATGGGAATTCTATCTTGCCTCAGAGCAGAACCCCAAAGGATAGGCAGCCCCCCACAAATATTGACTGTGAGTAATAGAGGAAAGACACACGCAGACAGAAATCAGGATTTAGCAAAAGAGGCCACGCTAGCTAAATAGGAAAGGATAGGACAGAATACTAAGCGGTCAGTATTAAAACCCTAAAAATATCCACAGCAGATAATACAAAAATTCCACCATCTAACTAAAGACATGGAATGTATATCTGCATCTCCTGAGAATCCAACTTGACTGAAATATCCAAACACAGTCCAAGCTGGACAAGAAAAAACAATGAATAGCACTGAATTGTAAAGCACACAGCATGTGTGCTGTAGAAACAAAAACCAAACACTTATCTTTGCTGATTTGGCAGCAGGACAGGAAGAACCAGACAGAGATGCAAAACCTCCAAGAACAATGGACAACTGGCAAGGGCTAATGAATCCTGCACACCTAAATACCCCAGTCAGAGCTGCAATCAGCAGGGACACCTGCCCAGGATTGCAACCCAGGGACAACTGCACTACCACCAACAACCACCGGAAGGAACCCAAGAGCAGAATTCACAACACATCACCTGTCAGGCAGACAGAGAGGGAGGAAGAACATCTAAGAGCTGCAGACAGTGAGTCCCTGACAGGCATGGGATCCTGTCAGAGGCCTAGACAGAAAGCCACGGAGCTGCGCCTGCCCGAGACATTAGAAGAGAATTGTATTGCAGAGGGTGAGAAACTAAGTCATAGCAAAAGGAAAGGAAACCAGAAGGAGTTCTGCCCTGCAAAAGGCTGCCAGCCATATGGAATAAACAATTAAACAGCTCACAGAGAAATGTATGAAACTAGAGGAAATTGAACAGTCTAACAGAAAAAAACCCCCATAAAACTTGAATGCTTTATTAAATATACAAAAACCAAAACAAAACCAAAACATCTACGCCCTATCTATTGCATCAGCAGACGTAAAAAGAGGGGAGGGGGGTAAATAATCCCCAAATAACCCCTTCAAATATGTAGATAATTGCTAGGCGGCATACATTGTTTAATAGTGATTAGACATAAGTGATATACAGTCACTAGCTAAAGGGTATATAGATTTAAGTGAAATAACCCTATAAGCTAGAAACATACCCTAGGGATAATCCTACCTAGATGCGGAGGTTGGCACCCTAGTAGAAATCGAGAATGGCGCCCCCGCTCGTACGATGGCTCTCCCTAATATCCTAACTCATCCCTATAAGGGATAGAAATGGGAAACAGAACGCCAGATGGCTGTTCTTAACTTGTAAAAAATATGTGATACCCCTTACACAGCATCTCAGGCCCTCCCCTCAAGTGTGCTGTAAGACCAGAGGATAGACATGAATATACTTATAATATATCAAATGGGGGGTATATATAATCTAGGGAGAGAATGTAGGAGTAGAGGACACCAAACTAAAGACCAAACCTAGCCAGGCTGACCAATGAACTAGAAAAAATGCATGTACCGCAAAATAACATATATTCCACCGAGTCTGGAACAGATAGTTACATGTATTAGTAGAATACGATGAAATAGATATATTAATTCAAAATGGTATTGTACTCATCCATTATGATGTGTAGACTGTAGCTTAGTCCAGACATCGTGGCTCACAAAGATAGCTTGAGGGCGAGGAGCACCTCACCACCACTCTCGACGCGTTTCCCCCATGCCGCTGGGTTCATCAGGAGAGACGATAGCAATGCGGCAGTATAGATGGATGAAAGAAAAAGATAGGGCTGCTGATTTGGCAGCAGGACAGGAAGAACCAGACAGAGATGCAAAACCTCCAAGAACAATGGACAACTGGCAAGGGCTAATGAATCCTGCACACCTAAATACCCCAGTCAGAGCTGCAATCAGCAGGGACACCTGCCCAGGATTGCAACCCAGGGACAACTGCACTACCACCAACAACCACCGGAAGGAACCCAAGAGCAGAATTCACAACACATCACCTGTCAGGCAGACAGAGAGGGAGGAAGAACATCTAAGAGCTGCAGACAGAGTGAGTCCCTGACAGGCATGGGATCCTGTCAGAGGCCTAGACAGAAAGCCACGGAGCTGCGCCTGCCCGAGACATTAGAAGAGAATTGTATTGCAGAGGGTGAGAAACTAAGTCATAGCAAAAGGAAAGGAAACCAGAAGGAGTTCTGCCCTGCAAAAGGCTGCCTCATTTCTGAGGCACAGGATCCGGTAGCCGGAACACCGAGGGAGTATCGTCTCCAAGCTTTGCTCCAGAGACCGGCAGGACAGCTAATTCCATATTAGTTGCCCGACCCATACCCAGTAGGCATGGTGGCAACTTGTGGGGGCCGGGGCATGCTAGAGTCCCTGTAAAAAGCCTCAGGCCACCAGTCATACGGGTTTGTCCTATCCATTCCATCAGGGGGACAGAGAGAAAGACATAACATCTAGAACATCTACAACAGTTGTGCGGACCTTATGAGAGGCTCAGCAGTAAGGTACTACAACACCCAGGCGCTAGAGGAAGGCTACTGATTTCCACCTGGATAAGGGGACTCTGGATTTGCCTTCAGACCGGCCGGACTCTGCCTATCCTGTGGTCTGTACCCTGGACTGTGGATGCTGAAGCCTTCAGTAAAAAGGTAAGGAGACTGCAACCTTGTGTCCTCGTTCTTCACTGCGCCTCAAACCATCCACCATCTACACTCTGGGAAGCCCTGGGGATACACGTCACCTGTGGGAAGGTATACCATCTGGCTGTCATCACCCCAGCGGACCCCTAAGCGGCGTCGGTCACCCTGACCAAATACCACAGGTGGCGTCACGAACATTAGCCCTTTACAGACCTTTCCCCCTTTTACAGCGGACATCCCTAGGGCCACGGACCGGGTCAGGCACCGTGACATCCCCCTTGAGAACTGAAGGACCCGGTACCGAGTACCCCATAGCCCTACTGGGGGCGCTCCACATGCTTACGCTGCGGTTTTTATCTGCATCAGGTTATGCATGACGACAAAAAAACGTTGCATTTGTATGCGTTTTTACATGTGTTTTCTGCTTTTTATGCGCATGTGTTCAATATTTCAAGGAGGGCGTGTCTCAATGGCCGTGTCTAAGGGCTGTCCCACACGTCCAGATAATTCCGGTACCGGAAAAAATCGGTACCGGAGTTATCCGTGTCTGTGTGCCCGTGAGCTCACGTAGGCCATACGTGCGGCACACGTGTGCCGCCCGTGTGCCGAGTGTGTACCATACGGAGCGTACAGGAGACAGGGCTAAAGTTTACCGCTGTCCCCTGCATCATGCTGAAGCCGCGATTCATATCTTCTGTGCAGCAGCGTTTGCTGCATAGAAGATATGAATAATAGTGTTTAAAAGAAAGATCTATCTGATAGATAGATCTTTTAAACACTATTATTCATATCTTCTATGCAGCAAACGCTGCTGCAGGGAAGACATGAATCGCGGTTTCAGCACCATGTGGGGGGGACAGCGCTTACTGTAGCGCTGTCTCCTGCACTCCACATGGAGAACGTCCGTGTGAGGTACGTGTTTTACACGGACCCATTGACTTTAATGGGTCCGTGTAATACGTGCTCTCCCATGAACACTGACATGTCTCCGTGTTTGGCACACGGAGACACGGTCCGCAAAAAAATCAATGACATCTGCACAGATGCATTGATTTTAATGTGTCTACGTGTGTCAGTGGCTCCGGTACGTGAGGAAACTGTCACCTCACGTACCGGAGCCACTGACGTGTGAAACCGGCCTAAATCAGTTCCTGGTCATGCGCAGTCCGAAGTACGCAAGCGCATTGAACACATGTATACGCAAAGACATGCGTATGCATGCCTTCCCATAGACAGTAATGCATTTTTTAACGCACTCATCCGCATTCGCATGCCTGCGCATATTTGACAGAAAATTTCCATCTCAAAAATTGCAAAATTGCAACATGGTGCATTAGCCACCTCCCGCCGCTCACCGTGAAAATACGCATGTGTAAGCAAACGCAGGTGAACGCATGCAAATGCATGAACCTGCATCCACAATGTAAAAGATAGGAAATCAAGACGCATGTGGGTGTATGCGTCAGAAACGATGCGGATGCAACCGCAAATGTGAAACCGGCCTAACAAATCTCAAGCTAACTTATCGCATACCAGGTAGAAACAACAATTTCTCAAAAAACGCACAAGGAGGGGTGGAAGAAAACATCGCAAATGCCCCAATGTTTTTCAGGAGTCGACTGAGGAGTTTCCTCACTAGACGTTATTAATTGATCCTCTTTAATTTTGTCTGATGTTGAAATTAAACTACTTTCGAAAGGACTTATTTTTGTTCCCACTAACTTCAAACTTGGATGTTTTTTCTAATATACAAATACGTTTGTAAGAGATCTTACTGTAAAAAAACATTTTTTTGGAGGACAAAACCAATAAGCTAACATCTTCAGCTGCCATTAATGAATTCAGAGGGAAGAATTTCTTGGAACAGAACACTCTCTTATGTCTCCTAGATCTTGACACTTTGAATAATTCACCAAATGATACTAATATTGTTTCTGGATTTAAAACTTAGAACCCTACTTTTTATCCAATTCAAACCCAGACTCAGTCGATGGAAATTGGAAAAATTCCAGTACAATGTGGAAAGAGACATATGTAATCTCCTTTCTGACACAACATCAAAATCTTGTAAAAACAATTTGTCCAAAGTTGAATCAATTGCACTGAAAAACCTACAAGCCTGCAAATATATAATTATTAAGATGTCAGATAAGGGTGGCTCAGTTGTTGTTTTAAATGAATCAGACTATGTGACTGCAGTTAACTCTTTGCTATCTCATAAGGAAACATATATTCCATTGAAATCAGATCCCACTGTTGCTTTTGCTGATGAATGCAAATGCATTGTTAATGATGGTGTGATACAAGTTTTTTTTTTTACAAAATCACAGTCAGAATATCCATGTGTAGAGAATCCAACTACTCCAATTTTACATGCCTTGCCTAAAACACACAAGCATATTTTTCCCCCACCTGTGCGCAGGGGCTGACTGGCCCAGGTGGCAAAGAGGCGAATGCCCCCCGGGCCGCTCCCCCAGCAGCTGTTCAGGGCCGGCTGCCTGGTGGTGGCTACAGCCACACAGCAAATTGTGCGCAGCCATGTCTGCTGTACTGTGACGCGGCTGGCAGCAGACACAGCTGCATCACAGTTGACGCACACGTCTGCGCTGGGGCCAGGAGCTATGCTTGGCTGTCACCTTGATGGCTGCGCAGCTACTGCTCCCTTCATGTTCTCTATACTTCCAGGTTAGGTGTTGGGCATGCGCGATGGCGTCCTCACGCACACGCCGACATGACCCGGATGCTAGAAGCAGAGAGGCACTGCAGGGGAGCGACTGGTGAGGTAAGTATGACAAACTTTTTTGTTTTCTTTATAAAATAAATTTAATGGTGGGTAACTGCAAGTTATGAAGTGTGGGGTGTAAGGAGGCTGCACATGATGGAATTTGGGGGTTAAAGGAGACTGCACATGATGGAGTGAGGGGGTAAGTGGGGCTGCACATGATGGTTGAGTGGGGCTGTACATGATGGAGTGGGGCTGCACATGATGAAGGGGGAGTGGGGCTGCACATGATAGTTTAGTGGATAAAGGAGACTGCACATGATGAAGTGGGGAGAGTGGGGCTGTACATGATGGAATGGGGCAGCACATGATGATGTGGGGGTAAGGGGGATTGCGCATGATGAAGGGGGAGTGGGGCTGCACATGAAGTGGGGGGTAAGGGGGACTGCACATGATGAAGTGGGGGGTAAGGGGGACTGCACATGATGAATTGGGGGTTAAAGGGGACTGCACATGATGAAGTGGGGGGTAAGGTGATCTGCACATGATGCACATGAAGTGGGGGGTAATGGGGATTGCACATGATAAAGTGGAGTGTAAGATGGACTGCACATGAAGTGGGGGGTAAGGGTGACTGCACATGATGAAGTGGGGGGTAAGGGGACTGCACATGATGAAGTGGGGGGTAAGGGGACTGCACATGATGAAGTGGGGGGTAAGGGGACTGCACATGATGAAGTGGGGGGTAAGGGGACTGCACATGATGAAGTGGGAGAAGGGGACTGCAGGACTGCACATGATGAAGTGTGTCTGATAGGGGACTGCTCATGATGAAATGGAAGGGGGATAGGGGGCTGCAAATGATGAAGGGGCACTGCAGATGAAGTGAGAGGGTGATATGGGACTGCAATGAATGAAGGGGACTTCACATTAAAGTGGGGGGACTGCAAAATGATAAATTCAGTGTGAGGGACAGGGGACAGCAATTTAATTGAAGGTGGGGGTGGGGAGAGCAAATGATCAATTGAAGAGGGGGTGGGGAGAGCAAATGATCAATTGAAGAGGGGGTGGGGAGAGCAAATGATGATCTAGGGGAAGAACAAATAATGAATTTTAAGGGTGGGGGAGTAAATGATGTATTGAATGTGGGGTAGAGCAGTTGATAATGAATAGAGGGTGAGAGAAAGACATGACAATGAATTGGGGCGGGAGGGGCATGTAACTGTAATGAATCGGGGTTAGGGTTAGAGTGGTAGGCACATAGTGGGGAGCGTTGGGGATGAAGTGACTGGTAATGAATTGGGGGAAAGAGTACAGGTGCTAATTAATTTATATATTAAATGAGGAAAGTGGCTATTTAAAGTTAGTGGGTGCACAGTGGTGGATTATAATTTATATTTGGAATGGTCGGTTAATAATAATAATTATGATAATTTTATTTCTATAGTGCCAACACTTTACATTTTAGAGGGGACTTGTACAGACAATGGACATTAAGCATAACAATAAACACATAGATCAACAGATACCAAAAGGAATGAGGGCCCTGCTCGCAAGCTTACAATCTATGAGGTCGCATAATAACCAATTATATATTGTTTGTGGGTGCACCTCTGTATTCAGATGTCTAGTGTACACCATGTTCCAAATTATTATGCAAATTGGATATAAGTGTCATAAAGATTTAATTGTTTTGTTTTTCAAATAAACTCGTGGATGGTATTGTGTCTCAGGGCTCAGTGGATCACTGAAATCAATCTTAAACACATGTGATCATTAGTTTTCCAGGTGATTCTAATTAAAGAAAAACTACTTAAAAATGATGTTCCACATTATAAAGCAGACCACAGGTTTCAAGCAATATGGGAAATAAAAAGGATCTCTCTGCTGCTGAAAAGCATTAAATAGTGCAATGCCTTGGTCAAAGTATGAAAACATTAGATATTTCACGAAAACTTAAGAGTGATCATCATACTGTGAAGAGATTTGTGACTGAAACAGAGCACAGACAGAGTTCATGCAGATAAAGGCATAATGAGGAAGGTTTTCTGCCAGACAAATTAATTGGATAAAGAGAGCAGCTGCCAAAATACCATTACAAAGCAGCAAACAATTATTTGAAGCTGCTGGTGCCTCTGGAGTCCCTCAAACCTCAAGGTGTAGGATCCTTCAAAGGCTTGCTGTGGTGCATAAACCTACTATTCGGCCACCCCTAAACAGTGTTCACAAGCAGAAACGGTTGCAGTGGGCCCAGGCACACATGAAGACTGATTTCCAAACAGTCTTGTTTACTGATGAGTGTCGAGCAACCCTGGGTGGTCCAGATGGATGGAGTAGTGGATGGTTGGTGGATGGCCACCATGTCCCAACAAGGCTGCAACGTCAGCAAGGAGGTGGAGGAGTCATGTTTTGGGCTGGAATCATGGGGAAACAGCTGGAAGGGCCCTTTAAGGTACCTGAAGGTATGAAAATGACCTCTGCAAAGTATATAGAATTTCTGACTGACAACTTTCTTCCATAGTATAAAAAGCAGAAACGTGCCTTCAGGAGCAAAATCATCTTCATGCATGACAATGCACCATTTCGTGCTGCAAAGAATACCTCTGAGTCATTGGCTGCTATGGGCATGAAAGGAGATAAACTCATGGTGTGGCCACCATCTTCCCCTGACCTCAACCCTATAGAGAACCTTTGGAGTATCATCAAGCAAAGATCTATGAGGGTGGGAGGACGTTCACATCAAAACAGCAGCTCTGGGAGGCAATTCTGACTTCATGCAAAGAAATACCAGCAGAAACTCTCCAAATACTCACAAGTTCAATGGAGGCGAGCATTGTGAAGGTGATAACAAAGAAGGGTTCCTATGGTAACATGTGACTTGGCCTGTTAGGATGTTTTGGAGTTAAATATCTTTTTTGTTCAGTGAATGTGACCTCCTAATGCTGCAAATTCCACAAATGAGCATTTTCAGTTCTTTAAAACAGATCAAATGTTTAGAAATTCTACTGTGCCTAATAATTTGGAACAGTGCATTTTGAGTTTTTATTCATTTTGGAGATTATACTGTTATCATTGGGAGGTTTCTCCAATAAAACTCGATGTATACTCTAACGGGTGATGACTTTTATTAGACTGACTGTCATTTGCACCGACCATTTAGGAAAATCCGAGAAAAATATAATTTGCATAATAATTTGGAACATGGTGTAGAAGAAAGGGAAAAAGTGGGGAATGTGGTCTGGAAGCCATGCTCTAGGTAACTGTGTTATTTTATGCAGAGACGAGTCCTGGCTGGAAGAAGTGATGGCAGTCTGTGCTGGATGAAAATGAAAAGCAAAGATGAAGGACTTCAGCTAGAGACATCACTAGTGAGTCAGTGTATTACCTGTACACTGACACTATACACTGTATACTATATACAAAGCTCCTGTGTATAATGTCACTGGCAGTGGTGATCACTGTATTACCTTTACACTGACACCTTATACAGATCTCCTGTGTATAATCTCACCAGTGATCACTGTAGTATCTTTACCCTGACCGTAAATACAGAGTTCCTGTATACAATGGCACTTAGTGTTGTGCTTTTTTTAAAATTAATGATCAGTATTGTAGTATACTAGTAGTAAAAGTTGTACACTCCCTGACAGAAGTAATGTCGCTCCATGTTATGTAAATAAAAGCTTATAACCTGATGTTAAATTCATCCATTGGTTGTATAAATTATTCTTTTGAAAGCTGAAACCTTCCAAAATGTGGTTTAGGTTAAGAAAATAAATTGACATCAATGCAGAAATATTGATCAGTTAATGGACACAGAATGGTCAGATTTTAGCAAGACAAAAGTTTTGTCGCCTGGTCATATAATGCACCCAATCCTAGTTTACATCCTCACCTGTGCTCAGTAAAAGATCGGTTATTTAGTGTGTGTATAAAAAGAAACCCAGCACCCCAGACCTTCACTTGAACTGCAACTTGAGCTCTTGACAACATGCCAAAAATCCACCCAGCGACCAAAGCCTGGATTATCAAGAGGCTGAAGACCAGATCCACTGCAGAGGTGGCGGGCACCTTTAATGTGTCTCAGCGTCAAGTACAAAGAATTAAAAAAAAGATTTGAAGAGGCTGGAGATGTGTTTGACTAGCCCAGGTCCGGCAGACCCGCAAGACAACTGCTCAGGAGGAATGTTTGTTGGTTAGAAAATCCAAAGCAAGCCCCTCTTCCACAGCAGCAGAGCTCCAACAGGTCTGGTCACCTCAAGTCCCTGTGTCAACTAGTAAAAGTTAAATTCAGCGCACGTGACACGCCGATCATTAGCAAGGCGCGGGAGCGCCGCTTGTCATAACAGACACTGCAGGTCCACACTACTGGACAGGATCTTCCATAGGCGGACATTTAGATTACAATAGAGCTTATATTGCACCGCTGGGACTTTCCGCCTTCTCTGTATATCACTATCTTAGCTGGAACAAGCGATTACGTGACAAAGGCTCTGGTTGAGCCGAAACGTTGTATATAAAAAATCACAGATGCTGTAATATTCTGTTACGCTCCCAGTTTATGTATAATAAATTTATACCAGACTTTGCATAAGAAACCTAGAGAGAGTGCGGTGAATTTAACTTTTACTGTTATTCTGGGCCATTAGTCCGTTACACCAGCACCTCGCCATATTAAGGCTGAGTGCACACCTAAACCTTTACCTGTGCCAACTAGAACAGTTTGTAGGATTCTGTCTTAAAATGGCCTCCATGGTCGAATCAGTGCCCAGAAGCCAGCACTAAACAAAAGGCAAATAAAAAACCGTGTGGCGTTTGCAAACTCCCACAGCCTGCTAAATAGATGGACACTGGAACAGTGGCAGAAGGTGGATTTCTCTTCAGTAGAATTACACCACAGCTGCCACAAACACTGCAGGAGACTTACTGGAGCCCGTATGGATCCAAAATACACCCAGAAGACAGTTACATTTGGTGGTTGAAAGATCATGGTCTGGGGTTACCTTCAGTATGGGGGTGTGCAAAACATTTGCAAGGTGGAAGGCAATATCAATAGCCTAAAATATCAAGAAGTATTAGCTACCGCTTATATTCCAAATCATAAAAGGGGCCAAATTCTGCAGCAGGATGGTGCTCCATCTCATACATCCATCTCTACAACAAAGTTCCTCCAGGCAAAAAAGATCAAGGTGCTCAAGGACTGGCCAGCCCAGTCACCAGACATGAACATCATTGAGCATGTTTGGGGAAGGATGAAAGAGGAAGCTTGGAAGACAAAACCAAAGAATCTAGATGAGCACCACAACTTCATTCACCAATGTTATGCAACATATATTTGTATTTTAAGTTAATTATTTGTCTGTGGGCAACAAAAATTTTGTCTTGCCAAAATCTGACCATTCTGTGTCTATTAACTGATCAATATTTCTGCTTTGATAACAATTTATTTTCTTAACCTAAATCACATTTTGGAGGGTTCCAGCTTTCAAAAGTATAACTTATACAACCAATGGATGAATTTAACATCAGGTTATAAGCTTTTATTTACATAACATGGATAAGCGACATAACTTCTGTCAGGGAGTGTATGGTGGCATCATTGGTCTTTGTAAAGAATGTAGTTTCATGTAAAGGTAATGGTGATATTATAATATTATGTATTCTCTGTGTAGTGGTGATAGTACTAGGCACTGTGTAGCTGTATTGTTGTGTGTATGTTTGTAAGTAAGCCCCGTTATGGCACCATATCTAAGCAGTAAGCTTGGTTCTGGTACTCTATCAATGTAGTAATCTAGATTATGGTACTGTATGTATGTTGTAATCTCAGTTCTGCTCCAGTTTCTATGCACCAGACTTGGTTCCATGTAGTAGACTTATTAAGCTTGGTTCTGCTCCCTTATCTCTGTAGTAAGCTCGGTTCTGCTCCCATATCTCTGCAGTAAGCTCGGTTCTGCTCCCATATCTCTGTAGTAAGTTTGGTTCTGCTCCCATATCTCTGTAGTAAGGTCGATTCTGTTCCCATATCTCTGCAATAAGCTCGGTTCTGCTCCCATTTCTCTGCACTAAGCTCGGTTCTGCTCCCATATCTCTGTAGTAAGCTTGGTTCTGCTCCCATATCTTTGCAGTAAGCTCGTTTCTGCTCCCATATCTCTGTAGTAAGCTCGGTTCTGTTCCCCTATCTCTGTAGTAAGCTTGGTTCTGTTCTCTTATCTCTGTAGTAAGCTCGTTTCTGCTGCCATATCTCTGTAGTAAGCCCCGTTCTGCTCCCATATCTCTGCAGTAGCTCGGTTCTGCTCCCTTATCTCTCTAGTAAGCTCGGTTCTGCTCCCTTATCTCTGTAGTATATGCTAGGTTCTGCTCCCATATCTCTGTAGTAAGTTTGGTTCTGCTCCCATATCTCTGTAGTAAGGTCAATTCTGTTCCCATATCTCTGCAATAAGCTCGGTTCTGCTCCCTTATCTCTGTAGTAAGCTCGGTTCTGCTCCCATATCTCTGCAGTAAGCTCGTTTCTGCTGCCATATCTCTGTAGTAAGCCCCGTTCTGCTCCCATATCTCTGCAGTAAGCTTGGTTCGGCTCCCATTTCCTTGCTGTTAGCTTGGTTCTGCTCCCATATCTCTGTAGTAAGCTCAGTTCTGCTCCCATATCTTTGCAGTAAGCTCGGTTCGGCTCCCATATCTCTGAATCTAGTAAGTTCGGTTCTGCTCCCATATCTCTATAACAAGCTCTGTTCTGCTCCCATATCTCTGTAGTAAGCTCTGTTCTGCTCACATATCTGTAGTAAGCTCCGTTCTGTTCCCATATCTCTGGAGTAAGCTCGATTCTGCTCCCATATCTATGCAGCAAGCTCCGTTCAGTTCCCATATCTGTGTACCAGCCTGTTTTTAAAGTCTGTTATCTCTGCTACTTTAATGTAGTGGCCAGATATAAGCAGGGAAAAGGAGGGCCACCGCAACTCGAGGGCCACTGCCTTGTGATTGCCCCCTAGGCTGAAAATTGCCAGCCAGCCCCTGCCTGTGCGTCCAATAGTCTCTGGCATTGGTTTGCTTAATGAACATCTGGGTGAATGGCTTGACACAGTTTTACATCCCTTGGTACAGAGGTTACCAGGCTATCTGAAGGACTCAATAGACGTTCTTGCTATGTTTCAAAATGTTGATTGGAATCCTTCTTGGACTTGGTTAACATGTGATGTCATTTCGTTATCTACGTGTATCCCACATAAAATAGCTATCACTGCAGTACAATTCCACCTCAATAGATACAGTACTTATACTGATGAGTTAAAAAATTATATCATCATGGTTTTGTCCGTTTTACTAACTCATAATTTTTTTAAATTTGATATAAGGTTTTTTCTTCAAAACAGTGGAGTTTCCATGGGTGCTAAATTCTCCCCATCGGTGGCTAATTTGGTGATGGCTTGGTGGGAAGATTTATACATTTTTAATACTGATAACCCATTTTTTGAGTCCATACAATGGTATTCTAGATATATTGATGACTTATTGCTAGTTTGGAATGATGATGTTTCTAAAATTTCTACATTTTTCAATTATATCAATAATAATCCACTCAATTTAAAATGTACATATTTTTTCAATAAAAAGTCAATAAATTTTCTTGATTTTTGATTATCAGGAATTCCACACCAAGCCATCACCAGCTGCACACATTGCAAATCAACTGCAGGGAACACCATGCTGCATGCATGCAGTTTCCACCCTTTTCCATACCATTAAGGGCTGTCCCACACGTCCAGATAATTCCGGTACCGGAATAAATCGGTACCGGAGTTGTCCGTGTGCCTGGGAACTCACGTAGGCCATACGAGCGGCACACGTGTGCCGCCCATATGGCGAGTGGGTACCACACGGAGCGTGTGGTACCCACGCGTGTGGTACCCTGCATCGTGCTGAAGCCGCGATTCATATGTTCCCTGCAGCAGCATTTGCTGCAGAGAAAATATGAATAATAGTGTTTAAAATAAAGATCTATGTGTCCGCCGCCCCCCCACCCCCTGTGCGCCCCCCCCCCCGCTGTTCAGAAAATACTCACCCGCTCCCTCGTTGGCTGTTGCTCCTTCCTGGTCTGGCCCCATCTTCTCCTGTATGCGGTCACGTGGGGCCGATCATTTACAGTCATGAATATGTGGCTCCACCTCCTATAGGGGCGGAGCTGACTATTCATGATTGTAAATGAGCGGCCCCACGTGACCGCATACAGTAGGAGGCGCGGGGCAGAGAGGAAGGAGTGACAGCCAACGTGGGAGTGGGTGAGTATTTTCTGAACAGCGGGGGGGGGGCGCACAGGGGGTGGGGGGGCGGCGGACACATAGATCTTTATTTTAAACACTATTATTCATATTTTCTCTGCAGCAAACGCTGCTGCAGGGAACATATGAATCGCGGCTTCAGCACCATGTGGGGGGGACAGCGCTTACTGTAGCTCCGTCGGCTAGAATTGAAGCCTATGGGCGCAGGATCCGTTGCTGTCCGTCAAATGATGGAATCTAGCAACATATTCAATTTTTTTACACTGAGCATGCCTGGAAGGATTTCTATTCCTTTAATTTAACCCATTTTTCCTGCAGCTGCTGCATCGACGGATCCGTCAAAAAACAGGATCCAGTGCATCCGTTTTTTATAATCTGCACAGCATCCGCCTTTTCAACACTTTGATGGATTGTGACTGATTCTAAAAGACGGAAATGTGAAAGAGGCCTTAGGGTATGTGCACACGTTCAGGAAAGTGTGCTGAAATTGCCTGAGCAAATCCTTTTTACGCAGGAAATTTTGCACAAGTTTTTTTCGTGTTTTTTTGCTCGTTTTTTTGCGGATTGCTTGTGTTTTTTTCCGGAGCTTCCCAATGCAATAATATACTGGGAAATCCGCAAAATCTGCAAAATTAATGAACATGCTGCGTATTTTTCTGCAATGCGTTTTTATTGCGGAAAAATCCGTAACGTGCACAAAAATTGCGGAATGCATTAAAAATGATAGGAAGCTTAATGTAAGCGTTTTTTAAGCACTTTTGCAGCGGAAAACCGCCGAAAAAACACGCAACATGTGCATATAGCCTCAATCAATTCCACTAGGTGAAGCATTAAGAGCAAAGCGCAATTGTAGTGATAGTTCTTTTTTCCAAACTGAAAAGAACAATATAAAAAGCCGTCTTATTAAAAGAAAATATCCTAGCTGGACTATTAATCGAGTTTTTCAAATTGTGGATTCTAGATCTAGACAGGATCTAATCAATCCTGATAAGGCCGGTTTCACACGTCAGTGGCTCCGGTACGTGAGGTGACAGTTTCCTCACGTACCGGAGCCACTGACACACGTAGGCACATTGAAATCAATGCATCTGTGCAGATGTCATTGATTTTTTGTGGACCGTGTCTCCGTGTGCCAAACACGGAGACATGTCAGTGTTCGTGGGAGCGCACGTATTACACGGACCCATTAAAGTCAATGGGTCCGTGTAAAACACGTACCGCACACGGACGTTGTCCGTGTGCAGTCCGTGTGCCGTGCGCATCTTCTCCTGTATGCGGTCACGTGGGGCCGCTCATTTACAGTAATGAATATGCGGCTCCACCTCCCATAGGGGTGGAGCCGCATATTCATTACTGTAATCGGCGGCCCCACGTGACCGCATACAGGAGAAGATGCGGCCAGACCAGGAAGCAGCGACAGCCAACGAGGGAGGCGGGTGAGTATTTTCAGAACAGCGGGGGGGGGGGGGCGCACATGGGGTGGGGGGCGCACATGGACACATAGATCTTTATTTTAAACACTATTATTCATATTTTCTCTGCAGCAAACGCTGCTGCAGGGAACATATGAATTGCGGATTCAGCACGATGCAGGGGACAGCGCTAAACTTTAGCACTGTCTCCTGCACGGTGCGTGTGGTACCCAGTGGGCACACGGGTGGCACACGTATGCCGCACGTGTGCCACACTGATGTGCCACGTGAGCACACGGACACGGATAATTCCAGTACCGATTTTATACGGTACTGGAATTATCTGGACGTGTGAAACCGGCCTAAGGGCTCATTTCCACTGGCGAGAGACAAATCGGTCCGTAATCTGGACCGAAAAAACGGATGTAACGTATGCGATTGTCATGCGAGTGTCATGCGAGTGCAATGCGAGTGCAATGCAATTTTTAATCGCATCATCCGTATGACATCCATATTACTGTCCGATTTGTACGCACCGGTGTCCTTTGAAAAGCCGGCAAATCAGTGCTGTGTACAGTAAAATCACACTGACAGGTTAGAATAGAGTAGATATATACACATAGAATAGGTATATATACATATATATATGTCAGTGAGACACCTATATATGTATATTTATATTTAATGCAGCGCAAGATAGCATTAAAGCCGCTAATTCAATTGCCGGCTTTTCATTTCTCCTTCCCATACCCGACAGGATATGAGACATGGTTTACATACAGTAAACCATCTCATATCCCCCTTTTTTTTTGCATATTCCATACTACTAATGTTAGTAGTGTGTATGTGCAAAATTTCGCCGCCGTAGCTATTAAATTTAAGGGTTAAATCGCGGAAAAAACTGGCGTGGGCTCCCGCGCAATTTTCTCCGCCAGAGTAGTAAAGCCAGTGACTGAGGGCAGATATTAATAGCCAGGAGAGGGTCCATGGTTATTGGCCCCCTCGTGGCTAAAAACATCTGCCCCCAGCCACCCCAGAAAAGGCACATCTGGAAGATGCGCCTATTCTGGCACTTGGCCACTCTCTTCCCACTCCCGTGTAGCGGTGGGATATGGGGTAATGAAGGGTTAATGTCACCTTGCTATTGTAAGGTGACATTAAGCCAGATTAATAATGGAGAGGCGTCAATTATGTCACCTATCCATTATTAATCCAATTGTTGGAAAGGGTTAAAAAAAACACACACACATGATTAAAAAGTATTTTAATGAAATAAACACACAGGTTGTTTTAATATTTTATTGCTCTCTCAATCCATGTGATGACCCTCGCTTGGAAAAATAATAAACCAACAATATACATACCCTCTCTGATGAACTGTCAGGTCCCATGAGGTAATCCATCTGAAGGGGTTAAAATATTTTACAAGCAGGAGCCCTGCTAAAGCAGCTGTGCTCGTGCTTGTAAGCCCCGGGGAATGAAGGAAATGTAGGTCAATGACCTATAGTTACCTTCAGTCGCGGTGATGCGCCCCCTGGTGGATGTCCTCATATGACCTCGAGCGTGGGAAAAAGTTCCCAGGCTGCTGTTCATGAGGACATCCAGCAGGGGCGCATCACCGTGACTGAAGGTAACTATAGGTCATTGACCTACATTTCCTTCATTCCCCGGGGCTTACAAGCACGATCACAGCTGCATTATAGCAGGGCTCCTGCTTGTAAAATATTTTAACCCCTTCAGATGGATTACCTCGTGGGACGTGACAGGTCATCTGAAGGTATGTATATTGTTGGTTTATTATTTTTCCAAGCGAGGGTCATCACATGGATTGAGAGAGCAATAAAATATTAAAACAACCTGTGTGTTTATTTCATTAAAATACTTTTTAATCATGTGTGTGTGTTTTTTTAACCCTTTCATACAATTGGATTAATAATGGATAGGTGTCATAATTGACGCCTCTCCATTATTAATCTGGCTTAATGTCACCTTACAATAGAAAGGTGGCATTAACCCTTCATTACCCCTTATCCCACCGCTACACGGGAGTGGGAAGAGAGTGGCCAAGTGCCAGAATAGGCGCATCTTCCAGATGTGCCTTTTCTGGGGTGGCTGGGGGCAAATGTTTGTAGCCAAGGGGGCCAATAACCATGGACCCTCTCCTGGCTATTAATATCTGCCCTCAGTCACTGGCTTTACTACTCTGGCGGAGAAAATTGCACGGGAGCCCACGCCAATTTTTTCCGCGATTTAACCCTTAAATTTAATAGCTACAGTGCCGAAATTTTGCACATACACACTACTAACATTAGTAGTGTGGAATATGCAAAAAAAAGGGGGATATGACATGGTTTACTGTATGTAAACCATGTCTCATATCCTGTCGGGTATGGGAAGGAGAAATGAAAAGCCGGCAATTGAATTAGCGGCTTTAATGCTATCTTGCGCTGCATTAAATATAAATATACATATATAGGTGTCTCACTGACATATATATATGTATATATACCTATTCTATGTGTATATATCTACTCTATTCTAACCTGTCAGTGTGAATTTACTGTACACAGCACTGATTTGCCGGCTTTTCAAAGGACACCGGTGCGTAAAAATCGGACAGAACTCGCATGGTGCGAGTGCTGTGCGATTTTTTTCTCGCACCCATTGACTTGCATTGGCGAGTCTCGTCCGAGACTCGCAGCAAATCGCAGCATGCTGCGATTTTTTTCTCAGTCCGATTTCGGCTGAGAAAAAAATCGCAAATGAAAAGACACCTATTGAATAACATTGGTCCGAGTGCAATCTGATTTTTTATCGGATTGCACTCGTCCGTTTTCCTCGCCAGTGGAAATGAGCCCTAATAGTGTGAATAGTGGCTGTAATACCATTGCAATCCCTTCATCAGAACAACCTGTTTTGGCCCTGACATACAGCTCTCACTTTAAAGCCATTTCAAATATTATACATCGCAATTTGAATATTCTCAGAAGTGATGATGCTATGGACAGTAATTTAAAAAATGGCATTAAAATAGTGGTTAGACATGCTAGGGAGTTATTTGTCTCCAAGCTTTTACAATCCAAACAGGAATTCCAAACCATCTCATTGGTTGACCATGACAGGTTTTTACAAGTGTGGACCATTTCCATGTAAAATGTGTTCACATTCTAAAAAAAGTCAACTTTTTTAGATAATAAAAACGAAAAAAACTACAAAAGTAAAATTTTTTTGAATTGCAATTCTGACCATGTGGTCTATATTATTGAGTGCTCTGCATGTAAACTTCAATATGCTGGTTCCACTATTCCCAAATTAAAAAATAGAATAAGAGAGCATTTACATGACATTTCACATCCAACTATACGTAATATTTCTAATTTATCAAATCATTTTGTTACTGTTCACAATAGACAAACCACGTTCCTTTAAGTTTTTGCAATAGAACAAATTAATATAGATCCACGGAGTGGGGACAGAGAGATGAACATACACGATAAAGAAACATTTTGGATATATTTGTTAAATACATGTGTTCCATCAGGTTTAAATCTTAGGCTACTTTCACACTAGCGTTTTTCTGCAGACGTAGAAATGCGTCGCTTTGAGGAAAAAACGGATGCGTCAAAAATAGTGAAAAACGGATGCAAGGCATACAGCATTTCGACGGATCCGTCGCAAATCCGCTAAACGGTTCCGTCGAAATACTGTATGCGTTGCATCCGTTTTTACCATCTGTTGCATCCGTTTTTACGACGGATCCGTTTTTAAAATGGGAGTCTCCCAAATTTGATTGGCTACTGGAAAATAGGAAAAACTATATACTGACTTTTTACAGCCCATCTTTGAAAGGGTTTAGATTAGTGGCAGAGATGGAGGGAGTGCTTGGTAGGATTGCGAGTTTGGTAACTGATGTGATATTTGAGACAAATCGGCTGGATATTATAGTGCGGGAGAAGGAGGCGGCAGCAGAAAGACAGAGGATGCTTCTGCAGCAACGTCGACGGAGACGACTATGGATACATCCTATAAATGAACTGCGGATGACCAGGGGTGTCCAGTCAACTCTCTACCTGGAGTTGCGGCAGAACCCAGACAAATTTTTCAATTATGTTTGGATGAGGCAGGAGCATTTTGATTATTTGCTGGAAAAAGTTGGGGATGTCATCCAAAGGCAGAACACACGGATGAGGCTTGCCATCACACCGGCGGAGCGGCTGATGGTGACCCTGCGGTAAGCCTCTTTTTTTATGTCATTGCTCTTATTTAATGTCATGTAACATGCTGCAGAAAATACTGCGCTGAAACATTGTGTTGCATTTTCTGCAGCATGTTATTTTTTTATTGTTTGTGGCCATTACACTATTTTACACCTGTTTCATGCAGTTTTTATTGTGCGTCCTGTGAGAACAAAAATTTCCACAGTGCCATTTATTGAAACTTTACCATGAAAAAAAAAAAGTGTAAATGTTGGTCTGTGCAATTTTTTCTAACATATTTATTTGTTTTTCACAGCTTCCTTGCTATGGGTGAATCCCTGACTTCACTCCATTTTCAGTTCCGGCTTGGAATTTCTACAATTTCTGGAATAGTGAAAGAGACCTGTCGGGCTATCTGGGATACTTTGCAGCAGGAGTACATACCGCAACCGACAATGGACATCTGGCTGACAAGTGCAGAACTGTTTGAGGAACTGTGCCATTTCCCAAATTGTGTTGGTGCCGTGGATGGGAAACACATCAGGATTGCTAAACCGGCAGGATCTAGCTCTGAGTACTACAACTATAAGAAATACTTTTCTATTGTACTCATGGCTATAGCAGACGCCAACTGCAAATTCCTGGCTGTGGACATAGGAGCCTATGGCCGGTCCAACGACTCACAAGTATTTAAAAACTCTCCGATGGACCGTTGCTTGTATGGAGATACATATGATTTCCCGCCAGCCAGACCACTCCCGGGAACAAGTGGACCACCCATGCCATATGTATGTGTAGGTGATGAGGCTTTCCAGTTATCGCTGCACCTACTTAAACCATATGGTAGCCGAGACTTAACCAGAACAAAAAGGGTATTTAATTACCGCCTTACTCGAGCCAGACGAGTGGTCGAGTGTGCTTTTGGGATATTAATGGCAAAGTGGAGAGTTCTGCTGGCTGCAATAAGACTGCACACCCAAACAGTAGACGAGGTTGTTAAGGCCTGTGTGGTGCTCCATAACTTTGTACTTTCCAAGGAGCCTGTTTCCGTTGATGAAGAAGAATCAGAGACAACCTTGTGGGATTACCGCAGCAGCTCTGTTTGCTCTGCAGGTTCTGTTACCAGAATGAGGGACCACTTTGCGGAGTATTTTGTGTCACCTGTAGGCCGGGTTCCATGGCAAGACAACATTGTGTGACATCTTTATTTCATGTTTCATGGATTTATGTTTATGTACATATTGTGTTTCCCCCCAAAAAAAATCAGTTTCCAAAAGTGTGGGTTTTTTTGGTAATAAACCCAATATGTTATTCCTTTAAACGTGTGGTGTTTAAATTTTTTTTACCTTTTTTTAGTTACCTTATTACCTAAATGAAGGCACAGACACAAAGAGTTGAGTTTGAATCAAAATGAATTTTATTTAAATTCTTTTTTTTTCAAAATATTAGCCTTTTAGTAAAAAATAAACTTTTTTTTTTAAATCATCAATTCTTTACACCTTTTTTTTAAAAACTTGTTTTTTACAAATGTAAATGTTTCTAACAAGAAATTAGAGGTCTTCAAAGTGTGGGGTGGAGATACTAGCGGAGGGGCTGGAAGGTTGGACCACCGGGGGTGGTGTTGAGGTAGGTGGAATACTTAATGGAGAAGGAAAGCTGGGCAAGGAAGAAAACAGTGGGGAAGACATTTGGTTTAGGTGCCGGGATGGGAATTGGGACTGGGTTGGGAATTGGAACTGGGTTGGGTATTGGGACTGGGTTGGGTATTGGGACTGGGTCTGGTAATGGGGGGCCTGGTGTGGAAATGGGGCCTGGGGTGGAAATGTTGTAGTGGCTGTGTGGGGAGGTGTGGGGGTAGTTTGGGGTTCTGACAGGACCTTAAGTAGAGCATCATGGCAGCTATTCATTACCCGCATCTGCTGCTCAAAAGAAAGCATTTCCATGCTCCTGAGCATGGATTGAAAAAAAAGGTTGCCTGGATATTGACGTACATCTGAATGCAGCCTATCCAAGTGACTGCTGTGTTCACTCATGCGTGTTTGCATCATGTTGAACCCAGCAGTCACTTGCTCTCCCAAAATGTTGAAAGAGCTTTGGAAGGATGCATTCAGATGTAAGAACTCAGGAGCATAGCTCCTTTCCTGACCCCTCTGTCGCTGCTGCCACGAACCTAATGGTGGTGTATAGGTGGCAGGATCAGAGGGGTGGGGTAAAGGGAACGCTTAGGGTGCTTGTCCACGTTCAGGATGGCCGGCGGTATCGTCGGAGCGGCAAAGCCGCTCGGCGTTAAGCCCCGCCCCCTTCTGGGACGCGATGATGCCGGATGTGTTAACTGTACACATCCGGGATCATCGCACTCCTCGCATAGGGCCCTGTGATATTCCTTGCGGCGATGCTGCGTCGCCGCAAGGAACACGGACATGCTGCGATCTGAAAAGACGCGCAGCATGTCCGGAGTCGCAGGGCCGCCGCGTGCGTGTTTCCACGCAAAGTGGACACGGGATTTGAAAAAATCCCCTCCACTATGCTGGAACATCTGGACGCTGCGTGTTTGATGCTGCGGCCCCACACAGCGTCAAACACGCAGCGTTAACTGACCGTGGACACATACCCTTAGGGTATGTGCACACATTGCGGATTTTGCTGCAGATTTTTCCGCAGCGGATTTGGAAAATCCGCAGTGCAAAACCACTGCGGTTTTCACTGCGGATTCCTCTGCGGATTTTCAACTGCACTTTCCTATTGGTGCAGGTTGAAATCCGCTGCGGAATCCGCAGAAAGAAGTGACACGCTACTTCTTTTTTTCCGCAGCATTTCCGCGCGGAATTTTCCACAGCATGTGCACTGCGGTTTTTGTTTTCCATAGGTTAACATTGTACTGTACACCGCATGGAAAACTGCTGCGGATCCGCAGCGTCAAAACCGCTGCGGATCCGCAGCAAAAACCGCAACGCGTGCACATAGCCTAACTGTTGAGCATCAGATTCAAGTAAGGAAGGCTGCAATGATGCTCCAGTGCTTGGGGCGGCGGAAGTGGATGGTACAGAGGGGTCAGAGGTGTGGGGCCTACCGACATGGCCCTCGGCGGACTCCTAAGAGATCGCTCCGGAGGGCGCCGAGGTGGATGCAGGCGCCTGATGGCTGCAGACGGTGCTGTGAAGTAGGAAAAAAACAATTAATATATTGATAGAAAAAAGCCCTGACTGAAACCAAAAAAGTTAGACAGGTAAACATGGTGATCAATGGGTTGTTGAATACTTACGTTCTACTCAGCATAGTTTCCCTGAGGAAGGACAGGCCATGCCATATTTGTATTTGGTCCTTCTCCTTCCTGCTGAGCCACTCAGGGCCTGCATCTCCAGGTTAAACTCCCTCTTGAAGCGATCCCTCAGTGACCGCCACCGCTTCCTAAGCTTTACATCTGTGAAGACAAGAATGAAAAGAAAAAAAATTGTTAACTACAATACATTACATTCAGCTCAAAACATCACTGAAAAGTGAATACTTACATTCCTTACTCTGCTGCTTTGGATGAAGGTCCTCCCACCTCGGCAATATGTTCTGGCATACTTCCTCCCAGAGCCGACGGGTCACATGGGTATCAGCATGCCTGCGGTCAGCCATGTTCCACAGCGGCTCCCGCTCACGAACCTCCTCAATGAGGCGGTCCACATCAATACTTTCATCCATATTTGCGTCGGGAGCACGCTGTGAAGACTGTGAAAATAAAGAAAAATGAAAAAGAAATTAGTACACTGAAACAAAAAACTACCAAGAGAAGAAAAAAAAAATACAACTCACTGCTGGCCGACCGCGGCGACGATTACGCCGACTCTGGGAGCGGCTGGGAGAACCTTCAGGGTATGTGCACACGTTGCGGATTCTGCTGCGGATTTTTCCGCAGCGGATTTGGAAAATCCGCAGTGCAAAACCACTGCGGTTTTCATTGCGGTTTCTTCTGCGGATTCCTCTGCGGGTTTTCAACTGCACTTTCCTATTGGTGCATGTTGGAAACCGCTGCGGAATCCGCAGAAAGAATTGACATGCTGCGGAAAATAATCCGCGCGGATTTTTCCGCAACATGTGCACAGCGTTTTTTTTCCCATAGGTATACATGGTACTGTAAACTTTGGGAAAACTGCTGCGGATCCGCAGCGTCAAATCCGCAGCGGATCCGCAGCAAAATCTGCAGCGTGTGCACATACCCTCACGGTGTTGAGAATGTGCAGCAGCAGGAGACTGAAAAAATAGGAAAATAATTATCTTTAATGTAGGCATATGTTTTATGTGTTCAGTTATGTATGAAGATCTGTTTTGTGTTTGGTGCAGTGTGATGTGTGAAGCAACTGTTTCACCACAACTTACACTCGGTCCCTCTGCTACTTGCATCTCTCCACCCATCTCGTCCCCTTCTGATAGCTCCTCATCTGATTCAGCTTCCTGTTTAAACATAATTAATGCATGTAGTGATTACCAAAAATGTAAAGTATAAAAACAAAACCATTTTAAAATTTTTGTTTACTTACCGATACACGCTGTTGCTCTGGAGGAGGGCTGTCAGAAGAGGACATTGTGGCTGTGGTCCCTGGTGGTGATCCCTGGTGGCTCTGTAAGTAAAAAGACACTTGCAATCTGCTATATACATTGAATTCGCAGATTTAGGGTCTTCAAAACTTACTTAAGGAACAATTCAAGATGTGTGAACGTCTGGGTGGTCCCTGTGGGATGGCAGAGGAGGCTGTGGTCTCTAGGTGGTACCTGTGGGATGGCAGAGATGGCTGTGGTACCTGGTGGCTCTTTAAGTAAAAAGACACTTGCAATCTGCTATATACATTGAATTCGCAGATTTAGGGTCTTCAAAACTTACTTAAGGAACAATTCAAGATGTGTGCACGTCTGGGTGGTCCCTGTGGGATAGCTTTGGTACCTGGTGGATCTGTAGGTATTAAGAATTTATAGTTAGGCCGGCGTCACACTCGGCGTAAGACAATACGGTCCGTATTTTACGGCCGTAATACGGCCGAAATACGGTGAAATGTTCCCAAAATAGTGATCCGTAGGCAGGGTGTGTCAGCGTATTTTGCGCATGGCATCCTCCGTATGTAATCCGTATGGCATCCGTACTGCGAGATTTTCGCGCAGGCTTGCAAAACCGACATCTAATGGATTTAAGTGCTCAAATGTTCATTAAAACATATATACAGTATATATATATATATATATATGTCATTGAGACACATATATATATATTCTGTATTTAGATTTCATTCAGCGCGATATCTGTGAACAGCCGGTAATTCAATTGCCGGCTTTTCATTTCTCCTGCACAAACCCGACAGGATATGAGACATGGTTTACATATAGTAAACCATCTCATATCCCCTTTTTTTTTGCATATTCCACACTACTAATGTTAGTAGTGTGTATGTGCAAAATTTCAGCGCTGTAGCTGCTAAAATAAAGGGTTAAATGGCGGAAAAAATTGGCGTGGGCTCCCGCGCAATTTTCTCCGCCAGAGCGGTAAAGCCAGTGACTGAGGGCAGATATTAATAGCCAGGAGAGGGTCCATGGTTATTGGCCCCCCCGTGGCTAAAAACATCTGCCCCCAGCCACCCCAGAAAAGGCACATCTGGAAGATGCGCCTATTCTGGCACTTGGCCACTCTCTTCCCACTCCCTGTAGCGGTGGGATATGGGGTAATGAAGGGTTAATGCCACCTTGCTATTGGAAGGTGACATTAAGCCAGATTAATAATGGAGAGGCGTCAATTATGACACCTATCCATTATTAATCCAATTGTTGGAAAGGGTTAAAAAACACACACACACAGCGGTTGTTGTAATAATTTACCATTCTGGCGGAGAAAATTGCGCGGGAGCCCACGCCAATTTTTTCCGCCATTTAACCCTTTATTTTAGCAGCTACAGCGCTGAAATTTTGCACATACACACTACTAACATTAGTAGTGTGGAATATGCAAAAAAAAAGGGGATATGAGATGGTTTACTGTATGTAAACCATGTCTCATATCCTGTCGGGTTTGTGCAGGAGAAATGAAAAGCCGGCAATTGAATTACCGACTGTTCACAGATATCGCGCTGAATGAAATCTAAATACAGAATATATATATATGTGTCTCAATGACATATATATATATATATATATATATATATATATATATATATATACTGTATATATGTTTTAATGAACATTTGAGCACATAAATCCATTAGATGTCGGTTTTGCAAGCCTGCGCGAAAATCTCGCAGTACGGATGCCATACGGATTACATACGGAGGATGCCATGCGCAAAATACGCTGACACACCCTGACTACGGATCACTATTTTGGGAACATTTCACCGTATTTCGGCCGTATTACGGCCGTAAAATACGGACCGTATTGTCTTACGCCGAGTGTGACGCCGGCCTAATAGGAGCAGCCCCATTGAGAATAATTGTGCCGTATGTTATGCGAGTTTTACGGACGTAGTTTCTGCGCTCTTACGTCCGTAAAACTCGCCAGTGTGACGCCGGCCTTAGACCACCCCCCGAACTAGGTAATGTTTAACGATAGCCACCCTGCTAAAATGATGTGAGCAATGTTCATGCAGGCGAACACCCAAACCCAAAAACAAATACACCTGATGCACCTAACCATTTCCACGCACAAAAAAAAAAAAAATTAAATTGAAATGTGAACCCATCATGTTAAAAGATATTTACCACATATTTTATTTTCAAATATCCCTTGAAAAATTCCCCTCCCAAATAAAAAACCTTTAAAGTATTACCTTTATTAAAAAATAAACCCTCAACCAACTATGTATTGCATTTGTTACCATTTGTACATAAACCATTTTTAAATTGTCCTTTCTGAAATGATACTACGGACATTTTTTATTAAACATTTTATTAATTTCTTTTTTATTTTCTTTTTTTTTTGTTTAAAACATAACAATTAGGAGCTAAAATGCTCTTTATTTTAGGGCTGTCCCACACGTCCAGATAATTCCGGTACCGGAATAAATCGGTACCGGAGTTATCCGTGTCCGTGTGCCTGGGAACTCACGGAGGCCATACGTGCGGCACACGTGTGCCGCCCGTATGGCGAGTGGGTACCACACGGAGCGTGTGGTACCCACTCTGCATGGTGCTGAAGCTGCGACTCATATCTTCCCTGCAGCAGCGTTTGCTGTAGAGAAAATATGAAGAATAGTGTTAAAAATAAAGATCCATGTGTCCGCCGCCCCCCCACCCCCTGTGCGCCCCCCCGCTGGTCAGAAAATACTTACCCGCCTCCCTGGTCTGGCCGCGGCTTCTCCTGCATGCGGTCACGTGGGGCCGATCATTTACAGTCATGAATATGTGGCTCCACCTCCCATAGGGGCGGAGCCGACTATTCATGATTGTAAATGATCGGCCCCACGTGACCGCATACAGTAGGAGGCGCGGCCAGACCAGGAAGGAGCGAGGGATGCGGGTGAGTATTTTCTGACCAGCGGGGGGGGCGCACAGGGGGTGGGGGGGCGGCGGACACTTAAATCTTTATTTTTAACACTATTCTTCATATTTTCTCTACAGCAAACGCTGCTGCAGGGAAGATATGAATACCGGCTTCAGCACCATGTGGGGGGGACAGCGCTTACTGTAGCGCTGTCTCCTGCACGCACACGGACCCCAGACGGAGAATGTCCGTGTGAGGTCCGTGTTTTACGCGGACCCATTGACTCTATTGGGTCCGTGTAAAACGTGCGCTCCCACGAACACTGACATGTCTCCGTGTTTGGCACACGGAGACACGGTCCGCAAAAAATCAATGACATCTGAACAGATGCATTGATTTTTATGGGTCTACGTGAGTCAGTGTCTCCGGTACGTGAGGAAACTGTCACCTCACGTACCGGAATCACTGACGTGTGAAACCGGCCTTAAATACAAGTACATCAACTGGGAATGGTTCCCACAGTAATAATAAAAAAAAAAAATTTAAATAGAAAAAAAAAAAAAACACGCAATACACACACTCACACATTGAAACCACATGCTGCACAGACCACTATACTTGGTAAAAATACATCAGATTTTAAAAAAAAAATACAACAATTTTAAAGAGAAAAGAAAAAAAAACACGCTAGACGCACGCTCACTCATTGAAAACACATGCTGCACAGACCACTATACTTGGTAAAAATACATCAGATTTAAAAAAAAAAAAAATACAACAATTTTAAAGGGAAAAGAAAAAAAAACACGCAAGACACACGCTAACACATTGAAAACACATGCTGCACAGACCACTCTACTTGGTAAAAATACATCAGATTTTTTTTTTTAAATACAACAATTTTAAAGAGAAAAGAAAAAAAAAAAAAGACACACGCTCACACATTGAAAACACATGCTGCACAGACCATTATATTTGGTAAAAATACATCAGATTTTTAAAAAAAAAAATACAACAATTTTAAAGAGAAAAGAAAAAAACACGCAAGATACACGCTCACACATTGAAAACACATGCTGCACAGACCACTATACTTGGTAAATACATCAGAAAAAGGGAATTAACCAAAAGGCATGGACGCATGCACATGCAATTACCAAGTCGCACACAAACATTCCTGAAAGCACACAGGTGCATGCACACGCACAAAAGCACACAGGCGCAGGCATAACACAAGCATAACACAGGCACAGGCATAACATTGGTGCAGGCATAAGGTGCAGGCAGGTGAAGGCATACATACAAAAGCACACAGCCGTACACAAATACACAGATGCACACACACAAAAGCACACAGGCTTTATGCAAACACACACAGATGCACAAAAGCACACAGGCGGACCCAAACACAAGACACATACAGACACGCACACATACACATGTAAAAAAAGGCACAAATCACACCGTCTGGGATGCTAGCAGGCCTCCGGCTGGAGCTGGATGTCTTCACAGTGGCAGGCCTCAGGGTGGATCTGGACTCTGACTGTCGCAGGATGATGGCAGGCCTCTGGCTATATTCAGGTTTTTAGCTCTTGCTGTAGTCTGTACTTCATACAGACACAAATGCACACGCACACACAGACATGCACACAGACGCACACAAAAATGGCAATACTCACACTGGCTCTATGGTGGCTGGAGTCTGGGTGTGGCAGGAGTCTAGCTGGCAGGCTGGAGTCTTGCTGGCACTCTGGAGGCTTGCTGGCAGGCTGGAGTCTTTTGTGGCAGGCTGGAGTCTTTGTGGCAGGCTGGAGTCTTGATGGCAGGCTTCTTCCATGTAGGGTTCTTGCTGGCACAATTGGGGTTGAAGGCCCAGGCCAGGCTTATATAGATTTGGGGGTGTCTGGTGAATTTGCTACAAAATCCTGAATCTGAGCATGCTCAGTGTAAAAAAACGTACTGCAGCGCTGCATGCCACAGGATGCGTCGCGACACGTTTTTTAAGCGGAGACAAAAAACGTTACAATCTACGTTTTTTCCAGAAGACTTGTCGCTAAATTTCGATGCATCCGTCGTACGACGTACACGACGTATGACAATCCGTCGCAATGCGTCGCCAATACAAGTCTATGGGAAAAAAACGCATCCTGCGGGACATTTTGCAGGATGCGCTTTTTCCACAAAACGACGCATTTCGACGTCTGCAGAAGAACGCTAGTGTGAAAGTAGCTTTAAAAAATAAATCATGTTAAATTATTGACTGTTCTTTGTTTGTTTCATCAACATTAGCTTGACAATTCCAGTTTTTAACATTAGTTCATTGTCTTATATATTTGTTGAAGGTGATGGTGTGTATTTTTTTTTCTTTTTCCCTTTTTTTTTCTATTTTTTTTCTTTCCACACCTTTGTATAAATTGATGCTATGCCTGGCCAGAGCTAACTGAGATTAAGGCTACTTTCACACTAGCATCGTGCACTGCACGTCGCTATGCGTCGTTTTGTAGGAAAAACGCATCCTGCAAAAGTGCTTGCAGGATGCGTTTTTTCTACATAGACTTGCATTAGCGATGCAGTGCGACGCATTGCCACACGTCGCAACCATCGTGCGACAGTTGCGTCGTGTTGCGTCGGACCGTTGCCACCAAAAAACGTTGCATGTAACATTTTTTGGTGCATCGTGCCCGTCTTTTCTGACCGCGCATGCGCGGCCGGAACTCCCCCCCCCCCCGCCTCCCCGCACCTCACAATGGGGCAGCGGATGTGGTGAAAAACAGCATCTGCTGCCCCTGTTGTGTGGCGCTTTCACTGCTAGTGTCGGTACGTCGCAACGACGCAATTCGTCGTGCGTCGTACGACGCTAGTGTGAAAGTAGCCTAAGAGCACTTGTGTGTTCGAAAAGTGTACAGTTTACACAGGCACTCTCCTTCTGGTATATCCGGTTTTTGTATGTCTTATAGCCTATTTCTATTTTAAATGAATAGTATTAGGTTGCCGTCACACTAGCAGTATTTGTTCAGTATTTTACATCAGTATTTCTCAGTCAAAACCAGGAGTGGGTGATAAATGCAGAAGTGGTGCATATGTTTCTATTATACTTTTCTTCTAAGGGCTTGTTTCCACTTGCGAGAAACACGTCCGTGTCTCGCATGTGAAAACCAAGCTGTGGCGCCGGCACTCCAGAACGGAGCGTGCGGCTGCATAGGAATACTGTTATGATCTGGTGGCCCAGGAGTAGCATTGGACGTACACTGGAGAAGGTGGTAACTATACTGACCGCGGACCCTGAACTTAACTCCGCAACTAGAAGTAGCCGTGGGATGTATCTACTGATCCTAGACACCTCGACACAGCCGGAGGACTAATTAACCCTATAGATAGAAAAGGGAAAACTATCTCGCCTCAGAGAAAATTCCCAAAGGATAGGCAGCCCCCCACAAATATTGACTGTGAGAGGAGAGGAAAAAACATACACAGGCTGAAAACAGGATTTAGCAAAGGAGGCCAATCTAGCTAAATAGGAAAGATAGGACAGAGAACTATGCGGTCAGTATTAAAATACTAAGAAATATCCACCACAGAAAATACAAAAAAACTCCACATCTAACTAAAGATATGGAGGGTATATGTTATGGTCCCAATGGCAGGGGACCTCAGAGATTACCGCAAAGTCTGCAAAACATAAATACTCGCTCTTAGGGAAGTGGTAACTAGGCTGACCATATACCTGATCCTAGCGCAAACACTAGCAGCAGCCGGGGAACGTGCCTACGTTGATCCTAGACGTCTCGTGCCAGCCGGAGAACTAACTAACCCTATCAGGGAAAATAAGACCTCTCTTGCCTCCAGAGAAAAGACCCCAAAGTAATACAAGCCCCCAACAAATAATAACGGTGAGGTAAGAAGAAAAGACAAACGTAAGAATGAACTAGATTTAGCAAAGAGAGGCCCACTGACTAATAGCAGAATATAGTAAGAAGACTTATATGGTCAGCAAAAAACCCTGCAAAATATCCACGCTGAATATCCAAGAACCCCCAAACCGACTGATGGTGTGGGGGGAGAATATCAGCCCCCTAGAGCTTCCAGCGATATCAGGAATCACATTTTGTACAAGCTGGACAAAAAATAAGAACAATGCAAATGATCAAAAGTACGAAAGCAGGACTTAGCTTATCTTGCAAAGAACCAGGACCTGAAGACAGGAGCAAACAGAAGTGAACTGATTACAATGATGCCAGGCACTGGACTGAGAATCCAGGAAGTTTAAATAGCAACACCCATGGTCTAACGAAGCAGGTGAGTACCAACCTGGTAAAAGACAATCCAAGTGCCAAATCACTAGTGACCACAAGAGGGAGCCAAAAGGTATAGTTCACAACAGTACCCCCCCTTTAAGGAGGGGTCACCGAACCCTCACCAAGACCACCAGGGCGACCAGGATGAGCAGCGTGGAAGGCACAAACCAAATCGGCCGCATGAACATCAGAGGCGGCCACCCAGGAATTATCCTCCTGACCATAGCCCTTCCATTTGACCAAATACTGAAGCCTCCGTCTAGAGAGACGAGAATCCAAGATCTTCTCCACTACGTACTCCAACTCGCCCTCAACCAACACCGGAGCAGGAGGCTCAACAGCAGGAACCACAGGCACAACGTACCGCCGCAACAAAGACCTATGGAACACGTTGTGAATGGCAAACGACACCGGAAGATCCAAACAAAAAGAAACCGGGTTAAGAACTTCCAAAATTTTATAAGGACCAATAAAGAGAGGCTTAAACTTAGGAGAGGAAACCTTCAGAGGGACATACCGAGAAGACAACCAACCAAATCCCCAACACGAAGTCGGGGGCCCACACCGCGGCGGTGGTTGGCAAAACGCTGAGCCTTCTCCTGTGACAACTTCAAGTTGTCCACCACATGATTCCAAATCTGCTGCAACCTATCCACCACGGAATCCACCCCAGGACAGTCAGAAGACTCAACATGACCCGAAGAGAAACGAGGATGAAAACCAGAGTTGCAGAAGAATGGCGAAACCAAAGTAGCGGAACTAGCCCGATTATTAAGGGCAAACTCCGCCAATGGCAAGAAGGTCACCCAATCATCCTGGTCCGCAGAAACAAAACATCTCAAATAAGCCTCCAGTGTCTGATTAGTTCGCTCCGTTTGACCATTAGTCTGAGGATGGAAGGCAGATGAAAACGACAAATCAATGCCCATTTTAGCACAAAAAGATCGCCAGAATCTGGACACAAACTGGGATCCTCTGTCGGACACGATATTCTCCGGAATGCCGTGTAACCGAACCACATTCTGAAAAAACAAAGGAACCAGATCGGAAGAGGAAGGCAACTTAGGCAAGGGTACTAAATGGACCATCTTGGAAAAACGATCACACACCACCCAAATGACAGACATTCCTTGAGACACCGGAAGATCAGAAATGAAATCCATGGAAATGTGTGTCCAAGGCCTCTTCGGGACGGGCAAGGGTAGAAGCAACCCGCTAGCACGAGAACAACAAGGCTTAGCCCGAGCACAAGTCCCACAGGACTGCACAAATGACCGCACATCCTGTGACAAGGAAGGCCACCAAAAGGACCTAGCCACCAAATCTCGGGTACCAAAAATTCCCGGATGCCCTGCCAACACCGAGGAATGAACCTCGGAAATGACTTTGCTGGTCCATTTATCAGGAACAAACAGTCTGTCGGGTGGACAAGAGTCAGGTCTACCAGCCTGAAATCTCTGCAACACACGTCGCAAATCAGGAGATATGGCCGACACGATTACTCCCTCTTTAAGAATACCAGCCGGCTCCGAGACTCCAGGAGAGTCAGGCACAAAGCTCCTGGAAAGAGCATCAGCCTTAACATTCTTCGAACCAGGCAGGTACGAGACCACAAAGTCAAAACGAGAGAAAAACAATGACCAATGAGCCTGTCTAGGATTCAGGCGCTTAGCAGACTCGAGATACATCAGATTTTTGTGATCAGTCAAGACCACCACACGATGCTTAGCACCCTCGAGCCAATGACGCCACTCCTCAAATGCCCACTTCATGGCCAACAACTCCCGATTACCAACATCATAGTTCCGCTCAGCAGGCGAAAACTTCCTAGAGAAAAAAGCACATGGTCTCATCACAGAGGAACCAGAGCCTCTCTGCGACAAAACAGCCCCAGCACCAATCTCAGAAGCATCCACTTCAACCTGAAAGGGAAGTGAGACATCAGGCTGGCACAAAACAGGCGCCGAAGTAAACCGGCGCTTCAGCTCCTGGAAGGCCTCCACGGCTGCAGGAGCCCAATTAGCCACATCAGAACCCTTCTTGGTCATATCCGTCAAAGGTTTAACAACGCTAGAAAAATTAGCAATAAAGCGACGGTAGAAATTAGCAAACCCCAAGAACTTCTGAAGACTCTTAACAGAAGTGGGCTGAGTCCAATCATGAATAGCTCGGACCTTGACTGGGTCCATCTCCACAGCAGAAGGGGAGAAAATAAAACCCAAAAAGGAAACCTTCTGCACTCCAAAGAGACACTTTGAGCCCTTCACAAACAAAGCGTTATCACGCAAAACCTGAAACACCATCCTGACCTGCTTCACATGTGAATCCCAATCATCCGAGAAAACTAGAATATCATCCAGATACACAATCAAAAATTTATCCAGATACTTCCGGAAGATATCATGCATAAAGGACTGAAACACTGAAGGGGCATTAGAGAGCCCAAAGGGCATCACCAAGTATTCAAAATGACCTTCGGGCGTATTGAATGCAGTTTTCCATTCATCTCCCTGCCTAATGCGCACAAGGTTGTACGCCCCACGAAGATCTATCTTGGTGAACCACTTGGCACCCTTAATCCGAGCAAACAAGTCTGACAATAGTGGCAAAGGATACTGAAACTTAACAGTGATTTTATTCAGAAGCCGATAGTCTATACAAGGTCTCAAAGACCCGTCTTTCTTGGCCACAAAAAAAAATCCCGCACCGAGAGGGGAGGAGGATGGACGAATATGCCCCTTCTCCAAAGATTCCTTGACATAAGAACGCATCGCGGCATGCTCGGGTACAGACAAATTAAATAATCGTCCCTTAGGAAATTTACTGCCAGGAATCAAATCTATAGCGCAGTCACAGTCCCTATGAGGAGGAAGAGCACTGGACCTGGACTCACTGAATACATCCTGATAGTCACACAAATACTCAGGAACTTCTGAAGGAATAGAAGTAGCAATAGACACCGGCGGAGAATCGCAATGAATTCCCTGACAACCCCAACTTGACACAGACATAGCCTTCCAATCCAAAACAGGATTATGGGTCTGTAACCATGGCAGACCTAAAACGACCAAATCATTCATTTTATGCAGAACAAGAAAACGAATCACCTCCCGATGTTCAGGAGTCATGCACATGGTCACTTGTGTCCAATACTGCGGTTTATTTTCCGCCAGTGGCGTAGCATCAATTCCTCTGAGAGGAATCGGAACTTTTAAAGGCTCCAGTACAAAACCGCAGCGTTTGGCAAACGACAAGTCCATAAGACTCAGGGCAGCACCTGAATCCACAAATGCCATAACAGGGTAGGAAGACAATGAACAAATTAAAGTCACAGACAAAATGAATTTAGGCTGCAAATTACCAATGGTGACAGGACTGACAACCTTGGTTAGGCGTTTAGAGCATGCTGATATAACATGTGTAGAATCACCACAGTAAAAACACAGCCCATTCTGATGTCTATGATTTTGTCATTCGGTTCTAGTCAGGATTCTATCACATTGCATTGAGACAGGTGTCTGTTCAGACAACACCGCCAGAGGTTTAGCGGATTTGCGCTCCCGCAAACGCCGATCAATCTGAATAGCCAGCACCATAGAATCATTCAGACTTGTAGGAATTGTAAAACCCACCATCACATTCTTAATGGCTTCAGAAAGGCCATTTCTGAAATTTGCGGCCAGAGCACATTCATTCCATCGAGTAAGCACGGACCACTTCCGAAATTTTTGGCAGTACACCTCAGCTTCATCCTGGCCCTGAGAGATGGCCAGTAGAGCTTTTTCTGCCTGAATTTCAAGATTAGGCTCCTCATAAAGCAATCCGAGCGCCAGAAAAAACGCATCAACATCCGCCAATGCCGGATCTCCTGGCGCTAACGAGAAAGCCCAATCCTGAGGGTCGCCACGCAAGAAGGAGATAACAATTTTTACTTGCTGAGCTGAATCTCCAGACGAACGAGGTTTCAAAGATAGAAACAATTTACAATTATTCCTAAAATTCCTAAATTTAAATCGATCTCCAGAGAACAGCTCAGGAATAGGTATCTTAGGCTCTGACATAGGACTGCTAACAACAAAATCCTGAATGCCCTGCACACGTGCAGCAAGCTGATCCACACTAGTAATCAAGGTCTGAACATTCATGTCTGCAGCAAAGTTTCAAGCCACTCAGAGATAAAGGGGAAAAAAAAAAACCTCAGAACTTCTTTTCTTTTAATCCCACTTCAGCAATGCATTAACTATTGGCCTGGCATACTGTTATGGTCCCAATGGCAGGGGACCTCAGAGATTACCGCAAAGTCTGCAAAACATAAATACTCGCTCTTAGGGAAGTGGTAACTAGGCTGACCATATACCTGATCCTAGCGCAAACACTAGCAGCAGCCGGGGAACGTGCCTACGTTGATCCTAGACGTCTCACGCCAGCCGGAGAACTAACTAACCCTATCAGGGAAAATAAGACCTCTCTTGCCTCCAGAGAAAAGACCCCAAAGTAATACAAGCCCCCAACAAATAATAACGGTGAGGTAAGAAGAAAAGACAAACGTAAGAATGAACTAGATTTAGCAAAGAGAGGCCCACTGACTAATAGCAGAATATAGTAAGAAGACTTATATGGTCAGCAAAAAACCCTGCAAAATATCCACGCTGAATATCCAAGAACCCCCAAACCGACTGACGGTGTGGGGGGAGAATATCAGCCCCCTAGAGCTTCCAGCGATATCAGGAATCACATTTTGTACAAGCTGGACAAAAAATAAGAACAATGCAAATGATCAAAAGTATGAAAGCAGGACTTAGCTTATCTTGCAAAGAACCAGGACCTGAAGACAGGAGCAAACAGAAGTGAACTGATTACAATGATGCCAGGCACTGGACTGAGAATCCAGGAAGTTTAAATAGCAACACCCATGGTCTAACGAAGCAGGTGAGTACCAACCTGGTAAAAGACAATCCAAATGCCAAATCACTAGTGACCACAAGAGGGAGCCAAAAGGTATAGTTCACAACAGGTATATCTGCCTCTCCAGAAATTCCAGCTTGACTGCATAAATCCTTACACAGATTAAGCTGGACAAGAAAAACATGAAATGCACTGAACAATGAGGCCCACAACATGTGGGCTGCAAAACAAGCAGAACTTATCTTGGTGAAAAGACCAGGAAGCAGGAGAAACCATGAAGGGATGTGAATCCTCCAGAATACAATGGACAACTGGCACTGACTAAAGGGTGAGGCCAGACTAAATAGCCCAGTCCAGAGTGGATACACCTGATAACTGCTGTGAAGGACAGACAGCAGCGCTACCACTTATAACCACTGGAGGGAGCCCAAGAACAGAATTCACAACAGTACCCCCCCTTGAGGAGGGGTCACCGAACCCTCACCAGAGCCCCCAGGCCGATCAGGACGAACCAAATGGAAGGCACGAACCAAATCGTCAGCATGAACATCAGAGGCAACAACCCAAGAATTATCCTCCTGGCCATAACCCTTCCACTTGACAAGATACTGAAGCCTCCGCCTTGAAAAACGAGAATCCAAGATCTTCTCAACAACATACTCCAACTCCCCATCAATCAACACCGGGGCAGGAGGATCAACAGAGGGAACGACGGGTACCACATATTTCCGCAACAAAGATCTATGAAAAACATTGTGGATGGAAAAAGAGGCTGGAAGGGCCAAACGAAAAGACACTGGATTGATAATCTCAGAAATCCTATAAGGACCGATAAACCGAGGCTTGAACTTAGGGGAAGAAACCTTCATATGAACATGACGGGAAGACAACTAGACCAAATCCCCAACCCGAAGCCGGGAACCCACATGCCGCCGACGGTTAGCAAAACGCTGAGCCTCCTCCTGAGACAAGACCAAATTGTCCACAACATGAGCCCAAATTTGCTGCAACCTGTCAACCACAGAGTCCACCCCAGGACAATCAGAAGGCTCAACCTGCCCTGAAGAAAAACGAGGATGAAACCCAGAATTACAAAAAAAAGGTGAAACCAAGGTAGCAGAACTAGCCCGATTATTAAGGGCAAACTCGGCCAATGGCCAGAAAGCCACCCAATTATCCTGATCGGCAGACACAAAGCATCTCAAATAAGTTTCCAAAGTCTGGTTAGTTCGCTCGGTTTGGCCATTTGTCTGAGGATGAAATGCGGAAGAAAAAGACAAATCAATGCCCAGCCTAGTGTTGTGAACTATACTTCTTGGCTCCCTCTTGTGGTCACTAGTGGTTTGGCACTTGGATTGTCCTTTCCCAGGTTGGTACTCACCTGCTTCGTTAGGCCTGGGGTGTTGCTATTTAAACTTCCTGGATTCTCAGTCCAGTGCCTGGCATCGTTGTAATCAGTTCATTTCTGTTTGCTCCTGTCTTCAGGTCCTGTGTTGTGAATTTGCTTTTTGCTCCCTCTAGTGGTTACTAGTTTTTTGACTCTGGTTTTTCTGTCATTCCTTTTATCCGCACCTGGGTCGTTAGTTAGGGGTGTTGCTATATAAGCTCCCTGGACCTTCAGTTCAATGCCTGGCAACGTAGTTATCAGAGCTAGTCTGCTGTGCTCTTGTCTACTGATCCTGGTTCCAGTTATATCAGCTAAGTCTGCCTTTTGCTTTTTGCTATTTGTCTTGGTTTTGTATTTTTTGTCCAGCTTGTTCCAAATCTATATCCTGACCTTTGCTGGAAGCTCTAGGTGGCCGGTGTTCTCCCCCCGGACCGTTAGACGGTTCGGGGGTTCTTGAATTTCCAGTGTGGATTTTGATAGGGTTTTTGTTGACCATATAAGTTACCTTTCTTTATTCTGCTATCAGTAAGCGGGCCTCTCTGTGCTAAACCTGATTCATTTCTGTGTTTGTCATTTCCTCTTACCTCACCGTCATTATTTGTGGGGGGCTTCTATCCAGCTTTGGGGTCCCTTCTCTGGAGGCAAGAAAGGTCTTTGTTTTCCTCTACTAGGGGTAGCTAGATTCTCCGGCTGGCGCGTGTCATCTAGAATCAACGTAGGAATGATCCCCGGCTACTTCTAGTGTTGGCGTTAGGAGTAGATATATGGTCAACCCAGTTACCACTGCCCTATGAGCTGGATTTTTGTATTCTGCAGACTTCCACGTTCCTCTGAGACCCTCGCCATTGGGGTCATAACAGTTTGCCAGGCCCGTATTAAATGTTTAATGCATTGCAGAAGAGGGATTATAAGAAAGAAGATTCTGAGTTTTTTTTTTTTTCTTCTTCCCCTTTACCTCAGAGTGGCTATGCTTGCTGCAGACATGAATGTCCAGACCTTGATTACAAGTGTGGACCAGCTGGCTACTCGTGTGCAGGGCATACAAGACTATGTTATCAGAAATCCTAGGTCAGAACCTAAAATACCGATTCCTGAACTGTTTTCCGGAGACAGGTTTAAGTTTAGGAATTTCGTGAATAATTGTAAATTGTTTTTGTCCCTGAGACCCTGTTCATCTGGAGATTCTGCTCAGCAAGTAAAAATTGTTATTTCGTTCTTACGGGGCGACCCTCAGGATTGGGCTTTTTCGCTGGCGCCAGGAGATCCGGCATTGGCTGATCTTGATGCGTTTTTTCTGGCGCTCGGTTTACTTTATGAGGAACCCAATCTTGAGATTCAGGCAGAAAAGGCCTTGCTGGCTATGTCTCAGGGGCAGGACGAGGCTGAAGTGTATTGCCAAAAATTTCGGAAATGGTCCGTGCTGACACATTGGAACGAGTGTGCACTGGCCGCTAATTTTAGAAATGGCCTTTCTGAAGCCATTAAGAATGTTATGGTGGGTTTTCCCATTCCCACAGGTCTGAATGATACTATGGCACTGGCTATTCAAATTGACCGGCGGTTGCGGGAGCGCAAAACCGCAAATTCCCTCATGGTGTTGTCTGAACAGACACCTAATTCGGTGCAATGTGATAGAAAAACCGCAAATTCCCTCATGGTGTTGTCTGAACAGACACCTGATTTAATGCAATGTGATAGAATCCTGACTAGAAATGAGCGGAAAATTCATAGACGCCGGAATGGCTTGTGCTATTACTGTGGTGATTCTACACATGTTATCTCAGCATGCTCTAAACGTATAGCTAAGGTTGTTAGTCCTGTCACCGTTGGTAATTTGCAACCTAAATTTATTCTGTCTGTAACTTTGATTTGCTCACTGTCATCTTATCCTGTCATGGCGTTTGTAGATTCAGGTGCTGCCCTGAGTCTCATGGATCTCTCATTTGCTAAGCGCTGTGGTTTTACTCTTGAACCATTAGAAAATCCTATTCCTCTTAGGGGTATTGATGCTACACCATTGGCAGCAAATAAACCGCAGTATTGGACACAGGTTACCATGTGCATGACTCCTGAACACCGCGAGGTGATACGTTTCCTGGTTTTACATAAAATGCATGATTTGGTTGTTTTAGGGCTGCCATGGTTACAGACCCATAATCCAGTCCTGGACTGGAAGGCTATGTCAGTCTCAAGTTGGGGCTGTCGTGGTATTCATGGGGATTCCCTGCCTGTGTCTATTGCTTCTTCTACGCCTTCGGAAGTTCCGGAGTATTTGTCTGATTATCAGGATGTCTTCAGTGAGTCTGAGTCCAGTGCACTGCCTCCTCATAGGGACTGTGACTGTGCTATAGATTTGATCCCAGGCAGTAAGTTTCCTAAGGGAAGACTGTTTAATCTGTCGGTACCTGAACATACCGCTATGCGTTCATATATCAAGGAGTGTTGTGAATTTGGATTCTGGGCTCCCCCGGTGGCTACTGGTGGAATTGAACTTGTGACATCATCTTCCCTGTTCACCTGTTCTGATTAGATCTGGGTGTCGCTATATAACCTGGCTTCTCTGTTAGATGCTTGCCGGTCAACAATGTTATCAGAAGCCTCTCTGTGCTTGTTCCTGCTCCCAGACATCTACTAGATAAGTTGGACATTCGTCCATGTTTTGTTTTTGTATTTTGGTTCCAGTTCACAGCTGCAGTTTCGTTACTGTGTCTGGAAAGCTCTTGTTGATCAGGAATTGCCACTCTGGTATTATGAGTTAATGCCAGAGTCCTAAAGTAATTTCTGGATGTGTTTTGTTAGGGTTTTCTACTGACCATGAAAGTATGCTTTCTGTCTTCTGCTATCTAGAAAGCGGACCTCAAATTTGCTAAAACTATTTTCCTGCTGCGTTTGTTGTTTCATCTCATATCACCGCCAATATATGTGGGGGGCTTCTGTCTCCTTTTGGGCATTTCTCTAGAGGTGAGTCAGGTCTTATATTTCCCTCTGCTAGCATTATTTAGTTCTCCGGCCGGCGCTGGGCATATAGGGATAAAAAGTAGGACATGCTACCTGGCTACTTCTAGATGATGCGGTAGGTTTAGTTCATGGTCAGTACAGTTACATCTTCCAAGAGCTTGTTCCTATAGAGGCTTATGCTAGTTCTCTGGCCATGGAGATCATGACAGTTTGACCGGCCCACTAATGGGTTAAAATCCTTGGCTGAGAAAGGAGAGAAATAAGAAGTCTGCTGAGAGTTTTTTTTTTTTTTTTTTCCTCTGTGCTCTTAATTGGATCACTTGCCAGTCTGTCTATGCTGCAGTCTTTCTTTTTTTTCTCTCTCCTTATAATCTTTGAATGGCTTTGTGTTCACCTGTTAATAATGGATCTTCAGAGTGTAACTGCAGGTTTGAATAATCTCACCACGAAAGTACAAAATTTGCAAGATTTTATTATTCATGCTCCGGTATCTGAGCCGAGAATTCCTTTGCCGGAATTCTTCTCAGGGAATAGATCTAGCTTTCAGAATTTTAGAAATAATTGTAAGCTATTTTTGTCCCTGAAATCTCGTTCTGCTGGAGACTCTGCACAGCAGGTTGGGATTGTGATTTCCTTGCTCCGCGGCGACCCTCAAGACTGGGCTTTTGCATTGGCACCAGGGGATCCTGCGTTGCGCAATGTGGATGCGTTTTTTTTGGCCTTGGGCTTGCTGTATGAGGAACCTCATTTGGAACTTCAGGCAGAAAAAACTTTGATGTCCCTATCGCAGGGGCAAGATGAAGCTGAAATTTACTGCCAAAGATTCCGTAAATGGTCTGTGCTTACTCAGTGGAATGAGTGTGCCTTGGCGGCTACTTTCAGAGAGGGTCTCTCTGATGCCATTAAGGATGTTATGGTGGGGTTCCCTGTGCCTGCAGGTCTGAATGAGTCCATGACAATGGCCATTCAGATCGATAGGCGTCTGCGGGAGCGCAAACCTGTGCACCATCTGGCGGTATCCACTGAGAAGACGCCAGAAAGCATGCAGTGTGATAGAATTCTGTCCAGAAGCGAGCGGCAGAATTTTAGACGGAAAAATGGGTTGTGTTTCTATTGTGGGGATTCTACTCATGTTATATCAGCGTGCTCTAAGCGTACTAAAAAGCTTGATAAATCCGTTTCCATTGGCACTTTACAGTCTAAATTTATTTTGTCTGTGACCCTGATTTGCTCTTTGTCATCTATTACTACTGACGCCTATATCGACTCTGGCGCCGCTTTGAGTCTTATGGATTGGTCCTTTGCCAATCGTTGTGGGTATGATTTAGAGCCTTTGGAAACTCTTATTCCTCTGAAGGGGATTGACTCCACCCCATTGGCTAATAATAAACCACAATACTGGACACAAGTGACTATGTGTATTAATCCGGATCACCAGGAGACTATTCGTTTTCTAGTGCTGTATAATCTACATGAGGATTTGGTGCTGGGATTGCCATGGCTGCAGTCTCACAACCCAGTCCTTGACTGGAGAGCTATGTCTGTGTTGAGCTGGGGATGTAAGGGGACTCATGGGGACGTACCTTTGGTGTCCATTTCATCATCTATTCCCTCTGAAATCCCTGAGTTCCTGTCTGATTATCGTGACGTCTTTGAAGAACCCAAGCTGGGTTCACTACCTCCGCACCGTGAGTGCGATTGTGCTATAGATTTAATTCCGGGTAGTAAATACCCAAAGGGTCGTTTATTTAATCTGTCTGTGCCTGAACATACTGCTATGCGAGAATATATAAAGGAGTCCTTGGAAAAGGGACATATTCGTCCATCGTCATCTCCCTTAGGAGCCGGTTTTTTCTTTGTGTCAAAAAAAGACGGCTCTTTGAGACCATGTATTGATTATCGGCTTTTGAATAAAATCACGGTTAAATATCAATACCCATTGCCGTTGCTGACTGATTTGTTTGCTCGCATAAAGGGGGCCAAGTGGTTCTCTAAGATTGATCTCCGTGGGGCGTATAATTTGGTGCGGATCAGGCAGGGGGATGAGTGGAAAACCGCATTTAATACGCCCGAGGGCCACTTTGAGTATTTGGTGATGCCTTTTGGTCTTTCTAATGCCCCTTCAGTCTTCCAGTCCTTTATGCATGATATTTTCCGCGATTTTTTGGATAAATTTATGATAGTGTATCTGGATGATATTCTGATTTTTTCGGATGACTGGGACTCTCATGTCCGGCAAGTTAAGAGGGTTTTTCAGGTTTTGCGGTCTAATTCTCTGTGTGTCAAGGGTTCTAAGTGCGTTTTTGGGGTTCAGAGAATTTCCTTTTTGGGATATATTTTTTCTCCCTCTTCCATTGAGATGGATCCTGTCAAGGTTCAAGCTATTTGTGATTGGACGCAGCCCTCTTCTCTTAAAAGTCTTCAGAAATTTTTGGGCTTTGCCAACTTTTATCGTCGATTTATTTCTGGTTTTTCGGATGTCGTTAAGCCATTGACCGATTTGACTAGACAGGGTGCTGATGTTGCTAATTGGTCCCCTGATGTTGTGGAGGCCTTTCAGGAGCTTAAGCGCCGTTTTTCTTCTGCCCCTGTGTTGCGTCAGCCTGATGTGACTCTTCCTTTTCAGGTTGAGGTCGACGCTTCTGAGATCGGAGCTGGGGCAGTGTTGTCGCAGAAAAGTTCTGACTGCGCCGTGATGAGGCCTTGTGCCTTCTTTTCCCGTAAATTTTCGCCCGCTGAGCGGAATTATGATGTTGGGAATCGGGAGCTTTTGGCCATGAAGTGGGCGTTTGAGGAGTGGCGCCATTGGCTCGAGGGGGCCAGACATCAGGTGGTGGTATTGACTGACCACAAAAATTTGATTTATCTTGAGACCGCCAGGCGCCTGAATCCTAGACAGGCGCGCTGGTCATTATTTTTTTCTCGGTTTAATTTTGTGGTATCGTACCTACCAGGTTCTAAGAATGTTAAGGCGGATGCCCTTTCTAGGAGTTTTGAGCCTGATTCACCTGGCAACTCTGACCCCACAGGTATTCTTAAGGAGGGAGTTATCTTGTCAGCTGTTTCTCCAGACCTGCGGCGGGCCTTGCAGGAGTTTCAGGCGGATAGACCGGATCGTTGTCCGCCTGATAGGCTGTTTGTTCCTGATGATTGGACCAGTAAAGTCATCTCTGAGGTGCATTCTTCTGCGTTGGCAGGTCATCCTGGAATTTTTGGTACCAGGGATTTGGTGGCAAGATCCTTCTGGTGGCCTTCCCTGTCACGAGATGTGCGAGGCTTTGTGCAGTCTTGTGACGTTTGTGCTCGGGCCAAGCCTTGTTGTTCTCGGGCTAGTGGATTATTGTTGCCCTTGCCTATTCCTAAGAGGCCTTGGACACACATCTCGATGGATTTTATTTCAGATCTGCCTGTTTCTCAGAAGATGTCTGTCATCTGGGTGGTGTGTGACCGTTTTTCTAAGATGGTTCATTTGGTTCCCCTGCCCAAATTGCCTTCTTCTTCCGAGTTGGTGCCCCTGTTTTTTCAAAATGTTGTTCGTTTGCATGGTATTCCTGAGAATATCGTTTCTGACAGAGGAACCCAATTTGTGTCTAGATTTTGGCGGGCATTTTGTGCTAGGATGGGCATAGATTTGTCTTTTTCGTCTGCTTTTCACCCTCAGACTAATGGCCAGACCGAGCGGACTAATCAGACCCTGGAGACATATCTGAGGTGTTTTGTGTCTGCTGACCAGGATGATTGGGTTGCTTTTTTGCCATTGGCGGAGTTCGCCCTCAATAATCGGGCCAGCTCTGCCACCTTGGTTTCCCCGTTTTTCTGTAATTCGGGGTTCCATCCTCGATTTTCCTCCGGTCAGATGGAATCCTCGGATTGTCCTGGAGTGGATGCGGTGGTGGAGAGATTGCATCATATCTGGGGGCAGGTGATGGACAATTTAAAGTTGTCCCAGGAGAAGACTCAGCTTTTTGCCAACCGTCACCGTCGTGTTGGTCCTCGGCTTTGTGTTGGAGATTTGGTGTGGTTGTCTTCTCGTTTTGTCCCTATGAGGGTCTCATCTCCTAAGTTTAAGCCTCGGTTCATCGGTCCGTATAAAATATTGGAGATTCTTAACCCTGTTTCCTTCCGTTTGGACCTCCCTGCATCCTTTTCTATTCATAACGTTTTTCATCGGTCGTTATTGCGCAGGTATGAGGCACCGGTTGTGCCTTCCGTTGAGCCTCCTGCTCCGGTGTTGGTTGAGGGTGAGTTGGAGTACGTTGTGGAAAAAATCCTAGACTCCCGTGTTTCCAGACGGAGACTCCAGTATCTGGTCAAGTGGAAGGGCTACGGCCAGGAGGATAATTCTTGGGTCACTGCATCTGATGTTCATGCCTCTGATCTGGTTCGTGCCTTTCATAGGGCCCATCCTGATCGCCCTGGTGGTTCTGGTGAGGGTTCGGTGCCCCCTCCTTGAGGGGGGGGTACTGTTGTGAATTTGGATTCTGGGCTCCCCCGGTGGCTACTGGTGGAATTGAACTTGTGACATCATCTTCCCTGTTCACCTGTTCTGATTAGATCTGGGTGTCGCTATATAACCTGGCTTCTCTGTTAGATGCTTGCCGGTCAACAATGTTATCAGAAGCCTCTCTGTGCTTGTTCCTGCTCCCAGACATCTACTAGATAAGTTGGACATTCGTCCATGTTTTGTTTTTGTATTTTGGTTCCAGTTCACAGCTGCAGTTTCGTTACTGTGTCTGGAAAGCTCTTGTTGATCAGGAATTGCCACTCTGGTATTATGAGTTAATGCCAGAGTCCTAAAGTAATTTCTGGATGTGTTTTGTTAGGGTTTTCTACTGACCATGAAAGTATGCTTTCTGTCTTCTGCTATCTAGAAAGCGGACCTCAAATTTGCTAAAACTATTTTCCTGCTGCGTTTGTTGTTTCATCTCATATCACCGCCAATATATGTGGGGGGCTTCTGTCTCCTTTTGGGCATTTCTCTAGAGGTGAGTCAGGTCTTATATTTCCCTCTGCTAGCATTATTTAGTTCTCCGGCCGGCGCTGGGCATATAGGGATAAAAAGTAGGACATGCTACCTGGCTACTTCTAGATGATGCGGTAGGTTTAGTTCATGGTCAGTACAGTTACATCTTCCAAGAGCTTGTTCCTATAGAGGCTTATGCTAGTTCTCTGGCCATGGAGATCATGACAAAGGAGTCTCTGGAGAAAGGACATATTCGTCCGTCTTCTTCCCCTCTTGGTGCGGGATTCTTTTTTGTGGCAAAAAAGGACGGATCTTTGAGACCTTGTATTGATTATCGGCTTTTAAATAAGATCACTGTCAAATTTCAGTATCCTTTACCGCTGTTGTCTGACTTGTTTGCCCGGATTAAGGGTGCCAAGTGGTTCACCAAGATAGACCTTCGTGGTGCGTACAACCTTGTGCGCATTAAGCAAGGTGATGAATGGAAAACCGCATTCAATACGCCCGAAGGTCATTTTGAGTACTTGGTGATGCCTTTTGGGCTCTCCAATGCGCCTTCAGTTTTTCAGTCCTTTATGCATGACATTTTCCGGAAGTATCTGGATAAATTTTTGATTGTTTATCTGGATGATATTTTGGTTTTTTCTGATAATTGGGATTCGCATGTGGAGCAGGTCAGGTTGGTCTTTAAAATTTTGCGTGAAAATTCTTTGTTTGTCAAGGGCTCTAAGTGTCTCTTTGGTGTACAGAAGGTTCCCTTTTTGGGGTTCATTTTTTCCCCTTCTGCTGTGGAGATGGACCCAGTCAAGGTCCGAGCTATTCTTGATTGGACTCAGCCCTCGTCAGTTAAGAGTCTTCAGAAGTTCTTGGGCTTCGCTAACTTCTACCGTCGTTTTATTGCTAATTTTTCTAGCATTGTGAAACCTTTGACGGATATGACCAAGAAGGGCTCCGATGTAGCTAACTGGGCTCCTGCTGCCGTGGAGGCTTTCCAGGAGTTGAAACGCCGGTTTACTTCGGCGCCTGTTTTGTGCCAGCCTGACGTCTCACTTCCCTTTCAGGTTGAGGTGGATGCTTCGGAGATTGGGGCAGGGGCCGTTTTGTCGCAGAGAGGCCCTGGTTGCTCTGTTATGAAACCTTGTGCCTTTTTCTCTAGGAAGTTTTCGCCTGCCGAGCGAAATTATGATGTGGGCAATCGGGAGTTGTTGGCCATGAAATGGGCATTTGAGGAGTGGCGTCATTGGCTCGAGGGTGCTAAGCATCGTGTGGTGGTCTTGACTGATCACAAAAATCTGATGTATCTCGAGTCTGCTAAACGCCTTAATCCGAGACAGGCCCGCTGGTCATTGTTTTTCTCCCGCTTTGATTTTGTTGTCTCGTATTTACCAGGTTCAAAGAATGTGAAGGCCGATGCTCTTTCTAGGAGCTTTGTGCCTGATGCTCCTGGAGTCGCTGATCCTGTTGGTATTCTTAAAGATGGAGTTATCTTGTCAGCTATTTCTCCGGATCTGCGACGTGTGTTGCAGAGATTTCAGGCTGATAGGCCTGAGTCTTGTCCACCTGACAGACTGTTTGTCCCGGATAAGTGGACCAGCAGAGTCATTTCCGAGGTTCATTCCTCGGTGTTGGCAGGTCACCCGGGAATTTTTGGCACCAGAGATCTGGTGGCCAGGTCCTTTTGGTGGCCTTCCTTGTCAAGGGATGTGCGGTCATTTGTGCAGTCCTGTGGGACTTGTGCTCGAGCTAAGCCTTGCTGTTCTCGTGCCAGCGGTTTGCTCTTGCCCTTGCCTGTCCCGAAGAGACCTTGGACACATATCTCCATGGATTTCATTTCTGATCTTCCGCTATCTCAGGGCATGTCCGTTATCTGGGTGATATGTGATCGCTTCTCCAAGATGGTCCATTTGGTTCCTTTGCCTAAGCTGCCTTCCTCTTCCGATCTGGTTCCTGTGTTTTTCCAGAACGTGGTTCGTTTGCACGGCATCCCTGAGAATATTGTGTCAGACAGAGGATCCCAGTTCGTTTCCAGGTTCTGGCGATCCTTTTGTAGTAGGATGGGCATTGATTTGTCGTTTTCGTCTGCTTTCCATCCTCAGACTAATGGACAGACTGAGCGAACCAATCAGACTTTGGAGGCTTATTTGAGGTGTTTTGTCTCTGCTGATCAGGACGATTGGGTGACATTCTTGCCGTTGGCTGAGTTTGCCCTTAATAATCGGGCTAGTTCCGCCACCTTGGTTTCGCCTTTTTTCTGCAACTCTGGTTTCCATCCTCGCTTTTCTTCGGGTCATGTGGAGCCTTCTGACTGTCCTGGGGTGGATTCTGTGGTGGATAGGTTGCAGCAGATCTGGAATCATGTGGTGGACAACTTGAAGTTGTCACAGGAGAAGGCTCAGCGCTTTGCCAACCGCCGCCGCGGTGTGGGTCCCCGACTACGCGTTGGGGATTTGGTATGGCTTTCTTCCCGCTTTGTTCCTATGAAGGTCTCCTCTCCCAAATTTAAACCTCGTTTTATTGGGCCTTACAAGATATTGGAAATCCTTAATCCTGTATCTTTTCGTCTGGATCTTCCTGTGTCGTTTGCTATTCACAATGTATTTCATAGGTCCTTGTTGCGGCGGTACATTGTGCCTGTAGTTCCTTCTGCTGAGCCTCCTGCTCCGGTGTTGGTTGAGGGCGAGTTGGAGTACGTGGTGGAGAAGATCTTGGATTCTCGCCTCTCCAGGCGGAGGCTTCAGTACCTGGTCAAGTGGAAGGGCTATGGTCAGGAGGATAATTCCTGGGTGGTCGCCTCTGATGTTCATGCGGCCGATTTAGTTCGTGCCTTTCATGCCGCTCATCCTGATCGCCCTGGTGGTCGTGGTGAGGGTTCGGTGACCCCTCACTAAGGGGGGGGTACTGTTGTGAATTTGCTTTTTGCTCCCTCTAGTGGTTACTAGTTTTTTGACTCTGGTTTTTCTGTCATTCCTTTTATCCGCACCTGGGTCGTTAGTTAGGGGTGTTGCTATATAAGCTCCCTGGACCTTCAGTTCAATGCCTGGCAACGTAGTTATCAGAGCTAGTCTGCTGTGCTCTTGTCTACTGATCCTGGTTCCAGTTATATCAGCTAAGTCTGCCTTTTGCTTTTTGCTATTTGTTTTGGTTTTGTATTTTTTGTCCAGCTTGTTCCAAATCTATATCCTGACCTTTGCTGGAAGCTCTAGGGGGCTGGTGTTCTCCCCCCGGACCGTTAGACGGTTCGGGGGTTCTTGAATTTCCAGTGTGGATTTTGATAGGGTTTTTGTTGACCATATAAGTTACCTTTCTTTATTCTGCTATCAGTAAGCGGGCCTCTCTGTGCTAAACCTGATTCATTTCTGTGTTTGTCATTTCCTCTTACCTCACCGTCATTATTTGTGGGGGGCTTCTATCCAGCTTTGGGGTCCCTTCTCTGGAGGCAAGAAAGGTCTTTGTTTTCCTCTACTAGGGGTAGCTAGATTCTCCGGCTGGCGCGTGTCATCTAGAATCAACGTAGGAATGATCCCCGGCTACTTCTAGTGTTGGCGTTAGGAGTAGATATATGGTCAACCCAGTTACCACTGCCCTATGAGCTGGATTTTTGTATTCTGCAGACTTCCACGTTCCTCTGAGACCCTCGCCATTGGGGTCATAACAGTCCTGGTTCCTTGCAAGATAAGCTAAGTCCTGCTTTCTTATTTTTGATCATTTGCATTGTTTATATTTTTGTCCAGCTTGTACAAAATGTGATTCCTGATTTCGCTGGAAGCTCTAGGGGGCTGATATTCTCCCCCCACACCGTTAGTCGGTTTGGGGGTTCTTGGATATTCAGCGTGGTTATTTTGCAGGGTTTTTTGCTGACCATATAAGTCATCTTACTATATTCTGCTATTAGTCAGTGGGCCTCTCTTTGCTAAAATCTAGTTCATTCTTACATTTGTCTTTTCTTCTTACCTCACCGTTATTATTTGTTGGGGGCTTGTATTACTTTGGGGTCTTTTCTCTGGAGGCAAGGGAGGTCTTATTTTCCCTGATAGGGTTAGTTAGTTCTCCGGCTGGCGCGAGACGTCTAGGATCAACGTAGGCACGTTCCCCGGCTACTGTTAGTGTTTGCGCTAGGATCAGGTATATGGTCGGCCTAGTTACCACTTCCCTATGAGCTGGTATGTATGTTTGCAGACTTGCTTTAATCTCTGAGATCCCCTGCCATTGGGATTCATAACAGCCTAGCACAAAAGGCCCGCCAAAACCTGGAAACAAACTGGGAACCTCTATCGGACACAATATTCTCCGGAATGCCGTGCAAATGAACCACATGCTGAAAAAAACAACGGAACCAACTCAGAAGAGGAAGGTAATTTAGGCAAAGGTACCAAATGAACCATCTTAGAAAACCGGTCACAGACCACCCAGATAACCGACATCCTCTGGGAAACCGGAAGATCTGAAATAAAATCCATAGAAATATGCGTCCAAGGCCTCTCAGGGACCGGCAAAGGCAAAAGCAACCCACTGGCGCGTGAGCAGCAAGGTTTGGCCCGTGCACAAGTCCCACAGGCCTGCACAAAGGAACGCACATCCCGTGACAAAGAAGGCCACCAAAATGACCTACTAACCAAATCTCTGGTACCAAAAATCCCAGGATGGCCAGCCAACACAGAACAGTGAACCTCAGAAATCACTTTGCTAGTCCATCTATCAGGAACAAACAGTTTCCCCACTGGACAGCGGTCAGGTTTATCAGCCTGAAATTCCTGAAGAACCCGTCGTAAATCAGGGGAGATGGCAGAAAGAATCACCCCCTCCTTCAGAATGCCGACCGGCTCAAGGACCCCAGGGGAATCAGGCAAAAAACTCCTAGAGAGGGCATCAGCCTTAACATTCTTAGAACCCGGAAGATACGAGACAACAAAATCAAAACGGGAGAAAAACAGGGACCATCGGGCCTGTCTAGGATTCAGCCGTTTGGCAGACTCGAGGTAAATCAGATTCTTATGATCGGTCAAGACCACAATACGATGTTTAGCCCCCTCAAGGCAATGTCGCCACTCCTCAAATGCCCACTTCATAGCCAACAACTCACGATTACCGACATCATAATTGCGTTCCGCAGGCGAAAATTTTCGAGAGAAGAAGGCACACGGTTTCATCAAGGAACCATCAGAATTCCTCTGAGACAAAACGGCCCCTGCCCCAATCTCAGAAGCGTCAACCTCAACCTGAAAAGGAAGAGAAACATCCGGCTGACGAAACACAGGGGCAGAAGTAAATTGGCGTTTAAGCTCCTGAAAGGCAGAAACGGCCGCAGAGGACCAATTCGTCACATCAGCGCCTTTCTTCGTCAAATCGGTCAGGGGTTTAACCACACTGGAGAAGTTGGCAATGAAACGGCGATAAAAATTAGCAAAGCCCAAAAATTTCTGAAGGCTCTTCACAGATGTGGGCTGGATCCAATCATGAATGGCTTGAACCTTAACCGGATCCATTTCTATAGATGAGGGAGAAAAAATGAAGCCCAAAAAAGAAACCTTCTGTACTCCAAAGAGGCACTTAGACCCCTTCACAAACAAGGCATTATCACGAAGGATCTGAAATACCATCCTGACTTGTTTCACATGAGACTCCCAATCAAACGAAAAAATCAAAATATCATCCAAATATACAATCATGAATTTATCAAGATAATTCCGAAATATATCATGCATGAAGGACTGAAACACAGATGGAGCATTAGAGAGTCCGAATGGCATCACAAGATATTCAAAATGGCCCTCGGGCATATTGAACGCAGTTTTCCATTCGTCGCCCTGCTTAATACGAACAAGATTATATGCCCCTCGAAGGTCAATCTTAGTAAACCAACTAGCACCCTTAATCCTGGCAAACAAATCAGAGAGCAAAGGCAAAGGGTATTGGAATTTGACCGTGATCTTATTCAAGAGGCGATAATCAATACAGGGTCTCAAGGAGCCATTCTTCTTGGCAACAAAAAAGAAACCTGTTCTTAATGGAGAAGAAGATGGCCGAATATGCCCCTTCTCCAAAGACTCCTTAACATAACTCCGCATGGTTGCATGTTCTGGCACAGACAGGTTGAAAAGTCTGCCCTTAGGGAACTTACAGCCTGGAATCAAGTCAATAGCACAATCACAGTCCCTATGCGGTGGAAGGGAGCTGGACTTGGGCTCATCAAAAACATCCTGGAATTCTGACAAAAACTCAGGAACTTCAGAAGAGGGGGAGGAGGAAATTTACATCAAAGAAACGTCATCATGAACCCCCTGACAACCCCAACTAGTCACAGACATAAAATTTCCAATCCAACACCGGATTATGTACCTGTAACCATGGGAAACCCAGCACAATAACATCATGCAGATTATGCAACACCAGAAAACGACAATCTTCCTGATGGGCTGGCGCCATGCACATGGTTAACTGTGTCCAAAACTGAGGTTTATTTTTAGCCAATGGTGTACCATCAATACCCCTCAAAGGGATAGGACTCTGCAAAGGCTATAACGGAAACCCACAACGTCTGGCAAATTCTAAGTCCATTAAATTTAAAGTGGCGCCTGAATCCACAAATGCCATGACAGAAAATGACGATAATGAGCAGATCAGGGTCACAGATAACAGAAATTTAGGTTGTACAGTACTGATGGTAACAGAACTAGCGATTCTCTTGACATGCTTAGAGCAATCAGAAATAACATGAGCAGAATCGCCGCAGTAAAAACACAACCCATTCTGACGTCTGAATCCTTGTCGTTCAGCTCTAGACACAATCCTATCACATTGCATAGGCTCAGGACTCCGCTCGGAAGACAACGCCATAGTGTGCACAACTCTGCGCTCACGCAAGCGCCGATCAATTTGAATGGCCAGAGACATAGAATCACTCAAACCAGCAGGCGTGGGGAACCCCACCATAACATCTTTAAGGGATTCAGAAAGACCCTTTCTGAAAATTGCCGCCAAAGCATCCTCATTCCATTTAGTCAACACAGACCATTTTCTAAATTTCTGGCAATATGATTCTGCCGCTTCTTGACCCTGACACAGGGCCAACAAGGTTTTCTCAGCATGCTCTACAGAGTTAGGTTCATCATACAATAACCCAAGCGCCTGAAAAAAGGTGTCTACATTAAGCAACGCCGGATTCCCAGGTTCCAGGGCAAATGCCCAATCCTGGGGGTCGCCACGCAACAGAGATATGACAATTTTAACCTGCTGGATGGGATCACCAGAGGAACGGGGCTTCAGAGCAAAAAACAGTTTACAGTTATTTTTAAAGCTCAGAAATTTAGACCTGTCCCCAAAGAACAGATCAGGAGTTGGAATTCTAGGCTCCAAAGCTGGAGTCTGAACGATATAATCAGAAATACCCTGTACTCTAGCAGCAAGTTGATCCACACGAGAAGCAAGTCCCTGAGCATCCATGTCAGCGCCAAACTACTGAACCACCCAGAGGTAAAGAGGGAAAAAAAAACACAACAGAGTACAGAAAAAAAAATGGCTCAGCAATTTCTTTCCCTTCTTTTGAGATGCGGTTAACTCATTGTTGGCCAGTTGTACTGTTATGATCTGGTGGCCCAGGAGTAGCATTGGACGTACTCTGGAGAAGGTGGTAACTATACTGACCGCGGACCCTGAACTTAACTCTGCAACTAGAAGTAGCCGTGGGATGTACCTACTGATCCTAGACACCTCGACACAGCCGGAGGACTAATTAACCCTATAGATAGAAAAGGGAAAACTATCTCGCCTCAGAGAAAATTCCCAAAGGATAGGCAGCCCCCCACAAATATTGACTGTGAGAGGAGAGGAAAAAACATACACAGGCTGAAAACAGGATTTAGCAAAGCAGGCCAATCTAGCTAAATAGGAAACATAGGACAGAGAACTATGCGGTCAGTATTAAAATACTAAGAAATATCCACCACAGAAAATACAAAAAACTCCACATCTAACTAAAGATATGGAGGGTATATCTGCCTCTCCAGAAATTCCAGCTTGACTGCATAAATCCTTACACAGATTAAGCTGGACAAGAAAAAACATGAAGTGCACTGAACAATGAGGACCACAACATGTGGGCTGCAAAACAAGCAGAACTTATCTTGGTGAAAAGACCAGGAAGCAGGAGAAACCATGAAGGGATGTGAATCCTCCAGAATACAATGGACAACTGGCACTGACTAAAGGGTGAGGCCAGACTAAATAGCCCAGTCCAGAGTGGACACACCTGATAACTGCTGTGAAGGACAGACAGCAGCGCTACCACTTATAACCACCGGAGGGAGCCCAAGAACAGAATTCACAACAGAATACATGGAGCTACACGCTCCGCTCCAAAGTGCCGGCGCCACAACTTGGTTTCCTGTTATGATCCTTAGTGGCTGAGGATCACAGAACTGACGAGCTAAGTAACTGAACATAGAACGAGCTCTAGGGAGGTGGTAACTGGACTGACCGCAATCCTGATCCTAACCAAACACACTAAAGGTAGCCGGTGAACGTGCCTGAATTCCTAGACGTCACAATGCAGCCTGAGAAACTAGCTACCCCTAGAGATAGAAAGTAAGACCTCACTTGCCTCAGAGAAATAACCCCAAAGATATAGAAAGCCCCCAACAAATAATAACGGTGAGGTAAGGGGAAAATACAAACGTAGAAATGAAAACAGATTCAGCAAATGAGGCCCGCTAGTACTAGATAGCAGAAGACAGATAGGAAACCGTGCGGTCAGTAGAAAACCCTATACAAAATATCCACGCTGAGAATTCAAGAACCCCCACACCAACTAACGGTGTGAGGGGAGAAACTCAGCCCTCTAGAGCTACCAGCAAGCAAGGAAATCACATATTAGCAAGCTGGACAAGGACAGATAATAAACCAAGAAACATATTGAACACTGATGATCAAAAAATGAACAAACAAGCTTAGCTTCTCTTTGAGAGACTGATAACGAAGGTAGTCAGGAGAGATCAAAATAGCACTGAATACATCGACAGCAGGCAACAACTGAAAGTCCAGGTGAGCTAAATAGGAAACCAACTAGCAGATAACGAGACAGCTGATCCCAGCCACAGACCTGCAGAATGACAAAAAGAGCCACCAGAGGGAGCCCAAAGATAGCACTCACACAGTACCACTCGTGACCACAAGAGGGAGCCCAAAAACAGAGTTCACAACAGTACCCCCCCCTTGAGGAGGGGTCACCGAACCCTCATCAAAACCCCCAGGGCGATCAGGATGAGCAACATGAAAGGCATGAACCAAATCAGCCGCATGAACATCAGAGGCGACAACCCAGGAATTATCCTCCTGACCAAAGCCCTTCCACTTAACCAAATACTGAAGCCTCCGTCTAGAAATACGAGAATCCAAGATCTTCTCCACTACATACTCCAATTCTCCCTCAACCAGCACCGGAGCAGGGGGCTCAACAGAAGGAACCACAGGCACCACATACCTCCGCAACAAAGACCTATGGAACACATTATGAATGGCAAACGACGCTGGGAGGTCCAAACGAAATGACACAGGGTTAAGGATTTCCAAAATCTTATAAGGACCGATGAAGCGAGGCTTGAACTTAGGAGAGGAGACCTTCATAGGAACATACCGAGAAGACAGCCATACCAAATCCCCAACACGAAGTCGGGGACCCACACCGCGATGGCGGTTGGCAAAGCGCTGAGCCTTCTCCTGTAACAACTTCAAATTGTCCAACACATGGTTCCAAATCTGCTGCAACCTATCCACCACAGAATCCACCCCTGGACAGTCAGACGGCTCCACCTGACCCAAGGAAAAACGAGGATGAAAGCCAGAATTACAAAAAAAAGGCGAAACCAAAGTAGCAGAACTAGCCCGATTATTAAGGGCAAACTCGGCCAATGGCAAAAAAGTAACCCAATCATCCTGATCAGCAGAAACAAAACATCTTAAATAAGTTTCCAAGGTCTGATTAGTTCACTCGGTTTGGCCATTCGTCTGAGGATGGAAGGCAGATGAAAAAGACAAATCAATGCCCATCTTAGCACAAAAGATCCACCAAAATCTGGACACAAACTGGGATCCTCTGTCAGACACAATATTTTCAGGGATGCCGTGCAAGCGAACCACATTCTGAAAAAATAGAGGAACCAAATCGGAGCAGGAAGGCAACTTAGGCAAGGGCACCAAATGGACCATTTTAGAAAAACGATCACACACCACCCAGATGACAGACATTCTCTGAGAGACTGGAAGATCCGAAATAAAATCCATGGAAATGTGCATCCAAGGCCTCTTCGGGACAGGCAAAGGCAAAAGCAAACCGCTGGCACGAGAACAGCAAGGCTTAGCCCGAGCACAAATCCCACAGGACTGCACAAAGGAACGCACATCCCGCGACAAGGAAGGCCACCAGAAGGATCTAGCCACCAAATCTCTGGTACCAAAAATCCCAGGATGACCTGCCAACACCGAAGAATGAACCTCGGAAATAACTCTGCTGGTCCATCTATCTGGGATAGACAGTCTCTCTGGTGGACAACGGTCAGGTCTATCCGCCTGAAATTCCTGCAGCACTCGTCGCAAATCTGGGGAAATGGCAGATAAAATCACTCCCTCTCTGAGGATACCAGCCGGCTCTGAAACTCCCGGAGAGTCAGGCACAAAACTCCTAGAAAGAGCATCAGCCTTCACGTTCTTCGAACCAGGCAGGTACGAGACCACGAAATCGAAACGGGAGAAAAACAACGACCAACGAGCCTGTCTAGGATTCAGCCGCTTGGCAGACTCGAGATAAATCAGATTTTTGTGATCAATCAAGACCACCACACAATGCTTAGCTCCCTCGAGCCAATGTCGCCACTCCTCAAATGCCCACTTCATAGCCAACAACTCCCGATTACCAACATCATAATTCCGCTCGGCAGGCGAAAACTTTTTTGAAAAGAAAGCACAAGGCTTCATCACAGAGCAATCAGAGCTTCTCTGCGACAAAACAGCCCCTGCTCCAATCTCAGAAGCATCAACCTCAACCTGAAAAGGAAGAGAGATATCAGGCTGACATAAAACTGGAGCCGAAGAAAACCGGCGCTTCAGCTCCTGAAAGGCTTCCACGGCCGCAGAAGACCAATTAGTCACATCAGAACCCTTCTTGGTCAAATCCGTCAAGGGTTTAACCACGCCAGAAAAATTAGCAATGAAGCGACGGTAAAAATTAGCAAAACCCAAGAACTTCTGAAGACTCTTAACAGATGTAGGCCGAGTCCAGTCATGAATAGCCTGGACCTTGACTGGGTCCATCTCAATAGTAGAAGGAGAAAAAATAAGACCCAAAAAGGAAACCTTCTGTACTCCGAAGAGACATTTTGAGCCCTTCACAAATAAGGCATTAGCACGCAGGACCTGAAATACCATCCTGACCTGCTTCACATGGGACTCCCAATCCTCAGAAAAGACCAAAATGTCATCCAGATACACATTCATAAATTTATCCAGATATTCTCGGAAGATGTCATGCATGAAGGACTGAAACACAGAAGGAGCATTAGAGAGTCCAAAAGGCATCACCAAGTACTCAAAATGGCCTTCGGGCGTATTAAATGCTGTTTTCCATTCATCCCCCTGCTTAATACGCACAAGGTTATACGCACCACGAAGATCTATCTTGGTGAACCAACTGGACCCCTTAATCCGAGCAAACAGATCAGACAATAATGGCAAAGGATACTGAAATTTGACCGTGATTTTATTTAGAAGACGATAATCTATACAAGGTCTCAGAGAACCATCCTTCTTGGCCACAAAAAAGAATCCTGCACCAAGAGGGGATGAGGACGGCCGAATATGTCCCTTCTCCAAAGACTCCTTTATATAACTCCGCATAGCGGCATGTTCTGGTACAGACAAATTAAAAAGTCGTCCCTTAGGGAACTTACTACCAGGAATCAAATTTATAGCACAATCACAATCCCTATGAGGAGGCAGGGCACCGGATCTGGGCTCATCAAATACATCCTGGTAGTCCGACAAAAACTCAGGGACCTCAGAAGGAGTGGAAGAAGCAATGGACACCAAAGGAGCATCGCCATGAATCCCCTGGCAACCCCAACTTGACACAGACATAGCTTTCCAATCCAGAACTGGATTATGGGCCTGCAACCATGGCAGACCCAAAACGACAACATCATGCAAATTATGCAGCACAAGAAAGCGAATCACCTCCTGATGTACAGGAGTCATGCACATGGTCACTTGAGTCCAATACTGAGGCTTATTCTCAGCCAATGGTGTAGCATCAATTCCCCTCAGTGGAATAGGGAATTTTAAAGGCTCCAGGACCAAACCACAGCGCCTGGCAAACGACAAATCCATCAGATTCAGGGCAGCACCTGAATCCACAAAAGCCATAACCGATTAGGATGACAAAGAACAAATTAAAGTAACAGACAAAATGAATTTAGGCTGTATAGTACCAACGGTGACAGATTTAGCGATTTTTTTTTAAGCGCTTAGAGCATGCTGAGATAACATGAGTAGAATCACCACAGTAAAAGCACAACCCATTTTGACGTCTATGACTTTGCCGCTCAATTCTGGTCAGAATTCTGTCACATTGCATAGACTCAGGTCTCTGTTCAGAAAACACCGCCAGATGATGCGCAGATTTGCGCTCCCGCAAACGCCGATCAATCTGAATGGCCAAAGCCATTGAGTCATTCAGACTTGCAGGCGTGGGGAACCCCACCATAACATTCTTAATGGCTTCAGAAAGACCTTCTCTGAAATTTGCCACCAGGGCACACTCATTCCATTGAGCAAGCAACTGACCATTTCCTGAATTTTTGACAATACACCTCTGCTTCATCCTGTCCCTGAGATAGGGCCAGCAAAGCCTTTTCTGCCTGGTTCTCAAGATTAGGTTCCTCATAAAGCAGTCCAAGCGCCAGAAAAAACGCATCCACATTCAGCAATGCAGGATCTCCTGGCGCCAGGGAGAAAGCCCAATCTTGAGGGTCGCCACGTAACAAGGAGATAACAATTTTAACTTGATGAACGGAATCACCAGAGGAACGAGGTCTCAAGGAAAGAAATAATTTACAATTATTCCTAAAATTCAGAAACCTAGATCTATCTCCAGAAAACAACTCAGGAATAGGTATTTTTGGCTCTGACATAGGACTGTGAACAAGAAAATCCTGAATGCTTTGCACCCTTGCAGCAAGATGATCCACACTAGAAGTCAGACTCTGAATATCCATGTCTGCAGCTGAACTCAAAGCCACCCAGAGATTAAGGGGATGAGAGAAGCTGGACAGACTGCAGCAAAGGGGAAAAAAAAAATAAAAATTGCACTCAGGACTTCTCTTATCCCACTTCTGCGATGCATTAAACACTCTTTGGCCTGCTGTACTGTTATGATCCTTAGTGGCTGAGGATCACAGAACTGACGAGCTAAGTAACTGAACATAGAACGAGCTCTAGGGAGGTGGTAACTGGACTGACCGCAATCCTGATCCTAACCAAACACACTAAAAGTAGCCGGTGAACGTGCCTGAATTCCTAGACGTCACGACGCAGCCTGAGAAACTAGCTACCCCTAGAGATAGAAAGTAAGACCTCACTTGCCTCAGAGAAATAACCCCAAAGATATAGAAAGCCCCCAACAAATAATAACGGTGAGGTAAGGGGAAAATACAAACGTAGAAATGAAAACAGATTCAGCAAATGAGGCCCGCTAGTACTAGATAGCAGAAGACAGATAGGAAACCGTGCGGTCAGTAGAAAACCCTATACAAAATATCCACGCTGAGAATTCAAGAACCCCCACACCAACTAACGGTGTGAGGGGAGAAACTCAGCCCTCTAGAGCTACCAGCAAGCAAGGAAATCACATATTAGCAAGCTGGACAAGGACAGATAATAAACCAAGAAACATATTGAACACTGATGATTAAAAAATGAACAAACAGAAACTTAGCTTCTCTTGGAGAGACTGATAATGAAGGTAGTCAGGAGAGATCAAAATAGCACTGAGTACATCGACAGCAGGCAACAACTGAAAGTCCAGGTGAGCTAAATAGGAAACCAACTAGCAGATAACGAGACAGCTGATCCCAGCCACAGACCTGCAGAATGACAAAAAGAGCCACCAGAGGGAGCCCAAAGATAGCACTCACACAGTACCACTCGTGACCACAAGAGGGAGCCCAAAAACAGAGTTCACAACAGTTTCCACATGCGAGATACGGACGTGTTTCTCGCAAGTGGAAACAAGCCCTAATTGTTCCACTCCTGGTTTTGGCTTACAAATACTGATGTAAAATACTGACCAAATACTGCTAGTGTGACTGCAGCCTTAGGCCGGCCTCACACTAGCGAGGTTTACGGACGTATGAGTGCATAAACTACGTCCGTAAAATTCGCATTACACACGGCCCAATGAATCTCTATGGCCCAGCTCCTATCAGCCGTATATTACGCATCCGTAATATACGGTCTTGTACAGCTGTAGAAAATCGCAGCATGCTGTGTTTGTCACCGTATTGAGCAAAAAAAAATCGCCAATGAAAGTCTATGGGGGCGAGAAAAATACGGATTCCACACGGACCAGCAGTGTGACTTGCGAGAAATACGCTGCGGTGTTAGTGAAAAGCCGGTAATTCAATTGCCGGCTTTTGATTTCTCCTTCCCAAACCCGACATGATATGAGACGTGGTTTACATACAGTAAACCATCTCATGTCCCCCTTTTTTTGCATATTCCACACTACTAATGTTAGTAGTGTGTATGTGCAAAATTTGGGGCGCTGTAGCTGCTAAAATAAAGGGTTAAATGGCAGAAAAAATTGGCGTGGGCTCCCGCGCAATTTTCTCCGCCAGAGTGGTAAAGCCAGTGACTGAGGGCAGATATTAATAGCCTAGAGAGGGTCCATGGTTATTGGCCCCCCTGGCTACAAACATCTGCCCCCAGCCACCCCAGAAAAGGCACATCTGGAAGATGTGCCTATTCTGGCACTTGGCCACTCTCTTCCCACTCCCGTGTAGCGGTGGGATATGGGGTAATGAAGGGTTAATGTCACCTTGCTATTGTAAGGTGACATTAAGCCAGATTAATAATGGAGAGGCGTCAATTATGTCACCTATCCATTATTAATCCAATTGTATGAAAGGGTTAAAAAACACACACACACATTATTAAAAATTATTTTAATGAAATAAACACACAGGTTGTTTTAATATTTTATTGCTCTCTCAATCCACCTGAAGACCCTCGCTTGGCAAAATAATAAACCAACAATATACATACCTTCTGATGAACTGTCACGTCCCACGAAGTAAATCCATCTGAAGGGATTAAATCAATTTACAGGCAGGAGCTGTGCTAAAGCACTCGCTCGTACCTATAAACCCCGGGTGCTGAAAGGAAAGCTGGGTGATCTGTACTTACATTGAGTCGCGGTGAGGCGCCCTCTGCAGGATGAACTCACATGAACTCGAGCGTGGGAACTTTTCCAAGCCTGCAGTTCATGAGAACATCCAGCAGAGGGCGCCTCACCGCGACTCAATGTAAGTACAGATCACCCAGCTTTCCTTTCAGCACCCGGGGTTTACAGGTACGAGCGAGTGCTTTAGCACAGCTCCTGCCTGTAAATTGATTTAACCCCTTCAGATGGATTTACTTCGTGGGACGTGACAGTTCATCAGAAGGTATGTATATTGTTGGTTTATTATTTTGCCAAGCGAGGGTCTTCAGGTGGATTGAGAGAGCAATAAAATATTAAAACAACCTGTGTGTTTATTTCATTAAAATAATTTTTAATAACGTGTGTGTGTGTATTTTAGCCCTTTCATACAATTGGATTAATAATGGATAGGTAACATAATTGACGCCTCTCCATTATTAATCTGGCTTAATGTCACCTTACAATAGCAAGGTGACATTAACCCTTCATTACCCCATATCCCACCGCTACACGGGAGTGGGAAGAGAGTGGCCAAGTGCCAGAATAGGCGCATCTTCCATATGTGCCTTTTCTGGGGTGGCTGGGGGCAGATGTTTGTAGCCAGGGGGGGGCCAATAAGCATGGACCCTCTCTAGGCTATTAATATCTGCCCTCAGTCACTGGCTTTACCACTCTGGCAGAGAAAATTGCGCGGGAGCCCACGCCAATTTTTTCCGCCATTTAACCCTTTATTTTAGCAGATACAGCGCCCAAATTTTGCACATACACACTACTAACATTAGTAGTGTGGAATATGCCAAAAAAAAGGGGGATATGAGATGGTTTACTGTATGTAAACCATGTCTCATATCCTGTCGGGTTTGGGAAGGAGAAATGAAAAGCCGGCAATTGAATTACCGGCTTTTCACATATATCGTGCTGAAGTAAATATAAATACAGAATATATATATATATATATGTGTCATATATATATATATATATATATATATATATATATATATATATATACTGTATATATGTTTTACCGAACATTTGAGCACATAAATCCATTAGATGTCGGTTTTGCAAGCCTGCGAGAAAATATCGCAGTACGGATGCCATACGGATTACATACGGAGGATGCCATGCGCAAAATACGCTGACACACCCTGCCTACGGATGACATACGGATCACTATTTTGGGGACTTTTCTGCGTATTACGGCCGTAATAAACGGACCGTATTTATATACGCTGAGTGTGAGGCCGGCCTTAAAGTTAAGTGATTTTACTCTTGGAGCTGGATTACCTTTTTTCCACATGTGCATCTCTAAGCGTCTGGCAGAGACGCAAATTCGTGCTCAAGATTTCCTGAACTCATAAGGAAATTAATCTACAGGGTGAGCTGAATATATCTTTTTTTCTGCATGTGGCTCACATTGCAGTGCTGGAAAATTAAGATCCTGGCCATGACAGCGGGGCAGACTCTCAAAATCTGGATCCGGGACGGTTGGGAGGTATGCCATAGAGGACAGAGGCGGAGTACCAGCATACAGACAGCAATCACAGAAGCGATTAACCCCTGCGCCACCACTATGCACTATGTGCTAAATGCACATGCCAACAGACATTCACCATATAAACTAGGTGCCAGATGTCACTCACAAAATTAGGACCTTGGGATTAAATTTTGTATCATATACTTTATACGATATACAAAAAGAACATACAACAATCACTGGGAAGAGTTTCTATCTAGGGATTCAACCATAAAAATAAAAAACAATATTTAGCAAATAATAATAAATAAAAAATTAATGAACCAAAATGGGCTCTAATAATTACAAATACACTGTGTTCCAAATTATTATGCAAATAATATTTCCTCATATTTTCTCTAAATTTCATTTTAAAATGCGCGCGTGTCCTGCCTCCCGTGACGTCACGGCTTGTGATTGGTCGCGTCGCCCATGTGACCGCGACGCGACCAATCACAAGCCAGAACGTAATTTTAAAATCCTGAAGGACCTGAAATTACATCATGGCTTGCTGTGATTGGTCGCTTCGCGGCCACATGGGCGACACGCGACCAATCACAAGCCGGGACTTCACGTAAGGAAGTAAACGCGCGAATTTTAAGCAAACAACGCTGCCGGTTCCCTCGCTGAGGTCCAGGCTGCGTCGGAGAGGTGAGTATAGCAATATTTTTTATTTTAATTCTCTCTTTTACACGTTATTACATTAATGTTGTTTCGATACCGATACCCGATACCACAAAAGTATCGGATCTCGGTATCGGAATTCCGATACCCGCAAGTATCGGCCGATACCCGATACTTGCGGTATCGGAATGCTCAACACTACTCATCGGTGAACAAAACAGTTTGGAAGTCAGTCTTCATATACCGTTTGGCCCACTGGAGCCGTTTCTGCTTGTTGCAGTGGATAGAGGTGGTCGACAGGATGGCTTACGCACAGCTGCAAACCTCTGAAGGTCCCTGCATCTTGTTGTTCTGGGGACGTTGGAGGCTCCAGCAGCTTCAAAAACTTGTCTGCTGCTATGACAAGGCATTTTTGCAGCTGCTCTTTTAACCTTACGCAATTGCCTGTTGGAAAGAGTCCTCAATCTTTCCTTATCAGCACGCACACGTGTGTGCTGGGAATCAGCTACATACTTCTTGATTTGCGATGATCACGATGAAGTGTCTTGGCAATGTTGATTATAGTCATGCCTTGACATAAATACTCCACAATTTGTTGCTTCTCAGCAGCCGACACATCCTTTTTCTTTCCCATTTTGGCAAAAAATGTAGGCTGCTTAATAATGTGGAACAGCCTTCTTAAGCAGTCTTGCCTTTATTTGGACACACCTGCCAAACGAATTTGCACAGGTATCTGCAATTGCTTTCAGTGATATAAAGAGCCCTGACACACATCAGCATCAATGAGTTTAAATGACAAACAAAAAAATTCTAACCTCATCACTCCTAAACTCTATGTGTATAATAATTTGGAACACAGTGTAAACTCATATCAGAGTACAATACAAGAAGAGAGACCTATAAGGGTTCATAGAGAAAATTATTTTTTTAAGGATAACTTTTTCACAAAATTCATCAATATCAATAAACACATGTAATGCATGTTAAGACAAAGAATGAATCTTAAAATCAACATTAAGGCCATCAGGTTTTAAGGTTTTTAATCGGTATATCCATTGCATCTCTTTTTGTTTCAAAATGGCTACCCTGTTACCACCTCGTCTCAGGGGGGATACATGATCTATAAGATACGAAACGTTTGGTCTTTATCCTGATGACCCTTTTCAACAAAATGCTTAGACACTGGTAAATCCATTCTTTTTTTCGTATGGAGTATTTATGTTGGCTAAACCATTTTTTGAAGTTTCATTTTGTTTCGCCAACGTACCACCTATGACATGGACACTCTAAAAGGTATACAATAAAGTCAGACTCACAGGTCTAAAATGAATTGATTTTTACCTTATTTGAGTATGTCTATCAATAAAAATTGACCCTCTAAGCATAACAGAACAGTTGATGCACTTCAGACACGGGAAACATCCCACTCTCTGTACCCCTGTAAGAGAGGTCTGCTTTTGTATTTTGAATGAGCCCATGTCTGGACACACTAATTGGTCTTTAATGTTTTTATTCTGCCTATGTGACATGAGAGGGGGTTCTTTAAATTCAGCAACCTCAGGCAGGCAGTTACTCATAGTTTTTGAATATTTTTTAATTATATGTGATAAAGCACCACTCTCTTCACTAAAATTAGAGACAAAGGGAATCCTACTCAAACTCTGTCTTTCCTTTGCCTCAAATAAGGAGTCACGCTTAACCTCCTGTATCCTAGCTCTTTGCGCCTTCAAAATTCTTTTGGGATATCCCCTCTGACTGAACTTCTCTGTCATTTTATTCAACGTTTCCTCCAAGTGTACTTCATCACTTTCAACCTGCTTGACACTTAAAAATTGGGCATATGGGATGGCCTTAATCATATTTATAGGATGGTGACTTTAATATAACAGAGTATTGTTCCTGTCTAATGGTTTCACAAACATTTTAGTAACAAGCTCACAACCCCTCTTTTCCACCAAAACATCCACACTCAACCACACTCAAAGGCACGCCATGCAACCGCACAATGTACTCAACAAGCAACTTAGATAGTGTCTCTGCATTAGGCAATCCTGCCAGAGGTACAAAATGCGCCTGTTTACTGAATCTGTCAACCACTACCCAGATTACAGTTTTTCCATTGGAAGGAGGGAGATCAGTGATAAAATCCATGGACAAATGAGTCCAAGGTCTAGCCGGAATTGGCAATGGCACCAATTCCCTGGCTGGCCGACTATGGGAGCTCTTAGCACTGTCACAGGTATCACAAGCAGACACAAACACAGCGACATCAGAGGTCATGGAGGACCACCAACACAGCCTAGAAATAGCTTTCCGGGTGGCTGAGATCCCTTGGTGTCCACTGAAAGCAGAATCGTGGAACTCCCGGAGAACCCTCAACCAGTACTGAACCAGGACAAAGAGCTTATTGTCAGCCAAACAAGGAGGAGCGAGAGACTGAGCCTCCCAAATTTCACACTCCAGTTCAGAGGATACAACAGCAACCACCCCGTACTGAAGAATGAAGGAAGGAGGTTTGGGGGGGTGATATTGGATCAAAACTGTGAGACAAGGCATCCATCTTGACATTCTTGGAACCAGGCTGAAAGGTGATGGAAAAATGAAAACGAGAAAAAAATAGCGACCGCCTCGCCTGCCTGGGAGTTAACCGCTTGGCAGACTCAATGTAAGACAGGTTCTTGTGGTCCATAATCACTGTGATCAGATGAATCGCCCCCTCCAAAAAGTGCCTCCATTCTTCAAAAGAAGAAAATGTCCTGGAGAAAAAGGCACATGGTCTTAAATTGGTCAAAGGAACAGGTCCCTGAGAGAACACCACCCCCACTCCCACCTCTGATGAGTCCACCTCTACAATGAACGGTTCTGACGGATCGGGCTGAACCAATAATGGAGCAGACATAAAACACTTATTTTAATGTAGAAAATGCGTCAACCGCCAAGAGTGACCAAACTTTGAGATCAGCTCCTTGCGAGTGAGATCGGTGAGTGGCTTGACCACCTGAGAAAACCCCTTGATGAATTTTTGATAATAATTGGCAAAACCCAGAAAACGCTGCAGACCCTTGAGGTTTCTGGGTTGCACCCAATCAACAATGGCCTGTACCTTCCCGCAATCCATCCGAAACCCATTGGCAGAAAGGATGATCCCCAGAAAGGAAAGCTCCTGGACACAAAACAAACATTTCTTGGGTTTAGCGAACAGAGAATTTCCGCATAACCTATGAAGAACAGCACGTACATGACCAATGTGGGATTCCTTGTCAGGTGAGTAAACAAGGATATCATCCAAATATACAACCACAAAGTGCCCAATAAAATCAGAAAAAACATCATTCATGAAGATCTGAAACACTGTGGGCGCATTCGTGAGACTGAAGGGCATGACCAAATTTTCAAACAGACCCTCGGAGGTGAGAAATGAAGTTTTTCGCTCATCCCCTTCCCGAATGCGGATAGGATTATATGCTCCTCTGAGATCGAATTTGAAAAACCACTTAGCCCCAGACAGTTGGTTATAAAAATCTGGAATGAGTGGGAGAGGGTAGGCATATCTCACCATAATTTTATTTAGTTCCTGAAAATTGAGGCACGGGCGTAAACCACCATCTTTTTTCTTAACAAAAAAGAATCCAGCAGCCACAAGTGAAACAGAAGGATGAATGTGACCTTTACGCAGACTATCAGAGATATAGTTTTTCATAGCGGTACGTTCCGAGCCAGGACGTTTGTACAAAGGGGCTTTGGGCAATTTAGAACCTGAATAAGATTAATTGTACAATCATACGGATGATGTGGCAAGACCTCAGCCTCTCTTTCGGAGAACACGTCCCCAAAATCCTTCAGGTACTCCAAAATACCCTCCAGATTAATGGCAGACACAAAAACAGCAGAAAAACAACCATTGGAACAATTAGGACCCCATTTAACAATATCACGAGATCCCCAGTCTATAACAGGATTATGCCTCTGTAACCGGGGGAACCCCAACACCAGGCCTGCAGGAAGATTATTCATAACATAACATGAGATATTTTCCTGGTGCAAGGAATTCACCTCGAGGAGGAACTCCTCAGAGACAAACATAATAACATTTTGAGCCAACGGTGACTTATCAATGGCAATGGTATGGATGGTAGTCTCTAGCCTAACTGTCCCTAACTTTAACTTGGACACCAGACTAGAATCAATGAAGTTCATGGAAGATCCACAGTCCACAAAAGCTGAAGTGGATATGTAACCACCTCCATAACACAGTTCCACCTCTAACAAAACTATTTGAAATGATGAAAATGGTACCTGAGAGTCTGGGTGACTTCCTTGACAATCACCCAGACTCGGAAGCTTGTTAATCGATGGACAAGAGGGGCAGTCCTTCTTCCAATGTCCCAAATCTCCACAATAAAAACAATTTCCCATCACGTCGTCGCTCCCTCTCCTTCTCCTTGGAGTTGGTGGTCCCCACCTCCATATTTTCAGATGGTGTCAAAACAACAGGATTAGCAGGGAGCAACGGAACCTCTCTCTCTGTAACACCTCTTTCCCACAGCCTCCGATCCATAAAGCAAGCCTGAGTCATAGCCTCCTCCAGTGAGCTGGGTGGTGGATGGGGAGCCAGAGCATCCTTCAGGTGATCCATCAGTCCTCTCCTGAACTGACATCTCAGCACAGAATCATCCCAGGACACCTGAGTGGACCATCGGCCGAACTCAGAACTATACCATTCAGCCGATAGCTTACCCTGAAAGAGACTCATGATTGTGTCCTCTGCCACTCTGACCCAGTCAGGCTCATTAAAAGTAAGTCCTAAGGCCTCAAAGAGCTTATCAACAGACAGGGGCAGTAGCAGGTAAAGAGAAAGCCCAGAAAAGATCTTACTGTGTGAAAAAGCTCTCTTTGCAGGTGGTTATGAGGCCGTGGCCAAGGCTCTATGTTCCATAGACAGATCCTGCATCATTTGTGTCAAACTAGCCATTCAATCCGCTAAGGTGCAGAGCGGATCCATAGAAAGCAGAGCAAAGAAAGAAAAACTGTTTCTGGTCAGTTATGTCATGCTGCTGCAATGCAGGTAGGTGCAGGCTTCACTAGATGGCAGTAGAGAGGAAGCAGGTCTGCACCTAACAGAGCTAACCTGCAGTGCAACAGTGAGGCTACTACAGGTGGCAGCAGAATAGTCAAAACAAGTAGGGTGAAATCCTAGACTTTAGCGCAGTACCAAAGTAAAAAGCAAACTCGAGGTCAGAGACAAGCCAGAGGGTCAGTAACAGTCAGGAGCAGATAAGCCAAAAGACAAATGACAGAAACAGGTCAGGATACATGCCAAGTCAAATCGGGTTTGAATACTAAAGGGAAACACTGAGCCAAGATGGGAACAGGGGAAAACAGAGACACGGGTTCAGACAGCAAATGCAGCAGGACAAATCAGAGCAATTAGAGGCAGCTTAGGCTACGTTCACATTTGCGGTCAGCGCCGCAGCGTCGGGCGCCGCAGCGGCGCCGCATGCGTCATGCGCCCCTATATTTAACATGGGGGCGCATGGACATGCGTTGTGCTGCGTTTAGCGCCGCATGGCCGCAAGCGTTGGACGCAAGAAACGCATCAAGTTGCATTTTTTTTGCGTCCAACTTGCGGCCAAAAACGACGCATGCGGCGCAAAACGCAGCGTTTTAGCGTGCGTTTTGCCGCGTTTTTGTTTGCGTTGTGCGCTGCGGCGCCGACGCTGCGGCGCACAACGCAAATGTGAACGTAGCCTTACAGCAGCACAAGGCAGAAACTCTAACTGACATGATCTGCAGGACACAGCGGGGCTAAATAGCAAACCTGAGACCAGACTGAGGCTGAGAAAAGTTAACCCCTGACATGATCAAACCGTGAAAAGGGAAGACAGGACTCAAAACCCAGTCAGGATCATGACAATGACCTTTAGGCGTTTTGAATTCAGTGTTACATTCGTCTCCCCGACAAACGTGAAAACGTTATATGCCCCTCTTAAGTCACGTTTGGAAAATAATTTAGCTTTAGAATATGACAGGGCTACCAAAACGGGAAAATAGGAAATACTTGTACAGGAGCAAAACCAGAAAGGAAAACTGGGGGCATTAGGAAATATCAGCATACGGACAGGGAAGAAACAGGCAATAACTCTGCAGACAAGAGATCTGACCATATCGCAAGAAGTTACCAGATTGAATCCCCAAACTGAGCCATGACAGTCATATGTCCTTAAGCAAAGTATACAGCTGGCTCAGGAGCTGAGTCTGCTTTGCACACAGCAAACGTGTGCTGCAGTTTAACTAATTAAAAACACATATATAATTGTTTTCTTTGCTGACAACTTGTCTCAGATATATAGTGACTCATTCCAAAGTGAGGATCTGTCTAAATATCATTGATTTATATAACTGATTTTGAATGTATGCCATCTTGATGATGGCATGGCTTCTCATTGCCCTCATTACCACTTTCACTCATTACCACCATTATGCTTCTAATGCACATATAGTTATTAGAACACAGAATAACCAAAATGATCCACAGATATGTATAAATGTAGGAAATATTCTCAATAAATCAAAATAGAACCGTGGTCAGGATATGCTGTGAAGTGTTACTAGCGGGAACCACTATAGCAAAAAAGTGAATACCAAACCACCATGGATAGGAGACCACCAGAGAATAAATGAACTTTGGGAATAAATATAAAAAATAGGCCTTTATTTAATATAGTTGGCAAAAATTACATACAGCAAAAATATATAATGTTTAAAAATACAATAAAAAGTACATATGACTTATTCGCACGGTCAGGATTTAAAATATATTCAATAAAAAAACCCCAGTACAATATCACCTTTATCACTGTGCCTATCAAAAGGTGCAAAGGTTACAATAAATAAGTGATACAAAAAAGGTCATGTGACGCGGGGACCGGAAATCTCGGACCTCCAGTATGCGCATGCGCCGAACATGCTCGGGTCGCAGCGTCCATTATAATCCACACACTATATAAACTCTAAACGATCATCATTTGACCATCCCCTGATGAAGGAAATATCCGAAACGCGCGTCGGGCGCACGCCGGTCCAGGTATCTACTATACCCCAGGTATATATATACATATATATATATAAAATCCTTTTTTGATATATTGCTGTGCTATCTCCTATGTGCAAATGGCTACCTATTGTTTGCCTTGAATAGAGGCTGCCACATGTGGATTTTTCACATTACTGGGTTATTTAATCCTCTGCTATTATGCACTTTTTTTGCACTATTTTGCACAGTGTTATAAAATTCAATTGTATTTTGCACATAATCTAATATTATATAATTTTTATTCACGGTTTTTCCCCCTCTTTTTTTGTATCACTTATTTATTGTAACCTTTGCACCTTTTGATAGGCACAGTGATAAAGGTGATATTGTACTGGGTTTTTTTTATTGAATATATTTTAAATCCTGACCGTGCGAATAAGTCATATGTACTTTTTATTGTATTTTTAAACATTATATATTTTTGCTGTATGTAATTGTTGCCAACTATATTAAATAAAGGCCTATTTTTTATATTTATTCCCAAAGTTCATTTATTCTCTGGTGGTCTCCTATCCATGGTGGTTTGGTATTCACTTCTAATGCACATGCACAGGCACAGGTAGAGAAAACTGAAAACAGGAGGTGTACTGCTCTTGGGAAAAAAGTTTTACTTACAGTAATGAAAAAGTCAGGATCTGTCTAAATATCATTGATTTATATAACTGATTTTGAATGTGTGCCATCTTGATGATGCCATGGCTTCTCATTGCCCTCATTACCACTTTCACTCATTACCACCATTATGCTTCTAATGCACATGCACAGGTAGAGAAAACTCAAAACAGGAGGTGTACTGCTCTTGGGAACAAAGTTTTACTTACCGTAACTAAAAACGAGTTTTAACTGCTGTTCCTCAGTGCTTCACTGTTCATGACTGTCATACTGCTCTCTGCTGAAATCCTGGTGTTGGCACTTTGTTTAGCGCAAAGGGCAGACTGGTTGGATGCTGAGATGGAGTGTCTCCAATTTCTGAATGAGCTGAATGATAATGGACTTAACATCTTTTTGACACATTCCTTCTCTCAAAATTCAGCCACATTTCTGGACTTGAAGGTCTCTACCGTAGATCATGCTCTTACCATCGACTATTTCTGGAAGCCCATGGCCACTAATAGTCTACACCAGATTGAAAGTTTTCATCCTGTCAACACCAAGAGGGGTATACCCATGGGACACTTTTTGAGGACCCTGGATACGGATTTTAGACAGCAGGCTAGAACCTTGAATGAGAGGTTCTGGCTGCGGGGGGGGGGGGGGGGGGGGGTTGTCATGATCCGGTCCGGGTTTTGAGTCCTGTCTTCCCTTTTCCTGGGCTGATCATGTCAAGGGTTAACTTTGCTCTGCCTCATTCTGGGTTCAGGTGTGCTATTTAGCTCCATTGCATCCTGCAGGCGGTGTCAGTTATATTTTCTGCCTTTGGTGTGAGTACCTGACTCCGGTAGTACCCTGATTGGTCCTTCTGCACTTTCTGACCTTGCCTGTGTCTATTCCTCCTTCCCTGCCCATCTTGTCTTATTGTTTCCTGATTGCGTTTGGATTATTGTGTTTGACTCAGCTTTGCCTCTGACTTGACTTTGCCTCTGGTCCCTGGTACTTCTGCCTCTTGTCTGGTATTTGACCCTTTGGCTCGCCACTGACTCTGTTATTGCTTTTTCCCTTTGTATTGCGTGATGGTCTAGGTTTTGACTTGGCTTGTTTGACTATTCTACTGCCACCTGTTGGTAGCTTCGCTTAAGCACTGCAGGTCTGCCCTTGCAGACTTGTTACTTTCCATCCACTCTGTCGCCATCTGGTGAAAGTTGCAGTTACCTGCATAGCTGCAGGGTGACAGGTATCCTAAAAATGGTTATTTCACCAGCCTTCCAATGAGCCAGTGGCCAAAGTCAATACTCCCTACTTACCCCTTGCCATCAACAGAAGGACTCCAGACTAAGATTTATCACCAGCTACAACACCCACTGGAATCAGGCTAGGGGCATTCTTCAAAATCACTGGGGCATTCTCACATTGGACGCCCAGACCTCATCAGTACACAATGCCTGCTGACAGCCAGGAGGGCACCCAAACTGCAAGATATCCTCACCTGAAGCCACTTTGTGTAGCCTTCAATCAGACTCAAATAGAGATCCAACTCAGGGGCTCATTCCCATGTGGGGATTGTAGTGTCCACCACTAGGGACCTATTCACTAATCCTCTTGATTCTAATAAATTCCTATTGACATGTTCTATTAACTGTAAGACCAAAAATGTTGTCTTTGCTATCATCTGTCCATGCCATAGGGTATATGTGGGCCAGATCTCCCAGGAGTTGAAGAAAAGAGCACAGAAAAACCTTTCCACCATTTAGCTGGTGGCCTCCGACCTCAAAAAGGGTAATTTTTTTAATGCATGGGGGTAAATCTAATAAGATCCATTTTTTTGGCTTACAAAGGATCCTAGGCAATGGGAGAGGCGGGAATTGCCTGAAACTACTTCAAATAGAGGCAAGATAGATATTAAATCTACAGAGTGTTGCTCCCTGCAGCCTCAACAAAGAATTACTCTTCACCAGATTCTTGGGTTGACCTAAGGAACCACCATCATACTATGGACCCATATCTTCTGTTAATTTTGCCTTCCACTCCTTCTTCCTCTTGGGCTGCTCCTTACTAATGGATTTTCACCTCTATAACCCTCTTCTACTTGGAATAGGCCCCCGGCACAAGGGAGAAGACTGGACTTATACAGATTCTCCCCCGCACTGTCTTGCACAGGGTGGGCATGATACATCACCTTGATTGAATGTGGAATTCCTCATCACGCATGAGTTTTTTGGGACATTTGGAACCCAATGATCTGGCACCACTCTGAACATTGGAACACTGACCTCAACCTTCCACTCAGATTGACTGTTTGTTGGATCCCTGCTTACATTCTGTGGGACACGAGGGACCCAGTGTTTTGGTTACTCATTTATTCGTTTCTCACTTTGTATGTGGGAACCCAGACCTCAACCCACCATCCAGGTTGGTTGCCCACTGGATTCCTACCCACGTTTTTGTATCCTACAGTAGATGCCCTCCGTATCTGTACATGCTTCTTATCTATGAGCATAACATAACTGTGACCCCAGTTTCAGCTACTATTAGCTTTATATATGTACAGTTGTGCTCAAAAGTTTACATACATACAATTTTTGCTTTCTTCAACTTTTTTCGGAGGATATGAGTGATAACACCAAAACTTTTTCTCCAGTCATGATTAGTGGTTGGGTGAAGACATTTACTGGCAAACTACTGTGTTTTCACTTTTTAAATCATAATGACAACCCAAACCATCCAAATGACCCTGATCAAAAGTTCCCATACCCCATTTCTTAACACAGTGTATTGCCCCCTCTAACATAAATGACAGCTTGAAGTCTTTTGTGGTAGTTGTGGATGAGGTTCTTTATTTTCTCAGATGGTAAAGCTGCCCACTCTTCTTTGTGCGTGCTTGAGATCTCCCCAGAGTGGCTCAATGATATTGAACTCAGGAGACTGAGATGGCCACTCCAGAACCTTCACTTTGTTCTGCTGTAGCCAATGACAGGTCGACTTGGCATGTATTTTGGATAGTTGTCATATTGGAACTTCCAAGTACGTCCCATGCGCAGCTTCCGGGCTGATGAGTGAAAATGTACCTCCAGTATTTGCTGATAACGTACTGCATAGGGTTGAGCGAAACGGGTCGATCATTTTCAAAAGTCGCCGACTTTTGGCTAAGTCGGCGTCTCATGAAACCCGATCCGACCCCTGTGCTTGTCGGCCATGCGGTACGCGACTTTCGCGCCAAAGTCGCGTTTCAATGACGCGAAAAGCGCCATTTCTCAGCCAATGAAGGTGAACGCAGAGTGTGGGCAGCGTGATGACATAGATCCTGGTCCCCACCATCTTAGAGAAGGGCATTGCAGTGATTGGCTTGCTGTCTGCGGCGTCACAGGGGCTATAAAGGGGCGTTCCCGCCGACCGCCATCTTACTGCTGCTGATCTGAGCTTAGGGACAGGTTGCTGCCGCTTCATCAGAAGCAGGGAGAGCGTTAGGCAGGGTCCACTAACCACCAAACCGCTTGTGCTGCAGCGATTTCCACTGTCCAACACCACCTTCGGTGTGCAGGGACTGTGGAAGCTATTTTTTTTTTTTTTTCCCCTCAGCGCTGTAGCTCATTGGGCTGCCCTAGAAGGCTCCGTGATAGCTGTATTGCTGTGTGTACGCCACTGTGGAAACCAACTGCTTTTTTCAAAGCACATATCCTCTTGTTCCTTCCTTTCTGCACAGCTATCTTTTCTGTTTGTCCACACTTTTTATTTAATTTGTGCATCAGTCCACTCCTATTGCTGCCTGCCATACCTGGCTTACATTACTGCAGGGAGATAGTAATTGTAGGACAGTTTTTTTTTTTTTTTTGTTTTTTTTTTGTGGGAGATTAAGATTGGCATTTCTGCTACAGTGCCATCCCTGTGTGTGCCATCTCTCACTGAGTGGGCCATAGAAAGCCTATTTATTTTTTCCGTGATTTGTGTTCTAAAATCTACCTCAACACAAAAACACTACATCAATCAGTGGGAGAAAAATATTGGCCTCAGTCAGGGCTTGTGTGCCACTGCTGTGTGTGCTATCTCTCATTCAGTGGGCTATAGCAAGCCTATTTTTTTTTTTTTTTTTTTTTTTTTAATATTATTTGGTTTCTAAAGTCTCCCTGAAAAAAAAAAAAAACCTAAAAAAACAGTGGGAGAGTAATATTGCCCTTTCAGCTTGTGTGCCAGTCTTGACTCCTGGGTGTGCCACCTCTCTCCCTCTCATTCAGTGGGCCATAGAAAGCCTATTTATTTATTTTTTTAAATATTATTGGGTTTCTAAAGTCTCCCTGAAAAAACAAAAAATACATAAAAAAACAGTGGGAGAGTAATATTGCCCTTTCAGCTTGTGTGCCAGTCTTGACTCCTGGGTGTGCCACCTCTCTCCCTTTCATTCAGTGGGCCATAGAAAGCCTATTTATTTTTTTTTTTTAATATTATTTGGTTTCTAATTCTCCCTGAAAAAAAAAAAAAAAACCTAAAAAAACAGTGGGAGAATAATATTGCCCTTTCAGCTTGTGTGCCAGTCTTGACTCCTGGGTGTGCCACCTCTGTCCCTCTCATTCAGTGGGCCATAGAAAGCCTTGTTTTTTTTTTTTTTTTTAATATTATTTGGTTTCTAAAGTCTCCCTGAAAATAAAAAAAAAATACATAAAAAAACAGTGGGAGAGTAATATTGCCATTTCAGCTTGTGTGCCAGTCTTGACTCCTGGGTGTGCCACCTCTGTCCCTCTCATTCAGTGGGCCATAGAAAGCCTTGTTTTTTTGTTTTTTTTTTAATATTATTTGGTTTCTAAAGTCTCCCTGAAAATAAAAAAAAAAAAAACATAAAAAAACAGTGGGAGAGTAATATTGCCCTTTCAGCTTGTGTGCCAGTCTTGACTCCTGGGTGTGCCACCTCTGTCCCTCTCATTCAGTGGGCCATAGAAAGCCTTGTTTTATTTTTTTTTTTTAATATTATTTGGTTTCTAAAGTCTCCCTGAAAATAAAAAAAAAATACATAAAAAAACAGTGGGAGAGTAATATTGCCATTTCAGCTTGTGTGCCAGTCTTGACTCCTGGGTGTGCCACCTCTGTCCCTCTCATTCAGTGGGCCATAGAAAGCCTTGTTTTTTTGTTTTTTTTTTAATATTATTTGGTTTCTAAAGTCTCCCTGAAAATAAAAAAAAAATACATAAAAAAACAGTGGGAGAGTAATATTGCCATTTCAGCTTGTGTGCCAGTCTTGACTCCTGGGTGTGCCACCTCTCTCTCTAATTGTGGGCCATAGAAAGCCTTTTTATTTTTTTCCTTCATTTGTGTTTTAAAATCAACCTCAACACAAAAACACTACATCAATCAGTGGGAGAAAAATATTGGCCTCAGTCAGGGCTTGTGTGCCACTCCTGTGCGTGCCATCTCTCATTCAGTGGGCCATAGAAAGCCTTGTTTTTTTGTTTTTTTTTAAATATTATTTGGTTTCTAAAGTCTCACAGAGAAAAAAAAAAAAAAAAATTAGGTGGGAGATTAATATTGACATTAGTGCTTGAGTGACAGTCCTGCGTGTGTGTCATCTCTGTGATTTGGTGTCACAGAAAACAGAGTGTGTAACATTGTGCCTGATTTTCCTTGTGGTCTCACCAACCTGTTAAGGGATATTGAAATCATACTGAAGTTATAGCTCACCGTGTAAGTTGTTTGACAGCAACAAATAAAGTTAGTTTGGTTACGATTTTTAAACAATGAGGAAGTCTGGTGCAAGAGGTCGTCGTGGGCGTTCATTGTCAGCTGGTAATGATGGTAGTGGTAGTGGAGCATCAGGTGGTCGTGGGGATAAAAATATTCCACCTAAGTCTGGAGCTGTGGAGCCAGTTTCGTCGTCAGGCTACACAAGGCCTCGAACGCTCTCTTTTCTGGGAGTAGGAAAACCGCTTTTAAAGGCTGAGCAGCAACAGCAAGTTTTGGCTTACATTGCAGACTCAGCCTCTAGCTCTTTTGCCTCCTCTTCCGAAACTGGTAAATGTAAAAGCAGCGCGTCGCTTGTGGATGTTCACGGTCAGGGACAAGTCGCTTCCTTGTCCTCCTCAGCAAAAACTACAACAAGAGAGAAGGATGCAGCAGGCGACACAACGGGTCACTCCATGGAGCTCTTTACACATACCGTCCCTGGCTTAGAAAGTGAAACATTTAACAGGCCATGCCCATTACAAGTAGATTCTGACATGGAGTGCACTGATGCACAGCCACAGCCAGAGTACTATGCTGCTCCTTTGACTCAGACCACCACATTGCCCTCTCAGGGTACAGATCCACAATCAGACCCTGATGAGACTATGTTGCCCCGCCACGAACGCTATACCACCGACCGACACAGTGACACAGACGAAGTTGCACACGAGCTCGAAGAGGAGGTAATAGATGACCCAGTTATTGACCCCGATTGGCAGCCATTGGGGGAACAGGGTGCAGGCGGCAGTAGTTCAGAAGCGGAGGTGGAGGAGGGGCCGCAGCAGGCATCAACATCGCAACAGGTTCCATCTGCCGGGCCCGTATCTGGCCCAAAACGCGTGTCAAAGCCAAAACCTGTTGGAGGACAGCGTGGCCATCCGGTTAAAGCTCAGTCTGCAATCCCTGAAAAGGGATCCGAGTCTAGGAAGAGTGCAGTCTGGCATTTTTTTAAACAACATCCAACTGATCAGCGCAAAGTCATCTGTCAAAAATGTTCAACTAGCTTAAGCAGAGGTCAGAATCTGAAAAGTCTAAATACTAGTTGCATGCATAGACACTTAACCACCATGCATTTTCAAGCCTGGACTAACTACCAAACGTCCCTTAAGGTTGTAGCACCCTCGGCCAATGAAGCTAGTCAGCAACGCAACATCCCTTCCGTCACTGTAAGGCCACCATTTTCCGCACCACCGGCAGTATCTGTGCAGGTTTCTTTGCCAGCCAAAAGCAGTCAGGGTCAGGGAATCACCAGTTTAGTAGGAGGAAATATTGCATCTAGGGCACCGGCGGAAACAATACCGTCTCCAACCGTCTCTCAGTCTGCCATGTACACCGGCACACCCGAAAGTTCCACGATCTCCTGCTCTCCAGTCCAGCTCACCCTACATGAGACTCTGGTTAGAAAAAGGAAGTACTTATCCTCGCATCCGCGTACACAGGGTTTTAACGCCCACATAGCTAGACTAATCTCGTTAGAGATGATGCCCTACCGTTTAGTTGAAAGCGAAGCTTTTAAAGCCCTGATGGAGTACGCTGAACCACGATACGAGCTACCTAGTCGACACTTTTTTTCCAGAAAAGCCATCCCAGCCCTGCACCAGCATGTTAAACAGCGCATCGTCCATGCACTTAGGCAATCTGTGAGTACAAAGGTGCACCTGACTACAGATGCATGGACCAGTAGGCATGGCCAGGGACGTTATGTGTCCATCACGGCACACTGGGTGAATGTGGTGGATGCAGGGTCCACAGGCGACATCAATTTAGGGACAGTTGTGCCTAGCCCACGGTCTAGGAAACAGTTGGCTGTAGGCGTTCGCACCCCCTCCTCCTCCTCCTCGTCCTCCTGCAGAAGCTACAGCTCTTCCACAGAACGCAGTCGGCCAACCACTCCATCGGCAGATGACACTGTTGCACACCAGTTGTCCCATTATGGGCCAGCTACTGCCAAGCGTCAGCAGGCTGTATTGGCTATGAAGTGTTTGGGCGACAACAGACACACCGCGGAAGTTCTGTCCGAGTTCTTGCAACAAGAAACGCAGTCGTGGCTGGGCACAGTAGATCTTGAGGCAGGCAAGGTAGTGAGTGATAACGGAAGGAATTTCATGGCTGCCATCTCCCTTTCCCAACTGAAACACATTCCTTGCCTGGCTCACACCTTAAACCTGGTGGTGCAGTGCTTATTGAAAACTTATCCTGGGTTCTCCGACCTGCTCCTCAAAGTGCGTGCACTTTGCTCACATATCCGACGTTCGCCTGTACACGCCAGCCGTATGCAGACCTATCAGCGGTCTTTGAACCTTCCCCAGCATCGCCTAATCATAGACGTTGCAACAAGGTGGAACTCAACACTGCACATGCTTCAGAGACTGTGCGAACAGAGGCGTGCTGTTATTTATTTGTGGGAGGATACACGGGCAGGCAGTAGGATGGCAGACATGGAGTTGTCAGGTGTGCAGTGGTCGAAGATACAAGACATGTGTCAAGTCCTTCAGTGTTTTGAGGAATGCACACGGCTGGTTAGTGCAGACAACGCCGTAATAAGCATGAGCATCCCCCTAATGCGTCTGCTGATGCAAAGTTTGACGCACATAAAGGAGCAGGCGTCTGCACCAGAGGAAGAGGGAAGCCTTGATGACAGTCAGCCATTGTCTGGTCAGGGCAGTGTACAGGACGAGGTAGCGGGCGAAGAGGAGGTGGAGGACGAGGAGGATGATGGGGATGAGTATATTTTTAATGCGGAAACTTTCACGGGGGCACAGGAAATTGGTTGCGTGTCACGGCCGGGTTCTGGTTTTTTGAGGGACACAAGTGACGTAGATTTGCCTGCAACTGCCCCTCAACCAATCACAACCGGAGATTTGACAACTGGAACTTTGGCCCACATGGCGGATTATGCCTTACGTATCCTAAAAAGGGACACACGCATTACGAAAATGATGAACGATGACGATTACTGGTTGGCCTGCCTCCTTGATCCACGCTATAAAGGCAAATTGCAAAATATTATGCCACATGAGAACTTGGAACTAATATTAGCAACCAAACAATCAACTCTTGTTGACCGTTTGCTTCAGGCATTCCCAGCACACAGCGCACGTGATCGTTCTCACACAAGCTCCAGGGGGCAGCAGACTAGGAGTGTTAGGGGTGCACACATCAGAAGTGGCGTTGGACAGAGGGGTTTTCTGACCAGGTTGTGGAGTGATTTTGCTATGACCGCAGACAGGACAGGTACTGCTGCATCAATTGAAAGTGACAGGAGACAACATTTGTCCAGTATGGTTACTAACTATTTTTCATCCCTTATCGATGTTCTCCCTCAACCGTCATTCCCATTTGATTACTGGGCCTCCAAATTAGACACCTGGCCAGAATTGGCAGAATATGCATTGCAGGAGCTTGCTTGCCCGGCAGCAAGTGTCCTATCAGAAAGAGTATTCAGTGCTGCAGGTTCAATATTAACCGAAAAAAGGACTCGTCTGGCTACCCAAAATGTTGACGATCTAACATTCATTAAAATGAACCACAACTGGATTTCGAAATCTTTTGCCCCACCTTGCCCGGCCGACACCTAGCTTTCCTATGAAAAGCTCTTGCCTGTGAATTACTTTTCTAATGTCTAATTTGCTGCAGCTGATTGTACAGCATACGACATGTTTACACCTCCCTAAATGGCAAAACTCCCCACACGGGGCCGTGGTATCGCGACTTGGCGCAAGCACCCGTGAGACTGCTGTTTGTCTGAAGAGGTGGGTGTGCTCGCTTTTGGTTGACGGCATTGCTACTGGGTCCCTCATAGTACAATGTAGTGTCTCTGGCGGTGGTGGTGCGCACCCAACGTCAGACACACCGTTGTAACATGAGGGGCCCTGGGGCGGTCCCGCCGGCCTCAAGAGAGTTCCCCCCTACCCCAGCTCAAAATGTGCTCTACCACGTGCAAAATTATGTCGCACAGCTCCACCAATCTTTAGTCTATTCGCTGACATCATTCAATGTCTGGCACTGACAATACAAATTTGTAGACATCTATGATGCAACTTAAAGTAGTCTGTGTCTGTGTCCTATATTGGCACCATTAAATAGTTACTGCCAAATTACTATGTCAGAAACTCAGTAGATGAGCCCACCCCTGTACCTAAGTATGCCACCTTTTTTTTTTGTTTTGGTTGTTTTGCGAGACATTAACATCTATTTATATTTTGGGAGTACTGGGACAGACACTCCTTGCACTACTCCTCCACTCACCACCAAGCTGCCTGTGTATCCATGTAACCGCTGTAAAACTGCCATGAGCCTATTGTTTGTTATTTTAGGCCTTTGATAGCCTGTCTGCGGTCCCTACTTTAAATACTCCTCCACTGACCACCAAGCTGCCTGCCCGTGTATCCATGTAACCGCTGTGAAACTGCCATGAGCCTATTGTTTGTTATGTTAGGCCTTTGATAGCCTGTCTGCGGTCCCTACTTTAAATACTCCTCCACTGACCAGACCACTGCTGCCCGTGTACCCCTGGAACCAATTATAAAGTGCCTACAGCCAGCCCATTTTCTTATGTTAGGCCTTTGAAGCCTGTCTGCGGTCCCTACTTTAAATACTCCTCCACTCACCACCACCAAGCTGCCTGCCCGTGTATCCATGTAACCGCTGTGAAACTGCCATGAGCCTATTGTTTGTTATTTTAGGCCTTTGATAGCCTGTCTGCGGTCCCTACTTTAAATACTCCTCCACTCACCACCAAGCTGCCTGTGTATCCATGTAACCGCTGTAAAACTGCCATGAGCCTATTGTTTGTTATTTTAGGCCTTTGATAGCCTGTCTGCGGTCCCTACTTTAAATACTCCTCCACTGACCAGACCACTGCTGCCCGTGTACCCCTGGAACCAATTATAAAGTGCCTACAGCAAGCCCATTTTCTTATGTTAGGCCTTTGAAGCCTGTCTGCGGTCCCTACTTTAAATACTCCTCCACTCACCACCACCAAGCTGCCTGTCCGTGTATCCATGTAACCGCTGTGAAACTGCCATGAGCCTATTGTTTGTTATTTTAGGCCTTTGATAGCCTGTCTGCGGTCCCTACTTTAAATACTCCTCCACTGACCAGACCACTGCTGCCCGTGTACCCCTGGAACCAATTATAAAGTGCCTACAGCCAGCCCATTTTCTTATGTTAGGCCTTTGAAGCCTGTCTGCGGTCCCTACTTTAAATACTCCTCCACTGACCAGACCACTGCTGCCCGTGTACCCCTGGAACCAATTATAAAGTGCCTACAGCCAGCCCATTTTCTTATGTTAGGCCTTTGAAGCCTGTCTGCGGTCCCTACTTTAAATACTCCTCCACTGACCAGACCACTGCTGCCCGTGTACCCCTGGAACCAATTATAAAGTGCCTACAGCCAGCCCATTTTCTTATGTTAGGCCTTTGAAGCCTGTCTGCGGTCCCTACTTTAAATACTCCTCCACTCACCACCACCAAGCTGCCTGCCCGTGTATCCATGTAACCGCTGTGAAACTGCCATGAGCCTATTGTTTGTTATTTTAGGCCTTTGATAGCCTGTCTGCGGTCCCTACTTTAAATACTCCTCCACTCACCACCAAGCTGCCTGTGTATCCATGTAACCGCTGTAAAACTGCCATGAGCCTATTGTTTGTTATTTTAGGCCTTTGATAGCCTGTCTGCGGTCCCTACTTTAAATACTCCTCCACTCACCACCAAGCTGCCTGCCCGTGTATCCATGTAACCGCTGTGAAACTGCCATGAGCCTATTGTTTGTTATGTTAGGCCTTTGATAGCCTGTCTGCGGTCCCTACTTTAAATACTCCTCCACTGACCAGACCACTGCTGCCCGTGTACCCCTGGAACCAATTATAAAGTGCCTACAGCCAGCCCATTTTCTTATGTTAGGCCTTTGAAGCCTGTCTGCGGTCCCTACTTTAAATACTCCTCCACTGACCAGACCACTGCTGCCCGTGTACCCCTGGAACCAATTATAAAGTGCCTACAGCCAGCCCATTTTCTTATGTTAGGCCTTTGAAGCCTGTCTGCGGTCCCTACTTTAAATACTCCTCCACTGACCAGACCACTGCTGCCCGTGTACCCCTGGAACCAATTATAAAGTGCCTACAGCCAGCCCATTTTCTTATGTTAGGCCTTTGAAGCCTGTCTGCGGTCCCTACTTTAAATACTCCTCCACTCACCACCACCAAGCTGCCTGCCCGTGTATCCATGTAACCGCTGTGAAACTGCCATGAGCCTATTGTTTGTTATTTTAGGCCTTTGATAGCCTGTCTGCGGCCCCTACTTGCAATACTCCTCCACTGACCACAATGCTGCCTGGAGTGCCTGCCTGTGTATCCATGTAACCGATGTAAAACTGCCATGACTGCCTACTGTTTGTTATTTTAGGCCTTTGATAGCCTGTCTGCAGCCCCTACTTGCAATACTCCTCCACTGACCACACCAATGCTGCCCGTGTACCCCTGGAACCTATTTAAAAGTTCATAGAGCCTAGTTATATATTTTATTTACTATTAATAAGGCCATGATGGACTACGCTGTACCACGCTACAAGCTAACCAGTCGACACTTCTTTTGCGAGAAAAGCCATCCCAACCCTCCACCAGCATGTAGAAGACCGCATTGTCCATGCACTCTGGCAATCTGTGAGTACAAAGGTGCACCTGACAACAGACGCATGGACCTGTAGGCATGGCCACGGAAGATTACGTGTCCATTACGGCGCAATGGGTTAATGTGGTGGATGCATGGTCCACAGGGGACAGCCTACTAAGTCTGTCTGCAGTCCCTAATTCAAATTGTCCTCCACTGTCTAAATCGGAACTTCCACCTTCTGGCTTTCGGCCTATAGTATCAGAAATTAAACTGCATTTGGCCTTCAACTTTGGTTAGGGCCTACTAACGGCTTCTGCCCCTCCCTGGTGTTGTCCTCAACTAAATAAAGCTGAGCTTCAACCTTCCGGCTCTCATTATGTGGTTTTAAAAAAAAAAATGGTGGTTAGGGCCTACTAACGGCTTCTGCCCCTCCCTGGTGTTGTCCTCAACTAAATAAAGCTGAGCTTCAACCTTCCGGCTCTCATTAAGTGGTTTTAAAACAAAAATGGTGGTTAGGGCCTACTAACGGCTTCTGCCCCTCCCTGGTGTTGTCCTCAACTAAATAAAGCTGAGCTTCAACCTTCCGGCTCTCATTATGTGGTTTTAAAAAAAAAAATGGTGGTTAGGGCCTACTAACGGCTTCTGCCCCTCCCTGGTGTTGTCCTCAACTAAATAAAGCTGAGCTTCAACCTTCCGGCTCTCATTAAGTGGTTTTAAAACAAAAATGGTGGTTAGGGCCTACTAACGGCTTCTGCCCCTCCCTGGTGTTGTCCTCAACTAAATAAAGCTGAGCTTCAACCTTCCGGCTCTCATTATGTGGTTTTAAAACAAAAATGGTGGTTAGGGCCTACTAACGGCTTCTGCCCCTCCCTGGTGTTGTCCTCAACTAAATAAAGCTGAGCTTCAACCTTCCGGCTCTCATTAAGTGGTTTTAAAACAAAAATGGTGGTTAGGGCCTACTAACGGCTTCTGCCCCTCCCTGGTGTTGTCCTCAACTAAATAAAGCTGAGCTTCAACCTTCCGGCTCTCATTATGTGGTTTTAAAAAAAAAAATGGTGGTTAGGGCCTACTAACGGCTTCTGCCCCTCCCTGGTGTTGTCCTCAACTAAATAAAGCTGAGCTTCAACCTTCCGGCTCTCATTAAGTGGTTTTAAAAAAAAAAATGGTGGTTAGGGCCTACTAACGGCTTCTGCCCCTCCCTGGTGTTGTCCTCAACTAAATAAAGCTGAGCTTCAACCTTCCGGCTCTCATTAAGTGGTTTTAAAACAAAAATGGTGGTTAGGGCCTACTAACGGCTTCTGCCCCTCCCTGGTGTTGTCCTCAACTAAATAAAGCTGAGCTTCAACCTTCCGGCTCTCATTAAGTGGTTTTAAAACAAAAATGGTGGTTAGGGCCTACTAACGGCTTCTGCCCCTCCCTGGTGTTGTCCTCAACTAAATAAAGCTGAGCTTCAACCTTCCGGCTCTCATTATGTGGTTTTAAAAAAAAAAATGGTGGTTAGGGCCTACTAACGGCTTCTGCCCCTCCCTGGTGTTGTCCTCAACTAAATAAAGCTGAGCTTCAACCTTCCGGCTCTCATTAAGTGGTTTTAAAACAAAAATGGTGGTTAGGGCCTACTAACGGCTTCTGCCCCTCCCTGGTGTTGTCCTCAACTAAATAAAGCTGAGCTTCAACCTTCCGGCTCTCATTATGTGGTTTTAAAAAAAAAAATGGTGGTTAGGGCCTACTAACGGCTTCTGCCCCTCCCTGGTGTTGTCCTCAACTAAATAAAGCTGAGCTTCAACCTTCCGGCTCTCATTAAGTGGTTTTAAAACAAAAATGGTGGTTAGGGCCTACTAACGGCTTCTGCCCCTCCCTGGTGTTGCCCTCAACTAAATAAAGCTGAGCTTCAACCTTCTGCTCCAAATTACCATTTTAAAAAATGCAATAGGCTTTTCCGGCCTACTAAAGGTGTCTGCCACTCCCTGGTGTTGTCCTCAACTGAACAAAGCTGAGCTTCCACATTCTGGCTTTCGCCCTATACTATCAGATATTAAACTGCATTTGGCCTACTAGTGTGGTTAGGCCCTTGAAACAGTGTCTGCTGCTCTTGGGTTTGCTACTCCACTGAACAAAGCAATGCCGCCTGTTTAGTCCTGTTACCAATTTTGAACTGCATGTAGCCTACTTTATTCTTTGGCCCTATATCTGTTTCCTCCTCATCCTGCCCATTGCCCAGCCACTGCTAAATGAGTCTGCTGGTACATTGACCTAGACCACTACATTCCCCTTGTACTCTACACAGCCAGAATCTGTCCCTGCTGAAAGTAAGGTTCCCCTTCCCGCATGTTATACCACCTTACACAGGGACAAAGAGGAAGGTGCAGATGAAAGTGCAGGTTCCTTCATCAGGTGGGGGGGCATACTCGTTGGCGACGTCACTGGCACAGGGCCCCTCAGAGTACGCAAAAGTGTCGCTGCTGGTGGGAGGCGCCCCCGCCATGCAAACACACCGCCGTACTTTGAGGGGCCCTGTGCCAGTGGCAATGCGAACGAGTGGGCCCCCCCCCTGCTTGCTCAGGATCACAGCACTTGCAACTTTTAAATACTTACCTTTCCCTGCAACACCGCCGTGACGTAGTCCGCATTTCCTGGGCCCACGAAAAACTTGAGCCGGCCCTACTCCCCCCACAACTTTTGCCAAATGACCCCCAATTCCCTATGCCCAACTATTATTATAAAGTTAATTAAGATTGACAAGCTTCAGAAACAAGAATGGATGTTTTTGGCATTAAAATGGGCACTGTAGGTGTTTTCCTGGCCTCCACTCACTGCCGACTATGCTTCCCCATTGACTTGCATTGGGTTTCGTGTTTCGGTCGATCCCCGACTTTTAGCGATAATCGGCCGACTGCACTCGACTCGACTCTGGACAAAATCGGGTTTCCCAAAACCCTACTCGATCTTAAAAAAATGAAAGTCGCTCAACCCTAGTACTGCATTTATCTTTCCTTCAACTTTGTCCAAGTTTCCTGTGCCTTTGTAGCTCACAAATTCCCAAAATATCAGTGATCCACCTCCGTGCCTTAGAGTAGGAATGGTGTTCCTTTCATCATAGGCCTTGTCAACCTCTCTCCAAATGTAACGTTTATGGTAGTGGCCAAGAAGTTCAATTTTAGTTTCATCACTCCAAATTACCTTGTTCCAGACGTTTTGAGACTTGTCTCTCTGCTGTTTTGCGTGTTGTAGGCGAGATACTTTGTGGCATTTGTGCAGTAATGGCTTTCTTCTGGCGACACGACCATGCAGACCATTTTTCTTCAAGTGCCTCATTATTGTGCATCTTGAAACAGCCACACCGCTAGTTTTCAGAGAGTCCTGTGTTTCAGCTGATGTTATTTGTGGGTTTTTCTTTGCATCCCGAACAATTTTCTTGGCAGTTGTGGATGACATTTTTGTTGGTCTATCTGACCATGCTTTTGTTTTTACAGAGCTCCTGATTTTCTATTTGTTAATCAGAGTTTTAACCCTGCTAACTGGCATAATCAATTCCTTGGATATCTTTTTGCATCCTTTTCCTGTTTTATACAGTCCAATTACCTTTAAGGCTATTTGCACACGTCAGGATTTCTAGCAGAAATTTTCCTGACAAAAACCGGACATTTCTGCTAGAAATCCGCATGCGTTTTTTTCGTGTTTTTTCATGCATTTTTGACGCGTTTTTTGTGAGTTTTTTTCCAAATGCATAGAATTGCGGGAAAAATGCGGAAAATTTGCAAAATTAATGAACATGCTGCTTTTTTTTACCGCGATGTGTTTTTTTCGTATAAACAAAAGCACCATGTGCACAAAACATGCAGAATGCATTCTAAATGATAGGATGCATAATGTATGCATTTTTAATGAGTTTTTATAGCATTTTTAAAACGTGAAAAAAACGCAAAAAAACCTGAATGTGTGCACATACCCTTACCGTAGATCCATTGACAATTCTTTTGCTTTCCCCATGACTCACAATCTACAGGTCCTTCTCAAAAAATTAGCATATAGTGTTAAATTTCATTATTTACCATAATGTAATGATTACAATTAAACTTTCATATACTATAGATTCATTATCCACCAACTGAAATTTGTCAGGTCTTTTATTGTTTTAATACTGATGATTTTGGCATACAACTCCTGATAACCCAAAAAACCTGTCTCAATAAATTAGCATATTTCACCCGACCAATCAAATAAAAGTGTTTTTTAATACCAAACAAAAAAACCATCAAATAATAATGTTCAGTTATGCACTCAATACTTGGTCGGGAATCCTTTGGCAGAAATGACTGCTTCAATGCGGCGTGGCATGGAGGCAATCAGCCTGTGACACTGCTGAGATGTTATGGAGGCCCAGGATGCTTCAATAGCGGCCTTAAGCTCATCCAGAGTGTTGGGTCTTGCGTCTCTCAACTTTCTCTTCACAATATCCCACAGATTCTATATGGGGTTCAGGTCAGGAGAGTTGGCAGGCCAATTGAGCACAGTAATACCATGGTCAGTAAACCATTTACCAGTGGTTTTGGCACTGTGAGCAGGTGCCAGGTCGTGCTGAAAAATGAAATCTTCATCTCCATAAAGCATTTCAGCCGATGGAAGCATGAAGTGCTCCAAAATCTCCTGATAGCTAGCTGCATTGACCCTGCCCTTGATGAAACACAGTGGACCAACACCAGCAGCTGACATGGCACCCCACACCATCACTGACTGTGGGTACTTGACACTGGACTTCAGGCATTTTGGCATTTCCTTCTCCCCAGTCTTCCTCCAGACTCTGGCACCTTGATTTCCGAATGACATGCAAAATTTGCTTTCATCAGAAAAAAGTACTTGGGACCACTTAGCAACAGTCCAGTGCTGCTTCTCTGTAGCCCAGGTCAGGCGCTTCTGCCGCTGTTTATGGTTCAAAAGTGGCTTTACCTGGGGAATGCGGCACCTGTAGCCCATTTCCTGCACACGCCTGTGCACGGTGGCTCTGGATGTTTCCACACCAGACTCAGTCCACTGCTTCCTCAGGTTCCGGTCACCTCTTCTCGTTGTACAGCGTTTTCTGCCACATTGTTTCCTTCCAACAGACTTACCATTGAGGTGCCTTGATACAGCACTCTGGGAACAGCCTATTTGTTGAGAAATTTCTTTCTGGGTCTTACCCTCTTGCTTGAGGGTGTCAATGATGGCCTTCTTGACATCTGTCAGGTCGCTAGTCTTACCCATGATGGGGGTTTTGAGTAATGAACCAGGCAGGGAGTTTTTAAAAGCCTCAGGTATCTTTTGCATGTGTTTAGAGTTAATTAGTTGATTCAGAAGATTAGGGTAATAGGTCATTTAGAGAACCTTTTCTTGATATGCTAATTTATTGAGACAGGTTTTTTGGGTTATCAGGAGTTGTATGCCAAAATCATCAGTATTAAAACAATAAAAGACCTGACAAATTTCAGTTGGTGGATAATGAATCTATAGTATATGAAAGTTTAATTGTAATCATTACATTATGGTAAATAATGAAATTTAACACTATATGCTAATTTTTTGAGAAGGACCTGTAGAAGCGTCAGTGGCTGAATGAAAGATGCAAGAATCTGCCTGGATTCCAGAAACTCACTCAGCTTTTATGCAGACACACTGACACTGATTACAAGCAAACAAGTCACAGGTGAAGATGTTACCTTTAGTAGCCATTCGGACCAATTGTCAACTTCTGTGCATGTTATCAGGCCACAATCACCAGGGTATGTGAACTTTTGATCAGGGTCATTTGGATGTTTTGGGTTGTCATGATTTAAAAAGAGAAAACATAGTAGTTTGACAATAAATGGCTTTACCCAATCACTAACCATGAGTGGAGAAAAAGTTTTGGTGTTATGATTAATATTCTCTGAAAAAAGGCCAAGAAAGCAAAAATTCTGCTGGGGTATGTAAACTTTTGATCACAATTGTATTCTTCACAGCTATAAGATACATAATCCTATCTAAATTTATTTACAATTGAGGAGGGCCCCTTCCATCAGGGACCGTGCCAGTTCCCTGTAGTCTTTGCCTTTCCAGTAAACTGAGACTTTCTTTTCTTGGACATTACACTGTGTTCCAAATTATTATGCAAATAATATTTATTCATATTTTCTCTAAATTACCAATCTGAATTGCAGTCATTGTTATTTTCCAGTAAAGGCACAGATGATTGGCCTCGGGGAGACCAAAACATCCCACACCGCGGAGACACCGTCACGTGTTTCTCAACGCAGTGATCCAAAACACTGCCCCCATCCCTTATGGGAAATATGCAAATGCATGTAGGATAGCTGCGGAGACACCATCACGTGTTTCTCAACGCAAGCAGTGAATAGCCAGGCCTTTCCCCGGGAAGGAACAACCACGGGAAGGGCAGCATCCAATAAAGGAATACATCCAATACAGGAAAACCACCTATGCCAAGCATGGTATCCATCCACAGACAGCTTTTTTTTTTTTTTTCCCCCCAGATGGGAAGTTCCACAGTCAGGTAACCAAAACTATAAGGAACTCATCTCCCAAAACAGCGTGCCACATACTTAGTGCAACCGGCATTCCCATCATCATTGGAAAACACACAAAAATTTTTTTTTCTTAACAACCAAAAAAACACTTCAAGATACATTAACAAAATGTTTCCACTTTTTAGTCTTCCAAATTCCCTCTGCATCCACCTCCCCTCTCCTCCTCTGATCACACACAAAGCAAAAATACAATTTTCCCAAAATAATTTTTATACAGTTTTTAACCTCAATATCCTTCCTTTTAAACACATACACATTCCTCACACCCCACAAAACCTCTTTTATACATGCCATCATCAACCACAATACTCTCTCCTTTTCCCCACACATACCCAATCCAAACATAAAAAGCTCAAAAGACAACAAATTCACCTCACACAACTCCTTACACAAACTACCCAGACCTGCAATCACACTTCTAGCACACTGACAATTCCAAAACAAATGCACCACACTCTCACTCCCACCACATCCACTCCTCGGACACCTCTCACTCCTCACTAAACCCCAATTTTGAGAAACTCCCTCACCGGCAACACCCCATGCAATGACTGCCATACAATCTCACTCTGCCTATTTGTCATACCATTCACACGTACCTTCTTCCATACTTTCTGCACATCATCCCCTCTTACCATTTTAAAATCTGGCAAGAACAGCCTATGGGCTCGTCCTACAATAATGTCACATTCCATCTCTCTACACTCAATCATCTTATATACAGCTTTCTTCTTTTCTAACAATCTCACATCCACATCACACAGTTCATACTACTAGAAATTTGTAAACCCACACATACCACACAGGAACCTCAAAAGCCACTGGGCTCCTAAGATCTCTTTCATGCCATTTCAAACGAAACAAGAAATTTCCAAACAAAAACTTGCACATACATGCATACTTCCCATCCTTCCTAATCACACCTAGTACAAACACCATAAAAAAACATTCACATTTGGGAAACCCAGTCCCCCCTTATCCAAACTCTTCATAACAATCTCTCTCCTCGCACGCTCCATACATGAACCCCCAAAAAAGACAACCAAAACCCTATTTAATCTTCTAATACACATGTAGCTTGGTGGAAAAACCATCGCAACTTACAAAAAAATAGGTAACACAACACTCTTAATAACTAAAATTTTACCAAAAAACGTAAGATCCCTCAAACTCCAAAAATTAAACTTCCGCTCCACTCTCTCTCTCACATCCACCCAGCTTTCCTCTCCATCCAATTTCTCTGAAAATTTCACACCCAAAACCTTTATCGATCCACTCACCACATTCACTCCAACATCATCGCTCAGACTCCTTCCCCCAAAATTCTTACACTCACTCTTCTCCCAATTCACTTTAAAAGCAGATGCTCCACAAAAAATAGAAACCAACAACTTCACACGCCGTACCGAACACTCTGAATCACACAGCACACACACATCATCCATATAGCCACTCATCTTCCACTCTCTCCCCCCACCCCCCCGGTACTTGCACACCCCGAATCACCTTATCTTTTCTTAACAGACATAACAAAGGCTCAATTGCGCAAATAAAAACGATAGGGGACAAAGGACACCCCTGCCGAACACCAGAAAATACATTTACTCTCCTCCCCACATTTCCATTCAACAACACACAACTGTAAATATTCTTATACAAACTTCTCACTCTCTCAACAAACTCAGAAGGAAACCCCATCTTCACCAACACACTAAACAAAAAACCATGCGCCAATCTATCATACGCCTTCTCAAAATCCAAACTCAACACATACACCCCTTTCTTATGATTCATGCAGTCCCACAAACAATCTCTCAACATACACAAACTTCCATGTATTCGTCTTCCAGGTACCGCACAACATTGCTCCTCACCCACCACACTCCCAACCACGCCACGCATCCTGTTAGCCAAAAGTTTCGCATAAATCTTATAATCACAATTCAGCAATGTGATCGGCCTCCAATTTTTTAGATTTTTCAAATCACCTTTTTTTGGCAATAACACAACCACCCCTGCACACATACCATTTGCCACCTCTGCATTCGCCCACATATACTTACATACATCCACAAAATCCTTCCCAATAACATCCCACATCACCCGATAAAATTCCACCGGTAGACCATCCTCCCCCGGTGTTTTATTCAGCGCCATACTGCACACCACCTTCCATACTTCTTCACCCATCACATCACCCATCAAACTTTCCCTTTCTATCCTATTTTCCAAAACACATTGCTGAATTGTGATTATAAGATTTATGCGAAACTTTTGGCTAACAGGATGCGTGGCGTGGGTGGGAGTGTGGTGGGTGAGGAGCAATGTTGTGCGGTGCCTGGAAGACAAATACATGGAAGTTTGTGTATGTTGAGAGATTGTTTGTGGGACTGCATGAATCGTAAGAAAGGGGTGTATGTGTTGAGTTTGGATTTTGAGAAGGCGTATGATAGATTGGCGCATGGTTTTTTGTTTAGTGTGTTGGTGAAGATGGGGTTTCCTTCTGAGTTTGTTGAGAGAGTGAGAAGTTTGTATAAGAATATTTACAGTTGTGTGTTGTTGAATGGAAATGTGGGGAGGAGAGTAAATGTATTTTCCGGTGTTCGGCAGGGGTGTCCTTTGTCCCCTATCGTTTTTATTTGCGCAATTGAGCCTTTGTTATGTCTGTTAAGAAAAGATAAGGTGATTCGGGGTGTGCAAGTACCGGGGGTGGGGGGAGAGAGTGGAAGATGAGTGGTTATATGGATGATGTGTGTGTGCTGTGTGATTCAGAGTGTTCGGTACGGCGTGTGAAGTTGTTAGTTTCTATTTTTTGTGGAGCATCTGCTTTTAAAGTGAATTGGGAGAAGAGTGAGTGTAGGAATTTTGGGGGAAGGAGTCTGAGTGATGATGTTGGAGTGAATGTGGTGAGTGGATCGATAAAGGTTTTGGGTGTGAAATTTTCAGAGAAATTGGATGGAGAGGAAAGCTGGGTGGATGTGAAAGAGAGAGTGGAGCGTAAGTTTAATTTTTGGAGTTTGAGGGATCTTACGTTTTTTGGTAAAATTTTAGTTATTAAGTGTGTTGTGTTACCTATTTTTTTGTATGTTGCGATGGTTTTTCCACCAAGCTACATGTGTATTAGAAGATTAAATAGGGTTTTGTTTGTCTTTTTTGGGGTTCATGTATGGAGCGTGCGAGGAGAGAGATTGTTATGAAGGGTTTGGATAAGGGGGGACTGGGTTTCCCAAATTTGAATGTTTTTTTCGGCGTGAATATTATGGTGTTTGTACTAGGTGTGATTAGGATGGATGGGAAGTATGCATGTATGTGCAGGTTTTTGTTTGGAATTTTCTTGTTTCGTTTGAAATGGCGTGAAAGAGATCTTAGGAGCCCAGTGGCTTTTGAGGTTCCTGTGTGGTATGTGTGGGTTTACAAATTTTTAGTGAAGTATGAACTGTGTGATGTGGATGTGAGATTGTTAGAAAAGAAGAAAGCTGTATATAAGATGATTGAGTGTAGAGAGATGGAATGTGACATTATTGTCGGACGAGCCCATAGGCTGTTCTTGCCAGATTTTAAAATGGTAAGAGGGGATGATGTGCAGAAAGTATGGAAGAAGGTCCTTGTGAATGGTATGACAAATAGGCAGAGTGAGATTGTATGGCAGTCATTGCATGGGGTGTTGCCGGTGAGGGAGTTTCTCAAAAATCGGGGTTTAGTGAGGAGTGAGAGGTGTCCGAGGAGTGGATGTGGTGGGAGTGAGAGTGTGGTGCACTTGTTTTGGAATTGTCAGTATGCTAGAAGTGTGATTGCAGGTCTGGGTCGTTTGTGTAAGGAGTTGTGTGAGGTGAATTTGTTGTCTTTAGAGCTTTTTATGTTTGGATTGGGTATGTGTGGGGAAAAGGAGAGAGTATTGTGGTTGATGATGACATGTATAAAATAAGTTTTGTGGGATGTGAGGAATGTGTATGTGTTTAAAAGGAAGGATATTTAGGTTAAAAACTGTATAAAAATTATTTTGGGAAAATTGTATTTTTGCTTTGTGTATGATCAGAGGTGGAGAGGGCAGGTGGATGCAGAGGGAATTTGGAAGACTAAAAAGTGGAAACATTTTGTTAATGTATCTTGAAGTGTTTTTTTGGTTGGTAATAAAACAAATTTTTTGTGTGTTTTCCAATGATGATGGGAATGGCGGTTGCACTAAGTATGTGGCACGCTGTTTTGGGAGATGAGTTCCTTATAGCTTTGGTTACCTGACTGTGGAACTTCCCATCTGAGGGAAAAAAAAAAGCTGTCTGTGGATGGATACCATGCTTGGCATAGGTGGTTTTCCTGTATTGGATGTATTCCTTTATTGGATGCTGCCCTTCCCGTGGTTGTTCCTTCCCGGGGAAAGGCCTGGCTATTCACTGCTTGCGTTGAGAAACACGTGATGGTGTCTCCGCAGCTACTCTACATGCATTTGCATATTTCCCATAAGGGATGGGGGCAGTGTTCTGGATCACAGCGTTGAGAAACACGTGATGGTGTCTCCGCGGTGTTGGATGTTTTGGTCTCCCCGAGGCCAATCATCTGTGCCTTTACAGCCTTTTTACTAGGCACTGCCCCTAATAGCCAGATTCCTACTCCACACTGATGAGGGGCAAAAACCCCGAAACAGCTGTCTGTGGATGGATACCATGCTTGGCATAGGTGGTTTTCCTGTATTGGATGTATTCCTTTACTGGATGCTGCCCTTCCCGTGGTTGTTCCTTCCCGGGGAAAGGCCTGGCTATTCACTGCTTGCATTGAGAAACACGTGATGGTGTCTCCACAGCTACTGTACATTGCTATTTTCCAGTCATCTACTATTCTAGTATAATTGCAATGTTTTGGAACAAACTGCCCATGAAAACAGTATCTTTTTAAAAAAAATAAACACTCAAAATGCATGTTCCAAATTATTATGCACAGCAGAGTTTTCAACCTTTTTTTTTATTTTGAACAAAAAAATGGTCAATTGTGAAGTTATAAGCATTATCAGCTTATTACAAAATGAAATCAAACAGTTTTCAAGTGAAAACTTTATTCTAGGTGATGTTACATTTGCACATAGGACCCTTTGTTCGAAAGAAGCTTCTGAAGTCTCTTGTCCATTGAATTTGTCAGTTTTTGGATGGTTTCTGCTTCAATTGTTTTGCATGTAAACAGAATACCCTCCCAGAGCTGTTGCTTAGATGTGAACTGCCTCCCGCCATCATAGACACTCCTTTTGATGATGCTCCAGAGGTTCTCAATGGGGTTGAGGTCATGGGAAGATGGTGGCCACACCATAAGTTTGTCCTCTTTGATGCCCATAGCAGCCAGAGATTCAGATGTGTTTTTTGCAGCATGAGACAGTGCATTATCATGCATGAAAATGATCTTGCTGCGGAAAGCACGGTTCTTCCTCTTGAACCATGGCAGGAAGTGTTGTTTTAGAAACTCCACATAGATTATGGAGTTCATCTTTACCCCTTCAGGGATCATAAAGGGGCCGACAATCTCTCTTCCCATGATTCCAGCCCAAAACATTACTCCACCTCCTCCTTGGCCTTAGCCGTGTTTTCATGGGGTGTCCATCAATTAGCCATCCTCCACTCCATCCATCTGGACCATCGAGCGTTGCACGACACTCATTGGTGAACAAAACAGTTTGGAAGTCAGTCTTCATGTTTCGTTTGGCCCACTGGAGCCATTTCTGCTTGTGTGCAGTGGATAGAGGTGGTCGACAGGATGGCTTATGCACAGCTGCAAACCTCTGAAGGACCCTGCATCTTGTTGTTCTGGGGACGTTGGAGGCACCAGCAGCTTCAGAAACTTGTCTGCTGCTATGACAAGGCATTTTTGCAGCTGCTCTTTTAGCCTTACGCAATTGCCTGTTGGAAAGAGTCCTCAATTTTTCCTTATCAGCACGCACACGTGTGTGCTGGGAATCAGCTACATACTTCTTGATTGTGCGATGATCACGATGAAGTGTCTTGGCAATGTTGATTGTAGTCATGCCTTGACCTAAATACTCCACAATTTGTTGCTTCTCAGCAGCCGACACATCCTTTTTCTTTCCCATTTTGGCAAAAAATGTAGGCTGCTTAATAATGTGGAACAGCCTTCTTAAGCAGTCTTGCCTTTATTTGGACACACCTGCCAAACTAATTTGCACAGGTATCTGCAATTGCTTTCAGTGATATAAAGAGCCCTGACACACATCACCATCAATGAGTTTAAATGACAAACAAAAAAATTCTAACCTTATCACTCCTAAACTCTTTGTGCATAATAATTTGGAACACAGTGCAATACAGCTCTGGCAAAAATTAAGAGACCACCACATTAAAACCCTGTCATGAGCAGCCCAATCTCCGGACCCAAACCCCATTGAAAACCTCTGGAATGTAATCAAGAGGATGATGGATAGTCACAAGCCATCAAACAAAGAACTGCTTATATTTTTGCGCCAGAAGCAGTGTGAAAGACTGGTGGAAAGCATTCCAAGATGCATAAAAGCTGTGATTAAAAATCATGGTTATTCCACAAAATATTGATTTCTGAACTCTTCCTGAGTTAAAACATTAGTATTGTTGTTTCTAAATGATTATGAACTTGTTTTCTTTGCATTATTTGAGGTCTGAATGCACTGTTTTTTTTAATAAAAGTTTGACCATTTTTCTTTGTCAGAAACAAAATACAAAAATTCTTGCTTGGAAATTCGGAGACTTGTTGTCAGAAGTTTATAGAATAAAAGAGCAATTTACTTTTACTCAAAAAATATACCTATAAAGAGAAAAATCAGACAAACTGAACGTTTTGAAGTGGTCTCTTAATTTTTGCCAGAGCTGTATCTCATCATATGCATATCTGTCAGGCCATTGTTTATCAAGAATATCATACCTTCAAGAAATTGAATAGAGGCTGATCACCAATCATATACCAGTAAATTTTGATCCTATTTACACCATGTTCCAAATTATTATGCAAACTGGATTTAAGTGTCAGAAAGATTTAATTGTTTTGTTTTTCAAATAAACTTGTGGATGGCATTGTGTCATAGGGCTCAATGGATCACTGAAATCAGTCTTAAACACATGTGATAATTAGTTTTCCAGGTGATTCTAATTAAAGGAAAACTACTTAAAAATAATGTTCCACATTATTAAGCAGGCCACAGGTTTCAAGCAATATGTGTTGTGAATTCTGCTCTTGGGCTCCCTCCGGTGGTTATGAGTGGTAGCGCTGCTGTCTTTGGATCGCTGCATTCATCAGGTGTGTCCACTTGTTGCAATTTTGACTGGGCTATTTAGTCTTGCTTGACCCTTTAGTCAGTGCCAGTTGTCCATTGTTCCTGTAGGATTCACATCCCTGCCTGGTCTCTCCTGCTTTGCTGTTCATTTCAACAAAGATAAGTTCTGGCTTTGATTTTTGCAGTCCACATGCTGTGGGCCTTATTATTCAGTTCTTTTCCATGTTTTGTCTTGTCCAGCTTGGTCTGTATAAGGATTTGTTTAGCCAAGCTGGTATCTCTGGAGATGCAGATATACCCTCCATATCTTTAGTTAGATGTGGAGATTTTGTATTTTCTGTGGTGGATATTTTCTAGTGTTTTAATACTGACCGCATAGTACTCTGTCCTATCCTTTCTATTTAGCTGGAGTGGCCTCCTTTGCTAAATCCTGATTTCAGTCTGCGTATGTTATTTTCCTCTCCTCTCACAGTCAATATTTGTGGGGGGCTGTCTATCCTTTGGGGATTTTCTCTGAGGCAAGATAGTTTTCCCTTTTCTATCTCTAGGGGTATTTAGTCCTCCGGCTGTGTCGAGATGTCTAGGGAGTGTTAGGTACATTCCACGGCTACTTCTAGTTGCGGTGTTAAGTTCAGGGTCTGCGGTCAGTACAGGTACCACCTTCTCCAGAGTACGTCTCATGCTGCTCCTAGGCCACCAGATCACAACAGTACAACTGGCCAACAATGAGTTAATCGCATCTCAGAAGAAGGGAAGGAAAGTGCTGAGCCATTTTTTTTTCTGTAGTCTGTTGTGTCTTTTCTTCCCTCTTTACCTCTGGGTGGCTCAGGAGTTTGGCGCTGGCATGGATGTTCAGGGATTGGCTTCTCGTGTGGATCAACTTGCTGCTAGAGTACAGGATATTTCCGATTATATCGTTCAGACTCCGGTTTTAGAGCCTAGAATTCCAACTCCTGATTTGTTTTTTGGGGACAGGTCCAAATTTTTGAGCTTTAAAAATAACTGTAAACTGTTTTTTGCTCTGAAACCCCGTTCCTCTGGTGATCCCACCCAGCAGGTTAAAATAGTCATCTCTCTGCTGCGTGGCGATACTCAGGATTGGGCATTTTCCCTGGAATCTGGGAATCCTGCTTTGCTTAATGTAGACACATTTTTTCAAGCGCTAGGGTTATTGTATGATGAACCTAATTCAGTGGATCATGCTGAGAAGACCTTGTTGGCCCTGTGTGAGGGTCAAGAAGCGGCAGAATCATATTGCCAGAAATTTAGAAAATGGTCTGTGCTGACTAAATGGAATGAGGATGCCTTGGCGGCAATTTTCAGAAAGGGTCTTTCGGAATACGTTAAAGATGTTATGGTGGGGTTCCCCACGCCTGCTGGTCTGAGTGATTCTATGTCTCTGGCCATTCAGATTGATCGGCGCTTGTGCGAGCGCAGAGTTGTGCACACTATGGCGTTGTCTTCCGAGCGGAGTCCTGAGCCTATGCAGTGTGATAGGATTGTGTCTAGAGCTGAACGACAAGGATTCAGACGTCAGAATAGGTTGTGTTTTTACTGCGGCGATTCTGCTCATGTTATTTCTGATTGTCCTAAGCGTACCAAGAGAATCGCAAGTTCCGTTACTATCAGTACTGTACAACCCAAATTTCTGTTATCTGTGACCCTGATCTGCTCATTATCGTCATTTTCTGTCATGGCATTTGTGGATTCAGGCGCCGCTTTAAACTTAATGGACTTAGAATTTGCCAGACGTTGTGGTTTCCTCTTGCAGCCTTTGCAGAGTCCTATTCCTTTGAGGGGCATTGATGCTACACCGTTGGCTAAAAATAAACCTCAGTTTTGGACACAGCTGAACATGTGCATGACGCCAGCCCATCAGGAAGATTGTCGTTTTCTGGTGTTGCATAATTTGCATGATGCTATTGTGCTGGGTTTCCCATGGTTACAGGTGCATAATCCGGTATTGGATTGGAAATCTATGTCTGTGACTAGTTGGGGTTGTCAGGGGGTTCATGGTGACGTTCCTTTGATGTCAATTTCCTCCTCCCCCTCTTCTGAAATTCCTGAGTTTTTGTCAGATTTCCAGGATGTATTCGATGAGCCCAAATCCAGTTCCCTTCCACCGCATAGGGACTGTGATTTTGCTATTGACTTGATTCCAGGCTGTAAGTTCCCTAAGGGCCGACTTTTCAACCTGTCTGTGCCAGAACATGCCGCCATACGGAGTTATGTTAAGGAGTCTTTGGAGAAGGGGCATATTCGGCCATCTTCTTCACCATTGGGAGCAGGTTTTTTTTTGTTGCCAAGAAGGATGGCTCCTTGAGACCCTGTATTGATTATCGCCTCTTGAATAAGATCACGGTCAAATTCCAATACCCTTTGCCTTTGCTTTCTGATTTGTTTGCTAGGATTAAGGGGGCTAGTTGGTTTACTAAGATTGACCTTCGAGGGGCATATAATCTTGTTCGTATTAAGCAGGGTGACGAATGGAAAACTGCGTTTAATATGCCCGAAGGCCATTTTGAATACCTTGTGATGCCATTCGGACTTTCTAATGCTCCATCTGTGTTTCAGTCCTTCATGCATGATATATTTCGGAATTATCTTGATAAATTCATGACTGTATATTTGGAAGATATTTTGATTTTTTCAGATGATTGGGAGTATCATGTGAAACAAGTCAGGATGGTATTTCAGATCCTTCGTGATAATGCCTTGTTTGTGAAGGGGTCCAAGTGCCTCTTTGTAGTACAGAAGGTTTCTTTTTTGGGCTTCATTTTTTCTCCTTCATCTATAGAAATGGATCCGGTTAAGGTTCAGGCCATTCATGATTGGATCCAGCCCACATCTGTGAAGAACCTTCAGAAATTTTTGGGCTTTGCTAATTTTTATCGCCGTTTCATTGCCAACTTCTCCAGTGTGGTTAAACCCCTGACCGATTTGACGAAGAAAGGCGCTGATGTGACAAATTGGTCCTCTGCGGCTGTTTCTGCCTTTCAGGAGCTTAAACGCCGATTTACTTCTGCCCCTGTGTTGCATCAGCCGGATGTTTCTCTTCCTTTTCAGGTGGAGGTTGACGCTTCTGAGATTGGGGCAGGGGCCTGTTGTGAATTTGCGTTTTGCTCCCTCTAGTGGTCATTAGTGATTTGACTCTGGAGCTTCTGTCTTCTCCTATATGCTCACCTGGGCCGTTAGTTCAGGGGCGTTGCTATATAAGCTCTCTGGACCTTCAGTTCAATGCCTGGCATCGTTGAAATCAGAGCTAATCTGTTGTGCTCTTGTGTACTGATCCTGGTTCCTGCTTGTTAAAGCTAAGTCTCTTCCTTGCTTTTTGCTTTTGTTTTGTTTTGTATTTTTGTCCGCTTGTTCTAATCTGTATCCTGACCTTTTCTGGAAGCTCTAGGGGGCTGGTGTTCTCCCCCCGGACCGTTAGACGGTTCGGGGGTTCTTGAATCTCCAGCGTGGATTTTTATAGGGTTTTTGTTGACCAAATAAGTTATCTTGCTTTATTCTGCTATTAGTAAGCTGGCCTCTCTTTGCTGAACCTGGTTCATTTCTGTGTTTGTCATTTCCTCTTACCTCACCGTTATTATTTGTGGGGGGCTTGTATCTTGCTTTGGGGTCCCTTTCTCTGGAGGCAAGAGAGGTCTTTGTTTTCTTCTCCTAGGGGTAGTTAGATTCTCCGGCTGGCGCGAGTCATCTAGCGATCACCGTAGGCATGATCCCCGGCTACTTCTAGTGTTGGCGTTAGGAGTAGATATTTGGTCAACCCAGTTACCACTACCCTATGAGCTGGATTTTTGTATCTCGCAGACTTACACGTACCTCTGAGACCCTGTCCACTGGGGTAATAACAGTATGCCAGGCCAGTATTGAATGTTTGATGCATTGCAGAAGTGGGATTATAAGAAAGAAAATTTTGAGTTTTTTTTTTCCCTCTCTCATTTTTTTTTTTTTTTCCTTTTCCCTTTTACCTCAGAGTGGCTTAAGCTTGCTGCAGACATGAATGTCCAGACCTTGATTATAAGTGTGGACCAGCTTGCTGCTCGTGTGCAGGGTATACAAGATTATGTTATCAGAAATCCTAGGTCTGAACCCAAGATACCGATTCCTGAACCGTTTTCAGGAGACCGATTTAAGTTTAGGAATTTCAGGAATAATTGTAAATTGTTTTTGTCCCTGAGACCCTGTTCGTCTGGAGACTCTGCTCAACAAGTAAAAATTGTTATTTCATTCTTACGGGGTGACCCTCAAGATTGGGCTTTTTCGTTGGCGCCAGGAGATCCGGCATTGGCTGATATTGATGCGTTTTTTCTGGCGCTCGGTTTACTTTATGAGGAACCCAATCTTGAGATTCAGGCAGAAAAAGCCTTGCTGGCTATGTCTCAGGGCCAGGACGAGGCTGAAGTGTATTGCCAAAAATTTCGGAAATGGTCCGTGCTGACACATTGGAACGAGTGTGCACTGGCTGCTAATTTTAGAAATGGCCTTTCTGAAGCCATTAAGAATGTTATGGTGGGTTTTCCTATTCCCACAGGTCTGAATGATACCATGGCCCTGGCTATTCAAATTGACCGGCGGTTGCGGGAGCGCAAAACCGCAAATTCCCTCATGGTGTTGTCTGAACGGACACCTGATTTGATGCAATGTGATAGAAAAACCGCAAATTCCCTCATGGTGTTGTCTGAACGGACACCTGATTTGATGCAATGTGATAGAATCCTGACTAGAAATGAGAGGAAAATTCATAGACGCCGGAATGGCTTGTGCTACTACTGTGGTGATTCTACACATGTTATCTCAGCATGCTCTAAACGTATAACTAAGGTTGTTAGTCCTGTCACCGTTGGTAATTTGCATCCTAAGTTTATTCTGTCTGTAACTTTGATTTGCTCACTGTCATCTTATCCTGTCATGGCGTTTGTTGATTCAGGTGCTGCCCTGAGTCTTATGGATCTCTCATTTGCTAAGCGCTGTGGTTTTATTCTTGAACCATTAGAAAATCCTATACCTCTTAGGGGTATTGATGCTACGCCATTAGCAGAAAATAAACCGCAGTATTGGACACAGGTTACCATGTGCATGACTCCTGAACACCGCGAGGTGATACGTTTTCTAGTTTTGCATAAAATGCATGATGTGGTTGTTTTGGGGCTGCCATGGTTACAGACCCATAATCCAGTCCTGGACTGGAAGGCTATGTCAGTGTCAAGTTGGGGCTGTCGTGGTATTCATGAGGATTCCCTGCCTGTGTCTATTGCTTCTTCTACGCCTTCGGAAGTTCCGGAGTATTTGTCTGATTATCAGGATGTCTTTAGCGAGTCCAGGTCCAGTGCATTGCCTCCTCATAGGGAATGTGACTGTGCAATAGATTTGATTCCAGGCAGTAAATTTCCTAAGGGAAGACTGTTTAATCTGTCGGTACCTGAACATACCGCTATGCGTTCATATATCAAGGAGTCTCTGGAGAAAGGACACATCCGTCCGTCTTCTTCCCCTCTTGGTGCGGGATTCTTTTTTGTGGCTAAAAAGGACGGATCTTTGAGGCCTTGTATTGACTATCGGCTTTTAAATAAGATCACTGTCAAATTTCAGTATCCTTTGCCGCTGTTGTCTGACTTGTTTGCCCGGATTAAAGGTGCCAAGTGGTTCACCAAGATAGACCTTCGTGGTGCGTACAACCTTGTGCGCATTAAGCAAGGTGATGAATGGAAAACCGCATTCAATACGCCCGAAGGTCATTTTGAGTACTTGGTGATGCCTTTTGGGCTCTCTAATGCCCCTTCAGTTTTTCAGTCCTGTATGCATGACATTTTTCGGAACTATCTGGATAAATTTTTGATCATTTATCTGGATGATATTCTGGTTTTTTCTGATAATTGGGACTCGCATGTGGAGCAGGTCAGGATGGTCTTTAAAATTTTGCGTGAAAATTCTTTGTTTGTCAAGGGCTCAAAGTGTCTTTTTGGTGTACAGAAGGTTCCCTTTTTGGGGTTCATTTTTTCCCCTTCTGCTGTGGAGATGGACCCAGTCAAGGTCCGAGCTATTCTTGATTGGACTCAGCCCTCGTCAGTTAAGAGTCTTCAGAAGTTCTTAGGTTTCGCTAACTTCTACCGTCGTTTTATCGCTAATTTTTCTAGCATTGTGAAACCTTTGACGGATATGACCAAGAAGGGCTCCGATGTGGCTAATTGGGCTCCTGCTGCCGTGGAGGCTTTCCAGGAGTTGAAACGTCGGTTTACTTCGGCGCCTGTTTTGTGCCAGCCTGATGTCTCGCTTCCCTTTCAGGTTGAGGTGGATGCTTCAGAGATTGGAGCAGGGGCCGTTTTGTCGCAGAGAGGCCCTGGTTGCTCTGTTATGAGACCTTGCGCCTTTTTCTCTAGGAAGTTTTCGCCTGCTGAGCGAAATTATGATGTGGGCAATCGGGAGTTGTTGGCCATGAAATGGGCATTTGAGGAGTGGCGTCATTGGCTCGAGGGTGCTAAGCATCGTGTGGTGGTCTTGACTGATCACAAAAATCTGATGTATCTCGAGTCTGCTAAACGCCTGAATCCTAGACAGGCCCGCTGGTCATTGTTTTTCTCCCGTTTTGACTTCGTTGTCTCGTATTTACCAGGTTCAAAGAATGTGAAGGCCGATGCTCTTTCCAGGAGCTTTGTGCCTGATGCTCCTGGAGTCGCTGAACCTGTTGGTATTCTTAAGGATGGAGTTATCTTGTCAGCTATTTCTCCAGATCTGCGACGTGTGTTGCAGAGATTTCAGGCTGATAGGCCTGATTCTTGTCCACCTGACCGACTGTTTGTGCCTGATAAGTGGACCAGCAGAGTCATTTCCGAGGTTCATTCCTCGGTGTTGGCAGGTCACCCAGGAATTTTTGGCACCAGAGATCTGGTGGCCAGATCCTTTTGGTGGCCTTCCTTGTCAAGGGATGTGCGGTCATTTGTACAGTCCTGTGGGACTTGTGCTCGAGCTAAGCCTTGCTGTTCTCGTGCCAGCGGGTTGCTCTTGCCCTTGCCTGTCCCTAAGAGACCTTGGACACATATCTCCATGGATTTCATTTCTGATCTTCCGGTGTCTCAAGGCATGTCTGTTATCTGGGTGATATGTGATCGCTTCTCCAAGATGGTCCATTTGGTTCCTTTGCCTAAGCTGCCTTCCTCTTCCGATCTGGTTCCTGTGTTTTTCCAGAACGTGGTTCGTTTGCACGGCATCCCTGAGAATATTGTGTCAGACAGAGGATCCCAGTTCGTTTCCAGATTCTGGCGATCCTTTTGTAGTAGGATGGGCATTGATTTGTCGTTTTCGTCTGCTTTCCATCCTCAGACTAATGGACAGACGGAGCGAACTAATCAGACTTTGGAGGCTTATTTGAGGTGTTTTGTCTCTGCTGATCAGGACGATTGGGTGACCTTCTTGCCGTTGGCTGAGTTTGCCCTTAATAATCGGGCTAGTTCCGCCACTTTGGTTTCGCCGTTTTTCTGCAACTCTGGTTTCCACCCTCGTTTTTCTTCGGGTCATGTGGAACCTTCTGACTGTCCTGGGGTGGATTCTGTGGTGGATAGGTTGCAGCGGATCTGGAATCTTGTGGTGGACAACTTGAAGTTGTCACAGGAGAGGGCTCAGCGCTTTGCCAACCGCCGCCGCGGTGTGGGTCCCCGACTACGTGTTGGGGATTTGGTGTGGCTTTCTTCCCGCTTTGTTCCTATGAAGGTTTCCTCTCCCAAATTTAAACCTCGTTTTATTGGTCCTTACAAGATATTGGAAATCCTTAATCCTGTATCCTTTCGTCTGGATCTTCCTGTGTCGTTTGCTATCCACAGCGTGTTTCATAGGTCCTTGTTGCGGCGGTACGTTGTGCCTGTAGTTCCTTCTGCTGAGCCTCCTGCTCCGGTGTTGGTTGAGGGCGAGTTGGAGTACGTGGTGGAGAAGATCTTGGATTCTCGTCTCTCCAGGCGGAGGCTTCAGTACCTGGTCAAGTGGAAGGGCTATGGTCAGGAAGATAATTCCTGGGTGGTCGCCTCTGATGTTCATGCGGCCGATTTAGTTCGTGCCTTTCACGCCGCTCATCCTGATCGCCCTGGTGGTCGTGGTGAGGGTTCGGTGACCCCTCACTAAGGGGGGGGTACTGTTGTGAATTTGCGTTTTGCTCCCTCTAGTGGTCATTAGTGATTTGACTCTGGAGCTTCTGTCTTCTCCTATATGCTCACCTGGGCCGTTAGTTCAGGGGCGTTGCTATATAAGCTCTCTGGACCTTCAGTTCAATGCCTGGCATCGTTGAAATCAGAGCTAATCTGTTGTGCTCTTGTGTACTGATCCTGGTTCCTGCTTGTTAAAGCTAAGTCTCTTCCTTGCTTTTTGCTTTTGTTTTGTTTTGTATTTTTGTCTGCTTGTTCTAATCTGTATCCTGACCTTTTCTGGAAGCTCTAGGGGGCTGGTGTTCTCCCCCCGGACCGTTAGACGGTTCGGGGGTTCTTGAATCTCCAGCGTGGATTTTTATAGGGTTTTTGTTGACCAAATAAGTTATCTTGCTTTATTCTGCTATTAGTAAGCTGGCCTCTCTTTGCTGAACCTGGTTCATTTCTGTGTTTGTCATTTCCTCTTACCTCACCGTTATTATTTGTGGGGGGCTTGTATCTTGCTTTGGGGTCCCTTTCTCTGGAGGCAAGAGAGGTCTTTGTTTTCTTCTCCTAGGGGTAGTTAGATTCTCCGGCTGGCGCGAGTCATCTAGAGATCACCGTAGGCATGATCCCCGGCTACTTCTAGTGTTGGCGTTAGGAGTAGATATTTGGTCAACCCAGTTACCACTACCCTATGAGCTGGATTTTTGTATCTCGCAGACTTACACGTACCTCTGAGACCCTGTCCACTGGGGTCATAACAGGGGCCGTTTTGACTCAGAGGAATTCTGATGGTTCCTTGATGAAACCGTGTGCCTTCTTTTCTCGAAAGTTTTCGCCTGCGGAACGCAATTATGATGTCGGCAATCGTGAGTTGTTGGCTATGAAGTGGGCATTTGAGGAGTGGTGACATTGGCTTGAGGGGGCCAAGTACCGTATTGTGGTCTTGACCGATCATAAGAATCTGATTTACCTCGAGTCTGCCAAACGGCTGAATCCTAGACAGGCCCGATGGTCCCTGTTTTTCTCCCGTTTTGATTTTGTGGTCTCGTATCTTCCGGGTTCTAAGAATGTTAAGGCTGATGCCCTCTCTAGGAGCTTTTTGCCTGATTCCCCTGGGGTCCTTGAGCCGGTCGGCATTCTGAAGGAAAGGGTGATTCTTTCTGCCATCTCCCCTGATTTACGACGGGTTCTTCAGGAATTTCAGGCTGATAAACCTGACCTCTGTCCAATGGGGAAACTGTTTGTTCCTGACAGATGGACTAGTAAAGTAATTTCTAAAGTTCATTGTTCTGTGTTGGCTGGCCATCCTGGGATATTTGGTACCAGAGATTTGGTTGTTAGGTCCTTTTGGTGGCCTTCCTTGTCACGGGATGTGCGTTCTTTTGTGCGTTCCTGTGGGACTTGTGCGCGGGCCAAATCTTGCTGTTCCCGCGCTAGTGGGTTGCTTTTGCCTTTGCCGGTCCCTGAGAGGCCTTGGACGCATATTTCTATGGATTTTGTTTCGGATCTTCCGGTTTCCCAGAGGATGTTGGTTATCTGGGTGGTTTGTGACCGGTTTTCTAAGATGGTTCATTTGGTACCTTTGCCTAAATTGCCTTCCTCTTCTGATTTGGTTCCATTGTTTTTCCAGCATGTGGTTCGTTTGCATGGCATTCCGGAGAATATTGTGTCCGATAGAGGTTCCCAGTTTGTTTCTAGGTTTTGGCGGGCGTTTTGTGCTAGGCTGGGCATTGATTTGTCTTTTTCTTCCGCATTTCATCCTCAGACAAATGGCCAAACCGAGCGAACTAACCAGACTTTGGAAACTTATTTGAGATGCTTTGTGTCTGCTGATCAGGATGATTGGGTGGCTTTCTTGCCATTGGCCGAGTTTGCCCTTAATAATCGGGCTAGTTCTGCTACCTTGGTTTCACCCTTCTTTTGTAATTCTGGTTTTCATCCTCGTTTTTCTTCAGGGCAGGTTTAGCCTTCTGATTGTCCTGGGGTGGACTCTGTGGTTGACAGGTTGCAGCAAATTTGGGCTCATGTTGTGGACAATTTGGTGTTGTCTCAGGAGGAGGCTCAGCGTTTTGCTAACCGTCGTCGGTGTGTTAGTTCCCGGCTTCGGGTTGGGGATTTGGTCTAGTTGTCTTCCCGTCATGTTCCTATGAAGGTTTCTTCCCCTAAGTTCAAGCCTCGGTTTATTGATCCTTATAGGATTTCTGAGATTATCAATCCTGTGTCTTTTCGTTTGGCCCTTCCAGCATCTTTTTCCATCCATAATGTTTTTCATAGATCTTTGTTGCGGAAATATGTGGTGCCCGTTGTTCCCTCTGTTGATTCTCCTGCCCCGGTGTTGATTGATGGGGAGTTGGAGTATGTGGTTGAGAAGATTTTGGATTCTCGTATTTCGAGGCGAAAGCTTCAGTATCTTGTCAAATGGAAGGGTTATGGCCAGGAGGATAATTCTTGGGTTGTTGCCTCTGATGTTCATGCTGACGATTTGGTTCGTGCCTTTCATTTGGCTCGTCCTGATCGGCCTGGGGGCTCTGGTGAGGGTTCGGTGACCCCTCCTCAAGGGGGGGTACTGTTGTGAATTCTGCTCTTGGGCTCCCTCCGGTGGTTATGAGTGGTAGCGCTGCTGTCTTTGGATCACTGCATTCATCAGGTGTGTCCACTTGTTGCAATTTTGACTGGGCTATTTAGTCTTGCTTGACCCTTTAGTCAGTGCCAGTTGTCCATTGTTCCTGTAGGATTCACATCCCTGCCTGGTCTCTCCTGCTTTGCTGTTCATTTCAACAAAGATAAGTTCTGGCTTTGATTTTTGCAGTCCACATGCTGTGGGTCTTATTGTTCAGTTCTTTTCCATGTTTTGTCTTGTCCAGCTTGGTCTGTATAAGGATTTGTTTAGCCAAGCTGGTATCTCTGGAGATGCAGATATACCCTCCATATCTTTAGTTAGATGTGGAGATTTTGTATTTTCTGTGGTGGATATTTTCTAGTGTTTTAATACTGACCGCATAGTACTCTGTCCTATCCTTTCTATTTAGCTGGAGTGGCCTCCTTTGCTAAATCCTGATTTCAGTCTGCGTATGTTATTTTCCTCTCCTCTCACAGTCAATATTTGTGGGGGGCTGTCTATCCTTTGGGGATTTTCTCTGAGGCAAGATAGTTTTCCCTTTTCTATCTCTAGGAGTATTTAGTCCTCCGGCTGTGTCGAGATGTCTAGAGAGTGTTAGGTACATTCCACTGCTACTTCTAGATGTGGTGTTAAGTTCAGGGTCTGCGGTCAGTACAGGTACCACCTTCTCCAGAGTACGTCTCATGCTGCTCCTAGGCCACCAGATTACAACAATATTTGAAATAAAAAGGATCTCTCTGCTGCTGAAAAGCGTTAAATAGCGCAATGCCTTGGACAAGGTATGAAAACATTAGATATTTTACAAAAACGTAAGAGTGATCATCATACTGTGAAGAGATTTGTGACTGAAACAGAGCACAGACGGAGTTCATGCAGATAAACGCATAATGAGGAAGGTTTCTGCCAGACAAATTTATTGGATTATGAGAGCAGCTGCCAAAATTCAACTGCAAAGCAGCAAACAGTTATTTGAAGCTGCTGGTGCCTCTGGAGTCCCTTGAACCTAAAGGTCTAGTATCCTTCAAAGGCTTGCTGTGGTGCATAAACCTACTATTTGGCCACCCCTAAACAGTGTTCACAAGCAGAAATGGTTGCAGTGGGCCCAGACATACATGAAGACTAATTTTCAAACAGTCTTGTTTACTGATGAGTGTCGAGCAACCATGGATGGTCCAGATGGATGGAGTAGTGGATGGTTGGTGGATGGCCACCATGTCCCAACAAAGCTGCAACGGCTGCAAGGAGGTGGAGGAGTCATGTTTTGGGCTGGAATCATGGGGAAACAGCTGGTAGGGCCCTTTAAGGTTCCTGAAGGTGTGAAAATGACCTCTGTAAAGTATATAGAGTTTCAGACTGACAACTTTCTTCCATAGTATATAAAGCAGAAACGTTCCTTCAGGAGCAAAATAATCTTCATGCATGACAATGCACCATATCATGCTGCAAAGAATATCTCTGAGTCATTGGCTGCTATGGGCATGTAAGGAGATAAACTCATGGTGTGGCCACCATCTTCCCCTGACCTCAACCCTATAGAGAACCTTTGGAGTATCATCAATCAAAAGATCTATGAGGGTGGGAGGCAGTTCACATCAAAACAGCAGCTCTGGGAGGCTATTCTGACTTCATGCAAAGAAATACAAGCAGAAACTATCCAAAAACTCACAAGTTCAATGGATGCAATAATTGTGAAGGTGATATCAAAGAAGGGGGCCTATATTAACATGTAACTTGGCCTGTTAGGATGTTTTGGAGTTAAATAGCTTTTTTGTTGAGTGAATGTGACCTCCTAATGCTGCAAATTCCACAAATGAGCATTTTCAGTTCTTTAAAACATATTAAATGTTTAGAAATTCTACTGTGCCTAATAATTTGGAACAGTGCATTTTGAGTTTTTATTCATTTTGGAGATTATACTGTTATCATTGGGAGGTTTCTTCAATAAAATTTTATGTATACTCTAATGGGTGATGACTTTTATTAGACTTACTGTCATTTACACCGACCATTTAGGAAAATCCGAGAAAAATATAATTTGCATAATATTTAGGAACATGGTGTAGTTACTTAAGTGATTGAATATATCTAATTCCAAATATTCTTTGATTTTTATTCCAAAGGGGGGACTATGTTAGCACTACACTTCGAGAAAAGGAGTTTGACCCAAAAGGAAGAAGGCAGTCCTCATCTTTAGATGACCTGGTAAAAATCAACATCTAACTTTTAGGACATGGTCGCACAAGAGTTTTGAATTCTTCTAGCATTCCTCATTATTGTTATTACTTATATATGTTTATTATTTTGCATCTAACTGTTACATGGTATTATCTCCACATTATTAGGCTCGTGGACATTTTCTGCTCCTATCCATTGAGGGCGCCGCTCTAGTTATTTATTTCACTGCCCCTAGTGCCCTTTAGGTTGTCTGGATACTTTTATGCCACTGGTCTTTGATAGCTCTATTTTTCTTTTACACCTGTGTCTATACCAGCCTTTGCTCATGTACTGTGATGCGACGGACATTCCGCCTGTGCAGCCTGTGTGGCTGCACCAGGCATGGAGTTGAAGGTGGGGCCCTGCAGGGCAGCTAACACTGATGGCAATCTGGCCTGTTTATCTTGCCCTGAGGGTCCGGGGGGGCACCTGGCCAGATTGCCCTCATGTGCGGTGGGCAGGGAGCGATCCCTGCAGCTCTGCTGCATACAGGTGAAAATGGCAGTGGAGCTGCAGGGATCTGTCCTCCACTTTATGCCCACAATTTCTGTCTCACACATCAGCACGGCAGGATGACATCATCATTCTGCGAGCGGCTGTATAGAAAGCTGCCGACAACAAATGATGGATGTGGTGGAAAGGGCAGTGATGGGATGGTGGGGAGAAAGCAATGATGGAGGTGATGAAAACGGCAATGATGCGGGTGGTGTGGGAGAAAGCAATGATGGAGGTGGTGGAAAGGGCAATGATGTAGGTTGTGGGGGAGAAGGCAATGATGGAGATAGGGGAGAGGACAGTAATGGGGTGGAGTTGGAGAACAATGATGGAGGTGGTGGTGAGGGTAATGATGGAGGTGGTGCAGAGGGCAAGGATGGAGGTTATGGGGAGGGCAATAATTGGGGTGGTGGAGAGGGCAATGATGGGGTAGTGCGGTATAAGGCAATGATGGAGGTGATGGAGAAAGCAATAATGGGGTTGGTGGGGGAGAAAGCAATGATAGAGGTGGTGGAAAGGGCAATGATGGGGCGGTGGGGGAGAAAACAATGATAGAGGTGGTGGAAAAGGCAATGATGGAGGTAGTGGGGGAGAATGCATTGATGAAGGTGGTGGAAAGGGCAATGATGGGGTGGTGGGGAGAAAACAATGATAGAGATGGTGGAAAGGGCAATGATGGAGGTGATCGGGAGCACATTGATTGGGGTGGTGGAGAGGGCAATGATGGAGGTGATTGGAAGAGGTTAATGAGTGGGTGATGGAGAGGGCAATGATGGAGGTGGTGGAGAGAGCAATGATGGGTTGGTGGTGAAGGCAATCATGGAGGTGATGGAGAGGGCAATTATGGAGGTGGTGGGGGAGAACGCAATGATGGAGGTGATGGAAATGGCAATGATGTGGGTGGTGAGGGATTAAACAATGATAGAGGTGGTGGATGTGATGGGGAGCACAATGATTGGGATGGTGGAGAGGGTAATGATGGAGGTGGTAGAGAGGGCAAAGATGGGGTGGTGGAGAGGGCAATGATGGGGCTGGTGGAAAGGGCAATGATGGGGGTAGTGGAAAGAGCAATGATGGGGTTGGTGGTGAATCCAATGATGGAGGTGATGGAGAGGGCAATGAAGGAGGTGGGGAAGAGGACAATGATGGGATGCAGGGGTGGAAGGACAATGAGGGGTGTGGGGGATTGGGATGGGAGGAAGGGGGATTGTAATGGACATACAAACGGCGAGGGGAGGAGGACGTTAGATATGGATGTAAAATGAATTTGGTGGGGGAGGAGTGTGCTAAGCCCCTGATAGTGTCCTCCCCATCTCACAATTCATTGTGATGCTATCGGGGACTTAGGCGATAAAGTGCATAAGACCCTTTATAAAGAGCTGAAAGGTGGGAGAAGACGCTGTCAGGGACTTGTAATGAATTGGGAGTTGTCGGAGGATGCTCAGTACCTGATAGCTTCTACTCCCACTTCCAAATTCATTTTGATGCTATCAAGGACATACAGTGGGTACGGAAAGTATTCAGACCCCTTTAAATTTTTCACTCTTTGTTTCATTGCAGCCATTTGGTAAATTCAAAAAAGTTATTTTTTTTCTCATTAATATACACTCTGCACCCCATCTTGACTGAAAAAAAAACAGAAAAAAACATCTCTTTTGCTTGTACTGTAAAACCTTACATATATTCTGGGTGCACATAGCCTTACAGGTAATTGGGGAGAGTCACAGACTGAATAGTTTATATTATTGGGAGTTAGAGATTATAGTTAATGGGGGTGTGTGACAGTGAGGGGGATCCTATGTGATGATCGATATGTATCCTCCAGAATGCACATAGAAGCATACTAAACGTGCTGGAGTGCATCGCAGTCACAGATATAGCTGTGGCTGCAGTGCAAAATAAAAGTAAGTGTGGACCTGGTCAAGTTATTTGACCAAGACAATGTTAAGGAAAACTTTTATTTTTGGAGCGAACTACAGGATGGTAGTGGGGCAGTTCACTTCCTCCAGACCACATCTTATAAGTGGCCCAAGACCACAGATTCAATTTAAATCCTGCAGCAAAGGGTTGGGTGTGTCAGTCTTGGTTTTCAAACTGCAGAGCAGGTGGCTGAAAGATTCAGCCTGTGTGTAGTAACACGGAGCCAAGCGAAGCCAAAAGGCCTGGCACCCCTCAGAGTGATACGGCTGTGCATCCGCCCATGGCAATCGGTTTCAGATATGGACTGTTTTGATGCCCCGGCTGCGATCTGGAGGATACCGTTTGTTTTCCAGTTGTGAGTTTCTTTGGAGATTAAAAAACATTTGCTTTGAACTTTTCTGTGGTCCCTGCCTATCTGTTGCACTGCACCAACTCAGTGCTGCTTATCACTTTATATTTTTAGTGGTGCGTGCCTAATAGTATATTAATGGTGGGGTACATATCTGTATTCAGGGGGAGACATATGTATGTATACAATGTATGCGACCTTGTTATTTTCAGGTCAGCGAAGATCATTGTGGCAAGACGAGTCATAGCTGGTAGATGTCAACGTAAAGGTCTGACCAGATGAAGAACAAACAGGAGAAAGCGGCTCTAATCAGACAAGACGCCAGCGCTAAATGCATAGATGTATACAGTATATACTGTATACTGTATATGTAACTTTGTTGCCATAAAAGGAGGGGGGCCCAGACACATTTCTTGCACAGGGGCCCCAAGCTGTCAGTGTCAGCCCCTGTAACTGTGAGCTGCTCTGGCTTTCTCTGTACTACAAATCCTTATCCAGGCTGTACAGTATAAACCCATACACCCCGTGGGCGTCCTCCTGGCCCCTCGATGCTCGCGCCTGCGTTGGCACCAATCTCTTGTTTTATACATATAGAGCCGTCCTGGCTCTCTTTACACACTGCCTCTGAATGCAGGCGCCAACCCGGGCTGCACGTCACGGTCAGCTGGTCTTGCTGCACATGCCTCCATATGGTGCTTATGCCAGCTATGCGATGCAATCCTGTAACCACTTATGTTTAATAATCTGCTAATTGATATGCTTATATATGTCTGCTGACTAACGCATACTGAACATAATTCCCATGGCGAAGCTGCGCCTCCCACACACCGCCAGTCCTGGGACTGAGTTCTTACCATGGTGACTTGATGATCTGACTGTCTTTCATGGTGATATATATATATCTCACTGCTTGGGGCATTTCTACTGAATGTTTTCTCCACTGCTGGGTTTTCCTTTATTTAACCCATCCACGGCTGGCAATTCCATCATAGATCCCTCCACCCATTCCCCCTCCTGTGGCTTACCATACACCACTATCATCTATTTGGGAACTGCCCTACACGCAACAGGGTCTATTACATTTTGTATGCTTTGTATACCAAAATTGTGGACTCCCAATCTTGGCTGTTTATGCATCTTTATATCTGTTTCATGTGCTCTGCACAGGTATAACTCTTCTTTTGTCTAGAGACAGTCTTGCCAGATTCTTGTGACGATTATTTATTTATTTCTGTATTGATCTTTCCTAATCATATCTCTACCCATATCTTGCCGCACGGACCCTCTTTCGACTTTGGGGTTGTTGTATTGTTGCTATTTTGTTTTTATTAATTGTGTGGTCTTGGTGTTAATAAAATATTGTTATTCGTTCCTACATATTAGGTGTGCACATTTCATATGGTATTCAATATTGATTTTCCCCATGCATCATGCAGCATCATTCCCCTCTCTTTTTATACATTTTCATTGATTTATTGTTTACAGAGTAGTGCACCCTATTCTCTATATATGCCATGATAGTGATGAACAGTGATTAGAAAAACATGCAGGAGTGGACATCACCCATGTATTATGAAAAAATAGGTGCTGCAAGCCCATAGAGCAAAGAAAGTAAAGCAACACACACAAAAAGAAAAACGTAGCTATACAATACGTGTGATGCACCCTGAATAATAATTAATAGTTTATTAAGTGAATCAGTACAAATAATACATGTGTCAAAAAATGTATTAGGCCCCCATTGACACGTCAGTGTTGCCAGTACGTGTGGTGAAAGTTTTCACATGTATTACTCACCCACACTGATTATAATCTATGGGGCTGTGCACATTACTAACCCCAAAGATTGATTTTTGACAAATCACAGCTGACATAAAGCTCAACTAGCATTACCTTGATTGTCACCACACCAGGGCAATCGGAAAAAGTTGGCCAAAGTGCAGAATTGGAGTATTGGATGCACCAATTCTGGGGCAGTTGCGTGCTTGTATTTTTAGGCTGGGAAAGGCCTAACCACAAGGGACCTTCCCAGCATGATAATCTAAGCCTCCAGCTGTCTGCTTTACCTTTGCTGGTTATAAAAGAGAGGGGAGAAGCCACATAATTTTTTCATTTATTTTTTTGCTAAATACAAGTTCATAGCCCAAAGTGGTTAATCAGTTAAATGGGAGTAAAATAAATATAAAGCCTACAAAAATACTCCCATTGACAACAATATATATTCAAATTAGTAATCTATATTAAATAACAGAAACAAATCAATAAAAACATTTAAAAGAGGTAAACTTCAGAATATAAGAGGCTAGAGTATAAATACAAATCTATGCATTCATTAGAAAAATGGTCAATACATTATAAGATAAATAAATTGATCCATGTCGAAGGGAAAATATATATTGCATACAAAAATAAATATGTATAAAATCCCACAAGGATTAGATAAGTTCAACACAGACAGAGGTTAAATAAACCTTCATGTTTTACAAAAACAAACAACAAACATAGAGAAACATAGAACTATTTGTGAGGTAAAGGCTTTCAGACAATAAGTAGCCAGTTCTCAAGATTGTGTCATTATGAGCATTGTCTGTCTGTAAATGTATGACCAGCAATGCTGCTCTGTCATGGTCTGAATGAATTCTGTATATTTAAATATTGACTCAAAATATCCATTTTAATTGTCACACTACAGGAGCATTATATGGAGCCCATTCTGTATGGAGCAATATATGGGACCTATAATAAACTGTATGGCGCATTATATGAGACTCTGTAAGGACTTGGACTGTACATCTGTTTCTGTCTGCTGTTGCCCTCAGTTCAGTTACTTTTGCCCTTACCTAAGATGGAGTCACTGGCCTCACGGGGGCCATCTTGCTTCCTGTCAGACTTCTCCTGTTCGTGTCTGTGGTGTATATAAGGGAGCTCTGTATTTTACTCATTGCTTGAGTATCTTGTTCCTGACTTGTGATCAAGCTGGAAGAACTGCTATCTTGCTGGTTTCTTCATTACTTTGGGATACCCCGTCTGTCTCTGGATCTACGTCTCTTCGTTGTAAGACTTGTTTCACTGGATCTGCGCTGCACTCATCTCTGCTGCTGGACTGCTCCCTGCTAGGAGACCTGGTCTGGTCTCCAGGTCTCTGGACCTGACATACTTGGACTTCCACGGTCTGTACACGTGCTTACTGCCTATCCAGCTCTGTCTGCTACTAACCTGCTGTGTCATAGCTGTTTACCTGCATACCATCATAAATATTCTTGAACTTTTAACCTGTTGTCTCTCAGCCTCTTTTCTGACCCATGATAATGATCTCCACTGCACTTCTCACTAAGTTTATTACAGACTCATTATACTGTGTAGAGCAATATATGGGGTTCATTATACTCTATGGAGCCCATCCTATACTGTATGGAGCATTTTATGGGGCCCATTATACAATATGGAACAATATATGGGGCTCATCATACTCTATGTAACATTATATGGGGTCTATTATTCTGTATGGAGCAATTTATGCTGCACATTATTCTGTATGTCGCAAAATAAATGACCACATAAATAAAGGTGGGAAACACCTCCAATTAACTAGAGAACCAAAAACAAGGGATGTGCAGAATCCCAATAAAATCTTGAATTTTTATTGATGTAATTTAATAAAATATAAAACAGATATAAATATCATGTGCAGTCACAGAGGAATAGCAAAATAGAGTGAAAACTAAGCAGGTAATCACACTAATAACCCAGTGGTAACAGGTATACTGGTATTATACTATTGTTAAAATACATAAGCAATGATCATAATCCATATAAATGCAGTTAAATAAAGTGCTAGTGCATGTAAACCACTAGATGGTGATAATCAGAAATGCAGAGTATGTAAAAAAAAGTAAAAAAATATAAAGTGACAGTGCACTATATAGCATTATTCTGTATGGAGCACTATATGGAGCCCATAATACTGTATGGAGCAATATATGTGGCTCATTATACTGTATGGAGCAATATATGTGGCTCATTATACTGTATCGAGCATTATATGTGGCTCAATATACTGTCTGGAGCATTATATTTGGCTCATTATATTGTATGGAGATTTATATGTGGTTCATTATTCTGTATGGAGCATTATATAGAGTCCATTATTCTGTATGGAGCAATATATGGGGCTCATTATTCTGTATAGAGCGCTATGTGGTGCCCATAATACTGTATGGAGCAATATATGGGGCTCATTATTCTGTATGGAGCAAAATGTGGTGCCCATAATACTGTATGGAGGACTATACCATCCGGTTTCTGACCTGTTCTAGAATTTACAATAGATATCACTCATGAACTGTAAAAAGTGAAATATTTGGTATTGTACTATACCTATATTTCTCTGCCGTATCTGCATCATGAAAGTGTTAAAGAGGCCCACTGAGACTCTTTTTAACCCCTTTCTGACATCTGACGTACTATCCCGTCGAGGTGGGGTGGGCCCGTATGACCACCGACGGGATAGTACGTCATATGCAATCAGCCGCGCTCATGGGGGAGCGCGGCCGATTGCGGCCGGGTGTCAGCTGCCTATCGCAGCTGACATCCGGAACTGTGTGCCAGGAGTGGTCACGGACAGCCACCAGCACATTAACCCCCAGCACACTGCGATCAAACATGATCGCAGTGTTCCGGCGGTATAGGGAAGCATTGCGCAGGGAGTGGGCTCCCTGTGGGCTTCCCTGAGACCCCTGGAGAAACACGATGTGATCGCATTGCTCTGAGGGTCTCCTACCTTCTTCTCCCTGCAGGCCCCGGATCCAAAATGGCTGCGGGGCTGCATCCAGATCCTGTAGGGAGGTGGCTTACCAAGCGCCTGCTCAGAGCAGGCGCTGGTAAGCTTGCAGCACTGTAAGTCAGATTGCTGATCTGACACAGTGCACAGCAAAGTGTCAGATCAGCGATCTTACACTATAACATGATGGCCCCCTTGGGACAATGTTATAGTGTAAAAAAATATATATATATTCAGATGTGTAATGAAAAAAAAAAAAATTCCTAAATATATATATATATATATATATATATATATATATATATATATATACTAGCTATTGAACCCGTTCTATGCCTGGGTGGCGAGCATTTATATTGGAATATGGTCTCCATCCTGGTATGTGCTGCTCCCATCCTGTCATATGCTGTTCCATCCTGCGCCCCCATCCTGTCATGTGCTGCTCCACCGTGTCCTGTGCTGCTCCATCCTGCGCCCCCATCCTGTCATGTGCTGCTCCACCGTGTCATGTGCTGCTCCATCCTGCATCCCCATCCTGTCATGTGCTGCTCCACCGTGTCATGTGCTGCTCCATCCTGCGCCCCCATCCTGTCATGTGCTGCTCCACTGTGTCATGTGCTGCTCCATCCTGCGCCCCCATCCTGTCATGTGCCACTCCACCGTGTCATGTGCTGCTCCATCCTCATCCCCATCCTGTCATGTGCTCCCATCCTGCGCCCCCATCCTATCACGTGCTGCTCCATCCTGCGCCCCCATCAGTGCGGGCGGCTGTGCTGTGCGGGCGGCTGTGCTGAGTGCGGGCGGCTGTGCTGAGTGCGGGCGGCTGTGCTGAGTGCGGGCGGCTGTGCTGAGTGCGGGCGGCTGTGCTGAGTGTGGGCGGCTGTATGTGGCTGTGCTGAGTGCGGGTGGCTGTATGTGACGTGGCTGTGCTGGGTGCGGGCGGCTGTGCTGGGTGCGGCAGCTGTGGACGGCTGTGCTGGGTGCGGTGGCTGTGCTGGGTGCAGCGGCTGTGCGTGGCTGTAGGCGGCTGTGCGTGGCTGTGGGAGGCTGTGCGTGGCTGTGCTGGGTGCGGCGGCTGTACGTGGCTGTGGGTGGCTGTGCTGGGTGCGGCGGCTGTGCTGGGTGCGGTAGCTGTGCTGGGTGCGGCGGCTGTCCGTGGCTGTAGGCGGCTGTGCGTGGCTGTGGGCGGCTGTGCGTGGCTGTGGCGGCTGTGCGTGGCTGTGGCGGCTGTGCTGGGTGCGGCGGCTGTGCTGGGTGCGGCGGATGTGCTGGGTGCGGCGGCTGTGCTGGGTGCGGCGGCTGTGCTGGGTGCGGCGGCTGTGGGTGGCTGTGCTGGGTGCAGCGGTTGTGCGTGGCTGTGGGCGGCTGTGCTGGGTGTGGCGGCTGTGCGTGGCTGTGCTGGGTGCGGCGGCTGTGCGTGGCTGTGGGCGGCTGTGCATGGCTGTGGGCGGCTGTGCTGGGTGCGGCGGCTGTGCTGGGTGCGGCGGCTGTCCGTGGCTGTGGGCGGCTGTGCGTGGCTGTGGGCGGCTGTGGGAGGCTGTGCTGGGTGCGGCGGCTGTGCGTGGCTGTAGGCGGCTGTGCGTGGCTGTGGCGGCTGTGCATGGCTGTGCTGGGTGCGGTGGATGTGCTGGGTGCGGCGGCTGTGCTGGGTGCGGCAGCTGTGCGTGGCTGTGGGCGGCTGTGGGCGGCTGTGCGTGGCTGTGGGCGGCTGTGCGTGGCTGTGGGCGGCTGTGCGTGGCTGTGGCGGCTGTGCATGGCTGTGCTGGGTGCGGCGGATGTGCTGGGTGCGGCGGCTGTGCTGGGTGTGGCGGCTGTGCGTGGCTGTGGGCGGCTGTGCGTGGCTGTGGGCGGCTGTGCTGGGTGCTGCGGCTGTGCGTTGCTGTGGGCGGCTGTGCGTGGCTGTGGGCGGCTGTGCGTGGCTGTGGGCGGCTGTGCTGGGTGCGGCGGCTGTGCGTGGCTGTGGTCGGCTGTGCTGGGTGCGGTGGCTGTGCGTGGCTATGGGTGGCTGTGGGCAGCTGTGCTGGGTGCGGCGGCTGTGCTGGGTGCGGCGGGCGGCTGTGCGTGGCTGTGGGCGCCTGTGCGTGGCTGTGGGCGGCTATGGTCGGCTGTGCTGGGTGCGGCGGCTGTGTGTTGCTGTGGGCGGCTGTGCTGGGCGCGGCGGCTGTGCTGGGTGCGGCCATTTTCTTGGTCCTGCTCCCGGAGTCGGCGCCTGCGCAGTCCGCGCTTTCCGGCGCCATTTTCTTGAAGACACTGCAATGTGTCTTCAAGAAAATGGCGCCGGAAAGCGCGGACTGCGCAGGCGCCGATTCCGGGAGCAGGAGGACAGTCACGGCCCGGAAGCGCGTCAGTGGAACGGGTCAGGTAAGTATACTCACCCTCCGCCTCCTGGCTCGTCCCTGCTTGTCCGGTGGAGATCGCGGTGTGCGTTCAGCGCTTACGCATACCGCGATCTCCTGGGAGCGTCGCTCTGTGCGGTCCAGACTGCGCCGGCGCTTGCGCTTGCGCAGTCTATAGAGGCTTCGGACAGAGTGACGCTCCCAGCGTTATATTATAGATATATATATATATATATATATTTCCCATAAATACATTTCTTTATCTAAATAAAAAAAAAACAATAAAAGTACACATATTTAGTATTGCCGCGTCCGTAACGACCCAACCTATAAAACTGTCCCACTAGTTAACCCTTTCAGTGAACACCGTAAAAAAAAAAAGAGGCAAAAAACAACGCTTTATTATCATACCGCCGAACAAAATGTGGAATAGCACGCGATCAAAACGATGGATATAAATAACCATGGTACCGCTGAAAACGGCAACTTGTCCTGCAAAAAATGAGCCACTATACAGCATCATCAGCAAAAAAATTTAAAAGTTATAGTCCTCAGAATAAAGCGATGCAAAAATAATTATTTTTTATATAAAATAGTTTTTATCGTATAAAAGCGCCAAAACATAAAACAATGATATAAATGAGGTATCGCTGTAATCATTCTGACCCGAAGAATAAAATTGCTTTATCGATTTTACCAAACACGGAACGGTATAAACGCCACTCCAAAAGAAATTCATGAATAGCTGGTTTTTGGTCATTCTGCCTCACAAAAATCGGAATAAAAAGCGATCAAAAAATGTCACGTGCCCAAAAATGGTACCAATAAAAACGTCAACTCGTCCTGCAAAAAACAAGACCTCACATGACTCTGTGGACCAAAATATGGAAAAGTTATAGCTCTCAAAATGTGGTAATGCAAAAAATATTTTTTTCAATAAACAGCGTCTTTTTGTGTGTGACGGCTGCCAATCAAAAATCCGCTAGAAAACCCGCTATAAATAGTAAATCAAACCCCCCTTCATCACCTCCTTAGGGAAAAATTCAAAAAATGTATTTATTTCCATTTTTCCATTAGGGTTAGGGCTAGGGTTAGGGCTAGGGTCAGGGCTAGGGTTAGGTTTAGCGCTAGAGTTAGGGCTAGGGCTAGGGTTAGGGTTAGGGCTAGGGTTAGGGTTAAGGCTACAGTTAGGGTTGGGGCTAAAGTTAGGGTTGGGGCTAAATTTAGGGTTAGGGTTTGGATTACATTTACGTTTGGGAATAAGGTTGGGATTAGAGTTAGGGTTGTGTCAGGGTTAGGGGTGTGGTTAGGTGTACCATTGGGATTAGGGTTAGGGGTGTGTTTGGATTAGGGTTTCAGTTATAATTGGGGGGTTTCCACTGTTTAGGCACATCACGGGCTCTCCAAACGCAACATGGCGTCCCATCTCAATTTCTGTCAACTTTGCATTGAAAAGTCAAATGGCGCTCTTTCCCTTCCAAGCTCTCCCATGCACCCAAACAGTGGTTTACCCCAACATATGGGGTATCAGCGTACTCGGGACAAATTGTACAACAACTTTTAGGGTCCAATTTTTTCTCTTACTTTTGGGAAAATAAAAAATTGGGGGTGAAAATATCATTTTTGTGAAAAAATATGATTTTTTAATTTTTACGGCTCTGCATTATAAACTTCTGTGAATCACTTAATGGGTCAAAGTGCTCACCTTACATCTACATACGTTTCTTAGGGGGTTTACTTTCCAAAATGGTGTCACTTGTGGGGGGTTTCAATGTTTAGGCACATCAGAGGCTCTCCAAACGCAACATGGCGTCCCATCTCCGATTCCAGTCAATTTTGCATTGAAAAGTCAAATGGTGCTACTTTGCTTCCGAGCTCTGCCATGCGCCCAAACAGTGGTTTACCCCCACATATGGGGTATCAGCGTACTCAGGACAAATTGTACAACAGGTTTTGGGGTCCATTTTCTCCTGTTACCCTTGGTAAAATAAAACAAATTGGAGCTGAAGTAAATTTGTGAAAAAAAGTTAAATGTTAATTTTTATTTAAACATTCCAAAAAATTCCTGTGAAACACCTGAAGGGTTAATAAACTTCTTGAATGTGGTTTTGAGCATCTCGAGGGGTGAAGTTTTTAGAATGGTGTCACACTTGGGTATTTTCTATCATATAGACCCCTCAAACTGACTTCAAATGAGATGTGGTCCCTAAAAAAAAAAAATGGTGTTGTAAAAATGAGAATTTGCTGGTCAACTTTTAACCCTTATAACTCCCTAACAAAAAAAAATGTTGGTTCCAAAATTGTGCTGATGTAAAGTAGACATGTGGAAAATGTTACTTATAAAGTATTTTGTGTGACATATCTCTGTGATTTAATTGTATAAAAATTCAAAGTTGGAAAATTGCTAAATTTTCACCAAATTTCCTTTTTTTTAACAAATAAACGCAGGTAATATCAAATAAATTTTATGACTATCATGAAGTACAATATGTCACGTGAAAACATTGTCAGAATCACCTTGATCCGTTGAAGCGTTCCAGAGTTATAACCTCATAAAGGGACAGTGGTCAGAATTGTAAAAATTGGCCCGGTCATTAACGTGCAAACAACCCTTGGGGGTAAAGGGGTTAATTATTTCATTTTTTTATAGGTAATAAATGGGTAAAAGAGGGTCGGGGAGTGATTTGTACAAATAAAGGACTTTTCTTATAGACACCTATTCATAGTTAACCCCTCGGCTTGATGTCAGCTGATATTACAAAGCTGGCATCAACCTCAAAATATTTCTCTGCTTGCTAATCAACCAGGGCAAGTGTGAGGAGCCAGGCAAAGTGCCAGAATTGGTGCATGTAATGGCTGCTATTTTTAGGCTGGGAAGGGCCAAATATTCAATGATCTTGCCAGCTTGAGAATACCAGCCCCCCAGCTGTCTTCTTTACCTTGCTCATTATCAAAAATAGGGGGACGCCATGACATGTTTTTTCATTTATTTATTACTAATAAATGAATATATGAAAAATACTAATGAATAAATAGATGGAAAAATGGTGTATGGTCTCCCCTATTTTTAATAACCAGCCAAGGGAAAGCAGACAGCTGTGAGATGGTCTTATTATGCTGGTAAGGGCCATGTCTATTGGCCCTTTCCCAGCTTAATAAGACCGGCCCGCATCCACTCCAGAAATAGAACATTCATTAGATGTGCTGATTCTGGTGCTTAGGCTAGGCTTTTCCTGCTTGCCCTGGTGCATTAGAAAGTGGGGTAATATTTTAGGGTTGATGTCAGCTGTGTATTGTCTACTAACATAAAGCTTAGAGTTTAGTAATGGGCTGGCGTCTATCAGACACCCTCATTACCAACCCAGTAAGTAAAAAGAAAAAATAAATCCTCTCTTATTGTTTGATTAAGGCCGGGGTCACACTACATATGGCATCCGATGTGAGATGCTAATGACCCTTGGCTAATAATAACCCTTGGCTCCTGCTCTGCTGCAAGCGGGAGCCAAGTGTCATGCTACTGTGCTCCGAGCCTCTCGCACAGAGAGAATTGGAGCACAGCTGCGGAGGAGGCGGAGAAAGTAATTTCTCCATCTCCTTCACTGCTGGAGTCGGAGTATATCGCACTGCAAGCGGATGATATCCGAGTGATATGCATTGTGTCAATCGCACCCATAGACTTATATGGGTGCGAGTGAGCCGAGACTCAGCCAAGTCTTGGTGTCAATCACAGCATGCTGTGATTTTTCTTCTATGCCGATTCGGCATGAGAAAATAATTCTAGATGACAATGTGGTGTGCAGCGCCCCAGGGTCCTGATCATTGCTGTAATGTCATTTTCCTCTAGGGGAAAGTGATATTGCATTTGGAGGCAAAGAAGGACAACTGCATCCAGGTATCACAAACATGCAACTCATTTCATACTCCAGGCCACCAGGGGGAGCCCTGCTCCTATTTATTAGGGCACTCCTCACACAGGTAAAACTGGTAGCCTGGAGAGGAAGTTAGTTAGTTGCTGGCTGAGTAGTTGGTCCCTGACAGGTGTGGGATCCTGTCAGAGATCGAGGAGAAGGACACAGGGCTGTGCCTGCCCTAAGTGCGGCAGCTCCTAGAAAGAGACAATGAGAGGAGAGCTGTATTGGAGAGAGGGTGAGAAGAAGTCATAGCAAAGGAGTGGATTCCAGGAGGGGAACAGCCCTACACAGGCTGCCTCCTTCTGAGGAGCGAGCAACGATCCTTTATGTGTTGCTCCAGAGACTGGCAGGACAGCTAATTTCATGTTACCTGTCCACCCCTACACCCAGAAGGCAAGGTGGCACCCCTTAGAGCAGTGTTCCCCAACTCTGGTCCTCAAGAGCCACCAACAGGTCATGTTTTCAGGATTTCCTTACTATTGCACAGGTGATGCAATTATCACCTGTGCAATACTAAGGAAATCCTGAAAACATGACCTGTTGGTGGCTCTTGAGGACCAGAGTTGGGGAACACTGCCTTAGAGGCTGGAGCATGATAGAGTCCCTGTAAAACGACTCAAGCCACCGGTCATACGGGTTTGTCCTATCCATCTGGGGGACAGAGAGAGACATAACATCTACTACAACATCTGTGAGGACCTTACTAGAAGCTTAGCAGTAAGGGACTACAACACTACGGCGCTAGAAGAAGGCTACTTATTTCCACCTGGATAAGGGGACTCTGGACTTGCCTCCAAGCTGCATGGACTCTGCCTACCCTGTGGTCTGGTGCTCTGGACTGTGGATGCTGAAGCCACCAGTAAAGGTAAAGAGACTGCAACCTTGTGTCCTCGTTCTTCACTGCGCCTTTCACCATCCACCATCTACACACCGGGAAGCCCTGGGAATACACTTCACCTGTGGGAAGGTATACCATCTAGCTGCAATAACATCACCCCAGTGGAACCCTTAAAGCAGCGTCGGTCACCCTGACCAAATACCACAGGTGGCGTCACGAACACTTTCCCTTTAAAGACCTTTCCCTTTCCACGGACGCCCCTAGGGCCACGGATCGGGTCAGCCACCGTGACATCCCCCTGTGAACCGAAGGACCCGATACCGAGTACCCCACTGCCCTTGGGGGCTCTCCAGGTGCACAGGAAGACCTTCGCCGAGCATGTTGAACACGTGAAGACCGTACTCCAACATTATCATGAACATGGAGTCAAGATAACCCCAAAGAAGTGTGAACTCTTCAAGAGACAAATTCCATTCCTGACAAAAATCGTGTCATGGATAAACCATGGACCCAGGGGAAATCGCTCCAGTTATGGTTTTAAAAGACAAGCATCCATCTACTGTGGAGGAGCGGAGGAAGATCTTAGGATTCCTCTCCTATTACAGAACTTTCATCCAAAACTTTTCCTGGATTTTCGCTCCATTATACCGCCTCTTGGCATGGGGGAGGGGAATAAATGCAGCAACACCATTGTAGAAGAAAAAGAACATGGGCAAGATTCGGCCCAAAGGAAGAAATGCAGTTTCTACTCAACAGCCAATTATCTGGATGTCAGGTCACCAGAAGATATTGGAACAACTAGTGGACTACCTTCTAAAACTATCCATAATGGGATGTCCTGACTTCAACCAGCTATTTGTCCATTGTGATTCTTCTCAAGTGTAACTTGGAGCTGCCCTGTATCAGCATCAAAATGGCAAATTGAGAGTCATCAGCTATGGTTCCAGAACATTGACAAACGATGAAAAGATTGACCATCTATATTCTGGAAAACTAGAGTTCCTGGCACTAAAATGGGCTATCTGTGAATGATTTAGAGATTGTCTCTATTACAGCCAAAAGTTTGAGTTATACACTGACAACAACCCTCTAACCTACATCCTCACTATGGCCTAACTGAATGCTATGCGTCAGATATTCAGGTAGTTGAACTAAATGACTACAACTTCAGTGTCAAGTACAGGCCAGGGAAATGCAATACGGATGCAAATGGATTGTTGAGAATTCTGTTAGAGCCTGAGGAGTTCATGCAAGAGTGCTCTGAAGAAGTCAGTCTAGAAGCTATTGTGAGCACAACCCAAGCAGTACAAGTCCAGCATGAGGAATGCACACCTCTCTGCTGTTCGACATATCGAGAGGTATAGTGGGGAAAATAAGTATTTGATACACTGCGGATTTTGCAAGTTTTCCCATCTACAAAGAATGGAGAGGTCTGTAATTTTTATAGTAGGTACACTTCAACTGTGAGAGACAGAATCTTTCAAAAAAATACAGAAAATCATATTGTATGATATTTACATAATTAATTTGCATTTTATTTCATGGAATAAGTATTTGATACAATAGAAAAACAGAACATAATATTTGGTACAGAAACCTTTGTTTGCAATTTCAGAGGTAAGACGTTTCCTGTAGTTCTTGGCCAAGATTGCACACACTGCAGCTGGGATTTTGTCCCATTCCTTCATACAGCTCTTCTCCAGATCTTTCAGGTTTTGGGGTTGTTGCTGGGTAACATTGAGTTTCAGCTCTCTCCAAAGATTTTCTATTGGGTTCAGGTCTTGAGATTTGCTAGGACCTTGAAATGCTTCTTACAAAGCCACTCCTTAGTTGCCCTGACTGTGTGTTTTGGGTCATTGCCATGGTGGAAGACCCAGCCACTACCCATCTTTAATACTCTTACTGAGGGAAAGTGGTTATTGGCCAAAATCTAGCGATACATGACCCCATCCATCTTCCTTTCAATACGGTGCATTCGTCCTGTCCCCTTTGCTGAAAAGCTCCCCCAAAGTATGATATTTCCCCCACTATGCTTCATGGTTGGGGCGGTGTTCTTGGGGTTGCACTGAACCTTCTTTTTCCTCCAAACACGGAGAGTGGAGTTGATAACAAAAAGTTCTATTTTGGTCTCATCTTGCCACATGACCGTTTCCCATGCCTCTTGTGGATCATTCATATGATCATTAGAAAACTATAAATAGGTAATTGTCCAAAAAGAAGAAAAACAGTGGAGCAGCACTGCTCGGGCACAAGGAGAAAAATACAAGATGCGTACTGCACCAGCTGGAATCCTGACCGCTGATCTCGGGTGCTCGCATGAAACAGAGGTGAGTAATGAATCCTGTCATAGAAAAATGCGGCAGCACTCACCGATCCTGGAGTGAGGAAAGTCTTTATTAAGACATGTGATAGTACATCTTCATGGCTCGGGGGATGTGCAGTGACAGCAGGAATGTGCAGGGGTCGACCCCTGGACCTTGTGTGCCATGCAAGATTTTATTTCATGATGTGTGTTACTAATAGTTGTAATAATTATAGGGGATAACTCAGGAGACACTTTGCGTGGAACAAGACAACTACAGGACACAGTTTTATAAGTGGTAAAGTCTATAAGTCTATATTATCACATGGTGATTCAAACAGGTGCAGAGAGAAACTCAAGTCCACAACACTTGGAGTAAATATTAAATGCAGCTTAGCAGTCTATAGGAAACTTCAGAGGAAAATGCAATCACGCAGAAAGTCTATGAAGCACAATTATTCTTGAGTATACTTGACACGAATAAGTCCTTTCTTAGTCCAAAACACAGATAGATATGCTTATAAGGCAGTTCAAATAATATCTTAGCTCAACCAGGGAGGCCTGGGTAATAGTCTTAGGTTCTTGCAGAGCAGCAAAAGCTTACATGTCCAGCAAATGCAGATGGAAGTAAACATGAGCAGCAGATGAAGGAGGATTACCGGAACTGGTGTATGCAGCAGGAACTCAGAGCAGAGTAGCAGGATAACCCCACAGGTTCACAGGAGCAGGTATATAGCCAGGGAGTCACCAGAGGTCAGGAGCTGGATGCAAGGCAGAATACTCTAGCACAGACTGAAGGCTGGGATGGAGTTTTATAGCAGGAAGACACAGTGCACATGAGACCAAAGACGCCATCTTGGAAAAGGGCAGTAATGCACAAAAGGTAATAAAAAATGTTCAGAGTCCTGACAATAGTACTGTTTGAGACTATGGTCCTAGCTCTCTACAAGTCATTGAACAAGTCCTCCTGTGTAGTTCTGGGCTGACTTCTGACCTTTCTCAGAATCATCCTTACCCAACGAAGCAAGATCTTGCATGGAGATCCATTGACAGTCATCTTGCTTTTGTTCAATGACTTCGCCCTGAGGTTTGGGTTCCCAACAAGATTACATCATGTCTAGGGAAGAGAATGTGAGAACCAACTCTTTGTCAAGTTGGAGACATACTGTCGGATCCAGAGATCTGACACAACACCCTATCAACCAGAAGGAAATAGACAAGTGGAATGTTTCACCGATGCGTTACTGTCGATGTTGAGAACTGTGACAGCTGACGAGCAGAAGGATTGGAAGAGTTCTGTATCAAAAATGGTGCAGGCCTACAAGAGCGAAGCAACAGGTTATTCACCATTTTTCCTGTTGTTTGGTCTATCTCCAAGACTACCAATCAATGTAATGTTTGATACTCCAGTTTCAGAGACTTAGATGACGTACCCAAAATATGTTCGGAAATGGAAAGAATGTATGACAGAAGCATATAACATAGCATCAAAAGTGGTCATGGAAAGGCAAAACAAGTGCAAAAAAATGCTATGATCGAAAATGTCATAAAGGGAAAATGACACCTGAAAGTCATGTGTTAGTCAAGAACGTATGTGAAAAAGGTGATCCAGAAAAACTTCTTTCTTAATACAAGACAATTTGCATGTGGTCATCAAGATGAAGTCCGACAACAGTTTAGTTTATGCAGTCAGAATGGAAACGAGAGAAAATAAAACAAGAATACTTCAGAATTTGCTACTACCCTGTGATTATCTTCCTCCACCACAAGACATCCCAGAAGTGGATCAACATCGAACTAGACCAACTAAGAGACTACCACAGACAGAAGCTTCTGAGGAGGACAGTGACTTTGAGAGTTCAGATGAAGAAGACCATACTTTTGTACTTTGCATACCGACAAGAAGTGAAACTTACCATCCTTATGAAAGCAAACTAAGCCCTGAAGTTCCAGAGTTTATACCAAGAAACACAACCGAAGTTCATTTCAGACCTGAGGATCAAGCACCAGTTGCCAAAGATATCATATAGGAACCTAGGAATAGATGTATCACCAGAGTGTACAGAAACAGATGGTTCAACGGAAGAACAACCTACAGATATCAATAGGAACCTAGGAATAGATGTATCACCAGAGTGTACAGAAACAGATGGTTCAACAGAAGAACAACCTACAGATATAGTTCCAAGGGCATTGGACGAAGTATTGGAAATGAATCCTGAGGAAGAAACCCCTGTAACCGAAGAGTCCATAGCATCAGAGGAACAACCCAGCAAGAGGGCTTCGACTCGAAAAGCGAGAAGACCAGTGATGCTGACCTATGATACACTCAGTCAACCAAGCAAAGTACCAAGGTATGTTGAGTTGAAGCAGGTATTGCTGGCTCTGGACCAGGTAAGCCAACCTGAGTGGTATCTACCAGCAATGTAATTTATACTATGTGCACACGTTGCAGAATTGCCGCATAAATTTCCATGGTATGCGTATTGCCGCTGAACACTAGCATTTTGCAAGCGTAATTAGCTTGCAGCATGCTAGCATTTTCCAAGCAATCTGTAGCATCGCTTGGAAAAATGATTGACAGGTTGGTCACACTTGTCAAACATAGTGTTTGACAAGTGTGACCAACTTTTTACTATTGATGCTGCCTATGCAACATCAATAGTAAAAATATGTAATGTTAAAAATAGTAAAAAAATTAAAAAATTATGATATTCTCACCTTCCGGCGTCCCCCGCAACGTTCCCGATGCTCCCGGCAACTCCCATTCCCTGCGATATCTTGCGACAATGACCCCAGATGATGTAGCATCACACGAGACCGCTACATCATCACAGGTCATTGTCGCATGGCATCCCTGGGAACGGGAGATGCCAGGAGCATCGCTGAGGCCTGGGTTGGATCCGGGGGCCGCCAGAAGGTGAGTATATAACTATTTTTTATTTTAATTCTTTTTTAAGGGCCTGGAGGAGAGTCTCCTCTCCTCCACCCTGGGTACCATACGCACATGATCCGCTTACTTTGTGAATGGTGGGCATAGCCCCTTGCGGAAAGTAAGTGGATCAATGCATTCCTATGTGTGCAGAATCACCGCAATTCCGCACAAAGAATGAGCATGCTGAGTATTTTGCCACTATGGGATTCCGCCGCTGAAAAATGCGCAGCATTAGCACAGCATTGCGGCATCCCATTGAATTCAATGGGTTGTGTTGTGTATGCGTTTTCGCTGCAAAAATGCATACAAGCCGCAACGTGTTGTGAATTCTGCTCTTGGGCTCCCTCCGGTGGTTATAAGTGGTAGCGTTGCTGTCTTTGGATCGCAGCATTCATCAGGTGTGTCCACTTAGTGCAATTCTGACTGGGCTATTTAGTCTTGCTTTACCCTTTAGTCAGTGCCAGTTGTCCATTGTTTCCTGGAGGATTCACTTCCCTGCCTGGTCTCTCTTGCTTTGCTGTTCATTTCATCAAAGATAAGTTCTGGCTTTGTTTTTTGCAGTCCACATGCTGTGGGCCTGATCGTTCAGTGCTTTTCCATGTTTTGTCTTGTCCAGCTTGGTCTGTATAAGGATTTGCTCAGCCAAGCTGGTATCTCTGGAGATGCAGATATACCCGCCATGTCTTTAGTTAGATGTGGAGATTTTTGTATTTTCTGTGGTGGATATTTTCTAGTGTTTTAATACGGACCGCATAGTACTCTGTCCTATCCTTTCTATTTAGCTAGAGTGGCCTCCTTTGCTAAATTCTGTTTTCAGTCTGCGTATATTATTTCCCTCTCCTCTCACAATCAATATTTGTGGGGGGCTGTCTATCCTTTGGAGATTTTCTCTGAGGCAAGATAGTTTTCCCTTTTCTATCTTTAGGAATAATTAGTCCTCCGGCTGTGTCGAGATGTCTAGGGAGTGTTAGGTACATTCCACGGCTACTTCTAGATGTGGTGTTAAGTTCAGGGTCTGCGGTCAGTACAGGTACCACCTTCTCCAGAGTACGTCTCATGCTGCTCCTAGGCCACCAGATCATAACAGTACAACTGGCCAAAAATGAGTTAATTGCATCTCAGAAGAAGGGAAGGAAAGTGCTGAGCTATTTTTTTTCCTGTAGTCTGTTGTGCCTTTTCTTCCCTCTTTGCCTCTGGGTGGCTCAGGAGTTCGGCGCTGGCATGGATATTCAGGGATTGGCTTCTCGTGTGGATCAGCTTGCTGCTAGAGTACAGGGCATTTCCGATTATATCGTTCAGACTCCGGTTTTAGAGCCTAGAATTCCAACTCCTGATTTGTTTTTTGGGGACAGGTCCAAATTTTTGAGCTTTAAAAATAACTGTAAACTGCTTTTTGCTCTGAAACCCCGTTCCTCTGGTGATCCCATTCAGCAGGTTAAAATAGTCATCTCTCTGCTGCGCGGTGACCCTCAGGATTGGGCGTTCTCCCTGGCAGCTGGAAATCCTGCTTTGCTTAATGTAGACACATTTTTTCAAGCGCTAGGGTTATTGTATGATGAACCTAATTCAGTGGATCATGCTGAGAAGACCTTGTTGGCCCTGTCTCAGGGTCAAGAAGCGGCAGAATTGTATTGCCAGAAATTTAGAAAATGGTCTGTGTTGACTAAATGGAATGAGGATGCCTTGGCTGCAATTTTCAGAAAGGGTCTTTCGGAATCCGTTAAAAATGTTATGGTGGGGTTCCCCACGCCTGCTGGTCTGAGTGATTCTATGTCTCTGGCCATTCAGATTGATCGGCGCTTGCGCGAGCGCAGAGTTGTGCACACTGTGGCGTTGTCTTCCGAGCGGAGTCCTGAGCCCATGCAGTGTGATAGGATTGTGTCTAGAGCTGAATGACAAGGATTCAGACATCAGAATAGTTTGTGTTTTTACTGCGGCGATTCTGCTCATGTTATTTCTGATTGCCCTAAGCGTACTAAGAGAATCGCTAGTTCTGTTACCATCAGTACTGTACAACCTAAATTTCTGTTATCTGTGACCCTGATCTGCTCGTTATCGTCATTTTCTGTCATGGCATTTGTGGATTCAGGCGCCGCTTTAAACTTAATGGACTTAGAATTTGCCAGACGTTGTCGGTTCCCCTTGCAGCCTTTGCAGAGTCCTATTCCTTTGAGGGGCATTGATGCTACACCGCTGGCAAAAAATAAACCTCAGTTTTGGACACAGCTGACCATGTGTATGGCGCCAGCTCATCAGGAAAATTGTCGTTTTCTGGTGTTACATAATTTGCATGATGCTATTGTGCTGGGTTTTCCATGGTTACAGGTGCATAATCCGGTATTAGATTGGAAATCTATGTCTGTGACTAGTTGGGGTTGTCAGGGGGTTCATGGTGACGTTCCTTTGATGTCAATTTCCTCCTCCCCCTCTTCTTAAATTCCTGAGTTTTTGTCAGATTTCCAGGATGTATTTGATGAGCCCAAGTCCAGTTCCCTTCCACCGCATAGGGACTGTGATTGTGCTATCGACTTGATTCCAGGTTGTAAGTTCCCTAAGGGCCGACTTTTTAACCTGTCTGTGCCTGAACATGCCGCCATGCGGCGTTATGTTAAGGAGTCTTTGGAGAAGGGACATATTCGGCCATCTTCTTCACCATTGGGAGCAGGTTTTTTTTTTGTTGCCAAGAAGGATGGCTCTTTGAGACCCTGTATTGATTATCGCCTCTTGAATAAGATCACGGTCACATTCCAATACCCTTTGCCTTTGCTTTCTGATTTGTTTGCTAGGATTAAGGGGGCTAGTTGGTTTACTAAGATTGACCTTCGAGGGGCATATAATCTTGTTCGTATTAAGCAGGGTGACGAATGGAAAACTGCATTTAATATGCCCGAAGGCCATTTTGAATACCTTGTGATGCCATTCGGGCTCTCTAATGCTCCATCTGTTTTTCAGTCCTTCATGCATGATATATTTCGGACTTATCTTGATAAATTCATGATTGTATATTTGGATGACATTTTGATTTTTTCCGATGATTGGGAGTCTCATGTGGAACAGGTCAGGATGGTATTTCAGATCCTTCGTGACAATGCTTTGTTTGTGAAGGGGTCTAAGTGTCTCTTTGGAGTACAGAAGGTTTCTTTTTTGGGCTTCATTTTTTCTCCCTCATCTATAGAAATGGATCCGGTTAAGGTTCAGGCCATTCATGATTGGATCCAGCCCACTTCTGTGAAGAGCCTTCAGAAATTTTTGGGCTTTGCTAATTTTTATCGCCGTTTCATTGCCAACTTCTCGTGTGGTTAAACCTCTGACCGATTTGACGAAGAAGGGCGCTGATGTTACGAGTTGGTCCTCTGCGGCTGTTTCTGCCTTTCAGGAGCTTAAACGCTGATTTACTTCTGCCCCTGTGTTGCGTCAGCCGGATGTTTCTCTTCCATTTCAGGTTGAGGTTGACGCTTCTGAGATTGGGGCAGGGGCCGTCTTGTCTCAGAGGAATTCTGATGGTTCCTTGATGAAACCGTGTGCCTTCTTTTCTCGAAAGTTTTCACCTGCGGAACGCAATTATGATGTCGGAAATCGTGAGCTGTTGGCTATGAAGTGGGCATTTGAGGAGTGGCGACATTGGCTTGAGGGGGCCAAGCACCGTATTGTGGTCTTGACTGATCATAAGAATCTGATTTACCTCGAGTCTGCTAAACGGCTGAATCCTAGACAGGCCCGATGGTCCCTGTTTTTCTCCCATTTTGATTTTGTGGTCTCGTACCTTCCGGGTTCTAAGAATGTTAAGGCGGATGCCCTCTCTAGGAGCTTTTTGCCTGATTCTCCTGGGGTCCTTGAGCCGGTCGGCATTCTGAAGGAAGGGGTGATTCTTTCTGCCATCTCCCCTGATTTATGATGGGCTCTTCAGGAGTTTCAGGCTGATAAACCTGACCGCTGTCCAGTGGGGAAACTGTTTGTTCCTGACAGATGGACTAGTAAAGTGATTTCTGAGGTTCATTGTTCTGTGTTGGCTGGCCATCCTGGGATTTTTGGTACCAGAGATTTGGTTGTTATGTCCTTTTGGTGGCCTTCTTTGTCGCGGGATGTGCGTTCTTTTGTGCAGTCCTGTGGGACTTGTGCGTGGGCCAAATCTTGCTGTTCCCGCGCTAGTGGGTTGCTTTTGCCTTTGCCGGTCCCTGAGAGGCCTTGGACGCATATTTCTATGGATTTTATTTCAGATCTTCCGGTTTCCCAGAGAATGTCAGTTATCTGGGTGGTTTGTGACCAGTTTTCTAAGATGGTTCATTTGGTACCTTTGCCTAAATTGCCTTCCTCTTCTGATTTGTTTCCGTTGTTTTTTCAGCATGTGGTTCGTTTGCATGGCATTCCAGAGAATATTGTGTCCGACAGAGGTTCTCAGTTCGTTTCTAGGTTTTGGCGAGCCTTTTGCGCTAGGCTGGGCATTGATTTGTCTTTTTCTTCCGCGTTTCATCCTCAGACAAATGGCCAAACTGAGCGAACTAATCAGACTTTGGAAACTTATTTGAGATGCTTTGTGTCTGCTGATCAGGATGATTGGGTGGCTTTCTTGCCATTGGCTGAGTTTGCCCTTAATAACCGGGCTAGTTCTGCTACCTTGGTTTTACCCTTCTTTTGTAATTCTGGTTTTCATACTCGTTTTTCTTCAGGGCAGGTTGAGCCTTCTGATTGTCCTGGGGTGGACTCTGTGGTTGACAGGTTGCAGCAGATTTGGGCTCATGTTGTGGACAATTTGGTGTTGTCTCAGGAGGAGGCTCAGCGTTTTGCTAACCGTCGTCAGTGTGTTGGTTCCCGGCTTCGGGTCTGGGATTTGGTCTGGTTGTCTTCCCATCATGTTCGTATGAAGGTTTCTTTCCCTAAGTTCAAGCCTCGGTTTATTGGTCCTTATAGGATTTCTGAGATTATCAATCCGGTGTCTTTTCGTTTGGCACTTCCGGCCTCTTTTTCCATCCATAATGTTTTTCATAGATCTTTGTTGCGGAAATATGTGGTGCCTGTTGTTCCCTCTGTTGATCCTCCTGCCCCGGAGTTGGTTGAGGGGGAGTTGGAGTATGTGGTTGAGAAGATTTTGGATTCTCGTTTTTCGAGGCGGAAGCTTCAGTATCTTTTCAAATGGAAGGGTTATGGCCAGGAGGATAATTCTTGGGTTGTTGCGTCCGATGTTCATGCTGACGATTTGGTTCGTGCCTTTCATTTGGCTCATCCTGATCGGCCTGGGGGCTCTGGTGAGGGTTCGGTGACCCCTCCTAAAGGGGGGGGGTACTGTTGTGAATTCTGCTCTTGGGCTCCCTCCGGTGGTTATAAGTGGTAGCGCTGCTGTCTTTGGATCGCAGCATTCATCAGGTGTGTCCACTTAGTGCAATTCTGACTGGGCTATTTAGTCTTGCTTTACCCTTTAGTCAGTGCCAGTTGTCCATTGTTCCTGTAGGATTCACATCCCTGCCTGGTCTCTCTTGCTTTGCTGTTCATTTCATCAAAGATAAGTTCTGGCTTTGTTTTTTGCAGTCCACATGCTGTGGGCCTGATCGTTCAGTGCTTTTCCATGTTTTGTCTTGTCCAGCTTGGTCTGTATAAGGATTTGCTCAGCCAAGCTGGTATCTCTGGAGATGCAGATATACCCGCCATGTCTTTAGTTAGATGTGGAGATTTTTGTATTTTCTGTGGTGGATATTTTCTAGTGTTTTAATACGGACCGCATAGTACTCTGTCCTATCCTTTCTATTTAGCTAGAGTGGCCTCCTTTGCAAAATTCTGTTTTCAGTCTGCGTATGTTATTTCCCTCTCCTCTCACAGTCAATATTTGTGAGGGGCTGTCTATCCTTTGGGGATTTTCTCTGAGGCAAGATAGTTTTCCCTTTTCTATCTTTAGGAATAATTAGTCCTCCGGCTGTGTCGAGATGTCTAGGGAGTGTTAGGTACATTCCACGGCTACTTCTAGTTGTGGTGTTAAGTTCAGGGTCTGCGGTCAGTACAGGTACCACCTTCTCGAGAGTACGTCTCATACTGCTCCTAGGCCACCAGATCATAACAGCAACTTGTGCACATAGCCTTACAGAAGACTTTACCTGAGTGAATAGATTCTTTGCCTTAACTTAAACTAAATTATTTTGTAGTAACAAAGAATGGTAAAAATACTTGGGCCTCGCTGTGACAGTCCTAGGTAGGGAAGGGGGCCCTAAAACTGTCCATGGGATAGGTACCCTAACTATTCCTTTCCTGAGGGTAATCTTCATGGTAGAGAGGCCCTAGTCTACCACCTTACTGTTAATCCCTGGTTGTTCCCTCACCCTTCCCATGGAGCCTGGGACAGAAATATAATGTGGACAAGACACAAAAGACAAAACAGGAATAACAGAAAACGTCTATCATACAAAAGCACCAACCAACAATAGGGAGGAGGACAGGGATAGGGAGAAATTATCTCCTGGTCAGTGATTCAGTTTAGTTTAAGGCCTCTTTCAAACTTCCATCTTTTAGCTCCCGTCGAAATCCATCGATTTTTGTAAAAACAGGATCCAGCAAATTTTTCTGCTGGATCATGTTTTTTCCCATAGACTTGTATTAGCAATGGATTGTGACGGATGGCCATCCGTTTCATCCATCGTGCACTGGATCCATCGGAAAATTTCTGTCTGTTGAGCGGAGAAAACGTTCAGAGGAACGTTTTTTCTGCAAGTCGGAAAATCGCTCAGCTACGGGTCCTGCACTGCCCATCGTTGGCTATAATGGAAGCCTATGGGAGCAGGATCCATCGCTGACTGTGATAAGCAGGAATCCAGCGACAGATGCCGTCTTTTCAAACTGAGCATGCACGGAAGAATTTCCCGTCAGGGAAATTCTCTCTCGCTCGCTCTCTCTCTCTTTTCACTATTGATGCTGCCTATGCAGCATCAATAGTAAAAAGATATAATGTTAAAAATAATTAAAAAAATAAAAAATCGCAATATTCTTACCTTCCAGCGTCCAGCGCAGTGTTACCGATGCTCGCGATGATCCCGGCAGCTAGCGTTCCAAGTAATACATTGCGAAATGACCCGATGACGTCGCAGTCTGGGAACGCTAGCTGCCGGGATCATCACGATCATCAATAACACTGCGCGGGACCCTGGAAGGTAAGAATATTGCGATTTTTTATTTTATTATTATTTTTAACCTGTGTTGTGTATGTTTTCCGCTGTGAAGACGCATACACAGCAGGTGCACATAGTCTCGACAGGTCCGTCAGAAAAACGGGCCCAGAGCACCCTTTTTTTTACAATCTGCACAGGATCCGTCATTTCAACATTTTGACGGATCCTGTGCAGATTGTAAAAACGGAAGTGTGAAAGATGCCTAACATACACATTCTACAGAACATCTCCACAACGACATTATTATTATTATTTATTATTATTATTTATTTATATAGCACCATTAATTCCATGGTGCTGTACATGAGAAGGGGTTACATCAAAATACAAATATCACTTACAGTAAACAAAACTAACAATGACTGACTGGTACAGAGGGGCGAGGTCCCTGCCCTTGCGGGCTTACATTCTACAGGATTATGGGGAAGGAGACAGTAGGACGAGGGTTGCAGTAGCTCCAATGGTGTTGAGGTGGCTGTGTGGTCTTTACAGGCTGTAAGCTTCTTTGAAGAGATGGGTTTTCAGGTTTCTTTTGAAGGATCCAAAAGTAGTGGATAACCAGATGTGTTGGGGCACTGAATTCCAGAGGATGGGTGATATTCGGGAGAAGTCTTGGAGGCGATTGGATGAGGAGCGAATAAGTGTGGAGGAGAGAAGGAGGTCTTGGGAGGACCGGAGATTACGTGAGGGAAGATATTGAGAGATTAGTGTGGAAATATACGGAGGAGAAAGATTATGGATGGCTTTGTAGGTCAGTGTTAGTAGTTTAAACTGGATATGCTGAGAAATTGGGAGCCAGTGAAGGGATTTGCAAAGAGGGGAAGCAGGAGTGTAGCGAGGAGAGAGATTAATTAGTCGGGCAGCAGAGTTAAGGATGGACTGGAGGGGTGCGAGAGTGTTAGAAGGTAGGCCACAGAGGAGTATGTTGCAGTAGTCGAGGCGGGAGATGATTAGGGCATGCACGAGCATTTTGGTAGAGTGTGGGTTGAGGAAAGGACGGATTCTGGAAATATTTTTGAGCTGGAGGCGACAGGAGGTGGCGAGAGCTTGGATGTGCGGTTTGAAGGACAGGGCAGAGTCAAGGGTTACTCCGAGGCAGCGGATTTTGGGCACTGGGGAAAGTGTGATTTCATTTATTTTGATAGATAGATCAGGTAGGGAAGATATGCGAGATGGAGGAAAGATAATTAGTTCAGATTTGTCCCCATTGAGCTTGAGGAAGCGAGAGGAGAAGAAGGAGGATATGGCTGATGGACACCCTGGGATTCTGGAGATCAGAGAGGTGACATCTGGGCCAGAGAGGTAGAACTGAGTGTCATCGGCATATAGATGGTACTGGAAGCCATAGGACCTTATGAGTTGTCCCAGGCCGAGTGTATAGATTGAGAAGAGTAAGGGTCCTAGGACAGAGCCTTGAGGGACACCAACAGAGAGGGGGCGAGATGAAGAGGTAGTATGGGAGTAGGAAACGCTAAATGTGCAGTTGGCAAGGTATGAGGAGATCCAAGATAGGGCAATGTCTTTGACCCCAAAGGAAGAGAGGATCTCTAGTAGGAGGCAGTGATCAACTGTGTCGAAGGCAGAGGACATGTCTAGGAGGAGGAGTATATGTCTTTAAACACTTAGCTTAATAACCCAATATACACAGGAATTCCCAAAATATAAAAACGTGAAAAGCTCAAAAAATAAAAGTCACATCTAAATTTACGTAAGTGGATTTCTGTTTTAGTACTGTAGGAACAAAAACTATTTACAGTTCACACATGGTAATTGGATGTCCAAAGTCTGTACTTTCACTCCTGCAAACAAACAAAAGGTTAATTAACACCCCACCCCCCAATCCAACATTTGGTGGTCTGAAAGGAGAAAATTGTTCCTTTAAAAAAAAACTAATCACTGTGCAAAACAAAATTGAAAGAATGAGCTCAGTAAAAATAAAACAAAAATAAAAAAACAAAAAATACAAAAATACCACGTGGATTTTTCTCTTTGGCTTTGAACCAATTTTGAACAAAGGTTATCCATGAGAAATACAGGGGTTTGCACAAAAAACATACAGTGACAAACATGTAACAAATAAGTCATCAATACTTTTGAAAAAACTAACCGTCACATCCAAACATAGACTAAGTGTGAACAGGTGCTGAACCTAGAGTCACCAACTCTTATATAGTCAAGCAAATAAGGCAGCACAATGCAGCGCTGAAACATGCAAACATGAAACATGAAAATTGAACTGCATTACTGCACTAGAAATATGAAAAATGAGAGCGTTTAGCGCATAAAAATGGCCAATTTTATGTGTACCTGGTAGCGACTTTACGGCATCTCTCTTATACCAGGTCCTACGCTTTCCTTTCCTCGCTGAGAATAAACGTCTCCATCTGAATGGGTACCTATGAAAACCTCTTCTTAGACTAACATTCTCACTTTCTGTGGAGGGGTAATGGACCTATTGCAATTAAAACACTTGTGGCTAGGAGGCGGAGTGCTCGGTCAGAAGGCTAAATAATACATTTGAAAAAACTGACCGTCACATCCAAACATAGACTAAAGGCCCCGTCTCACTTAGCGACGCTAAAGCGATCCCGACAATGATACGACCTGTCAGGGATCGTTGCTGCGTCGCTATGTGGTCGCTGGTGAGATGTCAAACAGTGAGATCTTCCAACGATCGCAGCTGCGATCTCACTGTTTGACATCTCACCAGCGACCTGTAGCGATCTGTACAACGATGTCACATGGGAGCTATTATGACGATTCAGTGTCTGAGTCGTCAACGAGGTCGTTGGTAAGGTGTCAAACACAGCGATGTGTGCTACCCAGCGGGACCTCAACGATCAAAAAAAGGTCCAGGCCATTCCGACACGACCAGCGATCTCACAGCAGGGGCCTGGTCGCTGCTACGTGTCACACATAGCGAGATCGCACTGAGGTCGCTGTTGCGTCACCAAACTTGTGACTCAGCAGCGATCTCGCTAGCGATCTCGCTTAGTGAGACGGGGGCTTAAGTGTGAACAGGTGCTGAACCTAGAGTCACCAACTCTTATATAGTCAAGCAAATAAGGCAGCACACTGCAGCGCTGAAACATGCAAACATGAAACACGAAAATTGAACTGCATTACTGCACTAGAAATATGAAAAATGAGAGCGTTTAGTGCATAAAAATGGCCAATTTTATGTGTACCTGGTAGCCACTTTACGGCATCTCTCTTATACCAGGTCCTACGCTTTCCTTTCCTCGCTGAGAATAAACGTCTCCATCTGATTGGGTACCTATGAAAACCTCTTCTTCGAATAACATTCTCACTTTCTGTGGAGGGGTAATGGACCTGTTGCAATTAAAACACCTGTGGCTAGGAGGCGGAGTGCTCGGTCAGAAGGCTAAATAATACATTTGAAAAAACTGACCGTCACATCCAAACATAGACTAAGTGTGAACAGGTGCTGAACCTAGAGTCACCAACTCTTATATAGTAAAGCAAATAAGGCAGCACACTCCCTCACTCCCTCTTTCTCCTTGTATGTTCCTCTCACATGGCTTCCACATACAGTCATCTTGCATCTGTTGTGGTCTTTTGCCATTTAAAAACACCAAGGTCTAGCACCAAATGACAGCGGACTGTCAATTGGAAGGCATTACAAACCCTCAAATGAGAAATTCATATTTTTGCATTCCCAAAGCTAAACTCAATTCATCATATCAGCCAGCGCATATGTCATAATATGCTCACAGGATATTTCTCAACTATTAAAACAAAAACAAACATCATTAGACATCACAAAAAATATGGCAAAACTGTTCAATCGCAATTCTCATGGAATGTTCCACAACTTTTATCTAATTAGTCCATGAGGGAATACAGGCATGGTATTAGAGGAGTCAAAGGGGCGGGTGCAGTAGGGACTTTGTTATCAGGTGTCCCACCTCTATCTTTCCAACCCCCTATCTCATTTGTCGCCACCCTCCTGGGCCTGGCGATTTTCAATGTGCCTTTTCCCCTCAGATCTTGCCATTTTCTGAACAGGTCACAAGTAGGGATGCCATCTATGTCCTGGAATGGAACTCCACTAGCTATCAGGTCACAAAACAGCTCCTTCCTGCTCTTTCTAACTCGGTTATTATCCCTTTTCCCTCTTTCTTGATCTGCTCTGTCTACTGACACTTTTGTTTTTTCTACAGCAGATAACTGAGAGATCAAACTGCATGCTGTATATACATTAGTGGAATTTCCCATGAGCGCACTGAACATGGTGAATAATGGGGATTTGTAAGCAGCTGGGGCACCTTCTATGAATATATTTTTCATCATTACTGTCATCACTGCAGCATCTGGCCCCTTCCAATCCTCGACAACAGCAAAGTGATCATTCAGATCTGGCAAAGGATTGCGAGTTATACCACCTATGCACGCGATTTCTCTCAGTCTCTGAACTCCATCTGCAAGAGACTCCCATCTTGTTTGTGGTATTAATTCAATAGGAGAATCATACACTTGTGCCACAGAATCCCTCACCAAATGCAATAGGGAAAAATTCTCTGCAGTGTCCTTTGCACGTTTCATTTTTTTTTTTAAATTGTTTATTTTCAATTTTCAAAATACAAAAACAAGACAAAAAATACATGGAACATAAGTCAAGCAGGAACAAATTGAAAATAGAAGCATGTGGAAACAATCTAGGAACGTCCTGCCTTTGAATCTTGCACCGGAAGCGTCCAAAAATTCTGCGTAAGCCTGCAAAAAAATTCAGGTAAAGGTTGGTCGATTACAGATATCAGTCCATGCATCCCAAGTAGGACCAATAGGTTTAAAGAAAAATAAAACAACATCAAGAACAACAAAATAAACATTAAGAAAAAAATGGGTGTACCAGCAAAGCAGTGAGAAAAACTTCATAAATTAGCACTAGAAATGAAGACAAAAGAGCAGGTGGAGTAGCGAAAGATCTACAAAATATGTATTAAGTAGTCAGGGCCAACATAGAGACAAGGGTGAGAGCCAGTCTACTGGTTAGCTAGATTAGCTGAGCCCGGATCCATCACAGTGAAGTGAAGTTAAAACAAAAGGTCAAAATTGTATGCGACCAGTAAAGATAGCTGATAGAGAGCTATGGGTCTGTTGGAGAGGCAAGTTGCCATGGCAGCCAGGTGTGAAAAAATTTGTCGTGTGTCCGAGAGTCCCAGCTGGACAGCTCTTCCATCCTATAGATGTCTTGCACTTTTTTAACCCATTCGCTAATGTGAGGGGGAGACGTTTGCCGCCAATGTAAAGAAATCAAATGTTTAGCTGTGGCTATCAGAAGGGGAAGCAAGTCGTGTTTCTTAGGGTTGTATGACCTTGCGGGGAGTGACAGCAGGACCTCTTGGGGAGTTAGGGCCCCTTCACACTGGTCGATTCTGCTACGATTACGACGCATTTGCGTCATATTCGACATCGCAGTACGAGCTCGTAGCCAGCGGTCACACTCTACGATGTTAACGCTTTTTCTGACGTAGTTGCGATGTGAACGTCACGCGTCGCAATCGTACGCTACCCTTCACACCGCCATAGTCCTACGACTCCGAGCGTGACGTATTACCAGCATGGGCGTGCTAAAACGTCACGCCCAATCAGGAGACAGGTATGCGGAAGCCCAACCCACGTAGTCGCATTACGAGCTCGTATGACCGCCGTCACATACTACGATTTCGACCGCCACAGCGAGACATTTACGACGAAAGAAAGTTCTGCTCTTTCTTTCACATCGTACGATGCTGGGCTGCGTCGCAAATCGTAACGCCATGTCACACTTTGCAACCTCGGAACGAGGACGGATAAACGTCACAAATCGAACGCTCGTTCAGACTTTGATTGCACAGTGTGAAGGGGCCCTTAGGTTCCATTTTATCAATCCTATCTTGCGGAGGTAGTCAAAGATATCTTCCCAGAATTTAAAGATAATTGGGCAAGACCAAAAAATATGTGTCAAAGAACCTTTGCACTTCATACATCTCCAACATAGAGGCGAGTCAGAGAGGCCTAAGTGGTAGAGTAGTTCGGGGGTTCTATACCATCTGGAGAGGATTTTGAAGGCATTTTCTTGCAACAGAACACATCTTGAGAAACCGTGTGAGTGTCCCAAAACCTGCTCCGTCTCCCTAACTGAAAGAGATATGTTTAGTTCAGCTTCCCATGAGGATATGTATAAGGGTATAAACTGAGTTTTGGGGGAAATTAGGTTAGAATATAATTTAGATATTAATTTAGGAGGTATGGGTTTGAGTCTAAAGAGAAGTTCCAACCATAACTAGTCTGTGCTATGTTGGATATCTGACTTAAGTTTTGAGATACTATGTTGGACATGATGTGTTTGTGTGAAGTTTCTGGGTCGTTTTTTGGCATCATGGGGCCATTTGTCTACGCATTTGATTTGGTTGGTGAGTAACTGTGAAATTGGGAGGTCCGGCAAAGAATTCCATAAGTCAAAAACATCTATGTATTTTGGATCCATGAGCCAGGGTATAATCCTTAAAGGGATATTATCCAGGAAAAGACATTGTGGCCATTTATTTGGGATAAGCGCTCCTCTAATAGCTAAGGTGTTGTTGGTTATTATCTCCAATGTGCCCTTCGGAGGGGCAGCAGAGGTCCAGAGATATATCTCCGCTTCTCTTCCCAGTAACATAAGTTCCAGGTTAGGAGTTTTTTGGTCAGATACCAACTTAGTCAGTTTTAACCATCGAGCTAAGTGTATTGCCTGATAGTAGGTCTTGAAACTAGGAAGTCCCAGGCCGCCCTTCTTTTTTGGAAGGGAAAGGATTTTAAAGGGGAGTCTGGCTGTTCTGCCCCTCCACGCAAAACCATTGGTTATTCTATTAGCTGATAGAAAGAAGGATTTGGGGAGAGTTATGGGTATCATATTCATATGGTAGAAAATTTTTGGTAGTATATAGGATTTAATTATGTTGATCCTACCAATCCACGAAAGATATGGCAGATTGTATGTTTTGAGAAGATTTTGTATATTGTCTAGGAGAGGCTCAAAATTATGTTTAAAAAGGGCAAAGGGGTCTGCGGTAAGGAAGACGCCTAAATATTTCAGTTTTTCAGTGAGCCATTTAAAGGGGGTAAGCGTTTTAAGTTCTGAGACTACACTATCTGATAATGAGATGTTGAGAACTTCCGATTTGTGCATATTGACTTTAAAGTTAGAGATGACTCCAAACTCGTCGAGTAGTTTCAGTAGAGTAGGGAAGGCTATCTCTGGGTTTGAGATCAGAATCAGGAGGTCATCCGCAAAAGCAGCTGTCTTGAATTCTGTCTGATCTACTATTAGTCCCCTGATCGACTCCTCCTGCCTTATTCCCTGTATTAGGGTCTCCATAACCAACACAAAAAGGGTGGAAGAGAGAGGGCAGCCCTGCCTAGTTACATTTCCAATCCCAAAGGAGTCCGAAAGCAACCCGTTGACTCTAACTCTAGCAGTTGGGAGTGAATACAGCGTCATAATGGCATCAATAAGAGGTTGGGGGAAGTCAAACTTCCGTAAAGTGCAGACCATGTAATGCCAGCTGACTCTGTCTAATGCCTTCTCGGCGTCAGTTGAAAGTAAAGCCAACGGGATGCCGGAACGCCTGGCATGTGAGATGGCTAAGAGAATTTTTGTGGCCTTATCCTTACCCTCCCTTCCTTTAACAAAACCCACTTGATCGGGGTGGATTAAGGATTCTAGAACAGTATTGATCCTGGATGCAAGGATTTTTGCCCAGAGTTTTAGGTCAGAGTTTAGCAAAGAGATGGGGCGATAATTGCCACATAGGCTGCCATCTCTCCCATCCTTTGGGATAACAGAAATGTGTGCCTCTAAGGTCTGTTTGGCTGGGGGGTTTCCTGCAAGGAAAGAGTTAAATAAAGAGGTCAAGTGCGGGAGGAGCAGATCCGAGAATTTTTTATAATAGGACACGGGAAAGCCATCTGGGCCTGGACTCTTATTTATTGCCATATCCTGTAACGTATCACTAATTTCTTGGGGGGAAACTTGAGACAGAAGAGCCGGATGGTCTTTAGATTGGATTTTTGGGAGGGAGAGAGAGGCCAGGAATTCTTGGATCCTGTCTATCGCGGCTAAATGGTCTTTCATAGGGTCGGGTGGTTCTAAGTTATAGAGAGATTCATAATAACACCTGAATGCCTCTGCGATATCTTCGGACCTGTCTACCATCGTATTGGAGTTTTTGTAGATATGTTTTATAAATTTATTCTCTTTCTGCTTTTTAAGTAGATGAGAGGTCAGCTTACTATTTTTGTTTCCATGGACATAGAATCTATATCTACATTGCATAAAAATCTTTGCAGATTTAAAGTTAAGCAGGTCTTTCAATTTCCCGCGAAGGGAGACTAGGTCCTGTTGAAGATTTTGGGTATTAGATTTTTTGTGGAGATGTTCAGTGATTGCGATCTGATGTAAGAGTGACATTATCTCTTTTTCCTTTTGTTTTTTAGCGTGGGCCCGGATTGATATAAATTCCCCTCTAAGTACTGCCTTGTGTGCTTCCCAGATGTTAGGTGTTAGTGGTCCCTCCGTAACATTTTCTGTAAAGTAACGTGAGATCGTGTATTTTACCTTCTCTAGATTTTGTGAGTTATCCAGTAAGGATTCATTTAGTCTCCAAGTTGTTGCGGGATGAGGTAAGGTGTCAATGGTGATGTCTATGAAGATCGGGGCATGGTCAGAAATTGTGATTGAGCCTATATTAGCGGATTTAATTAGACTTAAAGATCGCAACTGGATCAAAAGGAGGTCAATTCGATGGTAGGACGAATGGGGAAGGGAGAAAAAAGTGTAGTCTTTCGTGGTGGGGTGAACAGTACGCCAGGGGTCAATAAGATGTAGTTTAGATAATTTGTTCAGTAAGATATGTCTCGATTTTGGGGAAATAGAGGAAAGACCACTTGATGGGGAAATAAAGGAAAGACCACTTGATGAGTCAATCTCAGGATTTAGGGTTAAGTTAAAATCACCTCCCACAACTAGCAGTCCCTCTGTGAAAAGTTGTAGTACATCTAGTGTTTTTGAGATCCATTGGGTTTGTTGTTTATTAGGTGCATATAAGTTGGCAAACGTAACCATAGTATTGCCTAAGTGACGTTTTACAAATATGTATCTCCCTTCATGGTCGCTCAATGTATCCTTGGGCGAGAATGGTAGACTTTTTTTAGTACTATGCTGACCCCTTTAGACGCAGACGAATTGCAACTATTAAACCATATTGGGTAGGGGGAAAAGGAAGTGTTAGGGACTCTACCATTTTTAAAATGGGTCTCTTGGAGGAAGGCCACTTGAGCTTTTTGTTTTTTTAATAATGTAAAAATTTGTTTTCATTTTATGGGCGCCTTTAGACCCTTAACATTAAAAGAGGCTACCGTGATGGATCCCGAGCTCACCCGACTATTCATACTCGTCATGTTCTGAAGAGGTATCATTCCCGCCCTGGTATCTAAAGAAAAACAAGAAAAACATGAGTAACAAACTTTGTACAATCGAAGACTCGCCTAACGCAGGGGGTGGGGGGGGGCTGGGGGGGTGGGGGTGGGAGTACCCAAACATAGGCGAGGTAGTCCAAGTTGTGAATATAACCTGTTGAAATAAGAGAAGAAAAAACTTTGCATAATATAAAAAACTTAATGAGGCAGACGAAATTATCTACAGTTTACAGGTAACGAACGAAATGAGTCACCAGTAAACTGTCATTGAAAGAGAAGAAAAAAAAAAAGAAAAACATTTTTTTTATGGTGGATGCTTCTTGGGATCTTGTTTCTTGACTTTAGGAGAGGTATGCTTTTTCTTTTGTGACCACTCCTGTGGTTTCTTCATCGTGGGTAAGCTCCAGTTGGAGTCTACTGGCATCCAGGAAGGTAGGTCAATTGGGGAGATGTCTAGAGTCTCCCAGGCTTTATGAAGATCCTCTGGGGTACGGATTGTAAGTTGACGGCCGGTAAGTTTACTGCAAGACCAAAGGGGAATAGCCATTTATATTTCAAGTTTTTAGCTTTCAGGGCAGATAGAAGAGGTCTGAGGATCCTTCTCTTTGCCAGAGTGGATGGGGCTAAGTCTTGAAAGAGTTGTAATTGCGAGTTTTCATAGAGAATTTGGTCTTGTTCTCTAGCACTTGATAGGATGGCAGCTGTGTCCACATAGCTGAGAAAGCCACAGATAATGTCTCTGGGTGGTTCATCTGTTTTTGGTTTGGGCCTTAGAGCACGGTGAACTCTTTCAATTGTGATTGTTGAGGCTCTCTCTTGCCCTAGGAGGTTAGCAAAAATATCTTTAGTTACTTGGTCTAAGGCTTCCGAGCGAAAGATTCTGGGACACCTCTTATCCGGATATTTTTCCTTCTGCTTCTGTTTTCTTGGTTCTTCAGCTGCCAGTAGCGCTACATTCAGGTGTTGTTGCTGTTTAAGGGTTTGTTCATGTAGGCAGGTAACAGCATCGATCATGTCAATGTTTGCAGATTCCAGGGACTCAACTCTGTGACCTAGTTGTTGGAGGTCTGAGCGCATTCCTGTAACTTCCTCTAGGAGAGGTTTCATGTTTTGGGTAGGGTTGAGCGAAACGGGTCGGCAATTTTCAGAAGTCGCCGACTTTTGGCAAAGTCGGGTTTCATGAAACCCGACCCGACCCCTGTGTGGGGTCGGCCATGAAGTCGGCGATCTTCTAAATCTGGAATCAGAATTCCGATACCGATTCCCGATATGTTTAAGATATCGGGAATTGGTATCGGAATTCAGATTTAAGTGTAAAATAAAGAATTAAAATAAAAAATATCGCTATACTTACCCTCTGACGGGCCCTGGTACTAACCGGGAACCTTCCTTCCTTAGAATCAGCCTTCCAGGACCTTGCGGTGACGTCGCGGTGACGTCGCGGCTTGTGATTGGTCGCGCGGCCGCCCATGTGACCGCTGCCCGACCAATCACAAGCCGCGACGTCACCGTGACGTCACCGTAGGTCCTGAAAGGGCTGATTCTTAGGAAGGAAGGCTGCCGGATCGAAGCCGAGGGTGAGTATATTCCTATTAGGTATATACTCACCCTCGGACACGCCCTGCTTCTTTCCGGCAGCCTTCCTTCCTAAGAATCAGCCCTTCCAGGACCTTCGGTGACGTCGCGGTGACGTCGCGGCTTGTGATTGGTCGCGCGGCCGCCCATGTGACCGCTCGCGCGACCAATCACAAGCCGCGACGTCACCGTGACGTCACCGTAGGTCCTGGAAGGGCTGATTCTTAGGAAGGAAGGCTGCCGGAATGAAGCCGAGGGTGAGTATATTCCTATTAGGTATATACTCACCCTCGGACACACCCTGCTTCTTTCCGGCAGCCTTCCTTCCTAAGAATCAGCCCTTCCAGGACCTTCGGTGACGTCACGGTGACATCGCGGCTTGTGATTGGTCGCACAGCGGTCACATGGGCGGCCGCGCGACCAATCACAAGCCGCGACGTCACCGTGACGTCACCGCAAGGTCCTGGAAGGCTGATTCTAAGGAAGGAAGGTTCCCGGTTAGTACCAGGGCCCGTCAGAGGGTAAGTATAGCGATATTTTTTATTTTAATTCTTTATTTTACACTTAAATATGGATCCCAGGGCCTGAAGGAGAGTTTCCGCTCCTTCAGACCCTGGGAACTATTGGAAACCCAATGCACTGCATTGGGTTTCGAGTTTCGGCCGACCCCGACCCCGACTTTTTTATAGGATCGGCCGATTTCACTCGACCCGACTTTTGAAAAAGTCGGGTTTCGTGAAACCCGACCCGATCTTATAAAAGTAAAGGTCGCTCAACCCTAGTTTTGGGCCATTAACTTTTTCATGAAAGTTCTGGAGATGGGAGCTATATCTCCTGTGGCGGAATCACTATCAGAGTCAATTTCACTGAGATCTGATTTCTCTATGTTTTCAGAAGAAATTGCTTTTTTAAGAGAGCGTCTCGTAGGGGTCTGTGAAGCATCATTTTTTTTCTTCAAATAAGAATCAAGAGCGCCATGGGCACTTTTTTTCTGTTCTGCCATAGCTTTATTCGCTAATTTTTCACGTTCTTTTTGTGATTTAACCATGTTGAGGGTGTTTGGTAACGTGAAATGCTGCAATCACAACTTGGACACAGGAGGGAAAAAACTTATTTACTCATTATATTGAATTTAAAGCAGAGATTCAGAATGGACACTAGGTGTCGCTATAGGATCAGTAAAGAAAAATAATGTCTTGTTAAGCACTTCCCATGATATATTGGGTTTGGTGTTAATGTTTGGCTTGTGCACTAGGTGTCGCTGTAGGGATATCTTGCCAAGCACTTTCCCTATTACCATATATACGGATGAAGGCAGAGAGAGAAAGTACATATAGTTCCAATAGAAACGTTAGTTGGGAGACAATATCTCTCGCTGTCAGCAAAAAGGTATTGGGTAGTTCAAATTTTGAGTTCAGATAAACACTGGTGGTGCTATGTCTAAGAAAATAAACTGATCTCTTGATATCCTTGTGTTAGAGGGTTAACAGAACCATCCACAGTTATTGTTCCAGCCCGGTAAGTGTTGAACAGATGGGTATGGGGCCACAGGAGATAGGGTGCACTTCAGAGCTGCAGAGAAGTAGAGATACCAGCACAAGATGTAGCCTTCTACTCAGGTGTGCACTGGAGTTACTCTGCAACAACCTCACACAGTTATTATTCCAGCCCCATAGAAGTTAACAGATGGGTATGAGGCAGCAATAGGTGAGGTAAGATTATGGGCTGCAGATGGGGAGCGATCTTAGCATAGGGTGTAGCTCCTTGTGTAAGTGTGCACTGGTGGTAATGTGTAGAACACCTACAAATAATTATTCTAGTCCAGTGAGTATTAGGCAGGTGGGTATGGGGCAGCAGGCGATAAGGCACAGTTGTGGGCTGCAGATGGGGAGCGATACCAGCCAGGAACAGTTCTCCGTATAAGTGTGCAGGGATCTCCCCTACACCGTGCGGCAAGAACAAGATGGTGCTGGGACCGGTGGGAAATTCCCAGCTTCTTCACCCCACTGTCAGAGAAGAGTCCAGGGGGCTCACCAGGCCGCCAGGGGAGCAGAGTGCTGTCAAGGCGGGTGAGTCCGCCCAGCAAGTCGCCGACCACGGTGTCCCTCTGTGTCTGCAGGCAACCACCGTATGGAGTAGGGGCCGGGTCGCAACAGCGGCAGTCCAGCACGCCGCTGAACAACGCCTGAAGCACCGGAACAGAGGGGGCACCGCCGCAGGTAAGCGGTGAGCCGCGTGAGTGGTAAGCCGAGGCAGAAGAGGGTGTGCGGGGAGGGGGCAGCTCGTACCTCCCTGTGTCCACTGCAGTCCGGCGTAGACACTGCGTGTCTGCGGCCGGTGCGATCAAAACCAAGACCCGCCGCAGGGATGGAAGAGGGGGAGGGTGGGAAAAACTCTGCCGGTGCGCCAGCTGTCTGCTCGTCCCTCGCTGGTCTCCTCACCTCACGCCGGTCCCGGATCCTCGCCGACAGGGCTGCTGGGGTCCTAAGAGACAGAGGCCAGCTACACCGTTGTCCCGCCAGTCGTGGTCCTCCGTTTGGAGGGGGATGAGGTGTTGCGAGTTTTCCGGTATATGACGAACTGCGATCGCGTCCTGCAGGCTTCAGGCTTGTATGTAGGCCTCAGATTTTCCCTGTGGTTGTGGCTCGATTTTATGGCCAATATGACCAAATTAAGCGTCCAGGGCCTTTATGCAGGTGGATAAAGCCCTCAAAATGTGAGGATGGGTCCATTGGATTGTTGGATTGGACAGATTATATCTGCTATTAGAGGAGCTTAAGGAATGTGCGTCCTGCTCCCTCTGCAGCTAGCCACGCCCCTTGCACGTTTCATTTTTAAATGCACCATGGGATCAATACAAATACTAGCAATTCCTATGCCCTCAAAACGTTTCCAGATTATTGTATCTGCTCCAAAATCCCATAACCTGAGAATCCATGTTAATAAATTCTCTCCTGCTTGCTGCCTATACCTGGTAGCTAATTTTGTTAGTTCCCCTGCTGTATAATTTCTAGTTTCCTCTGTCATGGCGGATTCTGGGCCAACAGCTGCACCTCCTGCATCCATCCTATCTCCCCTACGCTGAGTGACTTCTCTCCTGGTCTTTGTTACTACAATAGGTCTGGCATGCAATTCTACCTCATTTTCTAAGTCATCACATTCTAACAAATCTGACCATTTCTCATGTGCAATCATGGTTCTAAGATGTGCAGTATGATTATTTGACACTGACTGCTGTCTCCTCTTGCTCTTATTCATATTTTTTATCACATATTCTTCAAAACTCTTTTGCATTTTGTCATGCTGTTTCACTTGATTTCTCAAAGCTGATTGCAAGCTGATCCTTTGCTCTATAGCTGTATGCAGCTCTAAACACAAGTGATCAATCTCCTCCTGCAAACTTTACACAGACCCATCCAACGGTGGCTGCTGTTTTTTTGCTCCTTTGCATCATACCTTGAGAGATCAAATTTGGCAGCCACATCCTGGGGATTTGCTAAACGCTGTCCCTCCATGTACTTGTTACTTTCCTGTGCCGTTGGGGTCCACGGTCCTGACAACACCCATTCCGGTAAGGATCTATCACTCTCATTTGCTTTCCTATTCTTAACAAACTTATTCAGTTTTGCAAACATTTTTTATTCAAGACACAATTCCCACTTGCTGACACCACTTGTTTTGTTATGGTTCAAAGAAATTGTGATGAATAAATAAATGCTCACACGACAATTGAATGAACTAAAATGAATTTAATTAATAAAAGCTAATAAATATAAACAATCACTAAGAACAGCACATAATCAATAGTCATACATTACATTGAAATGGTAGGAGTCAATCAGCCATCTCTCTGTGTCCTCTCTCTTCCATCTGTCTCTCTCTCCCTCATACCTCATTTATATGTTAAAAAACCGTCCATTTGGTTATCTGAGGTCTTTGTTCTATATCATGGTATGTGTACTGAAGCCTTAAGGCCAAATAGATAAGAACACCACCTGGCATCCCTCAGGGCTTAACAAGTATCTGTCTAATTAGCATTTACATGATATTTCCTTGGTTCTCAACTTTGAAGATAAGTGTAAATTACTGGGTCATTTACATTCTGGACAATTGACATGTAACCTTCTGTGGACTCCATTGAAAGTACATATATATATATATATACTGTATATTATATAATAATAAAACCAATCAATATCTCTATCATTCGTATTAATTAATTGGAGTGTTGAAATCATTATAAAAATATATCACATACTACACACTGCTGTCACACACTAAATGACGCTTTTTATTGCGAAAACTAGTTTTTGTGTCACCATATTTTGTGAACTATAATTTTTTTCATTTTTCGGCTGACAGAGTCATGTGAGGGTTTGTTTTTTGTGGGACGAGCTGATGTTTCTATTGATACCATCTTCAGCCACATGACATTTTTTGATAACTTTCTATTCCGATTCTTGGCAGACAGAATGAACGAAAACTAGCAATTCAGGAATTGCTTTATGTTATTTTATTTTTTATACCTCATGTATTTTCATACCGCATGTAGTAAAATTGGTAAGGCAGCTTTATGATTACAGCGATACCCAAATTATATGTTCTGGCGCTTTTTTGCATCGCTTTATTCTAAGAGCTATAGCTTTTTTATTTTTCTGTTGATGGAGCTGTATTGCAGCTTGTTTTTTGCGGGACAAGATGATGTTTTCAGTACCATTTTTATTTACATCCTTGTTTGTTTTATTGCACTTTTTGTTCATCGGTATGATGATAAAGTATTAATTTTTGCCTTTTTTTATTTTTTATTTCTACGGTGTTCACTGAAGGGGTTAACTTGCCATACAGTTTTATATAGCGGGTCTTTATGGATGCAACGATATCAAATATGTGTACTTTTTTTTTTTTTTTTATTTACATTAATAAATGTATTTATTTGAAAAATATTTATTTCTTTTTTTTCTTTATTAACGGATTTTTTAAAAAAATATTTGCACACTTTATAATATATATACATTGTCCCAGTATGAGACATTATTATTAGTGTTGAGCATTCTGATACCGCAAGTATCGGGTATCGGCCGATACTTGCGGTATCGGAATTCCGATACCGGGATTCCGATACTTGCCGCGTATCGGATACCGGAATCGGAAGTTCCCAGATTCAAAATGCAGAAATTCAGCCAATGAGAATGATTCCAAGTGTGGGCACATCCTGTTTAGCATGGAGGGCATGAAACTACTGGCAAGGCTGTGATTGGCTGCTGAAATGATGTCATGCTGCAGTTTAAAATTCGCTGGCGCCATTTTGCGATCACTCTGCTGTGAATTCAGTTAGTGACAGGACGCTGTTTGCTGACTGAGGGACAGTTTAGAGATAGCGATTTGCTTCTTTGTGCTTTCCAAAGGCTAATTTAGCAACCGCTGTGTTCACCTACTATTCACCTTGCTTTTGCCTTGTAGCGCTGTTTTCACAGCGATCTGCAAGGTCTGTGTGTGTGTGTGTGTGAGTGCAGCCCACTCTCTAGTCTGAGTGCAGCCACATAGGCCATCCATAGCTGGTTGTATTCAGTTCAGGGAGGGTGGTTCATTGCCTCATACTGTTCTTTTTTTTTTTTTTTTTTTTCAAGTAGTGTAGTCTGCTGGTAATTAATTTAAAAAAATCCTATTAGTGTCTTTCCACCCGTCTCCAGCTAATTTGTGGAAAAACACTACATAGGATAAAGTAGAGGAGGGTTTTTGGGCCTTGCAGCGCCGTTTACGGCTGTCTGCACGGTCTCCGTGTGACTGCAGCTCGCCCTGTAGTCTGTGAGCAGCCGTAGCCTGGTTGTCTCCAGCTCAGGGTTGTTCACTGCGTCATACCGCCAAATCAATTTTAATTTTTTTTCAAGTAGTGTAGTCTGCTGGTAATTAATTTAAAAAAATCCTATTAGTGTCTTTCCACCCGTCTCCAGCTAATTTGTGGAAAAACACTACATAGGATAACGTAGAGGAGGGTTTTTGGGCTTTGCAGCGCCGTTTACGGCTGTCTGCACGGTCTCCGTGTGACTGCAGCTCGCCCTGTAGTCTGTGAGCAGCCGTAGCCTGGTTGTCTCCAGCTCAGGGTTGTTCACTGCGTCATACCGCCAAATCAATTTTCATTTTTTTTCAAGTAGTGTAGTCTGCTGGTAATTAATTTAAAAAAATCCTATTAGTGTCTTTCCACCCGTCTCCAGCTAATTTGTGGAAAAACACTACATAGGATAAAGTAGAGGAGGGTTTTTGGGCCTTGCAGCGCCGTTTACGGCTGTCTGCACGGTCTCCGTGTGACTGCAGCTCGCCCTGTAGTCTGTGAGCAGCCGTAGCCTGGTTGTCTCCAGCTCAGGGTTGTTCACTGCGTCATACCGCCAAATCAATTTTAATTTTTTTTCAAGTAGTGTAGTCTGCTGGTAATTAATTTAAAAAAATCCTATTAGTGTCTTTCCACCCGTCTCCAGCTAATTTGTGGAAAAACACTACATAGGATAAAGTAGAGGAGGGTTTTTGGGCCTTGCAGCGCCGTTTACGTCTGTCTGCACGGTCTCTGTGTGACTGCAGCTCTATCTGTTGTCAGTTCAGCCCCCAAAAAAGAAATAAATAATAAAGTTCACCAAACACACCAGTTACACCACTTTACATTTGCGTAGGCCACATTAGCTCATATTAAAGTCTAGTCCACACTTTAGAAAATTTGTGTTTCTTATACCTGTTAGGAGGAGTTGCTCAGGAATAAGCACACAAATCCGTTAGTACTTTTCTGCTTATCTTTATCAGTCAACCAAGATGAAGAAGGCAGTGAGTAAGGCACGTGGGCGTGGGCGTGGGCGTGGGCGCGGAGCAGGGAGGGGACGTGGGGATTCTGTGCCTGCTGCGGGCACCGGTGACTCATCAGCACCCACTTTCACCAGGCAACAGTCGTTCATGCGCAGCTTTGTGTCAGAGCGCCGTACACCGCTGCTGCGTCAAGAACAAATTGAAGCTGTTGTCGGATGGATGGCAGCTAATGCATCAACTTCCATTAGTGCCACATCCTCTCAGACACAGAGCACTGGAGAGCAGCCATCTGTCTCTTCACCACCTGCCAAATTGCCCAGGCAGACAGAGAGCCCAGGACAGGAGCCGTCTCTACTTCTGTTCTCTGAATCTCTTGGCTTGGAAACAGGGGGCCAGCCAAGCAGCATTGGAGAAATGGAAGAAGAGGCAGGGTGCAGTGATGCCCAACAGCTTTTTCTGTCTTCCTCTGAAGAGGCGGGTGGGCCAGTGGCTCCGGTCACCACATCGCAGGCCGCATCAGCTGATGATGACACTCAGGTGCCACTTACTGGTGCGTGCTCTGCTGCTGAGACTACCCAGGAGGAGCAGTTGGGGGCAGAGGGTAGTGTAGATGATGAGGTCCTCGACCCATCTTGGTGTGAGGGACAGGAAGGTGGTGGGAGCAGCTCTGAGGAAGAGATTCCCCGTACGGCCCAAAGAGGGAGAGGGAGGGGGAAGACTGCGGATCCTGCAGCCTCCGCTTTGGCACCCGTTAGGAGCATGTCTCTTCCAAAAGCCAAAAAGGGCGCTCCCAAGACTTGCAGTGCCTGGTCCTTTTTTGACACAGTTGCAGATGACATTTGCTATGTCAGATGCAACGTGTGTCATCAAAAAGTCAAAAGAGGGAAAAATGTCAGCAACCTCAATACCTCTAACATGTGGAAACATGTGCGCAACAGGCACCCGGCGGAGTTAGAAAAACACACTGAAGAGGTAGGCCAACCAACAGCGGCAGCTACCACCTCTTCAGCTCGTGTTGCCTCTTCCTCTAGCTCACACGCAGCTGGTTCGGCTTCCTCCCAGGATCGCCGTGGACGAACCTCTGGCCCTGTTGTCCAGAGACCCGCTGTAATTCCACCCGCAGCACCACTTTCCCAGTCATCTACACACTCCCAGCCCAGTCTACAGCCATCGGTAGTACAGGCATGGGAGAAAAGGCGGCCTTTCTCGTCAAACCACCCACGAGCACAGGCTCTGACTGCAGGCATTGCCAAACTGCTGTCACTGGAAATGCTGTCATTCAGGCTGGTGGAGACTGACAGCTTCCGTGACTTGATGTCATTGGCAGTCCCACAGTACAATGTGCCCAGCCGCTTTTACTTCAGCAGGCAAGCCGTCCCTGCCCTGCACAAGCATGTGGAGGGACACATAAAACACGCGCTACTGAACGCTATCAGTAGCAAGGTCCACCTCACCACCGATGCGTGGACCAGTCAACATGGACAGGGGCGATACCTTTCCCTCACTGCCCATTGGGTTAATGTTGTTGAGCCAGGTACAGACCGTGCGAGTGGCGCAGGACGTGTCCTGCCCACTCCAAGGATTGCAGGAATCCATTCTGTACGCATTGACTCCTCCTCTTACACCAGTTCCTCAGAATCATCGCTGCAGGAGCCGTCACAGTCCACCTCCACATGGACCCGTGATGAACGTGTACCTGTTACGACCGACATGAGCACAGCCGTGGCCAAACGTCAACAGGCCGTCTTGAAATTAATTTTTTTGGGGAATCGTAGCCACACAGCGCAGGAGCTCTGGAATGCCATCAAGCAGGAGAGCGATGTGTGGTTTGTGCCAGCGAATCTCCAGCCAGGCATGGTAGTGTGTGATAATGGCCGAAATCTGGTGGCAGCTCTGGGCCTCGGCAACCTCACTCACATCCCATGTCTGGCACATGTGCTCAATTTGGTCGTGCAGAGCTTTTTGAGGGACTATCCGGATCTTGATGCACTGCTGCACAAGGTCCGCCTAGAGTGTGCTCACTTGCGGCGTTCCAGCACGGCAAAAGCGCGCATTGCGGCTCTGCAGCGCCGACACCGCCTGCCGGAACATCGCATCATATGTGACCTACCTACCAGGTGGAATTCCACGTTACATATGTTGGAGCGGTTGTGTGAGCAGCAGCAAGCTGTAATGGAGTACCAGCTGCTTCAGGCGCAAAAAAGTCGCAGTCAGCGCCGTACAGACTTCACAACCACAGAGTGGGCCACTATGAATGACGTCTGCCAGGTTTTGTGTCCCTTTGATTATTCCACGCGGATGGCGAGTGCAGATGATGCACTAGTCAGCATGACTGTCCCCCTTATCTGCCTGCTTGAAAAATCACTGCAAGCGCTAAGGGATGATGTTGTGGAAGAGGTGGAGGATGAGGATTCACCATTTCCATCATCTTCTGGACAGTCAGCGCCACGTGGTTCCTCACAAACGCGTAGGCAGGGGACAGTTTGTGAGGAGGATGAGGAGGAGTCAATGGAGGAGGAAGACATCCGTCCAGAGGAGGGAGTTACCGAATTGTCCAGTACTCAGTGTGTACAGCGAGGGTGGGGTGATGACGAGCAGGCAGAGATCACGCCTCCAGCAGGGGACAGCGTTTCTTGGGCAGTTGGCAGTCTGCAGCACATGGTGGATTACATGCTGCAGTGCCTGAGAAACGACCGCCGCATCGCCCACATTCTCAACATGTCTGATTATTGGGTGTTCACCCTCCTCGATCCTCGCTACCGGGACAACGTAGAAAGCCTCATCACACCGTTGAACCGGGAGCGAAAAATGTGGGAGTACCAAGACACACTGGTCAATTCCATCATCTTCTCCATTCCAACTGAGAGAAGTGCTGCTAGTGCATTCCAAAGCAGCTCAGTGCGTCCAGGCAGTGGTGGAGGCTCTGCACAAAGAGGGAGCAGAAGCAGTGCCTCTGCCCAAGGCAAGACCAGTATGGCCCAACTGTGGCACAGTTTTCTGTGCCCCCCACAAAAGTCTACACCATCACAGACGGCTCCAGTCAGCAGGAGGCAACGGTTCCGTCAGATGGTGACAGACTACATGTCTTGCCCTCTTGCTGTACTCCCAGACGGCTCTTCCCCTTTCAAGTTTTGGGTCTCAAAGCTGGATACATGGCCAGAGCTAAGCCAGTATGCATTGGAGGTGCTGTCTTGCCCTGCGGCCAGTGTATTATCGGAACGTGTCTTTAGTGCTGCAGGTGGTGTACTAACTGACCGTCGCATGCGACTATCCTCCGATAACGTTGACCGGCTTACTTTCCTGAAAATGAACAAGGCCTGGATCTCGCAGGAATTTGCCACTCCTCCTCCTGATTAAATAATTAGGTCACTGTATACGTTATCCAGGTCTCCTGTTGTGTTCATCTTTCTACCACCTGAACTTAAATTCCTGGGCTCCAACACCGCCAGTTGAGGCTCAGAAGTGCCGTCTGCACAGTCAAAACATACGACCCAGTGTTATTGGGTTTCAGTAACGTCAGCTGATCCCCAGCTGTGTAGCCGGCAATGTGTCATGCGACCGCCACGCTGACACAACAACTGAAATGTAAGGGAATCTGTCCCCCCCCCCCAAGGCGTTTGTTACTGAAAGAGCCACCTTGTGCAGCAGTAATGCTGCACAAGGAAAAGGTAGCTATTTTTGTTTAGCTCCTTGCACACGCAGAACTTAACACTTATAAAATGTGTCCACTGATACCGTAAAACCGTCCCGGAGGAGGGACTTTCCTTCGTAATGTGACGCAGCACAGCCGTCATTCCTACCCCCCCGGCGCCGCGCACCGGCTCCTCAGCGTTGTTTTATTCCGTCCCGGAGCCTGCGCTGTTATGTTATCCCGTGGCCAGGCACACTTAGCGCTGCCCGTCTTCTGGCATCATTTGGTGTCAGGATGGCTGCGCCTGTGCGGCCGCGCTGGCCGAGAGCCCGCCTCGCAGTGTCTTCTGATTTAATCCCACTGGGGGCCTGGGATCCATGGACATGCGCAGTGCATATCTGAACCTCCACCTCTCACTCATCTCCCTATGGCTTCTTCAGACTGTTCGGTGTCAGCTGGTCCCTAATAGCATGCCACGGCCGTGACACCGCACAGTCTTAAGAAGCCGTAGGGAGGGGAGTGAGAGGCGAGGATATGCACTGCGCATGTCCATGGATCCCAGGCCCCCAGTGGGATTAAATCAGAAGACACTGCGAGGCGGGCTCTCGGCCAGCGCGGCCGCACAGGCGCAGCCATCCTGACACCAAATGATGCCAGAAGACGGGCAGCGCTAAGTGTGCCTGGCCACGGGATAACATAACAGCACAGGCTCCGGGACGGAATAAAACAACGCTGAGGAGCCGGTGTGCGGCGCCGGGGGGGTAGGAATGATGGCTGTGCTGCGTCACATTACAAAGGAAAGTCCCACCTCCGGGACGGTTTTACGGCTGCAGGGGACACATTTTATAAGTGTTTAGTTCTGTGTTTGCAAGGAGCATGATGAAAAGAGCCACCTTTTCCTTTTGCATCTTTTGTGCTGCACAAGCTGGCTCTTTCAGCTACAAACGCCTTGGGGGGGGGGTTAAAGGTTCCCTTTCGACTTTCTCAGGCTTCGGCCTACATTGTGTTCCTCTGCTTTTCCACCTGTCCCTGGGCTCCAACACCGCCAGTTGCCGTCCAGAAGTGCTGTACGCACAGTCAACAGTCGCTCCTCTGTTATTGGGGTTCAGTAACGTCAGCTGTTCCCCTGCTGTGTGTGTGGCAATCCCTCCTACCTCCTCCAACCTCCTCCTCCTCCACCTGTCCCTGGGCTCCAACACCGCCAGTTGCCGTCCAGAAGTGCTGTACGCACAGTCAACAGTCCCTCCTCTGTTATTGGGGTTCAGTAACGTCAGCTGTTCCCCTGCTGTGTGTGTGGCAATCCCTCCTACCTCCTCCAACCTCCTCCTCCTCCACCTGTCCCTGGGCTCCAACACCGCCAGTTGCCGTCCAGAAGTGCTGTACGCACAGTCAACAGTCCCTCCTCTGTTATTGGGGTTCAGTAACGTCAGCTGTTCCCCTGCTGTGTGTGTGGCAATCCCTCCTACCTCCGCCAACCTCCTCCTCCTCCACCTGTCCCTGGGCTCCAACACCGCCAGTTGCCGTCCAGAAGTGCTGTACGCACAGTCAACAGTCGCTCCTCTGTTATTGGGGTTCAGTAACGTCAGCTGTTCCCCTGCTGTGTGTGTGGCAATCCCTCCTACCTCCTCCAACCTCCTCCTCCTCCACCTGTCCCTGGGCTCCAACACCGCCAGTTGCCGTCCAGAAGTGCTGTACGCACAGTCAACAGTCCCTCCTCTGTTATTGGGGTTCAGTAACGTCAGCTGTTCCCCTGCTGTGTGTGTGGCAATCCCTCCTACCTCCGCCAAACTCCTCCTCCTCCACCTGTCCCTGGGCTCCAACACTGCCAGTTCCGTCCAGAAGTGCTCTACGCACAGTCAACAGTCGCTCCTCTGTTATTGGGGTTCAGTAACGTCAGCTGTTCCCCTGCTGTGTGTGTGGCAATCCCTCCTACCTCCTCCAACCTCCTCCTCCTCCACCTGTCCCTGGGCTCCAACACCGCCAGTTGCCGTCCAGAAGTGCTGTACGCACAGTCAACAGTCCCTCCTCTGTTATTGGGGTTCAGTAACGTCAGCTGTTCCCCTGCTGTGTGTGTGGCAATCCCTCCTACCTCCGCCAACCTCCTCCTCCTCCACCTGTCCCTGGGCTCCAACACCGCCAGTTGCCGTCCAGAAGTGCTGTACGCACAGTCAACAGTCGCTCCTCTGTTATTGGGGTTCAGTAACGTCAGCTGTTCCCCTGCTGTGTGTGTGGCAATCCCTCCTACCTCCTCCAACCTCCTCCTCCTCCACCTGTCCCTGGGCTCCAACACCGCCAGTTGCCGTCCAGAAGTGCTGTACGCACAGTCAACAGTCCCTCCTCTGTTATTGGGGTTCAGTAACGTCAGCTGTTCCCCTGCTGTGTGTGTGGCAATCCCTCCTACCTCCGCCAACCTCCTCCTCCTCCACCTGTCCCTGGGCTCCAACACCGCCAGTTGCCGTCCAGAAGTGCTGTACGCACAGTCAACAGTCGCTCCTCTGTTATTGGGGTTCAGTAACGTCAGCTGTTCCCCTGCTGTGTGTGTGGCAATCCCTCCTACCTCCTCCAACCTCCTCCTCCTCCACCTGTCCCTGGGCTCCAACACCGCCAGTTGCCGTCCAGAAGTGCTGTACGCACAGTCAACAGTCCCTCCTCTGTTATTGGGGTTCAGTAACGTCAGCTGTTCCCCTGCTGTGTGTGTGTGGCAATCCCTCCTACCTCCTCCAACCTCCTCCTCCTCCACCTGTCCCTGGGCTCCAACACCGCCAGTTGCCATCCAGAAGTGCTGTACGCACAGTCAACAGTCCCTCCTCTGTTATTGGGGTTCAGTAACGTCAGCTGTTCCCCTGCTGTGTGTGTGGCAATCCCTCCTACCTCCGCCAACCTCCTCCTCCTCCACCTGTCCCTGGGCTCCAACACCGCCAGTTGCCGTCCAGAAGTGCTGTACGCACAGTCAACAGTCGCTCCTCTGTTATTGGGGTTCAGTAACGTCAGCTGTTCCCCTGCTGTGTGTGTGACAATCCCTCCTACCTCCTCCAACCTCCTCCTCCTCCACCTGTCCCTGGGCTCCAACACCGCCAGTTGCCGTCCAGAAGTGCTGTACGCACAGTCAACAGTCCCTCCTCTGTTATTGGGGTTCAGTAACGTCAGCTGTTCCCCTGCTGTGTGTGTGGCAATCCCTCCTACCTCCTCCAACCTCCTCCTCCTCCACCTGTCCCTGGGCTCCAACACCGCCAGTTGCCGTCCAGAAGTGCTGTACGCACAGTCAACAGTCCCTCCTCTGTTATTGGGGTTCAGTAACGACAGCTGTTCCCCTGCTGTGTGTGTGGCAATCCCTCCTACCTCCGCCAACCTCCTCCTCCTCCACCTGTCCCTGGGCTCCAACACCGCCAGTTGCCGTCCAGAAGTGCTGTACGCACAGTCAACAGTCGCTCCTCTGTTATTGGGGTTCAGTAACGTCAGCTGTTCCCCTGCTGTGTGTGTGGCAATCCCTCCTACCTCCTCCAACCTCCTCCTCCTCCACCTGTCCCTGGGCTCCAACACCGCCAGTTGCCGTCCAGAAGTGCTGTACGCACAGTCAACAGTCCCTCCTCTGTTATTGGGGTTCAGTAACGTCAGCTGTTCCCCTGCTGTGTGTGGCAATCCCTCCTACCTCCGCCAACCTCCTCCTCCTCCACCTGTCCCTGGGCTCCAACACCGCCAGTTGCCGTCCAGAAGTGCTGTACGCACAGTCAACAGTCGCTCCTCTGTTATTGGGGTTCAGTAACGTCAGCTGTTCCCCTGCTGTGTGTGTGGCAATCCCTCCTACCTCCTCCAACCTCCTCCTCCTCCACCTGTCCCTGGGCTCCAACAACGCCAGTTGCCGTCCAGAAGTGCTGTACGCACAGAGCCAAACACCTCGCCAATGTGTTAGTGGGGTTCAGCACCGCCAGCTGTTCCCCTGCTGTGTATACGGCAACGTGTACTGCGACCGCCACGCAGGCACAACAAGTTAAATTTAAGGGAACCTGTCCCCCCCCCCAGGCGTTTGTTACTGAAGGAGCCACCTTGTGCAGCAGTAATGATGCAAAGGGAAAAAGTGCCTCTTTTCGTGGTGCTCCTTGCAGATGCTGAACCTAACACTTATGAAATGTGTCCCCTCACAGCGTTCAACCGTCCGGTAGGTGGAACTTTCCTTTGTCATGTGACGCAGCACAGCCGTAATTTTTACCCCCTTGGCGCCGTACGCGGCCTCCTCAGCGTTGTTTGAATCTGTCCCGGAGCCTGCGCTGTTAGGTTACCCCTTGGCCATGCACACATTTTGCGCTGCCCGTCTTCTGACATCATTTGCTGTCAGGCTGGCTGCGCCTGTGTGGGTGCGCTGTCCGAGATTCAGCCTCGCGGTGTCGTGTAATGTAATCCCACCGCGGGCCTGTGATCCGTGGACATGCGCAGTGCATATCCTCGCCTCTCACTCCCCTCCCTACGGCTTCTAAAGACTGTTCGTTGTCAGCTGGTCCCTAATAGCATGCCACGGCCGTGACACCGCACAGTCTTAAGAAGCCGTAGGGAGGGGAGTGAGAGGCGAGGATATGCACTGCGCATGTCCACGGATCACAGGCCCGCGGTGGGATTACATTACACGACACCGCGAGGCTGAATCTCGGACAGCGCACCCACACAGGCGCAGCCAGCCTGACAGCAAATGATGTCAGAAGACGGGCAGCGCAAAATGTGTGCATGGCCAAGGGGTAACCTAACAGCGCAGGCTCCGGGACAGATTCAAACAACGCTGAGGAGGCCGCGTACGGCGCCAAGGGGGTAAAAATGACGGCTGTGCTGCGTCACATGACAAAGGAAAGTTCCACCTACCGGACGGTTGAACGCTGTGAGGGGACACATTTCATAATCATAAGTGTTAGGTTCAGCATCTGCAAGGACCATAATTAAAAGAGCTAAGTTTACCTTTTCCAGCATTAGTGCTGTACACGATGGCTCTTCCAGCTACAAACGCCTGGGGGGGGGGGGTTAAAGGTTTCCTTTCAACTTGCTCCAGTGCAGGCTTCGGCCTACACTCCGCTCCCCCTGCTCCTCCTGCAGAGCCCTGGGCTCCAACACCGCCAGTTGGGGCCCGGTACTGCTAGCTGCACAGAGAAAAACACCAGCCAATGTGTCAGTGGGGTTCAGCACCGCCAGCTGTTCCCCTGCTGTGCAGCCGGCAACGTGTCCTGCAACTGCCACGCAGGCACAACAGACCCAAAAGCTGCCGCCAGTGCAGGCTTCGGCCTACACTCTGCTCCATCTCCTCCTCCTGCTGACCCCGGGCTCCAACACCGCCAGTTGGGGCCCGGTACTGCTAGCTGCACAGAGAAAAACACCAGCCAATGTGTCAGTGGGGTTCAGCACCGCCAGCTGTTCCCCTGCTGTGCAGCCGGCAACGTGTCCTGCAACTGCCACGCAGGCACAACAGACCCAAAAGCTGCCGCCAGTGCAGGCTTCGGCTTACACTCTGCTCCATCTCCTCCTCCTGCTGACCCCGGGCTCCAACACCGCCAGTTGGGGCCCGGTACTGCTAGCTGCACAGAGAAAAACACCAGCCAATGTGTCAGTGGGGTTCAGCACCGCCAGCTGTTCCCCTGCTGTGCAGCCGGCATCGTGTCCTGCAAAAGCCACGCAGACACAAGAACTGAAATTGAAGGGAACCTGTCCCCCCTCCCCCAGGCGTTTGTACGTTTTAAAGGCCACCTTGTACAGCGGTAATGCTGCATGTGTGCAAGGTGGCTCATAAACGTATTCTCCTCGCACATGTGGAACTGAAAACACGTCTAAAATGTGTCCTCTGTGTGACCATTTAACCGTCCCGGTGGTGTGACTTTCCTTTGTAATGACACGCTGCAACCCCCTTGGTAGCGCTGCCCATCTTCTGGCATCATGGTTTGGCTGCCTGCGCCTCTGCAGCCGCCCTGACCCACACAACGCCCCTCGTTGTCTTAGTTATTGGGACTGCGAGGGTGTGATTGATGGGCATGATCAGTGCATCAGTTCGCCTGTCCCTCATCTCCTTCCGCCTTCTGCGGACTGTGCGGCTTCATGGCCGTGGCATGCGATAAGGGATCAGATGACGCCGCACAGTCTGAAGCGGGTGTAAGGACCCGAGTGTGAGAGGCGAACATATGTGCTGCGCCAGGCCCTGAATCCCAGCCCCGCAGTGTTTTAACAATGTTAAGACACTGCGGGGCTGGGATTCATGGTCATCGCGAAACGCACCGGCCGACATTAAATGATGCCAGAACATGGGCAGCGCTAACAGCGCTAGGCCAGGGGATAACACGACAGCGCAGACTCCTGTACAGCAAATAACAACGCTCAGGAGGCTGCACCCAGCACCAAGGTGGGATTCTTGACATCTGTGCTGCGTCTCATTACAAAGGGAACTCGCGCCTCCAACACAGTTTGACTGTATAAAGGGCTAAATGTTATACGTGTTTCACTCAGCGTGTGCAAGGAGCGAAATTAAAAGAGCAACCTTTGACTTGTGCAGCACTACTGCTGCATAAGCTGTGGCTCTTCTACTTTGTAACCCCTGAGGGGGGGTTAAAGGTTACCTTTGAAATTGGTTCAATTAGGCTTCGGCCTACACTCTGCTCCCCCTGCAGAGCCCTGGGCTCCAACACCGCCAGTTGGGGCCCGGTACTGCTAGCTGCACAGAGAAAAACACCAGCCAATGTGTCAGTGGGGTTCAGCACCGCCAGCTGTTCCCCTGCTGTGCAGCCGGCAACGTGTCCTGCAACTGCCACGCAGGCACAACAGACCCAAAAGCTGCCGCCAGTGCAGGCTTCGGCCTACACTCTGCTCCATCTCCTCCTCCTGCTGACCCCGGGCTCCAACACCGCCAGTTGGGGCCCGGTACTGCTAGCTGCACAGAGAAAAACACCAGCCAATGTGTCAGTGGGGTTCAGCACCGCCAGCTGTTCCCCTGCTGTGCAGCCGGCATCGTGTCCTGCAAAAGCCACGCAGACACAAGAACTGAAATTGAAGGGAACCTGTCCCCCCTCCCCCAGGCGTTTGTACGTTTTAAAGGCCACCTTGTACAGCGGTAATGCTGCATGTGTGCAAGGTGGCTCATAAACGTATTCTCCTCGCACATGTGGAACTGAAAACACGTCTAAAATGTGTCCTCTGTGTGACCATTTAACCGTCCCGGTGGTGTGACTTTTCTTTGTAATGACACGCTGCAACCCCCTTGGTAGCGCTGCCCGTCTTCTGGCATCATGGTTTGGCTGCCTGCGCCTCTGCGGCCGCCCTGACCCACACAACGCCCCTCGTTGTCTTAGTTATTGGGACTGCGAGGGTGTGATTGATGGGCATGATCAGTGCATCAGTTCGCCTGTCCCTCATCTCCTTCCGCCTTCTGCGGACTGTGCGGCTTCATGGCCGTGGCATGCGATAAGGGATCAGATGACGCCGCACAGTCTGAAGCGGGTGTAAGGACCCGAGTGTGAGAGGCGAACATATGTGCTGCGCCAGGCCCTGAATCCCAGCCCCGCAGTGTTTTAACAATGTTAAGACACTGCGGGGCTGGGATTCATGGTCATCGCGAAACGCACCGGCCGACATTAAATGATGCCAGAACATGGGCAGCGCTAACAGCGCTAGGCCAGGGGATAACACGACAGCGCAGACTCCTGTACAGCAAATAACAACGCTCAGGAGGCTGCACCCAGCACCAAGGTGGGATTCTTGACATCTGTGCTGCGTCTCATTACAAAGGGAACTCGCGCCTCCAACACAGTTTGACTGTATAAAGGGCTAAATGTTATACGTGTTTCACTCAGCGTGTGCAAGGAGCGAAATTAAAAGAGCAACCTTTGACTTGTGCAGCACTACTGCTGCATAAGCTGTGGCTCTTCTACTTTGTAACCCCTGAGGGGGGGTTAAAGGTTACCTTTGAAATTGGTTCAATTAGGCTTCGGCCTACACTCTGCTCCCCCTGCAGAGCCCTGGGCTCCAACACCGCCAGTTGGGGCCCGGTACTGCTAGCTGCACAGAGAAAAACACCAGCCAATGTGTCAGTGGGGTTCAGCACCGCCAGCTGTTCCCCTGCTGTGCAGCCGGCAACGTGTCCTGCAACTGCCACGCAGGCACAACAGACCCAAAAGCTGCCGCCAGTGCAGGCTTCGGCCTACACTCTGCTCCATCTCCTCCTCCTGCTGACCCCGGGCTCCAACACCGCCAGTTGGGGCCCGGTACTGCTAGCTGCACAGAGAAAAACACCAGCCAATGTGTCAGTGGGGTTCAGCACCGCCAGCTGTTCCCCTGCTGTGCAGCCGGCAACGTGTCCTGCAACTGCCACGCAGGCACAACAGACCCAAAAGCTGCCGCCAGTGCAGGCTTCGGCCTACACTCTGCTCCATCTCCTCCTCCTGCTGACCCCGGGCTCCAACACCGCCAGTTGGGGCCCGGTACTGCTAGCTGCACAGAGAAAAACACCAGCCAATGTGTCAGTGGGGTTCAGCACCGCCAGCTGTTCCCCTGCTGTGCAGCCGGCATCGTGTCCTGCAAAAGCCACGCAGACACAAGAACTGAAATTGAAGGGAACCTGTCCCCCCTCCCCCAGGCGTTTGTACGTTTTAAAGGCCACCTTGTACAGCGGTAATGCTGCATGTGTGCAAGGTGGCTCATAAACGTATTCTCCTCGCACATGTGGAACTGAAAACACGTCTAAAATGTGTCCTCTGTGTGACCATTTAACCGTCCCGGTGGTGTGACTTTCCTTTGTAATGACACGCTGCAACCCCCTTGGTAGCGCTGCCCGTCTTCTGGCATCATGGTTTGGCTGCCTGCGCCTCTGCGGCCGCCCTGACCCACACAACGCCCCTCGTTGTCTTAGTTATTGGGACTGCGAGGGTGTGATTGATGGGCATGATCAGTGCATCAGTTCGCCTGTCCCTCATCTCCTTCCGCCTTCTGCGGACTGTGCGGCTTCATGGCCGTGGCATGCGATAAGGGATCAGATGACGCCGCACAGTCTGAAGCGGGTGTAAGGACCCGAGTGTGAGAGGCGAACATATGTGCTGCGCCAGGCCCTGAATCCCAGCCCCGCAGTGTTTTAACAATGTTAAGACACTGCGGGGCTGGGATTCATGGTCATCGCGAAACGCACCGGCCGACATTAAATGATGCCAGAACATGGGCAGCGCTAACAGCGCTAGGCCAGGGGATAACACGACAGCGCAGACTCCTGTACAGCAAATAACAACGCTCAGGAGGCTGCACCCAGCACCAAGGTGGGATTCTTGACATCTGTGCTGCGTCTCATTACAAAGGGAACTCGCGCCTCCAACACAGTTTGACTGTATAAAGGGCTAAATGTTATACGTGTTTCACTCAGCGTGTGCAAGGAGCGAAATTAAAAGAGCAACCTTTGACTTGTGCAGCACTACTGCTGCATAAGCTGTGGCTCTTCTACTTTGTAACCCCTGAGGGGGGGTTAAAGGTTACCTTTGAAATTGGTTCAATTAGGCTTCGGCCTACACTCTGCTCCCCCTGCAGAGCCCTGGGCTCCAACACCGCCAGTTGGGGCCCGGTACTGCTAGCTGCACAGAGAAAAACACCAGCCAATGTGTCAGTGGGGTTCAGCACCGCCAGCTGTTCCCCTGCTGTGCAGCCGGCAACGTGTCCTGCAACTGCCACGCAGGCACAACAGACCCAAAAGCTGCCGCCAGTGCAGGCTTCGGCCTACACTCTGCTCCATCTCCTCCTCCTGCTGACCCCGGGCTCCAACACCGCCAGTTGGGGCCCGGTACTGCTAGCTGCACAGAGAAAAACACCAGCCAATGTGTCAGTGGGGTTCAGCACCGCCAGCTGTTCCCCTGCTGTGCAGCCGGCATCGTGTCCTGCAAAAGCCACGCAGACACTTGCTCTTGTACCTTCTGCTCCCCATCCTGGTTCCAGTACCGTCAGCTGGTTCCGGGCAGAGCCTTTGGCTTAGGTGCCTCCCTCTGGGTATCCGAGTTCCACCAACGTCAGGTGGTCCTTGGTAGTGCTTTCAGGCACGGGTACCTCCTGCTTAGTAACCGGGTTCCAGTAACGTCAGCTGGTCCTCGGTAGTTCCATTGGCTCTTGGACCTTCGGCTACCCATCCGGGTTCCAGCACCGTCAGCTGGTTCTCGGCACTGTCTTTTGCTCTTGTACCTTCTGCTCCCCATCCTGGTTCCAGTACCGTCAGCTGGTTCCGGGCAGAGCCTTTGGCTTAGGTGCCTCCCTCTGGGTATCCGAGTTCCACCAACGTCAGGTGGTCCTTGGTAGTGCTTTCAGGCACGGGTACCTCCTGCTTAGTAACCGGGTTCCAGTAACGTCAGCTGGTCCTCGGTAGTTCCATTGGCTCTTGGACCTTCGGGTAGCCATCCGAGTTCCAGTTCCATCAGCTGGTTCTCGGCATTTTCTTAGCCTTCTTGTACCTTCTGCTACATTTCCAAGTTCAAGAGACTAAACACGATGACCCGGAAGAACACCCCTAAGATGACGACGACACCAGAGACGACAACCACCGTGATGACGACGACCCTGGAGACGATGACCCTGAAGACCACCGTGATGACGACGACCCCGGAGACGACGACCCTGAAGACCACCCCGATGACGACGACCCCGGAGACGACGACCCTGGAGACGACGACGACCTGGAAGACCGAGAAGCAGAAGAACAAGAGGCTGCAGAACAAAGAGCAGAAGAACATTAAGCATAACACTAAATATCAGAGCAAAAAATATTATCTAAATTATAAGCAGAAGAAGACTAAGCAGTGTATGGGGGTGAGTCCGTTCCTCCTCGTGGTGCCCCTGGATAAAGCCTGATGCTGCAGGCCAAACTGAACGCGGACAAATGTAACTCTTTTGTGACAGGCAGAACGGAAGGTGTAATCTTCAAACTTTTATAGATAACAACTACGGGAATGCCTGTCACAAATAAGAATATGATGAAGAAGTAGAATATGATGAAGATAATAGTAAAATAAAAAGAATATGAACAATGTAACCCAAAAAATAATAGGTAGAAGATGAAGAAGAAGATGAATAAGGTGAAGAAGTTGATGTCAAAGAAGCTGATGATGAGGATAATGAAGAAGAAAGCGTGGGAGAAGTAAAAAAGAAGGTGAAGGGCGTTGAAGTAGTGAAACATCAATATGTGACATAAAAAAAAAAAAAATAACATAGTCAAATTCTTTCTAACGCCGAACGTCATAAAAAAAAAAAAATCCTGCTATTCTATTACATTGGGCTAAACCTCTGTGCCTTTAATGTCTCCGCCACGTCCCCCAATACATCCTACATTATTCTTAGTTGTTTTCCTTCATGTAGAATGAACCTACAAGTGTATAAAGGGTTTATTTTAATTCCGATATTTTCGTCCCATTGACTTGCATTGGGATCGGGTATCGGTATCGGATTGGATCCGATATTTTGACGGTATCGGCCGATACTTTCCGATACCGATACTTTCCGATATCGGAAAGTATCGCTCAACACTAATTATTATATAACATCAGATCGCTGATCTGACACTTAGCACTACAGAGTATCAGATCAGGATCTGACAGGCAGGGAAGGAGGCATACCGGCGCCTGCTCTTAGGAAGGTGCTCACAAGCGACCTTCCCTGCAGGACCTGAAAGGACCCCACGGCCATCTTGGTGATGGCGGTCTCCATGGAGACCATCAGGACAATGCAATTGCATCACGTTGTTCTGATGGAAATGCGCAGGGAGCCCCTCACTGCATGATGCTGTTGAGGGAGGATCTAAATTGATCCTTCACGGTTGACTTAGTGATTTCCAAATCAATCTAAAGGGCATTGCCGGCAACTGAAAATGACCAGACGGAGACGTGTGTCTCTGTTTGGGAGGATCGAGCAGATCTCTGGCCCCCATTTATTGTGTATCACTTTTCATAATCACAGAATTTATACTTCAACCAATTAGCATAAGAACACACTCACAGTTCTTATCCTATAGGAATGCAGGAGAAGCTTAACCCATGAGGATACAGAAAAACTGGAAACTACAGATATGGTCGTGTCTTCTTGGCATAGAAAAAGCATACCGACAGGTGCCTCAGAGTCCTTTATAGCGATACACCCCGAGTCCATTATCTAGTTCAAGAGAACACTCTGGCCTTGTAGCAGAACATAAGCAATAGCCTAGTTGATCAACAGACTTGTGAACAACAAGATAAAGTTACTTCATGACAGCTATAACCTTTTACCTAATTAAATAACAGAATTGATCTTTAAGCAGCAAGAAAATTGAGTCAAAAGCACAAAATGGAGAATCTTTCTTAATTTGTTCCTTCACATGCCCCCCTAGATAAATTTTGTTAATTAATGTCCAGCATCAGAAGTACTATCCCAAGCTATAAGTTCGAGGGTTACTGGTCTTCACATGGCTGGTGCCATGTTACCAGCCATGGCTGTTGTGGCGTACCCGTCCCCCCTGTATACTAGAATTTACGAATAACAATTATTGATAACAGTGGTGGGGATCTTTTGAAGATAGCCATGCGCTTGGCTTCAACATCTTCATCAGGTAACTTTGTGAAATCGGTGTAGAGAAGAGCAGGGGTGGCAACACTTTTGGTTTCCTCATTAGTTGTCCTAGTGCAGAATTTCCTAATACATGCAGAAATACACCAAAGAACAAGTTTTAGTATTACATACATGACAAGGATAAAGGCAACGATGTGTAACAAGCTTTGCAAGATTGCAGCTATCCAGCCCCAAGTCCCTTCTTAAACCAATTTGCTGTCATTGTCTTTGAATGTCCTCTAACTTTAACTTCATAGTGCTATTGGGATCTGTATAATAACAGCATGCGGGTCCAATAACCTAACACATACCACCCTGTGCTGTTGTTAAGTAATCCAGTACTACAGTATATTGATTAGTGACTATGATAAGTTGGTTTTGGACAGCAACAATAGTATTAAGTATGTCCAATATATCCCAAATTTGATCATCTAGATAGTCTGTGGCCCTAAGCAATTTATCCCACATTTGTGTCTGTACTACTAATCTTTCATGATATTGTACAAACTTATTATTCAAGGATGTTGGGGAATTTAGGCTGTCCCATGCGGTTACCAATATTATTATATGGAAATACGAAAAACCAAAACATTATGTCCCCTTTATCTGACACTAGTCTGTTTAGCCAGCTTGCAGTGCGATGCGTGGATCCACGTCGACCTTCCTTCCAGCTTTACTGACATGAGAGTAATGAGGAGGACTTGGTAGGGACCATCATACAAGGGTTCTAGTCTGTGTTTTCTGACATGGCTTTTCACGACCACAAAACCACCAGACTTTAAATTTGACAAGTGTCAGTTTCTGCTAAATCTGGAAGGGAAGAAGAAACTAAAGCATGGGTGTTAGCAAAATTTTTACTAAGCTGAATAACATATTGAACAGCACGGTCAGTTTCCTCTGATAACTACTGAGGCTGGAAATTTGCAACTGTGGGCCTGGTACCAAACAATATCTCATATGGGGACAGGCCATGTTTTGCAATAGGGGTAGTACGAATGTGGTACAGTACAATGGGTAGGAGCTCTGGCCATAGAGCCGTAGTCTCCTGCATCATTTTGGTCAATTGTCCCTTCAGTGTGCCGTTCATCCTCTCAACTTTCCCACTAGATTGTGGATGGTACGGAGTATGGAGGGCTACAGTGGATCCAAACATTATCAAAACCTCCTGATACACAAGAGAAGAAAAGGCCGGGCCTTGGTCACTTTTGATGACTTCTGGAACACTATATCTGCATATAACTTCCATCACCAGTTTCTTTGCTGTGGTCTTTGCAGTCATGTTGGTAACAGGGAATGCTTCCGGGTAACTGGAGAACATGTCGACAACCACCAGACAATATTCATACCTTCCAGACTGAGGCAATGTGATGTGGTCCACCTGGAGCCTTTGGAAAGAATAGTAGGGCTTAGCAAGGTGCTTTGGGGGTACACGTTGAAGTTGACCGGGATTGCAGGTCTGACAGATATTACATGCACGGTTGAGTGCTGTCAGGACTGTAGAAATACCTGGTGCCCAGTAGAATTTTTGTACCAGGGCTAGGGCCTGTTTTTTCCTCGATGTGTGGGCCCATGTGCCCACATGGCAATAGCAGGGTACATCTGCTTAGGGAGACACACACGTTGGTCCTTTTTCCAGAGATCATTGTCCATACATGCTCCATCAGCCTTCCACTGCTTCACCTCTTCCTTTGGGGACATTCTCTGCATCGTCATTAAGCGGTCTCGCGGGGTCCGGCAGAAAACCTCAGTCTGCCGTGGATCATCAGGTTCCTGTTGAGTCAGTGTTTCTTGTAACTGTTTACGCTGAGAGTGTGTGGTCACCATAGTTGGTATGGTCAGTTCAACGGGTAGGAGAGCAGCAGCTTTTGCTTGCATATCCACAAAGGCGTTACCATCAGTCTGTGGACTGTTCCTAGGACCGTACGCTACCTGGGTAGGTAATTTGATTGAGTCCATGAGGGCTTTAACAGCTTTAGCATTCTTCACTGGAGTCCCGGCGGTGGTAACAAACCCTCGATTGGCCCATAGGGCTCCGAAATCATGAGCAATACCAAATACATACTGTGAGTCCATGTATATATTAACCCGCCTGTCTTTGGCCAGAACACATGCAGTAGACAGAGCCTGAAGTTCTGCTTCTTGTGCTGACTGTGAGGGCGTGAGCGCAGCTGCGTGCACTACAGTGTCTTCCGTAGTAACAGCGTATCCAGTGTGGAATCTGCCAAACTCATCAGCATATCTTGAACCATCTTTCAGGGCATCGTAAAGGGGTTGCATTATGCGGGATGCGTCCGGTATCCACTGACGACAATAAGTACATAGTCTAAGAAAACGCTGGAGTTCAGTCTCATGTTTCGGAAAAGGAAGGGAACTGATGGCTATTTTTCTTTCTTTTGTGAGGTGTCTGACACCCTGAAGGAGACAGTGACCCAAAAATATCACTTTACCAAGGCAAAACTGAAGTTTCGAGGCCGAAACCTGACAGTTAAGATCTGCCAGATACTTGAGGAGGCTAACAGTGGCAGCAATGGCTTCCTGCTCTGTTCGTGCACACAACAAAAGATCATCCACATACTGAAGCAGCGTGACATAGGGGTGATTTAACTGCCAGGGTAAAAGACACTGGCCCTTATTTTTTGCAAACTGATTGGGACTATTTTGGGCCCCTCGTGGCATAACTGTTGTCATAGCTGCTTTCATTCTGACCCAATGTCAGTACGCCAGATCACCAGTGAGTCCAAATCAGGTGGTTACGCCCGTCATTTTACAAGCGCGCTTGGAGACAAAAAGACACCTCACACATATCCTGTGAGCAAGTCACTTTTATCTGATATATCAAAAACCAAGGCAATGTTTTATACCATTTACAACAAATGCATTTCAATGTAACTCATGTAGCCCCCACCATCACACAGGGTCATACTTTATTTATTACGCACCCAGAACATGTTGTGGCTGACTACTGAAAGCATACATGATAAGAAGTGTAGTCTCCTTGAGGAGGAGACCATCAGACTACTGCGTCAACAGATTCTAGTAATTCTAGCAATTAAAGGCAAAAGGCACTTAAAGGCAAACTATTAACCCTTCTATATCAATTTCCCCCTTTTGTAAATGGTATAACCTCTGCCACAGGGTCAGCTGATGTCCACAAAGGAGCTACTGTCTCATGGGTCTAGTACCCACAAGGGGGCTTTCTACCTGCTTCGCTCATCCACCCTCAGTGTGGACACACACCTCCCCCGTCAGCAGTGGCCATACGGGGCCTATGATACACTGCAGAAGGATCAGCCTTAGGTATACATATATTAGCGCTTTTACGGCTACATAAAACAATAAGCAAAGCAACAAGATTTGCATACAAGTCTGTAAAATACCAAAAATAATCCATCCCTCTAGGCCGCTAAGCCAATTGGCTGGATTTAAAAAGGAGTCTCTATATTGTATTAGTCTTATTAAGAACCTTAAGGAACCAAGAAAATCTGAGTCCAAGTCTATGTAATAAGTTTGTTGTCCTTGTCAAAATTTAAAAGTTTATCCAGTGTCTCTGTAAGGTGCAAACATCCTACCACTGCCAGCAAGGTGATTAGAACAACAGTCTTTCTGCTAGTGAAAAGATCTTTTTGCAGTGACTGGCATGGATCCAGATGGGCGTTCCCTCAAGTGAATGTGGTCAGCTGGACTTTACAAGGGCCGTCAAACCGTGGATATAGGCTCCTTCTCACGTGTCTGTGTATGACCACCCAATCACCTGGATTCAGCAGATGTACGTCTGCACTGGCATTAAGATCTGGAATGGATGAAAACATGTTTATGCACCACATTAAGTCTTTTCTGCAGGGCCTGGACATGGGCTGTCATAGCACCGTGTTGCATTTGTAGCACCTGTGGGAAGTACAGACCAAACTCTGGAAAACTACTAAACAGGACTTCAAAAGGAGACGAGCCTGTCTTTCTATTTTGAGTGTGTCTGACTGACAAGAGTGCAAGAGACAAGCACTCTACCCCACTCTTTCCTGTGTCTGCCATGGCCTTTGAATTTTCAGTTTAAGTGTCCCATTTAGTCTCTCCACTTTCCCACTACTTTGTTGTCTCTATGGTGCATTGTTAGCCGGAGTATTACCACAGCAGCGCGTGTTACTTCATATAAGCAGCAGAATCCAACGTAAGGCAAACTGTGTTTAATATATGCAGCTTGAACTGGAACAAAATAAGAAAGCTTTGACAGTAACTACCGATATAATCTAGTCCATGTAACACATGTCTCTCTGTGAAGGAAAAAGCAGCAGACTGATGCAATCAGTGAGTGTCCTCTGACCCTTTTTTTTTTTTTTTACAAACTTTAACAATCACAGCATAGCTGACAAATGAACACTCATAGACATTCAATGCAGACTACAACAGGAATGGAGTTGTTGCATTTAAACTTATTCCAACACCCCCACTCAACAACTGCTTATCCTGTTAGTCCCATTGCAGTTCTGAATTCTTCAAACTTGGCTCTTGACAATGGCTTTGTCAAAACATCTGCTAACATCTTGTCAGATTCACAGTAAACAAACTTTAGAACTTCACGCTCTACTAAGTCACGCAAGTGATGATGTTTAACATCAATGTGCTTTGTTCTTGCACTTATCCTTTCACTGCTGGCGAGCTTGATACATCCTTGGTTGTCCTCATAGATAACAGTTGGTTCAGCTAGTGGTTTGCCGAATTCTTCCAAAAGTTGCTTCAACCAAATTAACTCTTGACTTGCATGAGCAGCTGATGTATATTCTGCTTCTGTAGAAGACAATGCAACTGACACTTGTTTTCTACTCGACCATGAGATTGAAGTGTGTCCTAACTTGAACAAGTAACCACTTGTTGATCTTCGATCACTTGAGTCTCCAGCCCAATCTGCATCTACATATCCTCTGAGAATTAGATCTCCTGATGCAGAAATCTTTAGACTTAACTCTTGGGTTGCCTTAAGATACTGAAGAAGTCTCTTAATTGCATTCCAATCTCTTTGGCGTGGCTTGCTTACACGTCGGCAGAGAATTCCCACTGTGGCTGAGATATCTGGACGGGTTGTGGTTGCTATGTATAGAAGTGCCCCCACTGCTTGTCTGTAACTGTCATTTGTGGGTAGCAGATCTTCTTCTCCTTCCAATTTTAGGTAAGATGGATCCATTGGAGTTGATATGCCTTTGGCTTCTGACATTCCAAACTGGTTTAGAACTGTGGAGATTTTAGAATTTTGATTAAGAAGAAAACTTCCATCTTCCTCTCTCTGGATTTGGATTCCCAAATAGTATGTCACATCTCCAAGGTCCTTGGTCTCGAAATGCTTGTTCAGAATTTGACCTAGTTTTGAAATTTCTCTCTCTTCTTGATGCGCTATTATTACATCATCCACATATAGAATAACATACATCCAATCTTGTGATACACTTTTTGTATACAAACATGGATCCGCTTGAGACCTTTTAAATCCTTCGTCGATTAACACTTTGTTCATCTTAGTGTTCCATGCTCTTGCTGATTGCTTAAGGCCATAGAGAGATTTTTGCATTCTGCAAACAAGGTTCTCTTTACCCCTTTTAACATAGCCTTCTGGTTGAGTCATGTACAGCTCTTCTTCAATGTCTCCATGTAGAAAGGCTGTTTTGATGTCAAAATGTCTTACTTTCATCTGCTGAACAGCAGCTATGGATAATAAAGTTCTGAATGTAGTTTGCTTGGCAACTGGAGCAAAAGTAGCATCATAATCTTCACCATATTTTTGTGAATATCCTTTTGCGACCAATCTTGCTTTAAAACGGTGAATATTACCTTCGGAGTCATATTTGTTCTTAAAGACCCACTTACATCCAATTGCTTTCTTGCCTTGAGGTAGCTCTGTGAGCTCCCATGTTTTGAGCTTATGAAGGGATTCCATTTCTTCATCAGCAGCTTTTATCCATTTTTGCTTCTTATGAATAGGCAGTTTTTGCATTTCCTGCCATGACTGTGGCTCTTCTTCTGGAATTGATCTGACCATATAAGAAAGGCGTTTAGCTGGAATTCCTTTATTTGATCTTTCTGATCTTCTGATCTCCTGAGGTTGGCTTGGTTCTTCTGTTTCTTTTTCAGTACTTTCAGAGCATATCCAGACTTCAGTATTTTCTTTGAGATTCTCTTCAATGTCTGGAATCACTGACTGAAATTCTTGTTCCTTAGGTTGAATTATTTGCGTAACCTCATGAAATTTGAGCGATACTGAGTTTTCATCAATCACTACATCTCTGCTGATTGTTACTGTGTTGGTCTGTGGATGCAGGATTCTGTATCCTTTCTGAGTTTCACTGTACCCCACAAGAACTCCTTCCTTTGCATGAGATTCCCACTTAGATCGTTTTTCTTTGGGAACATGCACAAAAGTTTTGCTTCCGAATATCCTGAGATGCTTCAGGTTGGGCTTCTCACAGTTCCATAGCTCATATGGAGTTTTACTTGTAGCTTTACTTGGCAGTCGATTTTGAAGATAGGTAGCAGTCATGATGGCTTCTCCCCAATATGTTGTAGGTAGGTTTCCATCAAATAGCATACTTCTTCCACTTTCACAAAGAGTTCGGTTCTTTCTCTCTGCTGTGCCATTCTGCTCTGAGTTGTATGGAACGGTTGTCTGGAACACGATTCCATTCTTTTTCAGGATGGTTTGCACTTTACCACTTGTATATTCAGTTCCATTATCTGCTCGCAGTACCTTTGGTATTCTTCCAAATTTGTTAAGAACTGCAGCAAGATATTCTTCAAGTTTCTGTGGAACTTCATCTTTACTTTGAAGTAGGTAAGTAACAGTATATCTGGAATAATCATCAATGAATGTGAGAAAATATCTCTTCTTGCTGGGAGTAAGAACACTCATTGGACCACACACATCTGTATGTATCAAATCCAGTATCTGTGCAGATTTAGTAGTGCTTACTTTAGGAAACGATTTTCTGGACATTTTCCCTTTTAGGCAACTTGTGCACTTCATTGTTTGATTACACTGGTTGATTGCAATACCATTTGCAAGTTGAGCTAGTTTCTTTACTGCTTCTGGATCTCTGTGGCCTAGGCGTCTGTGCCACACATGAATACAGTCCTTATGAAAATCTTGTCTAGCACTGTAAACAGTTTCATTGCATTTCAGCTGATAAAGTTCATCTTTGATTTTTCCTTCGGCAAGGGTATGACCCTTCTTTGAAATGATGCATCTGTCATCCTTAAATGTAACTATATTTCCTTGTTGTGCAAGCTTCTTTACAGATAAAAGGTTACTTTCAAGTTTGGGAACATACAGCACGTCTTTAACTGGGATTTTTCTGACTTGTGCTGAGGATTGAACTTGACAATGGAAATAACCATCTCCTATTCCTTCTGATGTCATATAGTGACCATTAGCTAAAATTACCTTTTCAGACTTGCTTTCATCTAGATTAATGAAGAAATCCTTATCACGTGTCATGTGAGCAGTCGCTCCAGAGTCAATACACCAAACATGGTTTGCATATGGGCTTGTGCTGACCCCAAATGCAGTCGCAATACATGCATCTTCCTTCTTTACAGCTGTTTTAACCTTTTGATGACTGTCCTGCTTTTTAAACTGATTCATTCTTGCTTTCCACACTCTGCAGTCTGCTTTAAGGTGACCAGGTTTTTTACAGACAAAACATTCACGAGTTTCCTTTAAATGACTCTGAGCTTTAGAAAAGTACTGTGTCTTTAATGCTGTTTCTGCTTTGCATATATTATTGCTAATAGTCTCTGACTTTCTCTTGTATTCATCTGCAAGTTTCCCTTTCACATATTCTAGTGTGAGTTCATCATCTGGTCTGGCATCTAATGCAGTCACAAGCGTGTCATAACTTTCTGGAAGACCACTTAATAGTAATGCAGCAACATGAAAATCTTTAATTTCTTCACCAATACCCCTTAGGCGCTCCACAATCTCTAGGGTGTTTCTGATATAGTCCTGCATATGCTGGCCATCACTTAATTTAGACTGATACAGCTTTCTCATAAGATATAGCTTATTGCTGAGATTTGACCTTTCATGCACTTTCTGTAATTCTTCCCACATTTTCTTTGCAGTATCACATTTGCATACATGTACAATCTGGTTATCATCTATGCTGAGGGAAATAGTGCTTTGTGCTTTCTGATCAGTCTCTAGCCAATCACCCGGTACTGGGTCAGGCACAGGCTGTTCAATACATTTCCATGTACCCTCTCTTATAAGTAACATCTTTACCTTGAATTTCCAGGAGCTGTAATTGTGATTTGTGAGACTTGGCACTGTGTACTTCACTGCATTCCTTTCTGTAGACATTCTTGTCTCTTGTATTCCGGGGGTTCCTCTGTGCTGTCTGCGCTTGGCTCGCTGCTTATTCCGGTGACTGGGCTTTTTACCATTTACTTTCCGGTGGCTGGGCCCATAACCTGTTAGCCGGAGTATTACCACAGCAGCGCGTGTTACTTCATATAAGCAGCAGAATCCAACGTAAGGCAAACTGTGTTTAATATATGCAGCTTGAACTGGAACAAAATAAGAAAGCTTTGACAGTAACTACCGATATAATCTAGTCCATGTAACACATGTCTCTCTGTGAAGGAAAAAGCAGCAGACTGATGCAATCAGTGAGTGTCCTCTGACCCTTTTTTTTTTTTTTTACAAACTTTAACAATCACAGCATAGCTGACAAATGAACACTCATAGACATTCAATGCAGACTACAACAGGAATGGAGTTGTTGCATTTAAACTTATTCCAACATGCATGATATGCTTGCTGTACTCCCAGGGCCTGCATGACTTCCCTCATTATTTCTCCCGTGGAGTGTGTACCCCTATCACTCTCTATGGTCTCTGGACACCATACCTGCAGATCAGTTCTTTCATCAGTTTGTCTACAGTCGCATTAGCATTTGCACATTTTACCAGATAGGCTTCCAGCCAACCAGAGAAGAGATCCACACATACTAGGACATTTTTTTTCTTTTCCACTCACTCCTACCTTGGGTAGCTGTATGTAACCAGCCTGCAGTCTCTGAAACGGGTAGAGAGGCCTGGGTGTCGCTTTCTTAGGTATTTTTACTGTTTTACCAGGGTTGTGCTGTGCACAGATGAGGCATGACCGTACGAGCTTTGCTGCTGCGTAACTGAAACCAGGAGCGATACAGAAGGCATCTACCATGGAGACATGTGACATTTTGAGGTGTGAGTGGGGCCAGGTGTTGCTTGAGCCATAATTAGGAACAGGGACCTTGGTATATACAATTTATCCTTATTCCCCATACTCCTTCTGAGTTCAGCTCAGCTCCCATTCTTCCACAGTGTTGTGTTCCTTCTCTGTTTGGGCAGCTGGAGGGATTTCAGGACATCTAGGCTCAGTGTGGCTGGAATACGCTGACTCCCTGCCACCGTCCACTGCTCCCTAGGCCGCCTTGCTGCTACTTTAGCAGCCTCGTCCGCCCTTCTGTTGCCCTCTACCTCCACAGAGTCACCGTCCGTGTGTGCTTTTACCTTGACGATGCCAACCTGGACTAGTAACGTCAATGCCTCCACTAATTGTTTCACCAGCTCTGCATTTTTAATGGGCTTACCGGCTGATGCAAGAAACATTCTGCTTCTCCAGATAGGGCAATAATCATGGGATATTCCCCATGCACAATTCGAATCTGTGTAAATATTAGCGACTTTACCTGCAGCAGCTCTACACGCCTCAGTGAGTGCCTTCAACTCTGCCTCCTGCACCGACATGTGAGGGAGTGGTTCAGCTCGGATTACCTCATGTGAGGATAATACTGCATGTCCAGTGTAGAATTGCCCATCCTGGTGGTATCTGGAGCCATCTACAAAAATAAAAACCTCAAAATATGCATTAGGAACAGGTTTTTCATGAACATATGTAAAACATACTGTCTCCTGACTCATCAGTTCCTATGCAGTCATGTTTGTGCATCATGTCAACGTACCAGAGTACTTTTTTTTTTTTTTCTTCTTCCAACTCTGTCACCAATTCCCCCTTTTCTGAATCCACAGGCAGATGAGTGGCTGGATTCAGAACATTATGTCTTTTGAGGGTGACGTATTCAGGAATTAGTATTAGAGCACATTCAAGTCTGATCTATCTAGCCGTAGACAGGTGTTTTGGTTGAACTTGTACGAGTATGGCATTAATGTCATGTGGGGAACAAATTGTCAAAAGAAAAAGTCAGTTTGAGCTCACATGCCTAGCAGTAATACAGCAGCTCTTACCACACAGACACACGTAGGAGACCCTCTAATCACTGGGTCTAATTGTGCTGTGTAGTAAGCTATTGGTCTCTGTTTCTCTCCATGTTGTTGTGTGAGTACTGCGGTAGCATGTCCTCTCTGCTCTGTGCAAAATAAGAAAAATGGCTGATCATAGTTTGGAATGCCTAAGGCCGGGGCTGACACAATGAGCAGCTTCAGAGAATAGAAGGAATCAATTGCTTCTTGAGTGAGATTGTAGGGGTCTGATGACAACCTGTCATAGAATGGTTGCATCATTTGTGAAGCTGACCTTATCCAAGGCCTACAGTAGGTCATCACCAAACCTAGGAAAATGCGTAGATGCTGCTGTGACCTGGGTAAAGGGAGATTTTGTATTGCCTGTTTTCTGTCTTCAGTCAGGTGTCTTGTACCTTCAGCAATACAATGTCCTAAAAATGTCACCTTTTGCTTGCAATACTGTAATTTGTCACGTGAGACCTTGCAACCCTTCTCTGCCAAAAAACACAGCAAGGAAACTGTAGCTTCCTTGCAGGACGCCTGGTCCGGCAGCAGAGCAAGAGGTCATCCACGTACTGCAATAGTACAGTCTGTGGATGAGGTGGTTGCCACTGCTCAAGAATCCCTGCCATCGCTGTTGGATAGATGGTTGGGGAGTTCTTTCCCCCTTGTGGGAGGACCGTCCAACAGTATTGTTTACCTTCATGAGTAAAAGAGAAAAGATACTGACAGTCAAAGTGCAGGGGTACAGAGAAGAATGCATTTGCCAAATTAATGACTGTGAAACATTTTGACGTCGCTGGAATCTGTGACAGTAAGGTGTGTGGGTTAGGGACAATTGAAGTCATACTCTCTGCAACCTCATTAATAGCCCTTAAGTCATGAACTATTCTGTGTCAGGGGAACCCTTGGGTCCTTTTTCTTCTTAATGGGATACAAAGGGGTGTTGCAGGGGGAAGATCTTTGCACCAGAACCCCTGCCTTAACGTACTCTTTAATATCCCTGCTCAGGTCCATTGATTTGACTAGACTTAAGGGGTATTGCCTTAACCAAAAGGGAGTGGTTCCTTCTTTTAATTTAATCATGACAGGGGGAATGAGCAGCTGACCCACATCAGATTTTTCCCTTGCCCAAACGGTGTCTGGTACCTGACTCTTTTCCCTGTCCTCAGACATTCTGGTGTCAGGTGTTACTTTCATTACTCTTGCCATGTACACCATTTCTGCAATATTACACAAGTGTTTATATAAGTCACACATTAATGTCCAAATATTATTCACATCCGTATTTGATTGGGTAGAGTGTCCCTTAAAAAAACTAAATTTGATTCACAAAATATGTTACCAAAAGAAAATTATATATATGAAAATATATAATTACGAAAGATACTGAGTCATAAAATGGGAGAGCACAATGCCATAGGCCACAGCAAAGCACAAGCTAATTCTAAGAAAGTATCAGCCCTATATAAATCCATAACTAACAGTTCCAAATATAAAAAGAAGGGATTTGAAAAATACGAAATATCAATACCAGTTGCTTGCAATAAGGTATAAGAAGTGGAAAAGACAAATAAACAGTGACTATGGTTTGAGCCAATATAATGAATGGCTAAAAAACGATATATCATATGAAGACAACCTAGAAATACACTGTAACTATACCATATTGTATAAGGAAACTACTAAACTGGCAAATGAATGGAATTAAGTGTAACTATAATAAGGCATAACTTACCTGTGGTATAATGTGCACATGGAAGACCCTGGCGTCCCTCTGCCCCAAGTGTTTATATGAAAGGGGACTTGTGACTGTAATACCCTAAGGAGAATACTGTATGATGGCCTAGCCAGGACTCAACTCTGCTCCCAGCTAAATCATAGGGGTTGTATTGTTGTCACTAACAATAAGTTTGTAAGAGCCTCTTGGCTGTCTCGTGATTCTAGTCTTATTTGTTTAGTCATAGGGGCTTCAGTCGCTTGTCCCTCTACACTCACGCATTCCACAGTCTCTTCAGTAATCATGTCTGGCGTTATCAAGTCTTTGTGTACCACAGTTCCGGCGGCCCCAGTGTCAATCAAGAATTCTGTCTCTTTCCCTGCCGGCATTGGTATGGTGGTCATCAAGGCAGGACCAGGTCCGGAGGGGACAAGAAGAGGGCACACATTTGTCACTGGGTTGTCAGTTTCCTAGTCTGGAGGTGAAGAAGGTGGAAGATTGGTCTGAGTGTCCATTTTCTCCACAATTCCAGCACTTTACTGTTTCTAAGTCCTTAGGTCCCTTACTATGTCTCTACTGTTTTCCTTGTACTCCAGCATACATGACACGTCGTCTTATTGTCCTAGTTTGTTCAACTCCTTTAGGAACCTTCAGGTCTTTTGGATCTACATTTCTCCATTCAGATCTGGCTCTCTGTTCTGCGTCTTGTAAGCCTTTGGTCATACCGTCAATGACTGTATTTACCAATACTTTAACATCGAGTGGGTTTATGGGACTGTACCCCATGTCTGCCCATTTCAGCTGTAACTGTCCAAAGTACATCTCTACACTCTCTCCTTTTGTCACATCTGTAAAAGTCTTAATTTGCGTTCTAGTACGTCACCTGCTTTTGTGCTCACCAATTCTCTAGGTCTGCCCAGGTGCACTTCACGTCCATCATATTGTCGTTATTTGTCTGTAAAATGGGAAAGGTTGGTTCTCAGGATCAGCCAATTGTTCTAGCATAGCTAGCTAGTCAGAGGGCCTCCAGGGATAATACTCCTGTATCTGTTTTACCCTACCTGATGTGGTTGGTTCTCTGGTGGTGGGGGTGACTAGATGACCGGTTGGGGGTGACATGACATGCTGGTCTATAGCTCCTTCCCAAAAGGATTACTGTCAGCCTACTCCCAAAAGTTAATGTCCCCACTATCCACCAACCACAATCCTGTGTCAGCTTCTTATGTCACTACATGTGATCTTGTCTGGACAGGATTCAGTGCAATTCTCTTAGGTCGGGTTGCAGCACAGATCATACAAGTATTTCTCCAGTCTGGGTTTGTCTGACCACAGTGTTGAGAAATCCATCTGTCTTGTCTGGGTCTCTGGTTATACAAAGGTATGACCGTAGCAGTAATGCGTCAGTCATAGTCGGACTTCATCAAAACATTCATAAAACACCTTACTTCCGTCCTGCTGCACTCTCTCAGACGCCATTTATTCACTTGCTATTTTCCTCCTTTGTCTGTGCCTTTTTGAACATCCAAACATCCACACACTGGCATTTTTGCCTTTTTCAATCTCGGTCTCACATCTTTCACTGCTTCCTTTTTCAATCTGTACAGCGGTTTTGGATCCCATTAAGGGGCCCTGACTGCACACAGAATAAGTTGCCCATGGCTTCAACTTATCCGCTCAAACAACACAACAAACAACACCGAGCAGGTTACACCACCTACCACTCGGTAGACTTAAAGGATTATGCAGCAGGTTACACCACCTACCACTCGGTAGATCAGCTGGCTAGCACAGCTCCATGGAACGGCAAGGTTACACCACCTATGTGCCATAGGCTGACTGTAGCAAGGTTACACCACCTACTACATCAGCCGTGCAGTTGGTTACCTCCTCTGTTGATCCTCAATTTGCTATATCAATCACTGAACTTGAAGCAGGTGAATCTTTTACCAATTTTTTCAATCACTTACAAGTTTCCTTCTAAGACTAGGCACAGTTCTTTTCACTTTCAACTTGCAACTTCAACTTAACAATATTTCTTTCTACTTCAATACATACAGTATTATTGCCTTAAACACAACTCTCTCAGCATGTACTAAATCAAGGACAGGATATTTGAGCGCAGCTCTATGCCCCCCTTCCTCTGGCACTCAGCAAAGATAAGGACAGAGAGGAGAAATCACAAACAATTCGCGCAGCGGTCTGCTTCCCTCCTCCCATCAGGTATTCTGCACAGATCTTAGAATCTAAAGAGGTTAGTGTCTTATACACAGAAACAGAATGCAGCAGTTTTCAGACTTAATCTCTGCAAAACATTCATCCTCTCGGAATTAAAAACAGTTTCTCTATACAGGCAGATCACTGCATAACTTGAATAAGCTGATTCTGACCGCGTCCGGCCAAAACACATATAGAAACCTTTCCAGTATCAAACCATATATAACACAGGTGTCACTGAATCTCAGATGTAAATTAAATGTACATTAAAAATATCCACAACTCATTCATCCTGGACCTTCAACAACAGTTAGATAAGTAATGATACTTATGTGATCATTCATCTATACATGCTCATTCAGGGATTGTTTTTTCTTTTCCTTTTACTTTTCAGTTGATTTTTACAAGAAGAAAATCCCTTATCTCAATCACTCCACCTAATTCAGCTCAAACTGAGTTGAATAATGTCTTCTGTCACATACAGAGGACCACACCTAACGGAACCCCTCATTAATCAGGGATGGATCTATTTATTTATCCCTTATACTTATTTACTCACCTCTCATCTCATTCATAGATTCTCATAGACATACATACAAGGTTCACACAGCCTGCCTATTTTGCACTTTGGAATTAACACCACTCTATATAAATAAAACTGCAGCAGTGTCCACTGACACTCTGAAAGCACTTTAAGGCCAAACAACAAAAACCACGGCCTTATACAAAATACAGCTTCATATAATGTACTGCCAATCCAAAATGACCAAAATAACAACACTGCACAGAACCTATCCCAGCTCTGTATTACACACACACAGACTAAACAAATACACAACCAATTAGGATATTGACAAATAATACTGATAACAATTATCATCTTATTACTCTATTATTCAACTCTCATATGGACATAAACAGACAAAACACAAAACTCACTGGTGATGTGGCTTCTTTGAACCGTGTTCGCAGCCTTTTACCCAGAGGTATGGACAGATCCAGAAGAGAGATTGCAAGCGCAAAACTGAGCGTAAGAATAACATTTCTCACCTTGCTGCAGCTGGTGTTTTGCATGTCCAATCTCTCAGGAAGCTCCCACATACGGATTCCGAATAGGCTGGTTACCACGGCCCCGGTCGGGCGCCAAAACTGTCGTAGCTGTTTTCATTCTGACCCAATGCCAGTACGCCAGATCACCAGTGAGTCCAAATCAGGTGGTTACGCCTGTCATTTTACAAGCGCGCTTGGAGACAAAAAGACACCTCACACATATCCTGTGAGCAAGTCACTTTTATCTGATATATCAAAAACCAAGGCAATGTTTTATACCATTTACAACAAATGCATTTCAATGTAACTCATGTAGCCCCCACCATCACCCAGGGTCATACTTTATTTACCACGCACCCAGAACATGTTGTGGCTGACTACTGAAAGCATACGTGATAAGAAGTGTAGTCTCCTTGAGGAGGAGACCATCAGACTACTGCGTCAACAGATTCTAGTAATTCTAGCAATTAAAGGCAAAAGGAACTTAAAGGCAAACTATTAACCCTTCTATATCACTGTCCACGTCAATTGTCTTCCCTGATAAGTTAATGCAAACAGAAACTAGCAATTTGAGTGCAATGGAATGCTGAAGAAGGCATTGGCAAGGTCGATGACTGTGAATCAAGCAGCATCCTTAGGTATCTGGGACAAAAGAGTATGTGGATTAGGCACCAGAGTTTCTAGAACAGTAGCTGTATTAACTGCCCGTAGATCTTGTACCAGCCGGTACACAGGGGGTTGGCCGGATGGGGTCTTTTTCTTAACGGGAAACAAGGGCATGTTACATGGGTAAACACAGGGTACCAGGGCACCATTATCGAGTAACATTTGTATTTGCCCCTAGAGACCCCGCTCCTGATCATATTTCAAAGGGTATTGATGGACTTTGGGAAAAGGGGCGCCAGGTTTGAGAAACACTTTTACTGGTTCCACAGGCATTATTGGGGGAGGATCTGGGCCTATCAGGGCCATCATAACCGTAGGAAGGGCATGTAGGATACAGATCTCCTCATTGTGTTCATCTGCATAGGGGTTATATAACGTAAGGACCATCTGACCATCATCTTGGAATTGTATTCTAGATCGGGACTGTGATAATAAATCTGCCCCCAGTAAATTTACTGGGAAAGGTCTCACAGGGATGGGTTTTGTAAGAGTATATTTATTGGGTCTGCCATCTACTCCAATTACAAACAAGCTCTTGATCTGAAAATTGACATGGTGGGGCTGGGGAGTGAGATTCCCAGACATAGGGTTAAAAGGGATATTGCAGTATGGGACTGGATTTGTGTATGGGAGGAGGGCTGGAGCTGAAGTCTGTTGCATGGGCCACTGATAAGGAACTAGCTGTGTCCTTGTAGCTGGGGTAGGGGCAGAGGTTGGAGCAGGAATCGCTGCAGCTACTGGTTTAACCTTTGATTTCCGTGCTGATGCAGAATGGGCTAAGTTCTGAAAACCTTTTTTACTACTTTTAATGCATCATCCGGAGTGGAAGTCTCAATATCGGGTCTGACTGACATTATTGCCTCTTTCAATTCATATTTAAGGCCGGACATTAAAGCTACTACAAAAAGGTGTGTATGGGCTTTATTTTACAATGATAATCCCAGATCTTTAAATACTACCATAAGACGCCCATAGAACTTCTCGGCGGTCCAGGATATATTGGTGCCTTGGGGTTAAGGGGCAGAGAGCTTACAGTCGGGAGTAGAGGCTTAATTTCCTGGGAAGGGACCATATTATCTAGTAGGGAGACCCCCTGTCCCAAATTTTGCTTTCTGTTGTTTGCTTTCCCGACACATTAAACTCAGTCACTTTCTCAGTTCCTTCTTGCACCACAAAACATCCAGTTTTTTGTCATAGTAATAGACAACTTTCCTTTTTCAACGTAACAAAAACAATCAGAATTCACTTCCTCTGTTGATCCTCAATTTGCTATATATCAACCACTCAACTTGAAGCAGGTGAATCTTTTACCAATCTTTCAATCACACTGATAACCAAACAATCACTTACAAGTTTCCTTCTAAAACTAGGCACCATATTTCACTTTCAACTTCCAACTTCAACTTACAATATTTCTTTCTACTGCAAAACAATGTTGTTGCTTTAAACAAAACACAGATCTCCCAGCACGTGTTACACCAAGGACATTTTCTACAGAGAATCTTGAACGCAGCTAGTGCCCCCTCCATACCAGAGACTCAAAAGAGATAAGAATAGAGAGGAGAGAATAATAATCTTTATTTTTATATAGCGCTAACGTATTCCACAGCGCTTTACAGTTTGCACACATTATCGTCGCTGTCCCCGTTGGGGCTCACAATCTAAATTCCCTATCAGTATGTCTTTGGAATGTGGGAGAAAACCGGAGTACCCAGAGGAAACATGGAGAGAACATACAAACTCTTTGCAGATGTTGTCCTTAGTGGGGTTTGAACCCAGGTCTCCAGCGCTGCAAGGCTGCGGTGCTATCCACTGCGCCACCGTGCTGCCCTGCAAACCGCAGTGGTTTGATTCCCCCCTCCCATCAGGTATTCAGCAGAGATAAGAATTCACAGCATTCCTCAACACAGAAAGAAGAAAGCAATAGCGCAGCTGTTTGACTCACCCCTCCCATCAGGTATTTTAGAAATTTTACACAGAAACAGAATACAGCAGTTCTCAGACTTAATTAATTTCTACAAAATCTTCATCACACAATTCATGTGACAGACCACCTTAGAAAAACCCATGATTGAAAATATTTTTCCTGCATTCCTGACAGATTTCTTTCCCCATCTTTGGGCTAACAATATCAGATTTATCACACAAATTCAAAGTCTTCTTTTTCTTCCACGGAAACTGATTCTCCTTTAGAGCTAAATATCCTTACTTAGTCGTGCACAATACCAGAGCGGCTGTATTAGTTTGCTCCACTGGGTCTCTCTGTCCCCCTCTGGGACAACCCAAAAACGCGGTACTCAGTGAAAGGAGGAGGGCGTCTCAAACTAACCCTCCAGATACCCCTGGACATATACATATATATCTATATATTCCTGAGTTACGCATCCTACCCATCTTCGATCACCTCACTGGGCCTGATTCTAACAGTGATCAGGATTTCAGGATATTTTGACTATAAAGAGAATTACATCACTGGTCAATCCGGGGTGTCCGTCCCTTATGAGGTACGGTTCGAGCACTGGGCTCCCAACGGAACTACACCTCTATATGATTCCACCCAAGAATCACCCCACCATCGGGGACAAACCTCAGATCCTCTTTGCAGCACAAACACAGGAAAACCACACCAAACGGTCAGTCTGGACAGTGTAACTGCCAACTTACTGTGGTTGTTGTGGGGGGATGATCAGTCCCAATTTTCCAGTGCCTGAGTCTGGTCCGAGGGTCCTTTGTCTTGTTGTCCTCTGGGGGGCAGAGGCGTTCCTGTTTGGGGCCCCATGGTTGGGCACCAACTGTTGAGGGAGGATCTAAATTGATCCTTCATGGTTGACTCAGTGATTTCCAAATTAATCTACAGGGCATTGCCGGCAACTGAAAATGACCAGACGGAGATGTGTGTCTCTGTTTGGGAGGATCGAGCAGATCTCTGGCCCCCGTTTATTGTGTATCACTTTTCATAATCAAAGAAGTTATACTTCAACCAATTAGCATAAGAACACGCTCTCAATTCTTAACCTATAAGAATGCAGGAAAAACTTAACCCATAAGGATACAGCAAAAACCGGAAACTACAGATATGGTCGTGTCTTCTTGGCATAGAAAAAGCATCAAACAAAGCAAGATTTCCAGCTCCAGGATGTAAATATAAAAATATTGTATCTTTATTCCATAATTTAAAATAGTGAAGGCTGTCAAAAAAATGGAGAAAAGATCACACGGCAGTCATGACTGAACGCATTTCGAACACTAAGTTCTTAGTCCTCAGACTAGAAAAAGCATACCAACAGGTGCCTTAGAGTCCTGTATAGCAATACACCCCCGAGTCCATTATCTGGTTCAAGAGAACACTCTGGCCTTGTAGCAGAACATAAACAATAGCCTAGTTGAATAACAGACTTGTGAACAACAAGTTAAAGTTACTTTATGACAGCTGTAACCTTTTACCTAATTAAGTAACAGAATTTATCTTTAAGCAACAAGAAAATGGAGTCAAAAGCACAAAATGGAGAATCTTTCTTAATTTGTTCCTTCAGAATGCTACTCTCTGCTGCTGTCACTACTGACAGTGGCATCAGAAGAGTTAAATGTCCGCGATCGGTGTTAGCGCCGATCATGGCCATTGCTGCGGGGTGTCAGCTGTCACATACAGCTGACACCCGCATGTGATCGCCGCAGCGCTCAGCATGAGGCTGCATAATCACTGTGCCGTGCTAGTACTGCGGCTGGCACGAAGCACCTAGTACTAGTATTGCGCATGTCGCTAAGGGGTTAGATGCATTTGTCAATCTATGACAGTGGCATTTAAATGATGCCACTGCTGGTGCACAAGTACCATCAGCTCCCCGCGATATGATCGAGCCAAGAGGCCTGGGGTCAGTTGAAGGCCTCTGCTGGTTTTTTAAAGGTTTTCATTCAGATACTTGAAATATTATTAAGATCGCTTCCTCTACATTATTACATAAAAATGAAAATGACAGTTAAGCTATTACTTATACATTTATGAAATTAACTAAAATAAATAAGTACATATGAAATATTATTAAGATCGCTTCCTCTACATTATTACATAAAAATGAAAATGACAGTTAAGCTATTACTTATACATTTATGAGGTTAACTAAAATAAATAAGTACATATGAAATGTACTCTTAATATATGCTGTCTAATATTGTAATGTAAATCATTCTCGTAAGTCTCAGTCAGTTTCAGATGTTTTTTCCAAAAGTCTTGTAATGCTTTCTGACTTTGGCCACGTTCACACGCTCAGTATTTGGTCACTATTTTACATCAATATTTGTAAGCCAAAACCAGGAGTGGAACAATCAGATGAAAAGTATAATAGGAGCACGTCACCACTTCTGTATTTATCACCCACTCCTGGTTTTGGCTTACAAATGCTGAGGTGAAAAACTGACCAAATACTGAACGCGTGAACGTGGCCTTATTGTGACTTTGTTGCCAGGTATATCTGTAATGGATAAAAGTGAGTGCAAGAATTTTGTACACCTGTGGCAATATTGCTTTTAATTAAGACATATGTTAACTCCAGATAATATTGTACGTGTGTTACATTTATTGATGGTGTTTATCTTACTGTTGTGTTCCTAAAAGTGCATGTGTCTCCAGATTTCACAATACAAATTGCAGACATTATTACCTGAATCTCTGAGACCTGAAAAGATTGGTGTTCTTAGTCTGAACATTCCTATGTATGTATGATCCTGATATTAAAGGGGTTTCCCCATCTTTAGAATACATCCCAAAACCAGTGCTTTCCATAGGCCCCATATGACGGGTGCTCTGGCTCTGTTCATTCTTCATGGGACTGCTGGAAAATGTTGAGTGCTTTACTTAGGTTTCTTCGGCTGTCCCATAAAGAATATTGAATTAGTGGTGCATATGTCCAGTCAATGCTCCACTCAGACTAGGTATTTCAGAGCTCCATTCTCAAGATCCATGGGGATCAGACCCCCACAATTAGGAAGGTACTGCTTATCCAAAGGATTGTGGGAATATCTAAAGATGACCATTTTATGATTGCAGGCAAAGGTTGAACGACCTCATGAGTGCCAGCATATAGAGTCTCCTCCTGCCCAGCCTGATTGATATCTGCAGCTTGTACCAAGCAGTCTGAGATCTCAGCAGCAAAATGTTACTCAAGTGTAGACTGAGGTCAAGCTTTCAAAAAGTATTATAGCCATTCTAAATTCTAAATAAATTCTCAGAGTAAGTACACCAAACTCAGCAGATCTAACACATTTATTTACTAATATGTGCAGTTTGTATTGTGAAATCTGGTGATGGATTGGCTTTAATTAAGGATCATATTAATTTTCAATATACAGCTCTGGCAAAAATTAAGAGACCACAGCAAAATTTTCAGTTTGTCTGATTTTTCTCTTTATAGGTATATTTTTGAGTAAAATGTAAATTGTTCTTTTATTCTATAAACTACTGACAACATGTCTCTGAAGTTCCAAGCAATAAATTTTGTATTTGTTTTCTGAAAATGAGAAATGTTCAAAATAACAAAAAAATTCATTGCTTGCAGACCTCAAATAACGCAAAAAAAAAAAAGTTCATAATCATTTAGAAACAATAATACTAATGTTTCAACTCAGGAATAGTTCAGAAATCAATATTTTGTGGAATAACCATGATTTTTAATCACAGCTTTCATGCTTCTTGGCATGCTTTCTACCAGTCTTTCACCCTGCTTTTGGGTGACCTTATGCCACTCCTAGTACAAAAATGTAAGCAGTTCTTCTTTGGTGGCTTGTGACTATCCCTCTCCCTCTTGATTACATTCCAGAAGTTTTCAATGGGGTTCAGGTCTGGAGATTGGTCTGGCTTTGACAGGGATTTGGTGTGGTGGTCCTTCATCCACACCTTGATTGACCTATCTGTGTGGCATGGCGCATTGCCCTGCTGGAAAAAACAGTCCTCAGAATTGGGGAACATTGCCTGAGCAGAAGGAATCAACTGTTTTTCTAGGATAACCTTGCATGCAACTTTATTCATGCATCCTTCGCAAACAACCTGCCCAATTCCAGCCTTGCTGAAGAATCCCCAGATCATTACTGATCCTCCACCAAATTTCACAGTGGGTGCAAGACACTGTGGCTTGTTTGCAGGGGCGGACACAGCTTGGGGCCTCTGTGCAGGAAATGTGTCTGGGCCCCCCTCCTTTTAAGGCGACAAAGCTATATATATACACTGTGTGCAGAATTATTAGGCAAGTTGTATTTTGATCACATGATACTTTTTATACATGTTGTCCTACTCCAAGCTGTTCAGGCTTGAGAGCCAACTACCAATTAAGTAAATCAGGTGATGTGCATCTCTGTAATGAGGAGGGGTGTTATCTAATGACTTCAATGCCCTATATAAGGTGTGTGTAATTATTAGGCAACTTCCTTTCCTTTGGCAAAATGGGTCAGAAGAGAGATTTGATGGGCTCTGAAAAGTCCAAAATTGTGAGATGTCTTGCAGGAGTCTTGAAATTTCCAAACTTTTGAAGCGTGATCACCGAACAATCAAGCGTTTCATGGCAAATAGCCAACAGGGTCGCAAAAAGCGTGTTGGGCAAAAAAGGTGCAAAATAACTGCCCATGAATTGAGGAAAATCAAGCGTGAAGCTGCCAAGATGCCATTTGCCACCAGTTTTGCCATATTTCAGAGCTGCAACGTTACTGGAGTAACAAAAAGCACAAGGTGTGCAATACTCAGGGACATGGCCAAGGTAAGGAAGGCTGAAGGCCACCTTTGAACAAGAAACATAAGATAAAAGGTCATGACTGGGCCAAGAAATATCTTAAGACTGACTTTTAAAAGGTTTTATGGACTGATGAAATTAGGGTGACTCTTGATGGGCCAGATGGATGGGCCAGAGGCTGGATCAGTAAAGGGCAGAGAGCTCCACTTCAACTCAGACGCCAGCAAGGTGGAGGTGGGGTACTGGTATGGGCTAGTATCATCAAAGATGAACTTGTTGGACCTTTTTGGGTTGAGGATGGAGTGAAGCTCTACTCCCAGACCTACTGCCAGTTTCTGGAAGACAACTTCTTCAAGCAGTGGTACAGGAAGAAGTCGGTATTGTTCAAGAAAAACATGATCTTCATGCAGGATAATGCTTCATCACATGCCTCCAACTACTCCACAGCATGGCTGGCCAGTAAAGATCTCAAGAAAAAATAATGACATGGCCCCCTTGTTCACCTGATCTGAACCCCATAGAGAACCTGTGGTCCCTCATAAAATGTGAGATCTACAGGAAGAGAAAACAGTACACCTCTCGGAACAGTGTCTGGGAGGCAGTGGTGGCTGCTGCACGCAATGTTGATCGTAAACAAATCAAGCAACTGACCGAATCTGTGGATGGAAGGCTGTTGAGTGTCGTCATAAAGAAAGGTGGCTATATTGGTCACTAATTTTTTGGGGTTTTTGTTTTTGCATTTCAGAAATGCTTATTTCTAAATTTTGTGCAGTGATATTGGTTTACCTGGTGAAAATAAACAAGTGAGATGGGAATATATTTGGTTTTTATTAAATTGCCTAATAATTCTGCACAGTAATAGTTACCTGCACAAACAGATATCCTCCTAAGATAGCCAAATCTAAAAAAAACCACTCCCACTTCCAAAAATATTAAGCTTTGTTATTTATGAGCCTTTTGGGTTGATTGAGAACATAGTTGTTGATCAATAATAAAAATAATCCTCTAAAATACAACTTGCCTAATAATTCTGCACACAGTATATATATATATATATATATATATATATATATATATATATATATATATATATATATACCGTATATACTCGAGTATAAGCCGACCCGAGTATAAGCCGACCCCCCTAATTTTGCCACAAAAAACTGGGAAAACTTATTGACTCGAGTATAAGCCTAGGGTGGAAAATGCAGCAGCTACCGGTGAATTTCAAAAATAACAATAGATGCTCCATACCGTTCATTATGGCCCCATAGCCAGGGGCTGACTGGCCCAGGTGGCAAAGAGGCGAATGCCCCCCGGGCCGCTCCCCCAGCAGCTGTTCAGGGCCGGCTGCCTGGTGGTGGCTACAGCCACACAGCAAATTGTGCGCAGCCATGTCTGCTGTACTGTGACGCGGCTGGCAGCAGACACAGCTGCATCACAGTTGACGCACACGTCTGCGCTGGGGCCAGGAGCTATGCTTGGCTGTCACCTTGATGGCTGCGCAGCTACTGCTCCCTTCATGTTCTCTATACTTCCAGGTTAGGTGTTGGGCATGCGCGATGGCGTCCTCACGCACACGCCGACATGACCCGGATGCTAGAAGCAGAGAGGCACTGCAGGGGAGCGACTGGTGAGGTAAGTATGACAAACTTTTTTGTTTTCTTTATAAAATAAATTTAATGGTGGGTAACTGCAAGTTATGAAGTGTGGGGTGTAAGGAGGCTGCACATGATGGAATTTGGGGGTTAAAGGAGACTGCACATGATGGAGTGAGGGGGTAAGTGGGGCTGCACATGATGGTTGAGTGGGGCTGTACATGATGGAGTGGGGCTGCACATGATGAAGGGGGAGTGGGGCTGCACATGATAGTTTAGTGGATAAAGGAGACTGCACATGATGAAGTGGGGAGAGTGGGGCTGTACATGATGGAATGGGGCAGCACATGATGATGTGGGGGTAAGGGGGATTGCGCATGATGAAGGGGGAGTGGGGCTGCACATGAAGTGGGGGGTAAGGGGGACTGCACATGATGAAGTGGGGGGTAAGGGGGACTGCACATGATGAATTGGGGGTTAAAGGGGACTGCACATGATGAAGTGGGGGGTAAGGTGATCTGCACATGATGCACATGAAGTGGGGGGTAATGGGGATTGCACATGATAAAGTGGAGTGTAAGATGGACTGCACATGAAGTGGGGGGTAAGGGTGACTGCACATGATGAAGTGGGGGGTAAGGGGACTGCACATGATGAAGTGGGGGGTAAGGGGACTGCACATGATGAAGTGGGGGGTAAGGGGACTGCACATGATGAAGTGGGGGGTAAGGGGACTGCACATGATGAAGTGGGAGAAGGGGACTGCAGGACTGCACATGATGAAGTGTGTCTGATAGGGGACTGCTCATGATGAAATGGAAGGGGGATAGGGGGCTGCAAATGATGAAGGGGCACTGCAGATGAAGTGAGAGGGTGATATGGGACTGCAATGAATGAAGGGGACTTCACATTAAAGTGGGGGGACTGCAAAATGATAAATTCAGTGTGAGGGACAGGGGACAGCAATTTAATTGAAGGTGGGGGTGGGGAGAGCAAATGATCAATTGAAGAGGGGGTGGGGAGAGCAAATGATCAATTGAAGAGGGGGTGGGGAGAGCAAATGATGATCTAGGGGAAGAACAAATAATGAATTTTAAGGGTGGGGGAGTAAATGATGTATTGAATGTGGGGTAGAGCAGTTGATAATGAATAGAGGGTGAGAGAAAGACATGACAATGAATTGGGGCGGGAGGGGCATGTAACTGTAATGAATCGGGGTTAGGGTTAGAGTGGTAGGCACATAGTGGGGAGCGTTGGGGATGAAGTGACTGGTAATGAATTGGGGGAAAGAGTACAGGTGCTAATTAATTTATATATTAAATGAGGAAAGTGGCTATTTAAAGTTAGTGGGTGCACAGTGGTGGATTATAATTTATATTTGGAATGGTCGGTTAATAATAATAATTATGATAATTTTATTTCTATAGTGCCAACACTTTACATTTTAGAGGGGACTTGTACAGACAATGGACATTAAGCATAACAATAAACACATAGATCAACAGATACCAAAAGGAATGAGGGCCCTGCTCGCAAGCTTACAATCTATGAGGTCCAGGGGCTGGCTGGCAATTTTCAGCCTAGGGGGCAATCACAAGGCAGTGGCCCTCGAGTTGCGGTGGCCCTCCTTTTCCCTGCTTATATCTGGCCACTACATTAAAGTAGCAGAGATAACAGACTTTAAAAACAGGCTGGTACACAGATATGGGAACTGAACGGAGCTTGCTGCATAGATATGGGAGCAGAATCGAGCTTACTCCAGAGATATGGGAACAGAACGGAGCTTACTACAGATATGTGAGCAGAACAGAGCTTACTACAGAGATATGGGAGCAGAACAGAGCTTGTTATAGAGATATGGGAGCAGAACCGAACTTACTAGATTCAGAGATATGGGAGCCGAACCGAGCTTACTGCAAAGATATGGGAGCAGAACTGAGCTTACTACAGAGATATGGGAGCAGAACCAAGCTAACAGCAAGGAAATGGGAGCCGAACCAAGCTTACTGCAGAGATATGGGAGCAGAACGGGGCTTACTACAGAGATATGGCAGCAGAAACGAGCTTACTGCAGAGATATGGGAGCAGAACCGAGCTTACTACAGAGATAAGGGAGCAGAACCGAGCTTATTGCAGAGATATGGGAACAGAATTGACCTTACTACAGAGATATGGGAGCAGAACCAAACTTACTACAGAGATATGGGAGCAGAACCTAGCATATACTACAGAGATAAGGGAGCAGAACCGAGCTTACTAGAGAGATAAGGGAGCAGAACCGAGCTACTGCAGAGATATGGGAGCAGAACGGGGCTTACTACAGAGATATGGCAGCAGAAACGAGCTTACTACAGAGATAAGAGAACAGAACCAAGCTTACTACAGAGATAGGGGAACAGAACCGAGCTTACTACAGAGATATGGGAGCAGAAACGAGCTTACTGCAAAGATATGGGAGCAGAACCAAGCTTACTACAGAGATATGGGAGCAGAACCGAGCTTAGTGCAGAGAAATGGGAGCAGAACCGAGCTTATTGCAGAGATATGGGAACAGAATCGACCTTACTACAGAGATATGGGAGCAGAACCAAACTTACTACAGAGATATGGGAGCAGAACCGAGCTTACTGCAGAGATATGGGAGCAGAACCGAGCTTACTACAGAGATAAGGGAGCAGAACCAAGCTTAATAAGTCTACTACATGGAACCAAGTCTGGTGCATAGAAACTGGAGCAGAACTGAGATTACAACATACATACAGTACCATAATCTAGATTACTACATTGATAGAGTACCAGAACCAAGCTTACTGCTTAGATATGGTGCCATAACGGGGCTTACTTACAAACATACACACAACAATACAGCTACACAGTGCCTAGTACTATCACCACTACACAGAGAATACATAATATTATAATATCACCATTACCTTTACATGAAACTACATTCTTTACAAAGACCAATGATGCCACCATACACTCCCTGACAGAAGTTATGTCGCTTATCCATGTTATGTAAATAAAAGCTTATAACCTGATGTTAAATTCATCCATTGGTTGTATAAGTTATACTTTTGAAAGCTGGAACCCTCCAAAATGTGATTTAGGTTAAGAAAATAAATTGTTATCAAAGCAGAAATATTGATCAGTTAATAGACACAGAATGGTCAGATTTTGGCAAGACAAAATTTTTGTTGCCCACAGACAAATAATTAACTTAAAATACAAATATATGTTGCATAACATTGGTGAATGAAGTTGTGGTGCTCATCTAGATTCTTTGGTTTTGTCTTCCAAGCTTCCTCTTTCATCCTTCCCCAAACATGCTCAATGATGTTCATGTCTGGTGACTGGGCTGGCCAGTCCTTGAGCACCTTGATCTTTTTTGCCTGGAGGAACTTTGTTGTAGAGATGGATGTATGAGATGGAGCACCATCCTGCTGCAGAATTTGGCCCCTTTTATGATTTGGAATATAAGCGGTAGCTAATACTTCTTGATATTTTAGGCTATTGATATTGCCTTCCACCTTGCAAATGTTTTGCACACCCCCATACTGAAGGTAACCCCAGACCATGATCTTTCAACCACCAAATGTAACTGTCTTCTGGGTGTATTTTGGATCCATACGGGCTCCAGTAAGTCTCCTGCAGTGTTTGTGGCAGCTGTGGTGTAATTCTACTGAAGAGAAATCCACCTTCTGCCACTTTTCCAGTGTCCATCTATTTAGCAGGCTGTGGGAGTTTGCAAACGCCACACGGTTTTTTATTTGCCTTTTGTTTAGTGCTGGCTTCTGGGCACTGATTTGACCATGGAGGCCATTTTAAGACAGAATCCTACAAACTGTTCTAGTTGGCACAGGTAAAGGTTTAGGTGTGCACTCAGCCTTAATATGGCGAGGTGCTGGTGTAACGGACTAATGGCCCAGAATAACAGTAAAAGTTAAATTCACCGCACTCTCTCTAGGTTTCTTATGCAAAGTCTGGTATAAATTTATTATACATAAACTGGGAGCGTAACAGAATATTACAGCATCTGTGATTTTTTATATACAACGTTTCGGCTCAACCAGAGCCTTTGTCACGTAATCGCTTGTTCCAGCTAAGATAGTGATATACAGAGAAGGCGGAAAGTCCCAGCGGTGCAATATAAGCTCTATTGTAATCTAAATGTCCGCCTATGGAAGATCCTGTCCAGTAGTGTGGACCTGCAGTGTCTGTTATGACAAGCGGCGCTCCCGCGCCTTGCTAATGATCGGCGTGTCACGTGCGCTGAATTTAACTTTTACTAGTTGACACAGGGACTTGAGGTGACCAGACCTGTTGGAGCTCTGCTGCTGTGGAAGAGGGGCTTGCTTTGGATTTTCTAACCAACAAACATTCCTCCTGAGCAGTTGTCTTGCGGGGTCTGCCGGACCTGGGCTAGTCAAACACATCTCCAGCCTCTTCAAATCTTTTTTTTAATTCTTTGTACTTGACGCTGAGACACATTAAAGGTGCCCGCCACCTCTGCAGTGGATCTGGTCTTCAGCCTCTTGATAATCCAGGCTTTGGTCGCTGGGTGGATTTTTGGCATGTTGTCAAGAGCTCAAGTTGCAGTTCAAGTGAAGGTCTGGGGTGCTGGGTTTCTTTTTATACACACACTAAATAACCGATCTTTTACTGAGCACAGGTGAGGATGTAAACTAGGATTGGGTGCATTATATGACCAGGCGACAAAACTTTTGTCTTGCTAAAATCTGACCATTCTGTGTCCATTAACTGATCAATATTTCTGCATTGATGTCAATTTATTTTCTTAACCTAAACCACATTTTGGAAGGTTTCAGCTTTCAAAAGAATAATTTATACAACCAATGGATGAATTTAACATCAGGTTATAAGCTTTTATTTACATAACATGGAGCGACATTACTTCTGTCAGGGAGTGTACAACTTTTACTACTAGTATACTACAATACTGATCATTAATTTTAAAAAAAGCACAACACTAAGTGCCATTGTATACAGGAACTCTGTATTTACGGTCAGGGTAAAGATACTACAGTGATCACTGGTGAGATTATACACAGGAGATCTGTATAAGGTGTCAGTGTAAAGGTAATACAGTGATCACCACTGCCAGTGACATTATACACAGGAGCTTTGTATATAGTATACAGTGTATAGTGTCAGTGTACAGGTAATACACTGACTCACTAGTGATGTCTCTAGCTGAAGTCCTTCATCTTTGCTTTTCATTTTCATCCAGCACAGACTGCCATCACTTCTTCCAGCCAGGACTCGTCTCTGCATAAAATAACACAGTTACCTAGAGCATGGCTTCCAGACCACATTCCCCACTTTTTCCCTTTCTTCTACACCATGTTCCAAATTATTATGCAAATTATATTTTTCTCGGATTTTCCTAAATGGTCGGTGCAAATGACAGTCAGTCTAATAAAAGTCATCACCCGTTAGAGTATACATCGAGTTTTATTGGAGAAACCTCCCAATGATAACAGTATAATCTCCAAAATGAATAAAAACTCAAAATGCACTGTTCCAAATTATTAGGCACAGTAGAATTTCTAAACATTTGATCTGTTTTAAAGAACTGAAAATGCTCATTTGTGGAATTTGCAGCATTAGGAGGTCACATTCACTGAACAAAAAAGATATTTAACTCCAAAACATCCTAACAGGCCAAGTCACATGTTACCATAGGAACCCTTCTTTGTTATCACCTTCACAATGCTCGCCTCCATTGAACTTGTGAGTATTTGGAGAGTTTCTGCTGGTATTTCTTTGCATGAAGTCAGAATTGCCTCCCAGAGCTGCTGTTTTGATGTGAACGTCCTCCCACCCTCATAGATCTTTGCTTGATGATACTCCAAAGGTTCTCTATAGGGTTGAGGTCAGGGGAAGATGGTGGCCACACCATGAGTTTATCTCCTTTCATGCCCATAGCAGCCAATGACTCAGAGGTATTCTTTGCAGCACGAAATGGTGCATTGTCATGCATGAAGATGATTTTGCTCCTGAAGGCACGTTTCTGCTTTTTATACTATGGAAGAAAGTTGTCAGTCAGAAATTCTATATACTTTGCAGAGGTCATTTTCATACCTTCAGGTACCTTAAAGGGCCCTTCCAGCTGTTTCCCCATGATTCCAGCCCAAAACATGACTCCTCCACCTCCTTGCTGACGTTGCAGCCTTGTTGGGACATGGTGGCCATCCACCAACCATCCACTACTCCATCCATCTGGACCACCCAGGGTTGCTCGACACTCATCAGTAAACAAGACTGTTTGGAAATCAGTCTTCATGTGTGCCTGGGCCCACTGCAACCGTTTCTGCTTGTGAACACTGTTTAGGGGTGGCCGAATAGTAGGTTTATGCACCACAGCAAGCCTTTGAAGGATCCTACACCTTGAGGTTTGAGGGACTCCAGAGGCACCAGCAGCTTCAAATAATTGTTTGCTGCTTTGTAATGGTATTTTGGCAGCTGCTCTCTTTATCCAATTAATTTGTCTGGCAGAAAACCTTCCTCATTATGCCTTTATCTGCATGAACTCTGTCTGTGCTCTGTTTCAGTCACAAATCTCTTCACAGTATGATGATCACTCTTAAGTTTTCGTGAAATATCTAATGTTTTCATACTTTGACCAAGGCATTGCACTATTTAATGCTTTTCAGCAGCAGAGAGATCCTTTTTATTTCCCATATTGCTTGAAACCTGTGGTCTGCTTTATAATGTGGAACATCATTTTTAAGTAGTTTTTCTTTAATTAGAATCACCTGGAAAACTAATGATCACATGTGTTTAAGATTGATTTCAGTGATCCACTGAGCCCTGAGACACAATACCATCCACGAGTTTATTTGAAAAACAAAACAATTTAAATCTTTATGACACTTATATCCAATTTGCATAATAATTTGGAACATGGTGTACACTAGACATCTGAATACAGAGGTGCACCCACAAACAATATATAATTGGTTATTATGCGACCTCATAGATTGTAAGCTTGCGAGCAGGGCCCTCATTCCTTTTGGTATCTGTTGATCTATGTGTTTATTGTTATGCTTAATGTCCATTGTCTGTACAAGTCCCCTCTAAAATGTAAAGTGTTGGCACTATAGAAATAAAATTATCATAATTATTATTATTAACCGACCATTCCAAATATAAATTATAATCCACCACTGTGCACCCACTAACTTTAAATAGCCACTTTCCTCATTTAATATATAAATTAATTAGCACCTGTACTCTTTCCCCCAATTCATTACCAGTCACTTCATCCCCAACGCTCCCCACTATGTGCCTACCACTCTAACCCTAACCCCGATTCATTACAGTTACATGCCCCTCCCGCCCCAATTCATTGTCATGTCTTTCTCTCACCCTCTATTCATTATCAACTGCTCTACCCCACATTCAATACATCATTTACTCCCCCACCCTTAAAATTCATTATTTGTTCTTCCCCTAGATCATCATTTGCTCTCCCCACCCCCTCTTCAATTGATCATTTGCTCTCCCCACCCCCTCTTCAATTGATCATTTGCTCTCCCCACCCCCACCTTCAATTAAATTGCTGTCCCCTGTCCCTCACACTGAATTTATCATTTTGCAGTCCCCCCACTTTAATGTGAAGTCCCCTTCATTCATTGCAGTCCCATATCACCCTCTCACTTCATCTGCAGTGCCCCTTCATCATTTGCAGCCCCCTATCCCCCTTCCATTTCATCATGAGCAGTCCCCTATCAGACACACTTCATCATGTGCAGTCCTGCAGTCCCCTTCTCCCACTTCATCATGTGCAGTCCCCTTACCCCCCACTTCATCATGTGCAGTCCCCTTACCCCCCACTTCATCATGTGCAGTCCCCTTACCCCCCACTTCATCATGTGCAGTCCCCTTACCCCCCACTTCATCATGTGCAGTCACCCTTACCCCCCACTTCATGTGCAGTCCATCTTACACTCCACTTTATCATGTGCAATCCCCATTACCCCCCACTTCATGTGCATCATGTGCAGATCACCTTACCCCCCACTTCATCATGTGCAGTCCCCTTTAACCCCCAATTCATCATGTGCAGTCCCCCTTACCCCCCACTTCATCATGTGCAGTCCCCCTTACCCCCCACTTCATGTGCAGCCCCACTCCCCCTTCATCATGCGCAATCCCCCTTACCCCCACATCATCATGTGCTGCCCCATTCCATCATGTACAGCCCCACTCTCCCCACTTCATCATGTGCAGTCTCCTTTATCCACTAAACTATCATGTGCAGCCCCACTCCCCCTTCATCATGTGCAGCCCCACTCCATCATGTACAGCCCCACTCAACCATCATGTGCAGCCCCACTTACCCCCTCACTCCATCATGTGCAGTCTCCTTTAACCCCCAAATTCCATCATGTGCAGCCTCCTTACACCCCACACTTCATAACTTGCAGTTACCCACCATTAAATTTATTTTATAAAGAAAACAAAAAAGTTTGTCATACTTACCTCACCAGTCGCTCCCCTGCAGTGCCTCTCTGCTTCTAGCATCCGGGTCATGTCGGCGTGTGCGTGAGGACGCCATCGCGCATGCCCAACACCTAACCTGGAAGTATAGAGAACATGAAGGGAGCAGTAGCTGCGCAGCCATCAAGGTGACAGCCAAGCATAGCTCCTGGCCCCAGCGCAGACGTGTGCGTCAACTGTGATGCAGCTGTGTCTGCTGCCAGCCGCGTCACAGTACAGCAGACATGGCTGCGCACAATTTGCTGTGTGGCTGTAGCCACCACCAGGCAGCCGGCCCTGAACAGCTGCTGGGGGAGCGGCCCGGGGGGCATTCGCCTCTTTGCCACCTGGGCCAGTCAGCCCCTGATGAGGTCGCATAATAACCAATTATATATTGTTTGTGGGTGCACCTCTGTATTCAGATGTCTAGTGTACACCATGTTCCAAATTATTATGCAAATTGGATATAAGTGTCATAAAGATTTAATTGTTTTGTTTTTCAAATAAACTCGTGGATGGTATTGTGTCTCAGGGCTCAGTGGATCACTGAAATCAATCTTAAACACATGTGATCATTAGTTTTCCAGGTGATTCTAATTAAAGAAAAACTACTTAAAAATGATGTTCCACATTATAAAGCAGACCACAGGTTTCAAGCAATATGGGAAATAAAAAGGATCTCTCTGCTGCTGAAAAGCATTAAATAGTGCAATGCCTTGGTCAAAGTATGAAAACATTAGATATTTCACGAAAACTTAAGAGTGATCATCATACTGTGAAGAGATTTGTGACTGAAACAGAGCACAGACAGAGTTCATGCAGATAAAGGCATAATGAGGAAGGTTTTCTGCCAGACAAATTAATTGGATAAAGAGAGCAGCTGCCAAAATACCATTACAAAGCAGCAAACAATTATTTGAAGCTGCTGGTGCCTCTGGAGTCCCTCAAACCTCAAGGTGTAGGATCCTTCAAAGGCTTGCTGTGGTGCATAAACCTACTATTCGGCCACCCCTAAACAGTGTTCACAAGCAGAAACGGTTGCAGTGGGCCCAGGCACACATGAAGACTGATTTCCAAACAGTCTTGTTTACTGATGAGTGTCGAGCAACCCTGGGTGGTCCAGATGGATGGAGTAGTGGATGGTTGGTGGATGGCCACCATGTCCCAACAAGGCTGCAACGTCAGCAAGGAGGTGGAGGAGTCATGTTTTGGGCTGGAATCATGGGGAAACAGCTGGAAGGGCCCTTTAAGGTACCTGAAGGTATGAAAATGACCTCTGCAAAGTATATAGAATTTCTGACTGACAACTTTCTTCCATAGTATAAAAAGCAGAAACGTGCCTTCAGGAGCAAAATCATCTTCATGCATGACAATGCACCATTTCGTGCTGCAAAGAATACCTCTGAGTCATTGGCTGCTATGGGCATGAAAGGAGATAAACTCATGGTGTGGCCACCATCTTCCCCTGACCTCAACCCTATAGAGAACCTTTGGAGTATCATCAAGCAAAGATCTATGAGGGTGGGAGGACGTTCACATCAAAACAGCAGCTCTGGGAGGCAATTCTGACTTCATGCAAAGAAATACCAGCAGAAACTCTCCAAATACTCACAAGTTCAATGGAGGCGAGCATTGTGAAGGTGATAACAAAGAAGGGTTCCTATGGTAACATGTGACTTGGCCTGTTAGGATGTTTTGGAGTTAAATATCTTTTTTGTTCAGTGAATGTGACCTCCTAATGCTGCAAATTCCACAAATGAGCATTTTCAGTTCTTTAAAACAGATCAAATGTTTAGAAATTCTACTGTGCCTAATAATTTGGAACAGTGCATTTTGAGTTTTTATTCATTTTGGAGATTATACTGTTATCATTGGGAGGTTTCTCCAATAAAACTCGATGTATACTCTAACGGGTGATGACTTTTATTAGACTGACTGTCATTTGCACCGACCATTTAGGAAAATCCGAGAAAAATATAATTTGCATAATAATTTGGAACATGGTGTAGAAGAAAGGGAAAAAGTGGGGAATGTGGTCTGGAAGCCATGCTCTAGGTAACTGTGTTATTTTATGCAGAGACGAGTCCTGGCTGGAAGAAGTGATGGCAGTCTGTGCTGGATGAAAATGAAAAGCAAAGATGAAGGACTTCAGCTAGAGACATCACTAGTGAGTCAGTGTATTACCTGTACACTGACACTATACACTGTATACTATATACAAAGCTCCTGTGTATAATGTCACTGGCAGTGGTGATCACTGTATTACCTTTACACTGACACCTTATACAGATCTCCTGTGTATAATCTCACCAGTGATCACTGTAGTATCTTTACCCTGACCGTAAATACAGAGTTCCTGTATACAATGGCACTTAGTGTTGTGCTTTTTTTAAAATTAATGATCAGTATTGTAGTATACTAGTAGTAAAAGTTGTACACTCCCTGACAGAAGTAATGTCGCTCCATGTTATGTAAATAAAAGCTTATAACCTGATGTTAAATTCATCCATTGGTTGTATAAATTATTCTTTTGAAAGCTGAAACCTTCCAAAATGTGGTTTAGGTTAAGAAAATAAATTGACATCAATGCAGAAATATTGATCAGTTAATGGACACAGAATGGTCAGATTTTAGCAAGACAAAAGTTTTGTCGCCTGGTCATATAATGCACCCAATCCTAGTTTACATCCTCACCTGTGCTCAGTAAAAGATCGGTTATTTAGTGTGTGTATAAAAAGAAACCCAGCACCCCAGACCTTCACTTGAACTGCAACTTGAGCTCTTGACAACATGCCAAAAATCCACCCAGCGACCAAAGCCTGGATTATCAAGAGGCTGAAGACCAGATCCACTGCAGAGGTGGCGGGCACCTTTAATGTGTCTCAGCGTCAAGTACAAAGAATTAAAAAAAAGATTTGAAGAGGCTGGAGATGTGTTTGACTAGCCCAGGTCCGGCAGACCCCGCAAGACAACTGCTCAGGAGGAATGTTTGTTGGTTAGAAAATCCAAAGCAAGCCCCTCTTCCACAGCAGCAGAGCTCCAACAGGTCTGGTCACCTCAAGTCCCTGTGTCAACTAGTAAAAGTTAAATTCAGCGCACGTGACACGCCGATCATTAGCAAGGCGCGGGAGCGCCGCTTGTCATAACAGACACTGCAGGTCCACACTACTGGACAGGATCTTCCATAGGCGGACATTTAGATTACAATAGAGCTTATATTGCACCGCTGGGACTTTCCGCCTTCTCTGTATATCACTATCTTAGCTGGAACAAGCGATTACGTGACAAAGGCTCTGGTTGAGCCGAAACGTTGTATATAAAAAATCACAGATGCTGTAATATTCTGTTACGCTCCCAGTTTATGTATAATAAATTTATACCAGACTTTGCATAAGAAACCTAGAGAGAGTGCGGTGAATTTAACTTTTACTGTTATTCTGGGCCATTAGTCCGTTACACCAGCACCTCGCCATATTAAGGCTGAGTGCACACCTAAACCTTTACCTGTGCCAACTAGAACAGTTTGTAGGATTCTGTCTTAAAATGGCCTCCATGGTCGAATCAGTGCCCAGAAGCCAGCACTAAACAAAAGGCAAATAAAAAACCGTGTGGCGTTTGCAAACTCCCACAGCCTGCTAAATAGATGGACACTGGAAAAGTGGCAGAAGGTGGATTTCTCTTCAGTAGAATTACACCACAGCTGCCACAAACACTGCAGGAGACTTACTGGAGCCCGTATGGATCCAAAATACACCCAGAAGACAGTTACATTTGGTGGTTGAAAGATCATGGTCTGGGGTTACCTTCAGTATGGGGGTGTGCAAAACATTTGCAAGGTGGAAGGCAATATCAATAGCCTAAAATATCAAGAAGTATTAGCTACCGCTTATATTCCAAATCATAAAAGGGGCCAAATTCTGCAGCAGGATGGTGCTCCATCTCATACATCCATCTCTACAACAAAGTTCCTCCAGGCAAAAAAGATCAAGGTGCTCAAGGACTGGCCAGCCCAGTCACCAGACATGAACATCATTGAGCATGTTTGGGGAAGGATGAAAGAGGAAGCTTGGAAGACAAAACCAAAGAATCTAGATGAGCACCACAACTTCATTCACCAATGTTATGCAACATATATTTGTATTTTAAGTTAATTATTTGTCTGTGGGCAACAAAAATTTTGTCTTGCCAAAATCTGACCATTCTGTGTCTATTAACTGATCAATATTTCTGCTTTGATAACAATTTATTTTCTTAACCTAAATCACATTTTGGAGGGTTCCAGCTTTCAAAAGTATAACTTATACAACCAATGGATGAATTTAACATCAGGTTATAAGCTTTTATTTACATAACATGGATAAGCGACATAACTTCTGTCAGGGAGTGTATGGTGGCATCATTGGTCTTTGTAAAGAATGTAGTTTCATGTAAAGGTAATGGTGATATTATAATATTATGTATTCTCTGTGTAGTGGTGATAGTACTAGGCACTGTGTAGCTGTATTGTTGTGTGTATGTTTGTAAGTAAGCCCCGTTATGGCACCATATCTAAGCAGTAAGCTTGGTTCTGGTACTCTATCAATGTAGTAATCTAGATTATGGTACTGTATGTATGTTGTAATCTCAGTTCTGCTCCAGTTTCTATGCACCAGACTTGGTTCCATGTAGTAGACTTATTAAGCTTGGTTCTGCTCCCTTATCTCTGTAGTAAGCTCGGTTCTGCTCCCATATCTCTGCAGTAAGCTCGGTTCTGCTCCCATATCTCTGTAGTAAGTTTGGTTCTGCTCCCATATCTCTGTAGTAAGGTCGATTCTGTTCCCATATCTCTGCAATAAGCTCGGTTCTGCTCCCATTTCTCTGCACTAAGCTCGGTTCTGCTCCCATATCTCTGTAGTAAGCTTGGTTCTGCTCCTATATCTTTGCAGTAAGCTCGTTTCTGCTCCCATATCTCTGTAGTAAGCTCGGTTCTGTTCCCCTATCTCTGTAGTAAGCTTGGTTCTGTTCTCTTATCTCTGTAGTAAGCTCGTTTCTGCTGCCATATCTCTGTAGTAAGCCCCGTTCTGCTCCCATATCTCTGCAGTAGCTCGGTTCTGCTCCCTTATCTCTCTAGTAAGCTCGGTTCTGCTCCCTTATCTCTGTAGTATATGCTAGGTTCTGCTCCCATATCTCTGTAGTAAGTTTGGTTCTGCTCCCATATCTCTGTAGTAAGGTCAATTCTGTTCCCATATCTCTGCAATAAGCTCGGTTCTGCTCCCTTATCTCTGTAGTAAGCTCGGTTCTGCTCCCATATCTCTGCAGTAAGCTCGTTTCTGCTGCCATATCTCTGTAGTAAGCCCCGTTCTGCTCCCATATCTCTGCAGTAAGCTTGGTTCGGCTCCCATTTCCTTGCTGTTAGCTTGGTTCTGCTCCCATATCTCTGTAGTAAGCTCAGTTCTGCTCCCATATCTTTGCAGTAAGCTCGGTTCGGCTCCCATATCTCTGAATCTAGTAAGTTCGGTTCTGCTCCCATATCTCTATAACAAGCTCTGTTCTGCTCCCATATCTCTGTAGTAAGCTCTGTTCTGCTCACATATCTGTAGTAAGCTCCGTTCTGTTCCCATATCTCTGGAGTAAGCTCGATTCTGCTCCCATATCTATGCAGCAAGCTCCGTTCAGTTCCCATATCTGTGTACCAGCCTGTTTTTAAAGTCTGTTATCTCTGCTACTTTAATGTAGTGGCCAGATATAAGCAGGGAAAAGGAGGGCCACCGCAACTCGAGGGCCACTGCCTTGTGATTGCCCCCTAGGCTGAAAATTGCCAGCCAGCCCCTGCCCATAGCTGTGCCATATAGTGCTCTGCACCGTTCATAATTGCCCCATAGCTGTGCCATATAGTGCTCTGCACCGTTCATAATTGCCCCATAGATGTGCCATATAGTGCTCTGCACCATTATTGTCCCATAGCTGTGCCATATAGTGCTCTGCACCATTCATAATTGCCCCATAGATGTGCCATATAGTGCTCTGCACCATTATTGCCCCATAGCTGTGCCATATAGTGCTCTGCACCATCCATTATTGCCCCATAGCTGTGCCATATAGTGCTCTGCACCATTATTGCCCCATAGCTGTGCCATATAGTGCTCTGCACCGTTGCCCCATAGCTGTGCCATACAGTGCTCTGCACCGTTGCCCCATAGCTGTGCCATATAGTGCTCTGCACCGTCCATTATTGCCCCATAGCTGTGCCATATAGTGCTCTGCACCGTCCATTATTGCCCCATAGCTGTGCCATATAGTGCTCTGCACCGTTGCCCCATAGCTGTGCCATATAGTGCTCTGCACCGTCCATTATTGCCCCATAGCTGTGCCATATAGTGCTCCTCACTGTTCATTATTGCCCCATAGCTGTGCCATATAGTGCTCTACACCGTTCATTATTGCCCCATAGCTGTGCTGCTGCTGCTGCTGCAATAAAAATAATAAAACACATACTCACCTCTCTTGCAGCTCCTCGGCGCCATCTTCCCGGTGTCTCCCTGCACTGACTGATCAGGCAGAGGGCGGCGCGCACACTATATGCGTCATCGCGCCCTCTGACCTGCACAGTCAGTGCGGAGAGACGCCGGGAAGATGGCGCGGAGCCCGGCGTGTGGAACGAGGACAGGTGAATATGTAATACTTACCTGCTCCCGGCGTCCCGCTCCTTCCCCCGGACAGCTGGTCTTCGGTGCCGCAGCCTCTTCCTCTATCAGCGGTCACCGGCACCGCTGATTAGAGAAATGAATACGCGGCTCCGCCCCTATGGAGGTGGAGCAGCCTATTCATTTCTCTAATGAGCGGTCCCATGTGACCGTTCAGGGGAAGAGCTGCTGCACCCGGAGACCGTGGGACGGGCAGGGGGAGCGTCAGGATCGCCGGGACTAGGTAAGTATGCCTCGGGCGCCCTCTCCCCCTCACCCGCCGACCGTGACTCGAGTATAAGCCGAGGGGGCACTTTCAGCCCAAAAATTCGGGCTGAAAATCTCGGCTTATACTCGAGTATATACGGTATATATATATATATATATATATATATATATATATATATATATATATATATATACTAAGGGACTGTGCTATACATAAGTGAGTACACTATATAATAAGGGACTGTGTTAGACATAATAATCGATAATAACGTCTTCCTCGACCTCCCCGTTCCTAAATCCAATATAAATGCCCTTTCCTCTCATCCCAATCCCCCACACCCCCATCCCATTATTGCACTCTCCCCCACCCCCATGATTGCCCTCTTCACCATCTCCATTATTGCTTTATCCCCACCACCCCATTATTGCTCATGCACCACCTCCATCATTTCCTCCTCCCCCACCACCCCTATCATTGTCCTCTCTGTCAACCCAGTCATTGCCTTCCGCCCCATCACCCTCATCATTGCTCTCTCCTCCACCTACACACACACAGACACACACAGCACCATTCACCTCTCTGCACACACCTCACCTCACCTCTGTGCACGGTATCCTGAAGCCCCACCATCATCGGCAGCTTCCTGTCTCACACAGCCGCAGCAGTGAATGATGATGTCATTCAGCCGCTGCTATGTGAGACAGGAATTGCAGGCAGGAAGCAGAATGGATCCATTCCCGGCTGTATTTACATGCGCTGTGAGTTCAGGCCGCTAAAGGAGTGTGATCAACAATATTGAAGTCATTCAACGCTTGTTTCCTGGCCTCTTTACACCAACTGAGAAAGAATGATGGGGACAGAAGGATCACTATTAGAGCAATCTGTCCCCATACAGGATCATGTTATCAGCAGCTCATCTACAGTTTACACCATGTATGTTCTGCTGAGAACAATGATTTTTGCTCCGGCATAAACAATCCAATCACTTGATGAATATGCAACATTTTGCTTGTTTAGTATAATACACCCCATAGTCCTCCACATATTATAATGTGCAACACTGTCCTCCATATTGTAAAATGCACACCCTATAGTCCTACATATAATATAATATGCACCATAGTCCGTTATATAGTATGATACACTCCTCAGTCCTCCATATAGCATTCTACACTTCCCATAGTCCTCCACTGTTATGACCCCAATGGCAGAGGGTCTCAAAAGTGAATACCAAGTCTGCAAACACAAAAAACCAGCTCATAGGGCAGTGGTAACTGGGCTGACCGTATATCTAATCCTAGCACCACAAATAGCAGCAGCCGGGGAACGTGCCTATGTTGGTGCTAGACGTCTCGCGCCAGCCGGAGAACTAACTAACCCTAGAAGGGAAAAGATAGACCTTTCTTGCCTCCAGAGAAAAGACCCCAAAAGTTGGATACAAGCCCCCAACAAATAATAACGGTGAGGTAAGAAGAAAAGACAAACGTAAGAATGAACTAGATATTTAGCAAAGAGAGGCCCACTGACTAATAGCAGAATATAGTAAGATGACTTATACGGTCAGCAAAAACCCTATCAAAATTTCCACGCTGGATATTCAAGAACCCCCGAACCGTCTAACGGCCTGGGGAGAGAATACCAGCCCCCTAGAGCTTCCAGCAAAAATCAGGAATCACATTTAGTACAAGCTGGACAAAAAAATAAGAGCAATGCAAATAACCAAAAAACCAAGAAGCAGGACTTAGCTTAATTTTGCAAGATCCAGGACCAGCAGACAGGAGCAAACAGAAAGGAACTGATTACAACGATGCCAGGCACCAGACTGAGAATTCAGGAAGTTTATATAGCAACACCCCTGGACTAACGACCCAGGTGGGTGCCAAACTGAGGAAAGACAATCCCAGAGTCATATCACTAGTGACCACAAGAGGGAGCCAAAAAAGTCTAATTCACAACAGTCCCCCCCCTTTAAGGAGGGGTCACCGAACCCTCACCAAGACCACCAGGGCGATCAGGATGAGCAGCGTGAAAGGCACGAACTAAATCGGCCGCATGCACATCAGAGGCAACCACCCAGGAATTATCCTCCTGACCATAGCCCTTCCACTTGACCAGATACTGAAGCCTCCGCCTGGAGAGACGAGAATCCAAGATCTTCTCCACCACATACTCCAACTCGCCCTCAACCAACACCGGAGCAGGAGGCTCAACAGAAGGAACCACAGGCACAACGTACCGCCGCAACAAAGACCTATGGAACACGTTGTGAATGGCAAACGACACCGGAAGATCCAAGCGAAAGGACACAGGATTAAGGATTTCCAATATCTTGTAAGGACCGATGAAGCGAGGCTGAAATTTAGGAGAGGAGACCTTCATAGGAACAAATCGAGAATACAGCCATACCAAATCCCCAACACGAAGTCGGGGACCCACACCGCGGCGGCGGTTGGCAAAATGCTGAGCCTTCTCCTGTGACAACTTTAAGTTGTCCACCACATGATTCCAAATCTGCTGCAACCTATCCACCACGGAATCTACCCCAGGACAGTCAGAAGGCTCCACATGTCCCGAGGAAAAACGAGGATGGAAACCAGAGTTGCAGAAAAATGGCGAAACCAAAGTAGCGGAACTAGCCCGATTATTAAGGGCAAACTCAGCCAACGGCAAGAAGGTCACCCAATCATCCTGATGAGCAGAAACAAAACACCTCAAATAAGCCTCCAGAGTCTGATTAGTTCGCTCCGTTTGTCCATTAGTCTGAGGATGAAAGGCAGACGAAAAGACAAATCAATGCCCATCTTAGCACAAAAGGATCACCAGAACCTGGAAACAAACTGGGATCCTCTGTCAGACACAATATCCTCAGGAATGCCGTGTAAACGAACCACATTCTGAAAGAACAAAGGAACCAGATCGGAAGAGGAAGGCAGCTTAGGCAAAGATACCAAATGGACCATCTTGGAAAAGCGATCACATACCACCCAGATGACAGACATGCCCTGAGACACCGGAAGATCTGAAATGAAATCCATGGAAATGTGTGTCCAAGGCCTCTTCGGGACAGGCAAGGGCAAGAGCAACCCGCTGGCACGAGAACAGCAAGGCTTAGCTCGAGCACAAGTCCCACAGGACTGCACAAAAGACCGCACATCCCGCGACAAGGAAGGCCACCAAAAGGACCTAGCCACCAAATCTCTGGTGCCAAAAATTCCCGGATGCCCTGCCAACACCGAGGAATGAACCTCGGAAATGACTCTGCTGGTCCACTTATCAGGAACAAACAGTCTGTCAGGTGGACAAGAGTCAGGTCTACCAGCCTGAAATCTCTGCAACACACGTCGCAAATCCGGAGAAATGGCTGACAAAATAACTCCCTCTTTAAGAATACCAACTGGTTCTGCGACTCCAGGAGAGTCAGGCACAAAGCTCCTTGAAAGAGCATCAGCCTTCACATTCTTTGAACCTGGTAAATACGAGACCACAAAGTCAAAACGGGAGAAAAACAATGACCAATGGGCCTGTCTAGGATTCAGGCGTTTAGCAAACTTGAGATACATCAGATTTTTGTGATCAGTCAAGACCACCACACGATGCTTAGCACCCTCGAGCCAATGACGCCACTCCTCAAATGCCCACTTCATGGCCAACAACTCCCGATTGCCAACATCATAATTCCGCTCAGCAGGCGAAAACTTCCTAGAGAAAAAAGCACATGGTCTCATTACAGAGCAACCAGGGCCTCTCTGCGACAAAACGGCCCCTGCCCCAATCTCAGAAGCATCCACTTCAACCTGAAAGGGAAGTGAGACATCAGGCTGGCACAAAACAGGCGCCGAAGTAAACCGGCGCTTAAACTCTTGGAAAGCTTCCACGGCTGCAGGAGCCCAGTTAGAAACATCTGAACCTTTCTTGGTCATATCCGTCAAAGGTTTAACAACGCTAGAAAAGTTAGCGATAAAACGACGGTAGAAGTTAGCAAAACCCAAGAACTTCTGAAGACTCTTAACTGACGTGGGATGAGTCCAATCATGAATAGCTCGGACCTTGACTGGGTCCATCTCCACCGCAGAAGGAGAAAAAATAAAACCCAAAAAGGGAACCTTCTGTACTCCAAAGAGACACTTTGAGCCCTTAACAAACAAAGCATTCTCACGCAAAACCTGAAACACCATCCTGACCTGCTCTACATGCGAGTCCCAATCATCAGAAAAAACCAGAATATCATCCAGATAAACAATCATAAATTTATCCAGATACTTCCGGAAAATATCATGCATAAAGGACTGAAACACTGAAGGAGCATTAGAGAGCCCAAAAGGCATCACCAAGTACTCAAAATGACCTTCGGGCGTATTAAATGCAGTTTTCCATTCATCTCCTTGCTTAATGCGCACAAGGTTGTACGCACCACGAAGATTTATCTTGGTGAACCACTTGGCACCTTTAATCCGGGCAAACAAGTCCGACAACAGAGGCAAAGGATACTGAAATTTAACAGTGATTTTATTCAGAAGCCGATAGTCAATACAAGGTCTCAAAGATCCGTCCTTCTTGGCCACAAAAAAGAATCCTGCACCAAGAGGGGAAGAGGATGGACGGATATGCCCCTTCTCCAGAGATTCCTTGATATACGAACGCATTGCGGTATACTCAGGTACAGACAGATTAAATAATCTTCCCTTTGGAAATTTACTACCTGGAATCAAATCTATAGCGCAGTCACAGTCCCTATGAGGAGGCAGAGCACTGGACCTGGACTCGCTGAATACATCCTGATAATCAGACAAATACTCAGGAACTTCCGAAGGAGTAGAGGGAGCAATAGACACCGGCGGGGAATCACCATGAATTCCCTGACAGCCCCAACTTGACACAGACATTGCTTTCCAATCCAAGACTGGATTATGGGTCTGTAACCATGGCAGACCCAAAACGACCAAATCATGCATTTTATGCAGAACAAGAAAACGAATCACCTCCCGATGTTCAGGAGTCATGCACATGGTTACCTGTGTCCAAAACTGCGGTTTATTTTCCGCCAATGGCGTAGCATCAATACCTCTAAGAGGGATAGGATTTACCAACGGCTCAAGAACAAAACCACAGCGCTTGGCAAATGACAGATCCATAAGACTCAGGGCAGCACCTGAATCCACAAACGCCATAACAGGGTAGGAGGACAATGAGCAAATTAAAGTCACAGACAAAATAAATTTAGGTTGCAAATTACCAATGGAGACAGGACTAACAACCCTTATTAGGCGTTTAGAGCATGCTGATATAACATGTGTAGAATCACCACAGTAAAAACACAACCCATTCTGACGTCTATGATTTTTCCGTTCATTTCTAGTCTGAATTCTACCACATTGCATTAAATCAGGTGTTTGTTCAGACAACACCACCAGAGGATTAGCGGCTTTGCGCTCCCGCAAACGCCGGTCAATTTGAATAGCCAGCGCCATGGAATCATTCAGACTTGTAGGAATGGGGAAACCCACCATCACATTCTTAATGGCTTCAGAAAGGCCATTTATGAAATTTGCGGCCAGAGCACACTCATTCCACTGAGTAAGCACGGACCATTTCCGAAATTTTGGGCAATACACTTCAGCTTCATCCTGGCCCTGAGAAATAGCCAGCAAGGCTTTTTCTGCCTGAATTTCAAGATTGGGTTCCTCGTAAAGCAATCCGAGCGCCAGAAAAAACGCATCAATATTTGCCAATGCCGGATCTCCTGGCGCTAGCGAGAAAGCCCAATCCTGAGGGTCGCCCCGTAAGAAAGAGATAACAATTTTAACTTGCTGAGCTGAGTCTCCAGATGAACGGGGTCTCAGAGATAGAAACAATTTACAATTATTCCTGAAATTCCTAAACTTAAATCGGTCTTCAGAGAACAGTTCAGGAATAGGTATTTTAGGTTCAGACATTGGACTACTGGTAACAAAATCTTGTATGCCCTGCACATGAGCAGCAAGCTGATCTACACTTGTAATCAAGGTCTGGACATTCATGTCTGCAGCAAGCTCAAGCCACTCAGAGGTAAAAGGGGAGGAAGAAAGAGAGGAAAAAAAAAAAAACTCAGAATTTCTTTTCTTATTATCCCACTTCTGCAATGCATTAAACATTCAACTTTGGCCTGGCATACTGTTATGAACCCAATGGCAGAGGGTCTCAAAAGTGAATACCAAGTCTGCAAACACAAAAAACCAGCTCATAGGGCAGTGGTAACTGGGCTGACCGTATATCTAGTCCTAGCACCACAAATAGCAGCAGCCGGGGAACGTGCCTACATTGGTGCTAGACTTCTCGCGCCAGCCGGAGAACTAACTAACCCTAGAAGGGAAAAGATAGACCTTTCTTGCCTCCAGAGAAAAGACCCCAAAAGTTGGATACAAGCCCCCAACAAATAATAACGGTGAGGTAAGAAGAAAAGACAAACGTAAGAATGAACTAGATATTTAGCAAAGAGAGGCCCACTGACTAATAGCAGAATATAGTAAGATGACTTATACGGTCAGCAAAAACCTTATCAAAATTTCCACGCTGGATATTCAAGAACCCCCGAACCGTCTAACGGCCCGGGGGGAGAATACCAGCCCCCTAGAGCTTCCAGCAAAAATCAGGAATCACATTTAGTACAAGCTGGACAAAAAAATAAGAGCAATGCAAATAACCAAAAAACCAAGAAGCAGGACTTAGCTTAATTTTGCAAGATCCAGGACCAGCAGACAGGAGCAAACAGAAAGGAACTGATTACAACGATGCCAGGCACCAGACTGAGAATTCAGGAAGTTTATATAGCAACACCCCTGGACTAACGACCCAGGTGGGTGCCAAACTGAGGAAAGACAATCCCAGAGTCATATCACTAGTGACCACAAGAGGGAGCCAAAAAAGTCTAATTCACAACACTCCACATAGTATAATACACTGCTCATAGTCCTCCATATATTAAAATACACTGCTCAGCCCTCCATATAGTATAATACACTCCTCATAGTGCTCCATATAGTATAATGCACCACCATAGTCATCAATGTAGTACAATTCACTTTCCATAGTATAATGCACCACATAGTTCTTCATATAGTATAATGTATTCCCCATAGTCCTCGATACAGTATAATGCAGCCAACATATAGTATAATGCAGCCCACATATAGTATAATGCAGCCCACATATAGTATAATGCAGCCACCCCATAGAGCATAATGCAACCATCCCACAGAATATAATGTAACCCCCCAAAAATATAATGCAGCCCCCCTTATATAGTATAATGTAGCCTCCTCATAGAGTATGATGCAATCACCCCTCATAGAATATAAATATAATACAGCCCCCCATAGATTATTATGTAGCCCCGAAGAGAATATAATACAGCCCACCTCCCCATAGAATATAATGTAGCCTAATCAAAGAGTATGATGCAATCCTCCCTCATAAAATCTAATACAGCCCCCATTGATTATAATGCAGCCCCCATAGAATACAATACAGCCCACCTCCCATAGTATATACTGTAACCCCCCATAGAATACAATGCACCCCCATAGTATATAACACAGCCTCCCCCATAGAATACAATGTACCCCCTATAGTATATAACACAGCCTCCCCATAGAATATCATGTACCCCCCATAGTATGTAACACAGCCACATAGTATATAACACAGCCTCCCCCATAGAATATAACATACTCCCCAGTAGTATATAACACAGCCCGCATAGTATATAACACAGCCCGTGTAGTATACACACAGCCCGCATAGTACATAACACAGCCCACGTAGTATATAACACAGTCCACATAGTATATAGCAGAGCCCACATAGTATATAACACAAAAGAACAAGTTCCACTGATGCATATCATTCAAAAAATATTGGGGATATACCCCATGTACTTGGACAGCATATAAATACCTTGGAAACTCCAATACTATATATCCTACAACAAAACATGGAGTAAAAAGTCCCAAAACTTTTATTTAAAAAGATTAACAGTTAATTTTATTAACAATACAATTTGCAAAAGTCACATACAGACTTACATAACAAGGTCCAAACAGAGTTTGTGTACAAAGGACATAACACACTGAAGTTGCAACACGGGCTCAATGAGCAAGTCTCTCAAAAATACATATCCTCAAAAAAAGTGCCTAGTGCATAATAAAGTGTCAGAGTATATAGTATTAAAGCCTCTACATAGAAAAATCTCTATATGGCCCATAGTGTATCCATGGCTAGAGGGAAGTAAAGTAATAAGGACATACTCATCTTACCCATTAAGTACGTGCCAGTGTGTGTCCAGCAGCCCCCCTTGGGGGACAGTTTATTATGCACTAGGCACTTTTTTTGAGGATATGTATTTTTGAGAGACTTGCTCATTGAGCCCGTGTTGCAACTTCAGTGTGGTATGTCCTTTGTACACAAACTCTGTCTGGACCTTGTTATGTAAGTCTGTATGTGACTTTTGCAAATTGTATTGTTAATAAAATTAACTGGTAATCTTTTTAAATAAAAGTTTTGGGACTTTTTACTTCATGTTTTGTTGTAGGATACATAGTATATAACACAGCCCACTTAGTATATAACACAGCCCACATAGTATATAGCACAGCCCACATAGTATATAACACAGCCCACGTAGTATATAACACAGCCCACATAGTATATAACATAGCCACGTAGTATATAACACAGCCAACATAGTAAATAACACAGCCACATAGTATACAGCACAGCCCACGTAGTATATAGCACAGCCACATACTATATAACACAGCCCGCATAGTGTATAACACAGCCCACGTAGTATATAGCATAGCCACGTAGTATGTAACACAGCCCGCATACACAGCCACGTAGTATACAGCACAGCCTGCCTAGTATATAGCACAGCCCGCGAAGTATATAACAAAGCCCGCATAGTATATAACACAGCCACGTAGTATACAGCACAGCCCGCATAGTATATAGCACAGCCATGTAGTATGTAACACAACCCACATATTATATAGCATAGCCACGTATGTAACACAGCCCGCATAGTATATAGCACAGCCATGTAGTATGTAACACAGCCCGCATAGTATATACCACAGCGCACATAGTATGTAACACAGCTCGCATAGTATACAGCACAGCCACGTAGTATGTAACACAGCCCGCATAGTATATAACAGCCAAGTAGTATGTAACACAGTCCACGTAGTATATAGCACAGCCCGCATAGTATATAACAAGGCCCGCATAGTATATAACACAGTCACGTAGTATACAGCACAGCCCGTGTAGTATATAGCACAGCCACGTAGTATGTAACACAGCCCACATAGTATATAGCATAGCCACGTATGTAACACAACCCGCATAGTATATAACACAGCCACGTAGTATGTAACACAGTCCGCATAGTATATAGCACAGCCACGTAGTATGTAACAGCCTGTGCATAGTATATAACACAGCCACGTAGTATGTAACACAGCTTGCATCTCCCCCCGAAAAGGGCCCCACAGTCCAGTACTCACGGTTATAGTAAAAAAAAGCAACACTCCTCACCTGTCCTCGTGCCCGCTCTGCTCCCTGCTCCTGTCTCAGCGGCTGCACTGCCTGGCACACAGTGAGTGCGCGATGACGTCAGGGAGAGTGGGGAATGATGGGAGAGGGAGCGTCAGGTGAACCTCTCTCCTCCATCATTGCTTTGAACTGTACCGGCAGACACCGGTAAAGTGCAATGTGGCGAGAGAGCTGGCACTGGTGGCAGGCGGGCCCCCCTGCCTCACGGGGCCCCAAATTGGCTGCGTGATGTGCCACTAGCTGGGGGCCCCTGGGGGAGTGGGGGCCCTAGGCAGCTGCCTGCCCCTAACGCCGGCACTGCCTGCAGGGGTCCCCGAGCCTCCGGGCCCTGGTGCAACCGGTTGAACCGACGGTATGTCCGCCCATGCTTGTATGCCTCTCCACGTCTCTGTCTAACCATTAGACGACCAGGTGTTGATCTGGGGATGCTTCAGCAAGGCTGGAATTGGACAGGTTAATCTTTGTGAAGGACGTATGAATCAAGCCGCATACAAGGTTATTGTGGAAAAACAGTTGATTCCTTCTGCTTAGGCAATGTTCCCCAACTCTGAGGACTTTTTTTTCCAGTAGGACAATGCGCCATGCCACACAGCTAGGTCAATCAAGGTGTGGATGAAGGACCACCACATCAAATCCATGTCATGGCCAGCCCAATCTTCAGACCTGAACCCCATTGAAAACCTCTGGAATGTAATCAAGAGAAAGATTGATAGTCACAAGCCACCAAACAAAGAAGAATTGCTTAAATTTTTGCACCTGTAGGGGGATAAGGTCACCTAAAAGCAGTGGAAAACATGCCAAGACGCGTGAAAGCTGTGATTAAAAATCATGGTTATTCCACAAAATATTGATTTCCGAACTGTTCCTGAGTTAAAACATTAGTATTGTTGTTTTTAAATGATTATGAACTTGTTTTTTTTTGTTGCATTATTTGAGGTCTGCAAGCAATGCATTTTTTTGTTATTTTGACCATTTCTCATTTTCAGAAAATAAATACAAAATGTATTGCTTGGAAATTCGGAGACATGTCAGTAGTTTATAGAATAAAAGAACAATTTACATTTTACTCAAAAATAATATACCTATATATACCTATATAATATATATAGAGAAAAATCAGACAAACTGAAAATTTTGCAGTGGTTTCTTAATTTTTGCCAGAGCTGTATATCATCATATGCATATCTGTCAGTCCAGTGTTTATCAAGAATATCATACCTTCAAGAAATTGAATAGAGGCTGATCACCAATCATATACCAGTAAATTTTGATCCTATTTAGTTACTTAAGTGATTGAATATACCTAATTCCAAATATTCTTTGATTTTTATTCCAAAGGGGAGACTATGTTAGCACAACACTTCGAGAAAAGGAGTTTGACCCAAAAGGAAGAAGGCAGTCCTCATCTTTAGATGACCTGGTAAAAATCAACATCTAACTTTTAGGACATGGTCACACAAGAGTTTTTCTTATGTGAATTCTTCTTGCAGAGAAATCTATATTAAAAAAACGCTTTAAAAACTATGTTTTTGGCGTGGATTTTTGGAGAGTATTGGACATAGTTTCTGTGTATGTAGCAGCTTCAGTTGATTCAGAAATCAAATTTGGAGTGTTTTTCCGAGCAGAATAGCGTGAAAAATTCATATGTGGAAAAAAAACATGTGGAAAGAAAAATCATAACATTGTTTTCTCTAGGTGTGTTCTACCAAATGAAAAGAATTAGAAGCTTATTCAAATAGGATTTTAAGTGGTTTTCACATGGAGTAGAATCTGCTTAAAAATCCATGTTAAATCTGATATTACTGTTGTTTTTTTGTTCTGCTTTTCATACTTCGCGCTAAAAATATTTGTCCTATTTAGTCTTACTATTTAATTAAGCCCAAGTACTGCTAGAAGGAAACAAAATTCCATTATAACCTGTAAAATGAGATGGCAGAATTTAAAGGGAATCTGTCAGTAGGATCAACCGTCCTAAGCCGTCTATATCAGAATGTAGTTCATAGGAAGCTGAATAAAATGATACCTTGATATCTGTGATCCAATGCCTTATTTCAGAAAAATCCATGTTTTTCTTTTATTTAAATGACCTTTTCCATGCTGTAGGCCAGATACTGATCTGCATGAGAATCTGCCTCCAGAGATTATTTTAAATAAAAGGAGGAGTTACCAGTGTGAGGCATGAAACTAACACAAAATGACAGAACTGAACTTTGTCTTCTTGCAAACACAATTTTTGCAGCTCTTAAGCTCTGCTGTATTCTAACACTGGCTGACTGTGAGATGGATCCTGAATCACTGTGAGGAATCCGCAGATGCTTCAGGTATAATCACACACAATTCCCACTGGCAGTTCATTGTGTTTCCGGACAGTGAACTGTGGTGACCCCAATGATATCACCGCAGCACCTTGAGAATTTTCATAATGAGCTAGTGGTGATCTCATTGAGTTCATCGAGTCACTTACAGTGAACTGCCCGTGGCAACCATGGCTTCAGTGACCGGCGGTAACCTCTATGATGTCACCGCTCATCACTTAAGCTGAGCTTGCAGCAGATCATTGTATCCTGGTTTTAAACATGAACAGTCACATCATAGCACCGTTCATTTTGAAAATAATATGAGAGATGGATTACGGTGTGGGACAGTATGGATTATCTTCACGTTTGACAGGTGAGGGATATGGTTGGTTATTGATATCAGCTGACAATACAAAGCTAATATCGACCCCACAAATATTACCCCACTTGCCACCACACCAGGGAAAGTGGGAAGAGCGAGGCTAAGTGCTAGATATGGCACATTTTATGTATGTGAAACCTCTAGGGCTGCTGAGGGCTGATGTTGGTAGCCTGGTAGGGGGGGAAAGATCTCTGGCCCCTTGTTGGTTTGAATTTATAGGGGGACCGTTTGTCATTTTTTTTCTAGGGTCCCTGTTAATTCACCAGTAAAGACTTAGCAAACAGCTGTGAGCTGTTATTAGTAGCCTGGAAACCTTTTGGGATATTGTTCTTTTTCCCAGATGATTAACATCAGCCCCCATGCATGGGCCTTCCCTATTCCGGATATGAAAATTACATGCGAGCCCACCCCATTTTTTAATGTATTTCTTTATTTTACATAGAATGTACACAGAGGGTGCTGAATACAACTCCCATCATTGTCACCTGGTCGCACTCATCTCAAGGAGACCAAGTGATAATTAATAGAATGCTTTCCACAGCCAGCGCCTGAGAATAGCGAGAACTGTACCGTGAGAACTGGCATCCTTCCCAGATGCCAGTACGTGTCACGCTGATGACATGCACATTTTAACCATGGTGCTGATAAAAAAATTGACATGCCTGCTGGTTTTTCATACAGACACAAAGTCTGTGTAAAAAAACCTGACATGTGTGCACCACCATTAACCCCTTAATCCCATATGACGTTCTAGCCCGTCGAGGTGACCAGGGACTTAATTCCCAGTGACGGGATAGTACGTCATAGGCGATCGGCCGCGCTCACGGGAGGATTGCGGCCGATCGCCGCCGGGTGTCAGCTGATTATTACAGCTGACATCTGGCACTATGTGCCAGGAGCAGTCACGGACCGCTCCTGGCACATTAACCCCCGGCACACTTTGATCAAACATGATCGCAGCATTCTGGCGGCATAGGGAAGCATCGCGCAGGGAGGGGGCTCCCTGCATACTTCCCTGAGACCCTCGGAACAACGGAATGTAATTGTAATCAAAATGGCCGCGGGGCTCCTTCCGGGTCCTGCAGGGAGGTGGCTTGCAAGTGCAGCGCCCCAGAGTCCTGGTCGTTGCAGTACTGTGGCTCCGCCACTATGGGGAGCTATGGTGCGTCTGATGGCACTGAAGGAGTTCATCTGATCAGGTATCACAGACACCAATACATTTCACAGCCGGGCCTCCGGGGGGAGCTAAGGGTTCTATTCACTAGGCCACTCCCCACCATAGTGGGTAAACTGGGGGTCAGGCAGGAAGTTAGATTAGAAAGCTGACTGGGTTGGAACCAGGCAACACCTTGTGGCAGAGGGTGTTGTGGGGGAAGATACAGTAGGGTCTCTGTCAGGGGTGGGATCCTGACAGAGGCTTGGCAACTTGAACGAACGTAAAGGGACCGTGCCTGCTCAGGATAGCGGCGGTGCCCAAGGAAGGATTAGAAGCGAGATAGATTGTGCTGAGTGAGAAACGAGATCAAGCAAAAGGAGAAATACCAGTAGGAGTCGTGCTGTAAGACCGAAGCAACATCCTACTGAGGCGCACTACCGGTGGCCGGAACGCCGAGGGAGTATCATAACATTCAGCTTCAAGCAATACTCCAAACAGCGGCAGGACAGTCAGTTTAAGGAGGGCTGTCTAACTTTAATCACCTATGCAGTCTTGGGGGGCAACTTGTGGAGAGGGGCGACTCTAGGGTCCCGGAAGAGCTCCGAGCCTACCCGTCAAACGGGTGCCGTCCCAACCAGAACACCAGGGAGGGACGGAGGATTAGCAGAACATCATCTAATCGAGCTGTGAGGGAACTTAAGAAACAGACACAACAGTTGTGGGGGACTTTCTGTAAGCACAGCAGGGAAGGACCACAACACCTAGCGCTAGCAGGAAGGCACAGATTTCCACCTGCTAAGAGAACTCTGGAGGTGCCATTGGGCCGGCCGGACTTGCGCAGCCTGGTTATCCGGATTCCGGACTGAGGACCCAGAAATCTTCAGTAAAGAGGTAAAGAGACTGCAACCTGGTGTCCTCGTTATTTACTGCACCGCACCACCACAGCCTCACCACCACTACCATCGACATCCGTCACATCATTCACTGTGCGCCCCTCAGCAGGGTCACGGATCGGGCCTAGCCACCGTGACAACCCCAGAGCAGAGACTCAGAGGCCCGGTACCGGGTAACCCTCGGCCCTGCGGCAGTGGGGGCGCTCCAACTTGGCGTCACGAACAGGATCTACTTAAGCCTGAAGAATCAGGTCATATGTGCCTTGGAACTGTGATTTGTTGTACTTGGACTGTACTTTATTGCAAAGACTGTGTGCTGCGCCATTTACCGCCAAAATCTGCCGCCATTACAGCGCTGAGGAGAGCGCAGGAGAAGAAGAGGGGCGTGGAGTGGGCGTAGGCAAGCTGAAGAGCGCGAAGAACAATGGCCGCCCAGTCTAAATATTTCTGCACCGTGAGGACGTGTCTGTCAGCAGCAGAGATCCGCCTCCTAATCCTCAATGGAGGGCGGAGGCCGAGAAAACGACACCGCCCACGAAGGAGAGAGCGGGAAAAAGACCAGGAAGTGACCCACGTGGAGGACGCTATGGCCAGCAGCTCCGAACCCGACAGTGGGGTTGAAGTGGAAGTCTCCCCCAACTACCCGGATGAGCACAGCAGCCCGTTCTCCATGGACAGCACTGAACTTCTGCAGGTCGAGATGGAGAACCTGATCGACCAACTCCTCCAACTGAATGTGAAGGCCCAGGCTCCGCACCAGGCGGCGCCGGAAGAAGGTCCTCAGGCGCCGGATCCTGCACCGTTACTGGAGCAGCCGCTGAGGTCCTCGCTGACCCCGCCGGAGGAACCCGCCGCGGAGGAGGAACCTGCATCGGCTGGTGAGTCCGCCGACCCCGTCCCGCTGGCCGAGGGTTTGCTGGTGGGTCCCGTAGCAGCACCACCTCTCCCGGGAACCCGTAGACTCCAGCGCCTGCTACCATGGGAGGAAGCCACGGGCATGGAACACCGTATGCGAGCCCAAATCACCCCTACTCCCCTGCGGTGTGAGGTCCACGCGGAGCGCACAGTGTGCCGCTGGGTGAACCCCGGATCCAATCTTATGGGGTTCCCCGGGGTGGAGACCCAGGAGGGAGAGATGGTGCAGGCCCTAAGCTGGGGAGAATATCAGGCCCAGCTAGAGCAGCAGTGGAAGGAACAAGAAAAAAAGTACCAGGCCGGGCTGGAGGCCTACCATCGGAAAGACTTGGCGGTCAAGGACCGGGCCCGCAAGGACCCCACTGCTCACCAGGCCCTGCGCAGGCAGGGCATCATCACCACCTTTAAGCTTCGTGGGGGCTGGGGCTTTATCAAAGAACCGGGTCTGTATGCGGAGGTGTTTGTGAACCGGAGGGATGTTGAGTCGCACCTCAGGGAGGGCCCCCCAGGCCGGGATCTCTATCCGGGGGATGAAGTCTCATACACCAGGCACTTTGGGGAAAAAGGGTGGTTTGCCCTGAATGTCCATAAGGAACCAACTCCTGCGATGCCTCCGATTAGGGTGCCAGTAAAGCTGACCCCTGTAGCAAAGGTGTCCCCCTGCGGTCAGCCCGTGGTCGTGGCCAGGACCACCGAAGACACCCCCACGTGCACTATGGTCAAGACCACGACATGCAGCATTGTCACCTCCACCACCCTCGTGGCCAAGGAGGCACCTCTCTCGGAGGATGGTGCCCGTGCTGCTGTGGAGCTGAAGACTGTGGGTACACAGACCCCCAGATGGGACGACAGACCCCCTTATGCAGTACCAGGTGGCTCGCAATACCCAAAGGGGTTACCTCCGCTGGTGCTGCCTCCTGGGTGGTTTGAGTAAATGTCTCCGTATTCTGAATATGTAAATAGTTACTGTTCTCTTATGTTGCTGCTAAAACCCATCCAGGGTTAACTCTTAAGGGGATCCTTTTTGTTGACCCGGGATCCCTATTGTTTTGTTTGTTTTTCTAGTTTTGCACAAGTTTTCAGAACTGCCGCAATCATGAACAGTGCATGATACAAACTTTTTGTACATAGTTTGCACCTTATTAAAGGTGCTCCCTACTGGTTTTACTTAAAGAAGGACTCTTTGTGAAGATACCACACTGGAACCTTTGCTGAGTATGGACTGGTAGCTTGAGAACATATGCTACCTCATAGAGACTTGGTCCCCTCTTAAAGGGGATGTTCACCTGTTGCACTTAAAAGAATGGCATTGCTTTAAGACTGAGAGATAGCAATGATGTTTTGATAAAGAGAACGTGATGATAATGTTTATGTGAGAAAGTTATACGTACCCAACTAGTTAATTGTAAAGAAATGCTGATGATGTTCCCAGAAAGAAAGTGAAAGCTAGAAGAAGGATGCAGTGGGCCCGTAGGGGTAGACGTGGTGTCCAGTATGCATGTTAGTGAGAAAGATAATGAGAAGGTTTAATGTTCGATATAAATTGTTTTTGATAATGTTGATAGATAATGGGGATAGAAGGTGAACCCTGAGTCCTCAGAGGAGTCATGTAAAAATGGCTCGGTGCTCTTAAACTGAAAGTAATGTTATGCTCTATACTGTGTATAGTAGTTGAAAAGGCAGTAGGCCCGGGCTGAACGGGGCGGTCCTGCATAGAAAGGAGAGGCAGTAGGTCTGGTGCCGTTAGGACAGGCGGTCCTGCAGATTTAAAGAAGGAGAATGAAAAAGTTAAATTGCCTTATAATGTGATTATAAGAAGGTCTTTAGTGGATTCAGAGTGTATGTCCTTAAAGGCAATGTTAAATTATTGTTCAACAATTTTGCACTTAGTAGAATACCCGGTTGGGTAAGAAAAGTTAATTATAGCATGTTGCTATGATATCTAACCATGTTTGCAACGTTCAAGTGTCCTCACCTCCCATAAAGGGAAGCTCTGTTTAAGTATACTTATTGTTATTGCACTCAACAAAACTGTATGTCTTTTTGCTAACTTGTATTGTTGTTTTCTTCTCAGTCCCGGAGTACTGTGTTTAACCAGGGGGGAGTGCAGCGCCCCAGAGTCCTGGTCGTTGCAGTACTGTGGCTCCGCCGCTATGGGGAGCTATGGTGCGTCTGATGGCACTGAAGGAGTTCATCTGATCAGGTATCACAGACACCAATACATTTCACAGCCGGGCCTCCGGGGGGAGCTAAGGGTTCTATTCACTAGGCCACTCCCCACCATAGTGGGTAAACTGGGGGTCAGGCAGGAAGTTAGATTAGAAAGCTGACTGGGTTGGAACCAGGCAACACCTTGTGGCAGAGGGTGTTGTGGGGGAAGATACAGTAGGGTCTCTGTCAGGGGTGGGATCCTGACAGAGGCTTGGCAACTTGAACGAACGTAACGGGACCGTGCCTGCTCAGGATAGCGGCGGTGCCCAAGGAAGGATTAGAAGCGAGATAGATTGTGCTGAGTGAGAAACGAGATCAAGCAAAAGGAGAAATACCAGTAGGAGTCGTGCTGTTAGACCGAAGCAACATCCTACTGAGGCGCAGTACCGGTGGCCGGAACGCCGAGGGAGTATCATAACATTCAGCTTCAAGCAATACTCCAAACAGCGGCAGGACAGTCAGTTTAAGGCGGGCTGTCTAACTTTAATCACCTATGCAGTCTTGGGGGGCAACTTGTGGAGAGGGGCGACTCTAGGGTCCCGGAAGAGCTCCGAGCCTACCCGTCAAACGGGTGCCGTCCCAACCAGAACACCAGGGAGGGACGGAGAATTAGCAGAACATCATCTAATCGAGTTGTGAGGGAACTTAAGAAACAGACACAACAGTTGTGGGGGACTTTCTGTAAGCACAGCAGGGAAGGACCACAACACCTAGCGCTAGCAGGAAGGCACAGATTTCCACCTGCTAAGAGAACTCTGGAGGTGCCATTGGGCCGGCCGGACTTGCGCAGCCTGGTTATCCGGATTCCGGACTGAGGACCCAGAAATCTTCAGTAAAGAGGTAAAGAGACTGCAACCTGGTGTCCTCGTTATTTACTGCACCGCACCACCACAGCCTCACCACCACTACCATCGACATCCGTCACATCATTCACTGTGCGCCCCTCGGCAGGGTCACGGATCGGGCCTAGCCACCGTGACAACCTGAGAGCAGAGACTCAGAGGCCCGGTACCGGGTACCCCTCGGCCCTGCGGCAGTGGGGGCGCTCCACAAGCGTCTGCTGAGAGCAGGCGCCGGCAAGCCTCCTGCACTGCCTGTCAGATCGCTCATCTGATACAGTGCTTTGCAAAGTGTCAGATCAGCGATCTGACACTATAGCATGATGTCCCACCCTGGGACAAAGTAAAAAAGTTTAAAAAAAAAATATTTACCTGTGTAAGAAAAAAAAAACCTACATAAAGAAAAACATTTTTTTTCCAATAATTACATTTCATTATCTAAATAATAAAAAAATAAAAGTACACATACTTAGTATTGCCGCGTCCATAATGACCAGACCTATAAAACTGTGCTACTACTTAACCCTTTCAGTGAACACCATAAAAAAAGAGGCAAAAAACAATATTATTATACTGCCGAACAAAAAGTGGAATAACACGCGATCAAAAAGACGGATATACATAAACATGATATCGCTGAAAACATCATCTTGTCTCGCAAAAAACGAGCTACCATACAACATCATCAGCAAAAAAATAAAAAAGTTATAGTCCTCAGAATAAAGCGATGCAAAAATAATTATTTTTTATATAAAATAGTTTTTATTGTATAAAAGCGCCAAAGCATAAAAAAAGTAATCGTACTAACATGAAGAATAAAACTTCTTTATCAATTTTACCAAACGCGGAACGGTATAAACACCCCCCCAAAAGAAATTCATGAATTTTTGGTCATTCTGCCTAACAAAAATCAGAATAAAAAGCGATCAAAAAATGTCACGTGCCTGGAAATAAAACCAATACAAACGTCAACTCGCCCCGCAAAAAACAAGACCTCACATGACGCTGTGGACCAAAATATGAAAAAATTATAACTCTCAAAATGTGGAGACACAAAAATTGTTTTTTGCAATAAAAAACATCTTTTCGTGTATGAAAGCTGCCAATCATAAAAATCCACTAAAAAACCCGCTATAAATAGTAAATCAAACCCACTTCATCATCCCCTTAGTTGGCGAAAAATAATAAAATTTAAAAAATGTATTTATTTCCATTTTCCCATTAGGGTTAGGGTTAGGGTTGGGGCTAAAGTTAGGTTTAGGGTTGGGGCTAAAGTTAGGGTTAGGGCTACAGTTAGGATTGGGGCTAAAGTTAGGGTTAGGGTTGTGGTTAAAGTTAGGGTTAGGGTTGGGGCTAAAGTTAAGGTTAGAGTTGGGGCTAAAGTTAGGGCTAGGGCTGTGGCTAAAGTTAGGGTTAGGATTGGGGCTAAAGTTAGGGTTAGGGCTATAGTTAGGGTTGGGGCTAAAGTTAGGGTTGGGGCTAAATTTAGGGTTGGGGCTTAAGTTAGGGTTAGGGTTCGGGTTAAAGTTAGGGTTAGGGTTGGGGCTAAAGTTAGGGTTAGGGTTTGGATTACATTTACGGTTGGGATTAAGGTTGGAATTAGGGTTAGGGGTGTGTCAGGGTTAGGGATATGATTAGGGTTATGGTTAGGATTACGGTTAGGGGTGTGTCGGAGTTAGGGGTGTGGTTAGGGTTGGGATTAGGGTTAGGAGTGTGTTGGGGTTAGGGGTGTGTTGGGGTTAGGGGTGTGGTTAGGGTTGGGATTAGGGTTAGGGGTGTGTTTGGGCTAGGGTTGGAGTTAGAATTGTGGGCTTTCCACTGTTTAGGCACATCAGGGGCTCTCCAAATGCGACATGGCGTCCGATCTCAATTCCAGCCAATTCTGCGTTAAAAAAGTAAAACAGTGCTCCTTCCCTTCTGAGCTCTCCCGTGCGCCCAAACAGGGGTTTCTCCCAACATATGTGGTATCAGCGTATTTAGGACGAATTGGACAACAACTTTTGGGGTCCAAATTCTCTTGGTACCCTTGGGAAAATAAAAAATTGGGGGCTAAAAAATCATTTTTGTGGGAAAAAAATGTTTTTTATTTTCTCGGCTCTGTGTTATAAATAGTGTTGAGCATTCCGATACTGCAAATATCGGGTATCGGCCGATATTTGCTGTATCGGAATTCCGATACCGAGTTCCGATATTTTTGCGATATCGGAAATCGGAAACAGAAGTGTGCGGTACGTATGGTTCCCAGGGTCTGGAGGAGAGGAGACTCTCCTTCAGGCCCTGGGATCCATAATCATGTAAAAAATAAATAATAAAAATAAATAATATTGATATACTCACCCTCGGACGGCCCCTGGCTCTTAGCGGTGCCTCCTTTCCTAAGAATGCAGGGAGTGAAGGACCCTCGATGACGTCGCGGCTTGTGATTGGTCGCGTGAGCGGTCACATGAGCGGTCGCGTGACCAATCACAAGCCGCGACGTCATCAAAGGTCCTTCACTCTGCATTCTTAGGAACAGAGGCAGACGCTTGGACGGGTGAGAGCCGGGGCCGTCGGAGGGGTGAGTATATCAATATTTTTTATTTTTATTCTTTATTTTATACATGAATATGGATCCCAGGGCCTGAAGGAGAGTTTCCTCTCCTTCAGACCCTGGGAACCATTCCGATATTTTGTGTCCCATTGATATGCATTGGTATCGGGTATCGGTATCGGCGATATCCAATATTTTTGGGATATCGGCCGAACCAATCCGATACCGATACCTTTGCATATCGGAAGGTATCGCTCAACACTAGTTATAAACAATAGTGAAACACTTGGGGGTTCAAAGTTCTCACAACACATCTAGATAAGTTCCTAGGGGGGTCTAGTTTCCAATATGGGGTCACTTGTGGGGGGTTTCTACTGTTTAGGTACATCAGGGGCTCTGCAAATGCAACGTAATGCCTGCAGACCAATCCATCTAAGTCTGTATTTTAAACGGCGCTACTTCCCTTCTGAGCTCTACCATGCACCCAAATGGGGGTTCCCCCCCACATATGGGGTATCAGCGTACTCTGGACAAATTGGACAACAACATTTGCAGTCTAGTTTCTCCTGATACCCTTGGGAAAATACAAAACTGGGGGCTAAAAAATAATTTTTGTGGAACAAAAAAAGATTTGTTATTTTCACGCTCAGTGTTATAAACTGTAGTGATACAGTTGGGGGTTCAAAGTTCTCACAACACATGTAGATAAGTATCTTGAGGGTCTAGTTTCCAGTTTGGGGTCACTTCTGTGGGTTTTCTACTGTTTAGGTACATCAGGGGCTCTGCAAATGCAATGTGATGCCTGCAGACCAATCCGTCTAAGTCTGCATTCCAAAAGGCGCTCCTTCCCTTCCAAGCTCTGCCATGCACCCAAATGGTGGTTCCCCCCACATATGGGGTATCAGCATACTCAGGACAAATTGGACAACAACTTTTGGGGTGTCCAATTTCTCCTGTTACCCTTGGGAAAATACAAAACTTGGGGCTAAAAAATAAGTTTTGTGGAAAAAAAAAAGAATTTTTATTTTCACGGCTCTGCGTTATAAACTGTATTGAAACAGTTGGGGGTTCAAAGTTCTCACAACACATCTAGATAAGTTCCTTAGGGGGTCTGCTTTCCAAAATGGTGTCACTTGTGGGAGGTTTCCACCATTTAGACACATCAGGGGCTCTCAAAATGCTACATGGCGTCCTATCTCAATTCCAGTCAATTTTGCATTGAAGTCAAACGGCGCTCCTTCCCTTTCGAGCTCTGCCATTCGCTCAAACAGTGGTTTACCCCCACATATGGGGTATCAGTGTACTCAGGACAAATTGCACAACAACTTTTTGGGTCCAATGTTTTCTATTACCCTTGGGAAATTAAAAAATTGTGGGCGTAAATATCATTTTGGTGAAAAAATATGATTTTTTATTTTTACGGCTCTACATTATAAACTTCTGTGAAGCACTTGGTGTGTCAAAGTGCTCACCACACATCTACATAAGTTTCTTAGGGGGTGTACTTTCCAAAATGGTGTCACTTGTTGGAGGTTTCAATGTTTAGGCACATCAGGGGCTCTCCAAACGTGACATGCCATCCTATCTCAATTCCAGTCAATTTTGCATCGAAAAGTCAAACGACGCTCCTTCCCTTCTGAGCTCTGCCATGCACCCAAACAGTGGTTTACCCCCACACATGGGGTATCAGTGTCATGTTGGATGCTGTTCATACTAGGGCGTTCGACAGACAGTGGTAATTCCGCTTTTGTCCACTATGCGCTCAGTGGCGTCGGCTAGACTTTGTCTAGCTGGTCCGGGGTTAATTTAGCTGGTGCTAGGATTGGAAGCTGGGTCACGCCCACTGCCTTTAAATTGTTCTTCTGAACATTGGGCGTCGACGATTATAGCTTCTGTCTTGTGCTTGGTTATCTCGGTCTGGAGTGGTGGTCTAGGAAAAGGAGTATCGTATCTGGTGGTGTATATTTCCCTTTGTCATAATTTCCTCCTTCCTATATTTGTATTTGTTTTGCCCTGTGCATTTATTGTGTATTCCTGAGTGACTGCGGCGTGGTGTATATTTTCCATTATCCCTGTCTGTGCTAACTGTAGGTATTGGTTAGTGGTCTCTTCACTGGGTGGTGGGTGGAGGTTTCAGCCTAGGGTTGAAACAGGAGAGAGGGTGAGGGTGGAGGCCCAGACATGCACACCATCAGTGTAAACTCTGGGAGAGGGTCAGTCAGGGTTTCCCTGAGTTGAGGGAAATTGCAGGGGCCTAGGTTATTAGCTCTTGCCTACCTAGGCTTCCCGTGACATTATAATCGGCCAACATTATTTGAATTCCATGGATTCCATGACTTCCGTAACCCGCCAGTTGAGGGCGCTGTTGCTACAGGTCACTGAGTTGAGGGGGGCAGTGCAGCAACAGGGACTAGCAGTATCTAATGTGCAAGCTGGAGCAGCAGGTAGAGTTGCTGAGCCTAAGTTTCCTCTGCCTGAAAGGTTTGCTGGGGAACGCAGTAAATTTGTTACTTTTCGGGAAGCTTGCAAACTTTATTTTCGTATGCGCCTGATCTCCTCAGGTAATGAGGCTCAGCGTGTGGGTCTGGTGTTGTCATTACTAAACGGGGATCCTCAAGCATGGGCGTTTTCTTTACCTTCTGATTCTGCTGCATTTAACTCAGTGGAGAGTTTTTTTCTGCTCTTGGAGACATTTACGATGATCCTGACAGAATGGCTCTAGCAGAATTTAAGATACACACTATTCGACAGGGGGAGCGTGTTGCAGAGGATTACTGTTCTGAATTTCACCGCTGGGTGGTCGACACTCAGTGGAATGATCCCGCGCTGCGGAGTCAGTTTATTCATGGGGTTTCTGAAAGGGTTAAAGAAGCCCTCCTGATGTACGAGGCTCCTGCTTCTCTGGATTCCGCTATGAGTCTTGTTGTCCGCATTGATTGCCATTTGCGTCAGGGGGAGCCTGAGACACCGCCTATGGGAGAAGGTGTAGCTTCACGTGAGGTTGCTGCAGGTGAGCCCTCGGAGCCTGTGCAAATCTCAGGGGTGTCACATGTTAAGCATCGAGCCCCTGTGCTCAAGAAGCAGGGAGCCTGTTTTTACTGTGGTAAAACTGGTCATTTTGTTAACATTTGTCCTCTGCTGTCTAAGGAAAAACGCAACAGCGGAAAACTTCTAAGCTCATAGGGTGTGGAGGAGACCAATCTGAGCTTATGCATATCCTCTATGGTGGTTTCTCAATGCATGCTCCCTGCCAAAGTTATTATCGCTGGCAGAGAGCTGCCAATCACTGTTTTTGTGGATAGTGGTTCTGCCACAAATCTCATTGATGAGGAGTTTGCGCACACAGCAGGTTTTGAGATTGAAAAACTGCCTCATCCTATCCGCGTGGTCACCATCAATGCAGCTCCTCTCTCACAGGGGGAGATTACTGAGTTTGTGGCTGAGGTGAAACTCCACATTGGGGTTCTACATTTCGAGCAGGTGACATGTAAGAATCTTCCTGCACAGGTGGTTTTGGGTTTCCCATGGTTGTCTATGCACAACCCGGTTATCGATTGGAAAACTCAGGACATAATTCAGTGGAGCGAATTCTGCCAGGAGAATTGCCTGGCCACATGTGTGTCTGCTGTGACTTCAAGCGTTCCTGAGTCACTTCATGATTTTGCGGATGTGTTCTCTGAGAAGGGTTGTTCAGAGTTGCCACCACATCGCTCCTATGACTGTACTATCAGGTTTAAACCAGGGGCCAAATTGCCTAAAGCAAGGATGTTTAACATCTCCGGTCCGGAGCGACAAGCGTTAAAGGATTACATTGCAGACAGTTTGAGCAAAGGGCACATCAGGCCTTCATCCTCGCCTGTGGCAGCGGGGTTCTTCTTCGTTAAGAAGAAAGATGGCGGACTACGCCCGTGTCTGGATTTCAGGGAGTTGAATCAGATTACGGTTCGTGATCCATACCCTATGCCACTGATACCAGATTTGTTCAACCAGGTGGCTGGTGCTAAGTGGTTTACCAAGCTTGACCTCAGGGGGGCGTATAACCTCATAAGAGTCCGTCAGGGTGATGAGTGGAAGACGGCTTCTAATACCCCTGCGGGTCATTTTGAAAATTTGGTGATGCCATTTGGGTTGACAAATGCACCAGCAGGGTTCCGACATTTCATAAATGATGTGTTCTCGCATGTTTTGGGGAAATTCGTTATTGTATACCTGGATGACATTCTCATATATTCTTGTGACCGTGATACTCATTTAGATCATGTCAGGCAGGTGTTACAGCTTCTCCGTGAGAATAAGCTCTATGCAAAACTTGAGAAATGTGTATTTTCGGTTCAGGAGTTGCCTTTCTTGGGTTATATTGTGTCAGCTTCTGGGTTTAAAATGGACACCGCTAAGGTGCAAGCGGTGTTGCGTTGGGAACGGCCTGATAACCTGAAAGCACTTCAGCGGTTCCTTGGGTTTTCTAACTACTATAGGAAGTTTATCAAGGATTTTTCTATCGTTGCTAAACCACTAACAGACATGACTAAAAAGGGTACCAATTTCTCTGTTTGGCCTGAGGCCGCTGTATGCGCATTTGAATTTCTTAAGAACAGTTTTGTTTCGGCCCCCATTCTTGTGCAGCCAGACGTATCGAAACCTTTTGTTGTGGAAGTTGATGCGTCTGAGATTGGTGTGGGGGTGGTGTTGTCACAAGGCTCATCCTTGAGCGATTTGCGTCCTTGCACCTATTTCTCCAAGAAACTGTCGTCTGCCGAATGTAACTACGATATTGGCAACAGGGAGTTGTTGGCAATCAAGTTGGCCTTTGAGGAATGGCGACACTTCTTGGAGGGGTCGGTTCATCAGGTTACTGTAATTACCGACCATAAGAATTTGCTTTATTTGGAGTCTACCAAGCGTCTATCTCCCAGGCAGGCTCACTGGGCATTGTTTTTCACGCGGTTCAACTTTGTTGTCACTTACAGACCTGGGTCTAAAAACACTAAGGCGGATGCTCTGTCCAGGTGTTTTCCGGGGGGAGAACCTCGGGAAGATCCGGTACCCATCCTCCAAAAGGGTGTTGTGGTTTCGGCTCTCACAACCGAGGTTGAGGCTGAGATTACCGAGGCTCAGGAGGAGGTACATCTGAGCTTCCCATCAACAAATCGTTTGTACCGCTTCATCTCCGCTTAAAGGTTTTGGCGGAGCATCATGATGCTATCCTGGCTGGCCACCCAGGGGTCAGGGGTACTTTGGAGTTGGTGTCACGTCAGTTTTGGTGGCCCAAAATCTGACAGGACGTGGTCTCATACATGTCAGCTTGCACCACGTGCGCTAGGGCTAAGACGCCCCGTTTCCATCCTGTTGGCACACTACTTCCTCTCGAGGTACCTAGTAAGCCATGGACGGAGATCTCCATGGATTTTATCACTGATGTGCCCTCCTCAGCTGGGAACACGGTCATTTTGGTGATTGTTGATCGGTTCTCAAAAATGTCGCACTTTGTGTCTTTGTCTTCATTGCCTAACGCTAAGACTCTGGCTCAGGTATTTGTGCAGGAGGTGGTCAGACTTCATGGGGTTCCATCTGACATCGTTTCTGATAGAGGTACTCAGTTTGTGGCAAAATTTTGGAAAGCGTTTTGCTCACGGCTGGGGATCAAGTTGTCTCATTCTTCGGCATTTCATCCTCAGTTAAATGGTCAGACCAAGCGTATGAACCAAAATTTGGAGCAGTACTTACGCTGCTTTGTTTCTGATAACCAGGAGCAGTGGTCGACATTCCTTCCTTTGGCTGAGTTTGCCATCAATAATCACCGCCAGGAGTCTTCTGGGGAGTCTCCGTTTTTTTGTGTTTATGGGCTACATCCTCAATTTTGTACTTTGAGTCAGGGGGGCTCTTCCGGCGTCCCGGAGGAAGACCAGTTAGGAGCACAATTGTCATCAGTCTGGAGGAGAGTTAAACAGCGCTTGCTGAGTGTGGGTGCTAGGTACAAACGTATGGCTGACAGTAGGCGTGTGCCAGGTCCGGACCTGAGTGTGGATGTCTGGGTGTGGTTATCCACAAAAAACATAAGACTCAAAATACCATCCCTTAAATTGGGTCCTAGGTTTATTAGTCCATTTAAGGTCACCGCTGTCATTAACCCAGTAGCTTACCGTTTGGAGCTTCCTACGGTATATAAGATACACAACGTGTTCCACAGATCGTTGCTAAAAAAAGATGGTGGGTCTTGTGGACGCGACACCGATGCCTCCTCCAGTCTTGGTGGATGGTAATTTGGAATTTGAAGTCTCCAAGGTGGTTGACTCTTGTGTAGTGCGCCGCACCTTACAGTACTTGGTACACTGGCGTGGCTATGGGATGGAGGAGAGGACTTGGGTACCAGCCTCGGACATTCATGCGGATCAGCTGGTCAGTATGTTTCATCGCCGCCATCCGGACAAGCCGGGTCCTAAAAGTCGTGAGGGCCCTGGGGTCCCTCGTAGAAGGCGGGGTACTGTCATGTCGGACGCTGTTCATACTAGGGCGTTCGACAGACAGCGGTAATTCCGCTTTTGTCCACTATGTACTCAGTGGCGTCGGCTAGATTTTGTCTAGCTGGTCCGGGGTTAATTTAGCTGGTGCTAGGATTGGAAGCTGGGTCACGCCCACTGCCTTTAAATTGTTCTTCTGAACATTGGGCGTTGCCGATTATAGCTTCTGTCTTGTGCTTGGTTATCTCGGTCTGGAGTGGTGGTCTAGGAAAAGGAGTATCGTATCTGGTGGTGTATATTTCCCTTTGTCATAATTTCCTCCTTCCTATATTTGTATTTGTTTTGCCCTGTGCATTTATTGTGTATTCCTGAGTGACTGCGGCGTGGTGTATATTTTCCGTTATCTTTGTCTGTGCTAACTATGGGTATTGGTTAGTGGTCTCTTCACTGGGTGGTGGGTGGAGGTTTCAGCCTAGGGTTGAAACAGGAGACAGGGTGAGGGTGGAGGCCCAGACATGCACACCATCAGTGTAAACTCTGGGAGAGGGTCAGTCAGGGTTTCCCAGAGTTGAGGGAAATCGCAGGGGCCTGGGTTATTAGCTCTTGCCTACCTAGGCTTCCCGTGACAATCAGTGTACTCAGGACAAATTGTACAACAACTTTTGGGGTCCAATTTCTCCTATTACCCTTGGTAAAATAAAACAAATTGGAGCTGAAGTAAATTTTTTGTGAAAAAAAGTTAAATGTTATTTTTTTTTTAAATATTCCATAAATTCCTGTGAAACACCTGAAGGGTTAGTAAACTTCTTGAATGGGTTTTTCAGCACCTTGAGGGGTGCAGTTTTTAGCATGGTGTCACACTTGGGTATTTTCTATCGTATAGACCCCTCAAAGTTACTTCAAATGTGATGTAGTCCCTAAAAAAAATGGTGCTGTCAAAATGAGAAATTGCTGGTCAACTTTTAACAATTATAACTCCCTAACAAAAAAAAAAATTGGTTCCAAAATTGTGCTGATGTAAAGTAGACATGTGGGAAATGTTACTTATTAAGTATTTTGTGTGACATATCTCTGTGATTTAAGGGCATAAAAATTCAAAGTTGGAAAATTGCACAATTTTCTAAATTTTCACCAAATTTCAGTTTTTTTCACAAATAAACACAGGTAATATCAAATAAATTTTACCACTATCATGAAGTACAATATGTCATGAGAAAACATTGTCAGAATTATCAGAATCCGATGAAGCATTCCAGAGTTATAACCTCATAAAGGGACAGTGGTCAGAATTTTAAAAATTGGCCCCTTCATTAACGTGCAAACCACCCTTGGAGTTTAAGGGGTTAAATACAATAGGTATGCGTATGTCCACATTTGCTGTTGTTAAAACACGGAACTCATGCGAACTCATGCGGACATAAAAAATGGACGTGTGAAGGGAGCCTTACATAATGGGACATAATAAGAACATAATGGAGCTGATTAATTCACTTGAAAGACACCTCACATAATGAGTCACATGCAGGGGCGTAACAACCATGGTCGAGAACGGGCCTATGAAAGTGATGGGTCAGCCAACGCCTGCACAAACTTTAATTGGATGTGCGTCCTCGTACGCAGATTCAGCTAAAGTGTATTGCAGGGCAGAGACCCATCAAGTCTATGTGCCGCAATACATGCTGCTGGCCAATCAGAAGCCAGCAGCTGACATTGGCATACACGTGACTGAGGTAGCAAATGGCAATGATGTCATTCTCTCTCGTTGCCTGAAGTGAGCTGCAGGCTTCAGAATAGAATGCTTGGTGGTGAGGGAGCAGATGAGAGGTGAGTATAATTTTTTATTTGTTTTCTATGCATTAAAGAACAGCGGCAAAATGTGGTACATATATACCAGGAAGGGGCATACATATACCTGGTTGGGGCCCAGGATAAGGGACACATATACCAGGATCAGGGATGTATATATCAAGATGTGGCCCAGGACAAGAGACATATATACCAGTATGAGGGATATATAAAAGGATGAGGGATATATGTACCAGAATGGGGGATATACTGTACAGTATATACCAGGCTGGGGTCAGGAAGGGGAACATATATATCAGGATGGAGGGCATCTAACAGTATATACTGTACAAGGATTGTTTGGGGGTGGGGAGGGGCAGCCCAGTCCAAATTATGCACTGGGGCCCATGAGACTCTAGTTACCCCACTGATCACATGATTTGCAAATCAAACAAATATGCAGCAGAAAAACACACATGTAAAAACAACATTTAACTGAAAGAAAAAGCTATTAAAACATGCAACAATCGATATAGAACACCATTTTACGTGCTCATAGTAGTCATCTCACTAGAATTCACTAGGATAAAGAGAAATTGTAGTCAAACCCACAATTTACATGAAAAAATCTAAACAGGTAGACAGTGCCGGTCTTAATTTAAAAGGAACATCAGAAATAGTGTCCTGATCGGCCTCCACTGAGTCGGCGCGTAATGGCGGTCAATGATCTAGATGTTCTCGGCGGCCAGTGGGCCGTTGTCTGCAGAATAAAAAGGAAGAAGTTATGGAAGGGATGCAGGATCAGCATGTATAAATGAGCAATGTCCAGAACTCAGTAACAGGAAAAAAAATCGCTTTTACTAGAGCAGTTGATGATGACTACAAGAGGACCATTTCAAAGTTCTTTTTCCCCAAGCAGGACTCCATTAATCTTTGTAAAGTTTCTGGTACGTTGCACAGTTCAAGCGGCTTTAAATTGTGCTCGAATAGTCCCATTGGCTTCGTGAAAGCTGTCTTCTTGTCAGCTTTAGCAACCGGCACCTGCCAATAACCACTGGTCAAGTCGAATGTGGAGAAATACTTAGCTTCCCTAAGAGCAGCCAGAGACTGTTATGGTAACATTGTCAATTTTACGGTAGTCCTCTGCGATGCCCATCAGGGCCGTTGGGTACTCAGAACCGGGTCAGACAGTTCTTTGGGGAAGTCACGAGGCCGTGAGCTGACTCCGTGGCCCTGGGCGTGCAATAAAAATGCAAGGGGGAAAATTATCTGGGAATTGATTCGAGATGTCACCCGTGGTGTTCGGCAAGGGATGGCCGACGCTGCGGTTCCGGTCCACTTTGGCCAATGGTGATGCAGCAGAGATGGTACAGATCCCCACGGGTAGAGCGGGGCTCCAGGGCAGATATAAGGATAAATTGATGATGGTAACTCTTGTAGTACAGGGCAGGTGATGCAGTAAATAATTCTGAGGACACAGCGGGGTGCAGTCTTCACACTTTGCTCACAGTTTTCTTTTAGGTTACAATCACCAGTCGGGAGCTGTGTCCTCCGGGTCGGTGGTCCAGCCAGCTCTCAGGTAGTTTGGGTGCACTTTTCCAGGACCCCATTCTTGTGTTCCTTCCCAGGTCATCTCTTTCTGCGCTGGCTCATACCCTCCTGCCCCGGGGCCTCACACACAGTGTCCCAAGCCAGCAGCCTCTGGTCCTGTCGGGCAATGATCTCTTGGTCCCCTTGACCCTAAGTGGCTGTTTTTTTAGTGATTGTGTGTAGATTTGGCTGTTGCACATACAGATACTACAGCCTCCGGTTTGCTAGCTGAGTCTCTGCACTAGTATGGGGCTAGTCCCCACTGCGACTTGGTCCCTCCACCCGACTACGGTCGGTGTAGATTCGGGCACCACAGGTAGATTCTTTACTTCCCTGGCCCCTAGGACCCCTTCTCTCTGGAGCTCTTCTTACTCACTTCGTTACTCCTCTCTCCTCTTACAGACTCCGCCTCCAGGTCTCTTACCCTTATCTACCTCCTCCACCCACACCCTCTACCTAATCCCCCCTCCAGCCTAAGATGGGGCCCTCCCTAAATAGGGTCCGACTAGATCCCCTTGCCTGGAGTGGTGTGGTTTTGGATGCTAGTGTGCGGGTACTGGGTAGTGCCCCCTCCTTACCAGAGAGTGGGGTACCACACCTCTGGCTGAGGTGCAGTACCTCTGTGGCGACTGGACCCTCAGGAGTGCCACAGCTCACACATGCGGCTGCTCCTATCCTACTCTTTAACCAAAACCAAAGGGACAGGCCAAGGAATATAGCTTTTACTAATCACTCCTGCCTGTTTCATCTCCTGCAGCATATCTTTTACCTGATGGTATTTTGCAGGGGGGAACGTTCTATACTTTTCTTTTCTCGGCAGGTCAGTCCCCGTAGATATGTGATGTTGGCTGGAGCTTATTCTACCAAAGGGGTGTTTGCTCAATACATATCCATACTCTTTTGCTACCCTCAGAACACCATTTTTATCATGCTGACACGTAGTGTCAGAGCAAATGTGCAACTACCGACACCATTTTTTAACGTCCATGGATCATCATTGACACATTCAGGCTCTAGTTATTCGGCAGCACTGACTGCATCAGTGCACATCCTATGTAGTTAATATATAATACCTGGGGCAGGCTTTCCTCCTCCTCCCCACAGTTTAATACCTGTACCATGACCTTTCCCGTGCATTTACCATTTGCGACGCTGCAAGGATGATGGGCGTACTAATCAAATACACTGTTTTGAGTAGGGTGTCATAATCGCTACCTCCTATAACTACAACAGTCCTTCACCACAAGATTTTATGGCTACCAAGGGGTAGAAAGACAGGGTCTGGTTCTGCGGGTCTTACACCTTCTATCCCTTCACCAGATTTTTCAATCTGCAGACGCTTCATTAGGACCTTGAGGCCCTGCTACTGGGCTTGTATCTCCCCCATGTGCCTGTATGCAGAGAGTCCCTGACCATATCAGCAATATCATTTAGGCAGTGTTCTATCACATTGGTGCCCAGGGTCACTGCAGGAGCACTGTCATGCATCTCAATGTCTATGATCACTAAACCCTGGGAAGGTAGTTTAACTCGACCCACCTGGATGGTAACATCCTTAGAACCCACCTACATCAATGGTAAGCCATTACTTGTCAATAAGTGAATGTCATCTTCAGGATCTCAGGTAAAGTCATTGGTGTCCCCATATCTTACCGCCAACATACTTATACTGACGGTCTTGGGGACCACCTAGCCTTACTGCTGGGGCTAGTCTGCTGCCCCAATACCTTCCCATTTAAAGGACACCTCTCAATGTGACCGTGTGGCACCCCAGGAGTTCGGGTACCACAGTAGTGATGCCTTCCTCTCGGGGAGGGTGGTGCTATGTCAGGAGACAAGTGAGATTCCCTTTGGTAGGTTATCACACACACAACACCTTCCAAATCCAGGTCAGGAGGGGGAGCTCAAACCCCTGTTTTAGGGCAGCTTTCCTGGATAAAGATCCTGGTTTGGAGGCGGAGTGAGATCAGTTTGTAGAGAGAGTCTGTGTGCGAGGACAGACAGGAACAAAGCAGAATGGAGATACAGTACTCCAAGAGGCCACGAGGAAGTCCTCCATGGAGTCAGTGTGCAGAGAATCTGGGAACCGGGAGCCCGAGGCTTATGTGGATTATAATACACAGAGCAGAACTGGAGGGCATTGAATTACATGGACTTTGCCCATATTCACCTGTGGCACAGCAGCACCTTGGAGCCTGGAGTCACCGTGAAAGGACCCCAGTAGGCACGGCTCAAGCTGCCTGCCATACAGGTACCTGTCCCAGGACAGGGGAAAGAACTGAAACAATTAGGTCTTTGTTGGGAACACTTAGTGGCAGCAGGGACCTCAGTTACAGCAAGCGCAGAGTGGAAGGCTTCTACCTGACCTGCCAAGGGGATTCCACTTGTCTCTGGACTGCTTGGACTCCTAATTTACCTGTTGCCGGTGCCCTGGACTGTGGCCTGTCACCCACAAGTAAACCAGGTAAAGACTTATCACTAGTGTTGAGCGATAACTTCCGATATTCGAAAATATCGGTATCGGATTGGATCGGCTGATATAAAAAAAATATCGGATATTGCTGATACCGATACCCGATACCAATGCAAGTCAACGGGACAAAAATATCGGAATTAAAATAAACCCTTTCTTTCCTTGTAGGTTAATTCTACATGAAGGAAACCAACTAAGAATAATGTAAGATGTATTGGGGGAGGTGGAGGAGACATTAAAGGCATAGAGGTTTAACCCAATCAAATGGAATAGCAGGAATTAATTTTTTTTTTTAAATGTTCGGATTTACAAAGATATTGACTATTTTAATCTTTTTTATATTTTGTCAGATATTTATGTTTCATTACTTCACCTTCTTTTTTACTTCTCCCACACTTTCATCTTCATCATCCTCAGCAGTAGCATCTTGTTCATCAACTTCTCCTTCACCTTATTCATCTTCTTCTTCACCTTCTTCCTATTATTCTTTTTTTTTTACATTCTTCATATTCTTTTTATTCAACTATTATTTTTCTTCATATTCTACTTCTTCATCTTCTTCATATTCTTCTTCTTCATCATATTCTTATTTGTGACAGGCATTCCTGTAGTTGTTATCTATAAAAGTTTGAAGATTACACCTTCCATTCTGCCCATCCCAAAAGATTTACAACAGGATTTGTCCGCATTCAGTTTGGCCTGCAGCAGCAGGTTTTTTCCAGGGGCACCACGAGGAGGAACGGACTCACCCCCATACACTGCTTAGTCTTCCTCTGCTTATAATTTAGATAATATCTTTTGCTCTGATTTTTAGTCTTATGCTTAATGTTCTTCTGCTTTTTGTTCTGCAGCTTCTTGTTTTTCTGCTTCTTGGTCTTCAGGGTCATCATCTCCAGGGTCGTCATCTCCAGGGTCGTCATCTCCAGGGTCGTCGTCTCCAGGGTCGTCGTCTCCGAGGTCGTCGTGTTCTTCGGGGTGGTCTTCAGGGTCGTCATCTCCAGGGTCGTCGTCTCTGGGGTCGTCGTCTTCTTTGGGGTGGTCTTCAGGGTCGTCGTCTTTAGGGTCGTCATCAGGGAGATCCAGAGTGATTAGTAAAAACCATTTCCAAAAGCTTGAACTTGGAAATGTAGCAGAAGGTACAAGAAGGCTGAGGAACTGTCGAGAACCAGCTGACGGTACTCAAACCCGGATGGCTACCCGAGGACCAGCTGACGGTACTGGAACCCGGTTACTAAGCAGGAGGTACCCGTGCCAGAAGGCACTACCAAGGACAACCAGATGTTTGTGGAACTCGGATATCCAGAAGGAGGTACCTTAGCCAAAGGCTCTGTCCGGAACCAGCTGACGGTACTGGAACCAGGATGGGGAGCAGAAGATACAAGAGCAAAAGACACTGCCGAGAACCAGCTGACGGTACTGGAACCCGGATGGGTAGCCGAAGATACAAGAGCCACTGGAACTACCGAGGACCAGCTGACGGTACTGGAACCCAGTTACTAAGCAGGAGGTACCCATGCCAGAAAGCACTACCAAGGACCACCAGACGTTGGTGGAACTCGGATACCCAGAAGGAGGTACCTAAGCCAAAGGCTCTGCCTGGAACCAGCTGATGGTACTGGAACCAGGATGGGGAGCAGAAGGTAGAAGAGCAAAAGACATTGCCGAGAACCAGCTGACGGTACTGGAACCCGGATGGGTAGCCGAAGGTAGAAGAGCCAATGGAACTACCGAAGACCAGCTGATGGTACTGAACCCGGTTACTAAGCAGGTGGTACCCATGCTAGAAAGCACTACCAAGGACCAGCAGACATTGGTGGAACTCGGATACCCAGATGTTGTGAATTTACCTTTTGGCTCCCTCTAGTGGCTACTAGTGATTTGACTCTGGGTATGTCATTCATCCTTTGTATACTCACCTGGGTCGTTAGGTCAGGGGTGTTGCTATGTAAGCTCCCTGGACCTTCAGTTCAATGCCTGGCAACGTTGATATCAGAGCTAATCTGTAGTGCTCTTGTCTACTGATCCTGGTTCCTGCTTGATTAAGCTAAGTCTGCTTTCTTGCTTTTTGCTATTTGTTTTTGTTTGCATTTTTGTCCAGCTTGTATATAATCTGTTTCCTGACCTTGCTGGAAGCTCTAGGGTGGCTGGTGTTCTCCCCCCGGGCCGTTAGACGGTTCGGGGGTTCTTGAATCTCCAGCGTGGATTTTTGATAGGGTTTTCGTTGACCATATAAGTTATCTTGCTACATTCTGCTATTAGTAAGTGGGCCTCTCTTTGCTAAACCTAGTTCATCTCTGTGTTTGTCATTTCCTCTTACCTCACCGTTATTATTTGTGGGGGGCTTGTATCCAACTTTTGGGGTCTTGTCTCTGGAGGCAAGAGAGGTCTTTGTTTTCCTCTTCTAGGGGTAGTTAGCTCTCCGGCTGGCGCGAGACATCTAGCGACCAACGTAGGCATGTTCCCCGGCTACTTCTAGTGTTGGCGTTAGGAGTAGATATATGGTCAACCCAGTTACCACTGCCCTATGAGCTGGATTTTTGTACTTCGCAGACTTGCTGATATCTCTGAGACCCTCGCCATTGGGGTCATAACAGTTTGCCAGGCCAGTATTAAATGTTAAATGCATTGCAGAAGCGGGATTATAAGAAAGAAAATTCTGAGGTTTTTTTTTTTTGCTCTCTCATTTTTTATTTTTTTTTTCTTTTCCCCTTTACCTCTGAGTGGCTTGTGTTTGCTGCAGACATGAATGTTCAGACCTTGATTACAAGTGTGGACCAGCTTGCTGCTCGTGTGCAGGGCATACAAGATTATGTTACCAGAAATCCTATGTCAGAACATAAGATACCGATTCCTGAACTGTTTTCCGGAGACCGATTTAAATTTAGAAATTTCAGGAATAATTGTAAATTGTTTTTGTCTCTGAGACCCTGTTCATCTGGAGACTCCGCTCAGCAAGTAAAAATTGTTATTTCTTTTTTACGGGGCGACCCTCAGGATTGGGCCTTCTCGCTGGCGCCAGGAGATCCGGCATTGGCTGACATTGATGCGTTTTTTCTGGCGCTCGGTTTGCTTTATGAGGAACCCAATCTTGAGATTCAGGCAGAAAAAGCCTTGCTGGCTATGTCTCAGGGCCAGGACGGGGCTGAAGTGTATTGCCAAAAATTTCGGAAATGGTCCGTGCTGACCCAGTGGAACGAGTGTGCATTGGCTGCAAATTTTAGAAATGGCCTTTCTGAAGCCATTAAGAATGTGATGGTGGGTTTTCCCATTCCCACAAGTCTGAATGATTCTATGGCCCTGGCTATTCAAATCGACCGGCGGTTGCGGGAGCGCAAAACCGCTAATTCCCTCATGTTGTTGTCTGAACAGGTACCTGATTTAATGCCATGTGATAGAATCCTGACTAGAAATGAGCGGAAAATTCATAGACGCCAGAATGGCTTGTGTTACTACTGTGGTGATTCTACACATGTTATCTCAGCATGCTCTAAACGTCTTACTAAGGTTGTTAGTCCGGTCGCCATTGGTAATTTGCAACCTAAATTTATTCTATCTGTAACTTTGATTTGCTCACTGTCATCGTATCCTGTCATGGCGTTTGTGGACTCAGGTGCTGCCCTGAGCCTTATGGATCTGTCATTTGCCAAGCGCTGCGGATTTGTTCTTGAGCCATTGGAAAATCCTATCCCTCTTAGGGGTATTGATTCTACGCCATTGGCAAAAAATAAACCGCAGTTTTGGACACAGGTTACCATGTGCATGACTCCCGAACATCGGGAGGTAATACGTTTTCTTGTTCTGCATAAAATGCATGATTTGGTTGTTTTGGGTTTGCCATGGTTACAGACCCATAATCCAGTCTTGGACTGGAAGGCTATGTCAGTGTCAAGTTGGGGCTGCCATGGAATTCATGGAGATTCCCTGCCCTTGTCTATTGCTTCTTCTACGCCTTCGGAAGTTCCGGCGTATTTGTCTGATTATCAGGATGTCTTCAGCGAGTCTAAGTCCAGTGCACTGCCTCCTCATAGGGAATGTGACTGTGCAATAGATTTGATTCCTGGCAGTAAGTTTCCTAAGGGGAGACTGTTTAATCTGTCGGTACCTGAACATACTGCGATGCGTTCATATATCAAGGAGTCTCTTGAGAAGGGACATATCCGTCCTTCTTCTTCCCCTCTTGGTGCGGGATTCTTTTTTGTGGCCAAAAAGGACGGATCTTTGAGGCCTTGTATTGACTATCGGCTGTTAAATAAGATCACTGTCAAATTTCAGTATCCTTTGCCACTGTTGTCAGATTTGTTTGCCCGGATTAAAGGTGCCAAGTGGTTCACCAAGATAGACCTTCGTGGTGCGTACAACCTTGTGCGCATTAGGCAGGGCGATGAATGGAAAACCGCATTCAATACGCCCGAAGGTCATTTTGAGTACTTGGTGATGCCATTTGGGCTCTCTAATGCACCTTCAATTTTTCAATCCTTCATGCATGACATTTTCCGGAAGTATCTGGATAAGTTTTTGATTGTTTATCTGGATGATATTCTGGTTTTTTCTGATGATTGGGACTCGCATGTGGAGCAGGTCAGGATGGTTTTTGAGATTTTGCGTGAAAATTCTTTGTTTGTAAAAGGCTCAAAGTGTCTCTTTGGTGTACAGAAGGTTCCCTTTTTGGGGTTCATTTTTTCCCCTTCTGCTGTGGAGATGGATCCAGTCAAGGTCCGAGCTATTCATGATTGGAGTCAACCCTCGTCAGTTAAGAGTCTTCAGAAGTTCTTGGGTTTTGCTAACTTCTACCGTCGTTTTATCGCAAATTTCTCTAGCGTTGTTAAACCGCTGACGGATATGACCAAGAAGGGCTCTGATGTAGCTAACTGGGCTCCTGCTGCCGTGGAGGCTTTCCAGGAGTTGAAACGCCGGTTTACTTCGGCGCCTGTTTTGTGCCAGCCTGACGTCTCACTTCCCTTTCAGGTTGAGGTGGATGCTTCGGAGATTGGGGCAGGGGCCGTTTTGTCGCAGAGAGGCCCTGGTTGCTCTACTATGAGACCTTGTGCCTTCTTCTCTAGGAAGTTTTCGCCGGCAGAGCGAAATTATGATGTGGGCAATCGGGAGTTGTTGGCCATGAAGTGGGCATTTGAGGAGTGGCGTCATTGGCTCGAGGGTGCTAAGCATCGTGTGGTGGTCTTGACTGATCACAAAAATCTGATGTATCTCGAGTCTGCTAAACGCCTGAATCCTAGACAGGCCCGCTGGTCATTGTTTTTCTCCCGTTTTGACTTTGTGGTCTCGTATTTACCAGGTTCTAAGAATGTGAAGGCCGATGCTCTGTCTAGGAGCTTTGTGCCTGATGCTCCTGGAGTCGCTGAACCTGTGGGTATTCTTAAGGAAGGAGTTATCTTGTCTGCTATTTCTCCAGATCTGCGACGTGTGTTGCAGAGATTTCAGGCTGGTAGGCCTGACTCTTGTCCACCTGACAGATTGTTTGTGCCTGCTAAATGGACCAGCAGAGTCATTTCTGAGGTTCATTCCTCAGTGTTGGCAGGGCACCCGGGAATTTTTGGCACCAGAGATCTGGTGGCCAGGTCCTTTTGGTGGCCTTCCTTGTCAAGGGATGTGCGGTCATTTGTGCAGTCCTGTGGTACTTGTGCTCGAGCTAAGCCTTGCTGTTCTCGTGCCAGCGGGTTGCTCTTGCCCTTGCCTGTCCCGAAGAGACCTTGGACACACATCTCTATGGATTTCATTTCGGATCTTCCGGTGTCTCAGGGCATGTCTGTCATCTGGGTGATATGTGATCGTTTCTCCAAGATGGTCCATCTGGTTCCTTTGCCTAAGCTGCCTTCCTCTTCTGATCTGGTTCCTGTGTTCTTCCAGAACGTGGTTCGTTTGCACGGCATTCCTGAGAATGTTGTGTCAGACAGAGGATCCCAGTTTGTTTCCAGGTTCTGGCGATCCTTTTGTGGTAGGATGGGCATTGATTTGTCGTTTTCGTCCGCTTTCCATCCCCAGACTAACGGACAAACGGAGCGAACTAATCAGACTCTGGAGGCTTATTTGAGGTGTTTTGTCTCTTCTGATCAGGATGATTGGGTGACCTTCTTGCCGTTGGCTGAATTAGCCCTTTATAATCGGGCTAGTTCCTCCACCTTGGTTTCGCCATTTTTCTGCAACTCTGGTTTCCATCCTCGTTTTTCCTCAGGACATGTGGAGCCTTCTGACTGTCCTGGGGTGGATTCCGTGGTGGATAGGTTGCAGCGGATCTGGAGTCATGTGGTGGACAACTTGAAGTTGTCACAGGAGAAGGCTCAGCGTTTTGCCAACCGCCGCCGCGGTGTGGGTCCCCGACTTCGCGTTGGGGATTTGGTATGGCTGTCTTCTCGATTTGTTCCTATGAAGGTCTCCTCTCCCAAATTTAAGCCTTGCTTCATTGGTCCTTACAAGATATTGGAAATCATTAATCCTGTATCCTTTCGCCTGGATCTTCCGGTGTCGTTTGCCATTCACAACGTATTTCATAGGTCCTTGTTGCGGCGGTACGTTGTGCCTGTGGTTCCTTCTGCTGAGCCTCCTGCTCCGGTGTTGGTTGAGGGCGAGTTGGAGTACGTGGTGGAGAAGATCTTAGATTCTCGTCTCTCCAGGCGGAGGCTTCAGTACCTGGTCAAGTGGAAGGGCTATGGTCAGGAGGATAATTCCTGGGTGGTCGCCTCTGATGTGCATGCGGCCGATTTAGTTCGTGCCTTTCACGCCGCTCATCCTGATCGCCCTGGTGGTCTTGGTGAGGGTTCGGTGACCCCTCACTAAGGGGGGGGGTACTGTTGTGAATTTACCTTTTGGCTCCCTCTAGTGGCTACTAGTGATTTGACTCTGGGTATGTCATTCATCCTTTGTATACTCACCTGGGTCGTTAGGTCAGGGGTGTTGCTATATAAGCTCCCTGGACCTTCAGTTCAATGCCTGGCAACGTTGATATCAGAGCTAATCTGTAGTGCTCTTGTCTACTGATCCTGGTTCCTGCTTGATTAAGCTAAGTCTGCTTTCTTGCTTTTTGCTATTTGTTTTTGTTTGCATTTTTGTCCAGCTTGTATATAATCTGTTTCCTGACCTTGCTGGAAGCTCTAGGGTGGCTGGTGTTCTCCCCCCGGGCCGTTAGACGGTTCGGGGGTTCTTGAATCTCCAGCGTGGATTTTTGATAGGGTTTTCGTTGACCATATAAGTTATCTTGCTACATTCTGCTATTAGTAAGTGGGCCTCTCTTTGCTAAACCTAGTTCATCTCTGTGTTTGTCATTTCCTCTTACCTCACCGTTATTATTTGTGGGGGGCTTGTATCCAACTTTTGGGGTCTTTTCTCTGGAGGCAAGAGAGGTCTTTGTTTTCCTCTTCTAGGGGTAGTTAGCTCTCCGGCTGGCGCGAGACATCTAGCGACCAACGTAGGCATGTTCCCCGGCTACTTCTAGTGTTGGCGTTAGGAGTAGATATATGGTCAACCCAGTTACCACTGCCCTATGAGCTGGATTTTTGTACTTCGCAGACTTGCTGATATCTCTGAGACCCTCGCCATTGGGGTCATAACACCCAGAAGGAGGTACCTAAGCTAAAGGCTCTGCCTGGAACCAGCTGACGGTACTGGAAACAAGAAGGTACACATAAACAAAAAATTGCAAGGCCGCGAGCTGCCTGGAGTTACCAAAAATCACAGTCCTACAGGGGGTGTTTTTCCTATTGGCACTACGGAACCAGCCTTCATTGTCGGATACCACAGCCCACATAAGAAGCACCTAAACTGCAGGCACCATAGAGTCGGCTAACCCAACCGCAACACGACAGGACCACAAATTGGTGGCAAAGTGACTTGGACACTGCCCGGAAACAGCTGGCATGCTGGAACCAGGCTGGGCAGGAGGGAGTACCTGTTGTGAATTCTGTTCTCGAACTCCCTCCTGTGGTCATGAATGGTACTTCGGCGAGTTCTGTCCATGGACTCCTTCTGGTGGCTGTGAGTGGAGCTGCTGGTTCTGAGGTTCCTTCTCCAGCTGACCTCATTTAGTTCTAGGCTGACTGCTCTATTTAACTCCACTCAGATCGTTACTTGATGCCAGCTGTCAATGTTCTAGTACTGGTTCAGTTCTCTCTTGGATCTTGCAGATGACCTGTCTACTCCAGCAAAAGCTAAGTCCCTGCTAGTTAAATTGTTTATCTCTGTTTTCTGTCCAGCTTGCTATCATGATTTTGCCAAGCTAGCTGGAAGCTCTGGGATGCAGAGTGGCACCTCCGCACCGTGAGTCGGTACGGAGGTCACTTTTGCACACTCTGCGTGGTTTTTATAGTTTTTTGTGCTGACCGCAAAGTTGCCTTTTCTATCCTCAGTCTGTTTAGTTAAGTCTGGCCTCCTTTGCTGAAACCTATTTCATTCCTGTGTTTGTGACTTCCATCTTAACTCACAGTTAATATTTGTGGGGGGATGCCTGTTTTCTTTGGGGAATTTCTCTGAGGCAAGGTAGGCTTTATTTTCTATCTTTAGGGGTAGTTAGCTCTTAGGCTGTGAAGAGGCGTCTGGGCAGAGTCAGGTACGCTCCACGGCTATTTCTAGTTGTTGTGATAGGATTAGGGGTTGCAGTCAGCAGAGCTCCCACTTCCCAGAGCTGGTCCTGTATTACTAGTTTGCTCATCAGGTCATTCCTAGTGCTCCTAACCACCAGGTCACCATAACAGTACAGCTGGCCAGTAAAGTGTTAATGCATCTCAATAGAGGGATAAGAGAAGTTCTGAGACCATTTTTTTTTTCCTCTGCAGCGTGTTTTGTTTTTCCTTTCCCCTAAATCTCTGGGTGGTTCAGGACACAGGTGTAGATATGGACATTTAAGGTCTGTCCTCTTGTGTGGATCAACTCACTGCAAGGGTACAAGGCATTCAAGATTATGTAGTTCAGAATCCGATGTTAGAACCCAGAATTCCAATTCCTGATTTGTTTTCTGGGGATAGATCTAAGTTCCTGAATTTCAAAAATAATTGTAGACTGTTTCTTGCTTTGAAACCCCGCTCCTCTGGTGACCCCATTCAGCAAGTAAAAATCATTATTTCTTTGCTGCGTGGCGACCCTCAAGACTGGGCATTTTCCCTTGCGCCAGGAGATCCTGCATTGCGTAATATAGATGCATTTTTTCTGGCGCTTGGATTGCTTTATGATGAACCAGATTCAGTGGATCAGGCAGAGAAAATCTTGCTGGCTTTGTGTCAGGGTCAGGATGAAGCGGAGGTATATTGTCAGAAGTTTAGAAAGTGGTCTGTGCTTACTCAGTGGAATGAGTGTGCCCTGGCGGCAATTTTCAGAAAGGGTCTTTCTGAAGCCCTTAAGGATGTTATGGTGGGATTCCCCATGCCTGCTGGTCTGAATGAGTCTATGTCCTTGGCCATTCAGATCGATCGACGCTTACGTGAGCGCAAAACTGTGCACCATTTGGCGGTATCTTCTGAGCAGAGGCCTGAGCCTATGCAATGTGATAGGACCTTGACCAGAGCTGAACGGCAAGAATACAGACGTCAGAATGGGCTGTGTTTTTACTCTGTCGTCCTATTCTGTTATGGCATTTGTGGATTCAGGCGCTGCCCTGAATTTGATGGACTTGGAGTTTGCCAGGCGCTGTGTTTTTTTCTTGGAGCCTTTACAGTATCCTATTCCATTGAGAGGAATTGATGCTACGCCTTTGGCCAAGAATAAGCCTCAGTACTGGACTCAATTGACCATGTGCATGGCTCCTGCACATCAGGAGGATATTCGCTTTTTGGTGTTGCATAATTTGCATGATGTGGTCGTTTTGGGTTTGCCATGGCTACAGGTCCATAATCCAGTATTGGATTGGAAATCAATGTCTGTATCTAGTTGGGGTTGTCAAGGGGTACATGGTGATGTCCCATTGTTGTCAATTTCGTCTTCCCATCCTTCTGAAGTCCCTGAGTTCTTGTCGGATTACCGGGATGTATTTGACGAGCCCAAATCCAGTGCCCTACCTCCTCATAGGGATTGCGATTGTGCAATTAATTTGATTCCTGGTAGTAAGTTTTCGAAGGGCCGACTGTTCAATTTGCCTGTGCCAGAACACGCCGCTCTGCGGAGTTACATAAAGGAGTCCTTGGAGAAAGGGCATATTCGCCCGTCGTCACCACCGTTGGGAGCAGGGTTCTTTTTTGTGGCCAAGAAGGATGGTTCTCTGAGACCTTGTATAGATTACCGCCTTCTCAATAAAATCACCGTCAAATTTCAGTACCCTTTGCCTCTGCTGTCTGATTTGTTTGCTCGGATTAAGGGGGCTAGTTCGTTCACTAAGATAGATCTTCGAGGGGCGTATAACCTTGTGCGTATTAACCAGGGCGATGTATGGAAAACAGCATTTAATACGCCCAAGGGCCATTTTGAGTACCTGGTGATGCCATTCGGGCTTTCTAATGCTCCATCTCTGTTTCAGTCCTTTATGCATGACATCTTCCAAAAGTACCTGGATAGATTCATGATTGTATATTTGGATGATTGGGAGTCTCATGTGAAGCAGGTCAGAATGGTGTTCCAGATCCTTCGTGCTAATTCCTTGTTTGTGAAGGGATCTAAATGTCTCTTTCGAGTTCAGAAGATTTCATTTTTGGGCTTCATTTTTTCCCCTTCTACTATCGAGATGGACCCTGTTAAAGTTCAGGCCATTTATGATTGGACTCAGCCTACTTCTGTGAAGAGCCTTCAGAAATTTCTGGGCTTTGCTAATTTTTACTGTCGCTTCATCGCTAATTTTTCTAGTGTTGTTAAACCATTGACTGATTTGACCAAGAAAGGTGCTGATGTGGTCAATTGGTCCTCTGCGGCCGTTGAGGCTTTTCAGGAGTTGAAGTGTCGTTTTTCTTCTGCCCCTGTGTTGTGTCAGCCAGATGTTTCGCTCCCGTTTCAGGTCGAGGTGGATGCTTCTGAGATTGGAGCAGGGGCTGTTTTATCTCAAAGAAGTTCTGATGGCTCGGTGATGAAACCATGTGCTTTCTTTTCTAGAAAGTTTTCGCCTGCTGAGCGTAATTGTGATGTGGGCAATCGAGAGTTGTTGGCTATGAAGTGGGCGTTCGAGGAGTGGCGACTTTGGCTTGAAGGAGCCAAGCATCGCGTGGTGGTCTTGACGGATCACAAGAATCTGACTTATCTCGAGTCTGCCAAGTGGTTGAATCCTAGACAGGCTCGATGGTCGCTGTTTTTCTCCTGCTTCGATTTTGTGGTTTTGTACCTTCCGGGTTCTAAGAATGTGAAGGCTGATGCCCTTTCAAGGAGTTTTGTGCCTGATTCTCCGGGAGTTCCTGAGCCGGCTGGTATTCTCAAAGAGGGGGTAATTTTGTCTGCCATCTCCCCTGATTTGCGGCGGGTGCTGCAGGAGTTTCAGGCTGATAGACCTGACCGTTGTCCAGCGGAGAAACTGTTTGTCCCTGATAGATGGACTAGCAGAGTTATCTCTGAGGTTCATTGTTCGGTGTTGGCTGGTCATCCTGGAATCTTTGGTACCAGAGATTTGGTGGCTAGATCCTTTTGGTGGCCTTCCTTGTCACGGGATGTGCGTTCTTTTGTGCAGTCCTGTGGGATTTGTGCTCGGGCTAAGCCCTGCTGTTCTCGTGCCAGTGGGTTGCTTTTGCCCTTGCCGGTCCCGAAAAGGCCCTGGACGCATATTTCCATGGATTTTATTTCGGATCTCCCTGTCTCTCAAAGGATGTCGGTCATCTGGGTAGTTTGTGATCGCTTCTCTAAGATGGTCCATTTGGTACCTTTGCCTAAATTGCCTTCCTCCTCTGATTTTGTTCCATTATTTTTCCAGCATGTGGTTCGTTTACATGGTATTCCGGAGAACATCGTGTCAGACAGAGGTTCCCAGTTTGTTTCAAGGTTTTGGCGGTCCTTTTGTGCTAAGATGGGCATTGATTTGTCTTTTTCTTCAGCTTTCCATCCTCAGACAAATGGCCAAACCGAACGAACCAATCAGACTTTGGAAGCATATCTGAGATGCTTTGTTTCTGCTGATCAGGATGATTGGGTGTCCTTCTTGCCTTTGGCTGAGTTCGCCCTTAATAATCGGGCCAGCTCGGCCACTTTGGTTTCGCCCTTTTTCTGTAATTCTGGTTTCCATCCTCGTTTTTCTTCAGGGCAGGTTGAGCCTTCGGACTGTCCTGCTGTGGATTCTGTGGTGGACAGGTTGCAGCAAATTTGGACTCACGTGGTGGACAATTTGACATTGTCCCAGGAGAAGGCTCAACGTTTCGCTAACCGCCGTCGCTGTGTTGGTCCCCGACTTCGTGTTGGGGATTTGGTTTGGTTGTCGTCTCGTTATGTTCCTATGAAGGTTTTGTCTCCTAAGTTTAAGCCTCGGTTCATTGGTCCTTATAAGATTTCTGAAATTCTTAATCCTGTGTCAGTTTGTTTGGACCTTCCAGCTTCTTTCGCCATCCATAATGTGTTCCATAGGTCGTTATTGCGGAGATATGTGGCTCCTATGGTTCCCTCCGTTGACCCTCCTGCCCCGGTGTTGGTTGAGGGGGAGTTGGAGTATGTGGTGGAGAAGATTTTGGATTCTCGTATTTCGAGACGGAAACTTCAGTACCTGGTCAAGTGGAAAGGTTATGGTCAGGAGGATAATTCCTGGGTTGTTGCCTCTGATGTTCATGCTGCCTATCTGGTTCGTGCCTTTCATTTGGCTCGTCCTGATCGGCCTGGGGGCTCTGGTGAGGGTTCGGTGACCGCTCCTCAAGGGGGGGGTACTGTTGTGAATTCTGTTCTCGAACTCCCTCCTGTGGTCATGAATGGTACTTCGGCGAGTTCTGTCCATGGACTCCCTCTGGTGGCTGTGAGTGGAGCTGCTGGTTCTGAGGTTCCTTCTCCAGCTAACCTCATTTAGTTCTAGGCTGACTGCTCTATTTAACTCCACTCAGATCGTTACTTGATGCCAGCTGTCAATGTTCTAGTACTGGTTCAGTTCTCTCTTGGATCTTGCAGATGACCTGTCTACTCCAGCAAAAGCTAAGTCCCTGCTAGTTAAATTGTTTATCTCTGTTTTCTGTCCAGCTTGCTATCATGATTTTGCCAAGCTAGCTGGAAGCTCTGGGATGCAGAGTGGCACCTCCGCACCGTGAGTCGGTGTGGGGGTCTCTTTTGCACACTCTGCGTGGTTTTTATAGTTTTTTGTGCTGACCGCAAAGTTGCCTTTTCTATCCTCAGTCTGTTTAGTTAAGTCTGGTCTCCTTTGCTGAAACCTATTTCATTCCTGTGTTTGTAACTTCCATCTTAACTCACAGTTAATATTTGTGGGGGGCTGCCTGTTTTCTTTGGGGAATTTCTCTGAGGCAAGGTAGGCTTTATTTTCTATCTTTAGGGGTAGTTAGCTCTTAGGCTGTGAAGAGGCGTCTAGGCAGAGTCAGGTACGCTCCACGGCTATTTCTAGTTGTTGTGATAGGATTAGGGGTTGCGGTCAGCAGAGCTCCCACTTCCCAGAGCTGGTCCTGTATTACTAGTTTGCTCATCAGGTCATTCCTAGTGCTCCTAACCACCAGGTCACCATAACAAGTACCCATGCCAAAGACAATGCCGAGAACCAGCTTGCGTTGCTGGAACGCGGATGGGTAGCAGAAGCTACAAGAGTAAATGGAACTACCGAGGACCAGCTGACGGTACTGGAACCCAGTTACTAAGCACGAGGTACCCATGCCAGAAAGCAATACCAAGGACCACCAGACGTTGGTGGAACTCGGATACCGAGAAGGAGGCACCTAAGCCAAAGGCTCTTCCTGGAACGAGCTGACAGTACTGGAACCCGGAGGGGCAGCAAAAGGAACAAGAGCCAATGGCACTACCAAGGACCAGCTGGCGGTACTGGAACCCGGTTACTAAGCAGGAGGTACCTGTGCTAGAAAGCACTACCAAGAACCAGCAGATGTTGCTGGAACTCAGATACGGAGAAGGGGGCACCAAAGCCAAAGGCTCTGCCTGGAACCAGCTGACAGTACTGGAATCCGGAGGGGCAGCAGAAGGAACAAGAGCCAATGGCACTACCGAGGACCAGCTGACAGTACTGGAACCCGGTTACTAAGCAGTAGGTACCTGTGCTAGAAAGCACTACCAAGGACCACCAGACGTTGGTGGAACTCGGATACCGAGAAGGAGGCACCTAAGCCAAAGGCTCTTCCTGGAACCAGCTGACAGTACTGGAACCCGGAGGGGCAGCAAAAGGAACAAGAGCCAATGGCACTACCAAGGACCAGCTGGCGGTACTGGAACCCGGTTACTAAGCAGGAGGTACCTGTGCTAGAAAGCACTACCAAGGACCAGCAGATGTTGCTGGAACTCAGATACGGAGAAGGGGGCACCAAAGCCAAAGGCTCTGCCTGGAACCAGCTGACAGTACTGGAATCCGGAGGGGCAGCAGAAGGAACAAGAGCCAATGGCACTACCGAGGACCAGCTGACAGTACTGGAACCCGGTTACTAAGCGGTAGGTACCTGTGCTAGAAAGCACTACCAAGGACCAGCAGACGTTGCTGGAACTCGGATACGGAGAAGGGGGCACCAAAGCCAAAGGCTCTGCCTGGAACCAGCTGACGGTACTGGAACCAGGGGGACCTATTCAAGATTGTCTTCCAAAGAACCAGCTAATGGTGCTGGAACTCAGATAGGCAGCAGAAGGTCCACATGAACAAAAAATTGCTAGGCCGCGAGCCGGCCGTAGTTACTGAAAACACACATTCCTACAGGGGGAGCTTTTCCTATTGGCACTACGGAAGCAGCCTTGATTGCCAGTTCCCGCAGCCCACATAAGAAGCACCTAAACTGCAGGCACCATAGAGTTGGCTAACCTGACCGCAACCCGACAGGACAATGTATTGGAGGCAAAGTGACCTTGACACTACCCGGAAACAGCTGGCGTGCTGGAACCAGGCTGGGCATGAGGGAGGACCCGTGCCAAAGACACTTCTGAGCAGCAACTGGCAGTGTTGGAGCCCAGAGATTACATGAGAAACAGAGTGTAGGCTGAGGACTAATTGGAGCAAGTTGAAAGGGAACCTTTAACCCCCCCAGGCATTTGTAACTGAAAGAGCCACCTTGTGCAGCACTAATGCTGCACAAGGAAAAGGTGGCTCTTTTACTTATGCTCCTTGCACACGCTGAAGTTAACAATTATAAAATGTCCCCCTCATACCGTGAAACCGTCCCTGAGGTGGGACTTCCTTCCTAATCAGATGCGGCACAGCTGCCATTCATACCCGCCTTGGCGCCGTGTGCTGTCTCCTGAGCGTTGTTTGAATCTGTCCCGGAGCCTGCGCTGTTATGTTATCCCTTCGCCATGCGTAGTTAGTGCTGCCTATCTTCTGACATCATTTGATGTCAGGCTGACTGCGCCTGTGCGGCCGTGCTGCCCGAGATCCCGCCCCGCGGTGTCTTCTGATTTATTCACACTGCGGAGCTGGGATTCATGGCCATGTGCTGTGCATATCTTCACCTCTCACTCATCTCCCTCTGCCTTCTTCAGACTGTGCAGCGTCAGCAGATCCCTAATCGCCGTGGCATGCGCTTAGGGATGAGCTAAAGCCGCACAGTCTGAAGAAGGTAGAAGGAGATAAGTGAGAGGCGAAGACATGCACAGCGCATGCCCTTAATCCCAGCCCCGCAGTGTGAATAAATCAGAAGACACTGTGGGGCGGGATCTCGGGCAGCGCGGCCGCACAGGAGCAGTCACCCTGACATCAATTGATGTCAGAAGACGGGCAGCGCTAACTGCACACGGCCAAGGGTTAACATAACAGCTCAGGCTCCGGGACAGATTCAAACAACGCTCAGGAGGAGGCAGCGCAAGGCGCCAAGGGGGTATGAATGATGGCTGTGCTGCGTATGATTTTTAAGGAAAGTCCCACTTCCGGGACTTTCACGGTATGAGGGGACACATCTTATAAGTGTTCAGTTCAGCGTGTGCAAGGAGCATAACTTAGAGATCCACCTTTTCCTTGTGCAGCATAAGTGCTGCACAAGGTGGCTCTTTTGGCTACAAATGCCTGGGGGGGACAGGTTCCCTTTAATTTCTGTAGTAGTGTGAGTGTGGAGGTAGCAGTAGCAATTGCCAGATACACAGCTGGGGATCAGCTGATGTTACTGAACCCCAATAACACGGCAGCAAATGTTGACTGTGCAGACAGCACTTCCAAGCAGCAACTGGCAGTGTTGGAACCCAGGGATTACAGGAGAAACAGAGTATAGGCCGAGGCCTAATTGGAGCAAGTTTCAAATCTGTAGTAGTGTGAGTGTGGAGGTAGCAGGAGTAATTTCCGGATACACAGCTGGGGATCAGCTGACGTTACTGAACCCCAATAACATGGCAGCAAGTGTTCACTGTGCAGACAGCACTTCCGAGCAGCAACTGGCGGTGTTGTAGCCCAGGCTCAATCAGGGTGTAGGCCGAGGCCTAATTGGAGCAAGTTTAATATCTGATGTGAATGTGGAGGGAGCAGGAGCAATTGCCAGACACACAGCAGGCGAGCAGCTGACGTTACTGAACCCCACTAACACAGGAGCTAGTGTTTTTCTCTGTGCAGACAGCACTTCCCGGCAGCAACTGGCAGTGTTGGAGCCCAGGGTCAATCAGGGTGTAGGCCAAGACCTAATTGGAGCAAGTTTAATATCTGATGTGAATGTGGAGGGAGCAGGAGCAATTGCCGGACACACAGCAGGGGAGAAGCTGACCTTACTGAACCCCACTAACACAGGAGCTAGTGTTTTTCTCTGTGCAGACAGCACTTCCGGGCAGCAACTGGCGGTATTGGAGCCCAGGGTCAATCAGGGTGTAGGCCAAGACCTAATTGGAGCAAGTTTAATATCTGATGTGAATGTGGAGGGAGCAGAAGCAATTGCCAGACACACAGCAGGGGAGCAGCTGAAGTTACTGAACCCCATTAACACAAGAGCTAGTGTTTTTCTCTGTGCAGACGGCACTTCCGGGCAGCAACTGGCGGTATTGGAGCCCAGGGTCAATCAGGGTGTAGGCCGAGGCCTAATTGGAGCAAGTTTAATATCTGATGTGAATGTGGAGGGAGCAGGAGCAATTGCCGGACACACAGCAGGGGAGAAGCTGACGTTACTGAACCCCACTAACACAGGAGCTAGTGTTTTTCTCTGTGCAGACGGCACTTCCAGGCAGCAACTGGCGGTGTTGGAGCCCAGGGTCATTCAGGGTGTAGGCCGAGGCCTAATTGGAGCAAGTTTAATATCTGATGTGAATGTGGAGGGAGCAGGAGCAATTGCCGGACACACAGCAGGGGAGCAGCTGGTGTTACTTAACCCAAATAGCAGAGGAGCAACTGTTGACTGTGCAGACAGCATTTCCGGGCAGCAACTGGCGGTGTTGGAGCCCAGGGTCAATGCTAGATACTGAGTGAAGAAATTGCCACACACACAGCAGGGCAGCAGCTGGCGTTACTGAACCCCAATAACAGAGGAGCAACTGTTGACTGTGCAGACAGCACTTTCGGGCAGCAACTGGCGGTGTTGGAGCCCAGGGTCAATGCTAGAAACTGGAGAAATTGCCGCACACACAGCAGGGGAGCAGCTGGCGTTACTGAACCCCAATAACAGAGGAGCTAGTGTTTTACTCTGTGCAGACGGCACTTCCGGGCAGCATCTGGTGGTGCTGGAGCTCAGGGTCAATGCTAGAAGCAGAGTGTAGGCCGAGGCCTAATTGGAGCAAGTTTAATATCTGTTGTAGTCTTAGTGTGGAGGGAGCAGGAGAAATTGCCGGATACACAGCAGGGAAGAAGCTGGCGTTACTGAACCCCAATAACAGAGGAGCAACTGTTGACTGTGCAGACAGCACTTCCGAGCAGCAACTGCCGGTGTTGGAGCCCTGGGAGTGCAGGAGAAGCAGATTGGAGGCATTGCTGGATACACAGCAGGGGATCAGCTGACTTTACTGAAACCCTATAACAGAGGAGCAACTGCTGACTGTGCAGATGGCAGTTCCGAGCAGCAACTGGCGGTGTTGGAGCTCAGGGAATGCAGGAGAAGCAGAGTGGAGGCATTGCCAGATACACAGCAGGGAATCAGCTGACGTTACTGAAACCCTATAACAGAGCAGCAACTGTTGACTGTGCAAATGGCACTTCTGAGCAGCAACTGGCGGTGTTGGAGCCCAGGGAATGCAGGAGAAGCAGAGTGGAGGCATTGCCGTATACACAGCAGGGGATCAGCTGACGTTACTGAAACCCTATAACAGAGGAGCAACTGTTGACTGTGCAGACGGCACTTCTGAGCAGCAACTGGCGGTGTTGGAGCCCAGGGAATGCAGGAGCAGCAGAGTGGAGGCATTGCCGGATACACAGCAGGGGATCAGCTGATGTTACTGAAACCCTATAACAGAGGAGCAACTGTTGACTGTGCAGACGGCACTTCCGAGCAGCAACTGGCGGTGTTGGAGCCCAGAGATTGCAGGAGAAGCAGAGTGGAGGCATTGCCAGATACACAGCAGGGGATCAGCTGACTTTACTGAAACCCTATAACAGAGGAGCAAGTGTTGACTGTGCAGATGGCACTTGCGAGCAGCACCTGGCAGTGTTGGAGCCCAGGGAATGCAGGAGAAGCAGAGTGGAGGCATTGCCGGATACACAGCAGGGGATCAGCTGACGTTACTGAAACCCAATAACACGGCAGCAAGTGTTGACTGTGCAGACGGCACTTCCGAGCAGCAACTCGTAGTGTATGAGCCCAGGGAATGCAGGAGAAGCAGAGTGGAGGCATTGCCAGATACACAGCAGGGGATCAGCTGACATTACTGAAACCCTATAACAGAGGAGCAACTGTTGACTGTGCAGGCGGCACTTCCCAACAGCAACTGGCGGTGTTGGAGCCCAGGGATTACAGGAGAAACAGAGTGTAGGCCGAGGCCTAATTGGAGCAAGTTCAATATCTGTACTTGCGTTAATGTGGACGGAGCAGGAGAAATTTCCGCAGACACCGCAGAGGATCAGCTGACATTACTGAACCCCTATAACAGAGGAGCAACTGTTGACTGTGCAGACGGCACGTCCAAGCAGCAACTGGCCGGGTTGGAGCCTAGGTAATGCAGAAGCAGAGTGGAGGCATTGCCGGATACACAGCAGGGTATCAGCTGACGTTACTAAAACCCAATGACACTGGGTCATGTGTTGACTGTGCAGATGGCACTTCTGAGCAGCAACTGGCGGTGTTGGAGCCCAGAGATTGCAGTTCAGGTGGTAGAAACATGAACACAACAGGAGACCTGGATACTGTTGCCAACCAATTATTTAATCTGGAAGAGGAGTGGCAAATTCCTGCAAGATCCAGGCCTTGTTCATTTTCAGAAAAGTTAGCCGCTCAACGTTATAGGAGGATAGTAGCATGCGACGGTCTGTTAGTACAGCAGGGCAAGCCAGCACCTCCAATACATACTGGCTAAGCTCTGGCCATGTATCCAGCTTAGAGACCCAAAACTTGAAAGAGGAAGAGCCATCTGGGAGTACACTGAGAGGGCAAGACATGTAGTCTGTCATCATCTGACGGAAACGTTGCCTCCTGCTGACTGGAGCCATCTGTGATGGTGTAGACATTTGTGGCGGGCACAGAAAAGTTTGCCACAGTTGGGCCATACTGGTCTTGCCTTGTGCTGAGGCACTGCTTCTGCTCCCTCTTTGTGCAGAGCCTCCTCCACTGCCTCAACTCACTGAGCTGCTTTTTAAAGCACTAGCAGCACTGCTCTCGGTTGTACTGGAGAAGATGATGGAATGCACCAGTGTGTCTTGGTACCCCCGCATTTTATGCTCCCGATTCAACGGTGTTATGAGGCTTTGTAAGTTGTCCCAGTAGCGAGGATCTAGGAGGGTGCACACCCAATAATCAGCCGTGTTGAGAATGTGGGCGATGCAGCGGTCATTTCTCAGGCACTGCAGCATGAAGTCAACCATGTGCTGCAGACTGCAAACTGGCCAAGAAACGCTATCCCCTGCTTGAGGTGTGATCTCTGCCTGCTCTGCATCACCCCACCCTCGCTCTACATACTGACTACTGGAGTACTGTGTAACTCCCTCCTCTGGACAGATGTCTTCCTCCTCCATTGACTCCTCTTCATCCTCCTCACAAAGTGTCCCCTGCCTAGGCCTTTGGAGGAACCACGTTGCGCAGACTGTCCAGAAGCAGATGGCATTTGTGACTCCTCATCCTCCACCTCTTCCACAACCTCATCCATTAGCGCTTGCAGTGTTTTTTGAAGCAGGCAGATAAGGGGGCTAGTCATGCTGACTAGTGCATCATCTGCACTCGCCATCTGCGTGGAATCATCGAAAGCACGAAAAACCTGGCAGATGTCCTTCATAGTGGCCCACTTAGTGGTTGTGAAGTCTAAACAGCGCGCAGTGCGACTTCTTTGTGCCTGATGCAGCTGGTTCTCCATTACTACTGCCTGCTGCTCACAAAACCGCTCCAACATACGTAACATTGAATTCCACCTGGTGGGTAGGTCACATACGATGCGATGTTCCGGAAGGCGGAATCGACGCTGCAGGGCTGCAATGCGTGATCTTGCCATGCTGGAATGCCGCAAGTGAGCACAGTCTAGTCGGACCTTGTACAGCAGTGCATCAAGATCCGGATAGTCCCTCAAAAAATGCTGCACGGCCAAGTTGAGCACATGTGCCAGACATGGGATGTGAGTGAGGTTGCCTAGGCCCAGAGCTGCCACCAGATTTCGGCCATTGTCACACACTACCATGCCTGGCTGGAGATTCACTGGCACAAACCACACGTCACTCTCCTGCTTGATGGCATTCCAGAGCTCCTGCGCTGTGTGGCTTCGATTCCCCAAAGACATTAATTTCATTACGGCCTGTTGATGTTTGGCCACGGCTGTGCTCATATCGGTCGTAACAGGTAAGCGTTCACGGGTCCATGTGGAGGTGGATTGTGACTGCTCCTGCAGCGCTGATTCAGAGGAACTGGAGTATGAGGAGGTGTCAATGTGTACAGACTGGATTCCTGCAATCCTTGGAGTTAGCAGAACACGTACAGAGCCACTCCCAAGATCTGTACCTGGCTCCACAACATTTACCCAATGGGCAGTGAGGGAAAGGTATCATCCCTGTCCATGGTGACTGGTCCATGCATTGGTGGTGAGGTGGACATTGCTACTGATGGCGTTTAGTAGCGCATGTTTAATATTTCCCTCCACATGCTTTTGCAGGGCAGGGACGGCTTGCCTGCTGAAATAAAAGCGCCTGGGCACATTGTATTGTAGGACTGCCAATGCCATCAAGTTACGGAAGGTGTCAGTCTCCATCAGCCTGAATGAAAGCATTTCAAGGGGCAGTAGTTTTGCAATGCCAGCATTCAGAGCCTGTGCTTGGGGTGGTTTACCGAGAATAGCAGCCTTTTCTCCCATGCCTGTTCTACCGATGGCTGTAGACTGGGCTGGGAGTGTGAGGATGACTGGGAACGTGGTGCTGTGGGTGGAATTACAGTGGGTCTCTGGACAACAGTGTCAGAGGTTCTTCCATGGCGATCCTGTGAGGAAGCCGAACCAGCTGTGTGGGAGCTGGAGGAAGAGGCTACAACACGAGCTGAAGAGGTGGTAGGTGCCGTGGTAGGTTGGCCTAGGTCTTCAGTGTGTTTTTGTAACTCCACCACATGCTTGGTCCGCACATGTTTCCACATATTTGTGGTATTGAAGTTGCTGACACTTTTCCCTCTTTTGACTTTCTGATTACACAGCTTGCATTTGACAAAGCAAATGTCATCTGCAACTGTGTCAAAAAAGGACCAGGCACTGCAAGTTTTGGGAGCACCCGTCTTGGCTTTTGGAAGAGGCATGCTCCTAATGGGTGCCGAAGTGGAGGCTACAGGCAACGCAGTCTTCCCCCTCCCTCTCCCTCCTTTTTGGGCCATTCGGGGAGTCTCTTCCTCAGAGCTGCTCCCACCACCTTCCTGTACCTCATGCCATGATGGGTCAAGGACCTCATCATCTACACTACCCTCTTCCAACAACTGCTTCTCCTGGGTAGTATCGGCAGCACAGTACACACCAGAAAGTGGCACCTGAGTCTCATCATCATCAGATGCATACTGAGGTGTGCTGACCGGAGGCACTGGCCCACCTGCCTCTTCAGATCCAGAGAGACAAAGCAGTTGGGCATCACTGCATACTGGCTCTTCTTCCATTTCTCGAATGCTGCTTGGCTGGCCTCCTCTTTTCAATACAAGAGATTCAGAGAACAGAAGTAGAGATGGCTCCTTTACAGGGCTCTCTGACTGCCTGGGCAATTTGGCAGGTGGTGAAGAGACAGATGGGTGCTCTTCAGTGCTCTGTGCCTGAGAGGATGTGGCACTAATTGAAGTCGATGCGTTAGCTGCCATCCATCCAACAACGGCTTCAATTTGTTCGTCCCGCAGCAGTGGGGTACGGCGAGCTCCTACAAAGCTGCGCATGAAGGACTGTTCCCTGCTAAAACTGGGGGATGATGATGAGTCACCGGTGCCCGCAGCAGGCATAGAATCCCCACATCCTCTCTCTGCAGAAACTTGATGCCCACGCCCACGTGCCTTACTCCCTGCCTTCTTCATCTTGGTAGACTGATAAAGATAAGCAGAAAAGTACTAAGGTCTTAGTGTGCTTATTCCTGAACAGCTGTTAACAGGTGTAAGAAACACTAATTTTATAAAGTGTGGACTAGACTTTAATATGAACTAATGTGACCTACACCACTGTAAAGTGAAGTGTTTGGTGAACTTTATTAACTTTTAGTTTTTTTCGCAGAACAGGCTACAGCGTGAGCTGCACTCACACAGAGACCTTGCACACAGCCGTGAACAATGCTGCAAGGCCAAAAAAAGCTCCTCTATGTAATCCTATATAGTGTTTTTCCACAATCTAGCAGGATAAGGATGGAAACCCACTAATAGGATAAATCAGAAAAAATGTGCAACAGGCAGCACTAATTCAAAAAAGGACAATGGAATGGTATGAGGCAGTGACGCACGCTGAGCTGACTACAACCAGCTGTGGTGGCAGAACAGGCTACAGCGTGAGCTGCACTCACACACAGACCTTGCAGACAGCCGTGAACGGCACTGCAAGGCCAAAAACAGCTCCTCTATGTAATCCTATATAGTGTTTTTCCACAATCTAGCAAGATACGAATGAAAACCCACTAAAAGGATAAGTCAGAAAAATGTGCAACAGGCAGCACTAATTCAAAAAAGGACAATGGAACGGTATGAGGCAGTGACACACGCTGAGCTGACTACAACCTGCTGTGGCGGCAGAACAGGCTACAGCGTGAGCTGCACTCACACACAGACCTTGCAGACAGCCGTGAACGGCACTGCAAGGCCAAAAACAGCTCCTCTGTGTAATCCTATATAGTGTTTTTCCACAATCTAGCAGGATACAGATGGAAACCCACTAATAGGATAAATCCGAAAAAATGTGCAACAGGCAGCAGTAATTCAAAAAAGGACAATGGAACGGTATGAGGAAGTAACGCACACTAAGCTGACTACAACAGCTGTGGCAGCAGAACAGGCTACAGCGTGAGCTGCACTCACACACAGACCTTGCAGACAGCCGTGAACGGCGCTGCAAGGTCAAAAACAGCTCCTCTATGTAATCCTATATAGTGTTTTCCACAATCTAGCAGGATACGGATGGAAACCCACTAATAGGATAAATCAGAAAAAATGTGCAGCAGGCTGCACTAATTGAAAAAAGGACAATGGAACAGTATGAGGCAGTGACGCACTCTGAGCTGACTACAACCAGCTGTGGCTGCAGAACAGACTACAGAGCGAGCTTCACTCACACACAGACCTTGCAGACAGCCGTGAACAACGCTGCAAGGCAAAAACAAGGTTCTCACACAGCGGTTGCTAAATTAGCCTGGGTAAAGCACAATGAAGCAAATTAACTGAATTCACAGCAGAGTGAACGCAAAATGGCGGCGGCCGCTTTTATATTGCATCATGACATCATTTTAGCAGCCAATCACAGCCATGCCCTTACTTACATGCCTAACATGCATAACAGGATGCGCCCACACTTCTTAGGATTCCTCATTGTCTGAATTAAATCACACTGGCTTTTTGAATTATGGGAACTTGTGATTCTGGTATCCGATATTGAGAAAGTATCGGAACTCAGTATCGGAATTCCGATACGGCGAATACCGGCCGATACCTGATATTTTCAGTATCGGAATGCTCAACACTACTTATCACTTGTCTCCTCTATTTATTCACCGGCTACACCATCTACGCCACAAACCATAGGACCCCTGGGGACCCCACTTCACCTGTGGGAAGTGTAACATCTGGGATGCCGCAACATCCCCCAGGGAACCCCTTTAATGCAGCGTCGGTCCCCCTATTGACCGAACTCCACAAGTGGCGTCACAACAACCTCTGAACATTAATCCCTTTAACGTTGGTGCCCAGGGCCATGGACTGGGTCGCAGCCTCTGCGACATTCCGAGGAGAAAATCCAGCTTCCAAAAATATCAAAATTTATTGAAGATAAAATCCAAGATCCAAAAACATGGTTCACAGGAGAAGAAATGGCAGCATGCTACATGTTTCGAACAATAAGTTCTTTTTCAAGTGCTTTGAAAAAGCAAATATTTTGATATTTTTGGAAGCTGGATTTTCTCCTCTATTTGTTCCATTGCCTCACGTGAAGACTGCACGTTATCCGGGCTTCCCCACAACAAATGCCTAGTAGGTGAGCTGGTTTTGTCACATTTTTTTTTTTTCTCTGCGACATTCCCCTGGTGTCCGGACCCATACCGAGTACCCCACTGCCCTGTGGGCGTGTCAACCGGCTTTGTGACGCCGTCTGCAGACAGGTTCGCCAGAGGGATCAAACTTGTCAGTGACCTTTCATTCAATATGGGTATATCTTTTTTTGGATGGTGGCAGTGGCTTTTATTGATACCACAGCTGGTCTTCTGGGCTGGAAGTGAGCTGAATAGTTTGTACCACTTGGCATAGAAGGGCAACACTTTTTGTCAAGTCATTCACTTGCTGTTGTAGCGTCGATGTAATACTGTCCACCAGAGCTGATGCAGATGAAACTGTGGGCTTCTCGTTCATGGAACTGTAAAAAAATGCTTGGCAGTAACTGACGATCCCATGCTGGGTTTGATCAATGGGGTTGCCCACTACAAAGTTGACCATGTCAGTAGGCTCTTGAAGGATACGGATAGATCGGTCCTTGAACTATGCAAAATCCATATCAGGGTTTTGGAAAGACAGTATCCACCGCTGAACTTTAGCTGATTAAGACAGACAGGAGGCCTTCTATGAACTGCTCTTTTATCATTTTATTAGCCTCTCAGATGCTTTCAGGATCAGTCTGCTGATCAGGGCCTCCTGCAGATTTAGTGCATAGCCACTTATAGTCTCCTGAGGTCTTTGTTTTCAGCTCAAAAACTTTATTTTAGTTTCTGCTGTAGTGTGGGTATCATAGTGTAGGTATCAAAGGTGTCTCTTAAGTTAGTGAGCAGAGCTTCTACAGTTTATTTGGTAGCATCAGGCCAGGACTTGGCCTCTTGCTGTGCAGCACCAGTGAGTTGACTGATTAGAATAGTAATCTTTTGCACCTCTGTCATAGGGTAAAGCTGAAACAAAATTCTACAGCCTGTGCTTAAATTCTTGCAGAGCGTGGGGCCCACCGCTGCAGCAGCCAGGGGGCACAAGGGATATATGTGTTGGTGAGCGGCAAGATAGAAGCAGTGGTATCATTACCATGGAAACTCGCAACTCAAGCTCGGGAATCTGCTTTCTCCAGGTTTCTGTCTGGATCAGCCTCCGTCGAGTTGGCATATATGGTAATGGCGGCCAACGGTAACATTGGTCTCGATGGCCACGGGAAATCCTCAGCAGAATTAGAGGGAGAAGTTGTGGAAGGGATGCAGGATCAGCCCGTCTCAATAAGCAATATCCAGACATCAGGTGCAATAGGAAAGTTTTTTTGCTGGAGCAGTTGTTGTTGATGATGATGATGATGATTACAGTTCTCCACAGTGAACCAACAGCCCCTCATGGTGTGATGAACTCAGATCTTTTTGGGCAATGTGTAGCAGCAGTGTACTATACGTGCACTAAAACTTCTTCCAGCCTGGACCTTGGCATCCACGGCACCTTAGGCTTAGAGGAAAGTACCTTAGATCTAAGGACAGTATCAAGGCATTTCTCCTCTGATCATTAACTTGCTTTGTCTGGCAGTTGGGCCCTTCTTGACCTGCTCAGGACACTATGTCCCATGTGGCTTCACAGATTTCACAGATTTCACTGGAGTCGTGACAGAGAGCACAGCAAAGGCACTGACTAGCCTCCTTGATCTCCAGCATCACTCAGTCCCCGTTGTGCAGGGTTGCTTCTCCTTGGCTCAGTATTTCTCCTGTGAGGGATATGCTACTAACCAGACTTCAGAATCGCCCTTACCCTAATTACATGTGTGCGTTGTCATCATCCAGTCCGGATTTTGTTTTCTGCTATCCTCTCTCTGGACTGGTCATGCGGGGTTTAACCCCCTCTGCCTCGTTTTGGAGCTGGCTGGGCTTTTTCAGTCCTCTGCAGTCTGCTGGCCTGCGTCAGTGATAGTTCATGCTTCCAGGCTAGAGCAGCTGACCCGTATACCCTGGTGATCCTTCTGCCTCTGACTTCCCGTATTTGTGTGAGACCCGTTCCCTCTCCTTGACTTAGTGTTTGTCTGGTGGTTTTCTTTTCAGTGTATCACTCGGTCTGATCTCTGAATCCCGCCTCTTGCTTTTCGTCTCTGATTAGTGATGAGCGAATGTACTCATTGCTCGGGTTTTCACGAGCAAGCTCGGGTGACCTCCGAGTGTTTGTTAGAGTTCGGAGATTAAGTTTTCTTCACCTCAGCTGAATGATGTACAGCTACTTCCCAGCTTGAGTACATGTGGGGGTTGCTAGAGAATCCTCACATGTAATCAAGCTGTCTAGTAGCTGTAAATCATTCAGCTGCGGCGATGAAAACTTAATCTCCAAATACTAACAAATACTCAGAGATCACCCGAGCGTGCTCGGGAAAACCCGAGCAATGAGTATACTCGCTCATCACTATTTCTGATACCTCGTTCCCTGACCTGCTTTGACTTCTGACCTTTACCCTGAGTTTGCCTTACGTCTCACATTTTGGATACCACGCTCCCATTTGGCTCTGGCTTCTGGCTTGTATCTGGCTTCGTGCTTTGCTGTGACCTCTGGTACTTCTGCTCCTGACAGTTTCTGACTCTGCTCGTCTGAACACTCTTTCGTTACCTGTGACTCCTGTGCTCAGTGTTGCTACACTGTCAGTGTGCAACCTCTCTTCCCTCACCAGCACCTCCTGGTGGAGGTTGCGCTAAGCTGCACTGCGGCCGCATCACATGCATGTATAAAAATGATTGAAGAGCTAGCTTCTTATATCATCAGATTTCACAAACATTTGTGATGCCTGACTTTACAGGGCGCCACACTAGTAATACAAAATCAGTTAAATCCATTATTTTTTATTTATTTTCTATTCTAAAGTCTGGTTGTCCTATAGTAGCTAACAGGTCCACCACCATCGGCAATTTTATTTCTTCAAGTTTATTTTCCACATGGGTACATCGTGAATCCAGAAATTTGTTTTCATCTTCCAGGCCAGGACAAATTTTACAATTCTGACCAGTGTCAGTTTGTGGTTATCGCTCTGGAATGCTTCAATGGATCCCACTGATTGTGAGAATGTTTTCTCGAGACATATTGTTCTTCATGATAGTGGTAACATTTCTTTGATATGACTTGCATTTACTCTTGAAAAAAATTAAAATTTGGAGAAAATGTTTGAAAATTTTACAATTTTCTAAATTTTAATTTTTATGCCCTTAAATCAGACAGATATGTCACACAAATAGTTCATAAATAACATATCCCAAATATCTACTTTACATCAGCACAATATTTAAACATAATTTTTTTCTTATGAGGAAGTTATAAGGGATAAAAGTTGACCTGTGATTTCTAATTTTTCCAGAAAAATTTACAAAACCATTTTTTTGGGGATCACATCACATTTGAAGTGACTTTGAGGGGCTTATATGACAGAACATACCCAAAAGTGACACCTTTCTAAAAGTCTCCCAAGGTGTTCAAAACTACATTCAAAAAGTATATTAACCCTTCTGGTGCTTCTCATGAATTAATGGGATGTGGAAGAAAAAAATTAACATTAACTTTTTTCACAAAAATTTTACTTTAGACCCATTTCTTTATTTTTGCAAGCAAGGGTAACAGGAAAACAATGGACCCCAATATTTGTTGTGCAATTTCTCCTGAGCATGTCGATACCCCATACGTGGGTGAAAACCACTGTTTGGGCACATGGCAGAGCTTGGAAGGGAAGGAGTATCATTTTTACTTTTTGAATGTAAATTTGCTGGAATAATTAGCTGATGCCATGTTGCGTTTGGAGAGCCCCTGATGTGCCTAAGCAGTGGAAACACCATTTTGGAAACCAGACATCTCTTATCTAGATGTGTGCTGAGCACCATGAACCCTCCAGGTGCTTCACAACAGTTTATAAAGTTAAGCCATGAAAATACAAAAATCACATTTTTCACACACAAATGTTTTTTAGCCCCAAATTTAGCATTTCACAAGGGTAGGAGGAGAAATTGCTTCAATTCAAATTGTTGTCCAATTTCTCCTGAGTACCTTGATACTCTATATAAGGGCAAAATTACTGTTTGGATGCACAGCAGGGCTCAGAAGGGAAAGAGCGCCATTTTACTTTTTGAATGTAAAATTTTCTGAAATAATTAGCGGATGCCATGATGTGTTTGGAGAGTCTATGATGTACGTAAACAGTGGAGATTGCTCAGAATTGACACCACTTTGGAAACCAGGCATCTCAGGGATCTTATCTAGATATGTGGTGAACACCATGAATGCCCAGGTGCTTCACAAAAGTTTATAACATTGAGCTGTGAAAATAAAAAAAATCACATTTTTTATATAAAAAATGTTTTTAGCCCCAAATTTTGCAGTTTCACAAGGATAACAGGAAAAATTCCACAATAAAATTTGTTGTGTAATTTCTCTTGAGTATGCTAATACCCCATATATGGGGGAAAACTACTGTTTTGGTGCACGGCAGATAAGAGAAGGCAAGGCGCACCATTTGACTTTTTGATAGTAAAATTTGCTGGAATAATTAGCACATACCTGTTATGGACCTGGTGCTTAGGAGCACCCGGAATGACCTGATGGTTAAACTAAAAATATGGACAAGCTCTGGGAAGTGGGAACTCTGCTGACCGCAAACCCTACTCCTATCACAAACACTAGAAATAGCCGTGGAGCGTACCTAACTCTCCCTAGACGCCTCTTCACAGCCTAAGAGCTAACTACCCCTAAAGATAGAAATATAAGCCTTACCTTGCCTCAGAGAAATTCCCCAAAGGAAAAGGCAGCCCCCACATATATTAACTGTGAGTTTAGAGGAAAGTCACAAACACAGGAATGAAACAGGTTTTAGCAAAAGGAGGCCAGTCTTCACTAAATAGTCAGAGGATAGAAAAGGGAACTATGCGGTCAGCACAAAAAACTACAAAAGCCACGCAGAGTGTGCAAAAAGACCTCCGCACCGACTCACGGTGTGGAGGTGCAACTCTGCACCCCCAGAGCTTCCAGCTAGCAAGGAAATATCATGATAGCAAGCTGGACTAGAATTTAGCAGTACTAAGAAACATATTCAGGAAACAGCAACAACAAATGAACTAATAGGAACTTAGCTTCTGCTGAAGTAGACAGGTCACCAGAGAAGTCCAAGAGAGATCTGAACCAATACTGAGACATTGACAGCTGGCAAGAAGTAACGATCTGAGTGGAGTTAAATAGGGAAGCCAGCATGACAATAATCGAGGGCAGCTGAGCCAGCAACCTCAGTGACCAGCAGTTCCGCTCAAAGCCACCAGAGGGAGTCCAAGAGCAGAACTAACCAAAGTACCATTCCTGACTACAGGAGGGAGTCCAAGAACGGAATTCACATCAGTACCCCCCCCTTGAGGAGGGGTCACCGAACCCTCACCAGGGCCCCCAGGCCGATCAGGACAAGCCAAATGAAAGGCACAAACTAAATCGGCAGCATGGACATCGGAGGCAACAACCCAGGAATTATCCTCCTGACCATAGCCCTTCCATTTAACCAGGTACTGAAGCTTCCGTCTTGAAATACGAGAATCCAAAATTTTTTCCACCACATACTCCAACTCCCCCTCAACCAACACCGGAGCAGGAGGATCAACGGAGGGAACTATAGGTGCCACGTACCTCCGCAACAACGACCTATGGAACACATTATGGATGGCAAAAGAAGCTGGAAGGACCAAACGAAATGACACAGGGTTGAGAATTTCAGAAATCTTATAAGGACCAATGAAACGAGGCTTAAACTTAAGAGAAGAAACCTTCATAGGAACATAACGAGAAGACAACCAAACCAAATCCCCAACACGAAGTCTAGGACCAACACAACGACGGCGGTTAGCGAAACGTTGAGCCTTCTCCTGGGACAACGTCAGATTGTCCACTACGTGAGTCCAAATTTGCTGCAACCTGTCCACCACAGAATCCACACCAGGACAGTCAGAAGGCTCAACCTGCCCTAAAGAAAAACAAGGATGAAAACCAGAATTGCAAAAAAAAGGCGAAACCAAAGTAGCCGAACTAGCCCGATTATTAAGGGCGAACTCAGCCAATGGCAAGAAGGTCACCCAATCATCCTGATCAGCAGAAACAAAGCATCTCAGATAGGCTTCCAAAGTCTGGTTGGTTTGTTCGGTTTGGCCATTTGTCTGAGGATGGAAAGCCAAAGAAAAAGACAAATCAATGCCCATCTTAGCACAAAAGGACCGCCAAAACCTAGAGACAAACTGGGAACCTCTGTCCGACACAATGTTCTCCGGAATGCCATGCAAACGAACCACATGCTGAAAAAATAATGGCACCAAATCAGAGGAGGAAGGTAATTTAGGCAAGGGTACCAAATGGACCATCTTAGAAAAGCGATCACAAACCACCCAGATGACCGACATCCTTTGAGAGACAGGAAGATCTGAAATAAAATCCATGGAAATATGCGTTCAAGGCCTTTTCGGGACAGGCAAGGGCAAAAGCAACCCACTGGCACGAGAACAGCAGGGCTTAGCCCGAGCACAGGTCCCACAGGACTGCACAAAAGAACGCACATCCCGCGACAAGGAAGGCCACCAAAAGGACCTAGCCACCAAATCTCTGGTATCAAAAATCCCAGGATGACCAGCCAACACCGAGCAATGAACCTCAGAAATAACTCTGCTAGTCCATCTGTCAGGGACAAACAGTTTCTCCGCTGGACAGCGGTCTGGTTTATCAGCCTGAAACTCCTGCAGCACCCGCCGCAAATCAGGGGAGATGGCAGACAGAATTACCCCCTCTTTGAGAATACCAGCCGGCTCAGGGACACCCGGAGAATCAGGCACAAAACTCCTAGAAAGGGCATCCGCCTTCACATTCTTAGAACCTGGAAGGTATGAGACCACAAAATCGAAACGGGAGAAAAACAGCGACCATTGAGCCTGTCTAGGATTCAACCGCTTGGCAGACTCGAGATAAGTCAGATTCTTGTGATCCGTCAAGACCACCACGCGGTGCTTGGCTCCCTCAAGCCAATGTCGCCACTCCTCGAATGCCCACTTCATAGCCAGCAGCTCCCGATTGCCAACATCATAATTACGCTCAGCAGGCGAAAATTTTCTAGAAAAGAAGGCACAAGGTTTCATCGCAAAGCCATCAGAACTTCTTTGAGATAAAACAGCCCCTGCTCCAATCTCAGAAGCATCAACCTCGACCTGAAAAGGGAGCGAAACATCTGGCTGACGCAACACAGGGGCCGAAGAAAAACGACGTTTCAGCTCCTGAAAAGCCTCAACGGCCGCAGAGGACCAATTCACCACATCAGCACCTTTCTTTGTCAAATCAGTCAAAGGTTTAACCACACTAGAAAAATTAGCGATGAAGCGACGGTAAAAATTAGCAAAGCCCAGGAATTTCTGAAGACTCTTCACAGATGTAGGTTGAGTCCAATCATAAATGGCCTGAACTTTAACAGGATCCATCTCGATAGTAGAAAGGGAAAAAATGAAGCCCAAAAAGGAAACCTTCTGAACTCCGAAGAGACATTTAGACCCCTTCACAAACAAGGAATTAGCACGAAGGACCTGGAATACCATTCTGACCTGCTTCACATGAGACTCCCAATCATCCGAAAAGACCAAAATATCATCCAAATATACAATCATGAATCTATCCAGATACTTTCGGAAGATGTCATGCATAAAGGACTGAAATACAGATGGAGCATTAGAAAGCCCGAATGGCATCACCAGGTACTCAAAATGGCCCTCGGGTGTATTAAATGCTGTTTTCCATTCATCGCCCTGTTTAATACGCACAAGATTATACGCCCCTCGAAGATCTATCTTGGTGAACCAACTAGCCCCCTTAATCCGAGCAAACAAATCAGACAGCAGAGGCAAAGGATACTGAAATTTGACCGTGATTTTATTGAGAAGGCGGTAATCTATACAGGGTCTCAGAGAACCATCCTTCTTGGCCACAAAAAAGAACCCTGCTCCCAACGGTGATGAAGACGGGTGAATATGCCCTTTCTCCAAGGACTCCTTTATATAACTCCGCATCGCGGCATGTTCTGGCACAGATAAATTGAAAAGTCGGCCCTTAGGAAATTTACTACCAGGAATCAAATTTATAGCACAATCACAATCCCTATGATGAGGTAGGACACTGGATTTGGGCTCATCAAATACATCCTGGTAATCCGACAGAAACTCAGGGACTTCAGAAGGAGTGGACGAAGAAATTGATACCAACGGAACATCGCCATGTACCCCTTGACAACCCCAACTAGACACTGACATTGATTTCCAATCCAATACTGGATTATGAACCTGTAGCCATGGCAAACCCAACACGACCACATCATGCAAATTATGCAACACCAAAAAGCGAATATCCTCCTGATGTGCAGGAGCCATGCACATGGTCAACTGAGTCCAGTACTGAGGTTTATTCTTGGCCAAAGGCGTAGCATCAATTCCCCTTAGTGGAATAGGATACTGCAAAGGCTCCAAGAAAAAACCACAGCGCCTGGCAAACTCCAAGTCCATCAAATTCAGGGCAGCGCCTGAGTCCACAAATGCCATAACAGAGTAGGATGACAAAGAGCAAATCAGAGTAACAGACAAAAGAAATTTAGGCTGTACAGTACCAATGGTGACAGACCTAGCGAACCGCTTAGTGCGTTTAGGACAATCAGAGATAGCATGAGTGGAGTCACCACAGTAAAAACACAGCCTATTCTGACGTCTGTGTTCTTGCCGTTCAGTTCTGGTCAAAGTCCTATCACATTGCATAAGCTCAGGCCTCTGCTCAGAGGATACCGCCAAATGGTGCACAACTTTGCGCTCGCGCAAACGTCGATCGATTTGAATGGCCAAGGACATTGATTCATTCAGACCAGCAGGCGTAGGAAACCCCACCATGACATCCTTAAGGGCTTCAGAAAGACCCTTTCTGAAAATAGCTGCTAGGGCACACTCATTCCATTGAGTAAGCACAGACCATTTTCTGAACTTCTGGCAATATACCTCCGCTTCATCCTGACCCTGACACAAAGCCAGCAAGATTTTCTCTGCCTGATCCACTGAATTCGGTTCGTCATAAAGCAATCCCAGCGCCAGAAAAAACGCATCTACATTAAGCAATGCAGGATCTCCTGGCGCAAGGGAGAATGCCCAGTCTTGAGGGTCGCCATGTAACAAAGAAATAATAATTTTTACTTGCTGAATGGGGTCACCAGAGGAGCGGGGTTTCAAAGCAAGAAACAGTCTACAATTATTTTTGAAATTCAGACACTTAGATCTATCTCCAAAAAACAAATCAGGAATTGGAATTCTAGGTTCTAACATAGCATTCTGAACCACATAATCTTGAATGCTTTGCACCCTTGCAGCGAGTTGATCCACACAAGAGGACAGACCTTGAATGTCCATATCTACACCTGAGTCCTGAACCACCCAGAGGTTAAAGGGAAAAGAGAAACAAAACACACTGCACAGAAAAAAAAATGGGTTCAGAACTTCTCTTATCCCTCTTTTGAGATGCATTAACACTTTGTGGGCCAGCTGTACTGTTATAGACCTGGTGGTTAGGAGCACCCGGAATGACCTGATGGTTAAACTAAAAATATGGACAAGCTCTGGGAAGTGGGAACTCTGCTGACCGCAAACCCTACTCCTATCACAAACACTAGAAATAGCCGTGGAGCGTACCTAACTCTCCCTAGACGCCTCTTCACAGCCTAAGAGCTAACTACCCCTAAAGATAGAAATATAAGCCTTACCTTGCCTCAGAGAAATTCCCCAAAGGAAAAGGCAGCCCCCACATATATTAACTGTGAGTTTAGAGGAAAGTCACAAACACAGGAATGAAACAGATTTTAGCAAAAGGAGGCCAGTCTTCACTAAATAGTCAGAGGATAGAAAAGGGAACTATGCGGTCAGCACAAAAAACTACAAAAACCACGCAGAGTGTGCAAAAAGACCTCCGCACCGACTCACGGTGTGGAGGTGCAACTCTGCACCCCCAGAGCTTCCAGCTAGCAAGGAAATATCATGATAGCAAGCTGGACTAGAATTTAGCAGTACTAAGAAACATATTCAGGAAACAGCAACAACAAATGAACTAATAGGAACTTAGCTTCTGCTGAAGTAGACAGGTCACCAGAGAAGTCCAAGAGAGATCTGAACCAATACTGAGACATTGACAGCTGGCAAGAAGTAACGATCTGAGTGGAGTTAAATAGGGAAGCCAGCATGACAATAATCGAGGGCAGCTGAGCCAGCAACCTCAGTGACTCATTGACCAGCAGTTCCGCTCAAAGCCACCAGAGGGAGTCCAAGAGCAGAACTAACCATTTGAAGAGCCCCTGATGTGCCTAAACAGTAGGCACTGCTCATAAATGACACCATTTCAGAATCTAGACATTTCAGGGAACTAATGTAGATGTGTGATGAGTACCATGAATCCCCAGGTGCTTCAGTGGAGTTTATAACGTTGAGCCATGAAAATGAAAAAATCTAATTTTTCCCACAAAAAAATGATCTTTTAGCTCTACGTTATTTATTTTCAAAAGGTTAACAGGAAAAAATGCACCCTAAAATTTGTTATGCAGCTTTTCCTGAGCACATTGATGCCCAAAATGTGGAGCAAACTACTGTTTGTGTGCACTGCAGGGCTTGAAATGGAAGGAGCGGCATTTGATTTTTTGAATGCAAAATTTGCTGGAATCATTAGCAGATGCCATGTAGAATTTGGAGAGCCCCTGGTGTGCCTAAAGAGTAGAAATGCCCAACAAGTGACTCTATTTTAGAAACTAGACCCCTCAGGGAACTTTTCTAGATGTGTGGTGAGCATCTTGGTGCTTCATAGAAGTTTATAATGTTGAGCGGTGAAAATAAAACAAATCACATTTCCCCACAAAAATGTTTTTAGCTCCAAATGTTTTATTTTCAGAAGGGTAACAGTAAAAAATGGATCCCAAAATTTGTTTGGCAATTTCACCTGATTACGCAGATACCCCATATGTGGAGGAAAACTTTTGTTTGGGGCACGGCAGGGCTCAGAAAGAATGAAGTTACATTTTACAACATAGATTTTGATGGAATTGTCACAACGCTGTTTGTCGGGTGACCCAGGACCAGGGGCTGCTTTCCTGTCCCTAATGCTAGGGGGTACCCTAGCTCGCCCGGTTCCCCGGGTTACTTCTGAAGGTGAAGATGCCAGAGCCACGCACCTTGCCTTATCTCCTGAATCCTCCCTCCATCTGTACCCTTACCCCCACCCAGGGAAGAGGGGAGTGACTAACAAATACAATAAAGGTAAATAGAAATGTTTTTAAAAATCTGAAAAAATGTAAAAGTTTAAAAAAATCTGAAAGTTAAAAACTAAGAAATAAAAAAATGCACATATAGTATATGGTATTTCAACATTTATAAAAGTCTGATCTATCAAAGCATAAAATGAATTACGCCAAAATTGCAGTTTTTTTGACTGCAGCAACAGGAGAAAGCAAATGCAATGAGATGATCAAAACATGGTATCTACCCCTCAAATGGTATCAATAAAAATGTTGGCTCAGGATGTGAAAAACTCGACTTTATACAGCTTCATAACTCAAAAATTTTAAAAGGTACATCTCTCGGAAAATGGCAACACAAGCAATTTTTTTTTCAAATTTTCAAATTATTTTTGACCACTTAAAAAAAAACCCTATACTTTTGGTATTGTATTAGTAATACGGACCTGGAAAATCATATTTCTGGGTCATTTTACTCTATATTGAGTAAATTAAATATCTCCTCTCAGAAAATTTTTTTTGCTACACTTGGAATTTTTTTCACATCTTCTAGTGCATAACATGACAAAATGAATGATGTTATTCAATAGTACAAGTCATCCCGCAAAAAACGATCTCTTATACAGCTATGTTGATGGAAAAATAGGATATCTTGTCAGCTCAGCTAGAACACAATTTCATTATTATGTAAATATATTTTTATTTCTAGGCTCATTACGATCTGGCCATAGGAGTGGCATGGCAGTGGCTTAGTAGTTCGAAAGGAAGTGAATCTCTAGATAAGGAAAGACTGTGAGTATCATAATAATTTATAATGACAATAGAAAGACAAATGACTCCTAATATTCGTTAGATTTTTTTTTGCCTAGAGAAACAATTACAGATCGCCTCTGCATGAATAACGTAGAACCACAGAATGTGAAACCATGTAAGCATTCTGAATGATTTATTTTAAGAGACCCTGATGCAGGACTGATTACAATCATGGGACAAAATTGGGGGCTGATCAGGACACATGTTTATCCAGGACACATGACCAGGACACATGTTTATCCAGGACACATGACCAGGACACATGTTTATCCACTAGAATTAAACTTTGAAGGCACCTATTAACTGCTTAAAGGTTTTTTTTTCTTAAACTTAAAGGAATGCAGACACTCTATGTTACTGTAGACTTGTGTGTGCTGTGAGAATTATCTGATGCTCAGATACATACTGTGTTAGACATACAGGAGAACTTCGTACCATTCTGTTAAAATTGTCATGCAGTGGTACTCCTAGACTCATAAAGGCTATGCACCAAAAATTACAAGCAGAGTCATCTATAAACCATTGAAGGCACCAACTGTAGTTCCTCATTCAAATATTGCGAACAAAGTGTAGCTGTGATACTCCCACAGTCATATAATGCTCTGCACAATGCAAAACTTGCCAGTAATTACAAGCAGAGTCTTCCATACACCCTTGAAGGCACCAACTGGGAGTACCTTATAGAAAATTGAAGAAAGTGTAATTGTGGTACTTCTACATTCATAAAGGCTTTGCACATAGTGCAAAGCCAGGAAAATATAAGTAGGGTCATGAAGTCATCCATAGACCCTAGAAGACAACTGGCAGGCCGCATTCAAATATTGATTATATTTACACTTTATGTACTGCTGTTATATTGTGGTGTGGAAAAGTCAGCACTAATCCAGGCTTTGCTCGTTTTTATCAGAGTGAGCCTGTCAGCACTTTCTGTTGACAGGCAAATGCGGCTGTCTGTTATGACCCTCCCGGTGGCAAAAAAACAGCTCAGACAAGATGCTAGCAGCAGGGCAGTACAACACCTTCAAGGCATAGAGGGACAGCTCATGCCAGGTGTCCAGCTTTAAGACCCAATAGCTGAAGGTTGCAGTGGAATTGCGGAGTTGCTGGTTTTGTTGGCTTGGTATTGCTTGATCATCTTTAAAAACTTTTCCCTCCTAGTCAAAAATACCTGGTCATCAGGGCGTGGACGATGGGATGGTGTTAGAAATCAGCACAGGTCTTTGACAGTGTACTCATAAACTAAAAAGAAAACAACACTTAGGGTAAGTTCACACAGGGCGTTTTTGCTGCTTTTTTTCTGCAGCAAAACCTGATCATCTTGGCAGGAAAGAAGCTGCGTCAAAAACGCAGGTTTAGGTGCGTTTTTGATGCGTTTTTGTTGCACATTTGGTGCGTTTTTTTTTCTTTGTCCAGGCTAATGTCCTTGGATTTTGAGCAGCAAAAACGCAGCAAATAATGATACCAGTGGTTTCGCTGCATTTTTGGCTGCGTTTTTTTCAACACCCATTCAAGTCAATGGGTGAAAAGATGCAGCAAAAACGCTGAAAGAAGTGACATGCTCTATGTCAAAAAAATGCAGCAAAGCACAAAATACTGATCAAACAAAAAAACAATGTGTGTGCATGAGATTTCTGAAATCTCATAAACTTTGCTGGTACTGTAAAAAGCAGCTGAAAATTAGCATAAAAAAACGCAGCAAAAATACACTGGAAGTGATGTGGCGTAGCACTACTGGTATGGTGCTCAAGTAGGGTCCCAAACCAAATATTATTATAAACAAACTTGGCACTCAACTTTTGAAGATGTGAAGTAAATTTAATGCATTCAAATATACAGTACAGAATTCAGACGTTTCGGTCAAACAGTGACCTTTATCAGTGTACCTACTTCTGTTAAGGTGTGGCATATTAATTGAGGGGATTGAGACACCATGTCTCTTTAATGTTACATCCTATGATGCTATTACTGGCTTGGCAGATTTAAGTGACTGTTTGGATTTTTTTTTTAGTAGAGGATGTGATCTTTAAATCAGAGGGGCATCAAATGCCGTGGAGCACCCACCGTATTGCTTTGATAAGTTATATCTTTAAATCAGCCGTGGAGCATCTGCCGTGTTCCTTGTGATAAGTAGTATCGGTTTAGTAGAGTGGAGCCTGGTGCATGGTCTAACGTGGTGTCCGCCGCTTTGGTTTACTCTTTGACAGTGTACCCCTGCCTCTGCTGTACCTGGTGTGTATCTCCTTCGCCTCTTCTCATTGGTTGGGCTAGGAACTAGCCCCCTGCTGCTAGCATTGGGCGTGGAATGCAGTGAATATTCATTTCTCTTTAGCAGCTGGAATAGGAGTTAGCTGCAGGCCGCCGGCTCCAGCCTCCTGTGACCCACAGCTCCGCCGATGCCATTCCCCCACCTCCCCACCACAGCAAGACTGTGCACCGTACCCCACCATACATCCGGACTATAAGACACACCACTTTCATCCACATTTTTGGAGACAAAAAGTGCATCTTATAGTCCGAAAAATACAGTAATTGAATACAGAAAAGTATTTGAACACTTTTTAGGAGTGTTATATACCACTGAAATGTACCACAGAGCACATAATACTCTACGGATGAGTAATTGATTATACCATTGAAATGTAAAAGAAAGCACGTACTATACTATAGATGAGTAATTGAATACAGATAAATTTTCAACACTTTTTTCAGTGTTATATACCATAGAAATGTATCCCAGAGCATGTAATACTCTATGCACAAGTACTTGATTATAGATACGTTTTTGAACAATTTTTGGAGTGTTATACACTACCAAAATGTTACAGAAAGCATGTAATACTCTATGGATATTTAATTGAATGCACATACATTTTTCATTGCAGTTTTGGAGTGTTATATGCCACCAAAATATACCCCAGAACCGGTAATACTCTATGGATGATTAATTGATTATAGATACATTTTTGAATGCTTTTTGGAGTGTTATATACTACAGAAATGGAAAAGAAAGCTCATAATACTCTGTGGATTTGTAATTGAATCCAGATAAATTTTTGAACGCTGTTTTGGAGTTTTATAAACCACATACATTTGTGTGAAAAAGTGTTTTCCCCCTTCCTGATTACTTATTTTTTATTATCTTGCTTGTTTGTCACACTTCAATAGATCACCAAACATATTTAAAGGTTTTTAATTTAATATAAATGAAATGAGGAATTATGCACTTTTTTATATATTAACACATAATGAATGTATCATCTCCAAAGTCGAGTCGAGTGAAGTCGGCCGATTATCGCGAAAAGTCGGGGATCGACCGAAACATGAAACCCAATGCAAGTCAATGGGGAAGCATAGTCGGCAGTGAGTGCAGGCCAGGAAAACACCTACAGTGCCCATTTTAATGCCAAAAACATCCATTCTTGTTTCTGAAGCTTGTCAATCTTAATTAACTTTCTAATAATAGTTGGGCATTGGAAATAGGGGGTCATTTGGCAAAAGTTGTGGGGGGTAGGGCTGCTTCAAGGTTTTAGTGGGCCCAAGAAACGTGGACTACGTCACGGCGGTGGAGCAGTGAGAGGTAAGTATTTCAACTTTGCAAGTGCTGTGATCCTGAGCAAGCAGGGAGGCCCACTCGTTCGCATTGGCACTGGCACAGGGCCCCTCAAAGTACGGCGGTGTGTTTGCACGGTGGGGGCGCCTCCCACCGGCAGCGACACTTTTGCGTACTCTGAGGGGCCCTGTGCCTGTGACGTCGCCAATGAGTATGCCCCCCTACCTGTTAAAGAAACCTGCACTTTCATCTGCACCTTCCTCTTTGTCCCTGTGTAAGGTGGTATAGTATGCGGGAAGGGGAAGCTGACTTTCAGCAGGGTCAGATTGTGGCTGTGTAGCGTGCAAGGGGAATGTAGTGGTCTGGGTCAAAGTACCACAAGACTCATCTAGCACCGGCTGGGCAATGGGCAGGATGAGGACGAAACACTGATATAGGCCCAAATAATAAAGTGGGTAAAATGCAGTTCAAAATTGGTAACAGGACTAACCAGGTGGCATTGCTTAGTTCAGTGGAGTAGAAAACCCAGGAACTAGTAGGGCCTATGCAGTTTAATATAACAAATGAAGGCCGAAAGCCTGAAGATTAAAGGTCAGGAAAATAACACAGGACAACACCAAGGTGCGGCACACACCGTTACTAGGCCCAACCAAAGTAGTAGGCCAACTGCAGTTTAATTATTTAAAATGTAAGCCGAAAGCCTGAACATTGAAGGTCGGGACAACAAAACAGGAGAAAACCCAGTAGCGTCAGACACCGTTTTAAGGGCCCAACCACACATTTTAAAAACAACTACTTAACGAGAGCCTTAAGATTGAAGCTCAGCTTTATACAGTGGAGGACAACACCATGGAGCGGCACACACCGTTAGTAGGCCCCAACCACCAATTTTTAAAAACAACTACTTAATGAGAGCCTTAAGGTTGAAGCTCAGCTTTATACAGTGGAGGACAACACCAGGGAGCGGCACACACCGTTAGTAGGCCCCAACCACCAATTTTTAAAAACAAATACTTAATGAGAGCCTGAAGGTTGAAGCTCAGCTTTATACAGTGGAGGACAACACCAGGGAGCGGCACACACCGTTAGTAGGCCCCAACCACCAATTTTTAAAAACAAATACTTAATGAGAGCCTGAAGGTTGAAGCTCAGCTTTATACAGTGGAGGACAACACCAGGGAGCGGCACACACCGTTAGTAGGCCCCAACCACCAATTTTTAAAAACAAATACTTAATGAGAGCCTGAAGGTTGAAGCTCAGCTTTATACAGTGGAGGACAACACCAGGGAGCGGCACACACCGTTAGTAGGCCCCAACCACCAATTTTTAAAAACAAATACTTAATGAGAGCCTGAAGGTTGAAGCTCAGCTTTATACAGTGGAGGACAACACCAGGGAGTGGCACACACCGTTAGTAGGCCCCAACCACCAATTTTTAGAAACAAATACTTAATGAGAGCCTGAAGGTTGAAGCTCAGACAAGGAAACCAGGAGGAGAACGCCAAGGAGGAGGAAAACACCAAGGAGCGGCAGACACCGTTACTAGGCCCCAACCCAGGTAGCAGGGCAACTGCAGTGTTACATTTAAAAATACTTTCTGAGAGCCTGAAGGTTGAAGCTCAGACAAGGAAACCTGGAGGAGAACACCAAGGAGGAGGGGAACACCCAGGAGGAAGAGAACACCCAGGAGGAGGAGAACACCCAGGAGCGGCAGACATCAACAGTAGGCCCCAACCAAACTAGTAGCCCAAATGCAGTTTCCTATTTTTTAAAAAAGCCCAAAAACCTGAATTGAGGACAATTTGAATTAGGGACTGCAGACAGAGTTAGTAGGCTGTCCCCTGTGGACCATGCATCCACCACATTAACCCATTGCGCCGTAATGGACACGTAACCTTCCGTGGCCATGCCTACAGGTCCATGAGTCTGTTGTCAGGTGCACCTTTGTACTCACAGATTGCCAGAGTGCATGGACAATGCGGTCTTTTACATGCTGGTGGAGGGTTGGGATGGCTTTTCTCGCAAAAGAAGTATCAACTGGGTAGCTCGTAGCGTGGCACAGCGTAGTCCATCATGGCTTTATTAATATTAAATAAAATAAAATAATAGGCTCTATGCACTTTAAAATAGGTTCCAGTGGTACACGGGCAGCATTGGTGTGGTCAGCGGAGGACGATTGCAAGGAAGGACCGCAGACAGACTTAGTAGGCCTAAAATAAATAAAAATAGGCTCAAGGCAGTTTTAAATAGGTTACATGGGTACACAGGCAGCATTGGTGTGGTCAGTGGAGGAGGATTGCAAGGAGGGACTGCAGACAGGCTTACTAGGCCTAAAATAAATAAAAATAGGCTCAAGGCACTTAGAGTTATCTCGCAGGGGTACACAGGCAGCATTGGTGTGGTCAGCGGAGGACGATTGCAAGGAGGGACCGCAGACAGGCTTACTAGGCCTAAAATAAATAAAAATAGGCTCAAGGCACTTAGAGTTATCTCGCAGGGGTACACAGGCAGCATTGGTGTGGTCAGCGGAGGACGATTGCAAGGAAGGACCGCAGACAGACTTAGTAGGCCTAAAATAAATAAAAATAGGCTCAAGGCACTTAGAGTTATTTCGCAGGGGTACACAGGCAGCATTGGTGTGGTCAGCGGAGGACGATTGCAAGGAGGGACCGCAGACAGGCTTACTAGGCCTAAAATAAATAAAAATAGGCTCAAGGCACTTAGAGTTATCTCGCAGGGGTACACAGGCAGCATTGGTGTGGTCAGCGGAGGACGATTGCAAGGAGGGACCGCAGACAGGCTTACTAGGCCTAAAATAAATAAAAATAGGCTCAAGGCACTTAGAGTTATCTCGCAGGGGTACACAGGCAGCATTGGTGTGGTCAGCGGAGGACGATTGCAAGGAGGGACCGCAGACATGCTTACTAGGCCTAAAATAAATAAAAATAGGCTCAAGGCACTTAGAGTTATCTCGCAGGGGTACACAGGCAGCATTGGTGTGGTCAGCGGAGGACAATTGCAAGGAGGGACCGCAGACAGGCTTACTAGGCCTAAAATAAATAAAAATAGGCTCAAGGCACTTAGAGTTATTTCGCAGGGCTACACAGGCAGCATTGGTGTGGTCAGCGGAGGACGATTGCAAGGAGGGACCGCAGACAGGCTTACTAGGCCTAAAATAAATAAAAATAGGCTCAAGGCAGTTTTAAATAGGTTACATGGGTACACAGGCAGCATTGGTGTGGTCAGTGGAGGAGGTTTGCAAGGAGGGACCGCAGACAGGCTTACTAGGCCTAAAATAAATAAAAATAGGCTCAAGGCACTTAGAGTTATCTCGCAGGGGTACACAGGCAGCATTGGTGTGGTCAGCGGAGGACGATTGCAAGGAGTGTCTGACACAGTTAGTACTCCCAAAAAATAAATAGATGTTAATGTCTCGCAAAACAACAAAACAAAAAAAAAAAGTGTGGCATACTTAGGTACAGGGGTGGGCGCCTCTACTGAGTTTCAGACATAGTAATTTGGCAATACGTATTTACTGGTGTCAATATAGGACACTGACGCTGACTATTTTAACTAGCATCATACATGTCAACAAATTGGTATTGTCAGTGCCAGGCATTGAAGGATGTCAGCACATAGACTAAACATTGTTGGAGCTGTGAGAGATAATTTTGCACGTGGTAGAGCACAGTTTGAGCTGTGGGGGGGGGGGGGAACTCTCTTGTGGCCGGCGGTACAGGCCCAGGGCCCCTCATGTTACAACGGTGTGTCTGACGTTGGTTGCGCGCCACCACCGCCAGAGACACTTTATTGTACTATGAGGGACCCAGTGGCAGTGCCATCGACCAAAAGCGGGCACACCCACCTCTTCAGACAAACGGCACTCTAACGGGTGCTAGCGCCAAGTGGCGAGACCACGGCCCCGTGGGGGGAGTTTTCCCATTTAGGGAGGTGTAAACGTGTCGTATGCTGGACAAACAGCTGCTGCAAATTAAGAGATTGGAACTTTCATATAGGAAAAGAACCGGCCTATGTATATGACACTTCCATAACTATAGAATAAACCAAAAAAGCCAAAATAGGAAGCCAAAGTCATAAGTATAAATTTGCACAAAAAACTTTATTAAATATTTTTTATTATTTAAAAAACACTCCTTTAAATATATTAAAAAATGGAGACAACACATGTCAGAAAAACTACACAAAGTAAGCCACGGATGACATATCACCGTTACACCATCAATTGGTTACTCCAAAGAGCTACTGACCACCCCTATTGCTTTAAGTATGTGGACTCTAATTTTACCCACTGACTTTAGTCCTATGGTGGACATAACACAATGTCTATGCTATAAATAGATATAAGGTGCATAGTGCTTCACTAGACATTAAGTAGTGATTAGTCCACAGGTTGTTACCATAAATATAGGCCAAATCCTATTGTGAGCCAAACTGTATCACAGTATACTGCTGGTTTAAGTAACCGAATACCGTATTAAGCAAATACATTGGAGGTTTAAATGTCATACATGACATGCACGTGTAGTCCTGAGCCCCAACGCACGTTTCACGTTAGCTTCGTCCGGACGAAGCTAACGTGAAACGTGCGTTGGGGCTCAGGACTACACGTGCAGGTCATGTATGACATTTAAACCTCCAATGTATTTGCTTAATACGGTATTCGGTTACTTAAACCAGCAGTATACTATGATACAGTTTGGCTCACAATAGGATTTGGCCTATATTTATGGTAACAACCTGTGGACTAATTACTACTTAATGTCTAGTGAAGCACTATGCACCTTATATCTATTTATAGCATAGACATTGTGTTATGTCCACCATAGGACTAAAGTCAGTGGGTAAAATTAGAGTCCACATACTTAAAGCAATAGGGGTGGTCAGTAGCTCTTTGGAGTAACCAATTGATGGTGTAACGGTGATATGTCATCCGTGGCTTACTTTGTGTAGTTTTTCTGACATGTGTTGTCTCCATTTTTTAATATATTTAAAGGAGTGTTTTTTAAAAAATATTTAATAAAGTTTTTTGTGCAAATTTATACTTATGACTTTGGCTTCCTATTTTGGCTTTTTAAGAGATTGGAACACTCAGTAAGACCAGTCCACAAGCAAGACCTTTTTATAGGAAAGCTAGGTGTCAGCCGGGAAAGGTGGGGCAAAATAATTTGAAATCCAGGAGTGGTTCATTTTAATGAAGGTTAGATCATCAACATTTTGGGTAGCCAGACGAGTCCTTTTTTTGGTTAATATTGAACCAGCAGCACTGAATACTCTTTCTGATAGCAGACTAGCTGCTGGGCAAGCAAGCTCCTGCAATGCATATTCTGCCAATTCAGGCCAGGTGTCTAATTTGGATGCCCAGTAATCAAATGGGAATGACGCTTGAGGGAGAACATCGATAAGGGCTGAAAAATAGTTAGTAACCATACTGGACAAATGTTGTCTCCTGTCACTTTGAATAGATGCTGCAGTACCTGTCCTGTCTGCGGTCATTGCGAAATCACTCCACAACCTGGTCAGAAAACCCCTCTGTCCAACGCCACTTCTGATTTGTGCACCTCTAACACCTCTGTCCTGTAGCCCCCTGCAGCTCGTGTGAGAACCATCACCGGCGCTGTGTGCTGGGAATGCCTGAATCAAACGGTCTACAAGAGTTGCTTGTTTGGTTGCTAATATTTGTTCGAGGTTCTCATGTGGCATAATATTTTGCAATTTGCCTTTATAGCGAGGATCAAGGAGGCAGGCCAACCAGTAATCATCATCGGTCATCATTTTAAGAATGCGTGGGTCCCTTTTGAGGATACGTAAGGCATAATCTGCCATGTGGGCCAAAGTTCCAGTAGTCAAATCTGCGGTTGTGCTGGTTTGAGGGGCAGTTACAGGCAAATCTACGTCACTTGTCTCCCTCAAAAAACCTGAACCCGGCCTTGCCACACCAGCAATTTCCATTGGACCCGGAGAAGCTTCCTCATTTAAAAAATACTCATCCCCATCATCCTCCTCGTCCTCCTCCTCTTTGCCCGCTACCTCATCCTGTAGACTGCCCTGACCAGACAATGGCTGACTTTCATCAAGGCTTTCCTCTTCCTCAGCTGCAGACGCCTGCTCCTTTATGTGCGTCAAACTTTGCATCAGCAGACGCATTAGGGGGATGCTCATGCTTATTATGGCGTTGTCTGCACTAACCAGCCGTGTGCATTCCTCAAAACACTGAAGGACTTGACAGAGGTGTTGGAGCTTCGACCACTGCACAGCAGACAACTCCATGTCTGCCATCCAACTGCCTGCCCGTGTATGTGTATCCTCCCACAAATACATAACAGCACGCCTCTGTTCGCACAGTCTCTGAAGCATGTGCAGTGTTGAGTTCCACCTTGTTGCAACATCGATGATTAAGCGATGCTGGGGAAGGTTCAAAGACCGCTGATAGTTCTGCATACGGCTGGAGTGTACGGGCGAACGGCAGATATGAGAGCAAAGTCTGCGCACTTTGAGGAGCAGGTCGGGTAACCCCGGATAACTTTTCAGGAAGCACTGCACCACCAGGTTTAAGGTGTGAGCCAGGCAAGGAATGTGTTTCAGTTGGGAAAGGGCTATGGCAGCCATGAAATTCCTTCCATTATCACTCACTACCTTGCCTGCCTCAAGATGTACAGTGCCCAGCCATGACTGGGTTTTTTTCTGCAAGAACTCGGACAGAACTTCTGCGGTGTGTCTGTTGTCGCCCAAACACTTCATTGCCAATACAGCCTGCTGACGCTTGCCACTAGCTGTCCCATAATGGCACACCTGGTGTGCAACAGTGGCAGCTGCGGATGGAGTGGATGTGCGACTGCAGTCTGTGGATGAGCTCTCGCTTCTGCAGGAGGACGAGGAGGAGGAGGAGGGGGGGCGAACACCTACAGCCAACTGTTTTCTAGACCGTGGGCTAGGCAGAACTGTCCCAATATTGCTGTCCCCTGTGGACCCTGCATCCACCACATTCACCCAGTGTGCCGTGATGGACACGTAACGTCCCTGGCCATGCCTACTGGTCCATGCATCTGTTGTCAGGTGCACCTTTGTAGTCACAGATTGCCTGAGTGCATGGACGATGCGCTCTTTAACATGGTGGTAGAGGGCTGGGATAGCTTTTCTCGAAAAGAAGCGTCGACTGGGTAGCTCGTAGCGTGGTACAGCGTAGTCCATCAGCCCTTTGAAAGCTTCGCTTTCAACTAACCGGTAGGGCATCATCTCTAATGAGATTAGTCTAGCAATGTGGGCGTTCAAACCCTGTGTACGCGGATGCGAGGATGAGTACTTCCTTTTCCTAATGAGAGTCTCATGAAGGGTGAGCTGCACTGGAGAGCTGCATACGGTGGAACTAGCGGGGGTGCCGGTGGACATGGGTGACTGAGAGAGGGTTGGAGATGGTATTCTTGCCGGTGCCCTACATGCAGTGTTTCCTACTACTAACCTGTTGATTCCCTGACTGCTTTGGCCTGGCGACGAAAGCTGCACAGATACTGCAGGTGGTGCGGGAAATGGTGGGCTTACAGGGAGGGAGGGGATGCAGCGTTGCTGACTAGCTTCATTGGCCGAGGGTGCTGCAACCTTTAGGGACGTTTGTCAGTTAGTCCAGGCTTGCAAATGCATGGTGGTTAAATGTCTATGCATGCAACTTGTATTTAGACTTTTAAGATTCTGACCTCTGCTTAAGGTAGTTGAACATTTTTGACAGATGACTTTGCGCTGATCATTTGGATGTTGTTTAAAAAAATGCCAGACTGCACTCTTTCTACTATCGGATACCTTTTCAGGCATTGCAGACTGAGCTTCTTTAACTGGATGGCCACGCTGTCCTCCAACTGGTTTTGGTTTTGCCATGCTTTTTTGGCCAGATACGGGCCCGTCAGATGGAACCTGTTGTGATGTTGATGCCTGCTGCGGCTCCTCCTCCTCCGCTTCAGAACTACTGCCACCTGCACCCTGTTCCCCCAATGGCTGCCAATCGGGGTCAACAACTGGATCATCTATGACCTCCTCTTCTATGTCGTGTGCAACTACGTCTGTGTCACCGTCTAAGCCGGTGGTATAGCATTCGTGATGGGGCACCATAGTCTCCGCTGGGTTTGATTCTGGCTCAGTACACTGAGAGGGCAATGTTCTGGTCTGAGTCAAAGGAACAGCATAGTAATCTGGCTGTGGCTGTGCATCTGTGCACTCCATGTCCGATTCAACTTCTAATGGGCATGGCCTGTTAACTGTTTCATTGTCTAACCCAGGAACGGTATGTGTAAAGAGCTCCATGGAGTAACCCGTTGTGTCGCCTGACGCATCCTTCTCTCTTGTTCTGGGTGAAGAAGACAAGGAAGCGACTTGTCCCTGACCGTGACCATCCACTAACGACGCGCTGCTTTTACATTTAGCACTTTCAGAAGAGGAGGCAAAAGAGCTAGAGGCTGAGTCAGCAAGGAAAGCCAAAACTTTTTCTTGCTGCTCTGGCTTTAAAAGCGGTTTTCCTACTCCCAGAAAAGGGAGCGTTCGAGGCCTTGTGTAGCCAGATGACGAACCTGGCTCAACAACTCGAGACTTAGGTGCTGTACTGCTTTTACCACAACCACCTGATGCTCCACCACCACTACCATCATTACCAGCTGACAATGACCGCCCACGGCCATGACCTCTTCCACCAGACTTCCTCATTGTTTGCAAAACGTAACCAAAGTAACGGTATTTGTTACTGTAAAACAACTTATAAGGTGAACTCAAACTTCTGTAGGATTTATATATACCTTTATAGGTGCCTGACACTGAAAGGAAAATCAGGCCCAATGTTACACACTAGGTTTTCTGTGCCCCAATAATTTGAGACAGATGGCACACACAGGACCGGCACTCAAGCAGAAATGCCAATCTTAACCCCTTAAGCCCCGAGGGTGGTTTGCACGTTAATGACCGGGCCAATTTTTACAATTCTGACCACTGTCCCTTTATAAGGTTATAACTCTGGAACGCTTCAACGGATCTTGGTGATTCTGACACTGTTTTCTCGTGACATATTGTACTTCATGTTAGTGGTAAAATTTATTCGATATAACTTGCGTTTATTTGTGAAAAAAACGAATATTTGGCGAAAATTTTGAAAATTTCGCAATTTTCCAACTTTGAATTTTTATGCCCTTAAATCACAGACATATGTCACGCAAAATACTTAATAAATAACATTTCCCACATGTCTACTTTTTGGAACCAAAATTTTTTTTTGTGACGGAGTTATAAGGGTTAAAAGTTGACCAGCAATTTCTCATTTTTACAACACCATTTTTTTTTTAGGGACCACATCTCATTTGAAGTCATTTTGAGGGGTCTATATGATAGAAAATACCCAAGTGTGACACCATTCTAAAAACTGCACCCCTCAAGGTACTCAAAACCACTTTCAAGAAAATTATTAACCCTTCAGGTGTTTCACAGGAATTTTTGGAATGTTTAAATAAAAATGAACATTTAACTTTTTTTCACACAAAATTTATTTCAGCTCCAATTTGTTTTATTTTACCAAGGGTAAGAGGAGAAAATAGACCCCAAAAGTTGTTGTACAATTTGTCCTGAGTACGCTGATACCCCATATGTGGGTGTAAACCATTGTTTGGGCGCATGGCAGAGCTTGGAAGCAAAGGAGCGCCATTTGACTTTTCAATGCAAAATTGACTGGAATTGAGATGGGACGCCATGTTGCATTTGGAGAGCCCCTGATGTGCCTAAACATTGAAACCCCTAACAAGTGACACGATTTTGGAAAGTAGACCCCCTAAGGAACTTATCTAGATGTGTGGTGAGCACTTTGACCCAACAAGTGCTTTACAGAAGTTTATAATGCAGAGCCGTAAAAATAAAAAATCATATTTTTTCACAAAAATGATTTTTTCACCCCCAATTTTTTATTTTCCCAAGGGTGAGAGAAGAAATTGGACCCCAAAAATTGTTGTGCAATTTGTCCTGAGTACGCTGATATTCCATATGTGGGTGTAAACCATTGTTTGGGCGCAGGGCAGAGCTCGGAAGGGAAGGAGCGCCATTTGACTTTTCAATGCAAAATTGACTGGAATTGAGATGGGACGCCATGTTGCATTTAGAGAGCCCTTGATGTGCCTAAACATTGAAACCCCCCACAAGTGACACCATTTTGGAAAGTAGACCCCCTAAGGAACTTATCTAGATGTGTGGTGAGCACTTTGACCCAACAAGTGCTTTACAGAAGTTTATAATGCAGAGCCGTAAAAATAAAAAATCATATTTTTTCACAAAAATGATCTTTTGACCCCCAATTTTTTATTTTCCCAAGGGTAAGAGAAGAAATTGGACCCCAAAAATTGTTGTGCAATTTGTCCTGAGTACACTGATACCCCATATGTGGGTGTAAACCATTGTTTGGGCGCAGGGCAGAGCTCGGAAGGGAAGGAGCGCTATTTTACTTTTCAATGCAAAATTGACTGGAATTAAGATGGGATGCCATGTTGCGTTTGGAGAGCCCCTGATGTGCCTAAACATTAAACCCCCCCACAAGTGACACCATTTTGGAAAGTAGACCCCCTAAGGAACTTATCTAGATGTGTTGTGAGAACTTTGAACCCCCAAGTGTTTCACTACAGTTTATAACGCAGAGCCGTGAAAATAAAATTTATTTATTTTTTTCACAAAAATGAAATTTAGCCCCCAGTTTTGTATTTTCACAAGGGTATCAGGATAAATTGGACCCTAAAAGTTGTTGTCCAATTTGTCCTGAGTACGCTGATACCCCATATGTGGGGGGGAACCACTGTTTGGGCGCATGACAGAGCTCGGAAGGGAAGGAGCGCCATTTGGAATGCAGACTTAAATGGATTGGTCTGCAGGCGTCACGTTGCATTTGCAGAGCCCCTGATGTACCCAAACAGTACAAACCCCCCACAAGTGACCCCATATTGGAAACTAGACCTCCCAAGGAATTTATCTAGATGTGTTGTGAGAACTTTGAACCCCCAAGTGTTTCACTACAGTTTACAACGCAGAGCCGTGAAAATAAAACATATTTTTTTCCCACAAAAATGATTTTTAGCCCCCCAAATTTTTATTTTCCCAAGGATAACAAGAGAACTTGGACCCCAGAATTTGTTGTTCAATTTGTCCCGAGTACGCTGATAACCCATATGTTGGGGTAAACCCCTTTTTGGACGCACGGGAGAGCTCGGAAGGGAAGGAGCACTGTTTTACTTTTTCAACGCAGAATTGGCTGGAATTGAGATTGGACGCCATGTCGCGTTTGGAGAGCCCCTGATGTGCCAAAACAGTGGAAACCCCCCAATTCTACCTGAAACCCTAACCCAAACACACCCCTAACCCTAATCCCAACGGTAACCCTAACCCTACCCCTAACCTGACCCCTAACCGTTTACTGAACATTTTCTGACAGTCATAAGTGCCACGTATATAAGTGCCACGTATATAAGTGCCACGTATATAAGTGCCACGTATATAAGTGCCACGTATATAAGTGCCACGTATTTAAGTGCCACGTATTTAAGTGCCACGTATTTAAGTGCCACGTAATTTCAGTGCCACGTATTTCAGTGCCACGTATTTCAGGCACTGAAAAATACGTGGCACGTAAATACTTCAGTGCCACGATATTTCAGTGCCACGATATTTCAGTGCCACGTATTTCAGTGCCACGTATTTCAGTGCCACGTATTTCAGGCACTGAAAAATACGTGGCACGTATATACGTGGCACTGAAATACGTGGCACTGAAATACGTGGCACTGAAATACGTGGCACTGAAATACGTGGCACTTAAATACGTGGCACTTAAATACGTGGCACTTATATACGTGGCCACTGAAATATCGTGGCACTTATATACGTATATAAGTATATAAACGTATATTTCAGTGCCACGTATTTCAGTGCCACGTATTTCAGGTTAGGGTTAGGGGTAGGGTTAGGGTTTTTTGTTTTTTTCTTGTTTTCTTGTGTTTTTCTATAAAAACGCATGCGTTTTACCGCGTTTACATGCATTTTTTCACACATGTGGTTTTTTTAAAAAACGCATGCAGATAAAAACGCAAGTGTGAAACCAGACTAAAAGAAGCTTTTTATAGCAAAAAAGTTTTTGCGTTACCACATTTTGAGACCTATAATTTTTCCACATTTTGGTCCACAGAGTCATGTGAGGTCTTGTTTTTTGCGGGACGAGTTGACGTTTTTATTGGTAACATTTTCGGACACGTGACCATTTTTTATCACTTTTTATTCCGATTTTTGTGAGGTAGAATAACCAAAAACCAGCTATTCATGAATTTCTTTTGGGAGAGGCGTTTATACCGTTCTGCGTTTGGTAAAATTGATAAAGCAGTTTTATTCTTCGGGTCAGTACGATTACAGTGATACCTCATTTATATCATTTTTTTATGTTTTGGTGCTTTTATACGATAAAAACTATTTTATAGAAAAAATAATTATTTTGGCATCGCTTTATTCTGAGGACTATAACTTTTTTATTTTTTTTCTGATGATGCTGTATGGCGGCTCGTTTTTTGCGGGACAAGATGACGTTTTCAGCGGTACCATGGTTATTTATATCTGTCTTTTTGATCGCGTGTTATTCCACTTTTTGTTTAGCGGTATGGTAATAAAGCGTTGTTTTTTGCCTCGTTTTTTTTTTTTTTTCTTACGGTGTTTACTGAAGGGGTTAACTAGTGGGGCAGTTTTATAGGTTGGGTCGTTACGGACGCGGCGATACTAAATATGTGTACTTTTATTGTTTTGTTTTTTTAATTTAGATAAAGAAATGTATTTATGGGAATAATATTTTTTTTTTTTATTATTATTTATTTAGGAATTTTTTTTTTTTTTTTACATATGTGGAAAATTTTTTTTTTACTTTTTTACTTTGTCCCAGGGGGGGACATCACAGATCGCAGATCTGATAGTGTGCACAGCACTCTTATCAGATCGGCGATCATACTTTCATCGGAGCAGGCTGCAGCTTTCATCTGCTGCCTGCTCCGACCCGGAAGTGCTCCCTGCAGGACCCGGATGCAGCCCCCCGGCCATTTTGGATCCGGGGCCTGCAGGGAGAAGACGTTCGGTACGAGGTGAGTACATCACCTTGTACCGATCGTCTCAGGGAAGCCCGCAGGGAGCCCCCTCCCTGCGCGATGCTTCCCTGTACCGCCGGTACACCGCGATCATGTTTGATCGCGGTGTGCCGGGGGTTAATGTGCCGGGGGCGGTCCGTGACCGCTCCTGGCACATAGTGCCGGATGTCAGCTGCGATATGCAGCCGACACCCGGCCGCGATCGGCCGCGCTCCCCCCGTGAGCGCGGCCGATCGCGTATGACGTACTATACCGTCACCGGGAATTAAGGCCCACCCCACCTCGACGGTATAGTACGTCATACGGGATTAAGGGGTTAATCTCCCACTATTTTTTGTTTTCAGGGAGAATTTAAAAAAAAAACAAAAAAATTAACAGTATGACACACTAGGTTTTCTGTGCCCCAATAATTTGAGACAGATGGCACTCACAGGACCGACACTCAAGCAGAAATGCCAATCTTAATCTCCCACTATTTTTTTTTTTTCAGGGAGAATTAAAAAAAAATTAAAAAAAATGGCCCAGTATTACACACTAGGTTTTCTGTGGCACACAATGAGAGACAGATGCCACACACAGCACTGGCACAGAGGCAGACTTGCCAATCTTTATCTCCCACTATTTATTTATTTTTTTCAGGGAGAATAAAAAAAAAAATGGCCCAGTATTGCACACTAGGTTTTCTGTGGCACACAATGAGAGACAGATGCTACACACAGCACTGGCACAGAGGCAGACTTGCCAATCTTTATCTCCCACTATTTATTTATTTTTTTTCGGGGAGAATTAAAAAAAAAAATGGCCCAGTATTACACACGAGGTTTTCTGTGGCACACAATGAGAGACAGATGCCACACACAGCACTGGCACAGAGGCAGACTTGCCAATCTTTATCTCCCACTATTTATTTATTTTTTTTCAGGGAGAATTAAAAAAAAAAATGGCCCAGTATTACACACTAGGTTTTCTGTTGCACACAATGAGAGACAGATGCCACACACAGCACTGGCACAGAGGCAGACTTGCCAATCTTTATCTCCCACTATTTTTTTTTTTTCAGGGAGAATTAAAAAAAAAAAAAAATGGCCCAGTATTACACACTAGGTTTCCTGTGGCACACAATGAGAGACTGATGCCACACACAGCACTGGCACAGAGGCAGACTTGCTAATCTTTATCTCCCACTATTTATTTATTTTTTTTCAGGGAGAATTTAAAAAAAATAAAAAAATGGCCCGGTATTACACACTAGGTTTTCTGTGGCACACAATGAGAGACAGATGCCACACACAGCACTGGCACAGAGGCAGACTTGCCAATCTTTATCTCCCACTATTTATTTATTTTTTTTCAGGGAGAATTAAAAAAAAAAAATGGCCCAGTATTACACACTAGGTTTTCTGTGGCACACAATGAGAGACAGATGCCACACACAGCACTGGCACAGAGGCAGACTTGCCAATCTTTATCTCCCACTATTTTTTTTTTTTTTTCAGGGAGAATTAAAAAAAAAAAATGGCCCAGTATTACACACTAGGTTTTCTGTGGCACACAATGAGAGACAGATGCCACACACAGCACTGGCACAGAGGCAGACTTGCCAATCTTTATCTCCCACTATTTATTTATTTTTTTTCAAGGAGAATTAAAAAAAAATGGCCCAGTATTACACACTAGGTTTTCTGTGGCACACAATGAGAGACAGATGCCACACACAGCACTGGCACAGAGGCAGACTTGCCAATCTTTATCTCCCACTATTTATTTATTTTTTATCTCCCACTATTTATTTTTTTTTTTTCAGGGAGAATTAAAAAAAAAAATGGCCCAGTATTACACACTAGGTTTTCTGTGGCACACAATGAGAGACAGATGCCACACACAGCACTGGCACAGAGGCAGACTTGCCAATCTTTATCTCCCTGCAGTAATCTCAGAAAAGTATGGCAGTCAGCTATAAAAAGGACAGCTGCACACAAAAGTGTGGACAAACAAACAAGATAGCTGTGCAGAAAGGAAGGAACAACAGGATTTGTGCTTTTAAAAAAGCAGTTGGTTTGCACAGCGGCGTACACACACAGCAACGCAGCTATCAGGGAGCCTTCTAGGGCAGCCCAATGAGCTACAGCGCTGAGGAAAAAAAAAGTAGCTTCCACTGTCCCTGCAAACAAAAGGTGGTGTTGGACAGTGGAAATCGCTACAGCACAAGCGGTTTGGGGGTAAATGTACCCTGCCTAACACTATCCCTGCTTCTGACGAAGCGGCAGCAACCTCTCCCTACGCTCAGATCAGCAGCAGTAAGATGGCGGTCGGCGGGAACGCCCCTTTATAGCCCCTGTGACGCCGCAGAAAGCAAGCCAATCACTGCAATGCCCTTCTCTAAGATGGTGGGGACTGAGATCTATGTCATCACGCTGCCCACACTCTGCGTCCACCTTCATTGGCTGAGAAATGGCGCTTTTAGCGTCATTGAAACGCGACTTTGGCGCGAAAGTCGCGTACCGCATGGCCGACCGCACACAGGGATCGGGTCGGGTTTCATGAAACCCGACTTTGCCAAAAGTCGGCGACTTATGAAAATGACCGATCCGTTTCGCTCAACCCTAGTCCTCAGTGTTGGGGAACATTGCCTGAGCAGAAGGAATCAACTGTTTTTCCAGGATAACCTTGTATGCGGATTTATTCATACGTCCTTCATAAAGAAAAAACCTGCCCAATTCCAGCCTTGCTGAAGTATCCCCAGATCATCAACGATCCTCCACCAAATTTCTGTACTATACTGTATATATACTGTATATCATGAAGGTAATAACAATAAACCAAAAATGGACTTCCCCATTAATGATGTGGCAGCCAAACAAGACAAGCCCTAAACCACCCTAATGCGCCCTCAAACTGCAGCACATGTATGAGAAGAGTGGAAAATAAAGGGGGAATCCACAATGCTACAAGTGGTTCAATGATAAACCACTGAGCAAAACAGGCATGAGAAAAAAATAGAGACTGTAGGAATATAGTGCCCGCAATAAAGGGGAAAACAGTAGATGTAAGCACGGAGCCTAAACACATGGCACTGCAATCCCAGTCAGGGGGGAAAGGCCTGTAGGAGCCAAGGCAGAAGATACCAGCAGAGCATGTATAGTTAACAATGTTAAGGTAAGTAATGGGTTACTGAGCCACTGCAGCCCAAGTGTGCAGCATGTGGGAGGTTAGTTTAGGGCTTGTCTTGTTTGGCCACCACACCATTTATGGAGACGCCCATATTTGGTTTATTGTTATTACAATCTACTATATAATTGTGTAGGGGTACTTCTGTCGGTCTGTCTGTAATGGAAATCCCGCGTCGCGTAGCCGTGACCAATCAGCAACGGGCACAGTCCAGCCGATAATTAGTCCCTCCGTACTTCCATCCAGTCAGTGCCCGGCGCCCGCTTCATACTTCCCTCCAGTCAGCGCTGACATAGGGTTAATGGCAGCGTTAACGGACCACGTTATGCCACGGGTAACGCAGACCGTTAACGCTGCTATTAACCCTGTGTGACCAACTTTTTACTATTGATGCTGCCTATGCAGCATCAAAAGTAAAATGATCTAATGTTAAAAATAATAAAAAACCCAAAAAACTGCTATTCTCACCTTCCGTCGTCCGCCGATGCGCGCGCGGCTGCTGCCAGCTTCCGTTTCCAGAGATGCATTGCGAAATTACCCAGAAGACTTAGCGGTCTCACATCGGGACAACTTCACTGGATGGCTGCGGGTGAGTATATAACTATTTTTTATTTTAATTATTTTTTTTAACAGGGATATGGTGCCCACACTGCTATGTACTACGTGGGCTGTGTTATACACTGCGTGGCTGCTATATACTATGTGGGCAGTGTTATATACTGCGTGGGCTGTGCTATATATTACGTGGGCTGTTATATACTGTGTGGCTGCTATATGCTACGTGGGCTGTGTTATATACTGCGTGGGCTGTGTTATATACTGCTTGGGTTGTGCTATATACTACATGGGCTGTGTAATGCACTGTGTGGGCTGTGTTATATACTGCGTGGCTGCTATATATTATGTTGGCTGTGTTATATACTGTGTGGCTGCTATATATTACGTGGGCTGTGTTATATACTGCGTGGGCTGTGTTATATACTATGTGGACTGTGTTATATACTGCGTGGGCTGTGCTATATATTATGTGGGCTGTGTTATATACTGCATGGGCTGTGTTAAATACTATGTGGGCTGTGTTATATACTGCGTGGGCTGTGCTATATATTACGTGGGCTGTGTTATATACTGCGTGGCTGCTATATACTACGTGGGCAGTGTTATATACTATGTGGGCTGTGTTATATACTGTGTGGGCTGTGTTATATACTGCATGGCCTGTGTTATATACTGCATGGCCTGTGTTATATATTGCATGGGCTGTGTTATATACTGCGTGGACTGTGTTATATACTGTGTGGGCTGTGCTATATATTACGTGGGCTGTGCTATATACTGCGTGGGCTGTGTTGTATACTGCGTGGGCTGTGCTATATATTACGTGGGCTGTGTAATATACTACGTGGCTGTGTTATATACTGCATGTCTGCTATATACTACATGGCTCCTACATACTACGTGGCCTGTGCTATATACTATGTGGCTGCTATATACATACATACATACATATTCTAGAATACCCGATGTGTTAGAATCGGGCCACCATCTATATATATATATATATATATATATATATATATATAGAGAGAGAGAGAGAGATAGATAGATAGATAGATAGATAGATAGATAGATAGATACAGTACCTTGCGAAAGTATTCGGCTCCCTGGAACTTTTCAACCTTTTCCCACTCTTATTTAAGTCACATGCTGTCCATTTCCTTGTGATCCTCCTTGAGATAGTTCTACTCCTTCATTGGAGTCCAGCTGTTTAATTAAACTGATTGGGCTTGATTTGGAAATGCACACATCTGTCTATATAAGAACAAAATAAGATGATGGCTAAAAAGCCATGGCCAGCTCACCGATCCTTGCAGGCGCACGGAGCTTCGTCTCGGATCCAGACGAGGGATAATTACAAAGTAGAAACAGAAGGTGCTCCAGCTCCAATAAAAGAGATTCTTTATTAATGGTTAAAATCCAGTGACATAATAAATCCTTGCTGTAATACAAATGTGGGGGTACAGAGCCCATGCAACGCGTTGATTAAGATCGGCAGCGATCGAAACGCGTTGCATGGGCTCTGTACCCCCACATTTGTATTACAGCAAGGATTTATTATGTCACTGGATTTTAACCATTAATAAAGAATCTCTTTTATTGGAGCTGGAGCACCTTCTGTTTCTACTTTGTGTCTATATAAGACCTCTCAGCTCACAGTGCATGTATGACCAAATGGGAATCATGAGGTCAAAGGAACTGGCCAAGGAACTCAGAGACAGAAATGTGGCAAGGCACAAATCTGGCTAAGGTTACTTTAAATGACACTTTTTATGGATATCTTTGAGAAATGGCTTTCTTCTTGCCACTCTTCCATAAAGGCCAGATTTGTGCAGTGTACGACTGATTGTTGTCCTATGGACAGACTGTCCCATCTCAGCTGTAGATCTCTAAAGCTTACCCAGAGTGATCATGGGCCTCTTGGCTGCATCTCTGATCAGTCTTCTCCTTGTTTGAGGTGAAAGTTTTTAGGAATGGCCGGGTCTTGGTAGATTTGCAGTGGTATGATACTCCTTCCATTTCAATATGATCACTTGCACAGTGCTCCTTGGGATGTTTAAAGTTTTGGAAATCATTTTGTATCCAAATCAGGGTTTAAACTTCTCCACAACAGTATCATGGACCTGCCTGTTGTGTTCCTTCGTCTTCATGATGCTCTCTGTGCTTCAAACAGAACTCTGAGACTATCACAGAGCAGGTGAATTTATACGGAGACTTGATTACACACAGGCGGATTATATTTATCATCATTAGGCATTTGGGACAACATTGGATCATTCAGAGATCTACAATGAACTTCTGGAGTGAGTTTGTTGCACTGAAAGTAAAGGGGCCGAATAATATTACACACCCCACTTTTCAGTTTTTGAATTTCCACAAAAATTTAAAATAACCAATAAATTTCTTTCAACTTCACAATTGTGTTCCACTTGTTGTTGATTCTTCACCAAAAATTTACATTTGGTATCTTTATGTTTGAAGCATGATATGTGGGAAAAGGTTGAAAAGTTCAAGGGGGCCGAATACTTTCGCAAGGCACTGTATATTGTGATGCAGTGACCCCTGTTACAGGTAGGGGGCATTGCATGGTCTTCCCGGAATATGTATGGAGGCGTATTGAGGCCATAGGAATGCATGGCAATGGCAGGCATAACTGTGGTAATGAGACAAAGTCCGGCATTATTTTGAATGGCCGTTATGTGTGTCACAGAGGAAGATACTCTGCACTGTCAGCCTGAAGTAAGGATGTTCTGGGACCTGTTGTCCCACAAGTAATTGTGTTGTTTGTATAATTGTGAAGGGAGGTTGGCAGGGTTAGTTCTGAGAGCTGGACGGGTCGGACTAGCCACACCCACACGACCACCCATCTATGGGAGTGATTACAAGTATGTAATGTGACCAGGGTATGGATCACATGTCTCTGAGTATGGACCTGAATGGTTCTGTGCTGGAAGGTCCTGGAAAAGCCTATGAGTTGGGAGTGCTATCTCCCTGAATAGCACATGGTGGGGCATTGGACCTAGTGGCCTGGGGTGCTCGACGAACATCCTGAATAGCACCCAGACAGGACACATGCCTGTGTGTTGGATGGTCCCACGTGGGGACGAACATCCTGAATAGCACACTGTAGAGGCCTTGGTGTTGGGAGGTCCAGAATGTGGACCAGAACCCTGAAGAGAACCGGGTAAGGCCGAGGTCCTGGAAGGCCTCTGTGTTGGGAGGTCCTGGGAGTAGGACTGGATCCCTGAATAGCACCTGAGGGAGGCCTTTGACCTGAGGGCCTGTGTGTTGGACAGTCCCAGGTGGGGACGGATGTCCTGAATAGCGCATAGAGGCAGTATGCTGCAGAGCCGGTGATGGCTGCTGTGTGGGGAAGCTACCGTCCTTTGGCCAGTCTGGAAAGACTGATGTGTGCCTGCCAGGCAAGTTGTTGAACCCCGTAAGGCAGTTTCCCCAGGAGAGAGGACTGACAAGGAGTCAGCAGGTGGAGCAGGGGCTCCCGTAAGGTACCTATACAGACTGTTGGTGCTTGTTATATACTATGAACTGTGTGGTAACCCACAGCAAATGGTCAGAAGAGGATCAGCACGTTTAGTTGGCGCAAACTAATGATATGCAACTTAATGTGATGTCCTGATACAGAGTGTAATGGTCTGTTCGTGATACGGTTTATGGGTTTTTAATAAACCGCATAAATTGTTTAAATGAAAAACCGTGCCTGTCTGAGTGTATCCCATTGCCAAGCGAGTGTCCCCCAACACATGCGGTGAGTGCTATCTCACAATATACAGTACAGACCAAAAGTTTGGACACACCTTCTCATTTAAAGATTTTTCTGTATTTTCATGACTATGAAAATTGTACATTCACACTGAAGCTATCAAAACTATGAATTAACACATGTGGAATTATATACTTATATACTAAGTGCTTCAGAGAAACTGGCTTACATGAGGACCGCCCCAGGAAAAGAAGACCAAGAGTCACCTATGCTGCTTCTGTGGATAAGTTTATCCGAGTCACCAGCCACAGAAATCGCAGGTTAACAGCAGCTCAGATTAGAGACCAGGTCAATGCCACACAGAGTTCTAGCAGCAGACACATCTCTTCAACAACTGTTAGGAGGAGACTTTGTGCAACAGGCCTTCATGGTCAAATAGCTGCTAGGAAAACACTGCTAAGGAGAGGCTACAAGCAGAAGAGACTTTTTTGGGCAAAAGAACACAAGGAATGGACATTAGACCAGTGGAAATCTGTGCTATGGTCTGATGAGTCCAAATTTGAGATCTTTGGTTCCAACCACCGTGTCTTTGTGCATCGCAGAAAAGGTGAACGGATGGACTCTACATGCCTGGTTCCCACCGTGAAGCATGGAGGAGGAGGTGTGATGGTGTGAGGGTACTTTGCTAGTGATACTGTTGGGGATTTATTCAAAATTGAAGGCATACTGAACCTGCATGGCTACCACAGCATCGTGCAGCCGCATGCTATTCCATCCGGTTTGCGTTTAGTTGGACCATCATTTATTTTTAAGTACAATGACCCCAAGCACACCTCCAGGCTGTGTGAGGGCTATTTGACCAAGAAGGAGAGTGATGGGGTGCTACGCCAGATGACCTGGCCTCCACAGTCCCTAGACCTGAACCCAATCGAGATGGTTTGGGGTGAGCTGGATCGCAGAGTGAAGGCAAAAGGGACAACAAGTGCTAAGCATCTCTGGGAACTCCTTCAAGATTGTTGGAAGACCATTCCCGATGATTACCTCTCGAGGCTCACGAAGAGAATGGCAAGAGTGTGCAACTATAGGGCAAAAAATGGAGACACAAAGCGCAAAATAGGGTCTTATCCTACAGATAACCAAGAGAGCTTTCTTAGAATTGCGATTTCGGCTGCTGCAGATCCACAAGCCGATCAACGGCCGTATGACAATATAAACTGTGCAGGAGGTGTCGGTTAAATTCGCGCTGCCTTAATGATGAAGTTCCAAGGATAATAAATTTAGACGGTGGTTTATTCAACGCGTTTCAAGGTCAGTGCAACCTCTTCTTCAGGAAATTCTACATACAACATCTGAGATGGTGTGTCCAAACTTTTGCTCTGTACTGAATATACACTCACCGGCCACTTTATTAGGTACACCATGCTAGTAACGGGTTGGACCCCCTTTTGCCTTCAGAACTGCCTCAATTCTTCGTGGCATAGATTCAACAAGGTGCTGGAAGCATTCCTCAGAGATTTTGGTCCATATTGACATGATGGCATCACACAGTTGCCGCAGATTTGTCGGCTGCACATCCCAAAGATGCTCCATACAAGGCAGGATGGATCCATGCTTTCATGTTGTTTACGCCAAATTCTGACCCTACCATCCGAATGTCGCAGCAGAAATCGAGACTCATCAGACCAAGCAACGTTTTTCCAATCTTCTACTGTCCAATTTCGATGAGCTTGTACAAATTGTAGCCTCAGTTTCCTGTTCTTAGCTGAAAGGAGTGGTACCCGGTGTGGTCTTCTGCTGCTGTAGCCCATCTGCCTCAAAGTTCGACGCACTGTGCGTTCAGAGATGCTCTTAGGCCTACCTTGGTTGTAACGGGTGGCGATTTGAGTCACTGTTGCCTTTCTATCAGCTCGAACCAGTCTGCCCATTCTCCTCTGACCTCTGGCATCAACAAGGCATTTCCGCCCACAGAACTGCCGCTCACTGGATTTTTTTTCTTTTTCGGACCATTCTCTGTAAACCCTAGAGATGGTTGTGCGTGAAAATCCCAGTAGATCAGCAGTTTCTGAAATACTCAGACCAGCCCTTCTGGCACCAACAACCATGCCACGTTCAAAGGCACTCAAATCACCTTTCTTCCCCATACTGATGCTCGGTTTGAACTGCAGGAGATTGTCTTGACCATGTCTACATGCCTAAATGCACTGAGTTGCCGCCATGTGATTGGCTGATTAGAAATTAAGTGTTAACAAGAAGTTGGACAGGTGTACCTAATAAAGTGGCCGGTGAGTGTATATATATATATATATATATATATATATATATATATATATATATATATACAGTACAGAGTAAAAGTTTGGACACACCTTCTCATTTAAAGATTTTTCTGTATTTTCATGACTATGAAAATTGTAAATTCACACTGAAGGCATCAAAACTATGAATTAACACATGTGGAATTACGGTATATACTCTTTTCACTATGTGAAACAACTGAAAATATGTATTATATTCTAGGTTCTTCAAAGTAGCTACCTTTTGCTTTGATGACTGCTTTGCACACTCTTGGCATTGTCTTGATGAGCTTCAAGATGTAGTCAACAATCTTGAAGAAGTTCCCAGAGATGCTTAGCACTTGTTGGCCCTTTTGCCTCCACTCTGCGGTCCAGCTCACCCCAAACCATCTCGATTGGGTTCAGGTCTGGTGATTGTGGAGGCCAGGTCATCTGGCGTAGCACCCCATCACTCTCCTTCTTGGTCAAATAGCCCTTACACAGCCTGGAGGTGTGTTTGGGGTCATTGTCCTGTTGAAAAATAAATGATGGTCCAACTAAACGCATGCCGCTGCAAGATGCTGTGGTAGCCATGCTGGTTCAGTATGCCTTCAATTTTGAATAAATCTCCAACAGTGTCACCAGCAAAGCACCCCCACCATCACACCTTCTCTTCCATGCTTCACTGTGGGAACCAGGCATGTAGATTCCATCCATTCACCTTTTCTGCGTCGCACAAAGACACAGTGATTGGAAGCAAAGATCTCAAATTTGGACTCATCAGACCATAGCACAGATTTCCACTGGTCTAATGTCCATTCCTTGTGTTCTTTAGCCAAAACAAGTCTCTTCTGCTTGTTGCTTATCCTTAGCAGTGGTTTCCTATCAGCTATTTTACCATGAAGGCCTGCTGCACAAAGTCTCCTCTTAACAGTTGTTGTAGAGATGTGTCTGCTGCTAGAACTCTGTGTGGCATTGACCTGGTCTCTAATCTGAGCTGCTGTTAACCTGCGATTTCTGAGGCTGGTGTCACGGATAAACTTATCCACAGAAGCATAGGTGACTCTTGGTCTTCCTTTCCTGGGGCGGTCCTCATGTGAGCCAGTTTCTTTGTAGCGCTTGATGGTTTTTGCAACTGCACTTGGGGACACTTTCAAAGTTTTCCTAATTTTTCGGACTGACTGACCTTCATTTCTTAAAGTAATGATGGCCACTCGTTTTTCTTTATTTAGCTGCTTTTTTCTTGCCATAATACAAATTCTAACAGTCTATTCAGTAGGTCTATCAGCTGTGTTTCCACCAGACTTCTGCTCAACACAACTGATGGTCCCAACCCCATTTATAAGGCAAGAAATCCCACTCATTAAACCTGACAGGGCACACCTGTGAAGTGAAAACTAGGGTTGAGCGAAACGGGTCGTTCATTTTCAAAAGTCGCCGACTTTTGGCTAAGTCGGCGTCTCATGAAACCCGATCCGACCCCTGTGCTTGTCGGCCATGCGGTACGCGACTTTCGCGCCAAAGTCGCGTTTCAATGACGCAAAAAGCGCCATTTCTCAGCCAATGAAGGTGAACGCAGAGTGTGGGCAGCGTGATGACATAGGTCCTGGTCCCCACCATCTTAGAGAAGGGCATTGCAGTGATTGGCTTGCTGTCTGCGGCGTCACAGGGGCTATAAAGGGGCGTTCCCGCCGACCGCCATCTTACTGCTGCTGATCTGAGCTTAGGGAGAGGTTGCTGCCGCTTCGTCAGAAGCAGGGAGAGCGTTAGGCAGGGTCCACTAACCACCAAACCGCTTGTGCTGTAGCGATTTCCACTGTCCAACACCACCTTCGGTGTGCAGGGACAGTGGAAGCTATTTTTTTTTTTTTTTTATCTCAGCGCTGTAGCTCATTGGGCTGCCCTAGAAGGCTCCGTGATAGCTGTATTGCTGTGTGTACGCCACTGTGGAAACCAACTGCTTTTTTCAAAGCACATATCCTCTTGTTCCTTCCTTTCTGCACAGCTATCTTTTTTGTTTGTCCACACTTTTTATTTAATTTGTGCATCAGTCCACTCCTATTGCTGCCTGCCATACCTGGCTGAGATTACTGCAGGGGAGATAGTAATTGTAGGCCTTTTTTTTTTTTTTTTTTTTTTGTGGGAGATTAAGATTGGCATTTCTGCTACAGTGCCATCCCTGTGTGTGCCATCTCTCATTCAGTGGGCCATAGAAAGCCTATTTATTTTTTTGTTTTTTTTTTAATATTATTGGGTTTCTAAAGTCTCCCTGAAAAAAAAAAAAAATACATAAAAAAACAGTGGGAGAGTAATATTGCCCTTTCAGCTTGTGTGCCAGTCTTGACTCCTGGGTGTGCCACCTCTCTCTCTCTCATTCAGTGGGCCATAGAAAGCATATTTATTATTATTATTTTTTTTTTTTTAATATTATTGGGTTTCTAAAGTCATTTTGAAAAAAAAAAAAAAATACATAAAAAAACAGTGGGAGAGTAATATTGCCCTTTCAGCTTGTGTGCCAGTCTTGACTCCTGGGTGTGCCACCTCTCTCTCTCTCTCATTCAGTGGGCCATAGAAAGCCTATTTATTTTTTATTTTTTTTTAATATTATTGGGTTTCTAAAGTCTCCCTGAAAAAAAAAAAAAAACCATAAAAAAACAGTGGGAGAGTAATATTGCCCTTTCAGCTTGTGTGCCAGTCTTGACTCCTGGGTGTGCCACCTCTCTCTCTCAAATTGTGGGCCATAGAAAGCCTATTTATTTTTTTGCTTGATTTGGGTTCTAAAATCTACGTTTAAAAAAATCACTACATCAATCAGTGGGAGAAAAATATTGGCCTCAGTCAGTGCTTGTGTGCCACTCCTGACTCCTGTGTGTGCCATCTCTCACTCAGTGGGCCATAGAAAGCTTATTATTTTTTGTTTTTTTATTATTTGGTTTCTAAAGTCTCCCTGAAACAAAAAAAAAATACATAAAAAAACAGTGGGAGAGTAATATTGCCCTTTCAGCTTGTGTGCCAGTCTTGACTCCTGGGTGTGCCACCTCTCTCTCTCTCATTCAGTGGGCCATAGAAAGCATATTTATTATTATTATTTTTTTTTTTTAATATTATTGGGTTTCTAAAGTCATTTTGAAAAAAAAAAAAATACATAAAAAAACAGTGGGAGAGTAATATTGCCCTTTCAGCTTGTGTGCCAGTCTTGACTCCTGGGTGTGCCACCTCTCTCTCTCTCTCATTCAGTGGGCCATAGAAAGCCTATTTATTTTTTATTTTTTTAATATTATTGGGTTTCTAAAGTCTCCCTGAAAAAAAAAAAAAAACCATAAAAAACAGTGGGAGAGTAATATTGCCCTTTCAGCTTGTGTGCCAGTCTTGACTCCTGGGTGTGCCACCTCTCTCTCTCAAATTGTGGGCCATAGAAAGCCTATTTATTTTTTTGCTTGATTTGGGTTCTAAAATCTACGTTTAAAAAAATCACTACATCAATCAGTGGGAGAAAAATATTGGCCTCAGTCAGTGCTTGTGTGCCACTCCTGACTCCTGTGTGTGCCATCTCTCACTCAGTGGGCCATAGAAAGCCTATTTATTTTTTTGCTTGATTTGGGTTCTAAAATCTACCAGAAAAAAAAATAAAACATCAATCAGTGGGAGATTAATATTGGCCTCAGGGCTTGTGTGCCACTCCTGACTCCTGTGTGTGCCATCTCTCACTCAGTGGGCCATAGAAAGCCTATTTATTTTTTTGCTTGATTTGGGTTCTAAAATCTACCAGAAAAAAAAATAAAACATCAATCAGTGGGAGATTAATATTGGCCTCAGGGCTTGTGTGCCACTCCTGACTCCTGTGTGTGCTATCTCTCACTCAGTGGGCCATAGAAAGCCTATTTATTTTTTTGCTTGATTTGGGTTCTAAAATCTACCAGAAAAAAAAATAAAACATCAATCAGTGGGAGATTAATATTGGCCTCAGGGCTTGTGTGCCACTCCTGACTCCTGTGTGTGCTATCTCTCACTCAGTGGGCCATAGAAAGCCTATTTATTTTTTTGCTTGATTTGGGTTCTAAAATCTACCAGAAAAAAAAATAAAACATCAATCAGTGGGAGATTAATATTGGCCTCAGGGCTTGTGTGCCACTCCTGACTCCTGTGTGTGCCATCTCTCACTCAGTGGGCCATAGAAAGCCTATTTATTTTTTTGCTTGATTTGGGTTCTAAAATCTACCAGAAAAAAAAATAAAACATCAATCAGTGGGAGATTAATATTGGCCTCAGGGCTTGTGTGCCACTCCTGACTCCTGTGTGTGCTATCTCTCACTCAGTGGGCCATAGAAAGCCTATTTATTTTTTTGCTTGATTTGGGTTCTAAAATCTACCAGAAAAAAAAATAAAACATCAATCAGTGGGAGATTAATATTGGCCTCAGGGCTTGTGTGCCACTCCTGACTCCTGTGTGTGCTATCTCTCACTCAGTGGGCCCTAGAAAGTCTTTTTATTTTTTTAGTATTTGGTTTCTAAATTGTCCCTGAAAGAAATCATTTGATCTTATTTGGTTTCTAAAGTCTCCCTGAGAAAAAAAAAACAAAAAAAAAACGTGTGAGATTAATATTGACATTTGTGCTTGAGTGACAGTCCTGCGTGTGTGGCATCTCTCATTCAGTGGGCCATAAAAAGCCTATTTATTTTTTTGTTTTTTTTAATATTATTGGGTTTGTAAAGTCTCCCTGAAAAAAAAAAAAAACATAAAAAAACAGTGGGAGAGTAATATTGCCCTTTCAGCTTGTGTGCCAGTCTTGACTCCTGGGTGTGCCACCTCTCTCTCTCTCATTCAGTGGGCCATAGAAGGCCTATTTTTTTTTTCCTTTTTTTAATATTATTTGGTTTCTAAAGTCTCCCTGAAAAAAAAAAAAATACATAAAAAAACAGTGGGAGAGTAATATTGCCCTTTCAGCTTGTGTGCCAGTCTTGACTCCTGGGTGTGCCACCTCTCTCTCTCTCTCATTCAGTGGGCCATAGAAAGCCTGTTTATTTTTTAATTTAATTTTTTTTTTTATTAGTATTTGGTTTCTAAATTGTCCCTGAAAAAAACATTTTATCTTATTTGGTTTCTAAAGTCTCCCTGAGAAAAAAAAAAAAAAATTAGGTGGGAGAATAATATTGACATTAGTGCTTGAGTGACAGTCCTGCGTGTGTGTCATCTCTGTGATTTTGTGCCACAGAAAACAGAGTGTGTAACATTGTGCCTGATTTTCCTTGTGGTCTCACCAACCTGTTAAGGGATATAGAAATCATACTGAAGTTATAGCTCACCGTGTAAGTTGTTTGACAGCAACAAATAAAGTTACTTTGGTTAATTTTTTAAAACAATGAGGAAGTCTGGTGCAAGAGGTCGTGGCCGTGGGCGTTCATTGTCAGCTGGTAATGATGATAGTGGTAGTGGAGCATCAGGTGGTCGTGGGGATAAAAATATTCCACCTAAGTCTGGAGCTGTGGAGCCAGTTTCGTCGTCTGGCTACACAAGGCCTCGAACGCTCTCTTTTCTGGGAGTAGGAAAAACGCTTTTAAAGCCGGAGCAGCAACAGCAAGTTTTGGCTTACATTGCAGACTCAGCCTCTAGCTCTTTTGCCTCCTCTTCTGAAACTGGTAAATGTAAAAGCAGCGCGTCGCTTGTGGATGTTCACGGTCAGGGACAAGTCGCTTCCTTGTCCTCCTCAGCAAAAACTACAACAAGAGAGAAGGATGCAGCAGGCGACACAACGGGTCACTCCATGGAGCTCTTTACACATACCGTCCCTGGCTTAGAAAGTGAAACACTTAACAGGCCATGCCCATTACAAGTAGAATCTGACATGGAGTGCACTGATGCACAGCCACAGCCAGAGTACTATGCTGCTCCTTTGACTCAGACCACCACATTGCCCTCTCAGGGTACAGATCCACAATCAGACCCTGATGAGACTATGTTGCCCCGCCACGAACGCTATACCACAGACCGACACAGTGACACAGACGAAGTTGCACACGAGCTCGAAGAGGAGGTAATAGATGACCCGTTGTTGACCCCGATTGGCAGCCATTGGGCGAACAGGGTGCAAGCAGCAGTAGTTCAGAAGCGGAGGTGGAGGAGGGGCCGCAGCAGGCATCAACATCGCAACAGGTTCCATCTGCCGGGCCCCTATCTGGCCCAAAACGCGTGTCAAAGCCAAAACCTGTTGGAGCACAGCGTTGCCATCCGGTTAAAGCTCAGTCTGCAATCCCTGAAAAGGGATCCGATGCTAGGAAGAGTGCAGTCTGGCATTTTTTTAAACAACATCCAATTGATCAGCGCAAAGTCATCTGTCAAAAATGTTCAACTAGCTTAAGCAGAGGTCAGAATCTGAAAAGTCTCAATACTAGTTGCATGCATAGACACTTAACCACCATGCATTTTCAAGCCTGGACTAACTACCAAACGTCCCTTAAGGTTGTAGCACCCTCGGCCAATGAAGCTAGTCATCAACGCAACATCCCTTCCGTCACTGTAAGGCCACCATTTTCCGCACCACCGGCAGTATCTGTGCAGGTTTCTTTGACAGCCAAAAGCAGTCAGGGTCAGGGAATCACCAGTTTTGTAGGAGGAAATATTGCATCTAGGGCACCGGCGGAAACAATACCGTCTCCAACCGTCTCTCAGTCTGCCATGTCCACTGGCACACCCGCAAGTTCCACGATCTCCATCTCTCCAGTTCAGCTCACACTACATGAGACTCTGGTTAGAAAAAGGAAGTACTTATCCTCGCATCCGCGTACACAGGCTTTTAACGCCCACATAGCTAGACTAATCTCGTTAGAGATGATGCCCTACCGGTTAGTTGAAAGCGAAGCTTTCAAAGCCCTAATGGAGTACGCTGAACCACGATACGAGCTACCCAGTCGGCACTTCTTTTCTAGAAAAGCCATCCCAGCCCTGCACCAGCATGTTAAACAGCGCATCGTCCATGCACTCAGGCAATCTGTGAGTACAAAGGTGCACCTGACTACAGATGCATGGACCAGTAGGCATGGCCAGGGACGTTATGTGTCCATCACGGCACACTGGGTGAATGTGGTGGATGCAGGGTCCACAGGGGACATCAATTTAGGGACAGTTGTGCCTAGCCCACGGTCTAGGAAACAGTTGGCTGTAGGCGTTCGCACCCCCTCCTCCTCCTCCTCCTCGTCCTCCTGCAGAAGCTACAGCTCTTCCACAGACCGCAGTCGGCCAACCACTCCATCGGCAGATGACACTGTTGCACACCAGTTGTCCCATTATGGGCCAGCTACTGGCAAGCGTCAGCAGGCTGTATTGGCTATGAAGTGTTTGGGCGACAACAGACACACCGCGGAAGTTCTGTCCGAGTTCTTGCAACAAGAAACGCAGTCGTGGCTGGGCACAGTAGATCTTGAGGCAGGCAAGGTAGTTAGTGATAACGGAAGGAATTTCATGGCTGCCATCTCCCTTTCCCAACTGAAACACATTCCTTGCCTTGCTCACACCTTAAACCTGGTGGTGCAGTGCTTATTGAAAACTTATCCTGGGTTCTCCGACCTGCTCCTCAAAGTGCGTGGACTTTGCTCACATATCCGACGTTCGCCTGTACACGCCAGCCGTATGCAGAACTATCAGCGGTCTTTGAACCTTCCCCAGCATCGCCTAATCATAGACGTTGCAACAAGGTGGAACTCAACACTGCACATGCTTCAGAGACTGTGCCAACAGAGGCGGGCTGTTATGTTTTTGTGGGAGGATACACATACACTGGCAGGCAGTAGGATGGCAGACATGGAGTTGTCAGGTGTGCAGTGGTCGAAGATACAAGACATGTGTCAAGTCCTTCAGTGTTTTGAGGAATGCACACGGCTGGTTAGTGCAGACAACGCCGTAATAAGCATGAGCATCCCCCTAATGCGTCTGCTGATGCAAAGTTTGACGCACATAAAGGAGCAGGCGTCTGCACCAGAGGAAGAGGAAAGCCTTGATGACAGTCAGCCATTGTCTGGTCAGGGCAGTGTACAGGACGAGGTAGCGGGCGAAGAGGAGGTGGAGGACGAGGAGGATGATGGGGATGAGTATATTTTTAATGCGGAACCTTTCCCGGGGGCACTGGAAATTGGTTGCGTGTCAAGGCCGGGTTCTGGTTTTTTGAGGGACACAAGTGACGTAGATTTGCCTGCAACTGCCCCTCACCCAATCACAACCGGAGATTTGACAACTGGAACTTTGGCCCACATGGCGGATTATGCCTTAGGTATCCTAAAAAGGGACACACGCATTACAAAAATGATGAACGATGACGATTACTGGTTGGCCTGCCTCCTTGATCCACGCTATAAAGGCAAATTGCAAAATATTATGCCACATGAGAACTTGGAACTAATATTAGCAACCAAACAATCAACTCTTGTTGACCGTTTGCTTCAGGCATTCCCAGCACACAGCGCACGTGATCGTTCTCACACGAGCTCAAGGGGGCAGCAGACTAGGAGTGTTAGGGGTGCACACATCAGAAGTGGCGTTGGACAGAGGGGTTTTCTGACCATGTTGTGGAGTGATTTTGCTATGACCGCAGACAGGACAGGTACTGCTGCATCAATTTTAAGTGACAGGAGACAACATTTGTCCAGTATGGTTGCTAACTATTTTTCATCCCTTATCGATGTTCTCCCTCAACCGTCATTCCCATTTGATTACTGGGCATCAAAATTAGACACCTGGCCAGAATTGGCAGAATATGCATTGCAGGAGCTTGCTTGCCCGGCAGCAAGTGTCCTATCAGAAAGAGTATTCAGTGCTGCAGGTTCAATATTAACCGAAAAAAGGACTCGTCTGGCTACCCAAAATGTTGACGATCTAACATTCATTAAAATGAACCACAACTGGATTTCGAAATCTTTTGCCCCACCTTGCCCGGCCGACACCTAGCTTTCCAATGAAAAGCTCTTGCCTGTGGACTACTGTGAATTACTTTTCTAATGTCTAATTTACTGCAGCTGATTGTCCAGCATACGACATGTTTACACCTCCCTAAATGGCCAAACTCCCCACACGGGGCCGTGGTATCGCGACTTGGCGCAAGCACCCGTGAGACTGCTGTTTGTCTGAAGAGGTGGGTGTACTCGCTTTTGGTCGACGGCATTGCTACTGGGTCCCTCATAGTACAATAAAGTGTCTCTGGCGGTGGTGGTGGCCACCCAACGTCAGACGCACTGTTGTAACATGAGGGGCCTTGGGCCTGTAACGCCGGCCACAAGAGAGTTCACCCACCCCCAGGTCAAACATTGCTCTACCACTTCCACAGTTATCTCTCACACTTCCACCAATGTTAAGTCTATGCGCTGACATCCTTCCATACCTGCCACTGACAATACCATTGTGTTGACATGTATGATGGTACTTAACATAGTCAGGGGCAGTGTCCTCTATTTACCACAGTAAATACTTTGCGCAAAATTAGTAGGTCTGAAACAACGCAGAGGATCCCACCCCTGAACCTAATGATTGCACCCTTTAGTGTTTTTGTTTTGTTTTAATGCGAGACATTCACATTTAGTTGTTGTTTTGGACTACTAACTGGCAGACACTCATTACAATCGGCCTCCGTTGACCAGACCACTGCTGCCCGTGTACCCCTGGAACCAATTATAAAGTGCCTACAGCCAGCCCATTTTTTTATGTTAGGCCTTCGAAGCCTGTCTGCGGTCCCTCCTTCCACTAGGCCTCCACTGACCAGACCACTGCTGCCCGTGTACCCCTGGAACCAATAATAAAGTGCCTACAGCCAGCCCATTTTATTATTTTAGGCCTTCGAAGCCTGTCTGCGGTCCCTCCTTCCACTAGGCCTCCACTGACCAGACCACTGCTGCCCGTGTACCCCTGGAACCAATAATAAAGTGCCTACAGCCAGCCCATTTTTTTATGTTAGGCCTTCGAAGCCTGTCTGCGGTCCCTCCTTCCACTAGGCCTCCACTGACCAGACCACTGCTGCCCGTGTTCCCCTGGAACCAATTATAAAGTGCCTACAGCCAGCCCATTTTATTATGTTAGGCCTTCGAAGCCTGTCTGCGGTCCCTCCTTCCACTAGGCCTCCACTGACCAGACCACTGCTGCCCGTGTACCCCTGGAACCAATAATAAAGTGCCTACAGCCAGCCCATTTTTTTATGTTAGGCCTTCGAAGCCTGTCTGCGGTCCCTCCTTCCACTAGGCCTCCACTGACCAGACCACTGCTGCCCGTGTTCCCCTGGAACCAATTATAAAGTGCCTACAGCCAGCCCATTTTTTTATGTTAGGCCTTCGAAGCCTGTCTGCGGTCCCTCCTTCCACTAGGCCTCCACTGACCAGACCACTGCTGCCCGTGTACCCCTGGAACCAATAATAAAGTGCCTACAGCCAGCCCATTTTTTTATGTTAGGCCTTCGAAGCCTGTCTGCGGTCCCTCCTTCCACTAGGCCTCCACTGACCAGACCACTGCTGCCCGTGTTCCCCTGGAACCAATTATAAAGTGCCTACAGCCAGCCCATTTTTTTATGTTAGGCCTTCGAAGCCTGTCTGCGGTCCCTCCTTCCACTAGGCCTCCACTGACCAGACCACTGCTGCCCGTGTACCCCTGGAACCAATAATAAAGTGCCTACAGCCAGCCCATTTTTTTATGTTAGGCCTTCGAAGCCTGTCTGCGGTCCCTCCTTCCACTAGGCCTCCACTGACCAGACCACTGCTGCCCGTGTTCCCCTGGAACCAATTATAAAGTGCCTACAGCCAGCCCATTTTTTTATGTTAGGCCTTCGAAGCCTGTCTGCGGTCCCTCCTTCCACTAGGCCTCCACTGACCAGACCACTGCTGCCCGTGTTCCCCTGGAACCAATTATAAAGTGCCTACAGCCAGCCCATTTTTTTATGTTAGGCCTTCGAAGCCTGTCTGCGGTCCCTCCTTCCACTAGGCCTCCACTGACCAGACCACTGCTGCCCGTGTACCCCTGGAACCAATAATAAAGTGCCTACAGCCAGCCCATTTTTTTATGTTAGGCCTTCGAAGCCTGTCTGCGGTCCCTCCTTCCACTAGGCCTCCACTGACCAGACCACTGCTGCCCGTGTTCCCCTGGAACCAATTATAAAGTGCCTACAGCCAGCCCATTTTTTTATGTTAGGCCTTCGAAGCCTGTCTGCGGTCCCTCCTTCCACTAGGCCTCCACTGAGCAGACCACTGCTGCCCGTGTTCCCCTGGAACCAATTATAAAGTGCCTAGAGCCTATTTTTTTATTTAATTTAATATTAATAAAGCAGGATGAACTACGATATACCACACTATGAGCTACCCAGTTGACAATTCTTTTGCGAGAAAAGCCATCCCACCCCTCCACCTGCATGTTAAAGACCGCATTGTCCTTGCATTCTGTCAATTTGTCAGTCCAAAGGTATACCTGACAACAGACACATGGACCTGTAGGCCTGGCCACGGAAGGTTACGTGTCCTTTGTGGCTCAATGGGTTAATGTATTGGATGCATGGTCCACACAGGGGACAGCCTGCAAAGTCTATCTGCAGTCCCTAATTCAAGTTGTCCTCAACTGAATAAAGCTGAGCTTCAACCTTCTGTTCCAAATTACCATTTTTAAAAATGCAATTGGCTGTTCCGGCCTACTAAAGGGGTCTGTCTGCCCCTGCCTGGTGTTGTCCTCAACTGAATAAAGCTGAGCTTCAACCTTCAGTTCCAAACATACAACAAAAAACTGGTGCAATACAAAAAGTGGCCTCCAGCTACAAAAACTTTCTCCTACAAGTAGTTAACTGACAGTTTTTTTACCAGTGAAAACACAGATATGGCATCCAACGAGTGTTGTCCTGTCTCGTCTTCTTTATATTATTGCCAAGAAGCTGCAACTGAATAAAGCTGTGCTTCAACCTTCTGTTCCAAATTACCATTTTTAAAAATGCAATTGGCTGTTCCGGCCTACTAAAGGTGTCTGTCTGCCCCTGCCTGGTGTTGTCCTCAACTGAATAAAGCTGAGCTTCAACCTTCTGTTCCAAATTACCATTTTTAAAAATGCAATTGGCTGTTCCGGCCTTCTAAAGGGGTCTGTCTGCCCCTGCCTGGTGTTGTCCTCAACTGAATAAAGCTGAGCTTCAACCTTCAGTTCCAAACATACAACAAAAAACTGGTGCAATACAAAAAGTGGCCTCCAGCTACAAAAACTTCCTCCTACAAGTAGTTAACTGACAGTTTTTTTACCAGTGAAAACACAGATATGGCATCCAACGAGTGTTGTCCTGTCTCGTCTTCTTTATATTATTGCCAAGAAGCTGCAACTGAATAAAGCTGTGCTTCAACCTTCTGTTCCAAATTACCATTTTTAAAAATGCAATTGGCTGTTCCGGCCTACTAAAGGTGTCTGTCTGCCCCTACCTGGTGTTGTCCTCAACTGAATAAAGCTGAGCTTCAACCTTCTGTTCCAAATTACCATTTTTAAAAATGCAATTGGCTGTTCCGGCCTACTAAAGGTGTCTGTCTGCCCCTGCCTGGTGTTGTCCTCAACTGAATAAAGCTGAGCTTCAACCTTCAGTTCCAAACATACAACAAAAAACTGGTGCAATACAAAAAGTGTCCTCCAGCTACAAAAACTTTCTCCTACAAGTAGTTAACTGACAGTTTTTTTACCAGTGAAAACACAGATATGGCATCCAACGAGTGTTGTCCTGTCTCGTCTTCTTTATATTATTGCCAAGAAGCTGCAACTGAATAAAGCTGTGCTTCAACCTTCTGTTCCAAATTACCATTTTTAAAAATGCAATTGGCTGTTCCGGCCTACTAAAGGTGTCTGTCTGCCCCTGCCTGGTGTTGTCCTCAACTGAATAAAGCTGAGCTTCAACCTTCTGTTCCAAATTACCCTTTTTATAAATGCAATTGGCTGTTCCAGCCTACTAAAGGTGTCTGTCTGCCCCTGCCTGGTGTTGTCCACAACTGAATAAAGCTGAGCTTCAACCTTCTGTTCCAAATTACCATTTTTAAAAATGCAATTGGCTGTTCCGGCCTACTAAAGGTGTCTGTCTGCCCCTGCCTGGTGTTGTCCTCAACTGAATAAAGCTGAGCTTCAACCGTCTGTTCCAAATTACCATTTTTAAAAATGCAATTGGCTGTTCCGGCCTACTAAAGGTGTCTGTCTGCCCCTGCCTGGTGTTGTCCACAACTGAATAAAGCTGAGCTTCAACCTTCTGTTCCAAATTACCATTTTTAAAAATGCAATTGGCTGTTCCGGCCTACTAAAGGGGTCTGTCTGCCCCTGCCTGGTGTTGTCCTCAACTGAATAAAGCTGAGCTTCAACCTTCTGTTCCAAATTACCATTTTTAAAAATGCAATTGGCTGTTCCGGCCTACTAAAGGGGTCTGTCCCTGCCTGGTGTTGTCCTCAACTGAATAAAGCTGAGCTTCAACCTTCTGTTCCAAATTACCATTTTTAAAAATGCAATTGGCTGTTCCGGCCTACTAAAGGTGTCTGTCTGCCCCTGCCTGGTGTTGTCCTCAACTGAATAAAGCTGAGCTTCAACCTTCTGTTCCAAATTACCATTTTTAAAAATGCAATTGGCTGTTCCGGCCTACTAAAGGTGTCTGTCTGCCCCTGCCTGGTGTTGTCCTCAACTGAATAAAGCTGAGCTTCAACCTTCAGTTCCAAACATACAACAAAAAACTGGTGCAATACAAAAAGTGGCCTCCAGCTACAAAAACTTTCTCCTACAAGTAGTTAACTGACAGTTTTTTTACCAGTGAAAACACAGATATGGCATCCAACGAGTTTTGTCCTGTCTCGTCTTCTTTATATTATTGCCAAGAAGCTGCAACTGAATAAAGCTGTGCTTCAACCTTCTGTTCCAAATTACCATTTTTAAAAATGCAATTGGCTGTTCCGGCCTACTAAAGGTGTCTGTCTGCCCCTGCCTGGTGTTGTCCTCAACTGAATAAAGCTGAGATTCAACCTTCAGTTCCAAACATACAACAAAAAACTGGTGCAATACAAAAAGTGGCCTCCAGCTACAAAAACTTTCTCCTACAAGTAGTTAACTGACAGTTTTTTTACCAGTGAAAACACAGATATGGCATCCAACGAGTGTTGTCCTGTCTCGTCTTCTTTATATTATTGCCAAGAAGCTGCAACTGAATAAAGCTGTGCTTCAACCTTCTGTTCCAAATTACCATTTTTAAAAATGCAATTGGCTGTTCCGGCCTACTAAAGGTGTCTGTCTGCCCCTGCCTGGTGTTGTCCTCAACTGAATAAAGCTGAGCTTCAACCTTCTGTTCCAAATTACCATTTTTAAAAATGCAATTGGCTGTTCCGGCCTACTAAAGGTGTCTGTCTGCCCCTGCCTGGTGTTGTCCACAACTGAATAAAGCTGAGCTTCAACCTTCTGTTCCAAATTACCATTTTTAAAAATGCAATTGGCTGTTCCGGCCTACTAAAGGTGTCTGTCTGCCCCTGCCTGGTGTTGTCCTCAACTGAATAAAGCTGAGCTTCAACCTTCTGTTCCAAATTACCATTGTTAAAAATGCAATTGGCTGTTCTGGCCTACTAAAGGGGTCTGTCCCTGCCTGGTGTTGTCCTCAACTGAATAAAGCTGAGCTTCAACCTTCTGTTCCAAATTACCATTTTTAAAAATGCAATTGGCTGTTCCGGCCTACTAAAGGTGTCTGTCTGCCCCTGCCTGGTGTTGTCCTCAACTGAATAAAGCTGAGCTTCAACATTCTGTTCCAAATTACCATTTTTAAAAATGCAATTGGCTGTTCCGGCCTACTAAAGGTGTCTGTCTGCCCCTGCCTGGTGTTGTCCTCAACTGAATAAAGCTGAGCTTCAACCTTCAGTTCCAAACATACAACAAAAAACTGGTACAATACAAAAAGTGGCCTCCAGCTACAAAAACTTTCTCCTACAAGTAGTTAACTGACAGTTTTTTTACCAGTGAAAACACAGATATGGCATCCAACAAGTGTTGTCCTGTCTCGTCTTCTTTATATTATTGCCAAGAAGCTGCAACTGAATAAAGCTGTGCTTCAACCTTCTGTTCCAAATTACCATTTTTAAAAATGCAATTGGCTGTTCCGGCCTACTAAAGGTGTCTGTTTGCCCCTGCCTGGTGTTGTCCTCAACTGAATAAAGCTGAGATTCTACCTTCAGTTCCAAACATACAACAAAAAACTGGTACAATACAAAAAGTGGCCTCCAGCTACAAAAACTTTCTCCTACAAGTAGTTAACTGACAGTTTTTTTACCAGTGAAAACACAGATATGGCATCCAACAAGTGTTGTCCTGTCTCGTCTTCTTTATATTATTGCCAAGAAGCTGCAACTGAATAAAGCTGTGCTTCAACCTTCTGTTCCAAATTACCATTTTTAAAAATGCAATTGGCTGTTCCGGCCTACTAAAGGTGTCTGTTTGCCCCTGCCTGGTGTTGTCCTCAACTGAATAAAGCTGAGATTCTACCTTCTGTTCCAAATTACCATTTTTAAAAATGCAATTGGCTGTTCCGGCCTACTAAAGGTGTCTGTCTGCCCCTGCCTGGTGTTGTCCACAACTGAATAAAGCTGAGCTTCAACCTTCTGTTCCAAATTACCATTTTTAAAAATGCAATTGGCTGTTCCGGCCTACTAAAGTTGTCTGTCTGCCCCTGCCTGGTGTTGTCCTCAACTGAATAAAGCTGAGCTTCAACCTTCTGTTCCAAATTACCATTTTTAAAAATGCAATTGGCTGTTCCGGCCTACTAAAGGTGTCTGTCTGCCCCTGCCTGGTGTTGTCCTCAACTGAATAAAGCTGAGCTTCAACCTTCTGTTCCAAATTACCATTTTTAAAAATGCAATTGGCTGTTCCGGCCTACTAAAGGGGTCTGTCCCTGCCTGGTGTTGTCCTCAACTGAATAAAGCTGAGCTTCTACCTTCTGCCTCTTATTAACTGCTGTTTTTTTAAAAAATTGGCTGTTGCGGCCTACTAAAGGTGTCTGCCCCTCCCTGGTGTTGTCCTCAACTGAACAAAGCTGAGCTTCCACATTCTGGCTTTCGCCCTATACTATCAGATATTAAACTGCATTTGGCCTACTAGTGTGGTTAGGCCCTTGAAACAGTGTCTGCTGCTCTTGGGTTTGCTACTCCACTGAACAAAGCAATGCCGCCTGTTTAGTCCTGTTACCAATTTTGAACTGCATTTAGCCTACTTTATTCTTTGGCCCTATATCTGTTTCCTCCTCATCCTGCCCATTGCCCAGCCACTGCTAGATGAGTCTGCTGGTACATTGACCTAGACCACTACATTCCCCTTATACTCTACACAGCCAGAATCTGACCCTGCTGAAAGTAAGGTTCCCCTTCCCGCATGTTATACCACCTTACACAGGGACAAAGAGGAAGGTGCAGATGAAAGTGCAGGTTCCTTCATCAGGTGGGGGGGCATACTCGTTGGCGACGTCACTGGCACAGGGCCCCTCAGAGTACGCAAAAGTGTCGCTGCTGGTGGGAGGCGCCCCCGCCATGCAAACACACCGCCGTACTTTGAGGGGCCCTGTGCCAGTGCCTGTGCCAACGAGTGGGCCCTGGCTGCTTGCTTAGGATCACAGCACTTGCAAACTTTACATACTTACCTCTCACTGCTCCACTGCCGTGACGTAGTTCACGTTTCCTGGGCCCACTAAAACCTTGAACGAGCCCTACCCCCCACAACTTTTGCCAAATGACCCCCAATTTCCAATGCCCAACTATTATTATAAAGTTAATTAAGATTGACAAGCTTCAGAAACAAGAATGGATGTTTTTGGCATTAAAATGGGCACTGTAGGTGTTTTCCTGGCCTCCACTCACTGCCGACTATGCTTCCCCATTGACTTGCATTGGGTTTCGTGTTTCGGTCGATCCCCGACTTTTAGCGATAATCGGCCGACTGCACTCGACTCGACTCTGGACAAAATCGTGTTTCACAAAACCCGACTCGATCTTAAAAAAATGAAAGTCGCTCAACTCTAGTGAAAACCATTTCCGGTGACTACCTCTTGAAGCTCACCAAGAGAATGCCAAGAGTGTGCAAAGTAGTCATCAAAGCAAAAGGTGGCTACTTTGAAGAACCTAGAATATAAGACATATTTTCAGTTGTTTCATCCTATTTTTGTTAAGTATATAATTCCACATGTGTTAATTCATAGTTTTGATGCCTTCAGTGTGAATGTACAATTTTCATAGTCATGAAAATACAGAAAAATCTTTAAATGAGAAGGTGTGTCCAAACTTTTGCTCTGTACTGTATATACAGTATATATATATGTATATATATATTTGTGTGTGTGTGCTTTCTATTGAGGTGCCTCTCCCATGGGTGATCCCTCTTTCACCAAAGCTTTAGAGATGGCTTTACAACTTTTCCAGACTGATAGATCCAAAATTAATTTGTTTTTCACTTGTTCCAGAATTTATTTGGATTGCGCCATTTTGTCTAGCCAGGGGCGGACACTGACAGCTTAGGGCCCCTGTGCAAGAAATGTGTCTGGGCCCCCCTCCTTTTATGGCAACAAAGCTATATATAGCCACACACACATACATGTACAGTATATATATTACACAGTCTCCTTTAATATGGATATTGCCGTCCCTTATTATACAGTGCCCTCTCTTGTTATGTGCAGTACCATCCCCTACATATTGGATTATACACAGCCCTGTTTTTTATTACATATCATCCTGTCTTGTTAGATGTATAATGCAATGATGGCTGATGGAGCATGGGAAAGCTTCTTTTCTAATGGAGGAGCTGATGGACTGGCCATCTGGTCACCGGCTCCTCCATCAGCAGTCATTTTATATCTAAAAAGAGGGGGGAATAAGTGATAATAATGTCTTCCTCCACCTCCCCCTGTTCCTAAGTCCATTATAAGTCCCCCTTCCTCCCATCCTAATCCCCCACACCCCTCATTGTCCTCCTCCCCTCACATCCCATTATTGTCCTCTCCCCCACCCCATCATTGCCTTCTTCACTACCTCCATCATTGCCTTCTTCACCACCACTATCATTGCTTTCTCAATCACCTCTCAATCACCACCACATATCATTGCCCATTCCACCACCTCCGGAATTTCCTCCTTCTCCACCATCCCCATTATTGCCCTTTCCACCACCACCATCATTGTCCTTTCCACCACCACCATCATTGCATTCTCCCTAACCACCCCATCATTACTCTTTCCACCACATCCATCATTTCCTCCTCATCCACCGTCCCCATCCTTCCCCTTTTCACCACCACCATTATTGTCCTTTCCACCACCACCATCCTTGCCCATTCACCACCTCCATCGTTTCCTCCCCCTCCACCACCATCATTGTAATTTTCATCACCACCATCCTTGTCCATTCCACCACCTCCATCATTTCCCCTCATTATTGCTCTTTCCACCACCTCCTTGATTGCCTTCTCCCCCACCATCCTTGCCCATTCCACTACTCCATCGTTTCCTCCCCCCTCCACCACCATCATTGTAATTTCCACCACCACCATCCTTGTCCATTCCACCACCTCCATCATTTCCCCTCATTATTGCTCTTTCCACCACCTCCTTGATTGCCTTCTCCCGCACGATCATTGCCCATTCCACCACCTCCATCATTTCTTTCTCCCCCACCACCCCAATCATTGCCCATTCCACCACATCCATCATTTCCTCCTCCCCCACCATCCCCATCATTGCCCTCTCCATCACCCAATCATTGCCCATTCCACCACCTCCATCATTTCCTCCCCCCTCCACCACCATCATTGTAATTTCCACTACCACCATCCTTGCCCATTCCACCACCTCCATCATTGCCCTCTCCATCACCCCATCATTGCCTTCTCCCCATCAGACCCATCATTGTCCTTTCCACCATATCCATCATTTCCTCCTCCCCATCATCCTCATCCTTGCCCATTCCACCACTTCCATCATTTCCTCCTCCTCCATGACCCCCATCATTGCCCTCTCCATTGCCCCATCATTGCCCTCTCCCCATCATTGCTCTCTCCTCCCACTACACACAGACACACACAGCACCATTCACCTCTCTGCACATTGCCCCACAGCGCTATGCAAGCACACACACAGCACCTCTCCATATGCTCTGCCGCAGCATCACCATCACCTTCCTCTCTCTGGCACAGCCGGCCGGTGAATGATGACATCATCCAGCAGCGCTACTGTCTGTGTGAGAGGAAGCGCGGGCAGGAAGCAGGACAGATCGCAGCAGCTCTGCTTCTATTTTCTCTTGTAGGCTGCAGGGATCTCCATGCCTGCTGCACATAAGAGCAAACTGGCCAGGGGCCCCCTGGAGCCTCGGAGCCAGATAAACAGGCCAGATTGCCCTCATTATTAGTCACCCTGCAGGGTCCCCCCTCCACCTCTGGGCCCTGGTGCAGCCGCACAGGCTGCACATGCAGTATGTCCGCCTATGTGTCTAGCTTTTGAGTATCTTTAAGTCTACTTCGCTTTGTCAGGCAGGTCCTATTTAAGTGATTTCTTGATTGAGAACAGGTATGGCAGTAATCAGCCCTACATATGGCTTGGGAATTTGAGCTCAGCTTCCCAAAGATGTGATAAATCACAGTTAATTTATGTTTTAATAGAGGGGGTCATCCCTTTTTCACACAGAGCCCTGAAGGTTTGAATTTTTTTTCCTTAATAATAAAGACCTCCATTTAAAAACGGAATTTTGTGTTCACTTATGTTATATTTGTCTAATTATTTACATTTGTTTGGTGATCTGAAATATTTATGTGTGACAAACATGCAAAAGAATAGGAAATGAGGAGGGGGCAAATACTTTTTCACACAACTGTAAATGTACCCCAGAGAACTATTTTGGAGTGTTATATACCACAGAAATGTACCCCAGAGCACATAATATTTTATGAATGAGTAATTGATTATTGATACATTTTTCAATGCTATTTTGGTGTGTAGTATACCACAGAAATGTACTTCAGAGCACATAATATTCTATGGAGGAGTAATTGAATACAGATACATTTTCAACTTTGTTTTGGAGAGTTATATACCACAGAAATGTACCCTATAGAAGGCAATACTCTATGGATGAGTAATTGAATACAAAATAATTTTTGAACACTTTATATACCACCAAAATGTAAAACAAAGCACATTCTATTCTATGGTTGAGTAATTAAATACAGATCCATTTTCAAAGCTTTTTTGAGTGTTATATACCACAGATATGTACTACAGAGCATGTAATTCTGAATGAATGAGTAAGTGATTATAAATACATTTTTGAACACTTTTTTGGAGTGTTATATACTACCAAAATGTTACAGAAAGCATGTAACACTCTTTGGATGATTAATTGAATACAGATATAGTTTTGAACAATTTTTGGAGTGTTATATACTACTGAAATGTAAAAGAAAGCAGATAATACTATTCTGTCTTCATACACGTTGATACGGTGTGTGATCCGACATACGGCATAAACCACTTTTGTCTCCCAAATAAGCAGACTGTTTTCTGTAGTCTAACTTGTTTATTGGTAAACATGTTCGTGGTAAATCTATAAAAATACAAATGACATGAATAAGTATTGGGTAAAATAAGAGCACGGCTGCAACTAACAGAGAAAGTATACTGTATGATACAACTTGTATATAACTACATACAGTAAGTCACAGATAATAGATTTCCTAAGTACTAGCTGCTATACAGTAGATCACATTCTGTACAACACTAAATTTGAAGAACAGAGGTAACAATCTTACCGGATAAACTTAACCAGGATGGCAAGTAAGTTAGATAGTTCAGCCCAGCAATGAACACGTGTGTCCCAAGAAGTACACAGAAAAGTAATGGAGTCTCTCTTTCCCAGGATACCTTGGTACAATCCCACAATGCAACACTCTAATTATTACTCAGACACAGATTATAAATTTAACCACCGCTAGATAGTGATATAACACAGCAAACCAAAACACTAATAGTACTAAAACTTTAATGCATAATACGAACACCCTGTCCTTCCTAGAAAGGACAGAACAAATACCCTATGACTTTGTAATTCAATCCAGATATATTTTTGAACTCTGTTTTGGAGTGTTATACATCACAGAAATGTACCCCAGAGAATGTAATACTCTATGGATGAGTAATTGAATACAGATACATTTTTAACTCTTTTTTGGAGTGTTATATACCACAGAAATGTACTCCAGAGCACATACTATTCTATGGATGAGTAATTGAATGCACAAAAATTTTTGAATGCTTTTTGGGAGTGTTACATACCACAGAAGTGTACCCCAGAGCATGCAATGCTCTATGACTGAATGCAGACATAATCTTAAACGCTTTTTTACATTTATATTCCACTTAATTGTTACAGAAAGCTCATAATGCTCTATGAATGAATAAATGATTACAGATAGTTTTCAGCACTGTTTTGGAATGTTATATACTACAGAAATGTACCCCAGAGCATATAATACTCTATGGATGAGTAATTGAATACAGATACATTTTTTACACTTTTTTGGAATGTTATATACTACCAAAATGTAACAGAAAGCATTTAATTGTCTATGGATGGGTAATTGAATCCAGATAAAGTTTTGAATGCTTTTTTGCAGTTTTATACCACCGAAAAGTTATAGAAAGCTTGTAAAGCTTGTAATACTATATTGATGAGTAATTGACTACAGATGCATTTTCAAAGCAAAGCTGTTTTGGAGTGTTATATACCACAGAAATGTACCCCAGAGGAAGTAATACTCTGTGGATGAGTAATTGAATACAGAACATTTTTTTCAACCTTTGTAGTGTTATATACTACCAAAATGTTACAGAAAACACGTAATACTCTATGGTTGGATAAGTGAATCCAGAAAAAAATGTAAACTTTTTTTGAGTTTAACATTCCACCATAATGTAGCAACAACCACATTAAACTGTAAGGATGACTTATTAAATCCAGAAAAAAAATTGGAACGGAAATATTGTGAAAGTGTAGCTTATTTAGGACTACACTTATAAAGCCTTTGGAGAAAATGCAAAACCGGAAAAAAATATAAGGAGGATCATCCAGTCATCCATAGACCCCTGAAAGGCAGCAATTGGCGGACTTCATTAAAATATTTTTAAAGTGTAGTTGCTGTACTTCTACACTCATAAATGCTTTGCACAAAAGGCAAAGCCAGGAATATGTTATAAGGATGGTCATTCATATACCCTTGAAGACAACAACTGGAGGTCATCATTCAAATATTGAATATTAAAACAACTTTATATACTGCTGTCATCTGGTGATGTGGAAAATTGGGGGTGAATCCAGGCTTTGCTCATTTTGCATGAGCGCTAGCCTGTCAATATTCTTTGTTGACAGGCGAAAGCACTTGATTGTTATGACCCAGCCAGCAACACTAAATACCCACTCAGACAAGACACTAGCAGCAGGGCAGCACAACACCTCCAAGAGGGACAGCTCATGCCAGGTGTCCAGCTATGAGACCCAATAGTTGAAAGTCGCAGAAGAATTGGGGAGTATTAGGGGTCGAGTTCCCGCCGCTGCCCGGTTGAAATAAGCCCCTAGAATACCGGCACCTCTGGTGAGGAGTTGTTTGTGTGCTATGCTGTCTGCATGACCACTCTTTGCTTTGCTCAGTTATGTATCTGTGATCCTCTGTGAGGTTAACAGGGCACAGCGTTTTCATATCTTTGCGATTCTGTGAAGTTAACAGAGTTCGCTTATACAGCCATATAGTGCCGCCAATTACTGTGCAGCAGATTTCTCTGCATGGTGGACCCCAGGCTGTGAACGCACCTTGTTGTTTCCTTCCTATACTCGGTGTGTTCCGCTAGCCCTAATAGTATAGTAGCGCCATGGTCTGGCTAAGTAATGGCGGACAAACAGCAATTGCAGGGGTACATCCAGCAGATGGAGGGCAGGTTGGCGACTCTCGAGCGTGAAACCTCAGCTGTAGATGTAACCACAATAGCTGTTCAGGCTGCTAGCACAGCTGCAGCAACTTTGTCCACTCCCACCTCTGTTCCAACTTTATCCCATCTCCTGCTGCCAGATAAATTCTCTGGTGACAGTAAAACCTGTAGGGGTTTCGTGAGCCAGTGTGGTATACACCTCGAGCTTCTGGCTGCACGTTTTCCTACAGAGCAGGCAAGGGTGGGATTTATAATCTCTCTTCTGTCTGACAGGGCGTTGGAGTGTGCTATGCCGCTGTGGGAGCGCGACGATCATGTAGTGCAGAGTGCTTCTCGGTTCTTGAGCACTTTGAAGCAGGTCTTTTTAGGACCTCTAGTCACCCATAATACAGCGCTCCAACTGCTGGCATTGACTAAGGGGTCGTCCCTGGTCAGCCATTTTGCCCTCCGTTTCCGGACTCTAGTCTCTGAGCTGGAGTGGCCGGATAAAGCTCTCATCCCGGTATTTTGGAGGGGGATGGCTGACCATGTGAAGGATGCTTTGGCCACTAGGAAGATTCCCGCCACAATGGAGGAGCTCATAGCTGTATCAACTCGCATCGACCTTCATTTTCACGTGCGAAGGTTGGATCGAGCCCAGTATAGGCAGAGGTTTTGGCTGGCTCCCACCTTCGCCAAACCTCTGGAATATCTGGTCCAGGCGCCCGAGTCACATGAGGCCATAGAGGTGTCACGAGCGGGATCCAAGTCCCTGTCCGCTCGTGCACTTAAGGTCTGTCATATTTACTGGCAGTCAGGACATCTTTCCTCCAGGTGTTTTCAGCGGTTGGGGGAACGTCGGCGTCTAGTGGTAGTTGGAGGAGGTACACTAGACACGGAGACATTTTCCTCTAAATTGTCCTTCTAGGGGACAATTACCATAGGCCCATACACTCTTATGGTAGAGGTTTGCGTGGACTCCGGGGCAGAAGGCAACTTTATGTCATCTGCTTTCGCCCAGCGACACGCAATATCCCTGGTGATGTTCGCCAAACCTGTGACCGTTCGAGTGGTAAATGGGTTGAAACTACCCTCACAGGTTTCACACCAAACCATTCCATTCACTCTCTCCATGTCTCCATCTCATCAGGAGATTATTTCCCTACTTGTCATTCCCGAGGGAATTGATGAGGTCCTGTTGGGGATACCATGGTTACACTACCATTCTCCTCATATAGAGTGGTCCTCAGGGAGAATTCTGGGATGGAGTAAATCCTGTGAGGGTAGATGTCAGAGGGAGTGCGTTCAGGTTGCTACAACTGAGGTACTCGCAGATCTTTCCTCTCTTCCCAAGCTTTATCGGTCCTATGCGGACATGTTCTCCAAAAGGGCTGCGGACACCTTTTCGCCTCACCGCTCCTATGACTGTACTATTGACCTCTTGCCTGGTGCAGAGCCTCCCCGGGGTCGAGTCTATCCGTTATCTCTTCTGGAGACGGAGGCAATGTCCCAGTATATCCAAGAGAATCTGGCAAGAGCGTTCATTAGGAAGTCAGTGTCACCTGCAGGAGCTGGGTTTTTCTTCGCACAGAAGAGTGGAGAACTGCAACAATAGACTACAGAGGTCTTAACGCCATCACCGTTAAGAATAAGTACCCACTACCCCTGATATCTGAGCTTTTTGATAGGCTACGGGGAGCAAGGGTATTTACTAAATTAGATCTGCGGGGTGCTTACAAACTGATTCGCATCCGTGAAGGGGACGAATGGAAGATGGCTTTTAACACCAGGGATGGGCACTATGAATATCTAGTAATGCCCCAGCCGTTTTCCAAGACTTTGTAAATTACATCTTCCGGGATATGCTCTCCACCTCGGTCATAGTTTATCTGGATAATATTCTTATCTACTCTCCAGATATTGACTCCCACCAGAGAGATGTTTGCAAGGTCTTCGACCTCCTACGGGCTAACTCCCTCTCTGCCAAGTTGGAAAAGTGTGTGTTTGAGCAGGAGTCTTTACCTTTCCTTGGCTATATCATCTTTGCCCAGGGCTATGGATCCTGCCAAGCTACAGGCTGTGATGGACTGGCAGGAACTTCATTCTCTCAAAGCGGTGCAGTGCTTTATGGGGTTCATTAATTACTATCGCCAGTTCATTCCCCACTTCTCAACTTTGGTAGCTCCCTTGGTTGCCCTCACCAAGAAGGGAGCAAATCCCAAGTTGTGGTCGGAGGAGGTCTCCAAGGCCTTTCTCTCGATTAAGTCACACTTCGCTAGCGCTCCCATCCTACATCACCCCGATGTAGATAAGCCATTTATTATGGAGGTGGATGCCTCATCCGTTGGTGCTGGAGCAGTTCTCTTTCAAAAGGATGCTCAGGGTTGGAAGCATCCTTGCCTCTTCTTCTCCAAGACCTTTTCACCAGCGGAGAGGAATTATTCCATCAGAGACAGGTAGTTGCTAGCCATAAAGTTGGCTTTCTCAGAGTGGAGACACCTCCTGGAGGGAGCTCTTTTCCCTTCCAAGTGTTCACAGACCACTAGAAGTTGGTGTATTTACAGGCAGCCCAGCTGCTAAATTCTCGCCAGGATAGATGGTCCCTGTTCTTCTCCAGGTTTCATTTCACCCTCCATTTTCTTTTTGGGGAGAAGAACATTCATGCCGATGCTCTCTCTCACTCTGTAGTGTCATCAGAGGAGGAGGAGCCTCGGCTTATTGTCCCTTCAGAGAGCCTGAGAACTGTGGCTCTGGTTTCGCTAGAGTCTGTGCCCCAGGCAAGACTTTTGTTCCATCTAACTTGAGACCGGAGGTTCTCTCTTGGGCTCACTCGTCCAGGGTGGGTGGACATTTTGGGACCAAGAGGACATATGAGCTCTTGGCAAGGACGTACTGGTGGCTGCATATGGCCCATGACGTCAGGGACTACTTTATATTCTGGTGCGTGTCTCCTGTGCCAAGAATCGGTCTCCTTGGCAACGGCTTGTTGGGCTATTTTACTCCCTGCAGGTGGCAGACAGGCCCTGGGAGATGGTCAGGATGGACTTCGTGGTAGGCTTACCCAAGTCTCGTAGCTGTACAGTTATCTGGGTAGTCACTGACCATTTTTCAAAGATGGTGCACTTGGTTCCGCTTCCACGGTTAACTTCTGCACGGGCTTTAGCGGCGTTGTTCGTCAAACATGTTTTACGTCTACATGGCATGCCTGACAAAATTGTCAGTGACGGGGGTTCTCAGTTTGCGTCTTGGTTCTGGAGAGAGCTCTGTCATTTACTCAGCATTGAGCTGAATCTCTCTTCTGCTTATCATCCCGAGACGAATGGGTTGGTAGAGAGTGCCAACCAGACTCTGGTCACATACTTGCGACATTTTGTCTCCGCCAGGTAGGATGACTGGGCATCTTTGCTACCTTGGGTGGAATTTGCCTTGAACAACGCTGTAGCCGACTTTTCCGGGCAGACTCCATTTCTCCTTAATTACGGCCAGCATCCGCATGTCCTTGTGCCCATGCCGTGTCATCCACCGATTCTAGGGTGGCAGACTGGGAGGTGGAGGCACATGACATTTGGGACCGCACACAGGATGCAATCAGGGCCTCCAAGGAGAGAATGAGGGTTTCTGCTGATGCACACCGGCGCCCCGCTCCGACCTTTGCTCCTGGCGACTTAGTGTGGCTCTCCACCCGTAACATGAGGTTGCAAGTTGAGTCCACTAAGTTTGCGCCTCGCTACATAGGCCCTTTCAAGGTTCTGGAACAGGTCAACCTTGTGGTCTACCGTTTTGCTATTCCTCCGCGCCTTGGTATCACGACACCTTTCACGTTTCCCTCTTAAAGCCCGTCTATTTGTCCAGGTTTTCCGAGTCATCTACCGGGATATCGGGTTTGTCCACGGATGAGTTTGAGGTGAACTCTATTGTGGGGTGCAAGGTGGTATGTGGCAAGAAATATTATCTGGTGGACTGGAAGGGTCACGGCCCAGAGGACAAAACCTGGGAACCTGTGGAACACATTCGGGCTCCGCTGCTCATTGCAGCCTTTGAGGCGAGGCCCAAGGAGGGGGGGACCTAGGAGGGGGGGTAATGTTAGGGGTCGAGTTCCCGCCACTGCACAAGGGGAATCTCGAGCCATGTCTGCTGCGGTCTCCTATTCTGCATCAGCCACAGTGGAGCCTGCTCAGTGGAGACATTGGTCCCAGCAGTATCTCAGCCTGATACTGTGCAAAGGGTTACTGATGCCTTTCCAGGCTATTTTTGTAGCCAGCACTGGTCAGCGGTGAGCAGGCTTTTCTGGGACTAAGTCCTGCTTTGCACACCTTGAGCATGCCCACAGGAGGACCTCTCATTGGAGGTCGGGGGTCACACGCTCAGGTCCTGTAGCAGCTCCAATTGGACCACTAGGAAGATCCTTGTCTGCTGCAGCTATATAAGGTTCCCATGGCCGCACGGCCATGCTCTAGTATCAACCTATGTTATGAGCTTTGCTGCTTGGTGGTCATGTCTGCATGTGGTCAGGGTTGGCTGAAATAAGCCCCTAGAACACCGGCACCTCTGGTGAGGAGTTTTGTATGCTTGGATTCAGGGCCCGGCTAAAATAAGCCCCTAAATACCGTCACCTCCGGTGAGGAATTTTGTATGCTTGGATTCAGGGCCCAGCTGAAATAAGCCTCTAGAATATCCCTAGAAATAAGCCCCTAGAATACCGGCACCTCCGGTGAGGAGTTGTTTATGTGCTATGCTGTCTGCATGACCACTCATTGCTTTGCTCAGTTAGGTATTCACTTATACCACCATATAGTGCCGCCAATTACTTTGCAGCAGATATCTCTGCACGGTGGACCCTGGACTGCGAACGCACCTTGTTGTTTCCTTCCTATACTCGGTGCGTTCCGCTAGCCCTAACAGGGAGTACGCTGGTTTTGTCAACCAGATATTGCTTGACCATCTTTAAAAACGTTTCTCTCCTTGTCAAAAATACTCCGTCATCAGATCCTGGACATTGGGAGGGTGCCAATAAATTGGCACAGGCCTCTGACAGTGTACCCCTGCCTCTGCTGTGTGTCTCCCTCACCTCTTCTCCTTTGTTGGGCAAGGAAGCTTGTCCCCTGCTGCTAGCGTTGCCTGATGGGAATTTTCTCAACATATTTTCCACAATGGCCTTTTGGTATAGCACCATTTTTTGAAGACCTCTCCACCTTAGGATGAAGAGATGCAAAGTTGTACTTGTAACATGGGTCTAACAGGGTAAAGAATCAATACTTTTTTTGGGCGAATATGAATGTAACGTGAGGGTCACAGTACTCATTCTCATCCTCAGCCCATCCAAATAGGAGAGAAGGGACAAAGGTTGTGTGGCTACTGTCCTCTGTTGCACTAGCCAACAGCTCCTGTTTCTTCTCCTTCTCTGTCTTATTGTTACCCAAGCCACATTGAGCAGATGAGATGAGGCAAGGATGGGTAGTATCTCCCTTTCTCTTGTCTTATTCCATCTCCACTTGGACCACATGCATACCTTCATTTTCAATTGTAAGCAGCAACTATGTAAGTTGGCACAGAAGTTGGATCGTTATGCTGACTTTGGCCTCATCGCATCTCACCGTCTTTGTGGACTCCTGAAAGTCATGGAGCCATGTTGGAGCTGGTACTTAACAACTGACCTCTGCTGCTCTTGCCATCATATGCAGTATGGAGTTACATTGCTCACCAGTTGGTGAGGTGGCACTTGCATGCGCTGTTGCTGCAGTGCCAGAGCGGAGGCAGCCGTAACCGACTTGCGATAATGGGTGCCGATGCATCATACCTTGATTTGAAGTTCTATCAGATCTGGGTATGTTTTCAGAAAATGCTGAACTACCAAGTTTAGTACATGTGCCAAACATAGTACTTGTGTGAGCTTGCCAAGCTTCACAGCCACCACCAGGTTGCAGACATCATTACACACAACCGTGCCTGGTTGGAGGTTTAGCAGCAAAAGACACAGAGCTCTCTGGTCTGTTATTTCTTTAAGTAACTCTGCTGTGGTGTGCAGTTTGTTTCCTTGACAAATTAAATTCAACAGGGCCCATTGCCACTTTCCTGAGGCAGTGCTGCAGATCCTCCAGCTTCTGGCTGATGTGTATGATGTTCTCTGAGTTAACACAGCAAAGATGGAGGATGAGGATGAGCATGTGGGGGTACATGTGGGAGTTTAGGAACTGATGTAGGAATTGGATGAAACCCTCATAGAAGTAGGGCCAGCAATCCTAGACATCAGGGTACTTGGCCCCAGCTTCCATAATGTTCACCGAGTGTATTGTGTGGTAAAGCACCTAGCACAGAAGAAGAGGCAGTGGTGTCACCAGTTGGCACCAATTGTGGACCCAGGTATTCGTACCACTGAGTCGGGTGCTTAGCTGACATGTGCTTAATCATGCTGGTGGTAGTCAGGCTCTTAGTGGTCAGGCCCCTGCTGATCTTGGTATGGCACAGGTTACAGATGATGATTTTTTTGTCTCGTAACTCTCTTAATAAACGTTACATACTGGGAACATCTAACTCTTTTGGCAGAGAATTCAGGAGTGTCTGTGTACAGTGGAACAGTTGCTAGCCTTCTCTCTCTGGCCACCCTACGGCTTCTTCCTGCCTGTTTTAGTGCTGCTGATCCCTCCCACTCAATGTTGTTGTAAACAGCTCCTCGGACTGTCCTAGTGTGAGATCACTAGTCTCTTGGGACTCAACATTGTGGGAAGAAGGAGGATCGAGGTGAGGATTAAGTGATCCAAACTTTAGTCTGGTGAGACTGGGCCATGTGGAAGGCTGGGTGTTGCTGCAAAGCATCCTGGAAGCATTATCTGCTATCTATATGACCACCTGTTTGTACAGGTCTGGCTTCAGAAGTGGTGTACAGTGCCTCCCTACAAAGTGAGACCAGAACCTATGTTTTGTGTATGGGCATGTTTTTTGTACTCCAGCAACAGACATAGTCCCAATTGCCCCACGTTCTAGGTGTCTGCGTGCACCATCCGCAGCACTTCCACTTTCCCAGCCCTTACCATACGTCTTATGCATTTTGTAATTGCTAGGTCTCTTGAAACCAAGTTTATTTGCAATTAAAAAACATTGGTCACCTGCAGCAGTCAAAGCATTATTTTTAGTTTAATACCACCCTAATGTAACACAAAGCATTCAAAAGTGTATGGATGACAAATTCAATCCAGAATTTTTTTCATCTTCCTTGCTTTTTTTGGAGTGATAAGTCCAAAATATACCACAAAGCACGTAATACTCTGTGTGAGTAATTGAATCCAGAAAAATGTTTCAACACTTTTTTTTTTTTTTAATTCTTTATTTAAGTTTTCAAGTAACATAAACAAAATATCAAAACATATATGCTCACAAATAAATCTCTATTATATGTAGATACAAAAGAGACATGGAGCACTGAAAGCAACAGGAATTCAGTGCAAATATAGCTTGAAGAAGACAAGTGAGCATAAAAAACATAAATCAAACTGGTTCAGGCCTGGAAAGAATAGCCTAAAATTGAATTATTAAACATATAAAGTAAATAAAGGCCATAGGATGTGACGGTAGGAAGTTTCGCAAGCAATTTATTCATTTCTGGAAGTGAGGGAGGACATAAGTCTCATATAGAAGGTAAGTCAGTCAAAATGGCAGAACAGCCAGGGTGGTGGGCACGGCCACGGCGTTGCATCATAGAACCCCGGGGGGAAGAGAGGGGGGGGACAGAAGTCACTCATAGCAGTGCATGTCTATACAGGTCCGCCCGAATGGGATGAAAATTTAATCCAGGGAAGCCAAGAGTTATGGAATTTCTCGTGGGAACGAGTTTCCCAGCTAGAAAGTTCTTCTAAGCGAAATAAGTCTTGGACCTTTGAGGTCCATTCTTTCAGCGTTGGGGAAGCTGGTTGCCTCCAATGTGTAGAAATTAGTGTTTAGCATTCCGATACCGCAAGTATCGGGTATCGGCTGATATTTGCAGTATCGGAATTCCGATACCAAGTTCCGATATTTTTGCGATATCGGGAATCAGGATCGGAATGCATATTCATGTGTAAAATAAAGAACAAAAATAAAAAATAGGGATATACTCACCCTCTGACGCCCCCTGGTTGTAACCGCTGCAACCGGCAGCCTAAGAATGAGCGAGTGAAGGACCTGCGATGACGTCGCGGTCTTGTGATTGGTCGCGTGAGCGGTCACATGAGCGGTCACGCGACCAATCACAAGCTGCCACGTCATCGAAGGTCCTTCACTCGCTCATTCTTAGGAACGGAGGCTGCCGGTTAACACCGCTAGGTCCAGGGTCCGCCAGAGGGGTGAGTATATCCATATTTTTTATTTTTATTCTTTATTTTTTGCATGAATATGGATCCCAGGGCCTGAAGGAGAGTTTCCTCTCCTTCAGACCCTGGAAACCATCCAGGATAGCTTCCGATACTTGTGTCCCATTGACTTGTATTGGTATTGGGTATCGATATTTTTTGGATATCGGCCGATACTATCCGATACCGATACTTTCAAGTATCGGAAGGTATCGCTCAACACTAGTAGAAATCAGATGTTTAGCAACTGCAACTAGAATGGGGAGCAGCTCATGTTTCCCTGGGTTAAAAGTTGTGGAAGGGAGGGAAAGCAATACATCCTGGGGAATCAGGTCTCGCGACATTAGGCCCATGTTGTGTAGAGATTTATTTATGTCAGTCCAGAATTGTGATAATCCCGGGCAGAGCCAAAAGATATGTAGAAGAGTCCCCGTAGATTGGGAGCATCTCCAGCATAATGGGGAGTCCGTTAGCCCTAAGTGGAAAAGCCGCTCTGGGGTTCTGTACCACCTAGAAAGAATTTTAAACGCGTTCTCTTGTAATAAAATACATCTAGAAAACCCGTGGGAGTTGGCAAGTACCTGTTTAGTTTCTCGGGGGGATAGTGTAATTTTTAATTCTGCCTCCCAGGAAGAGAGATAAAAAGGTTTAAATTGGTTTGGGGATTTGAAGAGGTTAGCGTATAGCTTTGAAACTAACGTAGTAATTGGCGATTTCAGCCTAATCAGAAATTCTAGCCATAACCAGTCAGGGGGTTGTTTTTCGATTGATTTGAGTTTCGACATGATATGGCGTATATGGTTTTTCTGAAGGCGGTTGGAGGGTTGTTTTGTCGCATTAGACGGCCAGTTGTCAGTGCAATGAATCTGTTTGGACAGAAATTGAGAGATTGTGACATTAGGCAGGGAATCCCAAAGTCCGAAGGCATCTACGTTGTTAGGGTCCGTTAGCCAGGGAGTAACTTTGAGCGGAATATTGTCGAGAAAATGGCAAAATGGAGGACGGTTTGGGATAAGGTTACGTCTAATAGATAAGGTGTTGAAAATTATGTCGTCAAGTTTTTGTTGCGGGGGGATAGTAGATGTCCAGAGATACAGATCAGCCCCCTTACCCAAAAGGGCCAATTCGAGTTGCGTGTTTAGGTTATCTGAGTTAGGTATAACTAAGTTTATCCATCTAGCAAGGTGGATTGCTTTGTGGTAGGTGCGAAAATCAGGCAAGCCGAGACCACCCTCGCCTTTGGGTAGAGAAAGGATTTTTAGAGGAAGTCTAGCTTTTTTATATTTCCACACACACAAACTGAGAGACCAATTGGTTAATTGAAAGGAAGAAAGAGTTAGGAAGAGTTATAGGAACCATATTCATGATGTAGAAAATTTTAGGAAAGATATAGGATTTTATGACATTTATCCTGCCTATCCAGGATAGATATGGTAGGTCATACTTTTTTAAGTCTAGTTGTAGGTTAGCTAAGAGGGGAATGTAATTATACTTATAAAGGGAGGAAGGGTCAGCCGTCAAGTAGATTCCAAGGTATTTTAATTTGTCTACAGGCCAGTTAAAGGGAGTGACCTTTTTTAATATTGAGATATCTGGGGTGTTTGCCGAGATATTTAAAGCTTCTGACTTATTCATATTTATTTTAAAATTAGAAACCTCACCAAATTCTGCAAATAGTGACATAAGTCTGGGAAAAGATGATCTTGGGTTAGTGATTAAAAGTAGGAGATCATCGGCAAAAGCAGCCCCCTTGACCTCTGTCTCACCCACCTTAAGGCCTTTAATATCAGTGTCTTGCCTTATCTTCTCCATCAGGGTTTAGTAGTAGAGCATAGGGTTGTTTCGTCAAACTCAATTTGACAGGTGGACCCTGCCCCTATCAGAGTGTATCAAAGTGTGTAACCCCTCCCCTCCCTGGCAGCCAGCTGTCCCTCCTTGTCTGGCTCTCCCCTTTTGATATAGTTTAATATTGTTATCACAGTGTTTAATATTGTTAATACAGTGTTTATTATCCCAGTAATTGTTTTATATTAGATGTTTATATGCTGTATTAAGTTTACTCTTATTTGATAATCCGATGATAGGGAGAATGAGCCTGTGTTTCTGCAGTATTATTTGATAGTGGAATTCTCATTTATATGTGTTTTATAATGGGCACATTATGTATGTGTCCATATTACAACACCCGCAAGTATGAAGCGCGATGTTTTGTACGTTTATAAAAAAAAGCAAAGACACGATATTGTAAAAACGTAAAAGATTTTATTGTAAAATAAACACATCTCAAAGACATTTCAATACTGTAAAATTCTTGCAGAGTATAAAAGCAAACACATTAAATAGTACAGAGATCATACAAAATAAATAGTATCACAAGTACAATGAATATACAACATTACACTTCTTACAAAATAAATAATATAGTGTTACAAGTCATGTACGTCATTTATCCACTACATTCTTTACATCGTGAGCCACATGGTTTGTAGCATCGGTAGAAACCTTTTTTTAGGTAGCAGAGTTCCACGTGTGGTACCTAATGACGGGGAATGTAAAGATTGAATTGTACGCGGCGTCGGAGCTAGCTTCTGCGGCGTAGATACAGCGTGTGTCTCACTGCTGGAAATTTTTAATTCATCTAAAAGCTTCCTATAGTGGGGTTACCAACAACTGAAGACGGTATATTTAGCTCGGCCATAGCCTGCATAAATGAATCCCAACCCGGCGGTATATTTCTGCCGGTCAGAGCATGACTCTGCGTAGTACTACGTACCAAATCCAGTAAGTTAGACCCCGGTATTACGGATCCTTTGAAAATAAATTCAGCTTTATTATTCCAGGCTGTAACATTTTTATTCTGTAGTAACCTGTTTAGTAAAAATTCAGCATTCTTTTTATATCTTTGGTTTATATGGCTGACAATTTCAGCGACCTCTTGATTTTTATCAGAGTCGGTATTTGCCAATTGTTGCTGACCAGGATCAGGAGTGCTAACGAGATTTAAAGCCGTTATTTCTTTTGAGCTGTGCCGTGTATGTACCAAGTAGCGCTGTAGCACAGAGCTATACATTTTAATTTTCACATCATCGGGAATGTCGCGACGTTGTAAAATGTCGCTAATTTCACCATCAAGGCGACGAATAATGCTGTCGCGTATGTTATCTGTAGCACCGGTTCTTAGTTTGTCCTTTTAAGATGTTTAAAGCAATCTCGCCTATGGCTGTAATTAAATCATTGCTTGCATTGCGCAAAATAGACTTTCGGACAGCGGGGGTTGCCTTCACCAGAGTTTTTAAGAGAGCCCAGTTACGCCGGAGTCTCTCAGACATCTTTACAGCACAACGCACACAGCGTAGAATGTCTGATACCTGGGTAAAATTCACTTTTTAGAAGTGTTTTTCTTTTGAACATAAACAGCAGGCAGCGCTGGTGGAAACAATCCGGTCCTTAAGCGAAGTTCCTCAGGGGTATTGGCTCTCAAATCTACAAGCAAATACCCATAAGGCTCCCGCGTGGCATCCTCAAAAGCTTCTAGGAAAAAACGTGTTTTTCCGGGATACATCTGGCGAGCTAGAGTTAAAATTTGTAATTTATCTCGGGGGTTATTAAAAAGCACCATGTATTTTGTGTTTAAATTTATCGTACGGCTTTTCTTACCCTGACAAAATATGTTTTGTACCAGGTAGAAAATGCTGAGATTTCTGTGGTGCACATACTTGGTAAAGGCTTTTTCTATCTCACAATTTTCACTAGCACTCTCCATGAGATCATCAACAATAGCCAAATTCACCTTCTCCGGCGGGAATAATTCGTCATCTACGAATGTATTCGGCAGACCCTCCACAAATCTGGTGTGGGAAAAAGAGAGAGAGATTTCATCATATAGTTTCTGCCAACACGAATAAAACCAAACAATATTATCAGGTTTCTGAGAAAAATTAGTTTCAATATTATACAGCAGTTGTTTTACAAAATAGCTCTTTCCAGAATTAGACGGCCCTGCTAGAATGCATGAGAATGGGTGTTGCAAGCATGTATCCATCACCACAATACTCTGCTAATACCCAAAAGGCAGGGTTGTGAAACCGTCAATTAGTCGCCGCTTTGTATAAACGCACTTTTGTGTTTTGCGTAACGGCCTTGTTTCAATCTCCCAGTACTTTTTATTTCTTACAATGGACGGCTGTTGTACGACAATATGCTTCTGTGTATCTGTGTCAGAATTGCTCGGGTAGTCCAGAACTAGATCTTTTAGACTGTTGAAATTAATAGATTGAGAGTTACCAACATTTAGTGTTATCCCCTTAACTTTTAAGACAGTTTTACCGGTGTTGAGTTTGCATCCGTAAGTTTTGGGGCCCACGGATACAAATTCTGTGATTTGTGTACCATCGGGTATTTCACTGGTCAGCTCCCCCAGGTAATCGCCTAAAGGCGACTGCCGCTCATCATCTCTCTGTACAAAAATAACAGAATCTGTGTCGTGATAAAGGCACCTCTCCTGCAGACGGTCCAGCAGCGAATAGAGCTCTAGCCGGGCATACGCGGTTGTAAAACATGCACACCTCCGCTATTTTTAATGATGGTGACGACTAGCTTTAATGAATTGGATGCTAGGCATTCAACGTTACTTTGAAGTGTGTGGGCAACGGCATTTAAAAAAGATTCAGAATTAAAATCTTCACGGGTTTGTTTTGTAGCGAAAATAGGGTCTAAAGTATCACCACATTCAAGCCTTAACTGTACAAAGTCACCAGGTTCAATGTCCCTGATGATTCTATCCAGTAATGACTGAACGCCGTCATGAACAATATTCACGGCCTCTACAAATGATTGTACACGCTCCAAATTTACAAATCTAAAATGATTCGTATGTATATGGCTGTTGAAATTGCGGAGAGCCCTTTGATGATGATAAAAAAAGCTGTAAAACGTCTGAACGATCTACGGCCATTTCATTATCATAAACACCATTACCTACAGAGGCTGCATCATGCGCATTTTCAGTATGTGTTTCAAGATGCCCACTGCTCTGAGCATCTGGGTCAGCACTGGTGTTGACACTTCCAGGGTTGTCTTGGGTGTGTAAAACTGTAGTTGAATCATGTAACAGCCTCTGGGGATATTGTGTAGTTATAGCGCTGTAAACTGTCTTTCGCCCACTTCTAGCTGCTTGCGATCTTCTGGATTTTTTCAAACCATGCCCAACCAAGCTTAGTCAGGCGGATTTAGATTTATTTAGATTCGCAGGTGGTGTATGTACACAGGCATGATTTAGTTTAAAATCATATAGCTCGGCGATAATGTCAGGTGTTGGACATGCATTTATCAGTCTTTCATACGTATCACAGAAAGATTTTAGTTTGAGCTGTGCGAGTTTGGTATGGACGTACTGAGCAGACATGTCAATAAACATTTTGACATGTTCATCATCCCACACAGGCCTCCCTGTGTAAGACGATTGTTCAGCAACTTTCTGTTTTTTACTTATACGGCGGCGTGATACTGATCGTTTCTTTAGAGGTAATACATTGGCAAAAGCGCTAGAAGAACCTGCAAGAGAAGTATCTGCAGATTGTACAGTTTGACACACACGTATATTACCACGGTTATTACTCTTCTTACCACCGACGAGCTGCGTAATTTCTCTGTTTTCAGGGCTAGCTTGTGGACTGCTGACTATGCTATTGACTTCCGGAGTTATGCAGGGGCTAACGTTCTGCGACGCAGATCTCTCTCTTGAAACATTCTTATATTTTTGATGTGGAATCTTGGTGCTTGGATTCCCGGTGTGTTTGGGTGCCGCGTAGCTTTCCTCTCGATCCACAACACAGATGGGGGAGAGAGGTGTTGTTCTCACAGCCGCATGAGCTCTTTGTGGTTGATTCTGTGCAGATCCATAATTACGCCGCTGCAAAACTCATAGTTGAAGATCTGGCATATCTAAAAGAAAAGACAAAAGTGTCTGTTACCCGCGAAACCGGTGTAAAATTGGAAAAGCTACACGCCGGGTGTTATCCATGATCCTGCGTAATATTTGAAAAGTTAACTGTGACAGTTATCCATGAAATCATTGTAACAATATTTGCATAAATCCGGCATAGAGCAGACCAGATATACACTTACAAGTATGAAGCGGGAATTGCACCTCCGCGGCTCCTGGTTTAATGGACATCGCATTGTTTGAGCTCGTTGAGACGGGGATATTCTCTTTTTCAAATTGAATTTTTCTGGCAACTAGTTTAGCAGATGTAAATAAAATATGGCTATTAGTTAACACAGAATTGGTTTTCTACACGAAACTGTTTCGTTGAGACGGAGATATTCTATTTTTCAAATTGAATGTTTCTGGCAACTAGTTTAGCAGATGTAAATAAAATATAACTATTAACACAGAACTGATTTTCTACACAAAAGTGTGAATCGTATGTATTTCAAGTGAACCGTTACCTTTTCTATTCTTGAGACACCTGCTTAACGAATTTCCACGTCTTTTAGGAGCATCGGGTATCGGTGAAATTACAGTGTTCTTGACATCTATGATCTCGACGTCTGAATCCAGATTTTCACATGGTTCGGGAACACACCAGTTTTCCGGCATACAGGGCGATGGCTGCGTGTCAGTATCTGTATGAGAAATTGCACTTAGTTCGTGTTTACATACAGTGGATTAAATCAGCTGATACAGTATAATATAGTTTACGGTATATCACTGTTTATGTTGTATCAGTTTTAATAATAGTATTATATTGATGGATCGCGACATTATTTGTTTTAATAATTTAACCGTGAATTTATTATGCCATGATTTGTGTAATACAGTAGTTAATAGCTGTTAATACAACCTAACTGACGTACTTACTTATTACCAATGTTTGCTTAGTATAAACATATTTATGCCGCACTCACACATTTATTTGTTACGGTATATAAAATGTTTTTGACTGTGTGACTGTGGTGTGAAATTAATATAGCAAGACTTATTCCGTATCACCTATGTTTTGCTTAACATAGCCATATTTATGCAGTAGATGCAAATTTATTTGTTACGGTATATAAAATGTGTTTGTCTGTGGTGTGAAATTAACATAGATAATATATATATATATATATATATATATATATATATATATGCTTCTTACATGTAATACAGGAAAGATATATATCATGGTACCGTGTTACAACAACATTTTTCCCTATCTAAATGCAAAAAGGAGAATCTAATTACCTGTGATAAGGTGAAGAGCAGGCTCATTATCTTCTAACGGTTCCTCAGCTACGTGTTCAAAGGGTTTATAATTCTGCGTGGTGAAATTATTGCGATAATCGGGAGACCTACACTCCTCTTAAATAAGAAAGAATGCAGGAATATATAATTAATATAAATTACTTATAATATAATGACTTAATCAGAATGAGCCAATACTCTGTACATTATATTCGGTATACCTAGTTGTGTGCTTGTAAGAAAAGGACTGTATTGATCGCGAGGATATTGGAATTCCATCTTAAATTAAAAAAAAAGGGGTAAAGTTTCATCTATATCTATACCGACGATAAATACAGATTTTAACTATATAACAAATATATACTATATATGAATTAGAAAGATTCAGTTTTTAACTATCACAAATGTATACTATATATGAATTAGAAAGATTCAGTTTTTAACTATCACAAATATATACTATATATGAATTAGAAAGATTCAGTTTATTAACTATTACAAATATATACTATATATGAATTAGAAAGATTCAGTTTTTAACTATCACAAATATATACTATATATGAATTAGAAAGATTCAATTTATTAACTATCAAAAATATATACTATATATGAATTAGAAAGATTCAGTTTTTAACTATCACAAATATATACGTTACAGACAGTGATAATATCAGGGAGCAAATAAATCAGCAAGCACTTACATTTTCAAGGAATAGCTATTCAGACTCGCAGAAAAAGTGTCTTCTGTGCCAAAGCTGTAGTAGTCTGACCTGTATTTAAAGAGAAAACAACCCACCATGTCTGTGTCCAGCTCTTCAGCGATTTCAGCCAGGCAGTATCGGATTACACTAATGACTTGCAGCTGTTGTGTTAAAACTAAATAACTTATCTAGGACTGAAATATATTATCTAGGTCTGGAATATTTGGAATAAATACAGCATTTAATATGAAATTTTATACAGTTGAATTTCTGAAAGAAGCAGGCTGCTGTTCGTCGAGACACAGCCATTTTATTCAATCATGGGTTCTAATTCCTATGAAATATTAGAAAAACAATATTTTACAGCTAGGGAGCCCGGATCATTCGGCAGAATCGACAAATTATTTAGAGTGACGAGAGACCGCAGAATAAAGAAATGTGACGTGGCTGAGTGGCTGAATAACCAAGATGCCTACACGCTACACCGGCCTGTTAGAAAACGTTTTTTGAAAAATAAAATTTACGTCTCGAACATTGATGCGCAGTGGCAGGCGGATCTCGTAAGTTTAATTGACTATTCAAGGGAAAATGATAATGTCAAATACATCCTGACGATGATTGATACTCTATCGTGATATGCGTGGTGCGTGGTCTTGTCAAACAAGACCGGAGATAGTGTGGCCAGATCGTTCGAATTAATATTTCAAAATGATAAGCGCATACCGAAGAAATTGCAGACGGATCGTGGCAAAGAATTTATAAATTCGCCACTCAAGCAGCTATGTAATATGCATAATATTCACCACTTTTTTACCAACAATGTCGCAAAAGCAGCAATCGTAGAGCGCTTTAATCGCACATTAAAAACTCGTATGTGGCGCTATCTCACGAAGCATAATACCTTTAGGTACATCGATGTTTTACCGGATTTGGTGCATAGCTACAATCATACTTATCATTCTACCATACGCTGTAGTCCCGCTGAAGTGAGTTCGCAAAACGTGCTGCAAATCTGGCGCAATACTTACAGTTCTACTATTACTAATAAACCGATTAAACCGACTTTAAAAGTCGGAGATCATGTGAGAATATCGCGCTATAAGGGAACATTCTGTAAGGGGTATTTGAAAACGTACAGCGAAGAGATTTTTTTAATTACAGACGTATCCAGTAAATTTCATAAACCTCTTTATAAAATTAGTGATTTAGCCGGCGACCCTGTACAGGGGTCATTTTATAAGGAAGAACTGCAAAAAATACCTATGGATGAGAATCGTGTCTACAGAGTAGAAAAGATTTTGAGAAAAAAACGTGTCGGGGGTGTGAGTCACTGCTTCGTCAAATGGCTGGGGTACCCCGAAAAATTCAATAGTTGGATTCCGGCCTCGGAGTTGACAGATATATAGCCATGGAAGCGGGGTCGTTTTTTGTGACACTGCCCAGTAATTCCTCAATTAAAATCTACCCCGATAACACCATTTCGAATTACAACACCAAGTTAGCGAGGGCCGTTCATCTTTCAGACGCTTATGAAGTGGCGTTAACGGAAATACAGTACCCCCATACGTGGAACATGTTTGAGGCTTTTGAAGGGAACTTCTACACTGCCAAACACGGCGAACCGTTAGAACATTATCACATAAAATCAGGATTTTACTCGAACATTTATAAGTTGGTTGGCGCGGTCAATGCCCGAATAGAGGCGCTGAATTTATCCACGCCTGCCTACAGAATACGGAATGATGAACTACGCCGAGAGGTGATCCTGCATGACCCGGCCCCTATACAATTTGCTCTGGGTACTAAGCTAAAATTTATTTTCGGCCTACAGACCGTCGATGACTCCCCCGTTGCTTTAATGCCGTGGAATCGATGCTTTTACCCCGATTCAAAGGCTGTTTTTTATTCGCTTTTTGTATACACTGATATAATTCAGCACCAGCTTGTAGGCGACAGTTACGTTCAACTGTTACGAACCGTAGAAGTTAGCGGCGATGATAATGATATTGTCACGGTGCGCTACACGCGTCCCGATTACATACCGCTGTGCAAACAACACTTTGACTCCATAAACATTACAGTCATGTCGGACCAGGCTACGCCGGTTAAATTCAGATACGGAAAGTGTATAGTGCGATTACATTTCAGACCGCGACAGTATTGACACGATAAAATGCTGTCTCAAAGGGTGTATGGTGACCCCGCTGTTTATGCCCGCTACTACACTGCCCAGTCGGGGCACGGGCTAGAGGGGTTCCGCGGGAGCGAGTACATGTATGGCTCTGGCCTGGTCAGGATATTTAAAGGATTATTTCGCCGCGCCGTGCCGCTTTTCAGAAAAGGGTTAGAATTAGTAAAACCGCACATAAAGACGGCGGTCCGGAACATCGAGACGGACGCCATCACGACCGCCTCAACAGCCCTTATGAAATGGATAAATACACAACCGCAGCAAGACGGTTCTGGGATAATTTATGTCGCTAAAAAAGCACAAAAAAGAAAGAGGCGCGCTTGCCCCCCTTCACCGCCGATGCTCATGAATAAAACTACCACCAAGAGACGCCACCACCAGAAACGAGTAAGAAGCTCTGCGTATGACATCTTCAAATCTGTTATCATGGCTTTCCTGCATGACGCTTCTGTAGAGTGCGCAAAATCTGAACTGGATATTTTTGACGTACCCCCGACACAAACAAGTATAGAGAAATCTCTATTTGTAGAAGTACAACTGGTTGCGGCTCTGTCAGACAATGACCCGTTGGAATTTTTCATATCTGGGAGCGGCGATTATTATTATGATCTAAACAATACGCTGTTGTACATAAGCTGTCGCATCGTGAAGCAAGATAATACGGCTATTGCCGACGACTCCCGGGTAGCTCTCATAAATTATCCTCTAGCCACCCTTTTTAACCAGGTCGATATTACTCTGGGAGATCGACTTATCTCACAATCGGACAATCTCTACAGCTATAGAGCGTACATAGAGACCCTTTTAAATTACAGCTCGCAGACGCTGTCATCACAATTTACAGCCGGTTTGTTCTATAAAGACACTGCGGGCCATCATAATGACCGGAGCTTGGATGGCGCAAATGCGGGGTTTATCACAAGAGCCAATGCAGCTTCTCGCTCAAAGCCCATCGACCTCTTGGGACCCGTTTTTGGGGATATATTTAATAAACCAAAGTTAATATTGAATGGTCTTGACCTTAAGGTTAAGTTAACAAGAAATAAGGATGCGTTCTGCCTCATGTCCGCAGAAGCCGAGCCACTGAAGGTGCAAATCTCGCAAGTGGCTCTCTATGTGAAAAGAGTGCAGGTGTCTCTGGCTGTCCGAATCGGCCACAGCCAGGCCCTCCTATCCGCAACCGCCAAGTACGCTATTGACCGAACATGCCTGAAAGTGTACAGCATCGCCACAGGGACACGGATAACAAACCACGAGAACCTCTTCCTAGGCCAGATACCAAAGACTGTTATATTGGGATTTGTAGATAATGAGGCCTTCAGCGGGGCTTACGCGAAAAATCCCCTTCAATTCCACCACTACCACATCAACCACGCCGCTTTATATCTGGACGGCCAGCAGATACCCGCGAGGCCTTATAATCCTAATTTTAATGATGATTTAGCCATCAGAGAGTATATGGCGCTTGCCCATATATCTGGCAAGCAAAAGGCAGATTGTGCCATGGCGATAGATCGTGAAGAATTTATGGCTGGATTCACTCTATTTGCTTTTGATTTATCGCCTGATCAAGAGCCTGGAGGACATTTCTCGCTCATTAAAACAGGTAACCTACGTGCTGAAGTCCGCTTTCCGCTAGCGACACCCCACACAATAAATATGATTGTTTTTGCAGTCAATCACACCATTCTGGAAATTAATAATAGGAGAGAGATCTTGTACGATTTTAATTAAGTAACAATGGACAGTCTGCAGCTTACAACGATACTGAAGGCCGATAATTATACAGACCGCATATTCGCCGGTGTGTTTCCGTGTGATTTGCTTCCGGAAGAAAGAGTGCCTCAGAGACCAGCGGCATATTTCGTGAATACAGACCCGGCGAATCAATTTGGACACCACTGGGTATTAATCGTACTCTGCGATGATAAGACAGGCATATTTTTTGATAGTTATGGCTTTAGTCCTGAAAATATAATCTTCCCTCGCGATTTTGTGACATTCCTGAACAAGAATTGTACCGCGTATTGTTATCAAGACGCCCAAATCCAAGATATGTATAGTCATGCATGCGGACTTTACAGCGTATATGTATTGCATCATTTAGCGCACGGAATACCATTCAAGACGCTTTTACAGCATTTCACTTCTGATGTGCAAAGAAATGATAGAATCGTAACAGATTTTGTGTCATCAACATTTTCAAATTTAACTCGTTCTAATCGTAGTTATCAATTTAATCAAAAATGTGCTTGCTTTCGCTGATCTAAATGTCTGAACAGGCCAGCTATCTAGTTAAAAGATATTCAGGGAGACATCTGCTAGCAATTAGCTCTGTTGTGGTTTACTTCTCACAATAAAGATTTTAAACTGTTCTGTGTTTGCGCATCTATCTGTGGGGCCCTGAAGGGGAGAAACATCTGCGGGGGGCCCCCAAACATCCGTGGGATGCATCATTTCCCCGGTTCACATACAACAAGGGGTATGTGAAGCGGAGATGCAGACAGTTTTTGCTGCGTTGATTGATGAGCCAGCGAGTTATATGTAAGCCACTGTTGGGAATTGCCATGGCGTGTGAAACTTGTGTAAGATGATGTTTGTGAATGCATGTCATGCAGGCACACAACTGCTTATTGTATGTGAACAGGATTTGCAGACATATCCCAGCATCACGACCACATCTGTTTGTGTTTATGTAGGAATCAACTCTTGCCTGTCGCTCACATAACATTCTGCAATATTCACTATAGAATGTGTTCAATGATAATGAAACACATCTTACAGAATAATCCCAAAAACCCACTACATATAAACGAAAAACTAGTATAAAATAAAACACAATGCCCTGATTACAGAGTAATATCACAACACTTACATATAATACGGAAATCTAATATAAACAATACAAATGATGTTTGTGAGTGTATGTCAAGCAGCAACACATCTGCATGTAGTTAAGTAAGTAATAGACAGTGAGACTTACACATTACAGGATGCAGAACTGCCGACAGAAACACAGACTCATTCAAATTCATATCATCGGATTATCAAATAAGAGTAAACTTAATACAGCATATAAACATCTAATATAAAACAATTACTGGGATAATTGTTGTGATTTTGCTTTTTGCTCCCTCTAGTGGTCATTAGTGATTTGACTCTGGAGCGTCTGTCTTTTCCTATTTCCTCACCTGGGCCGTTAGTTCAGGGGCGTTGCTATTTAAGCTCCGTGGACCTTCAGTTCAATGCCTGGCATCGTTGAAATCAGAGCTAATCTGTTGTGCTCTTGTCCTTTGATCCTGGTTCCTGTATTTCAAGCTAAGTCTGCTTCCTTGCTTTTTGCTTTGGTTTTGTTTTGTATTTTTGTCCAGCTTGTTCCAATCTGTATCCTGACCTTTGCTGGAAGCTCTAGGGGGCTGGTGTTCTCCCTCCGGACCGTTAGACGGTTCGGGGGTTCTTGAATCTTCAGCGTGGATTTTTATAGGGTTTTTGTTGACCAGATAAGTTATCTTGCTTTATTCTGCTATTAGTAAGCTGGCCTCTCTTTGCTGAACCTGGTTCATTTCTGTGTTTGTCATTTCCTCTTACCTCACCGTTATTATTTGTGGGGGGCTTGTATCTTGCTTTGGGGTCCCTTTCTCTGGAGGCAAGAGAGGTCTTTGTTTTCTTCTCCTAGGGGTAGTTAGATTCTCCGGCTGGCGCGAGTCATCTAGCGATCACCGTAGGCATGATCCCCGGCTACTTCTAGTGTTGGCGTTAGGAGTAGCTATTTGGTCAACCCAGTTACCACAGCCCTATGAGCAGGATTTTTGTATTTCGCAGACTTACACGTTCCTCTGAGACCCTGTCCACTGGGGTCATAACAGTATGCCAGGCCAGTATTAAATGTTTAATGCATTGCAGAAGTGGGATTATAAGAAAGAAAATTTTGAGTTTTATTTTCCCTCTCTCATTTTTTTTTTTTTTTTTTCTTTTCCCCTTTACCTCAGAGTGGCTTAAGCTTGCTGCAGACATGAATGTCCAGACCTTGATTACAAGTGTGGACCAGCTTGCCGCTCGTGTGCAGGGTATACAAGATTATGTTACCAGAAATCCTAGGTCTGAACCCAAGATTCCGATTCCTGAACTGTTTTCAGGAGACCGATTTAAGTTTAGGAATTTCAGGAATAATTGTAAATTGTTTTTGTCCCTGAAACCTTGTTCGTCTGGAGACTCTGCTCAACAAGTAAAAATTGTTATTTCATTCTTACGGGGTGACCCTCAAGATTGGGCTTTTTCGCTGGCGCCAGGAGATCCGGCATTGGCTGATATTGATGCGTTTTTTCTGGCGCTCGGTTTACTTTATGAGGAACCCAATCTTGAGATTCAGGCAGAGAAAGCCTTGCTGGCTATGTCTCAGGGCCAGGACGAGGCTGAGGTGTATTGCCAAAAATTTCGGAAATGGTCCGTGCTGACACATTGGAACGAGTGTGCACTGGCCGCTAATTTTAGAAATGGCCTTTCTGAGGCCATTAAGAATGTTATGGTGGGTTTTCCCATTCCCACAGGTCTGAATGATACCATGTCCCTGGCTATTCAAATTGACCGGCGGTTGCGGGAGCGCAAAACCCCAAATTCCCTCATGTTGTTGTCTGAACAGACACCTGATGTGATGCAATGTGATAGAAAAACCGCAAATTCCCTCATGGTGTTGTCTGAACGGACACCTGATTTGATGCAATGTGATAGAATCCTGACTAGAAATGAGAGGAAAATTCATAGACGCCGGAATGGCTTGTGCTACTACTGTGGTGATTCTACACATGTTATCTCAGCATGCTCTAAACGTATATCTAAGGTTGTTAGTCCTGTCACCGTTGGTAATTTGCATCCTAAGTTTATTCTATCTGTAACTTTGATTTGCTCATTGTCATCTTATCCTGTCATGGCGTTTGTAGATTCAGGTGCTGCCCTGAGTCTTATGGATCTTTCATTTGCTAAGCGCTGTGGTTTTATTCTTGAACCATTGGAAAATCCTATCCCTCTTAGGGGTATTGATGCTACGCCATTGGCAGAAAATAAGCCGCAGTATTGGACACAGGTTACCATGTGTATGACTCCTGAACACCGCGAGGTGATACGTTTTCTCGTTCTACATAAAATGCATGATTTGGTTGTTTTGGGGCTGCCATGGTTACAGACCCATAATCCAGTCCTTGACTGGAAGGCTATGTCAGAGTCTAGTTGGGGCTGTCTTGGTATTCATGAGGATTCCCTGCCTGTGTCTATTGCTTCTTCTACGCCTTCGGAAGTTCCGGAGTATTTGTCTGATTATCAGGATGTCTTTAGCGAGTCCAGGTCCAGTGCATTGCCTCCTCATAGGGAATGTGACTGTGCAATAGATTTGATTCCAGGCAGTAAGTTTCCTAAGGGAAGACTGTTTAATCTGTCGATACCTGAACATACCGCTATGCGCTCATATATCAAGGAGTCTCTGGAGAAAGGATACATCCGTCTGTCTTCTTCCCCTCTTGGTGCGGGATTCTTTTTTGTGGCTAAAAAGGACGGATCTTTGAGGCCTTGTATTGACTATCGGCTTTTAAATAAGATCACTGTCAAATTTCAGTATCCTTTGCCGCTGTTGTCTGACTTGTTTGCCCGGATTAAGGGTGCCAAGTGGTTTACCAAGATAGACCTTCGTGGTGCGTACAACCTTGTGCGCATTAGGCAAGGAGATGAATGGAAAACCGCATTCAATACGCCCGAAGGTCATTTTGAGTACTTGGTGATGCCTTTTGGGCTCTCTAATGCCCCTTCAGTTTTTCAGTCCTTTATGCATGACATTTTCCGGAACTATCTGGATAAATTTTTGATCGTTTATCTGGATGATATTCTGTTTTTTTCTGATAATTGGGACTCGCATGTGGAGCAGGTCAGGATGGTCTTTAAAATTTTGCGTGAAAATTCTTTGTTTGTCAAGGGCTCAAAGTGTCTTTTTGGTGTACAGAAGGTTCCCTTTTTGGGGTTCATTTTTTCCCCTTCTGCTGTGGAGATGGACCCAGTCAAGGTCCGAGCTATTCTTGATTGGACTCAGCCCTCGTCAGTTAAGAGTCTTCAGAAGTTCTTGGGTTTCGCTAACTTCTACCGTCGTTTTATCGCTAACTTTTCTAGCATTGTGAAACCTTTGACGGATATGACCAAGAAGGGCTCCGATGTGGTTAATTGGGCTCCTGCTGCCGTGGAGGCTTTCCAGGAGTTGAAACGTCGATTTACTTTGGCGCCTGTTTTGTGCCAGCCTGATGTCTCGCTTCCCTTTCAAGTTGAGGTGGATGCTTCAGAGATTGGAGCAGGGGCCGTTTTGTCGCAGAGAGGCCCTGGTTGCTCTGTTATGAGACCTTGCGCCTTTTTCTCTAGGAAGTTTTCGCCTGCGGAGCGAAATTATGATGTGGGCAATCGGGAGTTGTTGGCCATGAAATGGGCATTTGAGGAGTGGCGTCATTGGCTCAAGGGTGCTAAGCATCGTGTGGTGGTCTTAACTGATCACAAAAATCTGATGTATCTCGAGTCTGCTAAACGCCTGAATCCTAGACAGGCCCGCTGGTCATTGTTTTTCTCCCGTTTTGACTTTGTTGTCTCGTATTTACCAGGTTCAAAGAATGTGAAGGCCGATGCTCTTTCCAGGAGCTTTGTGCCTGATGCTCCTGGAGTCGCTGAACCTGTTGGTATTCTTAAGGATGGTATTATCTTGTCAGCTATTTCTCCAGATCTGCGACGTGTGTTGCAGAGATTTCAGACTGATAGGCCTGATTCTTGTCCTCCTGACAGACTGTTTGTGCCTGATAAGTGGACCAGCAGAGTCATTTCCGAGGTTCATTCCTCGGTGTTGGCAGGTCACCCAGGAATTTTTGGCACCAGAGATCTGGTGGCCAGATCCTTTTGGTGGCCTTCCTTGTCTAGGGATGTGCGGTCATTTGTACAGTCCTGTGGGACTTGTGCTCGAGCTAAGCCTTGCTGTTCTCGTGCCAGCGGGTTGCTCTTGCCCTTGCCTGTCCCTAAGAGACCTTGGACACATATCTCCATGGATTTCATTTCTGATCTTCCGGTGTCTCAAGGCATGTCTGTTATCTGGGTTATATGTGATCGCTTCTCCAAGATGGTCCATTTGGTTCCTTTGCCTAAGCTGCCTTCCTCTTCCGATCTGGTTCCTGTGTTTTTCCAGAACGTGGTTCGTTTGCACGGCATACCTGAGAATATTGTGTCAGACAGAGGTTCCCAGTTCGTTTCCAGATTCTGGCGATCCTTTTGTGGTAGGATGGGCATTGACTTGTCGTTTTCGTCTGCTTTCCATCCTCAGACTAATGGACAGACGGAGCGAACTAATCAGACTTTGGAGGCTTATTTGAGGTGTTTTGTCTCTGCTGATCAGGACGATTGGGTGACCTTCTTGCCGTTAGCTGAGTTTGCCCTTAATAATCGGGCTAGTTCTGCCACCTTGGTTTCGCCGTTTTTCTGCAACTCTGGTTTCCACCCTCGTTTTTCTTCGGGTCATGTGGAACCTTCTGACTGCCCTGGGGTGGATTCTGTGGTGGATAGGTTGCAGCGGATCTGGAAGCTTGTGGTGGACAACTTGAAGTTGTCACAGGAAAGGGCTCAGCGCTTTGCCAACCGCCGCCGCGGTGTGGGTCCCCGACTACGTGTTGGGGATTTGGTGTGGCTTTCTTCCCGCTTTGTTCCTATGAAGGTTTCCTCTCCCAAATTTAAACCTCGTTTTATTGGTCCTTACAGGATATTGGAAATTCTTAATCCTGTATCCTTTCGCCTGGATCTTCCTGTGTCGTTTGCTATCCACAACGTGTTTCATAGGTCCTTGTTGCGGCGGTACGTTGTGCCTGTGGTTCCTTCTGCTGAGCCTCCTGCTCCGGTGTTGGTTGAGGGCGAGTTGGAGTACGTGGTGGAGAAGATCTTGGATTCTCGTCTCTCCAGGCGGAGGCTTCAGTACCTGGTCAAGTGGAAGGGCTATGGTCAGGAAGATAATTCCTGGGTGGTCGCCTCTGAGGTTCATGCGGCCGATTTAGTTCGTGCCTTTCACGCCGCTCATCCTGATCGCCCTGGTGGTTGTGGTGAGGGTTCGGTGACCCCTCACTAAGGGGGGGTACTGTTGTGATTTTGCTTTTTGCTCCCTCTAGTGGTCATTAGTGATTTGACTCTGGAGCGTCTGTCTTTTCCTATTTCCTCACCTGGGCCGTTAGTTCAGGGGCGTTGCTATTTAAGCTCCGTGGACCTTCAGTTCAATGCCTGGCATCGTTGAAATCAGAGCTAATCTGTTGTGCTCTTGTCCTTTGATCCTGGTTCCTGTATTTCAAGCTAAGTCTGCTTCCTTGCTTTTTGCTTTGATTTTGTTTTGTATTTTTGTCCAGCTTGTTCCAATCTGTATCCTGACCTTTGCTGGAAGCTCTAGGGGGCTGGTGTTCTCCCCCCGGACCGTTAGACGGTTCGGGGGTTCTTGAATCTCCAGCGTGGATTTTTATAGGGTTTTTGTTGACCAGATAAGTTATCTTGCTTTATTCTGCTATTAGTAAGCTGGCCTCTCTTTGCTGAACCTGGTTCATTTCTGTGTTTGTCATTTCCTCTTACCTCACCGTTATTATTTGTGGGGGGCTTGTATCTTGCTTTGGGGTCCCTTTCTCTGGAGGCAAGAGAGGTCTTTGTTTTCTTCTCCTAGGGGTAGTTAGATTCTCCGGCTGGCGCGAGTCATCTAGCGATCACCGTAGGCATGATCCCCGGCTACTTCTAGTGTTGGCGTTAGGAGTAGCTATTTGGTCAACCCAGTTACCACAGCCCTATGAGCTGGATTTTTGTATCTCGCAGACTTACACGTTCCTCTGAGACCCTGTCCACTGGGGTCATAACAGATAATAAACACTGTATTAACAATATTAAACACTGTGATAACAATATTAAACTATATCAAAAGGGGAGAGCCAGACAAGGAGGGACAGCTGGCTGCCAGGGAGGGGAGGGGTTACACACTTTGATACACTCTGATAGGGGCGCGTCCACCTGTCAAATTGAGTTTGACGAAACTACCCTATGCTCTACTACTGGGTTTCCATTACCACTATGAAAAGGGCAGGGGAAAGAGGACAGCCCTGTCTGGTGCCATTACGTATTTTAAAGGGCTCCGAGAAGATCCCGTTCACCCCGACTCTAGCAGATGGGTCCACATAGAGGGACATAATGGCATCTATGAAAGGGGGCGGGAAGGCAAATTTTTGTAATGTACAGACCATATATTGCCAACTGATCCTGTCAAACGCTTTTTCAGCGTCAGTTGACAGGATGGCTAGCGGCGTTCTGGTTGTCCTGGCATAGGAAATAGCATGTAGGACTTTTACAGAATTGTCTTTGCCTTCACGTCCTCTCACAAACCCCACTTGGTCGGGGCGAATAATCTCGCCTAGTACTTTATTGATTCTTGAGGCCAATATCTTAGCCCACAGTTTGAGGTCAGTATTTAGTAACGATATGGGACGGTAATTACTGCAGAGGCTGTCATCCTTCCCCTCTTTTGGTATGATGGCAATGTAAGCTTCCAGCGCCTGGCGGGGTGGGGTCATCCCTCCAAAAAAGGAGTTAAAGAGATTTACTAGATGGGGAAGGAGGATGTCAGAGAATTTTTTATAACGAAAAAAACCTAGCACTCAACTTGATGCTTATGTGAAAATTTATTGTAGTACCCAACAAACGTTTCGGTCCGTCATACGGACCTTCATCAGTAACTACATGTGAAAAATAAACAACCAAATAGACCAAAATAAATAAACAAATAAATAAACATAAACAAAAGTATATACATTGCATGAACAAAGAAGATCAACAGCATCTATATGATAACAAGTCCAATAGTACAGTCGAAATATAAGCAGAAGAGAACCATGCAGAATACAGTGGCACAACACTGTCTATGACATAAAGTGGTAGAGGGAGGGAGTGTAAGACACGTACCGTACTATACTGAAGCTTGGAAAAAAAGAGACCGTAGTGTCTCAGGGCACTTATAACTGTGACGCCTATGTATGGAAAGAAAAATGAGAAGCCTGCCTATAGTGCAGTGACCAGGGGTTGTGCTGGTGTAAGCATACCTTACTAGAGCGCTGTGCCGGTTAAGAGACTGGGGATAAAAGGGAGGAATGCATTTAAATATACATGCCAAATAGTTAGATGGTGAGGATAAGCCATGCTGAAGGGTGGTTACCTGTGGAGGATGTGTCTTGAAGCGCCACTGACAGACGCGGAATCCACCGCTAGTCTGATCAGGGGACGTGGAAACCGCCATTTAATGCACTGGGGGAGGGGCCATATTGGCCGTTTTAGCCTATGGTCAGTGGCTGTCCGCTGGGCCGGAAATGACGTCACCGGCTCCTGGTGATGCTGTATGACCGGCGTGCAGCTGTATAAACAGCGTGCATGTGAGAAAAAGCCGGCGGAAGTGACGTGTGTGTGTGTCACGGCCCTCCGGAACATAGTAGCATACAGATAGGTTCCACCTGACGACAACGGCGATTAAGGACAATCACAGGAAAGCTCAGAGGGGCGGTGCCTAATAGGGATCCAGTGAATGGTGGAAGATTGCCGTGGTGAAAGTGATCTTTCTGCGCCGTGTTCAGCCGTGTGGATGATAGGCTTAGTGGAAAAAGAAGACTTGATCCAGTGCGGTCCGTGACTGTACCGGTGGATGGTGGCATAACAGAAATTTCAATACAGACGGCTCTGATAATGAGAAGAGAAAAACAGTTACATCTGACACAAAATTATACATGAGTTACAATAAATAACCCCCATATAAAATGGATGCAATATTGTGGGATAATGACATAACTGATGTGAGGTAGATACCAAAGATATAGGAGAATAGATAAAATTAGGACATCCACATGTGGGGACATAGGTTACTTATAATGGAATGGGGTCACAGAGCATGCCAGCACAAAACCAGCTGGACTTTAGGGACCGCAGCAGAGGGGTCAGTATAAATGTAGTTTAAATATGCTTAACAGGAAAATTACTGCCCAAATGAGTACTTAGAGAAAAGATGCCAGATCATAGTCCCTATTGAGGCCCAATGGGTGAAGGGTCTCCAACGTGTGGATCCAAAAGGCCTCCCTCCGTTTAAGACGGGCCACCCGATTACCACCCCGTCTCATGGGGGGGATGTGTTCGATTACCTGGAACCGTAACTGTGAGACATTGTGGCCTAGGGTATTGAAGTGTGACGGAATGGGTAGTAGAAGGTGTTTACAATGGACTGTGGACTTGTGCTTGGAGATCCGATCGCGTATTGATTGCGTGGTTTCCCCCACGTATAAGAGTCCACATGGGCATTTGATCAGGTATATAACCCAAGATGAGGCGCAGGTGAAGTAATTTGGAATAGGAAATGTTTTGCCCGAGCGAGGATGGTGAAAGGAGGAGCCTTTGAGGACATTATGGCACTGTGAGCAATTGAGGCATGGGAAAGTCCCTGTACGGGGGTTTTGTAAAAACCGTTGGCGTGGGGATGATTTAGTAGACCCTAAGTCCGCCCTTACCAATGAATCTTTCAGATTGGGTGGGCGCTTGAAACAGGGAAGGAATGGGTTTTGGAATTCAGGAATGTGAGGATGTGCCTTTGACAATAAATGCCAATTTTGGCGTATGGACCTATGTAGAATATAAGCAAATGGGTGATATGAATGTATAAATGGGACTCGATTAGAGGCTTTAGTGGATCGTGGGAGCGCAGGTAAGGTGGCTTGTTGAAGAATGGATGATGGGTAGCCACGTTGGGTGAATTTGGTGGCCATTTCTTGTAGACGGAGTGGTCGTAGATCCGAGTCAGACACAATTTTTGATACCCGGTGAAATTGGGACTTGGGTACTGATCTCTTAGTGGCAGGGGGATGGAAACTCGTAAAGTGTAACAAACTGTTACGATCAGTACTTTTTGTATAGAGGTCAGTGGAAATGGAACCGTCTGGTTGTAGGATGACCATTGTGTCCAGAAAGTTGATCCGAGTGGGATCCTGTGACATGGTAAAGGAGATCCCCGGCCAGGCTGTATTAAGCCAGTCAAAAAAGGAGGTGAGGGCCTCCAACGTGCCCCCCCATATGCAGAAGACGTCGTCTATGTAACGTCTCCAAAGGAGTACGTTACTGCGGAACAGGGAGTTTGAGTATATCTGACTCTCCTCGAAGTCGGCCATGTAACAATTAGCATAGGGGGGCGCTACGTTGGAGCCCATCGCGGTGCCCCGGATCTGTAGGTAGAAATCGTCCTGGAACATAAAATAATTGCGGGTAAGAATGATGGTCAACAGTTCAACACACAGGTTAATTTGGTCAGATTGAAAACCAGACTGAGTAAGTAATTTGTGAACGGAGTTGATACCCTCTATGTGTGGGATGGAAGTGTATAAATCTTTTACATCCATGGTAACCAGTATAGAATGTGGAGGGATAGATCCCACCTCCTTTAAAATATTTAAGAAGGATCCCGTGTCCAGGATGAAGGATTTAGATCTCCGTATCAGAGGAGTTAAGATTTTTTCTAGGTATACCGCCAGAGGGGAGAGTATGGAGTCAGTGGAGGCTACTATCGGCCTCCCTGGTGGTTTCTCCAGATTTTTGTGAATTTTAGGAATGGTATAGAAAACAGGGATAACCGGATGTAAATTGGTAAGAAATTCACATGTTTTTGGATCTAAAACCCCTAGTTGGGTGTATTTCAGAAGAGTATCAGAAATGGTTTGCCGAGTAGCAACCGTAGGGTCTCGTGGTAACTTAACATAGATGGTGGAGTTGTCCAATTGACGTCTAATTTCGAGGAGGTAATCTGTCTTATTCATTATAACCAGGGCGCCCCCTTTGTCGGCCGGCTTGATAACTAGGCTGGAATCATTTTGTAGGCCTTGTAGGGCCTGTCTTTCCGTAGTGGAAAGATTGGGAGGATATGACAGTCTACCCCTTCTGATATCCTCGCATAGTGATTTGAACGAATTCTGGACGAAGCCAATAAAGGTTTCCATGGCGTGAGAGCCATGAGGGGGCCTAAAGTGGCTTTTTGTATGGAGACCCAAACTGCGTGAGGACAGAGTATGATCTGATGGTACAATATCAGATTGGATCGGGGCGGGTTCTGAGGAGTTAGCAAAAAAGGCCTTAAGTCTAAGAGTGCGAAAAAATCGATGAAGGTCCATCTCCAGATCAAAGGTGTGGCACTGATACGAAGGACAAAACGATAGTCCCTTCTGCAGTACCCTATATTCCGCCACCCCAAGAAGTCTATCAGAAATGTTTATAACCAGCGGGTTGGTACCTGAGATCTCGTTATTCTCGCCTGGTCTGAGTCTCTTCCTGTGTCCATGGCCGCGCCTCGTGGTCTTCTTCGCAGGTAGCGTTGTCGTTGGCCTAAAAAACGGGGAGGGATGGCTGTAGAGGTTCCTTGTTCTTGTTCCGAGCCTGATGTCGAGTAGTCGAGGGAGGATCGGGGAGCCTGACGTGATGTGTTGCGTCGAACGTAGAAGTTGTCTTGCCATCTATAAACCTGTTGACGTTCGTAATCCTCCGTGTCCCTGTTAAATTTAATGCGCTTCCTCTCCTCCGTCTCCCGTCGGTGTTTCTCAATATTCTTGGATATCTGGTCTCTAAGAGCTGTGAGTTCTTCGGGAGGACCGGACGAGGATAGCTGCGCCTCGATAGACTTGATGGCTTCCGAACTCATGGAAATCGCTTTCTGCAGATGCTCGATTGTCAGGGTGATAATGTCAAAAGAACATTTGTTAAGTATTTGTTCATACTTAATACAGTAATCAGAGGAGTCCCGAAAGAGTGTGGGACGTAGTGGTACCCGTAGACCCCTAGGGATCCGTTGTGCTCGGAGATATTCGGTGAGTGTGGCACAGTGGAGTTCAATGTTTGTGAAGTGGCGAAGCTCCCGCTCTAAATCTCTCCCCCTGATCTCCCTTGGTGGGATTTTAAGAAAATCGCTATTGAAAGTGGAACGTGCCAAAATATTCGAGGTCTCTTCTGCATTATAAGAGAACGTAGTCATGACCCGTCAGTGTGCTCCACGTAGGGGAAACAATGTTAAGGAAAAAGAAGCGTGTGCACTACTGGTAGGAAGGTGCTTAGGTAGGCTCCCACACCTTGATACAATAACGAAAAAAACCTAGCACTCAACTTGATGCTTATGTGAAAATTTATTGTAGTACCCAACAAACGTTTCGGTCCGTCATACGGACCTTCATCAGTAACTACAAGTGAAAAATAAACAACCAAATAGACCAAAATAAATAAACAAATAAATAAACATAAACAAAAGTATATACATTGCATGAACAAAGAAGATCAACAGCATCTATATGATAACAAGTCCAATAGTACAGTCGAAATATAAGCAGAAGAGAACCATGCAGAATACAGTGGCACAACACTGTCTATGACATAAAGTGGTAGAGGGAGGGAGTGTAAGACACGTACCGTACTATACTGAAGCTTGGAAAAAAAGAGACCGTACTGTCTCAGGGCACTTATAACTGTGACGCCTATGTATGGAAAGAAAAATGAGAAGCCTGCCTATAGTGCAGTGACCAGGGGTTGTGCTGGTGTAAGCATACCTTACTAGAGCGCTGTGCCAGTTAAGAGACTGGGGATAAAAGGGAGGAATGCGTTTAAATATACATGCCAAATAGTTAGATGGTGAGGATAAGCCATGCTGAAGGGTGGTTACCTGTGGAGGATGTGTCTTGAAGCGCCGCTGACAGACGCGGAATCCACCGCTAGTCTGATCAGGGGACGTGGAAACCGCCATTTAATGCACTGGGGGAGGGGCCATATCGGCTGTTTTAGCCTATGGTCAGTGGCTGTTCGCTGGGCCGGAAATGACGTCACCGGCTCCTGGTGATGCTGTATGACCGGCGTACAGCTGTATAAACAGCGTGCATGTGAGAAAAAGCCGGCGGAAGTGACGTGTGTGTGTGTCACGGCCCTCCGGAACATAGTAGCATACAGATAGGTTCCACCTGACAACAACGGCGATTAAGGACAATCACAGGAAAGCTCAGAGGGGCGGTGCCTAATAGGGATCCAGTGAATGGTGGAAGATTGCCGTGGTGAAAGTGATCTTTCTGCGCCGTGTTCAGCCGTGTGGATGATAGGCTTAGTGGAAAAAGAAGACTTGATCCAGTGCGGTCCGTGACTGTACCGGTGGATGGTGGCATAACAGAAATTTCAATACAGACGGCTCTGATAATGAGAAGAGAAAAACAGTTACATCTGACACAAAATTATACATGAGTTACAATAAATAACCCCCATATAAAATGGATGCAATATTGTGGGATAATGACATAACTGATGTGAGGTAGATACCAAAGATATAGGAGAATAGATAAAATTAGGACATCCACATGTGGGGACATAGGTTACTTGTAATGGAATGGGGTCACAGAGCATGCCAGCACAAAACCAGCTGGACTTTAGCGACCGCAGCAGAGGGGTCAGTATAAATGTAGTTTAAATATGCTTAACAGGAAAATTACTGCCCAAATGAGTACTTAGAGAAAAGACGCCAGATCATAGTCCCTATTGAGGCCCAATGGGTGAAGGGTCTCCAACGTGTGGATCCAAAAGGCCTCCCTCCGTTTAAGACGGGTCACCCGATTACCACCCCGTCTCATGGGGGGGATGTGTTCGATTACCTGGAACCGTAGCTGTGAGACATTGTGGCCTAGGGTATTGTAGTGTGACGGAATGGGTAGTAGAAGGTGTTTACAATGGACTGTGGACTTGTGCTTGGAGATCCGATTGCGTATTGATTGCGTGGTTTCCCCCACGTATAAGAGTCCACATGGGCATTTGATCAGGTATATAACCCAAGATGAGGCGCAGGTGAAGAAATCTGGAATAGGAAATGTTTTGCCCGAGCGAGGATGGTGAAAGGAGGAGCCTTTGAGGACATTATGGCACTGTGAGCAATTGAGGCATGGGAAAGTCCCTGTACGGGGGTTTTGTAAAAACCGTTGGCGTGGGGATGATTTAGTAGACCCTAAGTCCGCCCTTACCAATGAATCTTTCAGATTGGGTGGGCGCTTGAAACAGGGAAGGAATGGGTTTTGGAATTCAGGAACGTGAGGATGTGCCTTTGACAATAAATGCCAATTTTGGCGTATGGACCTATGTAGACGTCGTCTGTCATGATCTCAATGGCAAGAGATCATAGCATCAGCATATATAGGAACTAGCTCTTGGAAGATGGAAACTGAGCTGACCATGAACTAAACCTAACACACAACTAGCAGTGGCCGGGTAGCATGCCTACGTTGATTCTAGATGCCCAGCACCAGCCGGAGGACTAAATAAAACTAGCAGAGGAAAATATTAGTCCTAGCTCACCTCTAGAGAAATACCCCGAAAGGAGACAGAGGCCCCCCACATGTATTGGCGGTGAATCAAGATGAAATAACAAACGTAGTATGAAAATAGGTTTAGCAAATTTGAGGTCCACTTACTACATAGCAGAAGACAGGAAGGACACTTTCATGGTCAGCTAAAAACCCTATCAAAACACCATCCAGAAATTACTTTAAAACTCTGGCATTAACTCATAACACCAGAGTGGCAATTCCTGTTCACAAGAGCTTTCCAGACACAGTAACGAAACTACAGCTGTGAACTGGAACAAAAATGCAAAAACAAACATGGACAAGAGTCCAACTTATCTAGTAGTTGTCTAGGAGCAGGAACAAGCACAGAGAGGCTTCTGATAACATTGTTGACCGGCAAGCAACTAACAGAGCAGCAAGGTTATATAGCGACTCCCACATCTTGATGGGAACAGGTGAACAGAGAAGATGAAGACACCAGTTCAATTCCACCAGTAGCCACCGGGGGAGCCCAGAATCCAAATTCACAACAGTACCCCCCCCTCAAGGAGGGGGCACCGAACCCTCACCAGAACCACCAGGGCGATCAGGATGGGCCCTATGAAAGGCACGAACCAGATCAGAGGCATGAACATCAGATGCATTCACCCAAGAATTATCCTCCTGGCCGTATCCCTTCCACTTGACCAGATACTGGAGTCTCCGTCTGGAAACACGAGAGTCTAAGATTTTCTCCACAACGTACTCCAACTCACCCTCAACCAACACCGGAGCAGGAGGCTCAACGGAAGGCACAACCGGTACCTCATACCTGCGCAATAATGACCGATGAAAAACGTTATGAATAGAAAAGGATGCAGGGAGGTCCAAACGGAAGGAAACAGGGTTAAGAATCTCCAATATCTTATACGGGCCGATGAACCGAGGCTTAAACTTAGGAGAAGAGACCCTCATAGGGACAAAACGAGAAGACAACCACACCAAGTCCCCAACACGAAGACGAGGACCAACACGACGACGGCGGTTAGCAAAAAGCTGAGTCTTCTCCTGGGACAACCTCAAATTGTCCACCACCTGCCTCCAGATCTGATGCAATCTCTCCACCACAGCATCCACTCCAGGACAATCCGAAGATTCCACCTGACCAGAGGAAAATCGAGGATGAAACCCCGAATTACAGAAAAACGGGGACACCAAAGTGGCAGAGCTGGCCCGATTATTGAGAGCGAACTCCGCCAATGGCAAAAAAGCAACCCAATCATCCTGGTCAGCAGACACAAAACACCTCAGATATGTCTCCAGGGTCTGATTAATCCGCTCAGTCTGGCCATTCGTCTGAGGATGGAAAGCGGACGAAAAAGATAAATCTATGCCCATCCTAGCACAGAATGCCCGCCAAAATCTAGACACGAATTGGGTCCCTCTGTCAGAAACGATATTCTCAGGAATACCATGCAAACGAACAACATTTTGAAAAAACAGAGGAACCAACTCGGAAGAAGAAGGCAACTTGGGCAGAGGAACCAAATGGACCATCTTAGAGAAACGGTCACACACCACCCAGATGACAGACATCTTCTGAGAAACAGGCAGATCTGAAATAAAATCCATCGAGATGTGCGTCCAAGGCCTCTTAGGAATAGGCAAGGGCAACAACAATCCACTAGCCCGAGAACAACAAGGCTTGGCCCGAGCACAAACGTCACAAGACTGCACAAAGCCTCGCACATCTCGTGACAGGGAAGGCCACCAGAAGGACCTTGCCACCAAATCCCTGGTACCAAAAATGCCAGGATGACCTGCCAACGCAGAAGAATGAACCTCAGAGATGACTCTACTGGTCCAATCATCAGGAACAAACAGTTTATCAGGTGGACAACGATCAGGTCTATCCGCCTGAAACTCCTGCAAGGCCCGCCGCAGGTCTGGAGAAACGGCTGACAATACCACTCCATCCTTAAGGATACCTGTGGGCTCAGAGTTACCAGGCGAGTCAGGCTCAAAACTCCTAGAAAGGGCATCCGCCTTAACATTCTTAGAACCCGGTAGGTATGACACCACAAAATTAAACCGAGAGAAAAATAATGACCAGCGCGCCTGTCTAGGATTCAGGCGCCTGGCGGTCTCAAGATAAACCAAATTTTTGTGGTCAGTCAATACCACCACCTGATGTCTGGCCCCCTCAAGCCAATGGCGCCACTCCTCAAAAGCCCACTTCATGGCCAAAAGCTCCCGATTCCCAACATCATAATTCCGCTCAGCGGGCGAAAATTTACGGGAAAAGAAGGCACAAGGCCTCATCACGGAGCAGTCAGAACTTTTCTGCGACAACACTGCCCCAGCTCCGATCTCAGAAGCGTCGACCTCAACCTGAAAAGGTAGAGCAACATCAGGCTGACGCAACACAGGGGCAGAGGAAAAACGGCGCTTAAGCTCCCGAAAGGCCTCCACAGCATCAGGGGACCAATCAGCAACATCAGCACCCTTCTTAGTCAAATCGGTCAATGGCTTAGCAATATCCGAAAAACCAGCAATAAATCGACGATAAAAGTTAGCAAAGCCCAAAAATTTCTGAAGACTCTTAAGAGAAGAGGGCTGCGTCCAATCACAAATAGCTTGAACCTTGACAGGATCCATTTCAATGGAAGAGGGGGAAAAAATATATCCCAAAAAGGAAATCCTCTGTACCCCAAAAACACACTTAGAACCCTTCACACACAAAGAATTAGACCGCAAAACCTGAAAAACCCTCCTGACTTGCTGGACATGAGAGTCCCAGTCATCCGAAAAAATCAGAATATCATCCAGATACACAATCATAAATTTATCCAAATAATCGCGAAAAATATCATGCATAAAGGACTGGAAAACTGACGGAGCATTTGAAAGACCAAAAGGCATCACTAAATACTCAAAGTGGCCCTCGGGCGTATTAAATGCGGTTTTCCACTCATCCCCCTGCCTGATTCGCACCAAATTATACGCCCCACTAAGGTCAATCTTAGAGAACCACTTGGCCCCCTTTATGCGAGCAAACAAATCAGTCAGCAACGGCAATGGGTATTGATATTTAACAGTGATTTTATTCAAAAGCCGATAATCAATACATGGTCTCAAAGAGCCGTCTTTTTTTGACACAAAGAAAAAACCGGCTCCTAAGGGAGATGACGATGGACGAATATGTCCCTTTTCCAAGGACTCCTTTATATATTCACGCATAGCAGCATGTTCAGGCACAGACAGATTAAATAAACGACCCTTTGGGTATTTACTACCCGGGATTAAATCTATGGCACAATCGCACTCTCGGTGCGGAGGTAACGAACCAAGCTTGGATTCTTCAAAGACGTCACGATAGTCAGACAGGAACTCAGGAATTTCAGAGGGAATAGATGATGAAATGGAAACCACAGGTACATCCCCATGAGCCCCCTTACATCCCCAGCTCAACACAGACATAGCTTTCCAGTCGAGGACTGGGTTGTGAGATTGCAGCCAAGGCAATCCTAGCACCAAATCATCATGTAGATTATACAGCACCAGAAAGCGAATAATCTCCTGGTGATCCGGATTAATACGCATAGTTACTTGTGTCCAGTATTGTGGTTTATTATTAGCCAATGGGGTGGAGTCAATCCCCTTCAGAGGAATAGGAGTCTCCAAAGGCTCTAAATCATACCCACAGCGTTTGGCAAAGGACCAATCCATAAGACTCAAAGCGGCGCCAGAGTCGACATAGGCGTCCGTGGTAATAGATGACAAAGAGCAAATCAGGGTCACAGATAGAATAAACTTAGACGGTAAGGTGCAAATGGAAACAGATTTACCAAGCTTTTTAGTGCGCTTAGAGCATGCTGATATAACATGAGTAGAATCACCACAATAGAAACACAACCCATTTTTCCGTCTAAAATTCTGCCGCTCGCTTCGGGACAGAATTCTATCACACTGCATACTCTCTGGCGATTTCTCAGTGGACACCGCCAGATGGTGCACTGGTTTGCGCTCCCGCAAACGCCTATCGATCTGAATAGCCATTGTCATGGACTCATTCAGACCCGCAGGCACAGGGAACCCCACCATAACATCCTTAATGGCATCAGAGAGACCCTCTCTGAAAGTCGCCGCCAGGGCGCACTCATTCCACTGAGTAAGCACAGACCATTTACGGAATCTTTGGCAGTAAATTTCCGCTATATCTTGCCCCTGAGATAGGGACATCAAAGTTTTTTCTGCCTGAAGCTCCAAATGAGGTTCGTCATAAAGCAACCCCAAGGCCAGAAAAAACGCATCCACATTGAGCAACGCAGGATCCCCTGGTGTCAATGAAAAAGCCCAGTCTTGAGGGTCGCCCCGGAGCAAGGAAATCACAATCCTGACCTGCTGTGCAGGATCTCCGGCAGAGCGAGATTTCAGGGACAAAAATAATTTGCAATTATTTCGAAAATTCTGAAACCCAGATCTATTCCCCGAGAAAAATTCCGGCAAAGGAATTCTCGGCTCAGATACAGGTGCATGACAAACAAAATCTTGCAAATTTTGTACCTTCGTGGCGAGATTATTCAAACCTGCAGTTACACTCTGAAGATCCATTGCAAACAGGTGAACACAGAGCCATTCAAAGGAGAGAAAAAAAAAAAAAAAATTTCAGCAGACTACTTATTTCTCTCCTTTCTCAGCCAAGGATTTTAACCCTTTAGTGGGCCGGTCAAACTGTCATGATCTCAATGGCAAGAGATCATAGCATCAGCATATATAGGAACTAGCTCTTGGAAGATGGAAACTGAGCTGACCATGAACTAAACCTAACACACAACTAGCAGTGGCCGGGTAGCATGCCTACGTTGATTCTAGATGCCCAGCACCAGCCGGAGGACTAAATAAAACTAGCAGAGGAAAATATTAGTCCTAGCTCACCTCTAGAGAAATACCCCGAAAGGAGACAGAGGCCCCCCACATGTATTGGCGGTGAATCAAGATGAAATAACAAACGTAGTATGAAAATAGGTTTAGCAAATTTGAGGTCCACTTACTACATAGCAGAAGACAGGAAGGACACTTTCATGGTCAGCTAAAAACCCTATCAAAACACCATCCAGAAATTACTTTAAAACTCTGGCATTAACTCATAACACCAGAGTGGCAATTCCTGTTCACAAGAGCTTTCCAGACACAGTAACGAAACTACAGCTGTGAACTGGAACAAAAATGCAAAAACAAACATGGACAAGAGTCCAACTTATCTAGTAGTTGTCTAGGAGCAGGAACAAGCACAGAGAGGCTTCTGATAACATTGTTGACCGGCAAGCAACTAACAGAGCAGCAAGGTTATATAGCGACTCCCACATCTTGATGGGAACAGGTGAACAGAGAAGATGAAGACACCAGTTCAATTCCACCAGTAGCCACCGGGGGAGCCCAGAATCCAAATTCACAACAGTCGTCTATGTAACGTCTCCAAAGGAGTACGTTACTACGGAACAGGGAGTTTGAGTATATCTGACTCTCCTCGAAGACGTTACATAGACGACGTCTTCTGCATATGGGGGGGCACGTTGGAGGCCCTCGCCTCCTTTTTTGACTGGCTTAATACAGCCTGGCCGGGGATCTCCTTTACCATGTCACAGGATCCCACTCGGATCAACTTTCTGGACACAATGGTCATCCTACAACCAGACGGTTCCATTTCCACTGACCTCTATACAAAAAGTACTGATCATAACAGTTTGTTACACTTTACGAGTTTCCATCCCCCTGCCACTAAGAGATCAGTACCCAAGTCCCAATTTCACCGGGTATCAAAAATTGTGTCTGACTCGGATCTACGACCACTCCGTCTACAAGAAATGGCCACCAAATTCACCCAACGTGGCTACCCATCATCCATTCTTCAACAAGCCACCTTACCTGCGCTCCCACAATCCACTAAAGCCTCTAATCGAGTCCCATTTATACATTCATATCACCCATTTGCTTATATTCTACATAGGTCCATACGCCAAAATTGGCATTTATTGTCAAAGGCACATCCTCACGTTCCTGAATTCCAAAACCCATTCCTTCCCTGTTTCAAGCGCCCACCCAATCTGAAAGATTCATTGGTAAGGGCGGACTTAGGGTCTACTAAATCATCCCCACGCCAACGGTTTTTACAAAACCCCCGTACAGGGACTTTCCCATGCCTCAATTGCTCACAGTGCCATAATGTCCTCAAAGGCTCCTTTCACCATCATCGCTCGGGCAAAACATTTCCTATTCCAGATTACTTCACCTGCGCCTCATCTTGGGTTATATACCTGATCAAATGCCCATGTGGACTCTTATACGTGGGGGAAACCACGCAATCAATACACGATCGGATCTCCAAGCACAAGTCCACAGTCCGTTGTAAACACCTTCTACTACCCATTCCGTCACACTTCAATACCCTAGGCCACAATGTCTCACAGTTACGGTTCCAGGTAATCGAACACATCCCCCCCATGAGACGGGGTGGTAATCGGGTGGCCCGTCTTAAACGGAGGGAGGCCTTTTGGATCCACATGTTGGAGACCCTTCACCCATTGGGCCTCAATAGGGACTATGATCTGGCGTCTTTTCTCTAAGTACTCATTTGGGCAGTAATTTTCCTGTTAAGCATATTTAAACTACATTTATACTGACCCCTCTGCTGCGGTCCCTAAAGTCCAGCTGGTTTTGTGCTGGCATGCTCTGTGACCCCATTCCATTACAAGTAACCTATGTCCCCACATGTGGATGTCCTAATTTTATCTATTCTCCTATATCTTTGGTATCTACCTCACATCAGTTATGTCATTATCCCACAATATTGCATCCATTTTATATGGGGGTTATTTATTGTAACTCATGTATAATTTTGTGTCAGATGTAACTGTTTTTCTCTTCTCATTATCAGAGCCGTCTGTATTGAAATTTCTGTTATGCCACCATCCACCGGTACAGTCACGGACCGCACTGGATCAAGTCTTCTTTTTCCACTAAGCCTATCATCCACACGGCTGAACACGGCGCAGAAAGATCACTTTCACCACGGCAATCTTCCACCATTCACTGGATCCCTATTAGGCACCGCCCCTCTGAGCTTTCCTGTGATTGTCCTTAATCGCCGTTGTTGTCAGGTGGAACCTATCTGTATGCTACTATGTTCCGGAGGGCCGTGACACACACACACGTCACTTCCGCCGGCTTTTTCTCACATGCACGCTGTTTATACAGCTGCACGCCGGTCATACAGCATCACCAGGAGCCGGTGACGTCATTTCCGGCCCAGCGGACAGCCACTGACCATAGGCTAAAACAGCCGATATGGCCCCTCCCCCAGTGCATTAAATGGCGGTTTCCACGTCCCCTGATCAGACTAGCGGTGGATTCCGCGTCTGTCAGTTGCGCTTCAAGACACATCCTCCACAGGTAACCACCCTTCAGCATGGCTTATCCTCACCATCTAACTATTTGGCATGTATATTTAAACGCATTCCTCCCTTTTATCCCCAGTCTCTTAACCGGCACAGCGCTCTAGTAAGGTATGCTTACACCAGCACAACCCCTGGTCACTGCACTATAGGCAGGCTTCTCATTTTTCTTTCCATACATAGGCGTCACAGTTATAAGTGCCCTGAGACACTACGGTCTCTTTTTTTCCAAGCTTCAGTATAGTACGGTACGTGTCTTACACTCCCTCCCTCTACCACTTTATGTCATAGACAGTGTTGTGCCACTGTATTCTGCATGGTTCTCTTCTGCTTATATTTCGACTGTACTATTGGACTTGTTATCATATAGATGCTGTTGATCTTCTTTGTTCATGCAATGTATATACTTTTGTTTATGTTTATTTATTTGTTTATTTATTTTGGTCTATTTGGTTGTTTATTTTTCACATGTAGTTACTGATGAAGGTCCGTATGACGGACCGAAACGTTTGTTGGGTACTACAATAAATTTTCACATAAGCGTTAAGTTGAGTGCTAGGTTTTTTCGTTATTGTATCAAGGTGTGGGAGCCTACCTAAGCACCTTCCTACCAGTAGTGCACACGCTTCTTTTTCCTTAACAGAGAATTTTTTATAGTATCCAACCGGGAACCCGTCAGGACCGGGAGATTTACCGTTGGGGGTGTCTTTTAAAGTGTCCTCCACCTCTTTTAGTGTGACTTCAGCAAGAAGTGTATTGCAGTCCTTAGGGGAGATTGTCGGGAGAGAGAGAGGGGCCAAGAAGTTTTGAATTTTGGTTATGGCCATTGAACAGTCTTTCATGTCGTCAGAGGGGGGCAGATTGTAAAGAGATTCATAATATTGGCGGAAGGTCTCAGCAATTTCCTTAGAGTCCACAACTCTCTTGTTTGTCTTAGTGAGAATATATTTAATGAATTTCTTTTCTTTTTGCTGTTTAAGCAACTGTGTAGTGAGTTTGCTACTTCTGTTTTCATGCATGTAGAAGCGATGTCTGCAGTACATGAGCAGTTTTGCTGATTTCACGTTTAACAAATCTTTGAGTTTGTTGCGGAGGGAAATAAGTTCTTGAAGAGACTCACTCGATCTAGTAGTTTTGTGGGTGCGTTCTGATAAGTTAATTTGATGTAGAAGAGACTGAATCTCTTTATCTCTCTGCTTTTTGATGTACGAACTTAAAGAAATAAGTTCCCCTCTGAGGACGGCCTTATGTGTTTCCCAGATGATGGGAGAGATTTGCCCAGTGTTAATATTTTCATCAAAGAATCGAGAAATGGTGGTTCTGTTTCAACACTTTTTTAGAGTGTTATATGCCACCTAAATGTACCACAGAGCACGAAAGAGAAGATGGATGAGTAATTGAATACAGAAACATTTTTCCATGCATTTTAGGTCTGTTATTTAACACCAAAATGTACCACAGAGCCCATAATAGTTTATGGATGAGTAATTGAATCTAGAAAAGTTTTTCATTGTTTCTTGGGAGTGTTATATGTCACCAAAATGTGCCACAGATGATGTAATAGTAAATGAATTAGTAATTAATTACAGAAAAAAAATTCAACACATTTTGGACTGTTATATAACACCAATATGTGCCACAGAGCACATAATACACTATGGATGAGTAATTGAACAGAGAAAACATTTTCATTGCTTTTCTGGTGTGTTATATAACACTGAAATCTACCACAAAGCACATAATACTCTACGGGTGAGTAATTGTATCCAGAAAAATGTTTCATTGCTTGTTTGGGCTATTACATAACATTTAAATGTACCACAGAGCATGCACGTACAAGTATATGGATGAGTAATTGAATCCAGAAAAATGTTTCAACTCTTTTTTGGAGTGCTATATGCCACCCAAATGTACCACAGAACACGTAATATTCTATTGGTGAGTAATTGAATCCATAAAAATGCTTAAACTTTTTTTGGACTGTTATATTACACAACAAAATGTACCACAGAGAACATAAATACTCTGTGGATGAGTAATGCAACAGAAACAATTTTCAACTATTTTTTGGACAGGTGTATAACACTGAAATATACCACAAAGCATGTAATACTTTATTGTTGAGTAATTGAATCCATAAAAATATTGCAATTCTTTTTGGAGTGTTATATAACATCAAAATGTACCACAGAGCATGTAACACTCTATGGATGAGTAATTTAATACAGAAAAATGTTTCAACGCTTTGTTGGAGTGTAATAGCCAATGAAATGTACCATAGAGCACATAATAATACAGAGATGAGTATTTGTGTAACGAATGGAAGCGGAGGCACAGGTGATGAAGTTCACATTCGTTTGTTATTTTTTGAGTGGAACCTCGGGACCTCGGTCTGGGGGGCTCCGAAGGGGGCATAACTAGTGAGCCCCAGGTATCCTTAGTAAGATCCCTCGAACAGGACCAGAATGGAATACCTGGGGGACACAGATGCTACCTCCAGTTAGACCCCGGACACGTGGCAGCTGTCCCAGCGGGACAAACAAATAAACAGATATTGACAGATATGGTGGAGCTGACTAGCGGACATCGGGTATGAGATAAGAAGCTGGCTCTGGTGAGGAAGTCAGATTCCAGGTAGATGGGAGGAAGCTGGCTCCAGCCCCTTTAGTTGTCCAGGGGTTCAGATGGTGAGTGGCGGAATGGGATGGCACTTGAGTATAAAGGTACACGTGTCATCTTAGGATGATCAAACCACTGGTCACTGATATTCTGCGGAAATAAACAGTATAAGCAGAGTGCAAAACGGAATGCTATAACAGCGCAGTCAGAACAGGAACAGAACCAGAAATAGCAAGAGTAGATACTCATTGCTCCTGCACCCTCCCTATGATGGAGGGGCCAGACGTAGTAATCAGTACGCTGCCATTGGTTAATTGGAGTTTTCAAAAAATGCGTGCTGTCCCTTTAAGAAACTGAAGGTATGCGCGGGTACCTATCCTAAGCATTCTCCCTGGAGGCCTGCTGGCAGCATGCCAGGAAATGGGGGAGAGAGAAGCAGCAGCAGGACACCGAGGGACAGACATAGAGCGAGGATCCCGACCAGAATTGGGGGCAGCGCCAGAACTGGGTGTACCAAATTGAATGCAGAACATTTTTCAACGCTTTTTTGGACTCTTACGTGACTGAATTGTACCACAGCATGTAATAGTACAGTGCCTACAAGTAGTATTCAACCCCCTGCAGATTTAGCAGGTTTACAAATTTGGAATTAACTTGGCATTGTGACATTTGGACTGTAGATCAGCCTGGAAGTGTGAAATGCACTGCAGCAAAAAAGAATGTTATTTCTTTGTTTATTTTTTTGTAAAATTGGAAAAAGTTTTTTCAGAGGGTCATTTATTATTCAACCCCTCAACCCACCAGAATTCTGTTTGTTCCCCTAAAGTATTAAGAAGTAGTTCAGGCACAAAGAACAATGAGCTTCACATGTTTGGATTAATTATCTCTTTTTCCAACCTTTTCTGACTATTTAAGACCCTCCCCAAACTTGGGAACAGCACTCAAACATGGTCAACATGGGAAAGACAAAGGAGCATTCCAAGGCCATCAGAGACAAGATCGTGGAGGGTCACAAGGCTGGCAAGGGGTACAAAACCCTTTCCAAGGAGTTGGGCCTACCTGTCTCCACTGTTGGGAGCATCATCCGGAAGTGGAAGGCTTATGGAACTACTGTTAGCCTTCCACGGCCTGGACAGCCTTTGAAAGTTTCCTCCCGTGCCGAGGCCAGGCTTGTCCGAAGAGTCAAGGCTAACCCAAGGACAACAAGGAAGGAGCTCCGGGAAGATCTCATGGCAGTGGGGACATTGGTTTCAGTCAATACCATAAGTAACGTACTCCACCGCAATGGTCTCCGTTCTAGACGAGCCCGTAAGGTACCTTTACTTTCAAAGCGTCATGTCAAGGCTCGTCTACAGTTTGCTCATGATCACTTGGAGGACTCTGAGACTGACTGGTTCAAGGTTCTCTGGTCTGATGAGACCAAGATCGAGATCTTTGGTGCCAACCACACACGTGACGTTTAGAGACTGGATGGCACTGCATTTGACCCCAAGAATACCATCCCTACAGTCAAGCATGGTGGTGGCAGCATCATGCTGTGGGGCTGTTTCTCAGCCAAGGGGCCTGGCCATCTGGTCCGCATCCATGGGAAGATGGATAGCACGGCCTACCTGGAGATTTTGGCCAAGAACCTCTGCTCCTCCATCAAGGATCTTAAGATGGGTCGTCATTTCATCTTCCAACAAGACAACGACCCAAAGCACACAGCCAAGAAAACCAAGGCCTGGTTCAAGAGGCAAAAAATCAAGGTGTTGCAGTGGCCTAGTCAGTCTCCTGACCTTAACCCAATTGAAAACTTGTGGAAGGAGCTCAAGATTAAAGTCCACATGAGACACCCAAAGAACCTAGATAACGTGGAGAAGATCTGCATGGAGGAGTGGGCCAAGATAACTCCAGAGACCTGTGCCGGCCTGATCAGGTCTTATAAAAGACGATTATTAGCTGTAATTGCAAACAAAGGTTATTCCACAAAATATTAAACATAGGGGTTGAATAATAATTGACCCACACTTTTATGTTTAAAATTTATAAAAATTTAACTGAGCAACAAAACTTTTTGGTTTGTAAGATTTATGCATCTGTTAATAAATCCTGCTCTTGTTTGAAGTTTGAAGGCTCTAACTTATTTGCATCTTATTAAACCTGCTAAATCTGCAGGGGGTTGAATACTACTTGTAGGCACTGTATATCGATGAGTAACTGAATACATAAAAATGTTTCAACTCTTTTTGTGATTTTTATATAACACCGAAATGTACCGCAAAGCACGTAATACTTAATGGATGAGTAATTTAATTTAGAAAAAATGTTTCAACTCCTTTTGGTAGTGTTATATAACACTGAAATTTACTGGAAAGCACGTAATGTTCTATAGATGCGTAATTGAGTCGAATGTTATATAAGACTGATACCGAGTCCCAACCTATTCAAGAGCGCTTTGAAAACCCATCTCTTCAAACAAGCCTACCACATCAACTACTCAGTAAACTAACTTTGCCCTGTTCCCTCCTTCCAAATATTACTCTGAATCTGCACCCTACTATTCATCTGTCTCCACACCCTCCATGCACACGATTAACTGCACTTGATACTTGACTATTGCACTTAAACACACGGGCTGATGACTGGATTATACAGCTTTGTATGAAAATCCCTATGTATTATAATTGCCAGACCTGAAATAACGAGCACTTTTCACCTATTGTGTCCCCCCCATTTCCTTGTAGATTGTAAGCTTGCGAGCAGGGACCTCACTCCTAATGTCACTGTTTAAATTGTCTTAACTCGTACCGAATTTATTGTTTGTACATGTCCCCGCTTAATTGTAAAGTGCTGCGGAATATGTTGGCGCTATATAAATAAAAATTATTATTATTATTATTATAATAACATGGAACGTGGAATGTTATATAACACCAAAATGTATCACTGGGTACGTAATAGTATATGGATGCGTAAGTGAATACAGAAACTTTTTTCAACCCTTTTTTGGACTGTTATATAACAATTAAATGTATCACAGAGCATGTAATAGTATATAGGTGAGTAATTCAATACAGAAAAATGTTTCAATGCTTTCTGGGAGTTGTATATAACATGGAAATGTTCTGCAAAACACATAATACTCTATAGGTGAGTATCTGAATCCAGAAAAATGTTTCAATGCTTTTTTGGAGAGTTATAGAACATTGAAGTGCACCACAAAGCACATCATAATATTAGGATGACAATATAGTTAATTCTTTCACCCAAAGAAAAAAATGCGGTCAACTGCCTCAGCTATATGTTTAGCAACGGACTGCAAAGTCTTACTCACTGCCTACAGACTATTCAGCCACTGTCCCTGCCTCTGCAACTCTCCCTCCCTAGTCTAAATGTAGTATGTGTCTGATACAAACAGCAAAGCACAACATTAGCCCTTACAAGGACTGTTAATATGCTGGTTCAGCTTCAGCACCAGTATCAATGCTCCAGGCCTCTGATTCATTATACTGTGCACACATGCCTGAACAAGTACTCTCTCCTCCAATAAGAATTGTCACGGAGCAGTGCAATGGCGTCAGTGTGCCGAGCCTGGCGACACCTGTCCTTTTATAACCTCTAATGTCATACTACCAGCCAATCACATTAATGTCACTACCAAGGTTGCCCCGGAATTACAGTGATTCTCAGGCAATCCCTGCATGCTTATTGGCTGTATAACAGCCGCCAAACATGTAAGACAGGGCCTACAGTTTGAAATTGAGCACTGGCTAAAGTTCGTCGAGTAACGAACACATCCGAACACCCATCCCCCTATTGTTACACCCCTGGTCAGATTTACTAGTCTTATTTGTTGGAAACTGTGAGCAGGTTTTTGCTATGTAATCTGAGGACATCATGAGGTAGCATCTGAGACACAGATTTCATTGATGTCACATATTGAACTGTGTGCTATTCGTTCCAGACAATGTTTTATCACCAAAAGATTATCACTGTCAGGACTTTCTCAGTTCTGCTAAATGCTATATCTTAGAACTGTGTATCACAACTATTGCACCCAGTCTTGTCCTACATCATGATGCTTTCAGATGAGATAGCAATGATCTGGTGACAGATTCCATTGAAACAATATCTTTAGTTAATTAAGATCATTTTCACAATCATACAGTTAACTTATATATTTTTCTTGTGTAGCAAATTGGCATTAAACCGTCATAAATACCCTAACCGGATGGAGCGAGAAGCTATGATTTTATCCTCTTTTGCCGGCATTCTAATGGTAAGACGTAGAATACTACTATATGCATCTAGCAATAAGGCATATCTTTCATCGTTGCAATATACACTTGAGGGTTTTAGTTATACCTTTCTTGTTGCTTAAAGGGGTTTGTCTGAAGTTGTTAAATGGTTAGAATTGCAAAGCGCTTGCAAAAAGAAGTAACTATGCAATATTAGGCTATGTTCACATGCTGCGGTTTTTGCTGCGGATCCGCAGCGGATTTGCAGCTGCGGATCCGCAGACGTTTTCCATGCAGGGTACAGTACAATGTTACCCTATGGTAAACAAAATCCGCTGTGCCCACTTTGCTTTTTTCCGCTAGAAAATCCGCGCTGATTTTCTGCGGAAAAAAAGAAGTAGCATGTCAATTCTTTCTGCGGATTCCGCAGCGGGTTTCCACCTGCACCAATAGGAAAGTGCAGTTGGAAACCCGCAGTGGAATCCGCAGGAGAAACCGCACAAAAAAACGCAGTGGTAAACCACCGCGGTTTTGCACTGCGGTTTTCCCAAATCAGGACCTGAAAAATCCGCAGCAAAAAAAGGATAGTGTGAACAAGCCCTAAGGGTATGTGCACATGTTGAGTGTTTGTAAGCAGAAATTTATGGACCATTTCTGCATCTCTTTTGCAGGAAAAATGAAGCAGCAAAATCATGTGCTTTTTCTTCATTTTCAATGCATTTTTTCATTTGCATTTTCCAAGTTTTTTGGACAGCAATGAATGCTATAGAGATAGATAATATAGATAATAGATAGAGATAGATAGACATAAATTAAATTTTTTTTTGTGTCTGTAATTCTTTTTACTTATTGGGTTAGAAATTAGGGTGTCTGATAGACACTTCTCCATTACTCACACCAGGCCTTCAGGAAGGTTTTCAATGAGGCCGGACATGCGACCTCTTCTCTCCACCAACTGCATCAGAGAAACTTCACTATGGGCCAGTACGCTATACATTTCCGCACTCTCTCACCATTTTTCCGGCACATGACAGCTGATTTGAACAGCTGATATGTGCCTCTGTAAGCCGCCGGTGGAATCGCATGTTAAATGCCGCTGTCAATCTCTTACAGTGGCATTTAACATGCTCATGCCGGAAATGTGTCACTAATCCAGCCCATCGGCGCCCGTGTCACATATCCGCTGATCGACGATGGTTTGGACCCCTGTGGTTGTTATTGTTGGATTGCATCGCACCATGTACTCCATTATTTGCTCTACCACTATGAAACAAGGATTTTAATGTATTTGTCTAAATAAATTGAACTTTTATCCAAGTTTCACGCTGGGGATTTACTTCCCAATTTCTCCTGCTTTTTTGCAAATTGCACAGACAACAGATAGAAATGATAGGTAATTAGCAAGACGCCCCTATGAAGGAGTGGTTCTGCAGGTCATGACCACAGACCATTTATCTGTTCTCATTCTTTTTGGCTGTTTTGGTTACTTTTGCATCTTGTCATTGCTCTCTCCCATAGAGGTACAGTAGCAACCCACAGAAGTTGCTCAGTTAGTGCAGCTCATCCAGGATAGTACATCAGTGCGAGCTGTGGCAAAAGAAGTAGCAGTGTCTGTTAGTACAGTGTCCAGTGCATGGAGCAGGAGACATGTAGGGGGCTGTAGGAGGGCAACTACCCAGCAGCAGGACCACTATTTCTTTCTTTGTGCAAGGAGGAACAAGAGGAGCAGTGCCAGAGCCCTGAAAAATTACCTCCAGCAGACCACTAGCATCCATGAGTCTGATCCAACTGTCAGAAACAGACTCCATGAGGGCCCAACGTCTACAAGTGGGTGTTATGCTTACAGCCCATCACCCTGCCTGGTGATTGTCATTTGTCAGAGAACACAAAGATTGGCAGATTCGACATTGGCACCCTGTGCTCTTCGTGGATCAGAGCAGATTCACACTGAGCATATGTGACAGACGTGAGTTGCAGGATACTCTGGTCACATGGGAGCGCACAGGACACAGATGAAATGATTAAAAGTTTCTTTGTTTATTGAAATTCACAACGTGTTTCGACGGAACAGCTCCGTCTTCATCAGGTGGCAGTATACATGCATCGGACCTTTCTCAATCAACATCTCCCCTGACCGCCAGCCTGGTGCTCCGTTAGCCTGTCTTCTCTGTATCTATTTGCACTATTTCCCTCATCCAAGTGTGATGGCTGGAGCTGTACTGGAGCGGTCTCCATTCACTTCCTACAGGACCTTCGCATCACGTGATCCGCATGACCTGCGGTCACGTGACAACCAACGTGCTCTGTAACGGGGCCTGCTCTCTGTAGATGCCGGCTGGCATTCACCGCTGCTACCAGTTTCCCCTTCGCCTGGACGCTCATCTGCTGCCCTTGGACTGTGCTCTCAAGTTAACACTTGCTTCTGGGTGGTCATCTCTTCTCTGCACACGCTCTCACCGGTGTTATGCCTGCTGCATAACTCTTAAAGGTTAGTTTGCGATGTGTCTTGCTGACTGATTTTAACCCCCTGATACCTCTCAATGTGACTTTTTGTGCTCTCTTTCTCCCTGGTACTCTGAGGATTACTAACTCTTACTAACCCAGTGTGTGGAAGGACTCATTTAATGCTGCTTCAAAGTGGTTTTCCCCACTCCTCACGTGCCTCACCAGTGTTATGCCTGCTGCATAACCCCTAAAGGATAGTTTGTAATCTGTGCCATCAGCTGATATTAACACCCATGATACTTCTCAATGTGGCTTTCTGTGCTTTTTTTCCCTGGCAACCTGAGGATACCAATACTATTAATCCATTATGTGGAAGGATTTATCCATTGCTGCCTTTTAGTACCGTGCCTCAAGCCTGCCAACTACATTGGGAACCCTACTAATGTCTTGGATAAGAGGACTTTTATTAACCCTTCAACTAACAATTAGTGTTGAGCGATACCTTCCGATATTCAAAAGTATCGGTATCGGATTGGATCGGCCGATATCCAAAAAATATCGGATATCGCCGATACCGATACCAAGGCAAGTCAATGGGACACAAATATCGGAACGTAAATAAGCCCTTTCTGACCTTCTATATGCTGTGCCGGAGGGGGGAAGAGTGTGGGCGGTGCGTGGGTGGTGCGTGGACGGACACTGAGTGTCTGTGTGTGCGGGCGGGGTCTGTGCGGGATTGCCAGGGATCTGTACGTGCCTTCCGGTGCTGTATGCGGCGTGCAGGGGATCTATGCGGCCTGCCGGGGCTGCCCAGGCTCTATGCGGCGTGGGGGGGTCTCTGTGCGGCGTGTCTCTGTGCGGCTTGCGGGGTCTCTGTGCAGCATGCGGGGTGTCTCTGTGCAGCGTGCGGTGTCTCTGTGCGGCGTGCGGGGTGTCTGTGGCGTGCGGCGTCTCTGTGCGGCGTGTGGGGTCTCTGTGCGGCGTTCGGGGTGTCTCTTTGCAGCGTGCAGGGTGTCTCTGTGCGGGGTGTCTCAGTGCGGGCATCGTCCGATGGGACTACAACTCCCATCGGACGATGCTTGCTACACTGACAGTGATTGACACATTAGCCAATGATGGGACAGTAGTAGTCCCATCATCCGGCTAATGTGTTGAATGAAAAAAAAAAAGAAATACTCCATACATACATGCTACATACATGCTACATACATACATGCTACATACATGCTACATACATACAGTACATGCTACATACATACTGCATACATACATGCTACATACATACTACATACATACATACTACATGCATACATACTACATGCATACATACATACATACTACATACAGTACAGACCAAAAGTTTGGACACACCTTCTCATTTAAAGATTTTTCTGTATTTTCATGACTATGAAAATTGTAAATTCACACTGAAGGCATCAAAACTATGAATTAACACATGTGGAATTATATACTTTAAAAAGTGTGAAACAACTGAAAATATGTCTTATATTCTAGGTTCTTCAAAGTAGCCACCTTTTGCTTTGATGACAGCTTTGCACACTCTTGGCATTCTCTTGATGAGCTTCAAGAGGTAGTCACTGGGAATGGTCTTCCAACAATTTTGAAGGAGTTCCCAGAGATACTTAGCACTTTTTGGCCCTTTTGCCTTCACTCTGCGGTCCAGCTCACCCCAAACCATCTCGATTGGGTTCAGCTCTGGTGACTGTGGAGGCCAGGTCATCTGGCGTAGCACCCCATCACTCTCCCTCTTGGTCAAATAGCCCTTATACAGCCTGGAGGTGTGTTTGGGGTCATTGTCCTGTTGAAAAATAAATGATGGTCCAACTAAATGCAAACCGGATGGAATAGCATGCTGCTGCAAGATGCTGTGGTAGCCATGCTGGTTCAGTATGAATTCAATTTAGAATAAATATACAACAGTGTCACCAGCATAGCACCCCCACACCATCACACCTCCTCCTCCATGCTTCACGGTGGGAACCAGGCATGTAGAGTCCATCCGTTCACCTTTTCTGCGTCGCACAAAGACACGGTGGTTGGAAACAAAGATCTCAAATTTGGACTCATCAGACTGGTCTAATGTCCATTCCTTGTGTTCTTTAGCACAAACAAGTCTCTTCTGCTTGTTGCCTGTCCTTAGCAGTGGTTTCCTAGCAGCTATTTTACCATGAAGGCCTGCTGCACAAAGTCTCCTCTTAACAGTTGTTATAGAGATGTGTCTGCTGCTAGAACTCAGTGTGGCATTGACCTGGTCTCTAATCTGAGCTGCTGTTAACCTGCGATTTCTGAGGCTGGTGACTTGGATAAACTTATCCTCAGAAGCAGAGGTGACTCTTGGTCTTCCTTTCCTGGGGCAGTCCTCATGTGAGCCAGTTTCTTTGTAGCGCTTGATGGTTTTTGCAACTGCACTTGGGGACACTTTCAAAGTTTTCCCAATTTTTCGGACTGATTGACCTTCATTTATTAAAGTAATGATGGCCACTCGTTTTTCTTTACTTAGCTGCTTTTTTCTTGCCATAATACAAATTCTAAAAGTCTATTCAGTAGGACTATCAGCTGTGTATCTGTTATGATCCTTAGTGGCTGAGGATCACCGAACTGACTAGCTAAGTTACTGAACATAGAACGAGCTCTAGGGAGGTGGTAACTGGACTGACCGCAATTGTGATCCTAAACGAACACACTAAAGGTAGCCGGTGAACGTGCCTAAATTCCTGGACGTCTCGACGCAGCCTGAGAAACTTGCTACCCCTATAGAGAAAGTAAGACCTCACTTGCCTCAGAGAAATGACCCCAAAGATATAGGAAGCCCCCAACAAATAATAACGGTGAGGTAAGGGGAAAATACAAAACGTAGAAATGAAAACAGATTCAGCAAATGAGGCCCACTAATACTAGATAGCAGAAGACAGGCAGGGAACTGTGCGGTCAGTAAAAAACCCTATACAAAATATCCACGCTGAGAATTCAAGAACCCCCACACCAACTAACGGTGTGAGGGGAGAAACTCAGCCCCCTAGAGCTACCAGCAAGCAAGGAAATCACATATTAGCAAGCTGGACAAGGACAAATAAATAACCAAGGAAAATATTGAACACTGATGAGCAAAAAATAACCAAACAGAAAACTTAGCTTCTCTAGAAGAGACTGATAGCGAAGGACTTCAGGAAATATCAAAATAGCACTGAATACATCGACAGCAGGCAACAACTGGTAGTCCAGGTGAGCTAAATAAGAAACCAGCTAACAGATAACGAGACAGCTGATCCAGCCTCAGACCTGCAGAATGACACAAAGAGCCACCAGAGGGAGCCCAAAGACAGCACTCACACAGTACCACTTGTGACCACAAGAGGGAGCCCAAAAACAGAGTTCACAACATGTATCCACCAGACGTCTGCACCACATAACTGATGGTCCCAACCCCACTTATAAGGCAAGACATCCCACTTATTAAACCTGACAGGGCACACCTGTGAAGTGAAAACCATTCCTGGCGACTACCACAGCATCTTGCAGCAGCATGCTATTCCATCCGGTTTGCATTTAGTTGGACCATCATTTATTTTTCAACAGGACAATGACCCCAAACACACCTCCAGGCTGTATAAGGGCTATTTGACCAAGAGGGAGAGTGATGGGGTGCTACGCCAGATGACCTGGCCTCCACAGTCACCAGAGCTGAACCCAATCGAGATGGTTTGGGGTGAGCTGGACCGCAGAGTGAAGGCAAAAGGGCCAACAAGTGCTAAGTATCTCTGGGAACTCCTTCAAAATTGTTGGAAGACCATTCCCGGTGACTACCTCTTGAAGCTCATCAAGAGAATGCCAAGAGTGTGCAAAGCTGTCATCAAAGCAAAAGGTGGCTACTTTGAAGAACCTAGAATATAAGACATATTTTCAGTTGTTTCACCCTTTTTTGTTAAGTATATAATTCCACATGGGTTAATTCATAGTTTTGATGCCTTCAGTGTGAATTTACAATTTTCATAGTTATGAAAATACAGAAAAATCTTTAAATGAGAAGGTGTGTCCAAACTTTTGGTCTGTACTGTACATGCTACATACATGCTACATCAATACATACTACATACATACATGCTACATACATGCTACATACATACATACTACATACATACTGCATACATACATACATACATAGTACATACAGTACATTCATACATTACATACATGACCTACATTTAGACATACAGTACATTAAACATAGATTACATACTCACCATTACTTGTAATTTTGATCCCCGAAGCCAGTGTCATCTGTAAAAAATATGAAAAAAACAAACAACCAATATACTTCCTGTCCGCAGAAATCCACGAGTGTCCCACGACGATCTCCCGTGGAGAACGGCAGCAACAGCTGTTGCAACCACTCTCCAGGGGACCCAGGAACACAATAACGGGAGGAAGGTATTCCTCTGCCGCTGTAAAAAAAAAAGTCCCTAGTCTTACTTTATGGCATTGCTGTATGAGAAATTTTCCCAGGCAGCAATTGCCATAAAGTGAGACTTTGAACTCAGGTAACCTCAGTGGTGCACTGCAGGAGCCATTGTCTCCTGTCAGTGTGTCACTGAGGGTCCTATAGAGCAGTGACATCATCCGATGTCACTGTTCTATAGAGGAGATCGTCGTGGGACACTCGTTATTAATTGGACTATGGCTGACAGGTAGTATGCAGTTAATTATTTTATGTTTTTTGCAGGCGCTGAAGTATGGTAAGTATGGTGAAATGAAGAATATTAAAATACTTTTTCCTAATGTGTGCGTATTTTATTAACCCTTTCTTACGATTGGATTAATAACGGATAGGCGTCTTATTGACGCCTCTCCGTTATTAACCTGGCTTAATGTCACCTTACAATAGCAAGGTAACATTAACGCCATATTACCCCATATCCCACCGCTACACGGGAGTGGGAAGAGAGGGGCTAAGTGCCGGAATTGGCGCATCTTACAGATGTGCCATTTCCGGGGCGGCTGCGGACTGGTATTTGTACCCAGGGGGGGCCAATATCCATGGCCCCTCTCTAGGCTATGAATATCAGCCTGCAGCTGTCTGCGTAGCCTTTCTGGCTATAAAATATAGGGGGACCCCACGTCATTTTTTTGGGGGGTCCCCCTATATAGCCAGTAAAGGCTACGCAGACAGCTGCAGGCTGATATTCATAGCAGGCTGCAAATATTGGCCCCTGGCCATAGGCTTTCCCCCTCTGGCGCAGAAAATTGTGTGGGAGCCCACGCCGTTTTTTTCCATTTTTTAAAAAATTTTTAAATTCAAGTGAACGTTTTTTTGTCCGTCGTGTCCGCCATTTTCTACCGCACATGCACAGCAGAAACTCCGCCCCCTCCTCCCTGCACTTCAGAATGGGCAGCGGATGCATTGAAAAACTACATCCGTTGCCCACGTCGGGCACAAATTTCACAACGTGCGTCGGTACGTCGGCCCGACGCATAGCGACGGACCCGTACTGACGCAAGTGTGAAAGAGGCCTTTATGAGCGTTGAATAAAAAAAAACAAAAAACAAAAAAAAAAAGCAATTTTCTGCGCCAGAGAGGGAAAGCCGACAGCCGGGGGCCAATATTTGCAGCCTGCTATGAATATCAGCCTGCAGCTGTCTGCGTAGCCTTTACTGGCTATTAAAATAGGGGGACCCCCCAAAAAAATGAAGTGGGGTCTCCCTATATTTTATAGCCAGAAAGGCTACGCAGACAGCTGCGGGCTGATATTCATAGCCTAGAGAGGGGCCATGGATATTGGCCCCCCCGGCTACAAATACTAGTCCGCAGCCGCCCCGGAAATGGTGCATCTGTAAGAAGCGCCAATTCCGGCACTTAGCCCCTCTCTTCCCACTCCCGTGTAGCGGTGGGATATGGGGTAATAAGGGGTTAATGTTACCTTGCTATTGTAAGGTGACATTAAGCCGGGTTAATAACGGAGAGGCGTCAATAAGATGCCTATCCGTTATTAATCAAATAGTAAGAAAGGGTTAGTAAAACACACACACATTAGGAAAAAGTATTTTAATATTCTTCATTTCACCATACTTACCATACTTCAGCACCTGCAAAAAATGTAAAATAATAAACCGCATACTACCTGTCCGCTGTAGTCCAATTAATAACGAGGGTCCCATGACGATCTCCCCTATAAAACAGTGACATCGGGTGATGTCACTGCTCTATAGGACCCTCAGTGACACACTGACAGGAGACAATGGCTCCTGCAGTGGATCACTGAGGTTACCTGAGTTCAAAGTCTCACTTTATGGCAATTGCTGCCTGGGAAAATTTCTCAGCCAGCAATGCCATTTTTTTTACAGCGGCGAAGGAATACCTTCCTCCCGTCATTGTGTTCCTGGGTCCCCTGGAGAGCGGTTGCAACAGCTGTTGCTGCCGTTCTCCACGGGAGATCGTCGTGGGACACTCGTGGATTTCTGCGGACAGAGAGTATATTGGTTGTTTTTTTTTTCATATTTTTTACAGATGACACTGGCTTTGGGGATCAAAATGACAACTAATGGTGAGTATGTAATCTATGTTTAATGTACTGTATGTCTATATGTATGTAATGTATGTAATGTATGAATGTACTGTATGTAGTATGTATATATGTATGTAGTATGTATGTAGCATGTATGTAGCATGTATGCAGCATGTATGTAGTATGTATGTAGCATGTATGCAGTATGTATGTAGTATGTATGCAGTATGTATGTATATAGTATGTATGTATCATGTAGTATGTATGTAGCATGTATGCAGCATGTATGTAGTATGTATGTAGTATGTATGTATGTAGTATTTATGTATGTAGTATGTATGTAGGATGTATGTATGTAGTGTGTATGTATGTAGTATGTATGTATGTATGATGTATGTATGTAGTATGTATGTATGTATGTAGTATGTATGTATGTTGTATGTAGTATGTATGTAGTATGTATGTAGTATGCATGTATGTAGTATGTAGTATGCATGTATGGAGTATGTATGTATGGAGTATGTATATAGTATGTATGTTGTATGTAGTATGTATGTGCTTCAAAAGCTAAAAATATTACAGGGAGAGAATGCAAAATTGTATTCTGAACAAAACCATATATAATATGTCATATTAGCATCGAAGATATTCAACAGAAAACGTTTAAAACTTGAAAAATCAATTTATCCTATACCTATGCAGGACTTTTGAACACCACTGTATGTAGTATGTATGTAGTATGTATGTAGTATGTATGTACAGTATGTATGTATGTATGGAGTATGTATGTAGTATGTATGTATGTATGGAGCATGTATGGAGTATTTTTTTTTCCATCATTCAACACATTAGCCGGATGATGGGACTACTACTGTCCCATCATTGGCTAATGTGTCAATCACTGTCAGTGTAGCAGACATCGTCCGATGGGACATGTAGTACCATTGGACGATGCCCGCACTGAGACACCCTGCACGCCGCAGAGTCCCCTTACGCCGCAGACACCCCTTACGCCGCACAGAGACATCCCGCACGCCGCACAGAGACCCCACACGCCGCACAGAGACACCCCGCACAGAGACACCCCGCACGCCGCACAGAGACACCCCGCACGCCGCACAGAGGCACACCGCACAGAGATGCCGCACGCCACATAGAGCCCCAGAGCACACGCAGAGAGCCCCACGGTCACGCACAGACACCGCCCGACACGCGCACACGCACACACGCAGTCTCCGCCCACGCACCGCCCACACTTCATTATATTGCCTAATTTCACTATAGGAACTTCCGATTTCCGATATCGCAAAAATATCGGAACTCGGTATCGGAATTCCGATACAGCGAATATCGGCCGATACCCGATATTTGCAGTATCGGAATGCTCAACACTACTAAAAATCATTGTGGACATTAATTTTTTGCTAATATTTAATGTTGGTCATCTCCTGTGACACTTCTCCAGTGTGGAAAGTTTCATTAACATTGCCCTTCTGTGGTTCTAGTGTTGATATTAACCCTTCCAGCCCAATATGGCCTAATTTAATACTACTTGTGCTATTTACTAGGGCCCTTTTGTGCAGTCCTATTGGAAGGCACTCTTGCAGTTGTATTTAATCTGATCATAGTATACTTTTTTTTTTTCTCTCTCTCTCTCTGCACACCATGGATTACCTTGAGTCTAAGGCCGGCGTCACTCTAGCGAGTTTTACAGACGTATGAGCGCAGAAAATACATCTGTAAAATACGCATAACACACGGCCCAATGATTCTCTATGTCCCAGCTCCTATCAGCCGTATTTTACGGATTCGTATTATACGGTCTTGTACGGCCATAGAAAATCGCAGCATGCTGCGTTTGTCACCGTATTGTGCAAAAAAATCGCCAATGAAAGTCTATGGGGGCGAGAAAAGTAGGGATTACACACGGACCAGCAGTGTGACTTGCGAGAAATACGCAGCGGTGTTCTATAGAAAAGCCGGTAATTCAATTGCCAGCTTTTCATTTCTCCTTCACAAACCCGACAGGATATGAGACATGGTTTACATACAGTAAACCATCTCATATCCTTTTTTTTTTTGCATATTCCACACTACTAATGTTAGTAGTGTGTATGTGCAAAATTTGGGCGCTGTAGCTTGTAAAATAAAGGGTTAAATTCCGGAAAAAATTGGCGTGGGCTCCGGCGCAATTTTCTCCACCAGAGTGGTAAAGCCAGTGACTGAGGGCAGATATTAATAGCCTAGAGAGGGTCCATGGTTATTGGCCCCCCTGGCTACAAACATCTGCCCCCAGCCACCCCAGAAAAGGCACATCTGGAAGATGTGCCTATTCTGGCACTTGGCCTCTCTCTTCCCACTCCTGTGTAGTGGTGGGATATGGGTAATAAAGGGTTAATGTCACCTTGCTATTGTAAGGTGACATTAAGCCAGATTAATAATGGAGAGGCGTCAATTATGACACCTATCCATTATTAATCCAATAGTACGAAATGGTTAATAACACACACACATTATTTAAAAGTATTTTAATGAAATAAAGACACAGGGTGTTGTAATATTTTATTATACTGGTAATCTACCTGAAGACCCTCGTTCTGTAACAAAGGAAAAATAAAAAAACAACAATATCTTATACCTTCCGTCACTCAGATCAAGCCCCACGATGTAAATCCATCTGAAGGGGTTAAATCATTTTACAGCCAGGAGCTCTGCTAAAGCAGTGCTCGTGCCTGTAAAACCCCTGGGGAATGAATGGAAAGCGGGGTGACCTGTAGTTACCTTGAGTTGCGGTGATGCGCATTCTGCTGGATACTAACATTAGTAGTGTGGAATATGCAAAAAAAAAAAAGGGATATGAGATGGTTTACTGTATGTAAACCATGTCTCATATCATGTCGGGTTTGGGAAGGAGAAAGAAAAAGCCGGCAATTGAATTACCGGCTTTTCACATATCTCGCGCTGAATTAACCCCTTAATCCCGTATGACGTACTATCCCGTCAAGGTGACCTGGGACTTAATTCCCGGTGACGGGATAGTACGTCATACGCGATCGGCCGCGCTCACGGGGGGAGCGCGGCCGATCGCGGCCGGGTGTCAGCTGCATATCGCAGCTGACATCCGGCACTATGTGCCAGGAGCGGTCACGGACCGCCCCCGGCACATTAACCCCCGGCACACCGCGATCAATCATGATCGCGATGTGCCGGCGGTGCAGGGAAGCATCGCGCAGGGAGGGGGCTCCCTGCGGGCTTCCCTGAGCCCCCCGCAGCAACGCGATGTGATCGCGTTGCTGCGAGGGTCTTACCTCCCTCCCTGCCTGCTCCAGACCCGGATCCAAGATGGCCGCGGATCCGGGTCCTGCAGGGAGGGAGGTGGCTTCACAGACGCCTGCTCAGAGCAGGCACTGTGAAGCAGCCTGCACTTCTCTCAGATCGGTGATCTGTCAGAGTGCTATGCAAACTGACAGATCACCGATCTGTATTGTCCCCCCCTGGGGCAAAGTAAAAAAGTTAAAAAAAAAATTTCCAAATGTGTAAAAAAAAATAAAAAAAAATATTCCAAAATAATGAAAAAAAAAAAATAAATATTATTCCCATAAATACATTTCTTTATCTAAATATATATAAAAAAACAATAAAAGTACACATATTTAGTATCGCCGCGTCCGTAACGACCCGACCTATAAAACTGGCCCACTAGTTAACCCCTTCAGTAAACACCGTAAGAAAAAAAAAAAAACGAGGCAAAAAACAACGGTTTATTATCATACCGCCGAACAAAAAGTGGAATAACACGCGATCAAAAAGACTGATATAAATGACCATGGTACCGCTGAAAGCGTCATCTTGTCCCGCAAATAACAAGCCGCCATACAGCATGATCAGCAAAAAAATAAAAAAGTTATAGTCCTGAGAATTAAGCGATGCAAAAATAATTATTTTTTCAATAAAATAGTTTTTATCGTATAAAAGCGCCAAAACATAAAAAAATGAGATAAATGCGGTATCGCTGTAAGCGTACTGACCCGAAGAATAAAACTGCTTTATCAATTTTACCAAACGCGGAACGGTATAAACGCCTCCCCCAAAAGAAATTCATGAATAGCTGGTTTTTGGTCATTCTGCCTCACAAAAATCGGAATAAAAAGCGATCAAAAAATGTGACGTGCCCAAAAATGTTACCAATAAAAATGTCAACTCGTCCCGCAAAAAACAAGATCTCACATGACTCTGTGGACTCAAATATGGAAAAATTATAGCTCTCAAAATATGGTAACGCAAAAAATATTTTTTGCAATAAAAAGCGTCTTTCAGTGTGTGACGGCTGCCAATCATAAAAATCCGCTAAAAAACTCGCTATAAAAGTAAATCAAACCCCCCTTCATCACCCCCTTAGTTAGGGAAAAATAAAAAAAAAGTATTTATTTCCATTTTCCCATTAGGGCTAGGGTTGGGGCTAGGGTTAAGGCTACAGTTAGGGTTGGGGCTAAAGTTAGGGTTAGGGTTTGGATTACATTTACGGTTGGGAATAGGGTTGGGATTAGGGTTAGGGGTGTGTCAGGGTTAGAGGTGTGGTTAGGGTTACTGTTGGGATTAGGGTTAGGGGTGTGTTTGGATTAGGGTTTCAGTTATAATTGGGGGGTTTCCACTGTTTCGGCACATCAGGGGCTCTCCAAACGCAACATGGCGTCCGATCTCAATTCCAGCCAATTCTGCGTTGAAAAAGTAAAACAGTGCTCCTTCCCTTCCGAGCTCTCCCGTTGCCCAAACAGGGGTTTACCCCAACATATGGGGTATCAGCGTACTCAGGACAAATAGGACAACAACCTTTGGGGTCCAATTTCTCCTGTTACCCCTGGGAAAATACAAAACTGGGGGCTAAAAAATAATTTTTGTGGGAAAAACAAAGATTTTTTATTTTCACGGCTCTGCGTTATAAACTGTAGTGAAACACTTGGGGGTTCAAAGTTCTTACAACACATCTAGATAAGTTCCTTGGGGGGTCTAGTTTCCAAAATGGGGTCACTTGTGTGGGGCTTCTACTGTTTAGGTACATTAGGGGCTCTGCAAACGCAATGTGACGCCTGCAGACCATTCCATCTAAGTCTGCATTCCAAATGGCGCTCCTTCCCTTCCGAGCCCTCCCATGCATCCAAACGGTGGTTCCCCCCACATATGTGGTATCAGCGCACTCAGGACAAATTGGACAACAACTTTTGGGGTCCAATTTCTCCTGTTACCCTCGGGAAAATACAAAACCGGGGGCTGAAAAATATTTTATGTGGGAAAAATTTTTAGTTTTATTTTTACGGCTCTGCATTATAAACTTCTGTGAAGCCCTTGGTGGGTCAAAGCGCTCACCAAACATCTAGATAAGTTCCTTAGGCGGTCTACTTTCCAACATGGTGTCACTTGTGGGGGGTTTCTACTGTTTAGATACATTAGGGGCTCTGCAAACGCAATGTGACGCCTGCAGACCATTCCATCTAAGTCTGCATTCCAAATGGCGCTCCTTCACTTCCGAGCCCTTCCATGCGTCCAAACGGTGGTTCCCCCCCACATATGGGGTATCAGCGCACTCAGGACAAATTGGACAACAACAATTGGGGTCCAATTTCTCCTGTTACCCTCGGGAAAATACAAAACTGGGGGCTAAAAAATAATTTTTGTGGGAAAAAATTTTTGTTTTATTTTTATGGCTCTGCATTATAAACTTCTGTGAAGCCCTTGGTGGGTCAAAGTGCTCACCACACATCTAGATAAGTTCCTTAGGGGGTCTACTTTCCAACATGGTGTCACTTGTGGGGGGTTTCTACTGTTTAGGTACATTAGGGGCTCTGCAAACGCAATGTGACGCCTGCAGACCATTCCATCTAAGTCTGCATTCCAAATGGCGCTCCTTCCTTTCCGAGCCCTCCCATGCGCCCAAACAGTGGTTCTCCCCACATATGGTGTATCATCGCACTCAGGACAACTTGGACAACAAATTTTGGGGTCCAATTTCTCCTGCTACCCTCGGGAAAATACAAAACTGGGGGCTAAAAAAATAATTTTTGTGGGAAAAAATTTTTGTTTTATTTTTACGGCTCTGCATTATTAACTTCTGTGAAGCCCTTGGTGGGTCAAAGCGCTCAAAACACATCTAGATAAGTTCCTTAGGGGGTCTACTTTCCAAAATGGTGTCACTTGTGGGGGGTTTCAATGTTTAGGCACATCAGTGGCTCTCCAAACGCAACATGGCGTCCCATCTCAATTCCTGTCAATTTTGCATTGAAAAGTCAAACGGTGCTACTTCCTTTCCGAGCTCTCCCATGCGCCCAAACAGTGGTTTACCCCCACATATGGGGTATCAGCGTACTCAGGACAAATTGTACAACAACTTTTGGGGTCCAATTTCTCCTGCTACCCTTGGAAAAATACAAAACTGGAGGCCAAAAAATAAGTTTTGTGGGAAAAAAAAGATTTTTTATTTTCACGGCTCTGCGTTGTAAACTGTAGTGAAACACTTGGGGGTTCAAAGTTCTCACAACACATCTAGATAAGTTCCTTGGGGGGTCTAGTTTCCGATATGGGGTCACTTGTGGGGGGTTTGTACTATTTGGGTACATCAGGGGCTCTGCAAATGCAACGTGACGCCTGCAGACCAATCCATTTAAGTCTGCATTCCAAATGGCGCTCCTTCCCTTCCGAGCTCTGTCATGCGCCCAAACAGTGGTTCCCCCCCACATATGGGGTATCAGCATACTCAGGACAAATTGGACAACAACTTTTGGGGTCCAATTTATCCTGATACCCTTGTAAAAATACAAAACTGGGGGCTAAAAAATCATTTTTGTGAAAAAAAAAAAGAATTTTTATTTTCACGGCTCTGCGTTATAAACTGTAGTGAAACACTTGGGGGTTCAAAGTTCTCACAACACATCTAGATAAGTTCCTTGGGGGGTCTAGTTTCCAATATGGGGTCACTTGTGGGGGGTTTGTACTGTTTGGGTACATCAGGGGCTCTGCAAATGCAACGTGATGCCTGCAGACCAATCCATTTAAGTCTGCATTCCAAATGGCGCTCCTTCCCTTCTGAGCTCTGTCATGCGCCCAAACAGTGGTTCCCCCCCACATATGGGGTATCAGCATACTCAGGACAAATTGGACAACAACTTTTGAGGTCCAATTTATCCTGATACCCTTGTGAAAATACAAAACTGGGGGCTAAAAATCATTTTTGTGAAAAAAAAAAGAATTTTTATTTTTACGGCTCTGCATTATAAACTTCTGTGAAGCACTTGTTGGGTCAAAGTGCTCACCACACATCTAGATAAGTTCCTTAGGGGGTCTACTTTCCAAAATGGTGTCACTTGTGGGGGGTTTCAATGTTTAGGCACATCAGGGGCTCTGCAAACGCAACATGGCATCCCATCTTAATTCCAGTCAATTTTGCATTGAAAAGTAAAATAGCGCTCCTTCCCTTCCGAGCTCTTCTATGCGCCCAAACAGTGGTTTACCCCCACATATGGGGTATCGTCGTACTCAGGACAAATTGCACAACAACTTTTGTGGTCTAATTTCTTCTCTTACCCTTGGGGAAATAAAAACATAGGGGCAAAAAGATCATTTTTGTGAAAAAATATGATTTTTTTATTTTTACGGCTCTGCATTATAAACTTCTGTGAAGCACTTGTTGGGTCAAACTGCTCACCACACATCTAGATAAGTTCCTTAGGGGGTCTACTTTCCAAAATGGTGTCACTTGTGGGGGGTTTCAATGTTTAAGCACATCAGGGGCTCTCCAAATGCAACATGGCGTCCCATCTCAATTCCAGTCAATTTTACATTGAAAAGTCAAATGGCGCTCCTTCCCTTCCGAGCTCTGCCCTGCGCCCAAACAATGGTTTACACCCACATATGGGGTATCAGCGTACTCAGGACAAATTGCACAACAATTTTTGAGGTCCAATTTCTTCTCTTACTCTTGGGAAAATAAAAAATTGGGGGCGAAAAGATCATTTTTGTGAAAAAATATGATTTTTTATTTTTACCGCTCTGCATTATAAACTTCTGTGAAGCACTTGTTGGGTCAAAGTGCTCACCACACATCTAGATAAGTTCCTTAGGGGGTCTACTTTCCAAAATGGTGTCACTTGTGGGGGGTTTCAATGTTTAGGCACATCAGGGGCTCTCCAAATGCAACTTGGCGTCCCATCTCAATTCCAGTCAATTTTGCATTGAAAAGTCAAATGGCGCTCCTTTCCTTCCGAGCTCTGCCATGCGCCCAAACAGTGGATTACCCCCACATATGGGGTATCAGCGTACTCAGGACAAATTGTACAACAAATTGGGGGGTCTATTTTCTCCTGTTACCCTTGGTAAAATAAAACAAATTGGATCTGAAATAAATTTTGTGTGAAAAAAAGTTAAATGTTCATTTTTATTTAAACATTCCAAAAATTCCTGTGAAACACCTGAAGGGTTAATAAACTTCTTGAAATTGGTTTTGAGTACCTTGAGGGGTGCAGTTTTTAGAATGGTGTCACACTTGGGTATTTTCTATCATATAGACCCGTCAAAATGACTTCAAATGAGATGTGGTCCCTAAAAAAAAATGGTGTTGTAAAAATGAGAAATTGCTGGTCAACTTTTAACCCTTATAACTCCGTCACAAAAAAAAATTTTGGTTCCAAAATTGTGCTGATGTAAAGTAGACATGTGGGAAATGTTACTTATTAAGTATTTTGCATGACATATGTCTGTGATTTAAGGGCATAAAAATTAAAAGTTGGAAAATTGCGAAATTTTCAAAATTTTTGCCAAATATTCATTTTTTTCACAAATAAACTCAAGTTATATCGAAGAAATTTTACCACTATCATGAAGTACAATATGTCACGAGAAAATAATGTCAGAATCGCCAAGATCCGTTGAAGCGTTCCAGAGTTATAACCTCATAAAGGGACAGTGGTCAGAATTGTAAAAATTGGCCCGGTCATTAACGTGCAAACCACCCTCGGGGCTTAAGGGGTTAAATATAAATACAGTATATATATATATATATATATATGTGTCTCAATGACACATATATACAGTATATATATATATACATACATACTGTATATATGTTTTAACGAACATTTGAGCACATAAATCCATTAGATGTCGGTTTTGCAAGCCTGCGAGAAAATATCGCAGTACGGATGCCATACGGATTACATACGGAGGATGCCATGCGCAAAATACGCTGACACACCCTGCCTACAGATGACATACGGATCACTATTTTTGAAACATTTCTGCGTATTACGGCCGTAAAATACGGACCGTATTTTCATATGCTGAGTGTGACGCTGGCCTAAGGCCGGAGTCACACTAGTCTGTAATACGGACGAGTGCTAAGCGATTAAAAAAAAAAAAAATCACACAGCACTCGGACCAATGTTAATCTATGGGGCAGCTCCCATCATCCATTTTTTTCTCGTCCGTGTTATACTTGCAAGTGAAATTGCAGCATGCTGCGATTGTTCGTGTATCTCAGCTGAGAAAAGCCAATGCAAGTCTATGGGTGTGAGAAAAAAAACACAGCACACGGACCATCAGTGTGACTTGCGAGAAATTCTCAGGCATTGGGCAGGTGACAGGAAATTGGCTCAGCCATTATTTGCTCATTTTGCAAGTGTGTGAGAAAATCTCACCATACGGATGAGAAATAAAAGTATCCTGGCATTGCACACAGATGAGATACGGATCACCATAAGGAGAACATTTGTGCGATTCTCAGCAGACAAAATCGGACATATTTTTTATATATTGTGTGTGACCCCAGCCTGAGTCTCTTAAGATAGGGAAAATTACACAAGCCCTAGGGGCATGCTCCAATCCAGCCCTTTTTCCATCACAATCCTCTGTCCTTAAATTGAATGATGATGATAGGAAAAATATGATTAGGCTTTTTTTTAGATTGAGAATTATAGCAAAACTGAAATTACTAATCACATTGATGTACTTTTCCTTCAGCATTACATTCTGGAAGGTCTAGTCCCTAAAGGATTGGTAATTGCTCAGCAGTCATCCTTTCAGAATGACCCTGAGTTCACTAAACTATGGGATACCATCCGCTTGAAATGCTCCTTAGCCCTAATGGAACTATTAATCGCCAAGAGGAAATCTCTAGCTAATAATGCACTATCCCAATTAATTGATCTTAAACAGAAGTTATTACAGTATTCCACCTTCATTGACTTTCATGATCTTGATCAGAAACTCTTCAATAAGCTGAGCAAGTTTGAAGAGGATCTGATCAAGAAAAAAGCGAACAAGTTCCATAGGGACAGAGGAACTGATCAGTTAGCAGCTACTGCCCCAGATAGAGACACCAATAGTCTCACTCCAGCATCATTTATGCTTGAATCTTCCACTAAGATACCATCCACTATAAAGAAACAAAAGGACTCCACCTCTGTCTTTGCGAATAAACAGCAGGAACTATATTACCAGCGGCAGCAACATAAGGGCACCCTAAAGGGATGTGCTAATAAACTGGAGCCTGCCCTGGGGGCATCATCTGAGGACGAATTTACTTGTCCTGATCCCTCCAGTGTATTGGCCCCACCTACTAAAATCTTGATTAGTGAGTCATCTTGTGACCCTCCTATGGAAGGATCACTCGAGATCTTACCCACTGTTCCAGTGCTTCCAGCCCCCAGTGAGGCTGATGGCACAGGTGGCCTTTCACAGTTTACTATCCATGACGACCACCTGTCGTCCCAATCTTCTACACATTCTGTTTCCTTTCTTGCTCTTCCCTCCACTGTCACCCCCTCATTTCCTATAATTGAAACTATCGAGTCCACCGATATGCTGAGGAGCAGTACCCCCTGAGTCTCCTATCCCAGGCCATACACGGACAGTCACTAATGATACTTCTGGCAATACCAAAGTCACAGTTTTTCCGGCTGGCCCCGGGCCACTCTTCCAACATAAAAAGAAAAAGAGGAAGCATGGAAGCAGATAAAGAGGAAAAGTCAGATTCAAATCCCAAAGTAAAAAAAATTGTGCTTGCACAAGTGACCTAATTGAAAAATCCAGTGTTTTTAATCTCTCAAATTATACACTTTCCGACACAGAGAAATCGCTCCTTGAACGGGGATTATCTTTCTGTCCGGATGCGCCACTCAACACCTTTAATCTGTTTTTAGATCTAAATGAGTTCATCAGAAAACTGACTACACAACGCCGCTTCATAATTGAAGAAACAAATAAATTCCTCTCCAATATTCTGGTATCCTTTTCTACTAATGATGCTGACACCTACTTACATGTTAACCGAAAATGAATTCTAGTAAATTTTATCCCATCCATCACAAGGGCTCCCATATTTAAACCTTCCAGCAGTTAATTTTCAAAGAGCTCCGCTCCCTCCCCCCTGTTTTTAAAAAATCTTCTAATCTTAGTTTTGCTGAAAAAATGGCCCTCAAATCTCTACGAGCTAACAATAATATAATCATAACAAATGCAGACAAGGAGGGTGGGGTTGTTATCATGGATAGGGCTTGGTATGTCAATGAGGGCACTAGAATCTTGAGTGACTCCGAATATTATGTTAAACTGGAGCATGGCACTTCGGCTACAATCTTTTCCCAGTACACTAGGTTTATCAAAAAAGCTTGGTCCCTTGGGATCCTGAATAAAAAGGAATTCAAATTCCTCAACATCTCCAGATTTAAGACCCAATTTTTCAATTTTTTACCCAAAATTCACAAGGACCCCCAAAATCCCCCTGGCCGACCCATCATTTCGGGTATTGGCTCCATTACCAGCAATCTCTTGCATTATGTAGACCTGTTCTTGCAAAAATACGTTATGGACCTGGATTCTTATCCTAGAGACTCCTCCCATTTAATAGACCATCTTTTATCTCTACCCAATGCCCCCTGCTGCATTTTACTAACCAAGGATGTACAGGCCCTTTATTCAAATATTCCCCATGATTTAGGCCTTGAAGCGGTAACTCAATTTTTGCTGACTGATGGCCAACTACCTCCTATGCAAATTGAGTAGAGCGGTAATGTTTGTCCTTAGCAATAATATTTTTTCTTTTGAAAGGGCTTTCTACCGCCAGGTGAGGGGCTACGCGATGGGGGCGAGATTTGCCCCCAGTTATGCTAATTTGTTCATGGGGGCATTTGAGTCCGTCTTCATCGCGCAGTCCCCACTGGCGGTGGGCAAAATTGCCCTCTACCACCATTTTATTGATGATCTTTTTACTATCTGGACGGGATCCGAACTAGAAGCACTCAGTTTCATTCAGTCCCTGAATATGAATTCTTGGGGACTGAAATTCACAGCCAACTTATCTAGTACAGCAATCCAATTTCTAGATTTAATGGTACATGTCGACCCGCACGGTCACTTTTCAACATCCTGGCTGTCATGCAGCTGCAGTGCAGTACAGCGCAACCTTCACCAGGGGGAGCTTTATCAGGAAGCGAGACTGCACACACTGAGCAGTTGAACAGATGCCACCAAGTGGCAAGAGAGTAGTCAGAAAAAGCCGAGTCAGGGCAAACCAAGGGTTTCCAGAGTCAGGTTCACAAGCCGAAGACAGAACCATAGCTGACACTGCCAGCAAGATTCCTGGGAGCTAAATAGCCAACCTGAACCCAGAACGAGGCAGAGCAAAGTTAACCCTTGACATGATCCGTCCAAAAAGGGCAGACACTAATAAACCCTGGAACGGATCATGACACAGGCATTTCAAAAGGGTAGACGTAAATAGCCAACTAAGTTTTAGCAGTGGCCACCTCCCTAATTGGATTTCAAATATCCCTTATGGGCAGTACTGGAGGATCAGGAAGAACTGCACTAAAGACACTGATTTCTTCAAATAAGCCGATATCCTGAAACATCATTTTAAGAGTAAAGGGTACCCTAAAAAATTGTTTTTTTATGCATTCACAAGAGCCAGAGCCTTCACACAAAAAGAATGCATTGAGCAGATTAAAAATAAGAATAATAGGTCTGTTAAACCCTCTGATTTCACTAAATGGAGTTTTATAACTACCTTTAACCAACCACATGGGGTCGTACGAAAGAGGATCCAGTTTTATCAGCACATATTCCTGCGCAACCTAGAACCATCTTCAGAAAAAATCGCACCCTTTGTAACATCGTTGCTCCCAGCAACGTAACTCGTGAGTGTTCATCCACATCCAGTTGCCGTACACACCATAATCCGGGTTGCTTTGCTTGCAGGGCAGCTAAGTGTCTATGTTGTGGTTCCATCAGTAATGGAGCAAAAGAATTTCGGTCATACACTACGGGCATCAGTTTTAACCCCTTCATGACCGTGGGATTTTTCGTTTTTCCGTTTTCGTTTTTCACTCCCCTCCTTCCCAGAGCCATAACTTTTTTATTTTTCCGTCAATTTGGCCATGTGAGGGCTTATTTTTTGCGGGACGAGTTGTAATTTTGAATGACACCATTGGTTTTACCATGGCATGTACTAGAAAACGGGAGAAAAATTCCAAGTGCGGTGAAATTGCAAAAAAAGTGCAATCCCACACTGGTTTTTTGTTTGTTTTTTTTGCTAGGTTCACTAAATGCTAAAACTGACCTGCCATTATGATTCTCCAGGTCAGTACGAGTTCATAGACACCTAACATGACTAGGTTATTTTTCACCTAAGTGGTGAAAAAAAATTCCAAACTTTGCAAAAAAATAAATAAATAAAATTGCGCCATTTTCCGATACTCGTAGCGTCTCCATTTTTCATGATCTGGGGTCGGTTGTGGGCTTATTTTTTGCGTGCCGAGACGGCGTGTTTTAATTATACCAATTCGGTGCAGATGCGTTCTTTTGATCGCCCGTTATTGCATTTTAATGCAAATCGCGGCGACCAAAAAAATGTAATTCTGGCGTTTCGATTTTTTTTATCGTTACGCCGTTTTGCGATCAGGTTAATGCTTTTTTTTTATTGATAGATCGGGCGATTCTGAATGTGGCGATACCAAATATGTATAGGTTTGATTATTTTTTTATTGATTTATTTTGATTGGGGCGAAAGGGGGGTGATTTAAACTTTTATATTTTTTTTATTTTTTTCACATTTTTTTTTTACTTTTTTTTTAATCTTTTACCATGCTTCTATAGCCTCCATGGGAGGCTAGAAGCAGGCACAGCCCGATCGGCTCTGCTACATAACAGCGATCATCAGATCGCTGTTATGTAGCTAAAATGCAGGTGTGCTGTGAGCGCCGACCACAGGGTGGCGCTCACAGCCACCGGCGATCAGTAACCATAGAGGTCTCAAGGACCTCTATGGTTACAATATACAAGCATCGCCGACCCCCAATCATGTGACGGGGGTCGGCGATGCGCTCATTTCCGGCCGCCCGGCCGGATGCGGTAGTTAAATGCCGCTGTCTGCGTTTGACAGCGGCATTTAACTAGTTAATAGCGGCGGGTGATCGCGATTTCACCCGCCGCTATTGCGCACACATGTCAGCTGTAAAAAACAGCTGACATGTCGCGACTTTGATGTGCGCTCACCGCCGGAGCGCACATCAAAGCAGGGGACCCGACATCGGACGGGATAGTACGTCCGATGTCGGGAAGGGGTTAATATTAACTGCCATATAAATTGCCACTCTAGCTATGTAGTTTATCTGATCGAATGTGGTTGTGGGCTGCAATATGTGGGGCGGACGATACAGGCTATGCATGCAAGGATGAATAAACAGCGTCAGAACATCCGGAATGGGTATTTAATGCATAGTCTGTCAAAACACTTTCTCGCAGCGCATAATAGGAACCTAAGTTCACTAAAGCTTACCATCATAGATCAGATACCAAATGATATGCCTAATCGTTTTACCAATTTAGTAAGAAGAGAAAGTTATTGGATTTTTAAACTTGGCACACTGGAACCTGAGGGGTTAAATCTCATCATTGAAAAGGTCACATAATGGCTGCACTTTTGCCCCTTTCTCTTATTATTTTTATGCATTTTATTGTTTTTATTCTATTTGATTTTATATTATTATGCCATATCCTGTCTTTTTTACCTTTTTTGATACATATGCTTTTAAACTGCGTTTGCGACTTGTAGCTTAATGAATCATGTGATCCCATCTAATCATGTGTTCCGAATAATTGCTCCTTAAATCTCCTTGGTCGGTGCTCCTTTATATACTTACTCTGGCCAACTCTCTGTATACTGCCACCTAATGAAGACGGAGCTGTCCCGTCGAAACGCGTTGTGGATTTCAATAAACAAAGAAACTTTTAATCCTTTCATCTGTGTCCTGTGCGCTCCCATGTGACCGGAGTATCCTGCAACTCACTGTTTATTCCTCTCCTGAGGCACCCGGCAGGAGCTGCATCGGACCTTTCTCAATCCACATCTCCCCTGACCGCCAGCCTGGTGTTCCGTTTGCCTGTCTTCTCTGTATCTATGTGACAGAGTATGGAGATGCCATGGAGAATGTTCTGCTGCCTGCAACATCCTCCAGCATGACTGGTTTGGCAGTAGGCCGGTAATGGTGTGGGGAGGCATTTCTTTGGAGGGCTGCACAGCCATGCATATGCTAGCCAGAAGTACCCTGGCTGCCAATAGATACCTGGACAAGATCCTCAGGCCCGTTGTGAGACCATATGCAAGTGCACTGTTCCCTGGGTTCCTTCTGATGAATGACAATACATCATGTGACTGAATTGTGTCAGCACTTCCTGCATGATGATGGCATTGATGCTATGGACTGGCCCACCCATTCCCCAGAGCTGAATCCAGTCAAGTACATCTGGGATATCATGTCTCATTCCATCCTCCAATGCCACATTACACCACAGACTGTTTAGGAGTTGACTGATGCTTTAATACAGGTCTAGGAGGAAAGCCCACTGGAGAAAATCTGCCACCTTATCAGGACCATGTCCAGGCTTTGTAGGAAGGTCATGCTGGCACGTGGAGGCTATATACACTACTGAGCATCATTTCCTTGTCTTGAGGTATTTCCACTGACATTGAATCAGCCGGTAATTTGATTTTCCACTTTAATTTTGAGTATAATTTCAAATCCAGACCATCATGGTATATTAATTATACATTGATAATGTTTATGTTTTAATGTTCTCAACGCATTCCACTATGCAGTCAATAAAGAGTTGCTACTGCAATATTTTATTCTGTGATATCTAGGAAGGGGGAATTTTACTGTCTTGTATTTTTTTTAACAGTATATATATATATATATATATATATATATATATATATATATATATATATATATATATATACACACACACACACACATACTGAAAAGACATTATAAAAAACATGAAGTGCAATTGAATAAGATATAGCATTCCTGAAGTGTGCTGTGACAGATAGATAATTGCATAAACAGAGAGAACCTAAATAAAAACAGAAAACAGAGAACAAACAATTAATAAAAGACAAAAAGTAAATAAAAATGTAAAATTAAAAAACAGTGGTTAAAAGGATATCAGTTCCAAAGCCATGTTTACCAGCAAAACTGGAGGCATGGAAACAAGCGTAGAAATTAACAAAATTTTCATATACAGTATATACAGCTCTGGCCAAAATTAAGAGACCACTACAAAATGTTCAGTTTGTCTGATTTTCCTCTTTATATGTATATTTCTAAGTAAAATGTAAATTGTTCTTTTATTCTATAAACTTCTGACAATATGTCTCCGAATTTCCAAGCAATAAATTTTGTATTTTTTTTCTGAAAAGGGAAATAGTCAAAATTACAAAAAAAAACAATGCTTTCAGACCTCAAATAATGCAAACAAAACAAGTTCATAATTATTTAGAAACAACAATACTAATGTTTTAACTCAGGAAGAGATCAGAAATCAATATTTTGTGGAATAACTATGATTTTTAATCACAGATTTCATGCGTCTTGGCATGCTTTTCACCATTCTTTTACACTGCTTCTCGCGCACAAATTTAAGAAGTTCATCTTTGTTTGATGGCTTGTGACTATCCATCATCCTCTTGATTACGTTCCAGAGGTTTTCAATGGGGTTCAGGTCTGGAGATTGGGCTGCCCATGACATGGTTTTGTGGTCGTCTCTTAATTTTTGCCAGAGCTGTATAAACTGTATGTGGCGCCCCAGGGTCCTGGTCGTCACAGTGGCGTTGCTTTCCTCCCAGGGAGAGTGATGCTACGTTGGGAGGCAAGAAAGGATAGCTGTAACCAGGTACCACAAAGATGCAACACATTCACACTCCAGGCCACCAGGGGGAGCTTTTGACCCAATTTACTAGGTGACTCTATATATATATATATATATATATATATATATATATATATATATATGTATATATATATGTATATATATATATATATATATATATATATAACTGGTAGTCTGTAGGGAAAATTAGTGAGTTCCAGACATCCGTCTGAGGAGGACAGAGGGTTTACGGAGCTGTGCATACCCCCAGAGCTGCAGCTCCCGAAAAGAGACATTTTAGAAAGCAGAATTGATTGCAGCAAGCATGCAGGAGAGGAAGCACAGGAGAGGATACCAGAAGGGGACCGGCCCCGAGCAAGCTGCCTCCTTCTGAGGCACAGAACGCCGGTAGCCGGAACACCGAGGTTGTAAGGGCTTCCACGCCTTATATCAGAGACTGGCAGGACAGCTAATTGCACGTTACCTGTCTGCATCCACACCCAGGAGGCACGGTGACACCCCACAGAGCCAGGTCATCTAAGAGACCCTATAAACAGGCTCAAGTCACCAGTCATACGAGTTTTGTCCTATCCTATCCGGGGGACAGAGAGAGAGATAACATCTGTGAGGACCTTATGTGAAGCTTAGCAGTAAGGGACTACACCACTACAGTGCAAAGAAAGGCTTTTATTTTCCACCTGGATAAGGGGACTCTGGACTTGCCTCCGAACCGGCCGGACTCTACTTGCCCCGTGATCTGGTGCCCTGGACTGTGGCTGCTGAAACAAACAGTAAACAAGGTAAAGAGACTGCAATCCTGTGTCCTCGTTTTTCTCTGCACCTCTCACCATACCACAATCTACACTCCGGGAGCCCTGGGGATATACATCACCTGTGGGAAGATATACCATCTAGCTACCATAACATCACCCCAGCGAACCCCTTAAAGCAGTGTTGGTCCCCATTGACCAAATACCACAGGTGGCATCACGAACATAAACTTTATCCATTTAAAGACCTTTACATAGGCTCCCAGGGCCACGGACTGGGTCGCCACTGTGACATCCCCCTGTGAACCGCAGGACCCGGTACCGAGTACCCCTGGCCCGTGGGGCGACTATATATATATATATATATATATATATATATATATATATACAGTATATGTATATAAAATATGCATGCATGAGCCAGCCAGTGTAAAAGGTGCACATAGACACATGCATATGTGTGCTGTATATAAAAAAAGAAAGTAAACAGGGTGTGGGCAAATTATGCTCCAAGGTGCGCCAGATTTGGAGTTTCAAAAAGGGAGAACAAAAGCAAACAGATGAGTAGACCATGGTGCAAAATCAAATAACGAACACCATTAAGACCGTAACAGCCAGCGAGCCCCATCACCAAACAACTTGAACTGGTAGCCTTTGACCATGTGAAGCTGACCCCAAGCCGTTCAGGCTATGTCTACGCCATCACTATAGTGGACCATTACTCAAGGATCCTAGTAGTCATGCCTGTTAAAGATCAAAACAGAAAAGACAGCAGCCAAAGCATTCCAAGAACACTTTTGTCGACCTTACGGTTACCCTGACCTTGCTCACCGACCAAGGCCCAGCCTTTGAAGCAGAAGTATTTCAGGAGTTTTAACCTGTACGGATGCAAGAAAATCAGGACAACACCATATCATCCACAGACAAATGTCATGTGTGAGGAAATAAACCAGGTGGTAATTGACCTATTGAAGACTTTGCCTCTGGAAGAGAGAAACCTATGGCCAGTGAAGTTGCTGGACTTACTAGATCTATACAACCACATCCAAGTGAACTCCACCAACTGCACTCCAGCCTACTTGATGAGAGTGAGACCTGGCAAGTTACCTATTGACTTGGACATGGGAGTCTTAAAGCCTGAAACCACATCGCAAGATGCAGACTGAGATACAGAGCAACAGCAGCAATATCACAAAGTGCAAAAATGTGCAGAAAAGAGTTTGTCCCAAGGAAGACAGAGGCAGGAGAGAAACTATAATCAGCATGCCCCTGCAGTTCCCTTGTCACCTGGAGATCAAGTACTCAAAAGGAATAGACGAGTGCACAAACTAGATGATCAGTGGGAAGCTGAACCATACACCGTCATGCCTTCAAACTTCGATAATACCAAGTTATGCCTCGCCAGTAAAGATGGAGGGGAAAGGGATCAACTGAAGGTTTGCCCTGATCAATTAAGGAACAAAGAGGAAGATCAAAATGCCCCTCAACCCATAGAAGAGGAGGAAGAGAAAATCCATACTGTTCTTAGAGACTTTGCCCAGTCATAGACACAGTTAAACCAAGCCATTATAGTGCCTGTCTTGATCTTTCCCCAAGCCACTGCACCTGAAGCAGCAGAGACTCTAGATCCATCGGCTCCAGTAACAGATGCCACATCAGCAGCGGAACAAGAGAATCTACCCCTGCTAACGGTGAATCTGTTAGACCCATGGTGAGTCTAAGAAGTCACAGATGGTTGCCCAGTTTACCAGTACAATGGAGGCCTACAAGTAGCACAAAAAAAGTGGGTCCACAACAGCAGCAGCATACACATCAGACCAGGATAGGTCATCAAAGGTGCCTGAACTGAAGAGATCCATCTGTATTACCAAAGGTCAGATCCCAGCCCAGTATAGGGACTAAAGTATAAAGGTATTAAGAGTATAAATAATTTGAAATGTATAAGTTTGCAACCACTAAGCGTATGAGCCTACAGAGACTCTGTAAGAACTTTTGAAGCACTCTATTTTACTTGTTGAAGGACAATTGGGCCACAGGACTATGTGTGGCCAGGACCTTTATTGTGTATTGTTCCCCGACCTGACATAAAGATAAACCGTCAGCGTGGCCAGAGCCAAATAAAGTCAGGTCTAGAGTCCTGTAGCCATGCCTCGGGATCAAAGCAAAAGTGGGTTGGGGCGATTCCCACCGAGGAAACTCAAAAGTCTGTAGGGTAACGCAAATGGACCAGTGTTGCCCTCAGCAACTTAATTGTCAATTGTTTACCATTTTTGAGGCTTTTGTAATTTTTCAAATCTTGTAATAGCTTTAACTGTTCATTTGTTAATATGTTTGTTTTATGTTTCCTCAGTCTGGGAGTACTGAATTTCATGAGGGGGAATGTGGCACCCCAGGAGTCCGGATGCCACAGTGGCAATGCCTCCCTCACAGGGGGTGATGCCATGCCTGGAAGCAAGAAGGGATCCCCTTAACAGGTAACACTAGCATGCAACACTTTCCTGACTCCAGACTAGAAAGGGGAGCTCTAAACCCAGTTTCAGGGGAACTTCCCTGAAAGTTCTGGTCTGGAGGCTGGGTGAGTTAGTCAGTCAGAGACAGTGAAGGAAGAGGAAGCTAGTGAGGAGAAGCTGGGGATAGGAGCTGCAACTAAGCTCACCCCAGGACTGAGTGCAACAGACCAGACACCGAAGTCAATGGTTGTGTGGGAACTGCATGCCCAGCAACAGAATCCGGAGAACAGGATATTGCAGGTCTCCTGGCCACATCTGATGCCCGAAGGCACAACAGCAAATTAGAGAGCCCGGAGTCACCACAAGGGAGTGACATCAGGAAAAGGCTCAAACTGCCTGCCATGTGGGTAGTGTTCTACCAAAAGGATAGACAGAGAGGGACTTGAATAGAGCTTAAGGCATCAAGAACCTAAACAACAGCGCAGAAGGGAGGCTTTCAACCCCACCTGGCTAGGGGGATTCTGAACTGCTTCCAGGCTGCCCGAATTTCCAATACCACCTGTGCCTGTGCTCCGGACTGTACCTATGCAGCGCCCCAGGGTCCTGGTCATTGCAGTGATGTCATTTTCCTCTAGGTGAGGGTGATATTATGTTTGGAGGCAAAGAAGGACAGCTGCATCCAGGTATCACAAACATGCAACACATTTCACAAACTCATATTCAGTGGCCAGTGTCAGGCAGCTGCTACAAAGGCAAATAAAATAATGGGATGTATTAAAAGAGGCATAGATGCTCATGAGGAGAACATAATTTTACCTCTATACAAGTCACTAGTTCGACCACACTTAGAATACTGTGCACAGTTCTGGTCTCCGGTGTATAAGAAAGACATAGCTGAACTGGAGCGGGTGCAGAGAAGAGCGACCAAGGTTATTAGAGGACTGAGGGGTCTGCAATACCAAGATAGGTTATTACACTTGGGGCTATTTAGTTTGGAAAAACGAAGACTAAGGGGTGATCTTATGTTAATGTATAAATATATGAGGGGACAGTACAAAGACCTTTCTGATGATCTTTTTAATCATAGACCTGAGACAGGGACAAGGGGGCATCCTCTACGTCTGGAGGAAAGAAGGTTTAAGCATAATAACAGACGCGGATTCTTTACTGTAAGAGCAGTGAGACTATGGAACTCTCTGCCGTATGATGTTGTAATGAGTGATTCATTAATTAAATTTAAGAGGGGACTGGATACCTTTCTGGAAAAGTATAATGTTACAGGGTATATACACTAGATTCCTTGATAAGGCGTTGATCCAGGGAACTAGTCTGATTGCCGTATGTGGAGTCGGGAAGGAATTTTTTTCCCCATGGTGGAGTTACTCTTTGCCACATGGGGTTTTTTTGCCTTCCCCTGGATCAACATGTTAGGGCATGTTAGGTTAGGCTATGGGTTGAACTAGATGGACTTACAGTCTTCCTTCAACCTTAATAACTATGTAACTATGTAACTATGTAACACTTCAGGCCAGCAGGGGGAGCTCTGCTCCTATTTATTAGGTCAATCCCCACATTGGTAAAACTGGTTGCCTGTAGGGAAAGTTAGTGAGTTGCTGACTGAGCTCTGCTCAGGTAGTTGGTCCCTGAAAGGGGTGGGATCCTGTCAGAGATCGAGGGAGAAGGACACGGAGCTGTGCATGCCCTATGAGCTTCAGCTCCCAAAAAGAGACACAGAAGGATAACTGTATTGCAGAGAGGGTAAAAAAAGCCATAGCAAAGGAGTGGACACCAGAAGGGGACTATCCCTACACAGGCTGCCTCCTTCTGAGGTGCAGGATCCTGATAGCCGGAACACCGAGGGAGCAACGACCCTTTATGCCTTGCTCCAGAGACCGGCAGGACAGCTAATTTCACGTTACCTGTCCGCCCTATACCCAGGAGGCAGGGACATGATAGAGTCCCTATAAACTGCCTCAAGCCACCGGTCATACGGGTTTGTCCTATCCTATCAGGGGGACAGTGAAAGATAGAACATCTACACCAGTTGCGAGGACCTTATGAGAAACTTAGCAGTAAGGGACTACAACACCACGGCACTGGAGGAAGGCTACTGATTTCCACCTGGACAAGGGGACTGTGGACTTGCCTCCAAACCGGCCGGACTCTGCCTACCCTGTGGTCTGGTGCTCTGGACTGTGGATGCCGAAGTCCTTCAGTAAAGGTAAAAAGACTGCAACCTTGTGTCCTCGTTCTTCACTGCGCCTCTCATCATCCACCATCTACACACTGGGAAGCCCTGGGGATATACTTCACCTGTGGGAAGGTATACCATCTTGCTGCCATAACATCACCCCAGCAGACCTCTTAAAGCAGCATCAGTCACCCTGACCGAATACCACAGGTGGCGTCACAAACACTTCCCCTTTAAAGACCATTCCCTTTAATATGGACATCCCAGGGCCACGGACCAGGTCAGCCACCGTGACATCCCCCTGTGAACCGTAGGACCCGGTACCGAGTACCCCACGGCCCCATGGGGCGCTCCACCTACAATTAAAGGTAAAGAAACTTCAGTCCCTGTGTCCTCCAATCATTCCTGCACTCCAACTTTCACAACCACTCATAGACTGTTCTCGTAGCCCTGGGGCCCCACTCCACCTGTGGGAGCAGGACCATCCTAGCTGCATCTCCATCGGCCCCAGCCGTCCCTTTAATCAGCGTCGGCCATCTATAGCTGAATACCAGAGGTGGCATCAAGAACAATCGCCTACAAACATTCCCTCATCCCTTTTAATTGGCCACGGACCGGATCACAGCTGACCACCCCTTTAAGAACTGTCCGACCTGGTTCTGAGTACCCCACGGCCCTAGCGGGTGTTGCACTGTGGCGACTCAAACATAATAATCGAGCATGCTGAAGATACTGTTAGCACTCGAACGTGCTCAGATAACACCTTATCAGAGCATGTTCTCTCTTCACTATTATCTATCTCTATAACATTCAAAAACCACATGCAAAAACACTACAAAAATGCAACAAATCCACTATCATTTTTAGATATGCATTTTTATAGCATTTTTTGGCTTCATTGAAGTCAATGGGTGAAAGAACGCTGAAAGAATAGACATGCTGCAGATTTGAATCTGCACAAAATTTGCAAGTCACAAATAAGCATCATGTGCATGACACTTCAGGATTCTCATTCACTTTGCTGGCATCAGAAATCCCTTCAGGTTTTGTGACAAATCCATTTGGCAAATCGTGGCAAAAATATGACTTATGCACACAGCTTGTTTTTTAAAAATAACACAGGTCTGCGACTAAAAAGCTGTTTGACTATTTTCATCTAATTTCCATGTATTTTGGTGTGCTGAAAACGGAAAAAATATTGAAAAAAATCCTGGAAGTCAGGATTTGCCACAAAATGCAAAATTCTCTTCAAATTTGGTATACCAAATACCCTTGTTTTCTGTGTCTATGGGACAGTCGAGACCGACAAAATCACTGGACCAAGAAGAATCGGCAGCCGCGGGTGCTCACAGTTGGTGAAAACTTTGGTTCCTCCCCATAAAGTTCTTCTACCACCTCTCCACATAAAATTGGGATTGATGAAGCAATTTGAAAATCACTTCCAAAAGATGGAGAATGCTTCAAATACTTGGTCACCAAGTTTCCAGGCCTCTCGGAGGCAAAATTGAAGGAAGGTGTGTTCGTCGGACCAGACATTAAAGGCTTATAGCTGATCAACAGTTTATCAATACCATGACGCATACTCAAAAAGAAGGGTAGTTTGTATTTAAAGAGGTCGTAGGGAAATTTTTAGGCAATAACAAAGACCCTGACTACAAAAAAATCGTCTGACGAATGCTGAAAGCATTTCAAGCTTTAGGTTGCCTGATGAGTTTGAAAGTGCATTTCCTCCATTCCCACCTTGACAACTTTCCTGAAAATTTGGGAGCTGTGAGTGAAGAGCAAGGTGAACGATTCCACCAGGACATTATAGAGATGGAAAGAAGATACCAGGAAAGATGGAGCATTACAATGATGGCAGACTAATGTTGGACGCTTCAGAGAGACATTCCAGATGCTACTCACAAGCTTAAATGTACCAAGAGAAGCCTCACAGGCAGGGCCGTATTTGCCACTAGGCACTCGAGGGCACGTGCCTAGGGCGGGGCGATGCGGGGGGCGGCACCTAAGCAGGGTTTTTTTTTTGTTTGTTTTTTTTTAGTCCGGTCCGGCCGTGGTCACCTTAAGAGCCGCCCCAACAACAACAGCCCCCCCGGCGCCGCTGCTGCTGCTGCCTACTTGCTGGCCCAGCCCCCCTTGAAGACATCATGCGGATGCGGCGGTATTGACTGTCATACTCACCTCACTGCTGCTCCAGCGGTGCCGGCCGGTCTGCTCTCAGCCATTGCACATGTGAGCGCCGCGGTCACATGGTACCGCCTCATTAAGGTGATGAATCACCTTAATGAGGCGGTACCACCTGACCGCGGCGCTCACACAGGACGAGGGACGGTGCTGCGCAGGGACACAGAGGTCGTGGAGGATTCCGTTTTTCTGCGCCGCGGTGTGACGTGTGAGCAGGTGAGGTGAGTATGATATTGATAGCCAGGGAGGACGGGGGGAGCCGGGGACGTGGAGGATGAAGGAGGACCGTGTCGGACGGCCCGACGGTGAGCCGAGCCTCGGAGGCGGAGCCGTACAAGATGGGACTGAGCGTCGGGGAGCCGATGAGCCTCAGCCACGCATAAAGCCAGGCGGCCCAGGGGGGGTGAGCCACGCATATGGCGGGGACGGTTGGGGGGGGGGCGACTGTGAGATGAGCCAGTGCAGTGCGGTGCCTGAGCCACCCACGCATGATACAGGGAGGGGGAGATGAGCCACGCACACAGAGGGGGGGGGGGATATGGGAGATGAGCCAGTGCCTGAGCCACCCAGCATATACAGGGAGGGGGAGATGAGCCACGCATGGGGCGGGGATATGGGAGATGAGCCAGTGCCTGAGCCGCCCAGCATATACAGGGAGGGGGAGATGAGCCACGCATGGGGGGGGATATGGGAGATGAGCCAGTGCCTGAGCCACCCAGCATATACAGGGAGGGGGAGATGAGCCACGCATGGGGGGGGGATATGGGAGATGAGCCAGTGCCTGAGCCGCCCAGCATATACAGGGAGGGGGAGATGAGCCACGCATGGGGGGGGGATATGGGAGATGAGCCAGTGCCTGAGCCACCCAGCATATACAGGGAGGGGGAGATGAGCCACGCATGGGGGGGGATATGGGAGATGAGCCAGTGCCTGAGCCGCCCAGCATATACAGGGAGGGGGAGATGAGCCACGCATGGGGGGGGGATATGGGAGATGAGCCAGTGCCTGAGCCACCCAGCATATACAGGGAGGGGGAGATGAGCCACGCATGGGGGGGATATGGGAGATGAGCCAGTGCCTGAGCCGCCCAGCATACAGGTCCTTCTCAAAAAATTAGCATATAGTGTTAAATTTCATTATTTACCATAATGTAATGATTACAATTAAACTTTCATATATTATAGATTAATTATCCACCAACTGAAATTTGTCAGGTCTTTTATTGTTTTAATACTGATGATTTTGGCATACAACTCCTGATAACCCAAAAAACCTGTCTCAATAAATTAGCATATCAAGAAAAGGTTCTCTAAATGACCTATTACCCTAATCTTCTGAATCAACTAATTAACTCTAAACACATGCAAAAGATACCTGAGGCTTTTAAAAACTCCCTGCCTGGTTCATTACTTAAAACCCCCATCATGGGTAAGACTAGCGACCTGACAGATGTCAAGAAGGCCATCATTGACACCCTCAAGCAAGAGGGTAAGACCCAGAAAGAAATTTCTCAACAAATAGGCTGTTCCCAGAGTGCTGTATCAAGGCACCTCAATGGTAAGTCTGTTGGAAGGAAACAATGTGGCAGAAAACGCTGTACAACGAGAAGAGGTGACCGGACCCTGAGGAAGATTGTGGAGAAGGACCGATTCCAGACCTTGGGGAACCTGAGGAAGCAGTGGAGTGAGTCTGGTGTGGATACATCCAGAGCCACCGTGCACAGGCGTGTGCAGGAAATGGGCTACAGGTGCCGCATTCCCCAGGTAAAGCCACTTTTGAACCATAAACAGCGGCAGAAGCGCCTGACCTGGGCTACAGAGAAGCAGCACTGGACTGTTGCTAAGTGGTCCCAAGTACTTTTTTCTGATGAAAGCAAATTTTGCATGTCATTCGGAAATCAAGGTGCCAGAGTCTGGAGGAAGACTGGGGAGAAGGAAATGCCAAAATGCCTGAAGTCCAGTGTCAAGTACCCACAGTCAGTGATGGTGTGGGGTGCCATGTCAGCTGCTGGTGTTGGTCCACTGTGTTTCATCAAGGGCAGGGTCAATGCAGCTAGCTATCAGGAGATTTTGGAGCACTTCATGCTTCCCTCGGCTGAAATGCTTTATGAGATGAAGATTTCATTTTTCAGCACGACCTGGCACCTGCTCACAGTGCCAAAACCACTGGTAAATGGTTTACTGACCATGGTATTACTGTGCTCAATTGGCCTGCCAACTCTCCTGACCTGAACCCCATAGAGAATCTGTGGGATATTGTGAAGAGAAAGTTGAGAGACGCAAGACCCAACACTCTGGATGAGCTTAAGGCCGCTATTGAAGCATCCTGGGCCTCCATAACATCTCAGCAGTGTCACAGGCTGATTGCCTCCATGCCACGCCGCATTGAAGCAGTCATTTCTGCCAAAGGATTCCCGACCAAGTATTGAGTGCATAACTGAACATTATTATTTGATGGGTTTTTTTTGTTTGGTATTAAAAAACACTTTTATTTGATTGGTTGGGTGAAATATGCTAATTTATTGAGACAGGTTTTTTGGGTTATCAGGAGTTGTATGCCAAAATCATCAGTATTAAAACAATAAAAGACCTGACAAATTTCAGTTGGTGGATAATGAATCTATAATATATGAAAGTTTAATTGTAATCATTACATTATGGTAAATAATGAAATTTAACACTATATGCTAATTTTTTGAGAATGACCTGTATACAGGGAGGGGGAGATGAGCCACGCATGGGGGGGGGGATATGGGAGATGAGCCAGTGCCTGAGCCACCCAACATATACAGGGAGGGGGAGATGAGCCACGCATGGGGGGGGGGATATGGGAGATGAGCCAGTGCCTGAGCCACCCAGCATATACAGGGAGGGGGAGATGAGCCACGCATGGGGGGGGGGATATGGGAGATGAGCCAGTGCCTGAGCCACCCAGCATATACAGGGAGGGGGAGATGAGCCACGCATGGGGGGGGATATGGGAGATGAGCCAGTGCCTGAGCCGCCCAGCATATACAGGGAGGGGAGATGAGCCATGCATGGGGGGGGATATGGGAGATGAGCCAGTGCCTGAGCCACCCAGCATATACAGGGAGGGGGAGATGAGCCACGCATGGGGGGGGATATGGGAGATGAGCCAGTGCCTGAGCCACCCATGCATATGCAGGGAGGGGGAGATGAGCCACGCATACAGGGGGGGGGGCTGGGAGATGAGCCAGTGCCTGAGCCACCCATGCATATGCAGGGAGGGGGAGGGTGGGCCATTATACAGTATGCATGGAGCATCATATGTGGCCATTCTACAGTATGGAGCATCATGTGCGGTCATTATACAGTATGGAACATCATGTGTGGTCATTATACAGTATGGAGCATCATGTGCAGTCATACAGTATTAGGCATCATGTGTGGTCATTATACAGTATGGAGCATCATGTGCGGCCATTATACACTATTGAGCATCATGTGTGGCCATTATACAGTATGGAGCATCATGTGTGGCCATTATACAGTATGGAGCATCATGTGTAGCCATTATACAGTATGGAGCATCATGTGTGGCCATTATACAGTATGGAGCATCATGTGTGGCCATTATACAGTATGGAGCATCATGTGTGGCCATTATACAGTATGGAGCATCATGTGTGGCCATTATACAGTATGGAGCATCATGTGTGGCCATTATACAGTATGGGGCATCATGTGTGGCCATTATACAGTATGGAGCATCATGTGTGGCCATTATACAGTATGGAGCATCATGTGTGGCCATTATACAGTATGGAGCATCATGTGTGGCCATTATACAGTATGGAGCATCATGTGTGGCCATTATACAGTATGGAGCATCATGTGTGGCTATTATACACTATAGAGCATCATGTGTGGCCATTATACAGTATGGAGCATCATGTGTGGCCATTTTTTTTTCTGTTTATAATTATTGTATATAAAACAGTGTGATCAGCAGTGCTAAATGGCTGTGGTTGGCACGTGGATATGGGTGTGACTAGTTGTGAAATGGGTGTGGTCAGAGGCGTGGCCTAAAATTTGCCGCGGCGCGCTACGCGCGCCGCACACTTTCTGCCTCCTTCCCTTCTTCAAAAGTTGGGGGGTATGGTACCGCATTTGCCAGATCATGACAAGTGCCGCAAATCCCATAGGGAACAAATGAGGCCGAACGCAGTGTTGCCATAAGTGATCCGTTACACGGCACATGCAGAAAAACTGCCGGTTCTGCTGCAAAAGGCGACTTTCACATCAGCGATTCTTGCTAAAATCACTGCCGATAGTGTCATACTCACCAAAGGGGGAGGCGAGCTAAAAGTGCCTAGGGCAGCAGAAACTCTAAATACGGCCCTGCTCACAGGGAAGAAGAATCGATTTTAGTGTTTGTTAGTGAGCTCATTGCAGTTAAAAAATGATTTTCATGAAACATTTGTAATAAAAAATAAATTTTATGAGTCTATTTTCATTTATTTTTAGGTATTGTCTTATTTAACATAGTTACCTAAATTGTCAGAAAACGTGATGTCCTATGAGAAAACAGAGGTCATTTTCGGATTCAGCACACTTAAAAACATAAAGATTATGTGGAATAACCACAACAGCTCTTGAAAAAAATTTTTTTTGCAGACCTGTGTAATTCTTTCTGTTCTGAATAACCGAGGAATTTTTAATTTTAGAGTGTAAAGCTTGTTCCTTGTAACCTAGAAAAGGAGCATAAGCCACTTACAGGCTCTATACTTTAAAGCATGGCTTCTGAGTTATTAAGCTGACCAGCTTCGGTTGCCTTGCACCTCTCCCTGCTTCTGCTACCAGCATGGGAGACTGCACATTTCATAAGGGTGCTTTCACACTGCGTTCTGGCACCCATTCATTGCTCCCATATGGACCAATCTGGGCTTATGTCTGAAATCCCCACAAAATGGGATTCAGGCTTATGCGCCAACGGGGCCATAGATTATATTTGTGTCTGGAGAGCGAACGGGTGCTTTGACATGCATCATTTTTTGGTATGTACGCCTGCTGAAGGTGAACACTCAGATGTAGTAGACTGCATCTGGATGTCCATTTCCAGTAGAGCACACGTTCACTCTGTTGGCGCCATTATAGTCTATGGCACATTTGCCCGAATCCCATATTGCAGAGAGTTTGTACATAAGCTCCCATGAAACAAGCAAATAGGTGCCAGAACACAGTGTGTAAGCGCCCTACGAGTAGTTCAACCTTGCTGCTGGGCTGAACATTCAGTCTTCAGAAGTGCACTGCCACCTGCAACCGGAAGCTGAGGGAAGATAAGCAGTGCGCTTCGGTGGAAAAGATGAGACAATCTATTTCATAGTTTCTTAGTCTGAAAACTATCAATTCTTTAAATAGATGTCACATTATCACATTTTCTCCTACTTGAAGATGCATAATTACTAGGTTATTTAGTCACTTATCACTTATTACTATGGTTTTATACTGAGGTTTATTAATGTCACTATTGTGTTATCTGACTAATTCTATTACAGAATAGCTTTCCAGTTGAAGAGGTATTTCAAATATATGGAAATAAACATTCAACAGCACGACTCTACAACTCATCAAAGGTAGGACTTACAGAGCTCTTAGGATTATTTTATATCTTCTATATATCTACTTAAGTGATCATTGTTCTCAATCACTTACGAAGGATTTGTCTATGGCAGTCATAGTTGCCTACTTGCATAATTACACAGGGTAAATAAAAGGACACATATCAAACAATGTTAACCTGTCCTAAACGTAGAAGTTTGACCTCAACACAAATCTCCCCTCTGTTTTCTCTAATTTAGTAAAGTTTATTGCATATCTTGTGTATATTGCTTACCTTATATTATTACCTTATATTATGTGTTGTCATACATACAGTATCTTATGCACTGTAAACTCTGAATCTTTTTCACTTGTGCTGCACTCTGGTAATACTGAGTTGTTCTCATCTTTTCTTTTTGAAGCCTCTCAGCTTCCTGCCAGGATTTCATATCAGTCTGCAAAATTGGGCACTTTATTCACTGTTTGTAAAAGAAGAAATTAATGTGTTTGTGATTCTTTGAAAGCTGGAGAAATTTGTATAGATTATTATGACTGTAATTATCATTTAGCCCCTTCCTGATAAAGCCTGTTTTCTCCTTGATGACCAGACTACATTTTTAAATTTTGTCTCTTTCCTTTATGTGGTAATAGCTCTGGAATGATTCAACATATCCAAGTGATTCGAAAATTATTTTCTGTGACAAATTGTACTTCACATTAGTGGTAAATGTAGCTCGATATGATTTAGCAGTGAAATAATTGGAAAGTTGAGGAAAATCTTGCAGTTTTTGAACTCTGAATTTTTATGTCCTTATGGCTATGTGCACATGTTGCGGATTTTGCTGCGGATCTGCAGCAGATTTGATGCTGTAGATCTGCAGCTGCTTTCCATGAGTTGTACAGTACCATGTAAACGTATGGAAAACAAAATTTGCAGTGCACATGCTGCAGAAAAAAACACGCGGAAACGCAACATTGTTTCTTCCGCAGCATGTCAATTCTTTGTGTGGATTCTGCAGCGGTTTATACCTGCTCCTCAATAGGAATCCGCAGGCGTAAAACCGCAGGTGGAATCCGCACAAAAACCGCGGTAAATCCGCAGTGCAGTTTACCTGCGGATTTTGCAAAAACAGTGCGGAAAAACCCGCACCCCAATCCGCAACGTGTGCACATAGCCTAAAACAGATAGTCATACTAATAAAATAATACATAAGTAACACTTTTCACATGTCTACTTTACATCAGCATACTTTTTTAACTTTTTTTGTTAGAAATGTAGGAGGTTAAAAGTTTAGCAGCAATTTTTCATTTTTTCAACAAAATTTACAAAGCCTATTTTATTAGGGACCACTTTACATTTGAAATGACTTTTGGGGTCCTATATGTCAAAAAATTCCCCAAAGTGACCCCATTTTAAAAACTGAACCCTTCATAGTATTCAAAACTGAATTTAGAATGTTTTAACCCTTTAGGTGCTTCACAGGAATTAAAATAAACTTGAAGCAAAAAATGAAAAATTGCATATTTTCCACAAAAATGTTGTTTTAGCCCCAAAGTTTTGATTTTCACAAGAGTAACAGAAGAAAATGGATCATACAGTTTATTATGCAATTTCTCTTCAGCATGATTATACCCCAATAATACCCAGTATGTGGTCAGAAACTACTGTTTGGGCACGTGGCCAGGCTCCGAAGGGAAGGAGCGCTATTTCAATTTTGTACCTCAATTTTGGCTGGAATAGATTGCAGACACTAAGTCATGTTTGAAGAGCCCCCAAAGTGTGAAAACAGTAGAAACTCCCCATAACTGACCCATTTTGGAAGCTGCACCCCTCAAGCTATGGGGTCATCATCTTGAATCCACAGGTGGTTCGCAGAATTGTATAACAGTTTCATTTTTTCCACAAAAATGTTGCTTTTGCCCTCAATTTTTCAATTTTATAATAGTAAAGGAGAAAATATACCACACAATTTGTTGGTCAATTTTTCCTGAGTACAACACTCAAATGTGGTCATAAAATACTGGGCAGATGGCAGGACTCAAAAGGGAAGGAGCACCATTTAAATTTTGGAGCGCAATTTTGTCTAGAATAGCTTATGGGCACCATGTTGCATTTCAAAATCCCCCATGGTGAGAAAACTGCAAAAACCCCACACAAGTGACACCATTTTGGAAGCTAGACCCTTCAAGCAATTAATGTATGGGTATTGTGAGTATTTAGAACCCACAGACACTTCATAGAACGTTATAACATTGGGACGGTAACATTAAAATTACATTTTTTTCCCCAAATAATGCTTTAACCCCTTAACAACATTTGATGTAAGTTTACTTCATGATCAGGAAGTAGTTCCCACAAAATGGAGTAAATTTACAACAGTTCAATCATGCGGGCACAGGAGCAGTACCCGCACAATCGTCGCTGGAAGCTTGGCTTAAGTGAAAGCCGAGCCCCGACTTTCATAGCAAGGAGTTGTGACCGAACTGTCCTGGGCCATTTAACCCGCTGAATGCTGTGATGAATATCTATCACAGCATCAAGAAGGCTGAGAGAGGGAGTGGGGTTTTTATCCCTTCTGATCGGCACTCTAGTAATGTCATTGTGAGGGCCGGATCATTGCTATGGCAACCCGGGTCTGCCAGCTAGCACAGCCTTATAATTGAAGAAACAGCCGCACTCAGAATGTGAATTTTTAAATGCATAACATGAGCAAAGTTTTATTCGAGTCACCACAGTGTAAAAGTAGGTAACGTTTTGACCCCGTAATGGGTGTTTATCAAACCTCACTGAGAAAAATAAGTATACATACAATTAGAAACAGAGCAAAAAGGAGTGGTATACACAAAAATAGAGTAATTACTTTACAAATCCCAAAGTTGAGAGCGGTGAAATGTGTACAAATATGTGACATACAATATATACAAAAATGTGACATATTTACAAAAATATATACAAGTAATATACAGTGAATATATACATAAAGAGGTATATAGATCAGGCCCAAGGGATTATTTTGGCAGCGTTACTGAGTGTAGGGTAGAGTTTGCACTGCGGGAGAACGAAAAGGAAGGCTAAACAGCTAAAACATAGAATGATACAATTTAATAAATGAATACTGGGGTAGTGTAAGAAAGAGTACTGACCTTTAGAAGAGATAAGAGTAGAAAAATGAAGCCGCAGTAGAGAAAATGTCAGAGTTCCCAGTACGGGCTGTAGAGAAAGGGAGTGATATCAATTAAGAGAACAAATACTAGCCACATAAGTATAGGAAAGAAGGCGGAACATACCCAGTGGAACATACCCAGGGCCGGCAAATGCCAGAAGGTCCGGTTGTGGGCTGCCTTGTGTGCTACCTTGTTAACAGAATCAGTGTTCTCAAGACACTCGTACTGTTAACAGTTGTGACGGAGCACATAGCCGGTCACTCTGTCACTTACCTCAGCATGCCGTGGGTATAATTAGAAATATTGGTCTTGTAGTAAATCTTCCTTTCCTCCATCCAGGGTAATGTAAGTAATATATCCCATCTGGTTATTGGGGACGGGAACAACATGGACCTGTGTGATTTCAAATGCCAGGGCTGAATTTCATCCCCAGTCCGTACCTGAACATACCTATAGGTAATACATGTAGGGGTCTGGTATGGCACGGAGGAGGACAGAGGTCCCAGAAGGAGCTGTAAAAAGCAAGGATGGGGGAAGAAGGGGGGTGAAGAAGGTGTAGCTCTTAGGTGGCACCTGAGGCCACGTGGAATCCTGCTCAGTCTATGATATTCGGCAAGTGTTATGGAGTGCAAATGAAAGGATGCCAGTCACCTCCGTTCTCGCTCGTAATCCTATGTCGTGTTTGATAGACGGGTAAAGGCTTTTTACGTCAAATGTAAATATTTCTATTTTTATTTTACTATTTATTTAATTAATTATTCAATATTTTTTTCAGTTTTTCAGTTTTTTCATTATTTTTATTTTTACCATTTTCTATCTATTTCATTTTTTATTACTTATTTTCTAATTTATGTATTCTCATTTTATTCTTATTTTTTCCAAGTTCAGTTCCACTTTTATTTTTTATTTTTTTCATTATCAAGCTCATTTTTACTTTCATTTTCTCTCACATCAACTCAAGCCACTATGCCCATCTCTTCTCGTGTTCCTTTACCCCTATTCTTTTCTATAGAGCTATTACTATTCCCTTTCTCTCTCTTTCTCTCCCTCAGCCCGGCTACATCCACTGTGTGCCCACATCATTGCGTTATTACGCTGACACTATCGGTTCTTTGTGTCAGCGGCGCATCCCACCAATGTATGGTGCATGCGCCCATACCATCCTCATACTGCGCAGGCTGTCATTATACAGCGCTTGCACTCACAGCCTCTCCTTCTCCACACTGCGCAAGCGCCCGTTCCCCTAGCCTTCTTGTTGATCTATACCGCGCGCAGGCCGCCTCCTACTTCCGTTTCTCTGCTATATTAACCCACTGACTACCAATGACTGCGCACATCACCACAGGCATCGCTCTTGTCTCTGCATGTATGCTCCCTTTATTTTGGCACCAGTGTTTCTAGGTTCACACCGTGACTGTACACCTTCTTCACCCCCCTTCTTCCCCCATCCTTGCTTTTTACAGCTCCTGCTGGGACCTCTGTCCCCCTCCGTGCCATACCGGACCCCTACATTACCTATAGGTATGTTCCGCTTTCTTTCCTATACTTATGTGGCTCGTATTTGTTCTCTTAATTGATATCGCTCCCTTCCTCTACAGCCCGTACTGGGAACTTTCACATTTTCTCCATTGCGGCTTTGTTTTTCTACTCTTATCTCTTCTAAAGGTCAGTACTCTTGTTTACACTTCCCCAGTATTCATTTATTAAATTGTATCATTCTATGTTTTAGCTGATGTTCTCTGCCAGCCTTCCTTTTCGTTCTCCCGTAGTGCAAACTCTACCCTACACTCAGTAACGCTGCCAAAATAATCCCTTGGGCCTGATCTATATACCTCTTTATGTATATAGTCATTGTATATTACTTGTATATATTTCTGTATATATGTCACATTTTTATATACATGTCACATATTTGTACACATTTCGCTGCTCTCAACTTTGGGATTTGTAAAGTAATTACTCTATTTTTGTGTATACCACTCCTTTTTGCTCTGTTTCTAATTGTATGTATACTTATTTTTTTCAGTGAGGTTTGATAAAGATACATTACGGGGTCGAAACGTTACCTACCTTTACACTGTGGTGACTCGAATAAAACTTTGCTCATGTTATACATTTAAAAATTCACATTCTGAGTGCGGCTGTTTCTTCAATTATATGACTTTGATGGGATCACATCCGCGTTCAGCCAGCACCTGCCTAACAGCTAACAGCGTGCACGCCATTTGTCTAGATTAAGCTATCCTAGCCTGTTAGTAGCATGATCTAAACGGCTTCTGTCAGTATAGCACTGACGGCTATAATGCAGGCGCATTGCAATGCATTATATCAGCAATCAAAACAATAACAGATAAAGTCCCATAGAGCAACTAAATAAAATAGTAAAACCAAATTTTAAAAATATTTTTTGAAAAATTACAAAATAAAAATGAAAATATTATGCCAATAAATACATATATTTATGTAAAAAAGTACAGATATTTGCTATTGCCGCATCTGGAATTACCTGATCTACGTGTAACACTTTTACACTATTTAACCCCTTCAATGAACACCATAAAAACAAACAAACATGGCATTGGATAAATATCAGTAGACACTTTTGTGCCAAAATGTTTGAGATGCAAAAAGTTTCAAAAATACAATAAATATCTCTCATGGTGTGTAGATGCCTGTTTCTTTTTGCAAAGTGCCACATATTTTGTTGTAGATTTCATAGATTTCATGTTGGAGGAATTCACATTCTTTGGCTTTTGTTTAGGAAAGTAATATAAATATCCCATTTATCTGAGACAACCCCATTGGGGTGAATTCCCACACACTGATTAAGTTCTGGACATTCTTGCAATTGAAAATCAGTTCCAGGCATCTGAATAGGCTGTTTTAGATTAATGAGACTAAACATCCGCAACCTGTGAATTCAACCTTAACATGAAGTGAAGCTTTCTCAATCTGCAGCATTGGAATTTAACTCTTTAGTTTGGAACATTTTTTAATATTGTGTAGGTCCTTTAATTCCTTGCAGATTTGTGGAACTCCGAGTTTTGAACCCCCCAACAATCACTATGACTGCTCAGAAGTTCCCAGCTAATGAGGCAGACGCTCTCAGCTCTCACCCCCTGCATGAGTGGAGGTCTTTTGGCCCATATTGTGCTCTATGTGTGCACAGCATTAAGTACCTTTGCCTCATGAGAAGTGAACTTTAAGCAGTCTTTTGTGTGATTTTAGGTGTATCAGGACCCAGACACGCACAGACCAACAGGGAATTCAATTCCTACAAAATATACGGTAAGTAAGATGGTTCAAAGTTTAGTTACACTTTAAAGGCATATTCACATGTAAACAGAATTTATGTAGATTATTCTTAAGGTTAACAGTAGTGACAGATGCAGCAAACACACAAGTTTCTTAAAGAGAAGCAGGTTTTTGCTATGTAATGTGAGGGCATCATGATGTAGCAGCAGAATCACTGAATTCAGCAATGTGTCATTTATTACTTATTAGGCCTTTTGCTATTGGTTACTTAAATTAAGGTTTTATCATTGCATTGACCATAGTTCAAGCGAGGTCTGGTCTCACTGGCCAATCACAGCGTATGATCGCTGGAAATGCTGAAATATCAGCACTTCCTTGCATGATCACCACCAGGAGCTCGGCACAGCTGACAGCCGAACTCCTGCAGTGACAGCCAGGGCCAGTATGATGAAAAATTGGATACATGAATTTTACCCAATGCGAGTGACTGAGATAAATTTGGTGTGATTTTGCACTGTTTTGTATAAGGTTATTTATACTGTCTAAAAAAAGGCATGAAATGAAACCTGCTCGGTTTCCAGTAAGTCTGAATTTTAAAGACCCGTAATATAGGAATCTGATGTTATTAACACTATTATTGTTTAATTTTTCCACATTTAAAACTTTCAATATTTTATATTGCAATGTGTGTGGATTGCTTTTGGCTTTCATTCACTCATGAACATTTTTGCAGGGACACTTGACTCAGCCCTTCAACCTTTCACTGCATCCATTTGCCATGCTCACTGCTCCTCAGGCAGCAAAACATGCTTTACAGCGCTGTAAGTACATAAAACTGTGTGACAGACAGTGTGTGCTACAGTATCTTGGCTTAATATACAGTCAGAAAAAAGGTAAAATATGTGAAACAGAAAAGTTTTTGGCGCATTTTTGCAGCTGTATATATTTGTGTGCAATAAAAACATCATATTACAGTGTCAGGAAAGTGTATGAGACTTGTATAAATATTTTTTTCATACTGCGGAAACTGACCTAAGGAATGATTTTGAAATCCATGGCGTGCCAATTTCTCTTGCAGTAAATAGACATTTTATTTGTGGATTTTGCACATAGACTTGAATGGGATGTAGACAATATGCAGATAAAATCCACTTATGGCTTTATCAATAAGAATTAATAAAGGCTAAGTAACAGGAAGTTTTCAAGACAAAACAGTTTAAAAAAAAAAAAAAATGACATATCAAAAAGAGACAAAAACCACAGCTGAAGAACGAAATAAAAATGGATGTTAAAAATGCATCACAACCTGGTGCAGAAATGCTGCGGAAAATCTGCAGAACCAAATACTCATTGTGCAGAGGCGTAGCTATGATTTGGTTCAAAGGGTGCGAAACTTCTGAGTGGACCCCTAACAGATTTCCCTGATTACAACTACGATAGCACACCCTAAGGCCTCTTTCACATGTCAGTGTCTCCAATACATGTGGTGACAGTTTTCACACGTACTGGAGACACTGACACAGGTAGACCCATTCAAATGAATCTAATAGATGTGCCTTTTCTGGGCAGCTGTGGGCTGCTGTTTTTAGGCTGGGGGCCTTTACCAGCCTGAGAATAGCAGCCCCCAGCTGTAAGTTTTAGCAAGGCTGGTTGTCAAAAATGGGGGGGACATAATTAAAAAAACAGCATGGGGACCCCTCTATTCTTGATAACCAACCTTGCAGAAGCTGACAGCTGAGGGTTGCAGCCCCCAGCTGTGAGTTTTGTCTGCTGGGTTCAAGAAAATAAGGGAGAACCTACATCGGGTTTTTCATTCATTTATTCTGGTGGAATCGTTCAATTTCTCGTCTTTTCCATATAGCCCAGACCAACATGGCAACTTGGCAACTTCTCCAGCCAGGACTCGGCTGCAGATAATACAACAAAGACACATCTGACTTCTCACATTTTCTGCCCCGTCACCATCTATCCCCCAACTTCCTCATCTTGCTGATACACCAATACTGAGCCATTGCTGCCGTATGTGTCCCTATTGCTGCACCTATTGTCTGTTACTCTGTGCATCTAATTATCCTCCTACTGAAGCCCTAGATTTCCCTTTCATTGCAATTGTAAAGTATGATGTCAACAAAAGTGCCCCCAAAACACTAAGATACCCACATAGTGAATTCCTCCACAGTACCCTCTGCAATCACAGGATGATGACCCTACCCTACTGTAACCCACCCAGCAACTGTCCCGGAAAAGTATGGTGACCCCAACACAGTATGATCCCCCAACTGTGACCCCCACATAGCCCTCCATGTAGTATAATGGTCCCACACCTGTCCACACTGTATATTGCCCTCACACAGTATGATGGACCTTGCACAAACTTTCACACTGTACAATAGCTTACATACAGTTTAAAGGCTCTCATGTAAGCCTCCAAATATTTTAATAGCCTCACATAGTCCTCAACACAGCATAATGCACCTCATGTCCTATATACTATAATGCACCCTATGTCCCATATAGTATAATGCATCGCCCCATGGCCCATACTGTATAATGCATCCCCCATGGTCCATACAGTATAATGCATCCCTACATGGTCCATACAGTATAATGCATCCCTACATGGTCCATACAGTATACTGCATCCCCCCATGGTCCATACAGTATACTGCATCCCTGATGTTCCTCACAGCAAAATGTATCCCCCCATAGTCCATATATTACAATGCATCCCCATATGGTCCTCACAGCATAATGCATTTCCACATGGTCCATACAGTATACTGCATCCCCCCATTGTCCATACAGTATAAAGCATCCCCCTGGTCCTCACAGCATAATGCATCCCACATGGTCCATACAGTATAAAGAATCCCCCATGGTCCATACTGTATAAAGCATTCCCCATGGTCTATACAGCATAATACAGCCCCCCATGGTCCATACAGTATAATACATTCCCCCCATGGTCCATACTGTATAAATCATCCCCCCATGATCCAAACAGTATAATACATTCCCCCCATGGTCCATACTGTATAAAGCATCCCCCATGGTCCATACAGTATAATACTTTTCCCCATGGTCCATACTGCATAAAGCATCTCCCCATGGTCCATACAGTATAATACATTCCCCCCATGGCCCCTACTGTATAAACCATTCCCCCATGATCCATACAGCATAATATATTCCCCCCATGGTCCATACTGTATAATGCATCCCCCATGGTCCATACAGTATAATACATCTCCCCATGGTCCATATAGTATAATGCATCCCCCCATGGTCCATACAGTATAATACATCCCCCATTGTTCATTCTGTATAAAGCATCCCCCCATAGTCCATACAGTATAATACATCCCCCATGGTCTATACTGTATAAAGCATCCCCCCCACGGTCCATACAGTATAATACATTCTCTCCCCATGGTCCTCAATACAGTTTTATCACCACACAATGTTCTAAAAAGCAATAAAACACAATACTCACCTTCCCTTCTCGTTCCTCCGCAGCTCTGGTCTCCGCAGTGCCAGCTTGTCTTCTGAAGCATCGCACATCTCAGCGCACAGGACACCATTTGGTGACGTCATCGCACTGAGACGTCAGACATGGAGGAAGAATGATGGGGAGGAAGCGTCAGCTGACGCTCCCTCCTCCAACTTGCTTTCATCTGTATTGGCACTCAGCAGATGCAGATACAATTCAACTTGCTGGAGGGGCCCTGTGTCAGGGCCCACTCCCTGGCTTATGGGCCCCATAAATCGCGTCTCCCTGCTCTGCTGCACAGTTTAACTGTAGTGGTGTCTTTTTTTGGTGGTGTCAGTCTCCTCTCCTCTGTTTTGATGTTATGTAGGTTAAAACAATTTTCACTATTTTTGCATTGTTTTGTGAAATGTGTGACTTTTTTGTGTAAAAAGAGTTGCAAAAAAGGTTTAAGACAAGTATTAAGTGACTTAACCCCCCCCCCCCCCTTTCCCCCTTTATGTTTAGGTGACAATAACTTAAACCTTACAACAGCTGTGCCTTTAGGGGATTATAAACCAATCAACTTTTTAGTTTTTTTTTTTCATTTCCACATTTCAAGAGGAATTTATTAAACTTTCGAGCACCTGGATTTTACAGCTATGGATTCTATGGGTGGAGACAAACAAAACAAAAGAAAATGCAGAGATCCATGTGGAAGAAAAATAAGGACTATATTTTTTAAATTGATTTGATGTAACAGTTTCTCTAACTCCCAGGATCTCAAGCTTTGATAATTTGCACTTTGTTGAAGCTTTTCTTTTGTTAGCAAAGAGGAGTGAATTGAACAAAAAGAATGATTTGCCCAAATGTAATTTTTTTGCAATTCATTTACTGATGCAATAAAATGGGGCCAGTTGACAACAATTTTGATGGATTTTAATGGGCCTGGAAGTAATAAAACAAAATTATAGTCACCACACCACTTACCTATCCGGCCACAAATCTCTCCCTGCAGCTTCGGTGCCTCCTCTTCTTCAGGAGTATGATGGACATCCTCTTCTGGATATTTAACCTTCTCTGGCAATGACTAGGCCTCAGTGATACAAATCATGAAGTCATAGCTAGAGCAACTGACAAAAGAAGTGTGTATACATAGTGAGGATCACCAAATCTGAGAAGAAATAATTTTCTTATACAAGATATACACACAACATTAGATATAAAAAATTAAAAAGCCTGGCGGATGAAAAATGAACACCAAAAGTCCATGTGAGGACTAGCTATCCTCCTCCACTATGCTCACTGAAGAAGTGAGAGGGAAATATAAATGACAAATTGATTTAAACTCTCAAATTCAGTGTGCCTTATAAGAATATACAGAATATACAATACAGTAGTAATATTAGGAATAGTTCCCACTGAGACTATGCAATTGCATGCACCAACATTACAAATACATAAATAAACAAAAATACACACAAATAAGCAAAAAGCTAAAGATGGCATGGTAGCATGAAATGAAATATAATCTTGTATGTCAAGAAAACCACACATCACAAAGAAGACAAGTAAAGACTGTATCTAGGTAAAACAACAGCTTCCACAGAGAATACCAAACACATGGAAGGTAGAATAAATGAGAGAGCTAAAAAACCCAATAGTCCATATGATATGAGACTCAGTTAAAGCATGGTACAAGGAGTGAGAACCTCATGTGTATAGCCACAAAATGTGGCTTCCTCAGGGGTAATTAATGCAAAGAAGGTTGAGGTCTATCTTTATTATAGTAAAGAAAATGTGAAGAATTAATTAAGTCACTACCAGATATCAGGTCAGATGGAGACGTATGAGGTCGGGATGGTATCCGGAAATAAAAACCGCGCTTGCACATACAGTAATATGTAAAAGCTGATAAGTCACATAAACTAAAAGACACAAATGCAATTGCATAATGCAGCGTGCCATGACCACGCATGCGTATATTCACCAAAAAGGGATGACGTCAAGCACCTGCGCAGTGGAAATGGATCATCACAGCACATGTGTTAAATCCCAGAAAACAATGACATAAATGAACGTGCGCAATAGTCACTGGAATTTGACAGCATCGTTGCGCTTGCACAATAAGGTAAAATGTTACAACATTTCCAAGTGGAAAACTGGCAAGGTGGCACCTGCATAATGATGCAGAAGGTTATTGTCGCATGTAAAAGGATCTAATTTGTAAGTTGGCCAAGTATCTATGCCATAGTTCAAAAAGCACAATGACAGAGTAAAAATAAATCTCAAAAGGACCAGATTACTGAATTAACACTGATGAAATCAAAAAGTATAGATACAACACATAAGTTGGAAGACATCACTGCGCTTGTTCAGTATATTATAAATATGGAATCAGGTAATAATCAAGCACGTGCACTGTGAACCAAAATTGCTGAATAATTTAGCCAAAGAAACAGAACTGTAATAGCGGAGAATGAAGATAAAGAGTCATTAGCTGGAATTGATGAATAAATCGGCCAAAAAACACAACTACAATTGCGTACTGTGAAAATAAAAAGTGATGAGACAACCCACAGATGTTGTGGATCAGTTAGATATAATGAAATATGTATGCAAAATACAAAAGTCAAAGTCGGATTCAAACCCAGGAAAGGTTTTCTCTGTGTGTAGACCTCCTAGACACACAATAAAGTGTAAATAGAAGAGAGAATTCTTATTAGTAGAGGGGAAAATTTATGTAGCCAGTTACTAGAAGCAAAACTAGGACCCAAGAAAGCCAAAAAAGTCATCTTAAATCAGACCTTCGATAATTAAAGAAGTATTTAATGATAAAAAGTAACTATGAAAAACATATTAAAAATGTAAAGGAACTATTCACTATGTGAATTTACACAAGTGAAATCAATTGTGAACCATAACAATTAAATAACAATTAAATATACAAAACAGGGAAACTTAATATTTAGAGTAAAACCTAGAAAATAATGAAATAGTGATAATAATTAAGGTGGTACTTTTTTGTTTGTTTGTTGTGGAAACACAGTGGAGGAGGAAGCAGAAAGGTAATATCTGCTAAGAGCAAGATGAGTATGATGCTGATGGCTATGGAGGGAAATGAAGGAACCAGTGAGACCTGTGAAAAAAGAAGAAAGGAATAAATATGTGAAGAAATCTAAACAAAAAAATAATAAAATAATGTATGCAAACCAGGAATTTGAACTCTGCTTCTTGTAAAAAACAGTAAAAAGAGGTTTGTCATTAAGATCTCCAGGTGCTAGACTACCCAAATTATAGATCCATCTGGATTTGCGCCTGAGTAATTCCTCAGTGATGCGTCCACCTGTGATGGAGGTGTGAAGTTGGTCAACTACCATAACTTGTAAATGTCTATGGGACCTGTTGTGTTACTCAAGAAAATGGGATCCTAGCATAGTGATATGCTTATCCTGTGTCTTATGCTTACGTGAACAAGTGATGTTTGAAGTATGTTACTGGACTCTGTGGCCCAGTTCCTGGTCGGTTTGACCAACATAAATCAGCTGACAACTGCAAATAAAAATGTAACCAACATTTTTCACGTGACAGTTCGAATAACAACTGGTATGAATTTGACCCGTAGGTGCCGAGATGGCAATGCTTTTGATAGAAACCATACAGATACTTACCAACTAGACTCATTCCTCTCCCCATAGATTGTGCTGGACCTTTAAAGTGACTAGAGCATAATGAGTCCCTAAGATTTTTTGCCCGCTTAGTGATTAGTTTAGGCAATTCATTGATGAAAGGAATTAGTCTTGGTTCGCTCAGCAAAATTCCCCAATTTTTCTATAAGATTTAATCATTGTCATTACAATGGTTAATTGTAAGGGGTTATCAGGTTGATCTTAGTGGGATGTCTTAATAAGTGTTGTCCAAGTAATTCACCACGGCCACTTTGTGCAGAATTCTGGCAGACAGAGCTGCAATTTTATGTGGATAGCCCCTTGCCTTGAACCAAGGGGTTAAGTCCTTGGCCTCTGACTGGAATTTATCCAAATGACTGCAATTGCATCACACACAAAGGAACTGGCCTTTTGGTATACCATCATAAACATGCTGCGAGTGAAAGCTGCTATAATGGAGCAGACTGTTAGTTGATGTGGGCTTCCTGTAGAGACAAGTGAAAATGTGGTCTCCCTTGTTACAGATTTTCATATCCAGGAACTCAACCAACAGTGAAGAGACATTGTAGGTGAGAGCAATATTCGAGGGATCACAACTATGGATGAATTCATGACACGCCTCCAAAGATCCAGACCAAAAAAAACAGAATGTCATCAATGTAGCAGTGCCACTTGACTACATGTGACCTGTAGTTGGAATTAAGTTGCACATGAGGTCTCCTAGCACCAACCTAAAAATAGGTTGGAATAAGAGGGGGCGCACTTGGCATGTATAGCAGTACCTGAAACTTGTTTATTGCGGGTACGGTCAAGTTTTAACAAGTCAAGAATAAAAGAATAATGTAGGCAGTCACCTGATGTCTTCAGGTCCAAAAGTAAAGAGATGGCCAGAAGTTCGAGGCCACGTTCATTATAGGTATACAGGGACTACACGTCCTTAGTCACCAACAAAGTATTTGGGGGAATGTCCAAACCATCCAATTATACAATCAGGTGTCTCACACATATGAACCTAGAGCGTAAACAAGAAGTTGCAAGTAAAAGTTCAAGTATGAACATGGATGTTCATGGATGTCTGCCTGGGGGATTCATTAATAGACTTTTGGACTTTCGGTAGCATATAAAAGGTGGGGATCACTTGGTGTTTTGTGGTTAAGAATTCCATCCCCCTTTGATAGTACCCAACTCAAAGGCCCTAGCCAAAACTCTTATTTTGGAAAATTTCTGTGGGATTGGAAGGTAAAACCCGATAACAATTGGTACTGTTGAGTTGCCTAAGAGCTTCTTTGGTGCATATCGATAGTCCAGAGGACCACATTCCCCCTTTGCCTTCATAATGATGAATGAATCATTGTTCTTAAGGTTAAGTAAGGCTCTATTTTCAACAGAGGTTAAATGAATTTGTTAAAAGGCTTTTATCTACATGTTATGAATATCGTGACAGGTAGCATTGCAGAAAATCTGTACTGCAGGGAATAATGAAAAAGACGCAGTTGCTTGTGAGAGCAACCAATGAGAGAATGTGCTCCTCTTACACTGGAACTGCTGATATTCTTCAAGAAGTTCCAACAAGACCTGGAAAGTCTGTCGTTCTTCCTCAGGTAGAGTATCGATTATGGTAGGTTGGTGTATAATAATCTGCATGTGATCTGTCTGCAAGAAAGATACAAATCCTTTGTCAATTCAAATTTATCCAAGGCCTTGCAAGGGGAGAAAGAAAGGCCCTTGGACAAAAGCCTGGACTCCTTCAAAGAAAGGGTCTAAGATGATAAATTAATGATTTGTAAATTACCTGGCATTTCTTGAGAAGAATGTGATATCTGACTTGGAATTATCGCCTGCGATTCCATCTGGTTTCCCTCTTGTAAGACGGTAACCACACTTGGAACCTCCTGTTCCATTTTTTTCAAATACAAAGGGCTTCCCTTTGCCCCTCTGGGTCGATTTTCTTGGTCGCTGGTGTCTGTGGACAAATAAAATCACTCGAGGATGGTTCCTAACTTCCTGTGGTTATATCCATATTTTTGCTGGGAATTTTGTTGGTCTTGTTGGATCTATGGTTACCGCTGTGAGACCACTAGTATGCCTTATGTTCATGAAAATCATTTTTATCACAACTGAATTTGGACTTTTTGCGCCATGTGATTTATTTTTCAAATCTGTCCAAGTTGACCATCAAACATTGTTGAAAGGGTAACACCACTGTCTCTGAATCAAAGGATTTGAGTTTTATCTCCCCAGTTTTGATATCCTCTTTAAGTTTACTCAAAAGGACTTTATCATGCTTTATAAGCAAATTGATGAGGATTGTGGAGCACTGACATAGGCCACCTTCCTAGATAAGTTTAAACTGAGTCGGTATCCAAGCAGAGAAGATTTGAACCCGGAGCCCCCTAGGAATCAGGCCCAATTTTAAATTCTCCTCCGAGTTTTTTGTTCAACCAAGTTTTGAAAACTGATTTATGAAGGTGAATCAAGTCAGAGGAAAGATTCTGAAAGGTGTCATCTACTCTATCATTCAATACAGCTGTGCCAAAGACACCAGAGATCTGGCTAATCCAAGATGCTTCTCTCGCCTTCAAATCCATAATAAAAGAAAAAAGTGTGCCACCACCCAGAGAAAGGGAGATACAAGAATTCCAAGGCAGTTACAAATCGGAACAAGAAAGACTGAGGGCACAACAAAATAAATTATGAAGTCATAGCTCAGAATGTCACAAGATGCTTCAACAGAGGCCTAGTCTGCTCCTATGATGAGTGACATCATCATGTCAGTGTTATAGTGCCTCAATGTTCGTTGCTGAGGCCTAGTCAGCACCCCAATTGCTGGCGAAAACTAAAGATCCGGAAGAGGACATGTACTTCCACATCTGAAGATAACAACACATAGAAAAGCAGGGAGCGATTGTATGAATAGAACAGGTCAATATAAGGTTTTTTTTATACGTTATATTTACAGTGCCTTGCGAAAGTATTCGTGACAGGTAGCGTTGCAGAAAATCTGTACTGCAGGGAATAATGAAAAAGACGCAGTTGCTTGTGAGAGCAACCAATGAGCGAATGTGCTCCTCTTACACTGGAACTGCTGATATTCTTCAAGAAGTTCCAACAAGACCTGGAAAGTCTGTCGTTCTTCCTCAGGTAGAGTATCGATTATGGTAGGTTGGTGTATAATAATCTGCATGTGATCTGTCTGCAAGAAAGATACAAATCCTTTGTCAATTCAAATTTATCCAAGGCCTTGCAAGGGGAGAAAGAAAGGCCCTTGGAAAAAGCCTGGACTCCTTCAAAGAAAGGGTCTAAGATGATAAATTAATGATTTGTAAATTACCTGGCATTTCTTGAGAAGAATGTGATATCTGACTTGGAATTATCGCCTGCGAGTCCATCTGGTTTCCCTCTTGTAAGACGGTAACCACACTTGGAACCTCCTGTTCCATTTTTTTCAAATACAAAGGGCTTCCCTTTGCCCCTCTGGGTGGATTTTCTTGGTCGCTGGTGTCTGTGGACAAATAAAATCACTCGAGGATGGTTCCTAACTTCCTGTGGTTACATCCATATTTTTGCTGGGAATTTTGTTGGTCTTGTTGGATCTATGGTTACCGCTGTGAGACCACTAGTATGCCTTATGTTCATGAAAATCATTTTTAACACAACTGAATTTGGACTTTTTGCGCCATGTGATTTATTTTTCAAATCTGTCCAAGTTGACCATCAAACATTGTTGAAAGGGTAACACCACTGTCTCTGAATCAAAGGATTTGAGTTTTATCTCCCCAGTTTTGATATCCTCTTTAAGTTTTCTCAAAAGGACTTTATCATGCTTTATAAGCAAATTGATGAGGATTGTGGAGCACTGACATAGGCCACCTTCCTAGATAAGTTTAAACTGAGTCTGTATCCAAGCAGAGAAGATTTGAACCCGGAGCCCCCTAGAAATCAGGCCCAATTTTAAATTCTCCTCCGAGTTTTTTGTTCAACCAAGTTTTGAAAACTGATTTATGAAGGTGAATCAAGTCAGAGGAAAGATTCTGAAAGGTGTCATCTACTCTATCATTCAATACAGCTGTGCCAAAGACACCAGAGATCTGGCTAATCCAAGATGCTTCTCTCGCCTTCAAATCCATAATAAAAGAAAAAAGTGTGCCACCGCCCAGAGAAAGGGAGATACAAGAATTCCAAGGCAGTTACAAATTGGAACAAGAAAGACTGAGGGCACAACAAAATAAATTATGAAGTCATAGCTCAGAATGTCACAAGATGCTTCAACAGAGGCCTAGTCTGCTCCTATGATGAGTGACATCATCATGTCAGTGTTATAGTGCCTCAATGTTCGTTGCTGAGGCCTAGTCAGCACCCCAATTGCTGGCGAAAACTAAAGATCCGGAAGAGGACATGTACTTCCACATCTGAAGATAACAACACATAGAAAAGCAGGGAGCGATTGTATGAATAGAACAGGTCAATATAAGGCTTTTTTTAAGTTATATTTACAGTGCCTTGCGAAAGTATTCGGCCCCCTTGAACTTTTCAAGCTTTTCCCACACATCATGCCTTAAACATAAAGATACCAAATGTAAATTTTTGCTGAAGAATCAACAACAACTGGAACACAATTGTGAAGTTGAACGAAATTTATTGGTTATTTTAAATTTTTGTGGAAATTCAAAAACTGAAAAGTGGGGCGTGCAATATTATTTGGCCCCTTTACTTTCAGTGCAGAAAACTCACTCCAGAAGTTCATTGTGGATCTCTGAATAATCCAATGTTTTCCAAAATGCATAATGATGATAAATATAATCCACCTGTGTGTAATCAAGTCTCCATATAAATGCACCTGCTGTGTGATAGTCTCAGGGTTCTGTTTGACACAACAGCAAGGTTCGTGATACTGTTGTGGAGAAGTTTAAAGCTGGATTTGGATACAAAATGATTTCCAAAACTTTAAACATCCCAAGGAGCACTGTGCAAGCGATCATATTGAAATGTAAGGAGTATCATACCACTGCAAATCTACCAAGACCCGGCCGTCCCTCTAAGCTTTCATCTCAAACAAGGAGAAGACTGATCAGAGATGCAGCCAAGAGGCCCATGATCACTCTGGATGAACTGCAGAGATCTACAGCTGAGGTGGACAGTCTGTCCATAGGACAACAATCTGCACAAATCTGGCCTTTATGGAAGAGTGGCAAGAAGAAAGCCATTTTTCAAAGATATCTATAAAAAGTGTTGTTTAAAGTTTGCAACAAGCCACCTGGGAGACACACCAAACATGTGGAGGAAGATGCTCTGGTCAGATGAAACCAAAATCGACTTTTTGACAACAATGCCAAATGATATATTTGGCGTAAAGGCAACACAGCTCATCACCCTGAACATACCATCCCTACTGTCAAACATGTTGGTGGCAGCATCATGGTTTGGGCCTGCTTTTCTTCAGCAGGGACAGGGAAGATGGTTAAAATTGATGGGAAGATGGATGGAGACAAATACAGCACCATTCTTGAAGAAAACATGTTTGGAGTCTGCAAAAGACCTGAGACTGGGACGGAGATTTGTCTTCCAACAAGACAATGATCCCAAACATAAAGCAAAATCTAAAATGAAATGGTTCACAAATAAACATATCCAGGTGTTAGAATGGCCCAGTTAAAGTCCAGACCTCAATCCAATCGAGAATCTGTGGAAAGAGCTGAAAACTGCTGTTCACAAATGATCTCTATCAAACCTCACTGAGCTCGAGCTGTTTGCCAAGGAAGAATGGGCAAGAATTTCCGTCTCTCGATGTACAAAACTGATAGAGACATACCCCAAGCGACTTGCAGCTGTAATCGCAGCAAAAGGTGGCGCAACAAAGTATTAAGTTAAGTTTTTGAATTTCCACAAAAATTTAAAATAACCAATACATTTCGTTCAACTTCACAATTGTGTTCCACTTGTTGATTCTTCACCAAAAATTTACATTTGGTATCTTTATGTTTGAAGCATGATATGTGGGTGGAAAAAGGTTGAAAAGTTCAAGGGGGCTGAATACTTTCGCACGGCACTGTAATTTGAGTGAAATGCTAAATTCTAAATTTCAGCAGATTCTCTCATAACAGCCTTGGAGGTTCTTTGATGTAATCTGTACACGTGCTTCTCACAAAATTAGAATATCATCAAAAATTTAATTTGTTTCAGTGCTTCAATACAAAAAGTGAAACTCATATATTATATAGATTCATTGCAAACAGAGTTATCTATTTATGGCTTACAGCCAATGAAAACCCAAAAATCCTTATTCCATTTAATTAGAATAATTTAAAAAAAAAACACCTGTAAAGGCTTTCTAAGTGTTTGAAAAGGTCACTTAGTGTTAGGGGTCGAGTTCCCACCTCTGCACAGGGGGAATCTCGGGCCATCTCCGCTGCAGTCTCCCATTCTTCTTCTGCCACAGTGGACCCTGCTCAGCGTAGACGTCGGTCCCAGCATCTCGCTCAGTCTGACTCTGTACAAAGAGTTACTGCTGCTTTTCCTGCTTCTGCCATGGAAGTCAGTGCTGGGCAGCGGCGAGCAGATGCTTCTGGGACTAAGTCCTGCTTTTCTCATTCTGAGCATGCCCAGAGTAAGATCTCTCAGTGGAGATCGAAGGTCACATGATCAGATACTGCAGCTAAGGCCATTGGTCCTTCAGGAAGGTCCTGTAGGTGCTCACACTCTGTGGCATCCTCTCATTGGTCCTTCTAGGCAGGTCCTGTACGTGCTGCAACTATTTAAGGCTCACATGGCCGCACGGCCATGCGCTAGTATTGTTCTATGTTATGTGCTTTGCGCCAGTGTGGTCATGTGAGTTTGTGTTCAGGGACCCGGCTGAAATAAGCCCTTAGAATGCTGGCACCTCCGGCAAGGAGATTTTGTGTGAATGTATTCAGGAACCTGGCTGAAATAATCCCCTAGAATGCTGGCACCTCCGGCGAGGAGTTTGTGTGCATGCATGACCACTGACTGCTCTCAGTTGAGTAGTTAGCCTGTGCCACTGTGAAGTCAAACAGGGCGCAGTGCTTTGAGTTTCGGCTACTCTGTGAGGTAGCAGGGTTAGCTCATACCACCATATAGTTCCGCCGTTTGCTAGCAGCAGGTTCTCCTGCACGGTGGACCCCGGAGGGCGAATGCATCAATTATAATAAAACCTCTATATTTACTCGGTGCGTTCCGCTAGCCCTAACACTTAGTCTGTTTCTGTAGGCTCCACAATCATGGGGAAGAATGGTGACTTGACAGATGTCTAAAAGGCAGTAATTGACACACTCCACAAGGAGGGAAAGCCACAAAAGGCCATTGCTAAAGAAACTGGCTGCTCACAGAGTGCTGTATCCAAGCATATTAATGGAAAGTTGAATGGAAGGTAGAAAAAGGTGCACAAGCAACAGGGATAACGACAGCCTTGAAAGGATTGTTAAGAAAAGTCCATTCAAAAATTTGGGGGAGATTCACAAGGAGTGGACTGCTGCTGGAGTCATTGCTTCGAGAGCCACGACACACAGACGTATCCAGGACATGGGCTACAAGTGTCACATTCCTTATGCCAAGCCACTCATGACCAATAGACAATGCCAGAAGAATCTTACATGAGCCAAGGAGAAAAAGAACTGGACTGTTGCTCAGTGGTCCAAGGTGTTGTTTTCAGATAAAAGTAAATTTTGTATTTCATTTGGAAATCAATGTCCCAGAGTCTGGAGGAATTGTGGAGTGGCACACAATCCAAGCTGCTTGAGGTCTAATGTGAAGTTTCCACAATCACTGCTAGTTTGGGGAGCCATGTCATCTGCTGGTGTAGGTCCACTGAGTTTTACCAAGACCAAAGTCAATGCAGTTGTCTACCAGGAAATTTTAGAGCACTTCATGCTTCCCTCTGCCGACAAGCTTTTTGGAGATGGAAATTTCATTCTCCATTTCATTCTCTTGACACTTGTCCACACTGCCAAAAGTACCAATACCTGGTTTAAAAACAACAGTATCACTGTGTTTGATTGATCAAACTCGCCTGACCTTAATCCTATAGAGAATCTATGGAGTATTTTCAAGAGGAAGATGAGACACCAGACCCATCAATGCAGACAAACTGAAGTCTGCTACCAAAGCAACCTGAGCTTTCATAACACCTCAGCATTGCCACAGGCTGATCGCCTCATGCCACGTCACATTGATGCAGTAATTGATGCAAAAAGAGCCCCAACCAAGTATTGAGTGCATTTACTGAACATATATTTCAGTAGGCCAACATTTCGGATTTTAAAATAATTTTTAATGCTCGTGTTATAAAGTATTCTAATTTACTGAGATAATAACTTTTGGATTTTCATTGGCTGTAAGCCATAATCATCAACATTAACAGAAATAAACACTTTAAATAGATCACTCTGTTTGTAATAATATATGAGATTCGCTGTTAGGGCTAGCGGAACGCACCGAGTAAATAAATGAAGTTATTGGTGCGTTCGCAGCCCGGGGTCCACCGTGCAGGAGGAACCTGCTGCCAGCAAATGGCACTATATGGCGATATAAGCAAACTCTGTTACTTCACAGATTCACTGACAAAAGAAAGCACTGTGCCCTGCTAGACTACACAGGAGTACACAATTAACTGCTGAGCTGATAGCAGTCAGTGGTCTTGCGCACAAACACAAACTCCTCACCGGAGGTGCCGGTATACTAGGGGCTTATTTCAGCTGGGACCCTGAATACATACACACAAAACTCCTCACCGGAGGTGCTGGTATTCTAGGGGCTTATTTCAGCCGGGGCCCTAAATACATACACACAAGACTACACTGGCGCAAAGCACATAACATAGATTGATACTAGCACATGGCCGTGCGGTCATGTGAACCTTTTATAGCTGCAGCAACTTCAGGACCTTCCCAGAAGAACCAATGGGAGGCTGCCACAGAACTTGAGCAACTTCAGGATCTTCCTAGAGGACCAATGGGAGTTGCTGCAGTACCTGAGCATGTGACCCTTGATCTCCAATGAGAGATCTTACCCTGGGCATGCTCAGAAGGGGAAAAGTAGGACTTAGTCCCAAAGACGTCTGCTCGCCGCTGACCAGTACTGGCTACAATGGCAGAAGCTGGAAAGGCAGCAGTAACCCTTTGCACAGTATCAGACTGAGTGAGACGCTGGGACTGACGTCTCCGCCAAGCAGGCTCCACTGCGGCCAGAGAAGAATGGGAGACTGCAGCGGAGATGGCTCGAGATGCTCCCTGTGCAGAGGCGGGAACTCGACCCCTAACGTTCACCTTTTGTATTGAAGAACTGAAATAAATTACAGTAACTTTTTGATGATATTCTAATTTTGTGAAAAGCAACCGTATGTCCTTCACTACCACCAGAGGGAGAAGTCTGCAAGCAAACGTAATTCTGCATAAAAGAGCATCTAAACACGGTTGCATATAGCTCCCTTTAGTGGTGGCTGTTGGAAGAATTCTGTAAAGGGGTTTTGCAAAAATCTGACGGTCAAATGAGTGACAGGAAATTAGATTGTGAGCCTCAGTGAAGTGAAGAAAGCATGTGCGTGATGGCAATCTCTGCAAAGAACTGCACAATATATTATTTATTCACAAAATAAAATAAACAGAAAGAGAAATGATTTTAAGTTTCGCTCAGACAGGCAGTGATAATGTGACACAATGAAACTGCCTTTCCATGAGAACCAGCCACAAAATGAAGCATTCTGTAGACTTGTAGTGATCTGAAGTTTACCTTGTCATTCTAATAAAATATATATTTTATTTCATTATTTCCAATCTCAAAGGCTTAGTATAATATTTATCTAAAGTGTTGAGCTGTGTAGTGAAAGTGTTTGCTGATTACTGTGGTACTGCAGGGAAGAGAAGTACATTTCAATACTGATGGCAACTTTTTCAGGAGTTTTAATTAGACTCATAAATTCTCTAGTACATAAAATAATTTCCATCATATAATAGTAGTTGTATGATATTAAGTCCATGAATCTCTTCCAGGTGCTAGACTGTGGAATTCCTCCAGCACAAATGAAACTATATCACCAGAAGACCAGGAATTGGACTCATATGAAGATGTGGTAAGTCCCACATCAAAGACTAGATTGCTATATAGATTTATACACTGATGTTTCTACATTTTACATTCACAAAATGATTAGTAAAAATGTTAATACACAGCTTTAGCCTATGTTCATATTAACATATTTTGGTGTGTCTGAATACTGTCTGTAGAAAGAACTGACATCACAAGGACAGCATTATGACCAGTGTTATTTCATTAGGCTATTCAGACTGGTTTTCTTTTTTTTCATGAACAAATATCCGCTTGGGAAAAATGTCACCATGAACTATTGTCTTCTGTATTTTGGATGAGACCTGCCCACTCAACTCTCTGCGTACACAAAAGAAAATAGGATTCCATTCGGATCATCCATATAATAGCTGATTTTTATGGATACATTGCAATTATTAACATGGGAAACTTTTTTGCTCTTGTAAATTTTTGTTCACTGTTGATTTATAACAAAGGATCTGGCTATATGAATTTATTCCTAATCTACCTAGAACATACATATGAAAGGCTCTTTTAGTCTTTTTTTTACACAGGATGGTAGTAGATTAGGGAGACAAAAAGCGCATATAGGGTCTTATCCTCAGATTAAGTGCAGTTTTTTAACAGGGAACTGCTCACCTGATGGTGTAAAGCAAAAGCATGTGCGTATCGGTTGCTGCAGATCCACGGGCCGCCACGCGACCTTCTCAGAGACATTGTGCAGGATAGTTTGTGGATTAAGTCCGCGCTGCCACAATAAGACATGTCTTTGTGGTATTTTCCTGATGAAGAGGTCAGATAGACCTTGAAACGCGTTGAATAAACCACCAGAGCTTTTCATTACGTTTGAATCTGTATTATTGTGGCAGTGCGGACTTAATCCACAAACTATCCTGCACTATGTCTTTTACTCAGGATGAGCTGACAAAGTTTCCTGAAATTATCAAGGCTTTTATGCAAGAAAACTGGGTTAAAAACAATTTCAAAAGTTTCACAACAGCATGAAGTTAAGTGAAAATATGGCAAGTTTTAGTGTTTTCACACCTGTTTTGGCTAACTCTACCAAAATGGATGAAGTTGGGGAAGGACATGGTGATGCCCACTTGTCTGAATTTTAAAGACCTGTTGCGTTACTTACACCATAAATTTTATTCCGGTCTTGATGAATTTAAGTCATTGATGATGAATTGAAGTCAGGGGTGGATTATAATGGGGTCAATCTGGGCGGTAGCCCAGGGCCCAGTGGTGTGGGGGGCCCTGGGCTACCGCTCACATTGCCCTCCGCCATCAGGGCATTACTGCCCTGACTGGCGTATGGGCCCGGTCGGCAGAGGGGGCCCGCATCGGGCCTCATCTCATCTGTTCACCGGGCCCCTACCGGCGCTGCGGCAGTTAAACGCTGTTGATGTACGGGCGCGCGCCCGCACGTCAATAGCTAACATCCGCCAGCCAATCGGAGGCTGGCAGCTGACATCAGCCGCAGTGAGTATGTCGCTGGCATCTGATGTCATTGTCAGTTGCCGGCGAGTGTGCGCTTCAGCTGCGAGGAGAGAGCTTCGCCGAAGGAGCGCAGACAGGTGAGGAGAACTGTTTTTTTTTTTTTTTAATTGCGAACGGCAGTCCGGGGGGCCCGGGGCAGAGATTCTGGACACTTGGGGCAGAGATGCTGGACTCTGGGGGCAGAGATGCTGGATACACTGGGGGCAATATGCTGGAGACACTGGGGGCAGAGATGCTGGACACTGGGGACAAAGATGCTGGACACACTGAGGGCAATATGCTGGACACACTGGGGGCAATATGCTGGACACACTGGGGACAATATGCTGGACACACTGGGGGCAATATGCTGGATACACTGGGGGCAATATGCTGGAGACACTGGGGCAGAATGCTGGACACACTAGGGGCAATATGCTGGAGACACTGGGGCAGAATGCTGGACACACTAGGGGCAATATGCTGGACACACTGGGGGCAGGACTGGAGACATGAGCAGAATGTAGATACGGGGCATGATTGGAGACATGGGGCAGAATGAAAGACATGGGGACAGGATTGGATCATGGGGCAGGATGGATACGATGGAGACAGATGGGGCAGGATGAGGAGATCATATGGGGCAGAATGGATAGTCATGAGGGCTAGATGGGAGGGAACATATGGCTGGAGCCAGGAATGAGATACACGGTGCCAGGATGGGGGATATTATTATTACCATAGTGGCTAATTAAGGGATATTATTACTGCAGTGATGTATTTATTTTATTTTTTGAGGACACTGTTTTAAATGGGGGGGCGGTCCTGTTACTGTGTAGAGTGACACTGTCACCTCTTTTTCTTAAATTGGTGTAATGTAGAAGTTGGGAAAAATTAAGTAATGTGTTCTACAAGCGGAGCTCGAGATAATTGTGTTATTTCCTGCAGAGACGAGTCATGGCTGAATGAAGTGTTGGCGGTCTGTGCTGGATGAAAGATGAAGGATTTCACCTAGAGACATCACTGGTGAGTCAGTTTTACCTATACACTGACACTATACACTGTATACTACAGTATATACTAAACTGAAGGGTAAATTGACTAGATCAATGGATGTTTGACAGGTTATAGTTTCACACAGCAACAATTTTTCTGGAATAATCTGGTTCAGGTATATGATGACCCCGTCGCATGACCCCGTCACATAACCGGGGGGCCCACAGTGTCTGAACAGCCCGGGGCCCTGGCTACCCTTAATCAACCCCTGATTGAAGTCATTGAGTATTTCAATATTTCGGATGTGAAATCCCCACTATAATTCCTCAACAGAAATTATCCCCCTCTTCACCTCCTTGGTTAGGCTGCATCTGGAATACTATGCCCAGTTTTGGGTACCATATTTTAGAAAAGACAATGAAAAACTGAAGCAAGTTCAGAGAAGGGAGCAGGAACCTACGCCACATAGAAGTGTGATAAAACAAGTGGCCAATATACAGGACCGGTTTGCAGCGGTCATGCCTATCGTAAAGGAGCATTTGGTACGTGCTCAGGCAGCGCGAGGCTGTGTGTATAACAAAAAGGCCACGGTCCACTCCTTTAAAGCAGGTGATCGAGTTTTAGTCTTTGTGCCCACCATCGAAAGCAAGCTTATGGCCAAGTGGCAAGGGCCATATGAAGCTCGGGAAAAGTGGGGAAAGTAAACTACTGAGTTTACCAGTCCGGGAAAAGAAAATCTGAATAGTTGTATCATGTCAAACTATTGAAAGCATGTGTAGGATGCTAGCAGGTGCGTAGAATGCAGTGACACACAGGAGGCAGAGCAAGGGCTAACAGGTGGTTCTTTATACATATAGAAACAGTAATGGTACAAGCAGGAGGGTAAAGGATGTAGATTGGCAGATGGGGGAAAGTCAAATGTATCAGTCTCTGTGCGTTGGAGGAAGGTGGCTGGAAGATCCCTCGGTGGCGCGAGATGTCTCAGATCCGGTCCCGCAGATGAGCGATGCACTTTCTCCTTGCGATGATGAATTCTCTGGGTTCTTCAGCACGTGATCTCCTGATCCGTGCACACGGTGGAGTAGAGGTGATGGTCGGCAGCACAGAAGAAGAAGCAGAAGGTTCAGTAGGCAAGGCCGCAGTAGAAGCACACAGTCCAGCGGACACAGCCACAAGCATGGGCCGGTCCTTAGCAGGCAACGTGAGGAAGGAACTAAGCAGTGCCTCCGCGGTGGTAGGGGAGCCAAGGTATGCACTACTTCTTGATCACTATCCAGAGCGGATGTCTCGCTAGGCTCAGGGTAGTCTGTGTCAGCAGTCTTACTAGCTGGGTGCGCAGTCACAACTTCCCACTCAGACTGCTATTTATGTTGGGCCCACCCCCATCAGTCAGGTTTTCTGAACTGCTCCAGTCAGAGATCTCTTCCCCCTGAAACAAGGGTGACAGCCCCGACAGTTTCGGCCCAGAAACACAAAGGGAACTGTTAGCCTGGTTCTCCTTCCTACACATGAAAGGACCGGGAATGTTTGGTTGCGGAGGTGACCCCGGTTGTATCATCAGGGAACCCTCTGTCACTGGCCAAGGATGAGGCAGAGAGAGAGAGATAAAAATAGGAGACACTCTCTCGAAACAGCAGCGTCGAGAGGTGCAGAAATTAGTCCAAGAGAATTCAGATGCATTCTCAGAACTACCCCTTCATACCTCCGTCCTCCAGCATGACATTGTCACCGAGCCTCATGTAAGTGTGCGAATGAAACCATACCAGGTGCCTGAGGCCCTTAGACAAGCCATCACGAGTGAGGTAGACAAATGCTCCATCTGGGAGTAATTGAGGAATCCAGGAATGACTTGTGCTAATCCTGAAGCCAGATGGATCATTACGGTTCTTTAATGTCTTCTTTAAATTGAATGAGGTGTTGACGTTCGACCTTTATCCAATGCTACAGGTGGACGAGCTGAAAGAGCGATCTGACCGAGGGTTAATGGCAGGTGCATCTTACGAAGTCGGCAAAGGAAAAGACCGCCTTCATAACACCGGAGATCCTTTACCATTATGTAGTCTTGTCCTTTGGACTATATGGGGCCCCAGCCACGTTCCAGAGGTTGATGGACATAGTGCTGGAACCCCATCGGAAGTATACATCAGCGTACTTGGATGACATCATCATCTTTAGTACTGACTGGCATACCCACTTGTCCCAGGTACAAGTGGTAGTAGATTCAGAGCTGCAGGCTTGACGGCGAATGCCAACAAATGTGCGGTAGGGCCCGAGGAAGCCCGGTACTTGGGTTACGTGATCGTAAAATCAAGGCCATTCAGAACTGGCCCCGACCTGTTACCACCAAACAGGTGAGAGCTTTCCTCAGAATCGTTGGGTATTACTGGAGGTTTATACCTAATTTCTCTGGGAGAACAATACCCCTTACCAATCTCCTCAAGGGAAAGAAGTCGGTCATGGGTCGGTGGAACCCCCAGGTGGAGGAAACGTACCAATCCATGAAGGTGGTGCTGTGCGGACAGCCTGTCCTTATTAGCCCCAATTTTCAGAAACGCTTCATTGTGCAGACAGATGCCTCTAACTTGGGCCTTGGAGCAGTCCTGTCACAAGAGGTGAACGGAGAAGAGCATCCGGTCACCTACTTAAGTAAGAAACTCACCCCGGCTGAGAAAAATTATAGCATAGTGGAGAAGGAATGCCTGGCTGTTAAGTGGGCCTTGGAGTCCCTATGCTATTTTTTGCTCGGTCGACCATTTCTCTTGGTGACAAATCATTCGCCCTTGGTCTGGATGAAGAATGCCAAGGAGAGGAATGCTTGGGTCACCTGATGGTTCCTATCTTTGCAAAATTTCAATTTTACCACGAAACATCGAGCAGGGAAGTCACAGGGAAATGCGGATGCCCTGTCACGGGTCTCCTGTATGGTGACAAATGTTCAACCCACAAGTTTTAACAGAGGCGGGTATGTGAGGCAGTGACTAGTGTTATATGCGAGGGTTGCTATGTGTCTCCCAGAATGCGCACAACAACGTACTGAGGCCGCTGGAGTGCATTGCAGTCACAGGTATAGCTGTGATTGCAGTGCAAAATTAAAGTAAGTGTTTGTCTTGGAAAAGCTATTTGTCCAAGGCAGATTTTAGGAAAACCTGCAATGGGCTTTTATTTTTTAAACAGACTACAGGATGGTAGATGGTAATGGGGCGGTCCGTTTCCTCCCCCGGCTCGGGTCATTCATATGGCCTATGGCCACAGGTTCCTTGTAAAACTCCTGCAGCAGTGGGGTTGGGTGTGTCAGTCTTGTTTTTCAAGCCTACAGAGCAGAAGGCTCTGCCATAGCTTCAGCCTGTGTGAAGCAACACGCAGCCAAGTGGAGTGAAAAGGCCTGGCACCCCTCAGCGTACATGGTGGTGCAGTCGCCCATGGTAACTGGTCCCAGTTATGGACTATCTTGTTTCCCGGATGCGATCTGGAGGATCCTATTTACTTTCTGATTTGTAAGTACGCTGACTATTAAAAGAGACTTTGTTTTGAACTTTCCTGGGTCACTGCCTATCTGTCACACTGCACCAACCTCAGTGCCGTACACCATAAATTGGTTTGTTCTTTCTATGCAGGTCAACCTTGTTGTCACAGAGTTACCATGACAGAGCAGTGCCAGAAAACTGCAGCGTCTGATGGCTCCTGCTTCGCCGCTGAGAGGAAGCACTTCTGTGGTGTATTAAATGTGTTTGTTTTCTTTCAGCAGGACAGGGGTTAATCGGCCATGGGGAAATGCATTCAGCTGTGCCCAGTTAGCCACTCCTCTCTCCTATAAAAGCTAGGCCTTCTGGCCAGGTCCTTGTCTGAGTTAGCACTTGCTACATAGATCCGGAGAGGGAGAAGCTGGTGTTTGGAGAGCTGGTGGAGTTTATTGTGCGACCATTGCTTGGTTTGTACACTTGGAAATTCCTCATCCTCACCTGCCTTATTTTTTTCTCCCGTCCCTCACATCCTGGTGAATACCTCTGTTATTTGTGAGAGTAAAATTTGTGTGAGTGGAATTTTCTTTTACCCTTGTCTTTGTTCCTCTGTCTGTCGGGTTGCGCCTTTCTTCCCCAGGTGGGGAGGGGGACAGACGCAGGACTGCAGCTAGGGCAGGGGCGGAGGCCACGGCATCCTCACCATCTGAGTTATCCTGGGGAACAGGGTGAGCTAGGGTGCCCCCTAGTGCTAGGGCCAGGAAGGTGCCTCTGGTCCCAGTTTACTCACCAGTCCAATCATGACACTTGTCCTGATGGTCTAGTGGCCCCTCGTAGAAAGAGTGAGTAGTGTCACGAATGTGCTGCACTCTAATGAGACCTGTGGTGCATCTGGGATCAGAAGATCACACAGATTAGCTGATCACAAGTCCTCTTTGGATTCTATGAGGCCATTCACATGAGTGATGAAGGTTTATTGTTTTTTTATAACACAGATGGGGTTAAAAGTTCCTGGTTTAAATCTGCTCAGATTCCATTTGGCCTTTATGTCAGCTGCTGCTCATTGGGACCACTCTCATTTCATTATTTAAACCCATTCTTATCTTCCTCCTATTCTAGCAATAGGGTTTCTATCCTGAGCCTAACTTCTCTGGAGATGGTGTTCCTAAAGATACCTTCACACTGAACAACTTAACAACGATATCGCTAGCGATCCGTGACGTTGCAGGGTCCTGGATAGCGATATCGTTGTGTTTGACACGCAGCAGCGATCTGGATCCTGCTGTGATGTTGTTGGTCGGAGCTAGGAGGCCAGCACCTTATTTCGTCGCTGGATCTCCAGCAGACATCGCTGGATCGGTGTGTGTGACACCGATCCAGCGATGTCTTCACTGGTAACCAGGGTAAACATCGGGTTACTAAGCGCAGGGCCGCGCTTAGTAACCCGATATTTACCTTGGTTACCAGCGTAAAAGTAAAAAAAAAAAAAACACTACACACTTACATTCCGCTGTCTGTCCCCCGGCGCTGTGCTTCTCTGCACTGTGTAAGTGCCAGCCGGAAAGCAGGGCACAGCGGTGATATCACTGCTCTGCTTTCCGGCCGCTGTGCTTACACAGTGCAGAGAAGCAGAACGCCGGGGGACAGACAGAGGAAGGTAAGTATGTAGTGTTTTTTTTTTTTACTTTTACGCTGGTAACCAGGGTAAACATCGGGTTACTAAGCGCGGCCCTGCGCTTAGTAACCCGATGTTTACCCTGGTTACCCGGGGACCTCGGCATCGTTGGTCGCTGGAGAGCGGTCTGTGTGACAGCTCTCCAGCGACCAAACAGCGACGCTGCAGCGATCGGGATCGTTGTCTGGATCGCTGCAGCGTCGCTAAATGTGACGGTACCTTAAGAGAAGCTGTTGTTTTCCACTGATGCCATGGAGTTTTATTTGTTTGTGTGTTTTCTCCTGCTTGTCTCCTTTCCTGTGTAGTGTTGTGGTAGCAGTAAGTCCAGTGTCTTGCTGTTCATCTCACTAGTTAGGCAAGCCCAGGGTCAACCCAGGGTCAGCACGTGATGGTGCATGGGGGAAAGGATCCATCCAGGGTGATAGTTTGTGCACAGTTCAGCATTAGGTAAGTGTTGAGAGGTTACCATCTCACCCACTGCCCTTCGTCAGGGCCTTCCTTTTCCTGTTTCCCTTCTCCCTTCATGCCACTCACTGAGCCTATACCTCCCCTGGCGTGACAACAACCCTTTTAATGGAAACCTGTATGCAGAATTTTACACAACAACGTATTTATACATGCTTGTAGCTGTTTTAACCTCTTCACGACCTATGATGTATATATAGCTCTGGCAAAAATTAAGAGACCACTGCAAAATGTTCAGTTTATCTGCTTTTTCTCTTTATAGGTATACTAGCTAAAGAGCCCGGCGTTGCCTGGGCATAGTAAATATCTGTGGTTAGTTATAGCACCTCACTTCTCTTATTTTCCCATCACACCTCTCATTTTCCCCCTCACATCTCTCATTTTCCCCCTCACTCCTCTCATTCCCCCCTAACACTTGTCATTTCGACCTCACATCTGTCATTTTCTGATCACTCCACTATTTTCCCTCACTCCTCTCATTTTGCACTCACACCTTTTCATTTTCACCTCACACCCCTCATTTTCCCCTCAGTATATACATGTTTGTCATCTCCCTTATATATAGTATACACCTGTATGTCATCTCCTGTATATAGTATATACCTGTATGTCATCTCTTTTGTATATACTATATACATGTATGTTATCTCCTCCTATATATAGTATATACCTGTATGTCATCTCCTGTATATAGTATATAACTGTATGTCATCTCCCCTGTATATAGTATATACCTGCTGTATGTCATCTCCTCCTGTATATAGTATATACCTGTATGTCATCTCTTTTGTATATACTATATACATGTATGTTATCTCCTCCTATATATAGTATATACCTGTATGTCATCTCCTGTATATAGTATATAACTGTATGTCATCTCCCCTGTATATAGTATATACCTGCTTTACGTCATCTCCTCCTCTATGTACCTATGTGTCATCTCCTCTTTTATATAGTATATACCAGTATGTTATCTCCTCTTGTATATAGTATATACGTGTGTCATCTCCTCCTGTATATAGTATATACCTGTAAGTCATCTCCTCCTGTATATAGTATATACCTGTGTGTCATTTCCTCCTGTATATAGTATATACATGTGTGTCATCTGCTCCTGTATAAAGTATATATCTGTGTGTCATCTCCCCTGTATATAGTATATACTTGTGTGTCATTTCCTCCTGTATATAGTATATACCTGTGTCATCTCCTCCTGTATATAGTATATATCTGTGTCACCTCCCCTGTATATAGTATATACCTGTGTGTCATCTCACCTGCATGTAGTATATACCTGTGTGTCATCTCCCCTGTATATAGTATATACCTGTGTGTCATCTTCCCTGTATATAGTATATACCTGTGTGTCATCTCCCCTGTATATAGTATACACCTGTGTGTTATCTCCCCTGTATATAGTATTTACCTGTATGTCATCTCCCCTGTATACATGTCATGTGACTGACAGCTGCCATATTTCCTATTTGGTACAGTTGTTGCTCTTGTAGTTTGTCTGCTTATTAATCAGATTTTTATTTTTGAAGGATAATACCAGACTTGTGTGTGTTTTAGGGCGAGTTTCATGTGTCAAGTTGTGTGTGTTGAGTTGCGTGTGGCGACATGCATGTAGCAACTTTTGTGAGATGAGTTTTGTGTGGCGACATGCGTGTAGCAACTTTTTGTGTGTCGAGTTGCATGTGACAGGTTAGTGTAGCAAGTTGTGTGCAGCAAGTTTTGCACATGGCGAGTTTTGCATGTGGCGAATTTTATGTGTGGTGCGTTTTGAGTATGTGCAAGTTTTGTGTGAGGCAACTTTTGCATGTGTTGCAACTTTTGTGCATGTGGCAATTTTTCCACGTGTGCAAGTTTTGCATGCGGCGAGTTTTCCATGAGGTGAGTTTTGCATGGGTGGCGAGTTTTGCGTGAGCCTAGTTTTACATGTGGCGAGTTTTGCGCGTGGCGAGTTTTGAGCGGCGACTTTTGTGTTTCGACTTTTATGTGGCGAGGTTGGTGTATGTGTGGTGAAATGTGTGCGGAGGGTGGTATATGTGTTCAAGCACGTGATAGCGTGTGGCGCATTTTGTGTGTGTGTTCATATCCCCGTGTGTGGTGAGAATCCCTTGTCGGGGCCCCACCTTAGCAACTGTACGGTATATTCTCTTTGGCGCCATTGCTCTCACTCTTTAAGTCCCCCTTGTTCACATCTGGCAGCTGTCAATTTGCCTTCAACACTTTTCCTTTCACTTTTTCCCCATTATGTAGATAGGGGCAAAATTGTTTGGTGAATTGGAACGCGCTGGGTTAAAATTTCGCCTCACAACAAAGCCTATGACGCTCTCAGGGTCCAGACGTGTGACTGTGCAAAATTTTGTGGCTGTAGCTGCGACAGTGCAGGTGCCAATCCCGGACATACACACACACACACATACACACACATTCAGCTTTATATATTAGATATACCTGTAAGTCATCTCCCCTGTATATAGTATATACCTGTATGTCATCTCCCCTGTATATAGTATATACCTATATGTCATCTCCCCTGTGTTTAGTATATACCTATATGTCATCTCCTCCTGTATATAATATATAGCTGCATGTCATCTCCTCCTGTATATAGTATATACGTGTATGTCATCTCCCCTGTATATAGTATATACCTGTATGTCATCTCCTCCTGTATATAATATATAGCTGTGTGTCATCTCCCCTGTATATAGTATATACCTGTATGTCATCTCCTCCTGTATATAGTATATACATGTATGTCATTTCCCCTGTATATAGTATATACCTGTATGTCATCTCCTCCTGTATATAATATGTAGCTGTATATCATCTCCCCTGTATATAGTATATACCTGTATGCCATCTCCTCCTGGCTGTCAATTTGCCTCCAACACTTTTCCTTTCACTTTTTCCCCATTATGTAGATAGGGGCAAAATTGTTTGGTGAATTGGAACGCGCGGGGTTAAAATTTCGCCTTACAACATAGCCTATGACGCTCTCGCAGTCCAGACGTGTGACTGTCCAAAATTTTGCGGCTGTAGCTGCGACGGTGCAGATGCCAATCCCGGACATACACACATACACACACACATTCAGCTTTATATATTAGATTTCTGAGTAAAATGCAAATTGTTAATTTATTCTATAAACTTCTGACAACATGTCTCCGAATTTCCAAGCAATAAATTTTTTATTTTTTTTCTGAAAAGGAGAAATGGTCAAAATTAAAAGCAAACAAACCGTGCTTTCAGACCTCAAATAATGCAAAGAAAACAAGTTCATAATCATTTACAATCATCAATGCTAATGTTTTAATTCAGTAACAGTTCAGAAATCAATATTTTGTAGATTAACCATGATTTTTAATCACAGCTTTCATGTGTCTTGGCATGCTTTCACACTGCTCCTGGCGCAAAAATTTAAGCAGTTCTTCTTTGTTTGATGGCTTGTGACTATTCACCATCCTCTTGATTACATTCCAGGGGTTTTCAATGGGGTTCAGGTCTAGAGATTGGGCTGCCCATGACAGGGTTTTGATGTGGTGGTCTCTTAATTTTTCCCAGAGCTGTATTCGTCTTTGGTCATGTGCCTGTATTCCATAAGGCCTCTGGCTGCACATTGCAGCTTTAGCTTTAAGTCTCTTAAGGAAACTATTGAAGCAAGTATAAAGTAGAATTAAAAAAAAAAAAAAAAATTAAGTAAATGATGTAACAATAAAAAAATCTAAATGCCAGAATTATGTTTTTTGTTCGCTGCAACATTGCAATAAAATGCAACAAGGGTCCTGTCTTGATAAAGATAAAATCTGACCTTTATTATAAGCTTTTAAAATAAAATCTGGACTTCCTTCCACAACAGTGACACAAAAAAAACCCATAGTATAAAGTGCTTGTGCTTAACAGTGCTCAATTAAGAAAATGGTTTGGTCTCAGCAAATATCCTTCTCCCATAGCAGACTTCACCATGGACCGGAGTAGACTATATGCCTGTTAATATTCACCTGAGGGGAAGAAGAGGACATCTATTCTGCCCTGTTGTGCTCCTGTATAGCTCCCGTCCTTACAAGAACAGTCCCTGACTATGTACTGATATAGGATACCCACCATCACTCAAATGATGTATAAATTCCCTACACGTTTCCTCCCCATTGAAGGGGATTCATCATGGGAGTCTAAAGATAAATACACTGCTCAAAAAACATAAAGGGAACACTAAACTCCCAGCTCCATTTGCAGGGCTCTGGCAGGCAGTGCTCCTCCTGTTCCTCCTTGCACAAAGGCAGAGATAGCGGTCCTACTGCAGGGTTGCTGCCCTCCTACGGCCCCCTCCACGTCTCCTGGTGTACTGGCCTGTCTTCTTGTGCCTCTGGACACTACACTTACAGACACAGCAAACCTTCTTGCCACAGCTCGCATTAATTTGCCATCCTGGATGAGCTGCACTACCTGAGCCACTTGTGTGGGTTGTAGAGTCCGTCTCATGCTACCACGAGTGTGAAAGCACAACCAACATTCAAAAGTGACCAAAACATCAGCCAGAAAGCTTTGGCACAGAGATGTGGTCTGTGGTCCCCACCTGCAGAACCACTCCTTTTGTGAGTGTGTCTTGATAATTGCCAATAATTTCCATCTGTTGTCTATTCCATTTGCACAACAGCATGTGAAATTGATTGTCGAACAGTGTTGCTTCCTAAGTGGACAGTTTGATTTCACAGAAGTTTGATTTACTTGGAGTTATATTCTGTTGTTTAAGCGTTCCCTTTATTTTTTAGAGCAGTCTGTGAACAGTTGGAGTTCAACAATTAGAAATAAAAAGACTGAGTGGCGCCAAGTATTATAGGGTTAATACTCCTGCTGCGAATAAAACAATCACCACCAATGATTGTATAAAAAACAAAAATCAACCTGAAATGGATATAAAATATCCGTATTCGCGCTAATAAAAACCCTGAAGGGAAAAAATTGAGTTAATAAATGCACAAAGATACCACCTACAATAGGTTCATGTCCTAAGAACACCCCCCCCACGTTAATATAAATAATAAATGGCCTGATAATAGGTGAAAATGTTCTGAATGTCACAAGCAATCTTACCTAAAAGAAACGTTCATTGCCGCAGGCAAGATGCTTGATTACAGGCTGTGTTCACCCACGATGGATAAGGTGCTTGGTTGCAGGCTGTGTTCTCCAGCGACGGCTGATGGTGTAATGCTGAAGGTGGTAGTAACTGGTTCTGCTCACATGCGGCAGCTGCCCCGGCTGGTAGCAGCGTGACGCTGGGTTGAGCTCACACTTGCAGCGGCGTATACTCGTGCATGCAGATCGATATCCTGCTGAGTGCGCAGAGTGAAAACGGCGCTGGGAGAGCGCCTGCGTGCCGGTGTGAGTAACGTGACCGCCCACATGACTAAAGGTGCACTACGGATGGCGGTAGGGACCACAAAGTGTCAACGCGTTTCGGAGACGTCTGTCTCCTTCCTCAGGAATGGGCAGCTGCCGCATGTGAGCAGAACCAGTTACTACCACCTTCAGCATTACACCATCAGCCGTCGTTGGAGAACACAGCCTGCAACCAAGCACCTTATCCATCGTGGGTGAACACAGCCTGTAATCAAGCATCTTGCCTGCGGCAATGAACGTTTCTTTTAGGTAAGATTGCTTGTGACATTCAGAACATTTTCACCTATTATCAGGCCATTTATTATTTATATTAACGGGGGGGTGTGTTCTTAGGACATGAACCTATTGTAGGTGGTATCTTTGTGCATTTATTTACTCAATTTTTTCCCTTCAGGGTTTTTATTAGCGCGAATACGGATATTTTATATCCATTTCAGGTTGATTTTTGGAGTTCAACAATTAGTTCTTCAATATAGAGTAAACCCTGCAAAGGCAGGTATCCTCCTGTCTAGGCGTGACCGTTTGCATCACTTGCCCTGACTTAAGTGTTGCATCACTAGACACACTTAAGATAGGGCAAGTGATGCAAACGGTTACGCCTAGACGGGAGGATACCTGCCATTGCAGGGTTCTTACTCTATATTGAAGAACTAATTGTTGAGCTCCCACTTTTTATATTTATCTTTAGACTCCCCTCCCCTTCAATGGAGAGGAAACGCGTAGGGAATTTATACATCATTTGAGTGATGGTGGGTATCTCATAGCAGTACATACTCGGGCACAGTCCTTGTAAGGATGGGAGCTACTGTATACAGGGGTGTGACAGGGACGAATAGATGTCCTCTTCCCCCCTCATGTGAATATTAACAAGCATATAGTCTGCTCTGCTCCATGGTGAAGTCTGCTATGGGAGAAGGATATTTGGTGAAACCCAGCCATTTTTTTTAATTAAGCACCGTTAAGCACAAGCACTTTATGTTACTGATTTTTTTTTTGTGTCACTGTTGTGGAAGTCCAAATTTTATTTTAAAAGTTGATAATAAAGGTTAGATTTTATCTTTATCTAGACAGGACCCCCATTGCTATACTGAATTATTATTATGGGGATGTTTTATTAGTGGACAAATTGAACCACTAAGGCTGATTTCAATAAAATGCAATAACAAGCAAGCAACAGACCATATCTACCCCAAAATGGTATACATAAAAACATCAACTCAGCACACAAAAAGTAAGATACCATACATCCCCAGGTACCGAAAAATGGAGACACTACAGGTCTCGGAAAATTGTGCCATTTTTTTTTTTTTTTTTATAAAAACTTTGAATTTTGAAGAGGTTGAGGTATAGGTGGAAGAGGCGTAGGAGGAAGGGGGTAGCCAACATGGTTTTTGCATTTATTTTTTTATTTATTTATTTTGGGCACTCTGAAAACAGCTAGTGTAATAATTTGCTGGCCTCTCTTTGTATAAAGGCCATATAATTCTCTGCAGTTTTTGGGGCCTGATGGCCTCTTTCTTTGTATACAGGCCATGTAATACTCCTCACTTTTTTTTGGTGAAAACAATAAAGAGAACATCAAATAGTGGGCATGATTGTGTTGCTGGTGGTAGTAGTGTAGATGCTTCAGGGAGAGAGAGCAGTGGTTAATCTGTGCCTGCTACATGCCCAATTAAAACACCTTCTTCTGGTGCATGCAGGTGACAGGACGTTTTGTGTAATTTCGTAGGCCCGAGTACCATTAGCTGAATGGTGAGGCCAGAACAAGTACATGGTTTTAGATTGTTTGGTTTAAAGTGCATTTCAGTTCCTTTGCTTTGTCTTCTACCCGGTCGCCTCCTGAAAGTGCAGATTTTGCACCTGTAAGCAGGGGTGGGATTCGGCCAATTCTCCACGGTTCGCTGGAACCACTTGTTAAAAAAGCAGCAAGATTCAGAGCAGCGATCCGGTACCACACCTCCCAACCATCCCGTATCCCACGAGGCAGTTCGATTTTGAGAGTGCCCCACCGTCCCGCACTGTAGAGCTGCTTCCATCCACCTGCAGAGAGGCACACAACACATATATGGCTGCCAATGCTCTGTGCGCACAGGACCTGTGATGAGGTCACAGGAGGGGAGGAGTTAGGAGTCATATGATCAAAGGCCCCCATGTATTGCAGGACTCTGCTGTGCTGGATGAGGGTAAGCTTATGTGTGGGGTCAGGAGGGGTTTACAGTGTGGATGTAGCAGAGCCGTGTGTGTACGAGGTGCACGGAGCGGAGGTGTGTGTGTATGAAGTGTACAGAGCGGAGCCACATGTGTACGAGGTGTATGGAGCGGAGCTGTGTGTGTGCGAGGTGTACAGAGCGGAGACGGGTGTATGCGAGGTGTATGGAGGGGAGCCGTGTGTGTTCGAGGTGTACGGAGTGGAGCCGTGTGTGTATGAGGTGTATGGAGCAGAGCTGTGTGTGTTCGAGGTGTAAGGAGCGGAGCTGTGTGTGTATGAGGTGTATGGAGCGGAGCCGTGTGTATGAGGTGTATGGAGCGGAGCCATGTGTGCAACGTGTACTGAGCGGAGCTGGGTGTGTACAAGGTGTATGGAGCAGAGCCATGTGTGTACGAGGTGTAAGGAGCGGACCCAGGGGTGTACGAGGTGTACGGAGCAGAGCCGTGTGTGAAAGGTGTATGGAGCGGAGGCTTGTGTGTACAAAATGTATGGAGTGCAGCCGTGTGTGTATGAGGTGTACAGAGTGGAGCCGTGTGTCCAAGGTGTACGGAGCGGAGCCACATGTGTAGGAGTAACAATGTGTGGCCATTATACTGTATGCAATATCATGTGTGGCCATTATACAGTATATGGAGCATAATGTGTCGCCATTATACAGTATGGAGCATCATGTGTGGCTACTATACAGTATTGAGCATCATGTGGGGCCATTATACAGTATTGAGCATCATGTGGGGCCATTACACAGTATTGAGCATCATGTGTAGCCAATATACAGTATTGAGCATCATGTGTGGCCAGTATACTGTATGGAGCATCATGTGTGGCCAATATACAGTATTGAGCATCATGTGTGGTCAGTATACAGTATGGAGCATCATATGTGGCCAATATACAGTATTGAGCATCATGTGTGGCCATTATACAGCATGGAGCATCATGTGTGGCCAATATACAGTATTGAGCATCATGTGTGGCCATTATACAGTATGGAGCACTGTGTGGCCATTATACAGAATTGAGCATCATGTGTGGCCATTATACAGCATGGAGCATCATGTGGGGCCATTAAACAGAATGAAGCACTGTGTGACAATTATACAGCATTGAGCATCATCAGCTGCATAGCAAACAAGGGAGCTAGGTGAAAAAGAGCCAAGACCGGCCTCTAGCGATTAAGTTGGCTACTACTGCGCACCACTGCTGGCCTCTAGCTTTTACTTTGTCCATGTTGCCTCCTCCTGCTACTCCACCATCTTCTCTTCCGGTCATAAGGTATGGGTCATCTGTGAGCGCTTTTGGCGTTTTCACCCTGCTGCTGCTCGCCTGTCTGTGGTGCAGCATCACTTCTGCCTTCCTGCTTCCCACCTCAGATGCAACATACCTACAAGGTAAGGGCAGCAGAGTTAATGACATACTAGAAAGGTGCAATGATGCAATGGGGGATGATGAGGTCCTAGACCCCATATGGAGTCAAGGCCATCTGATTGGCATGAGCAGTTTGGAGGAAGAAGTGGTCGTCACTCTGCCATAGCTGCTCAGTAAAAGAGGAAGCAGCATGTGAAGGCACTACGGGCAGCCCCTATCCAGTACATCAGCTGTTACTGGCCACCGCACTGATGATCTCAGCACACCAAAGCCAGCTCAAAGGAGCTCACTGACAATACACAGGTGGTTTGCATGCTGTGCCATCAGAGACTGATGCGAGTCATAAATGTTCTTAAACTGAGCACCACCTGCATAATGCATCATCTCAATGCAAAGCACAAGCTGCAGTGAAGTACGCACCTGAAAAAACAGAAAAGATCTGAGCCTCCTCCTGCTCCCTTTTCTGCTGCAGTCCCGGCCTCTTCCTCTCCTTCCTGAACAACAGGGTCAACTGGCTCCCCGCAAAGAGGATGATACAACCACCACTTGCAGTGTCACTGAGCATCTCCACACCATACTATTGAAGCGATCAGCTGTACTTCCTCCGACACTGGATCTCATATGCTACATGTGGAGGATGGATTTGGATGTTTCCCTGTCCATTTTTCCTCCTCCTCCACTTCCTCCAACACCTCCTTATCCAGTCAGCGTAACACTTGCAACAAGAACTTCAGCACAGCCGAGGTAAACTACAGCAGGTGATTTTAAAACTCACGTGTTTGTGGGAATAGTCCTACACCACACAGGAGCTGTGGATGGGGATCAAACGACAGACAGATGGTTGGTGCCTCAAGTCAGGCCTGGTGGTGTGCGATAATGGGCGAAATCTTGAAGCAGCTCTGGGCTTAGATGGTTTGACGCTTATCTCTTGCTTGGCACAGCGTCTAATCAACACTCCAATATTGCTAAAGTTCTGTCTTCTTCACTAACTCCATGTGAAGGACTAGGCCACAAAATGTCTTCATTTTTTTGTGTCTACAGGGTTCTAGTAAGGAAATTAAGTAGTAGTTTTGGGCAAAAAAGTGTTGGCTGTACGAATTTATCTTAGCCATATTGAGGTTTACAAAAGACTTTGAAAAAATCTATTTCTGTGAGACCGGTGGTGTAAAATTGCATCCCGGATTGTGCCACAAAATCAGGTCGGTGCACACTGATTGGTGCTATCAATGTCATCGTCCAATAGCACCAATCAGAGCTGGCCCTGGTGACACCAGGGTTGCCAGGCTCCAGCCTATGATCGATGCTCTTATACCACCGATCGTAGACTGGACATAAGTTTTTCAGGCAATTTAATTGCCTGAAATACTGAAAACGCTGTGATGTCAATTCTAAACAGTCAATCACAGCAATCATAGTTGCATGGTGCTTTGTCACCTCCCCCTGGGACAATGACTCCAGGTACCCTGCTGTGAGAATCAGCAGGCACCTTAATGCGATCATAGCAACAGCGGTTGTGGTGCCACATTTTAGCGATGATGTATCCAGTACTTCCAAGATCAGTTAGTACCTACCAACCATGATGTACTGGGTACATCCAAGATTGGGAAGGGAATAACTTCTAAATCTTCAAATTGGACACATTGTCTGAGCTTGCACTTTACGCCTTGAAGGTGCTGGCCTGCTCTGCGGAAAGTCTACTGTTGGAATGTGTGTTTAACATGGCAGGAGGTGTGACCACAGACAGGCACATGTGCCTGTCCACAGCCAATGTTGGCATGCTCACATTCATTAAAATGAGCAAGGCATAGAGCGGGCAGGACTTGTCCATTTTTCGGGGCTAAATATAGAAGTATGTCAGATGTACCCAGCTATTGTTACATAGTTACATAGTTATTAAGGTTGAAGGAAGACTGTAAGTCCATCTAGTTCAACCCATAGCCTAACCTAACATGCCCTAACATGTTGATCCAGAGGAAGGCAAAAAAAACCCATGTGGCAAAGAGTAACTCCACCATGGGGAAAAAAATTCCTTCCCGACTCCACATACGGCAATCAGACTAGTTCCCTGGATCAATGCCTTATCAAGGAATCTAGTGTATATACCCTGTAACATTATACTTTTCCAGAAAGGTATCCAGTCCCCTCTTAAATTTAATTAATGAATCACTCATTACAACATCATACGGCAGAGAGTTCCATAGTCTCACTGCTCTTACAGTAAAGAATCCGCGTCTGTTATTATGCTTAAACCTTCTTTCCTCCAGACGTAGAGGATGCCCCCTTGTCCCTGTCTCAGGTCTATGATTAAAAAGATCATCAGAAAGGTCTTTGTACTGTCCCCTCATATATTTATACATTAAAATAAGATCACCCCTTAGTCTTCGTTTTTCCAAACTAAATAGCCCCAAGTGTAATAACCTATCTTGGTATTGCAGACCCCCCAGTCCTCTAATAACCTTGGTCGCTCTTCTCTGCACCCGCTCCAGTTCAGCTATGTCTTTCTTATACACCGGAGACCAGAACTGTGCACAGTATTCTAAGTGTGGTCGAACTAGTGACTTGTATAGAGGTAAAATTATGTTCTCCTCATGAGCATCTATGCCTCTTTTAATACATCCCATTATTTTATTTGCCTTTGTAGCAGCTGCCTGACACTGGCCACTGAATATGAGTTTGTCATCCACCCATATACCCAGGTCTTTTTCATTGACGGTTTTGCCCAGAGTTTTAGAATTAAGCACATAGTTATACATCTTATTACTTCTACCCAAGTGCATGACCTTACATTTATCCCCATTAAAGATCATTTGCCATTTATCAGCCCAAGCTTCTAGTTTACATAAATCATCCTGTAATATAAAATTGTCCTCCCCTGTATTGATTACCCTGCAGAGTTTAGTGTCATCTGCAAATATTGAAATTCTACTCTGAATGCCCCCTACAAGGTCATTAATAAATATGTTAAAAAGAAGAGGGCCCAATACTGACCCCTGTGGTACCCCACTGCTAACCGCAACCCAGTCCGAGTGTGCTCCATTAATAACCACCCTTTGTTTCCTATCCCTGAGCCAGCTCTCAACCCACTTACACATATTTTCCCCTATCCCCATTACTCTCATTTTATGTAACAACCTTTTGTGTGGCACCGTATCAAAAGCTTTGGAAAAGTCCATATACACTACGTCCACTGGGTTCCCTTGATCCAGTCCGGAACTTACCTCTTCATAGAAGCTGATCAAATTAGTCTGACATGAACGGTCCCTAGTAAACCCGTGCTGATACTGGGTCATAAGGTTATTCCTCTTCAGATACTCCAGTATAGTATCCCTTAGAATGCCCTCCAGGATTTTACCCACAGTAGAGGTTAAGCTTACTGGCCTATAATTACCGAGTTCCGTTTTTGCCCCTTTTTTGAATATTGGCACCACATTTGCTATACGCCAGTCCTGTGGTACAGACCCTGTTATTATGGAGTCTTTAAAGATTAAAAATAATGGTCTATCAATGACTGTACTTAGTTCCTGCAGTACTCGGGGGTGTATCCTATCCGGGCCCGGAGATTTGTCAATTTTTGTAATTTTTAGACGCCGCCGTACTTCCTGCTGGGTTAAGCAGGTAACATTAAATTGGGAATTATTATCACTAGTCATATTGGCTGCCATGGGATTTTCTTTTGTAAATACTGATGAAAAAAAGTCATTTAGCATATTGGCTTTTTCCTCATCCTCATCCACCATTTCCCCCAGATTATTTTTAAGGGGGCCAACACTGTCATTTTTTAGTTTCTTACTATTTATATAGTTAAAGAATATTTTGGGATTATTTTTACTCTCTCTGGCAATGAGTCTCTCTGTCTCAATCTTTGCTGCCTTGATTTGCTTTTTACAGAATTTATTTAATTTTCTGTATTTATTTAATGCCTCCTCACTACCTACTTCCTTTAATTCTCTAAATGCTTTCTTTTTGTCCCTTATTGCGCCCCTTACAGCTCTATTTAGCCATATTGGTTTCCTCCTATTTCTACTATGTTTATTCCCATACGGTATATACTGTGCACAGGTCCTATCCAGGATGCTAATAAACGTCTCCCATTTTCTTTGTGTATTTTTGTGTCTCAGGATATCGTCCCAGTTAATTGCACCAAGATCCTCTCTCATCCGTTGAAAATTTGCCCTCCTGAAGTTTAGTGTCCTTGTCACCCCCCTACTACCCATCTTATTAAAGGTTACATGAAAACTTATTATTTTGTGATCACTATTCCCCAAGTGACCCCCAACCCTTATATTTGATATGCGGTCTGGCCTGTTGGTTAATATTAGGTCTAGCAGTGCCCTCCTCCTTGTTGGGTCCTGAACCAGTTGTGAAAGGTAATTGTCTCTCATAGTTGTCAAAAACCGATTACCTTTGCTGGAACTGCAGGTTTCTGTTCCCCAATCTATTTCAGGGTAGTTGAAGTCCTCCATAATAATGACTTCTCCTTGAGTCGCAGCTTCATCTATTTGCTTTATGAGGATATTCTCCATTGCTTCCTTTATTTTTGGAGATTTATAACAAATCCCTATCAGTAATTTATTATTTTTTCCCCCTCCCCTTATCTCCACCCACAGGGACTCTACATTTTCATTAAATTCACCTATATTATCACGCAGGATGGGTTTTAAGGAAGATTTTACATATAGACACACCCCTCCCCCTCGCTTATCTGTACGGTCATTTCTGAACAGGCTATAGCCCTGCAAGTTAACAGCCCAGTCATGGCTCTCATCCAGCCACGTCTCAGATATCCCCACCATGTCATAATTATGCTCCAACAACATTAGTTCTAATTCATCCATTTTGTTGGCGAGGCTTCTGGCATTAGTATACATGCACTTGATGTTACTCTCTGTACCTCTATTCTTTCTTAAATTACTAACTGTTCTAACCCCACCCCCCATACCACCGCCACCCCCAACTTCCTTATTTGTGCCCAGGTCTCTATCTGCACTATCTTCCCCTCCTATAAAATGAATACCCTCCCCCCCAATCCCTAGTTTAAACACTCCTCCAACCTTCTAACCATTTTCTCCCCCAGCACAGCTGCACCTTCCCCATTGAGGTGCAGCCCGTCCCTAGCGTAGAGCCTGTAGCCAACTGAGAAGTCGGCCCAGTTCTGCAGGAACCCAAACCCCTCCTTCCTACACCAATTCTTGAGCCACTTATTAACCTCCCTAATCTCCCGTTGACTCTCTGGCGTGGCACAAACTGTTAGACTCCACCGCAGTTTGTTTGTTCTATTTTCCATTCACAATGTTTAGGGGCCTGCCCAAAATTTAAAAAAGGGTGTTTTGCAAAGTACACCCACACAGGCTGCTTTGCAGAGTACCCAAAAGAGGCTTTTTTCAGAGTTCTCCCACAGAGACACATGCAGAGTAGGGATGAGCAAACCCAAACGGATCCGATACCGAACCCCAAACACAGATTGTTTAATGTACATCCGGTTTTCTGTTCAGGTTTGCCAGTATAATAAAGCTTGTTGAAAGGCTGTAGCATAGCCAATCAACAAGCTTTCAGACTGTGGGGACCTCTGGAGCCATCACAGCGATGACAGGTATTGGCATGGCTGTGACTGACCAGCATAGAATGTGACCCAGCCTGTATAAAGGCTGGGACAGGAGTGATGGCGCCCTTATGCTCTCATTAGAGTATGGCAATGTTCCTTAGCTTCGATCCTCAAGAGCCTTCAATAGATCATGTTTTCAGGATTTCCTTAGTATTGCATGGCTGATGGAATTTTTACCTGTCCAGTTGATGCAATTATTATCTGTGCAATACTAAAGAAATCCTGAAAACATGACCTGTTGGTGGCTATTGAGGACCATTGGTGGGGAACACTGGTGTAGGGATAGAATGCAGCTGGAAAGAGGGTCAGATTCTGTGCCTTTAAACCACTGTGTGTATTCTGCCCCCTGCCAGTGGGAATACTGTGCCAAAAAGTCGTTGTGTGTACTCTGCCTCCCGCCTGTGGGACTACTGTGCTTTACGCTGCTTTGTGTACGCTGCACCTTCCACCTGTGGGAATGCTGTGTCTTTAAGCCGCTCTGTGTTTTCTAATAGTTCTTGAAATGATTTTCCTAAACCTGTGTATATTGTACAGTAGTCTAGGAAATAAACAAATCTCATCAGCCATCTAGTTGCCATTTATAAGCCAAAGAAATAATTTTTTCGGGACCGCTGTGTGTGTGTGCAGTAGTCTGGGAAATAGATAATTGGCATGAGCCATCTTGCTGCCATTTATAGGCCAAATAAATAATTTTCCTAACCTGGTGTGTGTTTTATAGTAGACTGGGAACTAAATAATAATGTATAATTTATATGCTGAAGAAATATTTTTTTCAGGACCGCTGTTTGTTTTCTAGCAGTGTTGCAGAAAAATAGTTGCCATCAGCCAGCTTTTAGACATTTATAGGCTAAAGAAATTTTTTTTCAGGACCGCTGTGTGTTTTCTAGTAGTGTGGCAAATAAATAATTATCAGCCATCTTGTTGCTAATTATAGGCAAGAGAAATATTTTTTCGGTACCGGTCTTTTCTAATAGTGTGGCAAATATATAATTGGCATCAGCGATCTTGTTGCCATTATTGGACCAAATAAATTATTATCCTAACCCGCTGTGTGTTTTATAGTAGTCTGGGAAATAACAGTGGCATTAGCCAGCTCATTGCCATTTATAAGCCAAATAAATAATTTTTCAGGGCCGCTGTGTGTTTTTAAGTAGTGTTGTAAATAAATAAATCTACTCTTCCACCTCTTTTTGGATTAGTGTTTAGAAAAAAACACTTCTAAAGATGAGGAGAGCATCAAATATTAGATGTGCATGTTGCTGTGGTGGTGCTTGTTTAGCTGCTGATGGTGGCGGTGTAGCTGATGCAGGGAGAGGATGTGGTTGTTCTGTACCTGCTATGTGCAAAAATATAAGACCTTCCTCCGAATACTGCTGCACAAATGATGAGGCCACAAGATGTTGTAGATTGGATGGTTGAGAGTGGCTAAGAGTGGCTCCAGTTCCTTTAGTTATCTTCTACCCAATCCATTGCAGAAAATGCACAGTTGGCACCTGAGTACCATGGTCATCTGGCTTCCACCTCACCTCCTTGCAAATCAGCCAATCAGTCTGAGCAACAAGTTATGCAGCAGACTCTTCTGCTTTTTAATGACTCCACCTGCTGTGCTTCCATGGCCCATCCACCTGTCCCTGCCCCATAAGTCGAACAGACTGAGTGCACTAATGCCTAATGACATGTTATGTTGGAGGATGAATACATGTAAGGGCTAGTGCACATGGTCAGTGGACCATCACACGTCATTTTTTATTCATAATAGAGCGCCCATCAACATTAAGGGCAACGTACCACTTTATTAGATAACATTTCACTGTATTGGTAACCAAACATAAAGGATGATCCCAAAAGTAGTACTTTAAGGCTATGTGCACACTTTGCGGGGTCCTCTGCGGGTTCTCCCGCAGCGGATTTGATAAATCTGCAGGGCAAAACTGCTGCGGTTATCCCTGCAGATTTATCGCGGTTTGTTTTGCGGTTTCCGCTGCGGGTTTGCTACTATTGATGCTGCATATGCAGCAATATGCAGCATCAATAGTAATGTTAAAAATAATTTAAAAAAAATGGTTTAAACTCACCCTCGGACGTCCCGATCTCCTCGGCGCTGCACGCGGCGGTCTGGTTCCAAAGATGCTGTGCGAGAAGGACCTTTGTGACGTCACGGTCATGTGACCGCGACGTCACTGCAGGTCCTGCTCGCACACCAACCCTGAGACCGGACGGCCGCGAGCAGCGCTGAGAGGTGAGTATATCATTATTTTTTAATTTTATTTCTTTTTTTTTACACAAATATGGTTCCCAGGGCCTGGAGGAGAGTCTCCTCTCCTCCACCCGGGTACAATCTGCACATGATCCACTTACTTCCCGCATCGTGGGCATTAGCCCCATGCGGGAAGTAAGCGGATCAATGCATTCCTATGTGTGCAGAATCGCAGCGATTCTGCACAAAGAAGTGACATGCTGCGGAATGTAAACCGCTGCGTTTCTGCGCGGTTTTTCCCACAGCATGTGCACAGCGGATTGCGGTTTCCATAGGGTTTACATGTAAATGTAGACGCAATGGAAACTGCTGCGGACCCGCAGCTGCAGAAACGCTGCGGATCCGCGGTAAAACCCGCAAAGTGTGAACATGGCCTAACCCCTTCATGACTCAGCTTTTTTCGGTTTTGCCTTTTTATTTTTCGATCCCCTCCTTCCCAGAGCCATAACTTTTTTACTTTTCCGTCAATATGGCCATGTGAGGGCTTGTTTATTGTAGGACAAGTTGTACTTTTGAACAACATCATTGGTTTTAGTATGTCGTGTACTAGAAAACAAGAAAAAAATTCCAAGTGCGGTGAAATTGCAAAAAAAGTGCTATCTCACGCTTGTTTTTTGTTTGGCTTTTTTGCTAGGTTCACTAAATGTTAAAACTGACCACCATTTTGATTCTCCAGGTCAGTATGAGTTCATAGACACCAAACATGTCTAAGTTATTTTTTATCTAAGTGGTAAAAAAAAAATTCCAAACTTTGCTAAAACAAAATACAAAAATTGTGCAATTTTCGATACCTGTAGCGTCATAATCTGGGGTCAGGTGAGAGCTTATTTTTTGCATGCCGAGCTGACTTTTTTAATGATACCATTTTGGTGCACATACATTCTTTTGATCACCCGGAATTCCATTTTAATGCAATGTCGCGGCGACCAAAAAACGTAATTCTGGCGTTTCAATTTTTTTCTCGCTATGCTGTTTAGCGATCAGGTTAATCCTTTCTTTTTTTATAGATCAGGCAATTCTGAACGCGGCGATACCAAATGTGTGTATATTTGATTTTTTTAAATTGTTTTATTTTGAATGGGGCGAAAGGCGGGTGATTTAAACTTTTATAATTTTTTTATTTTTTCATATTTTTTAAAACTTTTTTTAACTTTTGCCATGCTTCAATAGTCTCCATGGGAGGCTAGAAGCTGACATAGCCTGACCGGCTCTGCTACATAGGAGTGATGCTCAGATCGCTCCTATGTAGTAGCATTGCAGCATTGATATGAGCGCCGACCACAGGGTGGCGCTCACAGCAATATGGCATCAACAACCATAGAGGTCTTCAATAGGCCTCTGGTTGTCATGCCGATGCATCGCTGACCCCTGATCATGCGCACATTTCCGGCCCGATGGCTGGAAGCGCTAGTTAAATGCCGCTGTCAGAGTTTGACAGCGGCATTTAACTAATTAATAACGGTGGGTGGATCGCGATTCCACCCGTCGCTATTGCGGGCACATGTCAGCTGTACAAAACAGCTGACATGTCCTGTCTTCGATGCGAGCTCACCGTCGGAGCCCGCATCAAAGCAGGGGATCTGACCTTGGACGTATTATCCCATCCGAGGTCAGAAAGGGGTTAAGGTAAAATGTTACTTTATTGATAAACAAAACAAAACATTCATGATAAGAAGGGTACTAGTTCCTATTACAGAGGGACTTCCTTGCCATAGGGTATTCCAATACATTGGCCACATTAAAAATTAAATAAAAGCCACTTTGTAATTGAAATAGGGTACGGACTCTGATAATGCGACTTTAATACAATGTAACTGTGTGGGAATCAGTAATCCAGCCTCACAAATACATGGTATGTTTGTCAACAAGGAAGCAGCTATTAGTACATTTTCTGGTTGTTGGGCAAATCTCTGTTTGTCCCTATGTGTCTATATAAGCTGAGTCATGTAGTGACATTGCTCAAAAGTGGTAAATATCAGAAAGGTTGTATGTACCTGATGTCAGCCACGTGGAAATCCCTCGGCGTCCCTCTGACCCCCTTTTTCACACTGACACTAACCCTGACTCAATTCAGCAAAAAGTACTGTAGTAGATACCAGTTACTGCAGTATACTTTCACTGTGCTTAATATAGTCCTACCAACTAATTTAAAATTATATTTTTTATTCATTTTTCACATACACAATCAAAAACGTACAAGCGGAGGCTGGCCACTGATGTGCATCAATGATCAGTGCTCGACAGCTGTAGGGTGCTCGCTCGAATGCGATGCAGAAAGGGGATAAAAAAATAGACAAGAAATAAAAAGTTCTTACCAAGAGCGAGCACGGGTGCCAATCAGTGATGTTTGTCTGATCAGCAGCTCGGTGACTGCAGGATGCACACATGGTAGTGAAAAGTGAAGGGGGGACAGACCGGATGGAAAAAAGTGGGAAAAGGTGGGAGAGGGGGAATGAGGTAGATTAGAAAAGATCAGGGATCAAGAACGAATCAGGGAAGGATCAGGAACATCTTTCTACTGCAACAGCAGCACCAGGAGTGATGGCACGGGCTTGACAAATCCTGTTATCCCTATCCCTATTCATGCATAGTTGCCTGCTTTTAACACTCATTTTTTTCAAGGGACACGCTTCGGACTGGGTCGCGGTTAGCAGTGGGGTACCACAGGGGTCAGTATTGGGCCCTCTTCTTTTTAACATATTTATTAATGACCTTGTAGGGGGCATTCAGAGCAGAATTTCAATATTTGCAGATGGCACTAAACTCTGCAGGGTAATCAATACAGAGGAGGACAATTTTATATTACAGGATGATTTATGTAAACTAGAAGCTTGGGCTGATAAATGGCAAATGAGCTTTAATGGGGATAAATGTAAGGTCATGCACTTGGGTAGAAGTAATAAGATGTATAACTATGTGCTTAATTCTAAAACTCTGGGCAAAACCGTCAATGAAAAAGACCTGGGTGTATGGGTGGATGACAAACTCATATTCAGTGGCCAGTGTCAGGCAGCTGCTACAAAGGCAAATAAAATGATGGGATGTATTAAAAGAGGCAAAGATGCTCATGAGGAGAACATAATTTTACCTCTATACAAGTCACTAGTTCGACCACACTTAGAATACTGTGCACAGTTCTGGTCTCCGGTGTATAAGAAAGACATAGCTGAACTAGAGCGGGTGCAGAGAAGAGCGACCAAGGTTATTAGAGGACTGGGGGGTCTGCAATACCAAGATAGGTTATTACACTTGGGGCTGTTTAGTTTGGAAAAATGAAGACTATGGGGTGATCTTATTTTAATGTGTAAATATATGAGGGAACAGTATGAAGACCTTTCTGATGATCTTTTTAATCATAGACCTGAGACAGGGACTTGGGGGCATCCTCTACGTCTGGAGGAAAGAAGGTTTAAGCATAATAACAGACGCGGGTTCTATACTGTAAGAGCAGTGAGACTATGGAACTCTCTGCCGTATGATGTTGTAATGAGTGATTCATTACTTAAATTTAAGAGGGAACTGGATGCCTTTCTTGAAAAGTATAATGTTACAGGGTATATATACTAGATTCCTTGATAGGACGTTGATCCAGGGAACTAGTCTGATTGCCGTATGTAGAGTTGGGAAGGAATTTTTTTCCCCAAAGTGGAGCTTACTATTTGCCACATGGGTTTTTTTTTGCCTTCCTCTGGATCAACATGTTAGGGCATGTTAGGTTAGGCTATGGGTTGAACTAGATGGACTTAAAGTCTTCCTTCAACCTTAATAACTATGTTACTATGTTACTATGTTACTATGTTAGAAGGGGCAATACACGGTGTTAAGAAATGGGGTATGTGAACTTTTGATCAGGGTTATTTGAATGTTTTGGGTTGTCATTATGATTTAAAAAGAGAAAATGCAGAAGTTTGACAATAAATGGCTCAACCAAACCACTAACCATGAGTGGAGAAAAAGTTTTGGTCTTATCATTCTATTCACTGAAAAAAGGCCAAGAAAGCAAAAATTCTGCCTGAGTATGTAAACTTTTGAGCACTACCATATGTGTTGATGCCACTTATCCTGTCTTCCCCTAATTTGAGGTGTTTTGGCAACTTTTGGGCCCCCCTGAATGTGTTGTCTATCCATTTGATTTTCCTCCCATTGAATTCAATAGGGTTCAGATAACTTCAGCGAACTGTTGTATGAACTGTTTGGTGAACATCAGGAAGTTCACCGATCCTAGCCGAACCAAACCTTAAAGGATTCGCTCATCGTGGGGCAATCAATGGACGCATAGAATGAGGTGTCGGCATGCTAGCGTGTAGTTAATACCACAGTCAATGATTGACAGCAGCAATCAAAGGGTTTACTGCGGCATTCGGAGCTCAGTTCAGCTGTTACATGCAGATGCTGGCTATGTAACATAGCCGCCTCCTGCTGAGTGTTGAGTGGGTTGAACTCCTGAGCCTGTTCCATACATTCATACTTGTACAGTTACAACACACATCAGGGGTTAAATGTGACAAATAAGCAAATATAGAAGAAATAGAGTGAAGGACAACTACATTTTCACAGCACTCAGTATTCCATCTTCATATATATTTACCTTGTAATGTCTTCAGATCCTGTTCCGTCCAGATGTGTCCGGATCCCAGAATTCCAAGCAGCGGAAGTTCACCGACCGCCATATTGGGACACTCAAGTGTTGGGTATCTCAATATGGAAACTGATTTTGGTACCAGCCTCTTGCATGGTACTACCAGCAGAATAACTTTGCACCCCCCACACACATACTGTATGTGCCATACACAGCCTCTTGCACGGTACCACCAGCGGAACACAGTCGCGAACAAGCCACCGCCGGGATCAGCCAAATGATTCACTGACCACTGCCATCTTTGTACAAAGATGGCGGCGGTCTGATTTACTGCACCTGCATGAATTCCGAGCAGGCACAGTGAATCATTTGGCTGATCCCGGCGGCAGATGCGCAACGTGTCAACAGGAAGAGGATGCCGGTCACATTAAAGGGGTTTTGCCATGAACAGAAGTTCATTTAAAAAATTGTCTGTGTCTGACCATGTACGGAGCATACCACATCTCCTGGGCAGGGGAGGAAGAAAAAGACAATACTGACATTACAGCAGGGGATCACAGAGGATTAATTTTGTCAGGTAAAATATTTCACTGACTGTTTTTAAACAGTATTTTACCTCACAAAATTTATCCTCTGCGATCTCCTGCTGTAATGTCAGTATTGTCTTTTGCTTCCTCCCCTGCGAAGGAGCTGTGGTATGTTCTGTACAAGGTCAGACACAGACAATTTTTAAAATGAACATTCTTTTGTGGGAAAACCCCCTTTAAAAAGCAAATATCAATGCCAACATGGCTCCTCCTAAAAAGTACGCCAATGATAATGAAAGGAAAGCAGCAAAGGCACAATGTCGAAGACAAAAACAGGCAGACTTGGTGGCACGTGTTTTTAAAATTAAACTTGATACCCTATTAGCAGCACAGGGGTGAGAGAGACAGAGCACAGGGGGGAGACAGCTCAAACGGTCAATACATGAGGGGAGAACACAGCACAGGAAAGAGAAAGACAGCAGACAAGGGGGATAGCACATGGGGTAGACAGGTCGAAGAAGAGAGGACAGATGGAAGAAGTCAGCACATGGGGAAAGAGAGAGTGGATAGGTGGGTGAGCACATGGGAGGGAGAAATTCTCAATGCTGAAAAGCCTGCCCCCATTGTGACATTACCGCCCTCCCGATGCGATAGCGTCGGGCCTCCATCTAGTATATACATATTTGTTTTTCCAACAAATTTTATTGATTTTATAAATTTAATAGAGGTGAAGGGTAAAGGGTAAGGAAAAAAAGGGTGAAAAGAAAAGACAGGCATACATGTATATACTGTAGCTTACACAAACAGAAAACGACTGTAGCTTACTCAAACAGATTAGATGTAGCTCAGTATCAAACCCAATATAACTGTCGCTTCTCAATAAAAAAGTAAGTACGTTGCATGATGTATATAAGGGCCTGTCCTGTCTGGAATCACCTAAAGATGATCCTAGGACTTTGTGGGGGCAAAGTACGGTTCATTTACAAGCCACAATTGAGGAATAAGTGGGAAACCGCTTTTCTAGGAACTTGAATAATAAAATTACCTACTTCAATAAATGTTGATTGTAGTACTTTTCACTTGGGACGTAGGTTTGATTTGGACATAGAAAGGAGACCAGAAGAGCCCATGGAGGAAACTATGCCGGCACATTTCAGGAAGTCAACTCCTTCCGATGGAGAAGAAATAGTAATCAGTTTAGATGCAAATTTAATTTGTAGTGTAGAGAACTGAGTCCAATTGTAGGGTATTCTGGCTTTTAGAAGCTCTCATGTGGTGGATTGAAATAATTTCCGCTTTTGCAGAGTTTCTTTAGATAGGTCTTTAAAAAAGGTTAAATGACTATACGGAGAAGATTGGAATCTTGGCTCTTTTAATATACCCAGTAGTGTGTTTCTTACCCAGTTGGGGTAAAATGAGACAATAACATCTGTAGCAACATCAGATGGAAGAGCAGATGGCCTGCGCACTCTAAAGGCCTTTTCAATTAGGTTTTCCCCTTTGGTGTTAGGAATTAGATGAGAAATTAGCGAAGAAATGTAATCCCTTAACTGGAAGTTTTTGACCGACTTCGGAATCCCTCTGATCTTCACATTGTTTTTCCTTTTGAAGTCTTCCAAATTAGCTTGACTGTTTCTGAAGGAAGTAATATCCTTCTGGATGGTTTCCAATGAATCTGAGATTGTAGGGAGATTCTGCGTTCCTTTAGTGTGTGAAGTCTCGTAAATTTTGTATGAGGAATTAATTCTTTCTGTGACATCGGAAGACTTGTTAGATGCCCCTTTAATATTTGAGAGTGTAGCATCAGCTATGTGTGAAAAAGTACTGTATCTTTAAAAAGTTTCTTGATGAAAGTCTCTGATGCCTTAGCTATATTCAAATGCATGGAATCAACAAATTCTGTTTAGCTTTCAGAAGATATTTTTGAGTTATCATCTTTAATAGAATCTTTTCTTAGAATATTCACTGATAATAAAAGGGCATTGCACATGTTGATCATGAAATTTTCTGATGGATGATCCTCAGTGGCTCGCATATTGTCTATTAATGAATTATGAGAAGCGCATTGCCCTTCTAGTTCTCTTTGTACCAATTTTCCAGAATCATTTTTTTGTGGAAATTCTCCTATGGTTTCGGAATTTTCACAACTTTTTGAATCTTCTGAGGAAGGAAATGAATATGAATATAAGGATGAGATATCATCGGGATCCATGTCGTCGAATGGATTACCACCTATATAGCCAAAAGAATCCATCTCTTCAAAAAATTCCTCAGAGTGAATACTCTCCAAAGGTCCAAATAAGTTGAGGGACCCATTTGATTGATCTGAATTATTTTCTAAATCTTCATGAGATAAAATATATTTGTCTTTGGAGAAGGTATTTATTGTTTCTTTAGCATATTTAGGAGAGCAGGAAGTTACATTGGGAAACATCCCTTTAATTTTCTCCAAATTGTAGTCTCTGGTAATATGTATGGAATTAGAAAGGGTATCTTCTCCTGGTAAATAACCAAGTTGCAAACTTACATCATTCCCATTAGGTAGACGTTTGGCCCCGTTTAACTGTAGTTTAGTCATGTGGCCTTTAGAAGTGTTATAGCTCAATATATTAGGTGGTTGATGAGGAATTTTGGATTTAAGTATTGGTATTCTGCTTATCTTATCAGATGGTCAGCGAGAAGTGTCATTCCTGAGAACCTTTCTGTTTTCCTTCATTTTGTGTAAACAAGATAACCTTCCCCTCTGGGACCTGCTGTATATGATGAGCCTCTGAGGATTCTCTCATTATCCTATCAGAATGGAATTCCTTTGGCAGGCTTTGCTGCTTTGCAGCACTCCCTTCCCCCTTTATAGCAGGAGTCTTTATTACAGATGTCCGACTGGTCTTCTTAGATCTATAAGGCTTTGATACCGTTGGGTTTTGGCAGTGATCCAATTTATGAGGTAAATGTCCAGTCACTTTTATCTCAGGGGAATGCAGGCCTCCATTAGTCTTCTGTCCGGTACCTCCCCATCTCGGCAAAGGAAATTTTTTTGATGTGTCATCTCTTTATCTTATTATTTCTCAGTCCAGGCATATTCTTACAGGTTTTAGGACCAAATATACCCCAAATAAGTAAGCTGAAGTAGCTGAAAATAGGGGATTATCAGGAGCTATGCAGAAGCACGTCCGCTCCTGTCCCCTGCAAAACCCCCCCCCCCCAGTATATACATATTTGTAATTAATTCTGTTTGGCTTTATTATAGGAACAAGAAAGAGAAGAAATGTCACCTGAAGTTGAAACTGAAGAATGTTCTGATAAAGCAAATGATTTAAACCAATGAATATCTCAAAAAATAAACCGATCTACAGTATACTCAATGGAATGTTGTAATTTCTTCCTATAAATCAACACTTTATAGTGTTTTTTACTGTACTTTCAGTGACATTTCGTTTAAGAGGAGTCTCAAATATGACGTCACAGGAGGCTGGGGCTGTACTTCTTCCCACAGTGTCCAATGCACCTCTTCAAACAGGACGTCATCAGGGAAAGCAGCTCTGAAGTTACATCAGAGACATCAGTGCAGCCCCACAACTTTTAATACCGACCTCAAATGAATCATTATGGGGTGGTGTTGATGTCACTCACTGCTTATAGTACTGCGGCGCCCCAGTGTCCTGGTCATCGCAGTGATGTCATTATCCTTCCAGGGGAGAAGTGATGTCATGTCTGAAGGCAATGAAAGACAACCACATTCAGGTATTACACACATGCAACATGTTCACACTCCAGACCAGAAGGGGGAGCTCTAAGCCTGTTTAGGGTGAACTCCCCTATTTAACATCCTGATCTGGAGGGAAAAGGGATTCAGAGTTCAGTTTCTATCAGGCAGAGAGGAGAGGAGCTCTGCTGGCATGAAGTGCTGCAACTCCTGGGAAAAGACACAAAAAGGTGAACATACTGCAGAGAGTGTGCAGGAAAGCAGAGCACAGGAGAGGAATACCAGAGGGAGATCAGCCAGGAACAAGCTGCTCCTTTCTGAGGCGCAGAAGCCGGTAGCCAGAAACACAGAGGGAGTAACTGTCTCCAAGCCTTGCTCCAGAGACCGGCAGGACAATCAATTCCAAGTTGTCTGCCTGACCTTAATACCTAAGAAGACACAGTGGCAACTTGCGGGGGCCCGGGCGTCTCTAGGGTCCCTATAAAAAGCCTCAGGCCATCAGTCATACGGGTTTGTCCTAGCCATACCATCTGGGGGACAGAGAGGAAGAAATAACATCTAGAACATCTACAAGAGTTGTGAGGACCTTACCGGGAAGCTCAGCAGGGAGGTACTAAAACACAGGCGCTAGTAGGAAGGCTACTGATTTCCACCTGAATAAGGGGACTCTGGATTTGCCTTCAGACCGGCCGGACTCTGCCTGCCCTGTCATCTGGCGCTCCGGGCTGGGGATACCATCTGAAGTCTTCAGTAAACAAGGTAAAAGACTGCAAACCTGTCTCCTCCTTCTTTACTGCACCTTGCCCATATATAAACTCTTTTACTGGACACCCCTGAGGGCCACGGACCGGGTCAGCCACCGTGACATCCCCCGAACCGTAGGACCCGGTGCCGAGTACCCCATTGTCCTACTCTGGGGGCAATCCAGTACCACCCCCCTGATGACCATTTATTTGAGGGCTGTGCTAGAAGCTGTGGGGCGGCACTGATGTCTCTCATTGCTTCTATTTCCACCACCTGATGATGTCTTTCACAGTTAGAAGCTATGGTGGCAATGGAAGTTTGGGAAAACCAAAACAAGTAAGCAACATATTACAAATGAGCCATAACAACAGAACTGCTCACTGATTGATTAGGAAAAAAATAAAATGCAAAAAATCCATAGATATCACATAGACCAATCCATTGATGAATTCACTCTGATAGTATTGTGTGAGTGTGAGTGTGAGTGTATTGTGTGAGTGTGTGTATATATATATATGTATATATGTGTGTATATATTGTGTGTATAGTAACGTGCCCACGATCCGGAAGTAGCAGGGTTTTGGATTCAGCATATTTTTGCTGCTGTCAAAGCGCTGTCTTCTATTGAACGCAGGTGAATCCGCATGTGTTCACTGAACCAAGTGGATTTACCGCATTCAATACATTTCTATTGGTGAAATTTCTGTTGCAGAGACTAGCGTCTCCACAAGAGAAGTTAACATGCTGCAGTTTTGATAGACGAGTCGAATGTCAGTGTCCGCAGGTGATCCTCAAGCAAGCACAGATGCACACATAGTGGGCATGGGGTTTATAGAAATCCCATCCACTGTGCTGTAACTTCTGGCCACTGCGGGTTTGATGCTGCATAAATACGCAATGCAAATCGTGATCACGTACCCTAAGAAAGAAGCTAGATACAATCAGAATGCAACAACATCTGTAAATATCAAGCAGATGTATCCATAGATTAGTTCCCTCTGATGTTAATACATGAGAAAGATATTAAATACAATTTTTGGATAGAAAACCCACACAAATGAGTAGAGATGGAAATAGTATATTAAACCGATGTGGAACTGCAATAAAATATATAGATATATTGTAGGTGAGGGTAGCACGGTGACTCAGTGGTTAGCACTGCAGCCTTGCAGCACTGGGGGTCCTGGTTTCAAATACCACAAAGGACAACATCTAAAAGGAGTTTGTATGTTCTCCCTGTGTTTGCTTGGGATTCCTCCAGGTAATTTAGATTGTGAGCCCCATCGGGGACAGTGAAGATAATGTGTGCAAACTGTAAAGGGCTGCAGAATATGTTGGTGCTATATAAATAAAAAGATTATTATTATTACTAGATGGTGGCCCGATTCTAACGCATCGGGTATTCTAGAATATGTATAGTAGTATATAGCACAGGCCACGTAGTATATAGCACAGCCTACGTTGTATATAACACAGCCACGTAGTATATAGCACAGGCCACGTAGTATATAGCACAGGCCATGTAGTATATAGTACAGCCCATGTAGTATATAGCACAGCCCACGCAGTATATAACACAGCCTATGTAGTATATAACACAGCCCACGTAGTATATAACACAGCCACGTAGTATATTGCACAGCCACACAGTATATTGCACAGCCACGTAATATATAGCACAGGCCACATAGTATATAGCACAGAGACGTAGTATATAACACAGCCCATGCAGTATATAACACAGCCCACGTAGTATATAACAGAACACACAGGATATTGCACAGCCACGTAGTATATTGCACAGCCACACAGGATATTGCACAGCCACGTAGTATATAACACAGCCATGCAGTATATTGCACAGCCACTTAGTATATAGCACAGGTCACGTAGTATATAACACAGCCACGTAGTATATTGCACAGCCATACAGTATATTGCACAGCCACGTAGTATATAACACAGCCCACGTAGTATATAGCCCAGCCACGCAGTATATTGCACAGCCACGCAGTATATTGCACAGCCACGTAGTATATAACACAGCCATGTAGTATATAACACAGCCCACGTAGTATATAAAACAGCCCATGTAGTATATAACACAGCCCACATAGTATATAACACAGCCACGTAGTATATTGCACAGCCACTCAGTATATTGCACAGCTACGTAGTATATAGCACAGGCCATGAAGTATATAGCACAGAGACGTAGTATATAACACAGGCCATGCAGTATATAACACAGGCCATGCAGTATATAACACAGGCCATGCAGTATATAACACAGCCCACACAGTATATAGCAATGTGGGCACCACATCCCTGTTAAAAAAGAATTAAAATAAAAAATAGTTATATACTCACCTTTCGTCGGCCCCTGGAACCAGGCCAGGCGTTTAGCGATGCTCCTCGTGACGATCTGGTCCCAAGAATGCATTGCGGCAATAACACGTGATGATGTAGCGGTCTCACGAGACCGCTATGTCATCTCCGGTCATTGCCGAAATGCATTCTTGGGACCGGAGCGTCGCGAGGAGCGGGAAAGGCGCCGGAAGGTGAGAATATAATGTTTTTTATTTTTTTAATTATTTTTAACATTGTATGTTTCAAATACCACAAAGGATAACATCTGCAAGGAGTTTGTATGTTCTCCCTGTGTTTGCGTGGGTTTCCTCCGGGTACTCCGGTTTCCTCCCACATACCAAAGACATACTGATACGGAATTTAGATTGTGAGCCCCATCAGGGACAGTGAAGATAATGTGTGCAAACTGTAAAGTGCTGCAGAATATGTTGGTGCTATATAAATAAAAAGATTATTATTATTATTACTAGATGATGGCCAGATTCTAAAGCATCAGGTATTCTAGAATATGTATAGTAGTATATAGCACAGGCCACGTAGTATATAACACAGCCCACACAGTATATAACAGGCAACGCAGTATATAACACAGCCCACTTTGTATGTAACAGGCCCCCAGTATATAACACAGCCCATGTAGTATATAGCACAGCCACATAGTATATTGCCCAGCCACTCAGTATATTGCACAGCCACGTAGTATATAGCACAGGTCATGTAGTATATAACACAGCCACGTAATATATTGCCCAGCCACGCAGTATATTGCACAGCCACATAGTATATAACAGCCCACGTAGTATATAACACAGCCACGTAGAATATTGCCCAGCCACGCAGTATTTTGCACAGCCACGTAGTATATAACACAGCCACATAATATATAACACAGCCCATGTAGTATATAACACAGCCCACGTAGTATATAACACAGCCACGTAGTATATTGCCCAGCCACTCAGTATATTGCACAGCCACGTAGTATATAGCACAGGCCATGAAGTATATAGCACAGAGACTGTTGTGAATTCTGTTGTGGGTTCTGCTCTTAGGCTCCCTCCGGTGGTTATAAGTGGTAGTGCTGCTGTTTGTCCTTCATAACAGTCATCAGCTGCTTCCACTTTGGACGGGGCTATTTAGTCTGGCTCCTTCCTTTAGGCTACGTTCACATTAGCGGCGGGCGCCGTAGCGGCGGGCGCCGCATGCGTCATGCGCCCCTATATTTAACATGGGGGCGCATGGACATGCGTCGCACTTGCGTTTTGCGCCGCATGCGTCGCTGCGGCGCCCGCGTCCGGGCGCAGAGGACGCAGCAAGTTGCATTTTTGCTGCGTCCAAAAGCAATTAAAAAAAGGACGCATGCGGCGCAAAACGCAGCGTTGTGCATGCGTTTTGCTGCGTTTTTGTTTGCGTTGTGCGCTGCGGCGCCGACGCTGCGGCGCACAACGCAAATGTGAACGTAGCTTTATTGAGTGCCAGTTGTCCATTGTTTTCTAGGGATCCACATCTCTTCTTGGTTTCTCCTTCTGGATTGTCCAAATCATCAAAGATAAGTCCTGGCTCTGTTTTTGCAGTCCACATGTGGTGGACTTAATAGTTCTGTGAATTGCTATGTTTTTTCTTGTCCAGCTTTGTCTGTGTTAAGATTTACTCAGCCAAGTTGGAAGCTCTGGAGTCACAGAGTTACCCTCCATGCCTTTAGTTAGGTGTGGAGATTTTTGTATTCTCTGTGGTGGATTTTGTAGTATTTTTTATACTGACCACACAGTACTCTTTCCTGTCTTTTCTTTCTAGGTAGCGTGGCCTCCTTTGCTAAATTCTGTTTTCAGTCTGCGTTTGTAATTTCCCTCTCCTCTCACAGTCAATATTTGTGGGGGGCTGCCTTTCCTTTGGGAATTTTCTCTGAGGCAAGATAGTATTCCTGTTTCTTTCTTTAGGTGTCATTAGTCCTCCGGTCGTGACGAGGTGTCTAGGGAGTGACAGGAACATCCCACGGCTACTTCTAGTTGATGTGTTAAGTTCAGGGTCTGCGGTCAGTATAGAGGCCACCTACTCCAGAGCTCGTCCATGCTGCTCCTAGGCCACCAGTTCATAACAAGAGACATAGTATATAACACAGGCCACACAGTATATAACACAGGCCACGCAGTATATAACACAGCTGTGGTCCAACGTAGTATATAACACAGCCACGTAGTATATAGCACAGGCCACGTAGTGTATAGCACAGGCCACGTAGTATATAGCACAGCCCACATAGTATATAGCACAGCCCATGCAGTATATAACAGCCTACATAGTGTATAACACAGCCCACGTAGTATATAACACAGCCACGTAGTATATTGCACAGCCACGCAGTATATTGCACAGCTACGTAGTATATAACACAGCCCACGCAGTATGTAACACAGCCCACGTAGCATATAGCAATGTGGGCACCATATCCCTGTTAAAAAATAATTAAAATAAAAAATTGTTATATACTCACCTTCCGTCGGCCCCGGATCCAGGCCAGGCGTTTAGAGATGCTCCTCGTGACGCTTCGGTCCCAAGAATGCATTGCAGCAATAACACGTGATGATGTAGCGGTGTCGCGAGACCGCTACAGCATCTCCAGTCATTGCCAAAATGCATTCTTGGGACCGGAGCGTCGCGAGGAGCGGGAAAGGCGCCGAAAGGTGAGAATATAATGATTTTGATTACTTTTAACATTATATGTTTTTACTATTGATGCTGCAGTTACCAGTTACCGCTGAATAATCCCGGAAATGCTCGGTGCTTGGCGAGTACCCCGAGTACACTGATACTAGGGCGAGTAATGAGTAGTGGCGAGTACGTTCGCTCATCACTAGTGTTGAGCATTCCGATACTGCAAGTATCGGGTATCGGCCGATACTTGCTGTATCGGAATTCCGATACCGAGATCCGATACTTTTGTGGTATCGGGTATCGGGTATCGAAACAACATTAATGTAATAATGTGTAAAAGAGAGAATTAAAATAAAAAATATTGCTATACTCACCTCTCCGACGCAGCCCGGACCTCAGCGAGGGAACCGGCAGCGTTGTTTGTTTAAAATTCGCGCGTTTACTTGGTTACGTGAAGTCCCGGCTTGTGATTGGTCGCGGCGGCCATGTTGCCGGGACGCGGACCAATCACAGCAAGCCGTGACGTAATTTCAGGTCCTTGCAGGATTTTAAAATTACGTTCCGGCGTTGTGATTGGGCGCGTCGTGGTCACATGGGCGACGTAACCAATCACAAGCCGGGACGTCACGGGAGGCTGGACACGCGCACATTTTAAAATGCGCGCGTGTCCAGCCTCCCGTGACGTCCCGGCTTGTGATTGGTCGCGGCGGCCATGTTGCCGGGACGCGGACCAATCACAACGCCGGAACGTAATTTTAAAATCCTGCAGGACCTGAAATTACGTCACGGCTTGCTGTGATTGGTCCGCGTCCCGGCAACATGGCCGCCGCGACCAATCACAAGCCGTGACGTCACGGGAGGCTGGACACGCGCACATTTTAAAATGCGCGCGTCCAGCCTCCCGGCTTGTGATTGGTTGACCGCGATGCAACCAATCACAAGCCGGGACGTCACGGGAGGCTGGACAAGCGCGCATTTTAAAATGCGCGCGTCCAGCCTCCCGGCTTGTGATTGGTTGACCGCGATGCAACCAATCACAAGCCATGACGTCACGGGAGGCTGGACAAGCGCGCATTTTAAGATACGCGCGTGTCCAGCCTCCCGTGACGTCACGGCTTGTGATTGGTTGCGTCGCCCATGTGACTGCGGCGCAACCAATCACAACGCCGGGACGTAATTTTAAAATCCTGCAGGACCTGAAATTACGTCACGGCTTGCTGTGATTGGTCCGCGTCCCGGCAACATGGCCGCCACGACCAATCACAAGCCGGGACTTCACGTAACCAAGTAAACGCGCAAATTTTAAACAAAGAACGCTGCCGCTTCCCTCGGTAAGGTGCAGGCTGCGTCGGAGAGGTGAGTATAGCAATATTTTTTATTTCTAATTCTTTCTTTTACACATTAATATGGTTCCCAGGGCCTGAAGGAGAGTTTCCTCTCCTTCAGACCCTGGGAACCATCAGGAATACCGTCCGATACATGAGTCCCATTGACTTGTATTGGTATCGGGTATCGGTATCGGATTGGATCCGATACTTTGCCGGTATCGGCCGATACTTTCCGATACCGATACTTTCAAGTATCGGACGGTATCGCTCAACACTACTCATCACTATTCTTAACAATAATTATTAAGTTACATTTCATCAAAAACGTGTTAAAATATATATATTCCAAGATAATTATGTCCAAGTACAATAACATCAGTACAAAGATCTTTACATATAAAGTGACTCGTGCAATAAAGTGATTCATATATCAGATATAGTGCTAAAAAACATTTAATTGAGTCTAATTATACAGTGCATACATATGTGCAAAATAGGACTTACATTACACCCAGTTAGGCTTTCTCATTAGCACATGAAGGACGCTAGAAAACACCATATTCAGCTTCTCTAAACACTAATGCAGCGCCCCAGAGTCCTGATCGTTGCAGTACTGATGCTCCGCCGCTAAGGGGGGCTATGGTACATCTGATGGCACTGAAGGAGTTCACCTGACCAGGTATCACAGACACCAATACACTTCACAGTCTGGCCTCCAGGGGGAGCTAAGGGTGCTATGTATTAGGCCACTCCTCACAATCTGGTAAAACTGGGGGTTAGAGAGGAAGTTAGGGAGAAGCTGACTGGGTTGGAACCAGGCAACATCCTGTGGCAGAGGGTGTTGCAGGGGAAGATTCAGGGGGGTCCCTGTCAGGGGTGGGATCCTGACAGAGGCCTAGCGAACAGAGAAAACGTTACGGGACCGCGCCTGCACTTGATTGCGGCGGTACCCCAAGAAACGACAAGAAGCGAGGTTTATTGTGCTGAGTGAGAAACGAGATCGATGCAACAAGGAGAAACACCAGTAGGAGTTGTGCTGTAAGACAAGGCAACATCCTACTGAGGCGCGTAGCCGGTGGCCGGAACGCCGAGTAAGTATTGAGCTCCAGGCCTTACTTCAAACCTACGGCAGGACAGTCAGTTATAGGTGGGCTGTCTCACTCAAATCACCTAAGAAGACATAGGAGGCAACAACTGGAGAGGGGCGACACTAGGGTCCCGGAAGAGCTCCGAGCCTACCCGTCATACGGGTGCGTCCTAGCCATATCATCTGGGGGACGAAGCAGAACATCATAATCAAGTTGTGAGGGAACTTCAGAAACAGACACAACAGTTGTGGGGACTATCCCGTAAGCACAGCAGAGGAGGACCACAACACACAAGCGCTAGAAGGTAGGCACAGATTTCCACCTGCAAAGGGAACTCTGGAGGTGCCATCGGACCGGCCGGACTCCCACAGCCCGGTTAACCGTATTCCGGACTGAGGATCCTGAGGCCTTCAGTAAAGAGGTAAAGAGACTGCAACCTGGTGTCCTCGTTATTTACTGCGACCTGCACCGCACCACTACATCATCACCACCCACACCTTTCATTGGGCGCCCCTCAGCAGGGTCATGGACCGGGTCTAGCCACCATGACAACCCCAGGACCGAGACTCAGAGGCCCGGTACTGGGTACCCCTCGACCCTGCGGCAGTGGGGGCGATACAACTTGGCGTCACAAACAGGATCTACTTAAGCCTGAAGAATCAGGTCATGTGTGCCTTGGAACTGTGATTTATTGTGCTTGAACTGTGACTTATTGCAAAGACTGTGTATTGCCACTTGCCGCCAAAAGTTCCCGCCAAGAACCGCCGCCATTACAACGCAGGGGAAGCAGAAGGGCATGTCATGGGAGGAGACTACCAAAGCGGCGTCAAAAGCAGCGACCGCCCCCTCCGATTTCTGCTGCGGGATGACGACCTGCCCAGCAGCAAAGGAGAACCGCCCCCTGATTTGCAACGGTGGGAACGAGGTGAAGAGGGAGCTCGACCCCGGAGAAATGGCGGAGTCAGGTGCATGCACGGCTGCCGATCTCAAGACAGCGAAGATGATCAGCAGGTGCCCGTGCGACGACGAAGTGATCCCGGTTTGCCCTCACCCACTAGAGGCGGAACCGCATCCACCGCAGCTGAAGGATCTGAACTCCTTGGAGCCGCCGGCAGAGGAGCCGAGCCTACCTATTCCGACCACGGAGCCAGCAGGTGCGGAGCCGTGGAGAGCGGAGCCACATCGAGAGGCCGCCTTGGAGGAACCGCGGTCCGGGCTGCGGCCGATTCCAGTGTCCTTGTCAGCGGAACAGATCGACATTGGTGGACCACATCAGGCGCAGGTATGGAAGGCGCCCCTACTCCCCCGACCGATCCTGCTCTCCTGACCTATCCCACTCCCGCGACCGATCCTGCTCTCCTGACCGATCCCGCTCCCGTGACCGCTCCTCACCCCAACAATGACCAGTTCCTCTCAGCGGAGCTGGTGGTGCTAACCCCCGACACGATGGGGAAGCTGGTGCCTCCGCTACCGGTCAAGATGGGGGGACCCCTAGATGTGAGCTCAGAGGGGGTGATCTTTCAGTGGGATACCCCCCGGATTGGGACAGATGGAGCTCGGGAGGAAGGCCTCACCCTTGCTGTGCTCACTTGGGAACAATATAAACAATGCCTGATCTTACACTGGAAAAAACGAAAAAAGACAGAACAATCTGACACGCCAAAAGTGAAACACCCAAAGCCTGCGCACGGCAGGAGAGACATGGTAAAGTGGGGAACTGTGCTGGCCTTTCACCCAAAGCGGAGTTGGGGCTCCATACAGGAACCGGGACTACCGACTGACGTCTTCGTTACTAGTCACGATGTGAAGACTCCTTTCCGCAACCGATATGGTGACCCACTATTGCAAAGGGGGGATCAGGTGACTTACACCCGCCACCGGAGTGCACAAGGATGGTGCGCTCGGAACGTCCAACGATGTGGGCCTGAGGGGGCGTCACCTGTTGCCTCGACCATGATTGAACCAGACTTGACGGATCTTGCTACTATTGCCACCGTACGCCTTATTGCGGCTACTGAGCTCGCAGCTAGGGTTAGCCTTCGAATCCAGACACCGGGTGACCTGACTGCACCCGAGAAACCAACCACCGATACTGACATCACATCAGCCGGAGACCAGGGACCGAGGCCGCCACGGTCAGGAGATGTCCACTACCGGCTGATGTCTTGCAATTTACTATGAAGCCCTAATGTTCGACAAGGATGTAAATAGTTAACTGTTCGTCTTTCTATGTGCCTTTCTTGCTGCTACAACCCGACTAGGGGTTAGTCGGTGAGTCCTCTTAGGAGCCATACAGAGATGGCTCAGTGATCTTGAACTGAGAGATGGATGATACGTTCTATACTGTGTATAGTAGCAGAAAGGCAGTAGGCCCGGGCGGAAAGGGGCGGTCCTGCAACCGAACGAGAGGCAGTAGGCCTGGGGCAGATAGACAGGCGGTCCTGCAGATGTAAAGGAGGAAAATGAAGAAAAGTTGATCAGCCTTATAGTGTTTTATAAGAAGGTCTTTAGTGGATTCAGTGTGTACGTCCTTAAAGGCAACGTTAAATTATTGTTCAAAAATTTGCACTTAGTAGAATACCCGGTTGGGTAGGAAAAGTTATTTATAGTACGTTATTTAAAGTATTTAACCATGTTTGTAACGTTCAAGTGTCCTCACCTCCCATAAAGGGAAGCTCTGTTCAAATTTGCTTATTGTTATTGCATTTCAAAATTGTATGTCTTTTTGCTGACATGTATTGTTGTTTTCTTCCCAGTCCAGGAGTACTGGATTTAACCGGGGGGGGAGTGCAGCGCCCCAGAGTCCTGGTCGTTGCAGTACTGATGCTCCGCCACTAAGGGGGGCTATGGTACGTCTGATGGCACTGATGGAGTTCACCTGACCAGGTATCACAGACACCAATACACTTCACAGTCTGGCCTCCAGGGGGAGCTAAGGGTGCTATGTATTAGGCCACTCCTCACAATCTGGTAAAACTGGGGGTTAGAGAGGAAGTTAGGGAGAAGCTGACTGGGTTGGAACCAGGCAACATCCTGTGGCAGAGGGTGTTGCAGGGGAAGATTCAGGGGGGTCCCTGTCAGGGGTGGGATCCTGACAGAGGCCTAGCGAACAGAGAGAACGTTACGGGACCGCGCCTGCACTTGATCGCGGCGGTACCCCAAGAACGGACAAGAAGCGAGGTTTATTGTGCTGAGTGAGAAACGAGATCGACGCAACAAGGAGAAACACCAGTAGGAGTCGTGCTGTAAGACAAGGCAACATCCTACTGAGGCGCGTAGCCGGTGGCCGGAACGCCGAGGAAGTATTGAGCTCCAGGCCTTACTTCAAACCTACGGCAGGACAGTCAGTTATAGGTGGGCTGTCTCACTCAAATCACCTAAGAAGACATAGGGGGCAACAACTGGAGAGGGGCGACACTAGGGTCCCGGAAGAGCTCCGAGCCTACCCATCATATGGGTGCGTCCTAGCCATATCATCTGGGGGACGAAGCAGAACATCATAATCGAGTTGTGAGGGAACTTCAGAAACAGACACAACAGTTGTGGGGACTATCCGGTAAGCACAGCAGGGGAGGACCACAACACACAAGCGCTAGAAGGTAGGCACAGATTTCCACCTGCAAAGGGAACTCTGGAGGTGCCATCGGACCGGCTGGACTCCCACAGCCCGGTTAACCGTATTCCGGACTGAGGATCCTGAGGCCTTCAGTAAAGAGGTAAAGAGACTGCAACCTGGTGTCCTCGTTATTTACTGCGACCTGCACCGCACCACTACATCATCACCACCCACACCTTTCATTGGGCGCCCCTCAGCAGGGTCACGGACCGGGTCTAGCCACCGTGACAACCCCAGGACCGAGACTCAGAGGACCGAGACTCAGAGGCCCGGTACCGGGTACCCCTCGACCCTGCGGCAGTGGGGGCGCTACACTAACTGCGCATGTAAGAGGGCATAATTGCTTCCACATGGGCTGCTGGCCAGTCAATAGGCTTGGGTGGCAAAATCCGGGTTCGCACATGTGCAGTACCACTTTCCAGACATGTAGACGCCATCTTGGATTTGGAACCACATTCTTTTATAAAGAGCTGATTTGTTCACATTATAATACCTAGAAAAATTCTCCTAATGTCCACCATTAGTATGTAAATCACTTTCCTTCACTCCAGTAGGTCAACATATATGTAAACTTTTATTTAGAGATGAATTAACATCTCTCTCTCTCTCTCTCTATATATATATATATATATACATCTTTAAATATGTATAAGTACTTATAATATAATATAAGTTTACATCCCTTTGCATATTAGAACGCAACCATCCATTTCTTAAGGGTGCAGCATCCTGTCATAAACCAGCTATGTAATCTGCATCATGGGTACATTATTCGAAGTGAACATAAGGAAAATATATATAAGGGCAGGGCCGTATTTGCCACTAGGCACTTGAGGGCACATGCCTAGGGTGGGACAATGCAGTGGGTGGCACCTGAGCAAGGTTTTTTTTTAATAAGTCCTGGGTCACCTCCCGACCAAACGCCCAACCGCCCACCGCCCCCCGTGCTGCCCACGCTCCCCCCGGCCAACCCACCCTCCTTGAAGACGATACTCACCCTGTTCCAGCGATGCCTGGTCTCGGTGTCTGCAGCTCATCCTGAATGAGCGGTCACGTGGTACCGCTCATTAAGGTCATGAATATGCACATATTCATGACCTTAATGAGCGGTATCATATGACCGCTCACGCAGGAAGAAGGTGCTGCGCCGGGAGTCAGGACAAAGCCAGAGGGATGTCGACGCAGCCACGGGGTGTGGGACAGGTGAGTATAGGGGACGGGGGGATGAAGGAGGACGGTAAGCGGCGCCATGCAAGATGGGAGCGGGGGGTTGGAGAGATGAGCCATGCATACAGGGGGGGGAATATGAGCCATGCCTAAGGGGGGGAATATGAGCCATGCATACAGGAGGGGGGTTGGAATATGAGCCATGCCTACAGGAGGGGAATATGAGCCATGCATATGGGGGGGAATATGAGCCATGCATACGGGGGGGAATATGAGCCATGCATACAGGGGGGAATATGAGCCATGCATAAGGGGGGGAATATGAGCCATGCATACAGGAGGGGAATATGAGCCATGCATACAGGGGGGAATATGAGCCATGCATACAGGGGGAATATGAGCCATGCATACAGGGGGGGAATATGAGCCATGCATACAGGGGGAATATGAGCCATGCATACAGGGGGGGATATGAGCCATGCATACAGGAGGGAATATGAGCCATGCATACAGGAGGGGAATATGAGCCATGCATACAGGGGGGGAATATGAGCCATGCATACAGGGGGAATATGAGCCATGCATACAGGGGGTGAATATGAGCCATGCATACAGGGGGGGAATATGAGCCATGCATACAGGGGGGGAATATGAGCCATGCATACAGGAGGAATATGAGCCATGCATACAGGGGGGGGATATGAGCCATGCATACAGGAGGGAATATGAGCCATGCATACAGGAGGGGGATATGAGCCATGCATACAGGAGGGAATATGAGCCATGCATACAGGGGGAGGGGGAATATGAGCCATGGACCAGTTGCTTTAAAGCTAATTGCTCTTCTTTTGTGATATTCGGGTGTTTAACATTTTTTTTTAGCATTAGTCTTCAAATTCTCAATGTCCATCCTTACAGCCTTACTGAATGCCTCTATAACCACAGCATTAATCGGAGGAGTAAAACTACTACCTACTCTTAAATCCACTCTATTCAGATCAAATTCACTTATTCTAGTGGGATTAGACATTTTCACATTATGAAACCATTCCTTCAGTTTAATGAATGGCTCTAAAAAAAGTTCTAAATCCACTTGCAACTCAAACCAGTTAACATGTGTACATGGGCTAAAGGATAAGCCTTTACTCAATATTGAAATTTGTGGTTCAGATAATACCTTTCCAGATATGTTTATCATCAATTCAGTTCCAGCTTCTTTGGTGCCACTTGTCTCTGAGGTTGTAACCTGTTCTTTTCTGCTTTGTTTTTTCTGACAACTGTGGCGTTTGCCTCCTCTCCTTTTCCTCTTCCATTGTCCACCATAGTGGCTACCAGATCTACACTCACTGGCCACTTTATTAGGTACACCTGTCCAACTTCTTGTTAACACTTAATTTCTAATCAGCCAATCACATGGCGGCAACTCAGTGCATTTAGGCATGTAGACATGGTCAAGACAATCTCCTGCAGTTCAAACCGAGCATCAGTATGGGGAAGAAAGGTGATTTGAGTGCCTTTGAACGTGGCATGGTTGTTGGTGCCAGAAGGGCTGGTCTGAGTATTTCAGAAACTGCTGATCTACTGGGATTTTCACGCACAACCATCTCTAGGGTTTACAGAGAATGGTCCGAAAAAGAAAAAAAATCCAGTGAGCGGCAGTTCTGTGGGCGGAAATGCCTTGTTGATGCCAGAGGTCAGAGGAGAATGGGCAGACTGGTTCGAGCTGATAGAAAGGCAACAGTGACTCAAATCGCCACCCGTTACAACCAAGGTAGGCCTAAGAGCATCTCTGAACGCACAGTGCGTCGAACTTTGAGGCAGATGGGCTACAGCAGCAGAAGACCACACCGGGTACCACTCCTTTCAGCTAAGAACAGGAAACTGAGGCTACAATTTGTACAAGCTCATCGAAATTGGACAGTAGAAGATTGGAAAAACGTTGCTTGGTCTGATGAGTCTCGATTTCTGCTGCGACATTCGGATGGTAGGGTCAGAATTTGGCGTAAACAACATGAAAGCATGGATCCATCCTGCCTTGTATGGAGCATCTTTGGGATGTGCAGCCGACAAATCTGCGGCAACTGTGTGATGCCATCATGTCAATATGGACCAAAATCTCTGAGGAATGCTTCCAGCACCTTGTTGAATCTATGCCACGAAGAATTGAGGCAGTTCTGAAGGCAAAAGGGGGTCCAACCCGTTACTAGCATGGTGTACCTAATAAAGTGGCCGGTGAGTGTAGACTACATAGGGTTAGTAACAACAAATTGATCACATTTATTATGACCCTGTAGTCTCAAACAACCTCTTCTCCAAATTGGTTTCACACTTTCTTTTTGCCATGCATAGATATGTCCAGATTCATAGTCACGCTACTCCACCTCTTCCACTTTGTCTCCTCCATATCTTTACACAACTTGTTAGTCTCTGTCTGTATTTTCTCTTTAAAAATAGTCCAATCCTCAACCTTAATGTATGTTTGAATATTCTTCTCAGACTCCTCTTTGCCACTTTGCAAAATCTTCATTTCCTGCTGCAAAAACTCTATGTTCAATGAAATCACATCTGCTGGAGAAAAGATTAGGGCCTAAACTTATACATAAAGTAGTGGCCGGAGCTGGAGCCGCCCCTCCCCCCCCAGCGGCGTAGGCGAAGGCAAACATGACCATGGGATGGAGGGAGGGGTTAGGGTTATTGGGGAGGAGTAATGGAAAGAGCGGGAGCTTATATAGCAGTGTGGGGGGTAGGCCAAGCAGTTCCCGCTCTCCTGGCTTCGTGAGTCCCGCCCGCCCGCCCTAATTTTATGGTTGGGGGGTTGGGGATGTTGTTTGTGGGGATTGCTTGTATCAGGTAACAGGGTCACTGTGGCTTTGGTGGCTGGGGGGAGTCCTTGGAGTTGGTGGAAATTGGGTTGGGTGTGTCATTGGCTGATGGCTCCTCTGTATTTAGAGGTCAATTGGTTTTGGATCTGTTGACTGGGGTGGGGGTTCCGGCAGGGGTGGTCGGTTCCCCTGGAATATTAGCGTGAACAGTTAACCCTATGGGGTTCTTTGGTGCTCCCGAGCCAGTAGGGTAACGGCTGGGAGTAATTCTGGTTTGGATAAAGTCACGCTATGCTGTGTTGGTCACCAGATTCTTGGGAGCTCCAAGGACTCCTTCACAGTTTTAATGATTGGTGTTTTTTATATATTCAATGTTGTTTTGTTGTTTTATGTTAAATAAATAAAAAGGCTGCTGTGGCCGATATTATTCCAAAGAATATGTTGTAAGGGTGTTTTGTTGGGCAAGGGGGGTGGAAAACGGAGGTATGTACAAGTTTAAGTAGGATGGGGTGTTTTTCCCGCTACCCCAATCGCTCGACATTACCAGGGTCATGCTGCTGTGCTTTCTTTTTTCTATATAATGCAGTCTGGCAGCTTGCACTTGTTCACACTTAGGAGGTGCTGATCAGTCTTTTTGTATATCTATTAGTGATGAGCGAACGTGCTCGCCACTACTCGTTACTCGCCCCAGTATCGAGGTACTCGGTGTACTCGCCGAGCAGCGAGCATTTCCGGGATTGTTCGGTTGTAACTGCAGTCTCCACCTCGCATTTTTGGTGGACTTAAGAGAACCAATCACTGTGCAGGGATTTTCTGCCAGGCCATGAAATGCCGCAGCCGTCTTTGTTGTGGTCGTGCAGTGATTGGCAGGGCAGTACAGCATCATCCCGAATATAAGAGACCTGGCGCCGCCCTGCTCGCCGCATTCTGTTCCTGTTTCAGCTCTATACAGCACTTTTTAGCATAAAAAAATTGAAAGGCCACAGATTTGCCAGTGCGGTATTTCCGTTACAGCTCTCATATATCTCTGTGCTCCAAGTTTGGGCATTGGAAGCCGGTGTACTTATTTTTTGGCTGTGTGATACTCAAATTCTATACAGCACTAATTCGCATAAAAAAAAATTCAAAGGCCACAGATTTGCCAGTGTGGTATTTCCGTGTCAGCCCCGATATATCTGCGTGCTCCAAGATAGCGCATTTTTGCCCGGTGGACCACTTTTTTTGCTGTCCACCTATTTGGCAGTGTGTTATTTCCGCGACAGGACTCATATATGTGCGTGCTCCAAGTTAGCGCATTTTAGGCCTATTGTATTTGCTGTCTGTTACCCTAGTTCGGTACACTATTTTAGTTTAAAAAAGTAAAAAATGCAGGCCACATATCGAACAGTGTGGCATCTCGTTAAAATTACTTCTCTTTCAAGTTGTTATGTCTGCTTCATGTGTTAAATGCTCCAACTACTACTACCACCATCCTCATTTCCGGTCTACAGTCACTGCGCACATAGAAAGTGAGGAGCAGAGTGTGAATGCTTGGGCGGTGTTGTACCCTGTCTCTGTATTATGAAGGCATTTTCTCCCGCCAATAAAAGTAGTACTGCCATAAAGTGAGGAGACATGTGCCCAATGACCGCCAGAGAGCGAGGCACCGTGCGCTCCATGAACGTGAGTACAGCGCATGTGCGCAGTAGAGAGAGTCAGTTCGTGCTGTGTTCAGCTTTGCTAAAACAATAATTAAAGGGCACAGTTGACGTTGGTACGGTCAACAAGGTACTCCTTCTGCATTTTCCCAAACTTTGCACTCCTTGTGAGAGTCCACCATGCCTCAGGGCCAGGGCGATGGGAGGGTCTGAGAAAATTCTCCCTGAACTTTGCCAGTGTTCCACTGCCTCTGCTGGTTTGGACTTGTGTCTCTCTCACCTGTACTCCTTACTTGGCCAACGAACTGTGACCTCTTCCGCCAGCATTTTCTGATGGGATTTTTTTAAATAATTCAGCAAGAAGGGCCGGTTCCCTGAAAAATGCACACAGGAAAATTGCACACAGGAAAATTGCCCACATGAAAAATGCACACAGGAAAAATGCCCACAGGAAAATTCCCCACATGGAAAATTCCCCACACGGAATATTCCCCACACGGAAAATTCCCCACACGGAAAATTCCCCACACGGAAAATTCCCCACATGGAAAATTCCCCACACAGAAAATTCCCCACATGGAAAATTCCCCACATGGAAAATTGTCAATTACAGCATCACAAAAGTTTCAGATCTATGATATTTCAGGTGCAAGGTGAGGATGTTCACATAATATGTGATCAACTTGTGATTTACTTTTGACCTAGTGCAAAACTGCAAAAATGATGATCTGTGGTTTGCAGCAGTCTGTCATTCTCAGCACTAGATAGATCTAGTCTGCTCTCTTCTCTCACTGATTCTGCCTTACTCCTCCCACCAGCCCAAAACAGCAGCACATGCAGAACCAGCAGCAGTGTGATCCAGAGGAGCCATCACTGCTATCAGTGCTCACAAAAGAATCACTGCTGCTGGCAGAGATATTTGGTCCTGGAAGCCCAGAAGGCACAGCAGAAAGGTGAGATTCTGTCACTTGTACCACTTTGTGTTCTTGCTGAGAATGTATGATATGCTTTTGCAGTGGAGTCCGATGGGCCCCAGTGCGAAATTTGACCCTTCCCCCCCCACACACACACATTGGTCAGATGTATGGGCCCCTGTAGTGTTCTAAATTCTATAAACATGTATGAATTGCCCCCCTCCCCCTTCATTATGTAGTAATGTCCCCCATACTGGTACATATGCCCATCATCCTGGTGAATATGTCTGCATCCTGGTATATATGTCCTAATGCTGGTGATGTACAGTACAATGTAAATCAATGTGAAAAAAAAAAAGCTGTGCACATGGTGCAGAAAAATCTGCGCAGAAATGCTGCAGATTTCAAAGAAGTGCATGTCACTTCTTTTGTGCGTTTCTGCAGCGTTTCTGCACCCCTCCATTAATAGAAATCTGCAGTGGTAAAATCTGCACAAAAACTGCACAAAAAACGCATAAAAAAACGCACTAAAAACGCATAAAAAACGCACCTGTGGATTCTGCCAGGAGATGCAGATTTAGTGCAGAAAATTCTGCACCACATTTCCTACGTGTGCACATAGCCTAGGATTGGGGACCATATAAACCAGGATAGGGACATATATACCAGAAAGGGGGCATAAATACGAGGATGGAGATCATGTGGACCATACATACTAGGATGGGGACCATATATACCAGCATTAGGACATATATACCAGGATGCAGACATATTCACCAGGATGATGGGCATATATACCAGTATGGGGGACATTACTACATAATGAAGGGGGGGGCAATTCATACGTCTTTATAGAATTTAGAACACTACAGGGGTCCATACATCTGACAAAAGTGTGTGTGGGTGTGGGGGGGGAAGGGCCAAATTTCGCACTGGGGCCCATCGGACTCCACTGCAAAAGCACATCATACATTCTCAGCAAGAACACAAAGTGGTACAAGTGACAGGATCTCACCTTTCTGCGGTGCCTTCTGGGCTTCCAGGACCAACTATCTCTGCCAGCAGCAGTGATACTTTTGTGAGCACTGATAGCAGTGATGGCTCCTCTGGATCACACTGCTGCTGGTTCTGCATGTGCTGCTGCTCTGGGCTGGTGGGAGGAGTAAGGCAGAATCAGTGAGAGATGAGAGCAGACTAGATCTATCTAGTGCTGATAATGACAGACTGCTTCAAACCACAGATCATCATTTTTGCAGTTTTGCACTAGGTCAACTGTAAATCACAAGTTGATCACATATTATGTGAACATCCTCACCTTGCACCTGAAATATCATAGATCTGAAACTTTTGTGATGCTGTAATTGACAATTTTCCATGTGGGGAATTTTCCGTGTGGGGAATTTTCCATGTGGGGAATTTTCCATGTGGGGAATTTTCCGTGTGGGGAATTTTCCATGTGGGGAATTTTCCGTGTGGGGAATTTTCCGTGTGGGGAATTTTCCGTGTGGGGAATATTCCGTGTGGGGAATTTTCCTGTGCATTTTTCCTGTGTGCATTTTTCATGTGGGCAATTTTCTTGTGTGCAATTTTCCTGTGTGCATTTTTCTGGTCACCGAAGGGCCCTATGGTCCGAAAACCTTGTAGTACAACTGTCTGCCTCTGGAATAAGAGATATAAACTTCTCCTTGAAGCGTGGGTCTAGAAGTGTCAACAACACCAATCAGTACTGGCTGTCACCCAAAATTTGGAGAATGCGAGAATGATGGGAAAGGCAGCGTAACCTAAACTCAGGAATCGGCATTCGAATTTTACCTTTAAGAGCAGCGGCACTGTGTGTGGGCGTCCGAATGCCGATTCCTATTGTGTGTGGCAGCTTATTTTCCTTAGCACCACGTGCATCAGTATTATATGTTATAAGCCACGAAATTTAACTAGGCACACTGTGCAAATTTAATGGATAAAGATGTGGCTTATCAAATTATATCTATGGATTCTGGTCGTTTATATTTAGGCACCGTAATACTATACATTGCAACAAACACTTAGTGAGTGTAATATATCAGTAGCAGTATGATTTATGCTATATACTAGTTTGTGAGCAGAGTATATTAATACACCTATATGTAGTGTGGTCTGTCCAGGTCACAGCGCTTTTTTTGCACACTGCACTTTTTGTTCGGGGTTGCACACGTTCCCAATGTTGTCTGTATCCTGAACCTCATGTCTAATAAAATCTTTTTCTAATCATTATATTGGACCATATGGTCGTGTTTTGTGGGTTCCACAAATTGTTTCCCCCCCCTATTTTCTCTATGGTTAATTAGCGACTGATCCATTGAATGTCCATATTTACTAGCAAACGCCATACATGTGTATGTATATACATGTTTATACATGCAATCTATGATAGATAAAATGCTGCTAGGTACCATTCTTTTTGCAGTGTATTGTAATTTTTCTGTGTTTTGCACAGGCTTTGGAATTGGCATTATGGACTACAAAGCCAGGTAAAAATCCTGGCTTGGATAAGCTGAACAGGTTTTTGGACAGGATGGGACAAGTGGCATGCGGACTGTGGATCACAGAGGCAATGTTCTTTTTGATTCTATGAAAAATATGCTAATTAAGAGAACAAGACTTTGGTGGAACAGAATGTTCCTTGAAAAATATATAGCGAAAGACATGATCCCTAGGGGCCTTAGAGTTCGAGTTGTGCCAGCCTTTCCCATAGATGACCAAGAATTCATACGGGGATGGGAGGAGGCGTGTGGTACATGTTCGGGAGTTCTCATGAAGTTGTTGGTTGGTCTAAACACCAAAACCATTAGTGATCTCGATGGAGAGATTGATAAAACATTAATTGAACTATGTGCTGGTTGTTCTGAAGAACAAGTAAAAATATATGAGGCATCATTGGAGAAATCATTGGATGCAATTGTCAAAAAGATTAGTGATACCCAGACATCTAAGTTCAATAGAGACCTAAAAGATTATCAAACCAAAAATGTATATTTGTTGAGAAAACAAGTGCCATATTCTCAACAAAGGCAGCAAAGTATGTCCAGTACTTCGGTTTTTTCTCTCAGCACGCAATCTGATACATCAGGGGCAAACTATAGACGTATGAAAAAGCACAATTTTCATCCATATAAAAGACAAAAGTTTCGGACTCCTGATGAATTTGGCAAAGAAAATAAGGTAATTAACTTGAGCAGTCACACCTAGTGTTGAGCGATACCGTCCGATACTTGAAAGTATCGGTATCGGAAAGTATCGGCCGATACCGGCAAAGTATCGGATCCAATCCGATACCGATACCCGATACCAATACAAGTCAATGGGACTCATGTATCGGACGGTATTCCTGATGGTTCCCAGGGTCTGAAGGAGAGGAAACTCTCCTTCAGGCCCTGGGATCCATATAAATGTGTAAAAGAAAGAATTAAAATAAAAAATATCGCTATACTCACCCTCCGACGCAGCCTGGACCTCAGCGAGGGAACCGGCAGCGTTGTTTGTTTAAAATTCGCGCTTTTACTTGGTTACGTGAAGTCCCGGCTTCTGATTGGTCAGGGCGGCCATGTTGCCGGGACGCGGACCAATCACAGCAAGCCGTGACGAAATTACGTCACGGCTTGCTGTGATTGGTCCGCGTCCCGGCAACATGGCCGCCATTCACCAATCACAAGCCGGGACGTCACGGGAGGCTGGACACGCGCCCATTTTAAAAAGCGCGCGTGTCCAGCCTCCAGTGACGTCCCGGCTTATGATTGGTCACGGCGCCCATGTTGCCGGGACGCGGACCAATCACAGCAAGCCGTGACGAAATTACGTCACGGCTTGCTGTGATTGGTCCGCGTCCCGGCAACATGGCCACCATTAACCAATCACAAGCCGTGACATCACGGGAGGCTGGACACGCGCGCTTTTTAAAATGGGCGCGTGTCCAGCCTCCCGTGACGTCCCGGCTTGTGATTGGTTGCGCCGCGATCAACCAATCACAAGCCGGGAGGCTGGACACGCGCGCATTTTAAAATTTTAAAATGGGCGCGTGTCCAGCCTCCCGTGACGTCCCGGCTTGTGATTGGTTGCGCCGCGATCAACCAATCACAAGCCGGGAGGCTGGACACGCGCGCATTTTAAAATTTTAAAATGGGCGCGTGTCCAGCCTCCCGTGACGTCCCGGCTTGTGATTGGTTGCGCCGCGGTCAACCAATCACAAGCCGGGAGGCTGGACACGCGCGCATTTTAAAATTTTAAAATGGGCGCGTGTCCAGCCTCCCGTGACGTCACGGCTTGTGATTGGTTGCGTCTCCCATGTGACTGCGACGCAACCAATCACAACGCCGGAACGTAATTTTAAAATCCTGAAGGACCTGAAATTACGTCACGGCTTGCTGTGATTGGTTGCGTCGCCCATGTGACTGCGACGCAACCAATCACAACGCCGGAACGTAATTTTAAAATCCTGAAGGACCTGAAATTACGTCACGGCTTGCTGTGATTGGTTGCGTCCCGGTAACATGGGCGGCACGCAACCAATCACAAGCCGGGACTCACGTAAATGAAAGAAAAGCGCGAATTTTAAACAAAGAACGCTGCCGCTTCCCTCGGTAAGGTGCAGGCTGCGTCGGAGAGGTGAGTATAGCAATATTTTTTATTTTAATTCTCTCTTTTACACATTTTTACATTAATGTTGTTTCGATACCGATACCCGATATCACAAAAATATCGGATCTCGGTATCGGAATTCCGATACAGCAAGTATCGGCCGATACCCGATACTTGCAGTATCGGAATGCTCAACACTAGTCACACCCTTTCCAGTGCTGACTGCTCACTTCTTCAGAGGGGTCTGTCTTTTTCGCCGGTGGCGGGTTTTGACATTTTCTCTACTGTCAAGGACCTTCATATATTTGCCAGTTCATTACTGTATAAATGACTGTTTTATGATGATAATCTCCACAAATTATTTCCCACAGAAACAGCAGTCAGCACTGATGGTCCTTGAGGAATTATCCAATGAACATCAGACACCAGAAGGAGGTAGGATACCCCAATCCATCCGTGTACGCTCCAGGAGGTTCCCCCCTCTGTCTAATTGCAGTGCAATTGACACATTTGTTAAGGTGGTGACTAATGAGTTATCAAAAATTCCTCAATCCATACACACCGATAACCTTACTAGGGAGGAGCGGGTACGTGTTGTGAATTCCATTTCTCGGACTCCCTCCTGTGGTCATGAATGGTACTTTGGTTAGTTCTGCTCTTGGACTCCCTCTGGTGGCTTTGAGCGGAACTGCTGGTCTCTGAGGTTTGCTTTCTCAGCTGCCCTCGTTTGTTGTTATGCTGGCTTCCCTATTTAACTCTACTCAGATCGTTACCTCATGCCAGCTGTCAATGTTTCAGTATTGGTTCAGATCTCTCTTGGACTTCTCTGAGGACCTGTCTACTCCAGCAGAAGCTAAGTCCCTGTTAGTTCATTTGTTGTTACTGCTGCCTGAATATATTTCTTAGTACTGCTAAATTCTAGTCCAGCTTGCTATCATGATATTTCCTTGCTAGCTGGAAGCTCTGGGGGTGCAGTGTTGCACCTCCACACCGTGAGTCGGTGTGGGGGTCTTTTTGCATACTCTGCGTGGTTTTTGTAGTTTTTGGTGCTGACCGCATAGTTTCCTTTTCTATCCTCTGACTATTTAGTGAAGTCTGGCCTCCTTTGCTAAAACCTGTTTCATTCCTGTGTTTGTGACTTTCCTCTTAACTCACAGTCAATATATGTGGGGGGCTGCCTTTACCTTTGGGGAATTTCTCTGAGGCAAGGTTAGGCTTCTATTTCTATCTTTAGGGGTAGTTAGCTCTTAGGCTGTGAAGAGGCGTCTAGGGAGAGTTAGGTACGCTCCACGGCTATTTCTAGTGTGTGTGATAGGAGTAGGGTTTGCGGTCAGCAGAGTTCCCACTTTCCCAGAGCTTGTTCCGATTACTAGTTTACTCATCAGGTCATTCCGGGTGCTCCTAACCACCAGGTCCATAACAGTACAGCTGGCCCACAAAGTGTTAATGCATCTCAAAAGAGGGATAAGAGAAGTTCTGAACCCATTTTTTTTTCTTTGCAGTGTGTTTTGTCTCTCTTTTCCCCTTAATCTCTGGGTGGTTCAGGACTCAGGTGTAGATATGGATATTCAAGGTCTGTCTTCTTGTGTGGATCAACTCGCTACAAGGGTCCAAAGCATTCAAGATTATGTAGTTCAGAATCCGATGTTAGAGCCTAGAATTCCAATTCCTGATTTGTTTTCTGGGGATAGATCTAAGTTTCTGAATTTCAAAAATAATTGTAGACTGTTTCTTGCTTTGAAACCCCGCTCCTCTGGTGACCCCATTCAGCAAGTAAAAATTATTATTTCTTTGTTACGTGGCGACCCTCAAGACTGGGCATTCTCCATTGCGCCAGGAGATCCTGCATTGCTTAATGTAGATGCGTTTTTTCTGTCGCTTGGATTGCTTTATGACGAACCGAATTCAGTGGATCAGGCAGAGAAAACCTTGCTGGCTTTGTGTCAGGGTCAGGATGAAGCGGAGGTATATTGTCAGAAGTTTAGAAAGTGGTCTGTGCTTACTCAATGGAATGAGTGTGCCCTGGCAGCAATTTTTAGAAAGGGTCTCTCTGAGGCTCTTAAGGATGTGATGGTGGGCTTCCCCATGCCTGCTGGTCTGAATGAATCAATGTCCTTGGCCATTCAAATTGATCAGCGTTTGCGCGAGCGCAAAGTTGTGCACCATTTGGCGGTGTCCTCTGAGCTGAGGCCTGAGCTTATGCAGTGTGATAGAATTTTGACCAGAACTGAACGGCAAGAACACAGACGTCAGAATCGGCTGTGTTTTTACTGTGGTGACCCTACTCATGCTATCTCTGATTGTCCTAAGCGCACTAAGCGGTTCGCTAGGTCTGTCACCATTGCTACTGTACAGCCTAAATTTCTTTTGTCTGTTACTTTGATTTGCTCTCTGTCGTCCTACTCGGTTATGGCATTTGTGGATTCGGGTGCTGCCCTGAATTTGATAGACTTGGAGTTTGCCAGGCGTTGTGGTTTTTTCCTGGAGCCTTTGCAGTATCCTATTCCATTAAGGGGAATTGATGCTACGCCTTTGGCCAGGAATAAACCTCAGTACTGGACTCAGTTGACCATGTGCATGGCTCCTGCACATCAGGAAGATATTCACTTTTTGGTGTTGCATAATTTGCATGATGTGGTCGTGTTGGGTTTGCCATGGCTACAGGTTCATAATCCAGTATTGGATTGGAAATCAATGTCTGTGTCTAGTTGGAGTTGTCAAGGGGTACATGGCGATGTTCCGATGATGTCAATTTCTTCATCCACTCCTTCTGATGTCCCTGAGTTTCTGTCAGATTACCGGGATGTATTTGATGAGCCCAAATCCAGTGTCCTACCCCCTCATAGGGATTGTGATTGTGCTATAAATTTGATCCCTGGTAGTAAGTTTCCTAAGGGCCGACTTTTCAATTTATCCGTGCCAGAACACGCCGCTATGCGGAGTTATATAAAGGAGTCCTTGGAGAAAGGGCATATTCGCCCGTCTTCATCACCGTTGGGAGCAGGGTTCTTTTTTGTGGCCAAGAAGGATGGTTCTCTGAGACCCTGTATAGACTACCGCCTTCTCAATAAAATTATGGTCAAATTTCAGTACCCTTTGCCTCTGCTGTCTGATTTGTTTGCTCGGATTAAGGGGGCTAGTTGGTTCACCAAGATAGATCTTCGAGGGGCGTATAACCTTGTGCGTATTAAACAGGGCGATGAATGGAAAACAGCATTTAATACGCCCGAGGGCCATTTTGAGTACCTGGTGATGCCATTCGGGCTTTCTAACGCTCCATCTGTGTTTCAGTCCTTTATGCATGACATCTTTCGAAAGTATCTGGATAGATTCATGATTGTATATTTGGATGATATTTTGGTCTTTTCAGATGATTGGGAGTCTCATGTGAAGCAGGTCAGAATGGTATTCCAGGTCCTTCGTGCTAATTCCTTGTTTGTGAAGGGGTCTAAATGTCTCTTCGGAGTTCAGAAGGTTTCCTTTTTGGGCTTCATTTTTTTCCCCTTCTACTATCGAGATGGATCCTGTTAAAGTTCAGGCCATTTATGATTGGACTCAACCTACATCTGTGAAGAGTCTTCAGAAATTCCTGGGCTTTGCTAATTTTTACCGTCGCTTCATCGCTAATTTTTCTAGTGTGGTTAAACCTTTGACTGATTTGACAAAGAAAGGTGCTGATGTAGTGAATTGGTCCTCTGCGGCCGTGGAGGCTTTTCAGGAGCTGAAACATCATTTTTCTTCGGCCCCTGTGTTGCGTCAGCCAGATGTTTCGCTCCCTTTTCAGGTTGAGGTTGATGCTTCTGAGATTGGAGCAGGGGCTGTTTTGTCTCAAAGAAGTTCTGATGGCTCTGTGATGAAGCCATGTGCCTTCTTTTCTAGAAAGTTTTCGCCTGCTGAGCGTAATTATGATGTTGGCAATCGGGAGCTGCTGGCTATGAAGTGGGCATTCGAGGAGTGGCGACATTGGCTTGAGGGAGCCAAGCACCGCGTAGTGATCTTGACGGATCACAAGAATTTGACTTATCTCGAGTCTGCCAAGCGGTTGAATCCTAGACAGGCTCGATGGTCACTGTTTTTCTCCCGTTTCGATTTTGTGGTCTCATACCTTCCGGGTTCTAAGAATGTGAAGGCTGATGCCCTTTCTAGGAGTTTTGTGCCTGATTCTCCGGGAGTCCCTGAGCCGGCTGGTATTCTCAAAGAGGGGGTAATTCTGTCTGCCATCTCTCCTGATTTGCGGCGGGTGCTGCAGGAGTTTCAGGCTGATAGACCTGACCGTTGTCCAGCGGAGAAACTGTTTGTCCCTGATAGATGGACTAGCAGAGTTATTTCTGAGGCTCATTGCTCGGTGTTGGCTGGTGAACCTGGGATTTTTGGTACCAGGGATTTGGTGGCTAGGTCCTTTTGGTGGCCTTCCTTGTCACGGGATGTGCGTTCTTTTGTGCAGTCTTGTGGGACTTGTGCTTGGGCCAAGCCCTGCTGTTCTCGTGCCAGTGGGTTGCTTTTGCCCTTGCCGGTCCCGAAAAAGCCCTGGACGCATGTTTCCATGGATTTTATTTCAGATCTTCCTGTCTCTCAAAGGATGTCTGTCATCTGGGTAGTTTGTGATCGCTTTTCTAAGATGGTCCATTTGGTACCCTTGCCTAAATTACCTTCCTCCTCTGATTTGGTGCCATTATTCTTTCAGCACGTGGTTCGTTTGCATGGCATTCCGGAGAACATTGTGTCGGACAGAGGGTCCCAGTTTGTCTCTAGGTTTTGGCGGTCCTTTTGTGCTAAGATGGGCATTGATTTGTCTTTTTCTTCGGCTTTATATCCTCAGACAAATGGCCAAACCGAACTACCAACCAGACTTTGGAAACCTATCTGAGATGCTTTGTTTCGGCTGATCAGGATGATTGGGTGACCTTTTTGCCATTGGCTGAGTTCGCCCTTAATAATCGGGCTAGTTCGGCTACTTTGGTTTCGCCTTTTTTTTGCAATTCTGGTTTACATCCTCGTTTTTCTTCAGGGCAGGTTGAACCTTCTGACTGTCCTGGTGTGGATTCTGTGGTGGACAGATTGCAGCAAATTTGGACTCACGTAGTGGACAATCTGACGTTGTCCCAGGAGAAGGCTCAACGTTTTGCTAACCGCCGTCGTTGTGTTGGTCCTCGACTTCGTGTTGGGGATTTGGTTTGGTTATCTTCTCGTTATGTTCCTATGAAGGCTTCTTCTCCTAAGTTTAAGCCTCGTTTCATTGGTCCTTATAATATTTCTGAAATTCTCAACCCTGTGTCATTTCGTTTGGTCCTTCCAGCTTCCTTTGCCATCCATAATGTGTTCCATAGGTCATTGTTGCGGAGGTATGTGGCGCCTATGGTTCCCTCCGTTGATCCTCCTGCTCCGGTGTTGGTTGAGGGGGAGTTGGAGTATGTGGTGGAAAAAATTTTGGATTCTCGTATTTCGAGACGGAAGCTCCAGTACCTGGTTAAGTGGAAGGGCTATGATCGGGAGGATAATTCCTGGGTTGTTGCCTCCGATGTCCATGCTGCCGATTTAGTTCGTGCCTTTCATTTGGCTCGTCCTGATCGGCCTGGGGGCCCTGGTGAGGGTTCGGTGACCCCTCCTCAAGGGGGGGGGGGGGTACTGTTGTGAATTCCATTTCTCGGACTCCCTCCTGTGGTCATGAATGGTACTTTGGTTAGTTCTGCTCTTGGACTCCCTCTGGTGGCTTTGAGCAGAACTGCTGGTCTCTGAGGTTTGCTTTCTCAGCTGCCCTCGTTTGTTGTTATGCTGGCTTCCCTATTTAACTCTACTCAGATCCTTACTTCATGCCAGCTGTCAATGTTTCAGTATTGGTTCAGATCTCTCTTGGACTTCTCTGAGGACCTGTCTACTCCAGCAGAAGCTAAGTCCCTGCTAGTTCATTTGTTGTTACTGCTGCCTGAATATATTTCTTAGTACTGCTAAATTCTAGTCCAGCTTGCTATCATGATATTTACTTGCTAGCTGAAAGCTCTGGGGGTGCAGTGTTGCACCTCCACACCGTGAGTCGGTGTGGGGGTCTTTTTGCATACTCTGCGTGGTTTTTGTAGTTTTTGGTGCTGATCGCATAGTTTCCTTTTCTATCCTCTGACTATTTAGTGAAGTCTGGCCTCCTTTGCTAAAACCTGTTTCATTCCTGTGTTTGTGACTTTCCTCTTAACTCACAGTCAATATATGTGGGGGGCTGCCTTTACCTTTGGGGAATTTCTCTGAGGCAAGGTTAGGCTTCTATTTCTATCTTTAGGGGTAGTTAGCTCTTAGGCTGTGAAGAGGCGTCTAGGGAGAGTTAGGTACGCTCCACGGCTATTTCTAGTGTGTGTGATAGGAGTAGGGTTTGCGGTCAGCAGAGTTCCCACTTTCCCAGAGCTTGTTCCGATTACTAGTTTACTCATCAGGTCATTCCGGGTGCTCCTAACCACCAGGTCCATAACAGGTATGGTTGGGCCATTTAAGGAGCCTCCCTGATGTTGTGATCAAACAGGCCGACAAGGGAGGAAACATTGTGGTATGGCCGCAACAACTATATGAAAAGGAAACAATGCGTCAGCTATCTAATACTACTTGTTACAAGAAACTTACATATAATCTCTTGTCGGCCTTTTGTGCGCAGCTCAGGGAGATTCTAATTAGGGCTATGGAAACCGAGATAATCTCGAAAGAACTTTTTATGGCCCTGAATGTAACTGAACCTACCATACCCACACTGTATCTCCTCCTAAAGGTGCATAAAAATATCCGGACTCCACCTGGGTGCCCTATAATTTCTGGGCTGGGGAATTACCTGGAATGCATCAACACGTGGATTGATTCCTTGTTGCAACCCCTTGTAGAGGAACTACCTTCATTTCTCAAGGATACCAATCAGTTCCTCTGTAAGATGGATGGTCTTTTTCTTGATACAGACACCATTATGGGCACAATGGATTTCGAATCACTTTATACGAATATTAGGCATCAAGATGGGCTGCGTGTCACAGAATTTTTTCTATCTACATCCACCCTTTCTCCGGGCCTTAGGGTACTCCTCTTGGAGTTATTAGCATTTACGTTAACACATAACTTTTTTATTTTTGGGGGGTCCTGCTACCTGCTCCAGGGGACAGCCATGGGAGCAGCCTTTGCGCCCTCCTATGCTAACCTGTTCCTGGGGCTGTGGGAGAGGCAGCTCCTCACTGCGGACCACCAGTTGTCTATGGAGCGTGTCCTACTGTGGACGCGCTACATAGATGACATTCTGGTGGTCTGGCAGGGTAACAATAAGTCATTTGAGGAATTCATTGTGAGACTCAATAATAATGGACGGAATATTTTTTTGACGGCAACAGTTGACAGGGATAAGGTGGAGTTTTTGGATGTCACATTAACTAGGGACAGTGAGGGTGTTGTCCAAACTACCATCTTTAGAAAGCCCACCTCAATGAACGTGTTACTTCATGTGTCTTCTTCCCATCCGGCGCATATGATACGGTCAGTACCTATTGGCCAGTTTTTGCATCTGAGGCGCATATGTTCAACGGATGTAGAATTTGAAGCACAAGCCAGTGACCTCAAAAATCACTTTAGAGCATGAGGGTACAGTAACCGTATGATCAAGAAGGCATACCTCCGGGCTAAACATAGGAATAGAAATTCCCTATTATACGGGGCAGGAAGGGAGGAACAAGGTGCCGACAAGGTCAGATTTATCACTAACTTCAACTCTAGATCTGAACAAGTGTCATGTCGGACGCTGTTCATACTAGGGCGTTCGACAGACAGCGGTAATTCCGCTTTTGTCCACTATGCGCTCAGTGGCGTCGGCTAGATTTTATCTAGCTGGTCCAGGGTTAATTTAGCTGGTGCTCAGGTTGGAAGCTGGGTCACGCCCACTGCCTTTAAATTGTTCTTCTGAACATTGGGCGTCGCCGATTATAGCTTCTGTCTTGTGCTTGGTTATCTCGGTCTGGAGTGGTGGTCTAGGAGAAGGAGTATCGTATCTGGTGGTGTATATTTCCCTTTGTCATATTTTCCTCCTTCCTATATTTGTATTTGTTTTGCCCTGTGCACTTATTGTGTATTCCTGAGTGACTGCGGCGTGATGTATATTTTCCGTTATCCTTGTCTGTGCTAACTGTGGGTATTGGTTAGTGGTCTCTTCACTGGGTGGTGGGTTGTGGTTTCAGCCAGTGGTTGTAACAGGAGACAGGGTGAGGATGGAGGCCCAGACATGCACACCATCAGTGTAAACTCTGGGAGAGGGTCAGTCAGGGTTTCCCAGAGTGGAGGGAAATCGCAGGGGCCCGGGTTATTAGCTCTTGCCTACCTAAGTTTCCCGTGACACCTAGGTTTCCCGTGACAACAAGTCCATGGCGCTCTGGAGAGATCATGGCCAATTTTAAAAACCGATCCCATAATCACCAAATTCATTTCAGATACACCAATTGTTACATATCGGAGAGCAAAAAATCTGCTTGACCACTTAGTATGGAGCACCAATGTGGGAAATCCTCCCAAAACATTCCTTAGCGAGTTTAGATCTAGAAGAAGAGGTGGATGTACAACATGCGGCCATTGTGTAGCTTGCGTAAATATCACTAGGAATGATTCGTTCTCAGATTCGTCTGGTAAGAGACTATTTAAAATAAGGAAATATATTACATGTACGTCCACAAACCTTATATATTATGCAACCTGTCCCTGCTCTCTAATATATATGGGTTTGACCACGAGACAGTTGAAGGTGAGAGTCAGGGAACATGTCTTAGGCATCGAGGCAGCTGCTAAAGTAGAGGATACATTTACTCCTAAAACACTGCCTAGACACTTTAAGGCGCACCATAATTGCGACAGTAGTGGTCTATTAGTCAAAGGAAGTGACATGATTGATGTAGGAATTCGTGGAGGTAAGATCTCACAATGGTTGGCACAACCCAAAACACGTTGGATATGGACCTTGAACACGGTGTACCCTCAGGGATTGAATGAGAATATAAGTTATGCGCCATTTCTGTGATCTACAGTCCACTATGGAGGCGAAGCGACGCCGTGCAACTATGTGGTGTAGCTTGTTTTTAACTCATTTTTTATGTACTTGGAGCGGCCCCCAAATGCAGGGCAGCGGGGTACTCGGTACCGGGTCCCTCGGTCTCGGTTCTAGGGGTGTCACAGTGGCCCGACCCGGTCCATGGCCCTGCTAAGGGGCGCCCAAATAAAGGTGTAGGTGAGAGTTTGTCAAGTGTTCGTGACGCCACCTGTGGTATTCGGTCAGGGTGACCGACGCTGCTAGGGGTCCGCTGGGGTGATGGAATGGCAGCTAGATGGTGTAACTTCCCACAGGTGAGTATGTCCCCAGGGCTTCCCTTGATGAGTAGATGGTAATGGTGTAGGTCGCAGTAAATGACGAGGACACAGGGTTGCAGTCTCTTTACCTTTTTACTGAAGGCTTCGGCATCCACAATCCAGAGCACTGCTAACAGGGCTGGCTGAGACCGGCCGGTCCGAAGGCACATCCAGAGTTCCCTTTGCAGGTGGAAATCAGTAGCCTTCCTACTAGCGCCTGTGTGTTGTAGTACTTCCCTGCTGAGCACCACGGGATAGTCCTCACAACTGTCGTGTATGTTTCTGTTCTCTCTCTCCGTCCCCCAGATGGTATGGATAGGAGGCACCCGTATGACGGGGTAGGCCTGGAGTTATTTAATAGGGACCCTAGAGACACCATTCTCCCACAATTGCCTCCGTTGTCTTCATTAGGTGTAAAGGTGAGACAGCCAACCTAGAGTTAACTGCCCTGCCGTAGTTCAAAGTAATGCGTAGAGCCTATTACTTCCTCGGCGTTTCGGCCGCCGGCTACACGCCTCAGAAGGATGTTGCCGATCTTGGGGCACGACTCCTCCTGGTTCTATCTCCTTTGTGCTGTGATCTCGTTTCTCACTTCTCCACAATATACTTTGCTTCCTGTCCTTTCTTAGGATGCCGCCGCAATGAGGTGCAGGCACGGCTCCGTAGCGATCTGTCTCGTGCTAGGCCACTACCAGGATCTCACCCCTGACAGGGACCTCCCTGAGTCTTCCCAAGCAATGCTCTCTCTCACTAGATGTTACCTGGGCAAAACCCAGACAGCTTCTCCCAAACTTTTTATCCGACTCCCAGTTTTACCAGAGTGTGAGGAGTGGCCTAATACATAGAACCTTTTGCTCCCCCTGGTGGCCGGAGTGTGAAGTGTAGTGTGTAACTGTGATACCTGGTCAGGTGAACTCCTTTAGTGCCATCAGACGTACCATCACTCCCCCTTGTGGCAGAGCGACAATACTGCAATGACCAGGACTCTGGGGCGCTGCATACTTACTTTTAGATTGTCCTCTACATAAATTTGGATTGTGGCGGGTATCTGGAAAATTTTCCCCCTGGTTCTCTCACCTCCTCCTTCTTGTCCCTGGTTCCTATATTTCGGCAATCAACAAGAGCACGGAGAAGAAGAAGAATTAGTACGGGAGCACCTATGTTGATATAATGAATGCATATAGTCAATAAGTATTTTTTATAAAGTGTCAGTACATCTATGCATAACGTTCTATTCCAGTTTTCAGTGTATGCTAGGGCATGGTGTCCATATGGATTTTTGAACAACATGAATGATGAAAGTGTTGTATAGATGGCTAGTTATGTGTTATAATACACGCTAATTATGAAATGTGATTTCTTTATGATCCGTATGGTTTGGTTCAATCACTTAGCGCCCTTTTAGTGACCTATTCTTGGTATTTACTATTTTGGGTCACATCTGGGTGATTCATTGTACTATGGGGGTGTTGGAAGCATATAGTTTCCATGGAATGTGTCACTTTAATAATTTTACATACGCCCAATAATATCTAATAATTATTATATATATGATGAGAGGGCCTGATAGCTAATATTGCTATATAAGTGATACAAACTATAGATGCACTCCCCCTCTCTTGTTTATGATTCACCACCCACCGATAGATATAAGTAAAGATAGATAGATGTGACTGGCAATTTTTCTGAGTGGACTACTGTTATGATCTGGTGACCTTGGAGCCGCATGAAACTTTCTCTGGAGTCGGTGGAACCTGTACTGACCGCAAATCCTGAACTAACACCGCAACTAGAAGTAGCCGTGGGGTGTGCCTAACATACCCTAGACACCTCGACACAGCCGGAGGACTAAATACCCCTAAAGATGGAAATAGGAATGCTACCTTGCCTCAGAGCAGACCCCCAAAGGATAGGCAGCCCCCCACGAATAATGACTGTGAGTAGGAGAAGAATAGACACACGCAGGTAGAAAACAGGATTTAGCAAAAGAGGCCACTCCAGCTAAATAGGAAAGGATAGGACAGATTACTAGGTGGTCAGTATGAAAACCCTTCCAAAAACATCCACAGCAGATAATACAAAAAGTTCCACAATCTAACTAAAGACATGGAATGTATATCTGCCACTCCAGAGAATCCAACAATACTGAGAAAATACTGACACAATCTAAGCTGGACAAGAAAACACAAAGAATAGCACTGAATTGTGAAGCACATAGCATGTGTGCCACAGGAAAAAAAAACCAGACACTTATCTTTGCTGATTTGGCAGAAAGGCAGGAGGAACCAAGCAGAGGTCCAACACCTCCCAACAACAATTGACAACTGGCAAGGACTAATGAATCCTGCACGCCTAAATACCCCAGTCAGAACTGCAATCAGCAGATACACCTGACCAGGACTGCAACTCAGGGGCAACTGCATTACCACCTACAACCACCGGAGGGAGCCCAAAAGCAGAATTCACAACAGTACCCCCCCTTGAGGAGGGGTCACCGAACCCTCACCAGAGCCCCCAGGCTGATCAGGACGAGCCAGATGAAAAGCATGAACCAAATCAGCATCAACCCAAGAATTATCCTCCTGGCCATAACCCTTCCATTTGACAAGGTACTGAAGCCTCCGCCTCGAAAAACGAGAATCCAAAATCTTCTCAACCACATACTCCAACTCCCCATCAACCAAAACAGGGGCCGGAGGATCAACAGAGGGAACAACGGGCACCACATATTTCCACAATAAAGATCTATGGAAGACATTATGGATAGCAAAAGAGGCCGGAAGCGCCAATCGAAAAGACACCGGATTAATAATCTCAGAAATCCTATAAGGACCAATAAACTGAGGCTTAAACTTAGGGGAAGAGACCTTCATAGGAACATGACGGGAAGACAACCAAACCAAATCCCCAACCCGAAGCCGGGAACCAACACACCGATGACGGTTAGCAAAACGTTGAGCCTCCTCCTGAGACAACACCAAATTGTCCACCACATGAGCCCAAATCTGCTGCAACCTGTCAACCACAGAATCCACACCAGGACCAAAAACCAAAATGACAAAAAAAAGGTGAAACCAAAGTAGCCGAACTAGCCCGATTATTAAGGGCAAACTCGGCCAATGGCAAAAAGGCCACCCAATCATCCTGATCGGCAGACACAAAGCATCTCAAATAAGTCTCCAAAGTCTGATTAGTTCGCTCGGTCTGGCCATTTGTCTGAGGATGAAATGCAGAAGAAAAAGACAAATCAATGCCCAGCCTAGCACAAAAGGCCCGCCAAAACCTAGAAACAAACTGGGAACCTCTGTCGGACACAATATTCTCTGGAATACCATGCAAACGAACCACATGCTGAAAAAACAACGGAACCAACTCTGAAGAGGAAGGCAATTTAGGCAAAGGCACCAAATGAACCAACTTAGAAAACCGGTCACAAACAACCCAGATAACCGACATCCTCTGGGAAACCGGAAGATCAGAAATAAAATCCATAGAAATATGCGTCCAGGGCCTCTCAGGGACCGGCAATGGCAAAAGTAACCCACTAGCACGGGAACAACAAGGCTTGGCCCGCACACAAGTCCCACAGGACTGCACAAAAGAACGCACATCACGTGACAACGAAGGCCACCAAAAGGACCTACCAACCAAATCTCTGGTACCAAAAATACCAGGATGACCAGCCAACACAGAACAGTGAACCTCAGAAATCACTCTACTAGTCCATCTGTCAGGAACAAACAATTTCCCCACAGGACAGCGGTCAGGTCTATCAGCCTGAAATTCCTGAAGAACCCGCCGTAAATCGGGAAATGGCAGAAAGGACCACCCCTTCTTTCAGAATGCCGACCGGTTCAAGGACCTCAGGAGAATCAGGCAAAAAAACTCCTAGAAAGGGCATCAGCCTTAATATTCTTAGAACCCGGAAGATACGAAACCACGAAATCAAAACGGGAAAAAAACAAGGACCATCGAGCCTGTCTAGGACTCAGCCGTTTGGCAGACTCGAGGTAAATCAAATTCTTATGATCGTTCAGGACCACAATACGGTGCTTAGCTCCCTCAAGCCAATGTCGCCACTCCTCAAACGCCCACTTCATAGCCAACAACTCCCAATTGCCGACATCATAATTGCATTCAGCAGGCGAAAACTTGTGGGAGAAGAAGGCATACGGTTTCATCAAAGAACCAACAGAATCCCTCTGAGACAAAACGGCCCCTTCCCCAATCTCAGAAGCATCAATCTCAACCTGAAACGGAAGAGAAACATCTGGTTGGCGCAACACCGGAGCAGAAGTAAATCGGCGTTTAAGCTCCTGAAAGGCAGAGACAGCCGCAGAGGACCAATTCGCCACATCAGCGCCTTTTTTCGTCAAATCGGTCAAGGGTTTAACCACGCTGCAGAAGTTAGCAATGAAACGCGATAAAAATTTGCAAAACCCAAAAATTTATGAAGGCTCTTCACGGATGTGGTTTGAATCCAATCATGAATGGCCTGACCCTTAACCAGATCCATCTCCATAGATGAGGGAGAAAAAATAAAGCCCAAAAAGGAAACCTTCTGCACCCCAAAGAGACACTTAGACCCCTTCACAAACAAGGCATTGTCACGAAGGATCTGAAATACCATCCTGACTAGGGTTGAGCGACTTTTATTTTTATAGGATCGGGTCGGGTTTCACGAAACCCGAATTTCACAAAAGTCGGGTCGAGCGAAATCGGCCGATCCTATAAAAAAGTCGGGGTCGGCCGAAACACGAAACCCAATGCAGTGCAATGGGATCTATATTAATGTGTAAAATAAAGAATTAAAATAAAAAATATTGATATACTCACCCGTCCGGAGGCCCCTGGACATCACCGCTGGTAACCGGCAGCCTTCTTTGCTTAAAATGAGCGCGTTCAGGGCCTTCCATGATGTCATGGCTTCTGATTGGTCGCGTGCCGCTCATGTGACCGCCACGCGACCAATCACAAGCTGTGACATAATTCTCAGGTCCTAAATTCCTAATTCTAGGAATTTAGGACCTGAGAATTACGTCACGGCTTGTGATTGGTCGCGTGGCGGTCACATGGGCGGCCGCGACCAATCACAAGCCGTGACGTCATCTAAGGCCCTGAACGTGCTCATTCTTAGGAAGGAAGGCTGCCGGAAAGAAGCCGAGGGTGAGTATATTCCTATTAGGTATATACTCACCCTCGGACGCGCCCTGCTTCTTTCCGGCAGCCTTCCTTCTTAAGGATGAGCGCGTTCAGGGCCTTAGATGATGTCACGGCTTGTGATTGGTCGCGTGGCTGTCACATGAGCGGCACGCGACCAATCAGAAGCCGTGACGTCATCTAAGGCCGTAAACGCGCTCATTTTAAGCAAAGAAGGCTGCCGGTTACCAGCAGCGATGTCCAGGGGCCTCCGGAGAGGTGAGTATATCAATATTTTTTATTTTAATTCTTTATTTTACACTTAAATGTGGATTCCGATACCGATTTCCGATATCGCAAACATATCGGAACTCGGTATCGGAATTCCGATACCAGATTCAGAAGATCGCCAACCTCATGGCCGACCCCACACAGGGGTCTGGTCGGGTTTCATGAAACCCGACTTTGCCAAAATTCGGCGACTTCTGAAAATGGCCGACCCGTTTCGTTCAACCCTAATCCTGACCTGTTCCACATGAGACTTCCAATCATCGTAAAAAATCAAAATATCGTCCAAATATACAATCAAGAATTTATCAATATAAGTCCGGAAGACATCATGCATGAAGGATTGAAAAACAGATGGAGCGTTAGTGAGCCCGAATGGCATCACAAGGTATTCAAAATCGGGCGTATTAAACGCAGTTTTCCATTCATCACCCTGCTTAATACGAACAAGATTATATGCCCCCCGAAGGTCAATCTTCGTAAACCAACTAGCCCCCTTAATCCTAGCAAACAAAATGGAAAGCGAAGGTAAAGGGTATTGAACCTTGACCGTGATCTTATTCAAGAGGCGATAATCAATACAAGGTCTCAAGGAGCCATCCTTATTAGCAAAAAAAAAAACCTGCTCCCAACGGTGAAGAAGATGGCCGAATATGCCCTTTCTCCAAAGACTCCTTAACATAACTCCGCATGGCGGTATGTTCAGGCACAGACAGGCCCTTAGGAAACTTACTGCCTGGAATCAAGTCAATCGCACAATCACAGTCCCTATGCGGTGGAAGGGAACTGGACTTGGGCTCATCGAATACATCCTGAAAATCAGACAAAAACTCTGGAATTTCAGAAGAGGAAGAAGAGGAGATTGACATCAAAGGAACATCATTATGAACCCCCTAACAACCCAACTAGTCACAGAGATAGATTTCCAATCCAACACAGGATTATGTACCTGCAACCACGGGAAACCCAGCACGATAACATCATGCAAATTATGCAACACCAGAAATCGACAATCTTCCTGATGGGCTGGCGCCATGTGCATGGTCACCTGTGTCCAAAACTGGGGCTTATTTTTAGCCAAAGGTGTAGCATCAATCCCCCCTAAAGGAATAGGGTTCTGCAAAGGCTGCAAGGGAAAACCACAACGCCTGGCAAACTCAAAATCCATTAAGTTCAAGGCGGCGCCTGAATCCACAAATGCCATGACAGAAAATGATGACAATGAGCAGATCAAGGACACCGATAACAGAAATTTAGGTTGTACAGTACTGATAGTAAATGAACTAACGATCCTTTTTGTCCGCTTAGGGCAGACTGAAATGACATGAGAAGTGTCGCCACAATGACTTTGCTCTAAGGACGACGCCACAGCGCGCACAGTTTGAAGCTCCCGCAAGCGCTGATCAATCTGAATGGCCAGAGACATAGAATAACTCAGACCGGAAGGCGTGGGAAACCCCACCATAACATCTTTAATGGATTCAGAAAGACCCTTTCTGAAAATTGCCGCCAAAGCATCATCATTCCATTTAGTCAACACAGACCATTTTCTACATTTCTGACAATACAATTCTGCCGCCTCTTGACCCTGAGACAGGGCCAACAAGGTTTTCTCTGCTTGATCCACAGAATTCGGTTCATCATATAATAATCCTAAAGCCTGAAAAAAGGAATCTACATTAAACAAGGCCGGATTCCCAGATTCCAGGGAAAATGCCCAATCCTGTGGATCGCCACGCAGCAGGCAGATGACAATTTTAACCTGCTGAATGGAATCACAGGAGGATCGCGGTCTCAGAGCAAAAAACAGTTTACAATTGTTTTTAAAACCCAAAAATTTGGACCTGTCACCAAAAAACAAATCAGGAGTAGGAATCTTCGGCTTTAAAGCAGGAGTCTGAACAATATAATCAGAAATACCCTGTACCCTAGCAGCAAGCTGGTCTACACGAGAAGGTAATTCCTGAACATCCATGCTGGCACAAGACTCCTCAGCCACCCATAAATAAAGAGGGAAGAAAAGACAAAACAGACTACAGAAAAAAAAATGGCTCAACACCTTTCTTCCCTTCTTCTGAGATGCATTTAACTCATTATGGGCCAGTTGTACTGTTATGATCTGGTGACCTTGGAGCCGCATGAAACTTTCTCTGGAGTCTGTGGAATCTGTACTGACCACAAATCCTGAACTAACACCGCAACTAGAAGTAGCCGTGGGGTGTGCCTAACATACCTTAGACACCTTGACACAGCCAGAGGACTAAATACCCCTATAGATGGAAATAGGAATGCTACCTTGCCTCAGAGCAGACCCCCAAAGGATAGGCAGCCCCCAACGAATAATGACTGTCAGTAGGAGAAGAATAGACACACGCAGGTAGAAAACAGGATTTAGCAAAAGAGGCCACTCTAGCTAAATAGGAAAGGATAGGACAGATTACTAGGCGGTCAGTATTAAAACCCTTCCAAAAATATCCACAGCAGATAATACAAAAAGTTCCACAATCTAACTAAAGACATGGAATGTATATCTGCCACTCCAGAGAATCCAACAATACTGAGAAAATACTGACACAATCTAAGCTGGACAAGAAAACACAAAGAATAGCACTGAATTGTGAAGCACATAGCATGTGTGCTACAGGAAAAAAAACAACAGACACTTATCTTTGCTGATTTGGCAGAAAGGCAGGAGGAACCAAGCAGAGGTCCGACACCTCCCAACAACAATTGACAACTGGCAAGGACTAATGAATCCTGCACGCCTAAATACCCCAGTCAGAACTGCAATCAGCAGATACACCTGACCAGGACTGCAACTCAGGGGCAACTGCATTACCACCTACAACAACCGGAGGGAGCCCAAAAGCAGAATTCACAACAGACTACAGTGACGTCATGCATTTTTATTTTCATCCTGGCTGTTCCCCCATATAGGAGATAGGTATATGTGTAGGCAGGAGGTAGGTGATGGCGCGACCGTGTACGCTTGTGGGCCCTGCCTCGGTGTGCCTGGTGGCTCTCGGCGTCTCCAGGTGGGAGTGGTGACTTCTCAAGTCTCCTCCCTCCGTCTGACGCCGACACCTCCTGGCGTCCTGGGTTGCCATGGCCGCACAAGCGTCACTTCTGGGACACGTCACCGCCACTTCCGGGGTAGCGGCTATTTTAATTCGGCATTTTCACTGACTTACTCATCCCCTGACGAAGGAGTCTATTTCCGAAAGGCGCGTTGGGATCACGCTGCCCTGGACGCCCACACACGGTGCCGCTGCTCTTAAAGGTAAAATCCAAATGCCGATTCCTATTGTGTGTGGCGGCTTATTTTCTTTAGCGTGCACCAGTATTATGTTATAAGCTACAAAATTTAACTAGGCACACTGTGCAAATTTAATGGATAAAGATGTGGCTTATCAAATTATATCTATGAATTCTGGTCGTTTATACTTCGGTACCGTAATACTGTACATTGCAACAAACACTTAGTGAGTGTAATATATCAGTAGCAGTATGATTTATGCTATATACTAGTTTGTGAGCAGAGTATATTAATACACCTATATGTAGTGTGGTCTGTCCAGGTCACAGCGTTTTTTTTGCACACTGCACTTTTTGTTCGGGGTTGCACACGTTCCCCATGTTGTCTGTATCCTGAACCTCATGTCTAATAAAATCTTTTTCTAATCATTATATTGGATCATTTGGTCGTGTTTTGTGGGTTCCACAAATTGTTTCCCCCACTTTTCCCCCCCTATTTTCTCTATGGTTAATTAGTGACTGATCCGTTGAATGTCCATATTTACTAGCAAACGCCATACATGTATATGTATATACATGTTTATACATGCAATCTATGATAGATAAAATGCTGCTAGGTACCATTCTTTTTGCGGTGTATGTGTCATAGACTGCAAGTAGTCGATACTTCCGTGTCCTCACCAAAGCACAACTGACTATGGTCTCCCCCTCCTCCTTGTCCTCTGGCCTCCACTACTTTCAACAAAACTCAGTAATATCATTGTAAATACATCATTGTAAATACATCCCCCTGTAGTTTTTATTTCCCCCACCTCATTGTAGATTTTAAGTTGTCACCCTTTTTTTTCGTTTAAATTATTGTTATCTTTATAAGTTAGTGTAGATTCTAAGCTGTCACAAGCAAGGTAGTTTTATTTCTCTTTAATCATTGTATTATTGTTATCATTGTTACTTAGGACTGTTGTGTTTGAAACTGTATATATGTTTATGCTATATAAATAACTATAAACATTAATATTAGAACACAGAGAAGCAGGATGGAGAGGTTAATTATAGCGTCATTGCCGCTCACAATCTTGGTGAATTCCTCAAAGTTTTGGAGGATGGTACATATGTCTGACATCCAAGTCCACTCATGAGATCTTAAGTGTGAATTCAGAACTGAACATCGACGGCCTTGTTGATGCTGGTAGTCAACAACTGCCCTCTTCCGCTCATAAATCCTTTCCAAAATATGCAGTGCAGAGTTCCAAAGCATGGGGAGGACATAACACAACAGTCGGTGAGACATAAGCTGCAAGTGCTGCAGAAGCATGTCAAAGCCGGATGAAGCTCTAGCTGACTTTCTAAAATGTGTACGCAGAGCCTCGTACTTTTCCTAGCAGATCTGGCACCTCCGTGTCGCTTTTCATAAAATGTTGAACAATGAGATTAGGCACATGGGCCAGGCATGGCACGTGTGTGATCTCACATCGACACAGAGCAGACACCAGGTTCCAGCTATTGTCCCACACAACCATGGCTGGCTGTAGGTTCAGCGGTGTCAGCCACAGATTGGCCTGTTCTTTCAGAGCTGTCCAGTGTCCACAAATCTTCATCATTGTGCGGGTTGTCACCTAAGCATATTAGCTTCAGCACAGCCTGTTGCCGCTTGGCTAAGGCAATGCTGCAGTGCTTCCAGCTTGTGACTGATATGCTACTTGCGAAAATGGAGGCTGAAGAGGAGGAGGTGGAGTACCTGAAGACTGTGGGGGCAACCCAGATGGACTAAGGGCCTGCAATACTCATGGTTGGTCGAACGTACACCATCCCAAGGTCGGACTGGGTCCCGGCTTCCACTCTGTTAACCCAGTGTGCTGTTAGTGTGATGTACCGTCCCTAACCACAACCACTTGTCCACGTGCCTGTGGTTAGGTTGACTTTGCCAATAACAGCATCTTGGAGGGCACGGGTAATGTTTTGGGACATGTGCCTGTGTAATGCCGGGACGCCACACCGGTACAAAAAGTCATGCATGTTCGTGGCCTTGGGGTGATCCTCGACTCTGCCCTCTCTTTCAATATACATATCCAAGCCCTTGCCTCCTCCTGCCCACTACAACTCAAAAACAGTTCTAGGATCCGTACTGCAAAAATGTTTGTGCACGCCCTCATGATCTCCCGCCTCCACTAGTGCAACCTTCTACTGTCTGGCCTCCCCTCTAGTACACTTGCACCACTCCAATCTATCCTAAAGTCTGATGTCTGAGTAATCCAACTGTCCCTCGGTTATTCCCCGGCCTCTCCTCTCTGCTAGGCCCTTCACTGACTTCCAATTGCCCACAGGCTACAGTTCAAAATCAAAACCCTAACTATGACATGCAAAGCCTTCCACAACCTGTCTCCATACATCTGTAACATGGTCTCCCAATGTCCAACTGGGTCATGGCTTCCTCTACGCTAACCCAGCGTGCTGTCAAGCGAGATGCACCATCCCTGCCCACAAGCACTTGTCCACGTGTCCGTGGTTAGGTGCACTTTCCCTGTAACAGCATTGTTGAGGGCCCGGGTAATGTTGTGAGACATGTCGTTGCTTGTGCAATGTCGTGACAAAATTGTGGAAGCTGGGTAACGAGTACTTGTGATGCTCTCCACCATCAGGTTGCTGAAAGCTTAGGCCTCACATGGATCTAAAATGCAACAGTTTGAGCGCCTGCAGATGAGAAATGTGTGAATTTAGTACTGTGGCGTTGCCTGCGTATTTCCACTTGTGTTCCAAGGACTGGGTTATAGACAACTGAATGCAGCCTGGGCAGCTGATGTAATGGCACGGTTTGCAATCTCATCAGTACGCCGATGACATGCATGTCTACCTATCTGTACCTGACATCACCTCCTTACCGTCCAAAATCACTCGTCTTCCCGCTAATTCATCCTTCTTTTGTGTGCTCGCTTTCAAAAAGTGGACATGGACCAAACAGAATACATCATCTTTCAACCATCTCAGGCTAAATAGACATGAGAGCTGTGTATGCATCGTTTGGTACCACTTTAGTAAGAGAGAAAGTTTGCCCTAAAGAAAATGATTTCTCAGACATTCATGGCCTTTTTTGCACATTTTTTCCAGCTGTGATCTTCATATTTTTGGTGTGGATATAGTAAATTTCAAAGTGTTCATCAATACCATCATCGTCCATATCTCAGAAAGAGGAAATCTGGTGTTTCCCAGAGTCGTGGTTATGTACATTTTGTGGCATTCCTTTAACAGTGTCCGTTACACTAGAAAAAATAATTGGTGACTGTGACATTTGGATATTATTGGTAATATGTATGGGTGAAGATGAAGAAGCTTGTGCCACAGGTGGGTTTATAGTTACGGACGATGCACTGCTCTTTAAACGTTGTTTTTCACAAGCATCCATCATTTTGTTTGGTTTTCCTACCACACTGATCTGCTTTCTCTAATTCAGCATCTCTCGAACATGTTGCACTTGGCCCTTTAGACAGACACGTGCATCTTTGGCAACATATTTTTGACAGGAATTTTTTAGGCCATCTAACACGCGCATATGTTACACAGATCTTCTGACGGGTATGAAACACATTATGGTAATTGGCGGGGGCTGAACGACTAATCATTGTTATTAATCATGTACGTTCCCATTCCTGTCATCACCATGCCCCTTTTCCTCATCACTTCATCCAATGATTCGTCCTCCATATTTTTAGTAAAAAGCTGATCCTTCCCAGCAGCAACTGTGTAGGAAACCAATGTACATTTCGCAAGGTGTTTATAAATTATGATGCCCGTTAACAAATTGTTTTACAAAATTCACCCCCCATGGGGAAATGTTTCACAGCCCATGCACTTAGTCTATGGGCATTACAAGTGTAGGAGACCCACTCCTTTACACTGGGAATGGGTTTTAATGAGGCCTTCCTCCACCTCTCATCATTCTCCACCACTACATCACCAGGCTTCACGTGTCCATGCTGCTAAAGACAGTCAATTTTTGGGAAAGGGTGTCTATGATCCCCATGAAATATTTTTTAAACATTTACCCCCCCATGAGCAATTGCTTGTCAGGCCATGCACTCTATTACAAGTGTCAGACACCACTCCCCTACATTGGGCCTACTTTGTAACCTGTCTCCTGCAATGTCTCCTTTAACTGCCACTAGATGACCATGATGAACGTGCGCTGAACTGTTATAGGCCAGTGAATTTTGGGCAAGGAGGCTGTGATGGCACTATTTCTTTAAGTCCAAAAAGGACAACACATTGGGGAATTGGGCATGGCATTCCATTGGGCCTACTTCTTAACTCTGTCTCCTGCAATGTGTCCTTTAACTGCCACTAGATCACCAGGGTTGACATGCTCTTTTCTCTTATAGGCCACAGAATTTTGGGCTAGGGGGCTGTGATGGCACTATTTTAATAAGTCCAAAAAGGACAACACATTGGGGAATTGGGCATAGCATTCCATTGGGCTTACTTCTTAACTCTGTCCCTGCAATGTGTCCTTTAACTGCCACTAGATCACCAGGGTTGATGTGCTCTGTCAGTGTCAGACTGAGGCATCTGGGGCCCACCAGGGGAATGGACTCTAGGGGCCCACCCTACAGCTATATGCAAATATCTGTCATAATAGCGGAGCATCAACTGTAAAACACAGGCGGCTGCTACACATCTACTGTGTGCCCCCATAACTGGGGTGTATAATCACTGTAGTTTACATTAATTGGGTTCTTGGTTAAAACAAGTTATCACCCATCCATGGGCTCCACAGGATAGATGATCGCTTAGGTCCGACCATTAGAAACTGCACCAATTGGAAGAATGGGGAAGTTTTATCCCTGACAGGACACTTTTATCCCTATTTTAAAATGCAGCGGCAGGTGGGATGTCTGACCTGACTGCAGCTCCATTCATTCTCTTTGGGGCTTCCAGAAAAAAACAAGTACAGCCACTGAGGGAATGAATGGATCAGTGATCTAGTCGGACATGCCACTCCAGTCTAACAGGGATAAAAAGTTCCACATTTTGCTGAATGGGTCCAAGCAGTCAGACCCCCACAAATCAATACGTTATCACTTATCCTGTGGAGAGGTGATTACTTTTTTCCACAGGAAACCCCCTGTAAGTGCATCTCTGCCGCTGTGTACAAAGCATTAAAACTCTAATGGAAATAAAGAATCTTCTCCTAATTAATATCAGAGTGAACAAATGACCGCCATACACAACACAATCCACTATACCAAGACCAATATTACCACATACAGGAAGAAATACCACCACACCATGACCAGACCACATAGTGACCGAGTTATACTACAATATTGATTATGAATACAAACTACAATACTAACAACATTGTTATTACCACCAGTGACAATATACACAGTACCTCTGTATTTAGTGTCAGTGTACAGTTAATAGAGTGATCACAGGTGACATTATACACAGGAGATCTGTTATGATCCTTAGTGGCTGAGGATCACGAATAGACCAGCAAGTGAATAAACTAAGGACAAGCTCTAGGGAGATGGTAACTGGACTGATCGCAAATCTGAACCTATCCAACACAAATAGAGGTAGCCGGTGAACGTGCCTAAAAAATTCCTAGACGTCTCGAGCCAGCCTGAGGAACTAGCTACCCCTAAAGAGAAAGAAAGACCTCGCTTGCCTCCAGAGAAATAATCCCCAAAGATATAGAAGCCCCCAACAAATATTAACGGTGAAGTAAGAAGAAGGCACATACGTAGGGATGAAATCAGATTCAGCAAAAGAGGCCCACTAGTACTAGAAAGCAGAAAATAGAGCAGGGGTCTATGCGATCAATAAAAAACCCTTACAAAATATCCATCCTGAGATTTCAAGAACCCACGCACCAACTAATGGTGTGTGGGGAGAAACTCAGTCCACTAGAGCATCCAGCAAGCGAGGGAATCACATTTTAACAAGCTGGACAAGAAAACATGATAAACACTGCTGATCAAAAAATGAGCAAACAAAACTTAGCTTGTCCTGGATGGACTGGGAGCAAGGTAGTCAGAAGGAATCTGAGTAGCACTGATTACATCGACAGCCGGCAACAAGTGGAAGTAAAGCAGAGCTATATAGGAACCTCCCAGAGGATAACGAACCAGCTGATAGCCAGAGACCAGTAGGATAACAAACAAAGCCACCAGGGGGAGCCCAAAGTCACACCATACCACCAGTGACCACAAGAGGGAGCCTGAAAACAGAGTTCACAACAGTACCCCCCCTTAAGGAGGGGTCACCGAACCCTCATGAAAACCCCCAGGGCGATCAGGATGAGCCACATGGAAGGCACGAACCAAATCGGCCGCATGAACATCAGAAGCGACAACCCAAGAATTATCCTCCTGACCATAGCCCTTCCACTTGACCAAATACTGGAGCCTCCGTCTAGAAACACGAGAATCCAAGATCTTCTCCACCACGTATTCCAATTCTCCCTCAACCAGCACCGGGGCAGGAGGCTCAACCGGAGGAACCACAGGTACCACATACCTCCGCAACAATGAGCGATGGAACACATTATGAATAGCAAATGATGCCGGGAGGTCCAGACGGAATGACACAGGGCCAAGGACTTCCAGAATCTTATAAGGACCGATAAACCGAGGCTTGAACTTAGGAGAGGAGACCTTCATAGGAACGAAGCGAGAAGACAACCACACCAAGTCCCCAATGCGAAGTCGGGAACCCACACAGCGACGGCGGTTGGCAAAGAGCTGAGCCTTCTCTTGTGACAACTTCAAATTGTCCACCACATGATTCCAAATCTGATGCAACCTATCCACCACAACATCCACTCCAGGACAATCAGAAGGCTCCACCTGACCCGAGGAAAAACGAGGATGAAACCCCGAATTACAAAAAAAAGGAGAAACCAAAGTAGCAGAACTAGCCAGATTATTAAGGGCAAACTCGGCCAACGGCAAAAAAGTAACCCAGTCGTCCTGGTCAGCAGAAACAAAACATCTTAAATAAGTCTCCAAGGTCTGATTAGTTCGCTCAGTTTGGCCATTCGTCTGAGGATGGAAGGCCGACGAAAAAGACAATTCAATGCCCAACATAGCACAAAAAGTCTGCCAAAATCTAGACACAAACTGGGATCCTCTGTCAGAAACAATGTTCTCAGGAATCCCGTGCAAACGAACCACATTTTGAAAAAACAGTGGAACCAACTCGGAGGAGGAAGGCAACTTAGGCAAGGGCACCAAATGGACCATCTTAGAAAAACGATCACACACCACCCAGATGACAGACATTCTCTGAGAGACAGGGAGATCTGAAATAAAATCCATGGAAATGTGCGTCCAAGGCCAATTCGGGACAGGCAAAGGTAACAGCAAACCACTGGCACGAGAACAGCAAGGCTTCGCCCGAGCACAAATTCCACAAGACTGCACAAAGGAACGCACATCCCGCGACAAGGAAGGCCACCAAAAGGACCTGGCCACCAAGTCTCTGGTACCAAATATTCCAGGATGGCCCACCAACACCGAAGAATGAACCTCGGAGATGACTCTGTTGGTCCATCTATCTGGGACAAACTGTCTCTCCGGTGGACAGCGGTCAGGTCTATCCGCCTGAAACTTGCAGCACACGTCGCAAATCTGGGGAGATGGCAGACAAAATCACCCCTTCTCTAAGGATACCAGCCGGCTCTGAATCTCCAGGAGAGTCAGGCACAAAACTCCTAGAAAGAGCATCAGCCTTCACATTCTTCGAACCCGGCAGGTACGAGACCATGAAATCAAAACGAGAGAAAAACAACGACCAACGAGCCTGTCTGGGATTCAGCCGCTTGGCCGACTCGAGATAAATTAAATTCTTGTGATCAGTCAAGACCACCACACGATGTTTAGCTCCCTCGAGCCAATGTCGCCACTCCTCAAATGCCCACTTCATAGCCAACAGCTCCCGATTACCGACATCATAATTCCGCTCGGCAGGCGAAAACTTTCTTGAAAAGAAAGCACATGGCTTCATCACAGAGCCATCGGGGCTTCTCTGCGACAAAACAGCCCCCGCTCCAATCTCGGAAGCATCAACCTCCACCTGGAAGGGAAGTGAGACATCTGGCTGACATAAGACCGGAGCCGAAGAAAACCGACGCTTCAGCTCCCGAAAGGCCTCCACAGCCGCAGAAGACCAATTAGTCACATCAGAACCCTTCTTGGTCAAATCCGTCAAAGGCTTAACAATGCCAGAAAAATTAGCTATGAAGCGACGGTAAAAATTAGCAAAACCCAAGAACTTCTGAAGACTCTTAACAGATGTAGGCTGCGTCCAGTCATGAATAGCCTGAACCTTGACTGGGTCCATCTCAATAGTAGAAGGAGAAAAAATGAAACCCAAAAAAGAAATCTTCTGGACTCCAAAAAGACATTTTGAGCCCTTCACAAATAAAGCATTGTCACGCAGGACCTGAAAGACCATCCTAACCTGCTTAACATGAGACTCCCAATCATCCGAAAAAACCAGAATATCATCCAGATACACAATCATAAACTTATCCAGATATTCACGGAAGATGTCATGCATAAAGGACTGAAAGACTGAAGGAGCATTAGAAAGTCCAAAAGGCCCTGTGTCATTCCGTCTGGACCTCCCGGCATCATTTGCTATTCATAATGTGTTCCATCGCTCATTGTTGCGGAGGTATGTGGTACCTGTGGTTCCTCCGGTTGAGCCTCCTGCCCCGGTGCTGGTTGAGGGAGAATTGGAATACGTGGTGGAGAAGATCTTGGATTCTCGTGTTTCTAGACGGAGGCTCCAGTATTTGGTCAAGTGGAAGGGCTATGGTCAGGAGGATAATTCTTGGGTTGTCGCTTCTGATGTTCATGCGGCCGATTTGGTTCGTGCCTTCCATGTGGCTCATCCTGATCGCCCTGGGGGTTTTCATGAGGGTTCGGTGACCCCTCCTTAAGGGGGGGGTACTGTTATGATCCTTAGTGGCTGAGGATCACGAATAGACCAGCAAGTGAATAAACTAAGGACAAGCTCTAGGGAGATGGTAACTGGACTGATCGCAAATCTGAACCTATCCAACACAAATAGAGGTAGCCGGTGAACGTGCCTAAAAAATTCCTAGACGTCTCGAGCCAGCCTGAGGAACTAGCTACCCCTAAAGAGAAAGAAAGACCTCGCTTGCCTCCAGAGAAATAATCCCCAAAGATATAGTAGCCCCCAACAAATATTAACGGTGAAGTAAAAAGAAGGCACATACGTAGGGATGAAATCAGATTCAGCAAAAGAGGCCCACTAGTACTAGAAAGCAGAAAATAGAGCAGGGGTCTATGCGATCAATAAAAAACCCTTACAAAATATCCATCCTGAGATTTCAAGAACCCACGCACCAACTAATGGTGTGTGGGGAGAAACTCAGTCCACTAGAGCATCCAGCAAGCGAGGGAATCACATTTTAGCAAGCTGGACAAGAAAACATGATAAACACTGCTGATCAAAAAATGAGCAAACAAAACTTAGCTTGTCCTGGATGGACTGGGAGCAAGGTAGTCAGAAGGAATCTGAGTAGCACTGATTACATCGACAGCCGGCAACAATTGGAAGTAAAACAGAGCTATATAGGAACCTCCCAGAGGATAACGAACCAGCTGATAGCCAGACACCAGCAGGATAACAAACAAAGCCACCAGGGGGAGCCCAAAGCAAAAGTCACACCATACCACCAGTGACCACAAGAGGGAGCCTGAAAACAGAGTTCACAACAGAGATCCGTATATAGTGTCAATGTACAGGTATTACAGTGACCACCAGTGACATTATACACAGGAGCTCTGTATATAGTGTATAATGTACATGTAATACAGTGATCACTAGGGTTGAGCGAAACGGATCGGACAAATTGAAAAATCGCCGACTTTCAGCAAAGTCGGGTTTCATGAAACCCGACCCGATCCTAGTGTGGGATCGGCCATGCGGTCGGCGATCTTCGCACCAAAGTCGCGTTTCGTATAACGTGTTCAGTGCCATTTTTCAGCCAATGAAGGAGGACGCAGAGTGTGGGCAGCGTGATGACATAGGTCTCGGTCCCCAACATCTTAGAGAAGGGCATGACAGTGATTGGCTTGCTTTCTGTGGCGTCACAGGGGCTCTAAAGGGGCGTGAACGCCGACCGCCATCTTACTTCTGCCGATGTTAGCATAGGGAGAGGTTGCTGCAGCTTCATCAGAAGAAGGGACATAGTTAGGGAGGGAAGATTAACCCCGAAACTGCTTGTGCTGTAGCGATTTCCACTGTCCAACACCACCTTTGTTTTGCAGAAACAGTGGAGGCTACATTTTTGTGCATCAGCTCTGTAGCTTATTAGGCTGCCTTATAAGGCTCCCTGATAGCTGCATTGCTGTTTGCAAGCTGCTGTGCAAATCAAATGCTTTTTTAAGAGCAAAAATCCTGTTGCTCCTTTCTGCACAGTTATCTTGTTTATTTGTCCACACTTTTGTGTGCAGCAGTCCTTTTTTATTGCTGCCATACTTGTCCTGACTCCTGAGATCATTGTAGGGAGATTGAAATTGTACTACAGTCCTAGTATTTTTTCATATATCTTCCAGCCACTTGCTGCCACTCACATTGCGTTGTTTTATACACTGGCCCTGAGATTGGGTTCAGTCTCCCCCCCAAAAAAGGGAGACTCAAATTCTCACAAACTTGATATATTTCAGTCCTGTTAGTTTGCGTATGTCAGCCAGCCACTTGCTGCCACTCACATTGCGTTGTTTTATACACTGGGTCTGAGTTTGGGTTCAGTCTCCCCCCAAAAAAGTGAGATTCAAATTCTCACAAAGTGGATATACCTCAGTCCTCTTAGTTTGTCGTATATCAGCCAGCCACTTTCTGCCACTTCCATTGTGTTGTTTTATACACTGTGCCTGAGTTTTGGTTCAGTCTCCAAAAAAAAGTGTCATGTCGGACGCTGTTCACACTAGGGCGTCCGACAGACAGCGGTAATTCCTCATTCGTCCACTATATGCTCAGTGGCGCCGGCTAGATTGATCCAGATTGTCCGGGGTTAATCTGGCTGGTACTCGGGTTTGAGGCTTAGTCACGCTCATTGCCTTTAAATAGTTTTGCTGGGCTTTGGGCGTCGCCGATTATTGCTTGTGTCTTGTGCCTGGTGATCTCGGTCTGGAGTGGTGGTCTACAGGAGGAAATATCGTATCTGGTGGTGTATTATCCTTCGTTATATTTCTCCTTCCTATGTTTGTATTGCTTTGCCCTGTGCACATTATAGTGTTTTCCTGTGTGTCTGCGGCGTGGTGCGTTTTTTAGTTTTCCCTGTCTGTGCTTTCTGTAGGGGTTGGTGAGAGGTCTTATCACTGGGTGGCGGGTGGAGGTTTCAGCTTAGTACTGAAACAGGACTCTGGGTCAGGCCTGGCGGCCCAGACATGCACACCTTCAGTGTAAACTCTGGGAGAGGGACAGACAGGGTTTCCCTATTTTGAGGGATATTGCAGGGGCCCGGGTAATCAGCTGTAGTCTACCCAGTAGCCCCGTGACAAAAAGTGAGATTCAAATTCTCACAAAGTGGATATATTTCAGTCCTGTTAGTTTGTCGTATATCAGCCAGCCACTTGCTGCCACTCACATTGCGTTGTTTTATACACTGGGCCTGAGTTTGGGTTCATTCTCCCCCCAAAAAAAGGGAGATTCAAATTCTCACAAAGTGGATATATTTCTGTCCTGTTAGTTTGTCGTATATCAGCCAGCCAGTTGCTGCTACTCACACTGCGTTGTTTTATACACTGGGCCTGAGTTTGGGTTCAGTCTCCCCCCCAAAAAAAGGGAGATTCAAATTCTCACAAAGTGGATATACCTCAGTCCTCTTAGTTTGTCGTATATCAGCCAGCCACTTTCTGCCACTCACATTGCATTGTTTTATACACTGGGCCTGAGTTTGGGTTCAGTCTCCCCCCCAAAAAAGTGAGATTCAAATTCTCACAAAGTGGATATATCTCAGTCCTCTAAGTTTGTCGTATATCAGCCAGCCACTTTCTGCCACTTCCATTGTGTTGTTTTATACACTGTGCCTGAGTTTTGGTTCAGTCTCCAAAAAAAAGGTGAGATTCAAATTCTCACAAAGTGGATATTTTTCAGTCCTGTTAGTTTGTCGTATATCAGCCAGCCATTTGCTGCCACTCACATTGCGTTGTTTTATACACTGGGCCTGAGTTTGGGTTCAGTCTCCCCATAAAAAGGGAGATTCAAATTCTCACAAAGTGGATATATTTCAGACCTGTTAGTTTGTCGTATATCAGCCAGCCAGTTCCTGCCACTCACATTGCATTGTTTTATACACTGGGCCTGAGTTTGGGTTCAGTCTCCCCCCAAAAAAAGGGAGATTCAAATTCTCACAAAGTGGATATATTTCAGTCCTTTTAGTTTGTCGTATATCAGCCAGCCACTTGCTGCCACTCACATTGCGTTGTTTTATACACTGGGCCTGAGTTTGGGTTCAGTCTCCCCCAAAAAAAGGGAGATTCAAATTCTCACAAAGTGGATATACCTCAGTCCTCTTAGTTTGTCGTATATCAGCCAGCCACTTTCTCCCACTTCCATTGTGTTGTTTTATACACTGTGCCTGAGTTTTGGTTCAGTCTCCCAAAAAAAAGTGAGATTCAAATTCTCACAAAGTGGATATATTTCAGTCCTGTTAGTTTGTCGTGTATCAGCCAGCCACTTGCTTCCCCTCAAATTGAATTGTTTTAAATACATTGGTCTGAGTTTGGGTTCAGTCTCCCCCCCAAAAAAGGGAGATTCAAATTCTCACAAAGTGGATATATTTCAGTCCTGATAGTTTTTCGTATATCAGCCAGCCACTTGCTGCCACTCACATTGCGTTGTTTTATACACAGGGCCTGAGATTTGGTTCAGTCTCCCCCCCAAAAAAGGGAGATTTGAATTCTCAACAAGTTTAGATACACCTTCTACCTTGTTTTACAGTACCATATAACGGTTGTTATTTTGGTTAGATTTTCCAAAAAATGAGGAAGTCTGGTGGAAGAGGCCGTGGGCGTAGGTTGCCAGCTGGTACTGATGGTGGTGGTGCATCTGGTGGTAGTGGGAAAATCACAATAGCACCTAAGGCTGGAGGTGTTGACCCAGCGTCATCGTCTGGCTACACAAGGCCTCGAAGGCTCCCTTATCTGGGAGTAGTAAAACAGCTTTTAAAGCCGGAGCAGCAGGAAAACGTTTTGGCTTTCCTTGCTGACTCAGCCTCTAGCTCTTTCGCCTCCTCTTCAGAAAGTTCCAAATATAAAAGCAGCGAGTCGTCAGTGGATGCTCCCGGTCAGGAACAAGACATTTCCTTGTGTCCTTTCACCCAAACCAAAAGTGAAGGATAGTGAAGGATGCGTCAGGCGACACTACAGGTTACTCCATGGAGCTCTTTACACATACCGTGCCTGGGTTAGAAAGGGAAATTGTTAACTGCCCATTACAAGATGAACCGGACATGGAGTGCACTGATGCACAGCCACAGCTAGATTATTATGCTGTTCCATTGACTCAGATCACTACATTTTCCTCACAGTGTACTGAGCCAGAATCTGACCCTGATGAGACTATGGTGCCCCGTCCCGAACGCTATAGCACCTTACACGGTGACACAGAGGAAGGTGCACATGACATTGAAGAGGAGGTGATAGATGACCCAGTTATTGACCCAGATTGGCAGCAATTGGGGGAAGAGGGTGCCGCTGCCAGTAGCTCAGAAGTGGAGGAGAATGATCCGCAGCTGCCATCTACATCGCAACAGCTGTCATCTGGCAGGCCCGTATCACGCCAAAAACGTTTGTCAAAAACAAAAACAGTTTTAGGACAGCGTGGCCATCCGGTGAAAGTAGCACAGCGTGCAATGCCTGAAAAGGTATTCCATAGTAGGAAGAGTGTAGTATGGCAATTTTTTAACCAAGATCCGAGTCATCAGTGCAAAGTTATCTGTAAGAAATGCTCAAAGACCTTTAGCAGAGGGAAGAATCTTAAAAATTTAAATACAATGTGCATGCTTAGACATTTAACCTGCATGCACTTGCAAGCCTGGACTAACTATCAAGCATCCCGTGCCGTTGGTGCACCTGCTCGGAATGAAGGTAGTCAGCAACGCTACATTGCTTCCCTCACTGTAAGCCCACCGGCTAGGACACCACCAGCAGCAAATGTGGAGGTATCGTCACAAGGCCAAAGCAGTCTGTGAATCACAAGGTTCTTGGTAGGAAACACTGTATGTAGGCCAACATCAAGAATACCATCACCAACCCTCTCTCAATCCGCCATGTCCACCACCCCCACCACTAGTTCCACCGTATGCAGCTCTCCAGTCCAGCTCACCCTACAAGAGACTCTCGTTAGGAAAAGAAAGTACTCATCCTCTCATCCGCGTACACAGGGTTTGAACGCCCACATTGCTAGACTAATCTCGTTAGAGATGATGCCCTACCGGTTGGTTGAAAGCGAAGCTTTCAAAGACCTGATGGCCTACACAGTACCACGCTATGACCTACCCAGTCAGCACTTCTTCGCGAGAAAAGCCATCCCAGCCCTCCACCAGCATGTCAAAGACCGCATTGTCCATGCACTGAGGCAATCAGTCAGTAGAAAGGTGCACCTCACAACAGATTCATGGACCAGTAGGCATGGCCAGGGACGTTACGTGTCCATCACGGTGCACTGGGTTAATGTGGTGGATGCAGGGTCCACAGGGGACAGCCATAGTTGGATAGTTCTGTCTTGCCCACGGTCTAGGAAACAGTTGGCTGTAGGCATTCGCCACCCCTCCTCCTCCTCCTCCTACAGAAGCGAAAGCTCATCCACAGAGTGCAGTAGCACGACCACTCCATCCGCAGCTGCCAGTGTTGCACACGAGGTGTCCCATTATCGAACAGCTAGTGGTAAGCGTCAGCAGGCTGTGTTACAAATGAAGTGTTTGGGTGATAACAGACACACTGCGGAAGTACTGGCCGAGTACTTGCAGCAACAAACCCAGTCATGGCTGGGCAGTGTACATCTTGAGGCAGGCAAGGTAGTCAGTGATAACGGAAGGAGTTTTATGGCTGCCATAGCCCTTTCAGAACTGAAACACATACCTTGCCTGGCTCACACCTTGAACCTGGTGGTGCAGTGCTTCCTCAAAAATTATCTGGAGTTACCAGCCCTGCTCCTGAAGGTGTGAAGACTTTGCTCGCACATCCACCAGTCGCCTGTACACTCCAGCCGTATGCTGAACCATCAGCGATCGCTGAATCTTTCCCAGCACCGCCTAATAATCGACGTTGCAACAAGGTGGAACTCCACACTGCACATGCTTCAGAGGCTGTGCGAACAGAGGCGTGCTGTAATTAATTTGTTTGAGGATACACATACACGGGCAGGCACTTGGATGGCAGACATGGAGTTGTCTGGTGTGCAGTGGTCGAAGCTACAAGACCTCTGTCAAGTCCTTCAGTGTTTTGAGGAATGCACACGGCTGGTAAGTGCAGACGACGCCATCATAAGCATGAGCATCCCACTAATGCGTCTGCTGATGCAAAGTTTGATGCACATTAAGGAGCAGGCGTCTGCAGCCCAGGAGGAGGGAAGCCTTGATGACAATCAGCCATTGTCTGTTCAGGAAACTCTCCTGGACAAGGTGGTGGACAAAGAGGAGGAGGATGATGGGGATGAATATTTATGGGAGGAGGATGCTTCTCAGGGGCCAATAGAAACTGGTGGCATTGCAAGGTCAGGTACAGGGTTTTTGCGGGACACAAGTGATGTTGATTTGCAAGAAAGTGCTCCTCAACCCAGCACAAGCAGTGAATTGACACCTGGAACATTGGCCCACATGGCTGAGTATGCCTTGCATATCCTAAAAAGGGACCCCCCGCTTTATCAAAATGATGACCGATGACGATTACTGGTTGGCCTGCCTCCTGGATCCACGATATAAAGGAAAATTTCAAAATATCATGCCACATGAGAACCTTGAGCAAATATTGGCTACCAAACAAGCAACTCTTGTAGACCGTTTGGTTCATGCATTCCCAGCACACAGCGGCGGTGATGATGGTTCTCACAGGAGCTGTAGGGGGCAACATGGCAGAGGTGTTAGAGGTGCACAAATCCGAAGTGGTGTTGGACAGAGGGGTTTTATGACCAGGTTGTAGAGTGATTTCGCAATGACAGGTACTGCTGCATCGATTCAAAGTGACAGGAGACAGCATTTGTCCAGTATGGTTACGAACTACTTTTCCTCCCTTATCGATTTTCTCCCTCACACGTCATTCCCCTTTGATTACTGGGCATCTAAAATAGACACCTGGCCTGAATTGGCAGAATATGCATTACAGGAGCTCGCTTGCCCTGCTGCTAGTGTGCTATCAGAAAGAGTCTTTAGTGCTGCTGGTTCAATACTGACCGAAAAAGGACACGTCTGGCTACCCAAAATGTTGATGATCTAACCTTCATTAAAATGAACCAATCATGGATTTCAAATTATTTGGCCCCACCTTCTCCTGCTGACACGTAGCTTGCCTGAAAAATGTCTTGCTTTTGGCCTCCTCTTACTGACTTCTCCAATTCCTCAATTTGCAGCTGCTGAATGTCCACCATAGGCCATTTTTTTACCTCCCTAAATGGGCTGACTCCCCCCACAGGGCCGTGTTCACCACCTGGCGCAAGCACCCGTGCGAGTGCCGTTTGCCTGGACAGGTGGGTGTGCCCACTCTTGGGCCACAGCAATGGCACAGGGTCCCTCATAGTACAATGAAGTGTCTCTGATGGTGGTGGTGCACAACCAACATCAGACACACCATCGTAATATGAGGGGCCCTGTGCCAGTACAGCCGCCCACGAGAGAGTGTTCCCCCCAGCTCGAACAGTGCTCTACCACTTGCAATACTTACCTCTCCCTGCTCCACCACTGTGTAGTCTGTGCTGTTAAATCCTTCAATGGCACTGCCAATACAAATTTGTTGAAATGATAGATGATAGTTAAAATATACAGGGGCCCTGGCCTCCATTTAGACCAGTTAATACTTTGCGCCAACTACCACTGTCTGCTACTCAGCAGAGGAGCCCACCCCTGTACCTAGCTATGTCACCTGTTTATTTGTGAACAATTTTTTGGCAGACATTTATTATTAATATTTGGGCCTACTAACTGTGTCTGCCACTCCTTACAGTTGTACTCCGCTGAACAAAGTAATGACGCCTGTTTAGCCCTGTTACCAATTTTGAACTGCATTTAGCCCACTTCATTATTTGGGCCTACTAACTGTGTCTGCCACTCCTTACAGTTGTCCTCCACTGAACAAAGCAATGCCGCCTGTTTAGTCCTGTTACCAATTTTGAACTGTATTTAGCCCACTTCATTATTTGGGCCTAATAACTGTGTCTGCCAGTCCTTACAGTTGTCCTCCGCTGAACAAAGCAATGCTGCCTGTTTAGTCCTGTTATCAATTTTGAACTGCATTTAGCCCACTTCATTATTTGGGCCTACTAACTGTGTCTGCCACTCCTTACAGTTGTCCTCTGCTGAACAAAGCAATGCTGCCTGTTTAGTCCTGTTACCAATTTTGAACTGAATTTAGCCCACTTCATTATTTGGGCGTACTAACTGTGTCTGCCACTCCTTACAGTTGTCCTCCACTGAACAAAGCAATGCCACCTGTTTAGTTCTGTTACCAATTTTGAACTGTATTTAGCCCACTTCATTATTTGGGCCTAATAACTGTGTCTGCCAGTCCTTACAGTTGTCCTCCGCTGAACAAAGCAATGCTGCCTGTTTAGTCCTGTTACCAATTTTGAACTGCATTTAGGCCACTTTATTATTTGGGCCTACTATCTGTGTCTGCCACTCCTTACAGTTGTCCTCCGCTGAACAAAGCAATGCCGCCTGTTTAGCCCTGTTACCAATTTTTAACTGCATTTAGCCCACTTCACTATTTGGGCCTACTTACTGTGACTGCCACTCCTTACAGTTGTCCTCCGCTGAGCAAAGCAATGTCACCTGTTTAGTCCTGTTATCATTTTTGAACTGCATTTAGCCCACTTCATTATTTGGGCCTACTAACTGTGTCTGCCACTCCTTACAGTTGTCCTCTGCTGAACAAAGCAATGCCGCCTGTTTAGTCCTGTTATCAATTTTGAACTGCATTTAGCCCACTTCATTATTTGGGCCTACTAACTGTGTCTGCCACTCCTTACAGTTGTCCTCCGCTGAACAAAGCAATGCCGCCTGTTTAGTCCTGTTACCAATTTTGAAGGTTATTTAGACCACTTTATTATTTGGGCCTATTAACTGTGTCTGCCACTCCTTACAGTTGTCCTCCACTGTACAAAGCAATGTCACCTGTTTAGTCCTGTTACCAATTTTGAACTGCATTTTGGCCACTTTATTATTTGGGCCTACTAACTGTGTCTGCCACCTCTTACAGTTGTCCTCCGCTGAACAAAGCAATGCCGCCTGTTTAGAATGTGTTACCAGTTTTGAACTGCATTTAGGCCACTTTATTATTTGGGCCTACTAACTGTGTCTGCCACTCCTTACAGTTGTCCTCCGCTGAACAAAGCAATGCTGCCTGTTTAATTCTGTTATCAATTTTGAACTGCATTTAGACCACTTTATTATTTGGGCCTACTAAATGTGTCTGCCACTCCTTAAAGTTTTCCTCCGCTGAACAAAGCAATGCCGCCTGTTTGGTCCTGTTACCAATTTTGAACTGTATTTAGCCCACTTCATTATTTGGGCCTACTAACTGTGTCTGCCACTCCTTACAGTTGTCCTCCGCTGAACAAAGCAATGCCGCCTGTTTAGTCCAGTTACCAATTTTGATACCAGTTTTGAACTGCATTTAGCCCACTTTATTATTTGGGCCTACTAACTGTGTCTGCCGCTCCTTACAGTTGTTTTCCACTGAACAAAGCAATGCCGCCTGTTTAGTCCAGTTACCAATTTTGAACTGTATTTAGCCCACGTTATTATTTGGGCCTACTAACTGTGTCTGCCAGTCCTTAGAGTTGTCCTCCGCTGAACAAATCAATGCTGCCTGTTTAGTCCTGCTACCAATATTTGAACTGCATTTAGCCCACTTTATTATTTGGGCCTACTAACTGTGTCTTCCACTCCTTACAGTTGTCCTCCACTGAACAAAGCAATGCCGCCTGTTTAGTCCTGTTACCAATTTTGAACTGCATTTAGCCCATTTCATTATTTGGGCCTACTAACTGTGTCTGCCACTCCTTACAGTTGTCCTCCGCTGAACAAAGCAATGCCACCTGTTTAGTCCTGTTACCAATTTTTAACTGCATTTAGCCCACTTCATTATTTGGGCCTACTAACTGTGTCTGCCACTCTTTACAGTTGTCCTCCGCTGAACCAAGCAATGCCGCCTGTTTAGTCCTGTTACCATATTTGAACTGCATTTAGCCTACTTTATTATTTGGGCCTATATCTGTGTTTCCTCCTCATCCTGCCCATTGCCCAGCCACTGCTAGATGAGTCTGCTGGTACATTGACCCAGAATACTACATTCCCCTTGTACTCTACACAGCCAGAATCTGACCCTGCTGAAAGTCAGGTTCCCCTTCCCACATACTATACCTCCTTACACGGGGACAAAAAGGAAGGTGCAGATGAAAGTGCAGGTTCCTTCATCAGGTGGGGGGCATACTCGTTGGCGACGTCACTGGCACAGGGCCCCTCATAGTATGCAAAAGTGTCTCTGCCGGTGGGAGGCGCCACATGCCATCAAACACACCGCCGTACTATGAGGGGTCCTGTGCCAGTGCCATTGCCAACGAGTGGGCCCCCCTGCTTGCTCAGGATCACAGCACTTGCAAAGTTGAAATACTTACCTCTCCCTGCTCCACCGCCGTGATGTATTCTTCATTTCCTGGGCCCAAGAAAATCTTGAGCCAGCCCTACCCCGCCACAACTTTAGCCAAATGACCCCCAGTTTTCAATGCCTAACTATTATTATAAAGTAAATTAAGATTGACAAGCTTCAGTAATAAAAATTGATGTTTTTGGCATTAAAATGGGCACTGTAGGTGTTTTCCTGTCCTCCACTCACTGCCGACTTTGATTCCCCATTGACTTGCATTGGTTTTCGTGTTTCAGTCGGCCCCTGACTTTTCGTAATAATCGGTCAATTTCACCCGACCCGACTTTTCACAAAGTCGAGTTTCGTGAAACCCGACTCAATCCTAAAAAAGTAAAAGTCGCTCAACTCTAGTGATCACCAGTGGCATTATACACAGGAGCTCTGTATATAGTGTCAGTGTACAGGTAATACAGTGATCACTGGTGACATTATACACAGGAGCTCTGTATATAGTGTCAGTGTACAGGTAATACAGTGAGACCAGTGACATTATACACAGGTGATCTGTATGTAGTGTCAGCATACAGGTAATACAGTGATCACCAATGACATTATACACAGGAGTTCTTTATATAGTGTACAGGTAATACAGTGATCACCAATGACATTATACACAGGATGTAATAATTATAGGGGATAACTCAGGAGACTCTTTGCGTGGAACAAGACAACTTCAGGACACAGTTTTATAAGTGGTAAAGTCTATATTATCACACGGTGATTCAAACAGGTGCAGAGAGAAACTCAAGTCCACAACACTTGGTGTAAATATTAAACGCAGCTTAACAGTCTATAGGAAACTTCAGAGGAAAATGCAATCACGCAGAAAGTCTATGAAGCACAATTATTCTTGAGGATACTTGACATGAATAAGTCCTTGTCTTAGTCCAAACACAGATAGATATGCTTATAAGGCAGTTCAAATAATATCTTAGCTCAACCAGGGAGGCCTGGGTAATAGTCTCACGTTTAAGCAGAGCAGCAACAGCTTACATGTCCAGCAAATGCAGATGGAAGTAAACACGAGCAGCAGATGAAGGAGGATTACTGGAAACTGGTGTATGCAGCAGGAACTCAGAGCAGAGTAGCAGGATCACCACACAGGTTCACAGGAGCAGGTATATAGCCAGTGAGTCACCAGAGTCAAGAGCAGACTACTCTAGCACAGACTGACGGCCGGGATGGAGTTTTATAGCAGGAAGACACAGTGCACATGAGACCAAAGACGCCATCTTGGAAAAGGGCAGTAATGCACAAAAGGTAATAAAAATGTTCAGAGTCCTGACACAGGAGCTCTGTAAATAGTGTATAGTATACAGGTAATACAGTGATCACCAGTGACATTATACACAGGAGCTCTGTGTACAGTGTCAGTGTACAGGTAATACAGTGATCACCAATGACATTATACACAGAAGCTCTGTATACAGTGTCAGTGTACAAGTAATACAGAGATTACCAGTGACATTATACACAGGAGGTCTGTATATAGTGTATAGTGTACATGTAATACAGTGATCACCATTGACATTATACACAGGAGCTCTGTATACAGTGTCAGTGTACAGATAATACAGTGATCACTAGTGTTGAGCGATACCATCCGATACTTGAAAGTATCGGTATCAGAAAGTATCGGCCGATACCGGCAAAGTATCAGATCTAATCCGTTACCGATACCCGATACCAATACAAGTCAATGGGACACCTAGTATCGGACAGTATCCTGTATGGTTCCCAGGGTCTGAAGGAGAGGAAACTCTCCTTCAGGCCCTGGGATCCATATCAATGTGTAAAAGAAAGAATTAAAATAAAAAATAGGGATATACTCACCCTCCGACGCAGCCTGGACTTTACCGCTGTAACCGGGAGCCGTTGTACCTAAGAATGCGCGCTTGAAGGGCCTTAGATGAGGTCACTGCGCTCTGATTGGTCCGTAGCGGTCGCGTGACCGCTACGCAACCAATCACAAAGCAGTGATGTCACCTAAGGTCTTTCAAGCGCTTGAAATACCTTAGAAGACGTCTCTTTACGGGCACCTCATAGTCCTCCATACAGTATTATGGCCAACCTCATAGTCCGCCATACAGTATTATTGCCCCATATAATGCTCCTCCATACAGTATTATTGGCCCCATATAATGCTCCTTCATACAGTATTATGGGCACCTCATAGTCCTCCATACAGTATTATGGCCAACCACATAGTCCTCCATAAAGTATTATGGGCCCCATATAATGTTCCTCCATACAGCACATCATGGGCCCCCTGCTCCTACATACAGTATTGTGGGCCCCATGCTCCCCCACACAGTATTATGCCCCCCCACACAGTATTATGGGACCCCGCTCCTCCATACAGTATTATGCATCCCCGCTCCGCCATACAGTATTATGCATCTCCACTCCTTCACACAGTATTATGGGCCCCCCCGCTCCTCCACACAGTATTATGCCCCCAGCTCCTCCACACAGTATTATGCCCCCAGCTCCTCCACACAGTATTATGCCCCCCCAGCTCCTACACAGTATTATGCCCCCCAGCTCCTCCACACAGTATTATGCCCCCGGCACAGTATTACGCCACCCAGCTCCTCCACACAGTATTATGCCCCCCCCACACAGCATTATGCCCCCCATACAGTATTATGCCCCCTGCACAGTATTAAGCCCCCCGCACAGTACTATACCCCCTGCACAGTATTATGCCATTATTCCATTGGGCCTACTTCTTAACTCTGTCTGCTCCTCCATACAGTATTATGCATCCCCGCTCCACCATACAGTATTATGCATCTCCACTCCTTCACACAGTATTATGGGCCCCCCGCTCCTCCACACAGTATTATGCCCCCAGCTCCTCCACACAGTATTATGCCCCCAGCTCCTCCACACAGTATTATGCCCCCCAGCTCCTACACACAGTATTATGCCCCCCGCTCCTCCACACAGTATTATGCCCCCACACAGTATTATGCCACCCCAGCTCCTCCACACAGTATTATGCCCCCCCACAGTTTTATGCCCCCCACACAGTATTATGCCCCCCGCACAGTATTATGCCCCCCGCACAGTACTATACCCCCTGTACAGTATTATGCCATTATTCCATTGGGCCTACTTCTTAACTCTGTCTCCTGCAATGTGTCCTTTAACTGCCACTAGATCACCAGGGTTGACGTGCTCTGTACTCTTATAGGCCACTGAATTTTGGGCTAGGGGGCTGTGATGGCACTATTTTAATAAGTCCAAAAAGGACACCACATTGGGGAATTGAGCATGGCATTCCATTGGGCCTACTTCTTAACTCTGTCTCCTGCAATGTGTCCTTTAACTACCACTAGATCACCAGGGTGAATGTGCTCTGTACTCTTATAGGCCACTGAATTTTGGGCAAGGGGCCTGCGATGGCACTAGTATATTTTTTTTAAAAAGTACCCCAAATTTGGTGAAAACACATACTTGTTGGCAAAGACTTCATAACATTTGTGTACCTTAAAGAGCTCCCTTGCAAAGCTCCTTTTTGTGTTGCCTAGTTGCTCACATTGGACACAATACACTTCATATAAATTTGATAAAGCAATGCTGTTAGTTTGGCTCAGTAGTTCATTAAAAGTATTTCTTTGTAAACTACATTAGTTTCTCTCCTTGAAAGCCATAACTTTGGTTGCCTCAAATGTACAAATGGCAAATATACAAATGGCGATTTGTAACCAAGATTTAAAGACTGTATACCAAATGCATTTAGACAATCACGTAGCTGCATTTCTGGTAAAACATTTACAGATGTGACAGACAATGCTCATTGTGACACAATCTTGATAAATGTTTGTTTATTCACTTCACAAACAAGTTCTAAGCCTCTATATGTTTGCTGTTTGTCATTGTAAAACATTAAGGTTTACTGAAACTATGCCGGTGGTGGTTTGATCTAAATCCTTGCGGCTTTTATTTTCTGGGGGTTTATGGCCCCTCATCTGATGACTCCATGATATCTCAGTTTAATCCAACCTTGAAAAGTGGCCACTTGAAGGTCTGGGTGAAACTAGAGTTACCATATAGTGTAAATCACTATATAAGACCAGAGAAACATGACTAAGACAGATGCCAAAACTGGGGTACCTGTACATGAACAGTGTGCTGATACCTGCATAATTGGGGACGCCCATGCAGTGTAGGTAATCTCCCAGGGGTTCTGTGTCTTGGTGTTGCTTCTCTGATATTCCAAACGGATGATGTTTAAAAGCCTCTTGGTGATGATATAACTATACTGTATGTAGTTAATCTTCATATATACGTAATCACTATATTTATTTAATCCTTATATGTACTTATTAACCTTTGCATGTTAACATATACAAAAGTGTACATACTGACACTATTCAATCATACTATTCCTTGAATTTTGTTGTTAGCAATAAAATTGCGTTGTATTGGAAGTATTAGCCTTTTTTAAAGCCATATCTGAACCTTAGTGTTAACAACATGGCAAATAAAATTTCCAAATTCTCCTGTAAATAATTGTGCAAAGAGGGAACCATCATACCATTACAAAATACGAGTGGATTTTCATGAGCACATCCACTATGTGGGTTCCAAGGCCTAATGGGGTGCATATGACTATGCAGCAGGGCTGGCCTTGCCGCCAATGTGTAAAACCAAGGAGTACGGGAATACAAAATGCATATTGTGAAGTGGATTTTCATGGGCCTATCCACTATGTGGGTTCCAAGGCCTAATGGGGTGCATGTGACTGACTATGCAGCATGGCTGGCCTTGCTGGCAATGTGTAAAACCAAGGAGTATGGGAATACAAAATGCATATTGTGAAGTGGATTTTCATGGGCACATCCACTATGTGGGTTCCAAGGCCTAATGGGGTGCATATGACTATGCAGCAGGGCTGGCCTTGCCGCCAATGTGTAAAACAAAGGAGTACAGGAGTACAAAATGCATATTGTGAAGTGGATTTTCATGGGCCCATCCACTATGTGGGTTCCAATGTCTAATGGGGTGCATATGACTATGCAGCAGGGCTGGCCTTGCCGCCAATGTGTAAAACAAAGGAGTACGGGAGTACAAAATGCATATTGTGAAGTGGATTTTCATGGGCCCATCCACTATGTGGGTTCCAAGGCCTAATGGAGTGAATATGACTGACTATGCAGCAGGGCTCGCCTTCCTGCCATTGTGTAAAACAAAGGAGTATGGGAGTACAAAATGCATATTGTGAAGTGGATTTTCATGGGCAAATCCACTATGTGGGTTCCAAGGCCTAATGGGGTGCATATGACTGACTATGCAGCAGGGCTGGCCTTGCTAGCAATGTGTAAAACCAAGGAGTACAGGAGTACAAAATGCATATTGTGAAGTGGATATTCATGGGCCCATCCACTATGTGGGTTCCAAGGCCTAATGGGGTGCATATGACTGACTATGCAGCATGGCTGGCCTTGCTGGCAATGTGTAAAACCAAGGAGTATGGGAATACAAAATGCATATTGTGAAGTGGATTTTCATGGGCACATCCACTATGTGGGTTCCAAGGCCTAATGGGGTGCATATGACTATGCAGCAGGGCTGGCCTTGCCGCCAATGTGTAAAACCAAGGAGTACGGGAGTACAAAATGCATATTGTGAAGTGGATTTTCATGGGCCTATCCACTATGTGGGTTCCAAGGCCTAATGGGGTGCATATGACTATGCCGCAGGGCTGGCCTTGCCGCCAATGTGTAAAACCAAGGAGTACGGGAGTACAAAATGCATATTGTGAAGTGGATTTTCATGGGCCTATCCACTATGTGGGTTCCAAGGCCTAATGGGGTGCATATGACTGACTATGCAGCAGGGCTCGCCTTCCTGCAAAGGTGTAAAACAAAGGAGTATGGGAGTGCAAAATGCATATAGTGAAGTGGATTTTCATGGTGCTCATCCACTATGTGGGTTAAAAGGCTTATTGGGGTGCATATAAATTGGTAGCAGGGCAGGCCTTGAATTCAAGGCAACACTTTTTCAGGAGTCCCCCCTGGACATCTTATGACAGGGGTATTATGGTGCATCCTAATTCTTGGCAGCCCAGCCACTCACAGCATAGGCTACAACAGCTTAGGAGACCCACTGTTTCATAAAGGCCCTTTAAAAAGATTAATGCCACCTGATGCACCAGTAAAAATAGACTCTATGACTTTAAGAGTCTCTCCTTCGTAAATGAAACAGGATGGGTCTGCTTATGTGTCACACACCACATGGCCAGCTAGGGTTGTTAAATGTTACAATGATATTTCACAGTGAATGCATTTGTAGTGGTTGAAAGCAATGTTAAAGTTGAAAAACGCTTCAAAAATGCAGCGTCTGAACTAAGCCTAAGTGAGAGAGGAAATTTTTGGTCTGGGGTTAAATATTTGGCCATACAAGCAAGCCATTAACCTGCAAAGGATGTACCTTGACATATTTCCAAGCAAAACCCGTTTTGGTTTCGTTTTAATGTGTCTTTTGTGGCACCGGGAAAAATGGCATGAATCTTGGAAAAAAATGATTAAAGCTGTGAACTAGGAGTCAGGAATGCTTCCAGGGGCGATCCCCATGAGGTTCCTGTGTCATTTGAGCAGTGTTTCCATCATTTTCAGACGTTTTTAGACCTTAAAAGGACCCCTGGGGGGATTGCGGTAAAAATACTTGGGTCTCCCATAGACTTACATTGGGCTTGTTGTTCTGGCCGAGTACCAGAGTATTCCAATTTGCTTGACCCGAGCAACGAGCACCCGAGCATTTTAATGCGCGCCCATCACTAATATCTATCTATCTATAGATGTATCTATCTATCTATCTATAGATATATCTATAGATAGATATATCTTTAGATAGATAATACCAAACCCGATGTTTAGTAATAAACATAATAAAATGGTACATAAAGAGTTAAATAAAGACACACACACAAAATCTGCGTTAGGCCGGGGTCACACTTGCGAGAAACTCGCACAAGTCTCCCACCTCAATACCCTGCACTTGGGACCGGAACGTTCAGCTACATAGAAATAGATGCAGCCGCACACTCCGGTCCCAAGTGCTGGCGGCAGTGCTGGGTATTGATGTGTGAGACTCGTGTGAGTTTCTCGCAAATGTGACCCCGGGCTTTAACGCAATATCTGTTCAATTTAAAAAAATGGAAAAAAAATGCGTGGGCTCCAGCGCAATTTTCAAGTCCAGAGTGGGAAAGCCAGTGACTGGAGGCCGATGTTTGTAGCCTAAGAAGGGGTTAATAACCATGGAGCTTCCCAGGCTATGAATATCAGCCTGCAGCTGTATATTTAGCCTTTACTGGCTATTAAAATAGGGGGGGAATTTTCCAATGCAGCTGGGCCGAAAGTGACAGTATGAACTATACTGTACTCACAGCGGCGGAGGGATACAGTGCAGAAGGGTACCTTATGTCATTGTATCGCCAGAGCCACTGGATCAGCTCTGCTGATGTGACAGCTCCCCATGGGAGATTGTCATGGGAAACTCGTTATTACATGGATTACTGCAGATCAGGGAGTATATTGTTGGTTTATTATTTTTATATTTCTTACAGGTGATCAAGGGCTTCGGGGACTAGGTGATTGGTGAGTATGTACTCTATGTTGTATGTACTGTATGTCTATATGTATGTACCGTATATGTGTGTATGTGTTTTGTTTTTTTTTACACTTGAACACAGTAGCCGGATGATGGGACTATACTGTCTCATCATCCGGCTAGATGTCACTGTAGCAGGCATAGCCGGATGGGACTAGAAGTCCCATCAGATGATGCCTGCCTACATACAGATGCGCACACACACAGCCCCGCACACATCCAGCCCCGCACACGCCAACGCACACCCACACAGCCCCACAGACCCCCACATATTCCCTCACAGCTCCGCAGACCCCCTGCAAATCCTCCCACAGCTCCACACACCCCCGCACATCCCCACACAGCTCCGCAGAACCCCACAGGCAGACACACACAGCCCCGCAGACTCCCGCACAGCCCAGCACAGCCCCGCAGACACACACAGATACACAGAAACACCTGCACACAGACACGCACATCTTCCCCGCACACACAGTCCCCACCCACACACTTAGTCTCCACCCACACTCCCCCCACACACTCCTCCCCTTCCCAATCTGCAGCGTTTCTCACAGGCAACTCTGCAGCAAAACTGCAGATCCTGTGGTTCTGCTGCAGATTAAACTGAATCAATGGAAGTCAATGGGTGAAGAAATGCTGCAGATCCACAAAAAGATTTGACATGCTGTGGAAAATAAAACGCTGCGATTCCGCGCGTTTTTTTCCGCAGCATGTGGACAGCGTTTTTATATTTCCCATTGATTAACATTGTGTTCACAATGCACTGCGGATTTGAGGCAATTCCACCAGTCCAAAAATGCTGCACAAAAGCATCACAATCCGCAACGTGTGCACATACCCTTAAGGTTCATGACTCTACCATAAGGCAAAAATGGCCTGCATGGCAGAGTTCCAAGGTGACGACCACTGCTGAACAATAAGAACATAAAGCTTTGTCTCAGTTTTTCTAGAAAACATCTTTTTTACTTCAATACATTTTTATTGCATATTTCAAAAAAGAAAACATATAAGCAACAACACCCCCAATATAGGGGTTTAAACAAGGGAAACATAAGCATAAATGCGCGTACTCATAGATTGACATAATGTATAAAACAGAAAACGTATCGACACTTGCATGAAAAAGCATATGAAAAGACATATATCTTCAATGCAAAGGGGCATACCTCTGACTAAGTAACCACGGTTCCCATATTCGATCAACCTTTTTCTTGGTAACAGACGAGTGCGCCAGAGTTTGCTCATATTGACAATGTATATTGATTTTGTCCACCGCTTCTCTCATGGTGGCTAGACACTTCCCCGTCCATTTAGCTGCAAAGGGGAGCCTAGCTGCAATCAGAATATGTGACACTATACCCCTGATATCTAAAGGAAAATCAGTTGTCCCTATATGCAACAGTCCCATTGATGGTGTCAAGTTAAACTGAATCCCAGTCATCTCTCTTAACAACATATTTATAGTATTCCAAAAAAATGATTGCCACAGGACAGGACCACCACATATGGCTCAATGATCCTAAATTTCCGCAACCTCTCCAGCAAGCCAAAGTCTGGTTTGGCCCATAATGTACTAGTTGTCTTGGACCTATACCACCTAAAATGCATCTTTTTTAACTGTTCTAGATGACAAATACAAGATGATACTCTACGTATTTCTCTTAAACTATCCCTCCATTCCTCTGGATCACATGTTGTCCCCAATTCTTTCTCCCATTTTAGCATATATGATAATTTAGTATCCAACTCTGGATCATTTAATACACTATAGAGGATTGAAACACCTTTGGGGCCTGATTCGGGTCGTAGGAGGAATCCCATGGCTTTGTGATTCACAGGAGGATTAAGGAAGAGGGAGTCTGGCGTAGTTTGGAGCAGATGTCTGATCTGTAGGTACTGGTAAAAAAGATGCCTAATACCAGGGAATTTGGAACAAAGTTGATCGAATGGGATAGCAAGAGAGCCATCTATCAAGTCTTGGAGGGATTTAACTCCTGCTGTGGACCAGCGTTGTAAGTTAATAAAGGGGATATGCATTTCCAAAGCTTTTAAGGAAATATTTGTTAAGGGAATATTTAGAATGCTTGAAGCAAATTTCCTCCAATAACATATTGTTGTTAATGTGGTAGGTAGACACGGGGTGTAATTACTAAGTTTAATAGCTTCCATTTCCAACGTAAGCCGCGTCAAGGTCAATTTAGAATAAAATGACTCAATCTGAAGCCACTTATGTGTCTTATCCAATAACCACCGGTCTCTATTACCCATTAATACCGTCGCTTTATGATAAGCATGTAAGTTAGGGGCACCCATCCCCTCCAAATTCATAAGTATAATATAGTAACATAACAGCCACTCTTGGTTTTTTATATGCCCAAATGAAGTCATTAGCTATTTTTTTAAGGGATTTAATTATTCTAAGAGGAATCGGGACTGGGATACAACATCTTGGGAAGTACCAACATCTTATAAATGTTAATCCTTGCCATGCATGACATAGTAGCTTTACGTAATTCATCCAGATCCCTCCTAGATTCTTGTATCAATTTTGAAAAATTCCTTTCCACCAATTGTGTAGCATTAGTGAGGACTATGCCTAAATATGGGAGTTCATCACTCACCCACTTAAAGGGATACTCCGGCTCCAAAAATTCTTGAGTTGTGGGTGGAACCAATACAGGAAACGCCAAAGATTTAGCAGCATTTAGTTTATAGTATCAGACATTAGCAAACTCCTCCAAAGCAAGGATAATAGGATGGAATGAGGACTATACATTAGTACAAGAGATAATTACATCATCTGCGTATAATCCAATTTTGTGAGACACATGTCCAACTCTAATACCTGCTATATCCTGGGTACTCCTTATTTTTTCCACAAAAGGTTCCATGCACAAGGCAAAATAATAGGAGACAATGGGCAGCCTTGACGTGTACCATTAGATATACAAAATGACTCTGAAAGGAACCCTGATGATAAAACTTTGGCAGAGGGATTCGAGTACATAGCACATATTGCCGAGTAAATGGTGCCAGTCAGACCAAATTTTCGTAGAACACTTTTGAGATACCTCCCATCCCACTCAATTCTGCTATCCGGATTAAATGTATCATCCTGCAAGTTCCGTCCTTCGCTTCCTGACCTGCTACAAATCCTACATGATCAGACGAAACATGGTGTAATCTAATTGCAAACATTTTAGAGAAAATTTTAACATTTCAGTTTAAGAGTGCAATGGGCCTAAAATTACTAGGACATATTGTAGGTTTCCCCAGTTTAGGCACAGTAGTAATAGTGGCCTCTAAATTCGTGACAAATACAGATTCTGAATTTTGCCATGAATTAAATATACGAAGGAGGTAGGGAGTCAAATATTGATGAAATTGGCAATAGTACTCTTTTGATAACCCATCTGGGCCAGGGGATTTATGACACTGTAAGTTTGATGGTGTTCCGAATTTCCTCCTCTGTAAATGGGGCATTGATTATGTTCAGTTGTTCCTGTGATATTTGGGTTAGGTTTATAGATTGTAGATATCTATCAATATTAGCTTGGGAGGGCTGCGGAGTGGTGGGATCAGTCACCAGATTATAGAGATGTTTAGTAATTAGCAAAAACCTTTACTATTTATAATGGATTTTGGATACACTTCCCTTGTTGATCTACTAAATGGACAATTCTAGCTCGTCCCTCTCTTTTTTTGACTCTATGCACTAACAGCATCCCAGCTTTATCTCCTGATGCATAATAATTACTTTTAAGTTTCTTAAGATTATATTCACATAGCAACAACAGGTTAAGGGTACCGTCACACAGTCACACTTTGATCGCTACGACGGTACGATTCGTGACGTTCCAGCGATATCCATACGATATCGCAGTGTCTGACACGCAGCAGCGATCAGGGATCCTGCTGAGAATCGTACGTCGTAGCAGATCGTATGGAACTTTCTTTCGTCGCTTGATCTCCCGCTGACATCGCTGGATCATTGTGTGTGACAGCGATCCAGCGATGTGTTCGCTTGTAACCAGGGTAAACATCGGGTAACTAAGCGCAGGGCCGCGCTTAGTAACCCGATGTTTACCGTGGTTACCAGCGTAAACGTAAAAAAAACAAACAGTACATACTCACATTCCGGTGTCTGTCCTCCGGCGTCTCAGCTTCTCTGCACTGTGAGCGCCGGCCAGCCAGAAAGCGAGCACAGCGGTGACGTCTGACGTCACCGCTGTGCTTTCCGGCCGCTGTGCTTACACAGTGCAGAGAAGCTGAGACACCGGAGGACAGACACCGGAATGTAAGTATGTACTGTTTGTTTTTTTTACGTTTACGCTGGTAACCAGGGTAAACATCGGGTTACTAAGCGCGGCCCTGCGCTTAGTAACCCGATGTTTACCCTGGTTACCCGGGGACTTCGGCATCGCTCCAGCGCCGTGATTGCAACGTGTGACCGCAGTCTACGACGCTGGAGCGATAATCATACGATCGCTGCGACGTCACGGATCGTGCCGTCGTAGCGATCAAAATGGCACTGTGTGACGGTACCCTTACTCTTAGTTTGAATCGGATATTATAGATTTCGTCAGACAGAGCTGGTGTGATCGCTATTTTATTTAAAGACTCTAATTGTTGAAGCCAGGCTAACAAAGAAACCCTGCTGAATTCCCTTTTACACTCCAGAGAGGAAGCTTGTTGCAGAAAGATGCTTCTAATTACGGCTTTATGAGCCGACCACAGGGACTCGTCTGTGACTTCTCCATTGTTGTTCAACTGGAAGTAATGTTGGAGCTCAGTCTGTACTTTCTCTACCACCTTGCTTTGTAACAATAAGGATGTATTTAACTGCCACCTAGCAGAAGGATTAGATTGATGACGTAGACTTAAGGTACCTTCACACTCAGCAACTTTACAACGAGAATGACAACGATCCGTGACGTTGCAGCGTCCTGGTTAGCGATCTCGTTGTGTTTGACACGCAGCAGCGATCTGGATCCCGCTGTGATATCGCTGGTCAGAGCTAAAACTCCAGAACTTTATTTGGTCGTCAGGTCGGCGTGTATCGTCGTGTTTGACAGCAAAAGCAATGATGCCAGCAATGTTTTACATGGAGCTAACGACCTGTAAGAACGATAAGTGAGTCACCGTTACGTCACAGGATCGCTCCTGCATCGTTCTGGAGCTGCTGTGTTTTTGACGTCTCTACAGCGACCTAAACAGCGACGCTGCAGCGATCGGCTCGTTGTCTATATCGCTGCAGCGTCGCTAAGTGTGACGGTACATAGTCTCAGGAATATCGGAGCATGGTCTGACCACGTAATCAATCCAATAGCCGCTGATCTGCATCTATTTAGAGTCGTATTGTCAACCAAGAAATAATCTATTCTGCTATATGTCCGGTGACGGAAGGAGTAGAATCTATAGTCACGTTCAGCAGCATGGGAATATCTCCAATAATCATGGAGACAATATTCCTTCACCACTACTTTCAGGTCCCTCCTAAAATGGGTTAATTTACTAGAGCAATCCATCTCTCTATCTATAGGGGCATTGAAGTCTCCACATATAATCTTTTCTCCTTTAGCTAATTCAGTTACCGTATCTTATGAAACACCTTGCGAGCAGATGTGCATTGGGCTTCATTAGGGGCATTGTTATGATCTGGTGGTTTAGGAGCAACATGGGACGAGCTCTGGAGGAGGTGGTACCTGTACTGACCGCAGTTCCTGAGCTTAACACAACACTAGAAGTAGCCGTGGGATGTTCCTGTCACTCCCTAGACACCTCGTCACAGCCGGAGGACTAACTTCCCCTAAAGGTAGAAACAGGAAAGCTATCTTGCCTCAGAGAAAATCCCCAAAGGATAGACAGCTCCCCACAAATATTGACTGTGAGTGGAGAGGGAAATGACATACGCAGAATGAAACCAGGATGAAGCAAAGGAGGCCACTCTAGCTAGATAGATAGGATAGGACAGAATACTGTGCGGTCAGTATTAAAAAACTAGAAAAATCCACCACAGAGTTTACAAAAGTCTCCACACCTGACTAAAGGTGTGGAGAGTAAATCTGCTTCCCAGAGCTACCAGCTTAACTGAATAAATCCATACTGACAAGCTGGACTAGAAAAAACATAGAAAGTGCAGAACGATAAAGTCCACAAAATGTGGACAGCAAAAGAACCAAGCAAGGACTTATCTTTGCTGAACAGGTCAGAACATCAGGGAAATCCAAGCAGAGATGTGAATCCAACCAGGAACCATTGAAAACTGGCACTGGCTGAAGGATAGAGCCAGGCTTAAATAGCCGAGCCAGAATAGACGATCAGTGGAAGCAGCTGCTGACTGCTAAATCCAAGGAGCAGCCGTTCCACTTAAAACCACCGGAGGGAGCCCAAGAGCAGAACTCACAAAAGTGCCACTTACAACCACCGGAGGGAGCCCAAGAGCGGAATTCACAACAGTACCCCCCCTTGAGGAGGGGTCACCGAACCCTCACCAGAGCCCCCAGGCCGATCAGGACGAGCCAAGTGAAAAGCACGAACCAAATCGGCGGCATGAACATCGGAGGCAACAACCCAAGAATTATCCTCCTGGCCATAACCCTTCCACTTGACAAGATACTGAAGCCTCCGCCTCGAAAAACGAGAATCCAAAATTTTCTCAACCTCATATTCCAACTCCCCCTCAACCAACACCGGGGCAGGAGGATCAACAGAGGGAACAATGGGCACCACATATCTCCGCAACAAAGATCTATGGAAAACATTATGGAAAGAATCACCCCTTCCTTAAGAATGCCAACTGGCTCAAGGACTCCAGGAGAATCAGGCAAAAAACTCCTAGAGAGGGCATCAGCCTTAACATTCTTAGATCCCGGAAGATACGAGACCACAAAATCAAAACGGGAGAAAAACAGGGACCATCGAGCCTGTCTAGGGTTCAGCCGCTTGGCCGACTCGAGGTAAATCAGATTCTTATGATCGGTCAAGACCACAACGCGGTGCTTGGCTCCCTCAAGCCAATGTCGCCACTCCTCAAATGCCCACTTCATAGCCAACAACTCCCGATTGCCGATGTCATAATTGCGCTCCGCAGGCGAAAACTTTCTGGAAAAAAAGGCACACGGTTTCATCAAAGAACTCAGAATTCCTCTGAGACAAAATGGCCCCTGTCCCAATCTCAGAAGCGTCAACCTCAACCTGAAAAGGAAGAGAAACATCTGGCTGACGCAACACAGGGGCAGAAGTGAGTCGGCGTTTAAGCTCCTGAAAGGCCTCAACAGCCACAGAGATCCAATTCGTCACATCAGCGCCTTTCTGCGTCAAATCGGTCAGGGGCTTAACCACACTGGAAAAGTTGGCAATGAAACGGCGATAAAAATTAGCAAAGCCCAAAAATTTCTGAAGGCTCTTCACAGATGTGGGTTGAATCCAGTCATGAATGGCTTGGACCTTAACAGGATCCATTTCTATAGACGAGGGAGAAAAAATAAAACCCCAAAAAGAGACCTTCTGAACTTCAAATAGGCACTTAGACCCCTTTAAAAATAAAGCATTATCACGAAGGATCTGGAATACCATCCTGACCTGCTTCACATGAGACTCCCAATCATCGGAAAAAATCTAAATATCATCCAAATACACAATCATGAATTTATCAAGGTAATTGCGGAAAATATCATGCATGAAGGACTGAAATACAGAAGGAGCATTAGAAAGCCCGAAAGGCATCACAAGGTATTCAAAATGGCCTTCGGGCGTATTAAATGCAGTTTTCCATTTGTCACCCTGTTTAATACGAACAAGATTATATGCCCCTCGAAGGTCAATCTTTGTAAACCAACTAGCCCCCTTAATCCAAGCAAACAAATCAGAAAGCAAAGGCAAAGGGTATTGGAATTTGACCGTGATCTTATTAAGAAGGCGATAATCAATACAGGGTCTCAAGGAGCCATCCTTCTTGGCAACAAAAAAGAATCCCGCTCCCAATGGTGACGAAGACGGCCGAATATGCCCCTTCTCCAAAGAATCCTTACATAACTCCGCATGGCGGCATGCTCTGGCACAGACAGATTGAAAAGTCGGCCCTTAGGGAACTTACAGCCAGGAATCAAGTTAATAGCACAATCACAGTCCCTATGTGGAGGAAGGGAACTGGACTTGGGCTCATCAAATACATCCTGGAAATCCGACAAAAACTCAGGGACTTCAGAAGAGGGGGAAGAGGAAATTGACATCAAAGGAACGTCACTATGTACCCCTTGACAACCCCAACTAGTCACAGACATAGATTTCCAATCCAGCACCGGATTATGTACCTGTAACCATGGAAAACCCAATACAACAACATCATGCAAATTATGCAACACCAGAAAACGGCAATCTTCCTGATGTGCTGGAGCCATGAACATGGTTAGCCGAGTCCAATACTGAGGTTTATCCTTGGCCAACGGTGTAGCATCAATGCCCCTCAAAGGAATAGGGCTCTGCAAAGGCTGCAAGGAAAAACCACAGCGCCTGGCGAATTCCAAGTCCATTAAGTTCAGGGCAGCGCCTGAATCCACAAATGCCATGACAGAAAAGGACGATAATGAGCAAATCAGGGTCACAGATAAGAGAAATTTAGGCTGTACAGTACTAATGGTAACAGACCTAGCGACCCTCTTAGTACGCTTAGGGCAAACAGAAATTACATGAGCAGAATCACCACAGTAAAAACACAGCCTATTCTGACGTCTGAATCCCTGCCGTTCCGCTCTAGTCAAAATCCTTTCACATTGCATAGGCTCAGGACTGTGCTCAGAAGATACCGCCATATGGTGCACAACTTTGCGCTCGCGCAGGCGCCGATCAATCTGAATGGCTAGAGACATAGATTCGCTCAAACCAGCAGGCGTGGTGAACCCCACCATAACATCTTTAAGGGCTTCAGAAAGACCCTTTCTGAAAATTGCAGCCAAGGCATCCTCATTCCATTTAGTGAGCACAGACCATTTTCTAAATTTCTGGCAGTATAATTCTGCCACTTCCTGACCCTGACACAGGGCCAACAAAGCTTTTTCTGCATGATCCACAGAATTAGGTTCGTCACACAATAATCCGAGCGCTTGAAAAAATGCATCTACATTAAGCAATGCCGGATCCCCTGATTCAAGGGAGAATGCCCAGTCCTGAGGGTCACCACGCAGCAGCAAGATGACAATTTTAACCTGCTGAATGGGATCACCAGAGGAACGGGGTTTCAAAGCAAAAAACAATTTGCAGTTATTTTTAAAGTTCAAAAACTTAGATCTGTCCCCAAAAAACAAATCAGGAGTAGGAATTCTAGGCTCTAAAGCCGTAGTCTGGACAACATAATCTTGGATACTCTGTACTCTTGCAGCAAGTTGATCCACACGAGAAAACAAACCCTGAACATCCATGCCAGCGCCAAAATCCTGAACCACCCAGAGATTAAGAGGAAAAAAAAGACAAAACAGACTGCAGAAAAAAAAATGGCTCAGAACTTTTTTTTCCTTCTTTTGAGATGCATTTAATTCATTTTTGGCCAGATGTACTGTTATGATCTGGTGGTTTAGGAGCAACATGGGACGAGCTCTGGAGGAGGTGGTACCTGTACTGACCGCAGTTCCTGAGCTTAACACAACACTAGAAGAAGCCGTGGAATGTTCCTGTCACTCCCTAGACACCTCGTCACAGCCGGAGGACTAACTTCCCCTAAAGGTAGAAACAGGAAAGCTATCTTGCCTCAGTGAAAATCCGCAAAGGATAGTCAGCCCCCCACAAATATTGACTGTGAGTGGAGAGGGAAATGACATACGCAGAATGAAACCAGGATGAAGCAAAGGAAGCCACTCTAGCTAGATAGATAGGATAGGACAGAATACTGTGCGGTCAGTATTAAAAAACTAGAAAAATCCACCACAGAGTTTACAAAAGTCTCCACACCTGACTAAAGGTGTGGAGGGTAAATCTGCTTCCCAGAGCTACCAGCTTAACTGAATAAATCCATACTGACAAGCTGGACTAGAAAAAACATAGAAAGTGCAGAACGATAAAGTCCACAAAATGTGGACAGCAAAAGAACCAAGCAAGGACTTATCTTTGCTGAACAGGTCAGAACATCAGGGAAATCCAAGCAGAGATGTGAATCCAACCAGGAACCATTGAAAACTGGCACTGGCTGAAGGATAGAGCCAGGCTTAAATAGCCGAGCCAGAATAGACGATCAGTGGAAGCAGCTGCTGACTGCTAAATCCAAGGAGCAGCCGTTCCACTTAAAACCACCGGAGGGAGCCCAAGAGCAGATCTCACAAAAGTGCCACTTACAACCACCGGAGGGAGCCCAAGAGCGGAATTCACAACAGGGCATACACCACTACCAGCATATGTAGTTCACCATTGAGGGAGCAGACTAGGATTAAAAGTCTGCCCATAGGATCCGCATAATCTCTATATTTCTAAATGTCACATTGTTTTTAATCATAATACAAACTGCTGCCTTTTTACTTGCATTATTAGCAAAAAAACTATGAGGGAACTGTGGATGATGGAATCTACTATTACCAGCTTCCAATAAGGCTGGTTTCACACTTGCGTTTTTATCTGCATGCGTTTTTTAAAAAAACGCATGTGTGAAAAAGCGCATGTAAACGCGGTAAAACGCATGCGTTTTTTAGACGCATGCGTTTTTATAGAAAACCACAAGAAAACAAGAAAAAACCAAAAAACCCTAACCCTAACCCTACCCCTAACCCTACCCCTAACCCTACCCCTACCCCTACCCCTAACCCTAACCCTAACCTGAAATGCGTGGCACTGAAATATGTTTATATACGTATATACGTATATAAGTGCCACGATATTTCAGTGGCCACGTATATAAGTGCCACGTACTTAAGTGCCACGTAAGTGCCACGTATTTAAGTGCCACGTATATAAGTGCCACGTATTTAAGTGCCACATATATAAGTGCCACGTATTTAAGTGCCACGTATATAAGTGCCACGTATTTAAGTGCCACGTATTTAAGTGCCACGTATTTCACGTAAATGCCACAATATTTCAATGCCACGCATTTAACCCTACACTTAACCCTACCCTAAATACGTGGCACTGAAATACGTGGCACTGAAATATCGTGGCACTGAAATACGTGGCACTGAAATATCGTGGCACTGAAATACGTGGCACTGAAATACGTGGCACTGAAATACGTGGCACTATGACTGTCAGAAAATGTTCATTAAACGGTTAGGGGTGAGGTTAGGGGTAGGGTTAGGGTTAGGGTTTGGATCCCTTTATCACCTTGATGGTGGTGGGTGACTTTTCAGTGTGTTTTCTGTTTTTTTCCAATAAAAACGCATGCGTTTTTAACGCAAACAAACGTATGTGCTTTAAAACGCATGCGTTTACATAGACAGCAATGCATTTTTTTGCCGCGAAAAAACGCATGCGTTTTTTCGCGGCAAATAAAACGCGCAAGAAAATACTGCAGGTAGAATTTCTGAAAATGAACGCATGCAGAAAAAAACGCATGCGTTTTCAATGTTAAATATAGGAAAAAAAACGCATGCGTTTTTTGTGCAAAAAACGCTGCAGACAAAAACGCAAGTGTGAAACCACCCTAAATGCATTTCTTGCAAACATATGACGTCAGCATGTGATTTTTTAACTTCCCTCCATAACATGGAACGTTTCATAGGTGAATTGAGGCCTCTAACATTCAAGGACATAAACTGTGTACTCATGTCCAAATAACAAACTTCCTATGGATGCAGCAAGCCCCAACAGACCAAGCCCCTCCACCATAACAGCTAATTAGTTCCCCAGCATAAATATAAAACCATAAGTTATATATCTTTATGAACTGAACAGAGATGCAAGTGTCAATCATCACATTAGAATGCACAATAGTCAAGAAAAAGAAAAAAGAAGAGTAAAAGAGTCATAAAAAAGGAAAAAATAAAAAAAATAGAAAAAACAGCAGTACTCAAAACAAAATCCAAACAACTGGATGCACAAAAAAATTCACATCCTCAAGTACCATCCAAAGAATGCAGAAAAATGACTGCAATGGGGTTGTGAGCTTTTCTAACTCTACTGAGATCCGCAGCAGAGTTGCCCACAGTCACAGGTTGCTAGGAACAGTGAGATCAGGATACAAATCCAAACAATCTTCCACCAGCTCCAGCAGACGGACTTTTCCAGTCTTCCACATAATATTTGAGAACATTCTGGGTCCAACCTTTCCCCCTAGGCGCTTGTCGCTGAGCAAAAGGGATATTCCAATCCTTAAGTCTGTCTTCAGTTTGTTTAGGGGTACGGCAAGCAATTATTCTCCCGTCATGCATAATCAACAGTTTTACTGGGTTAAAGCCCCATCTATATTTGGTGCCCACATCACGCAGAGCTTTAAATACATGTGTGTATTCACGCCTCTTGGCCAGAGTTACTGCAGATAAGTCTGGGAACACTTGTAGGGATTGCATCTCCTGGGGCAGAGTCGGATTTTTCCTCATTCTTTGCATGAATACATTCTTGGTGGTAAAAAAGTGTATTCTTGCCAGCAGGTCTCTAGGCAGATCTTGATCCACGTGTTTTGGTTTGGGGATTCTATGGATTCTATTCTATCAACCATTAAGTCTCTAATGGACATTTCAGGGAGAACAGCCTTTAAAAAGTTATGCAGGAAAGCAGGCAAATACTTATGCAAGACCTCCTCAGGGATCCCTCTCACCGGAACGTTGTTCCTGCGTGATCTATCCTCCAAGTCATATGTTTTATCACTGATACAAGCCAATTCTTCCTTTAAGGCTTCATTTTTCGTCGACTAGTGCATTGAAAGAAGTGGCATATTCAGCCATTTTATTCTCTAAATGAGAGGTGCACTCTCCCAGAGCTGAGATTTCTCCTTTCAGCTCTCTAAACATATTATGCCTGTCCTCTTTTAAAGACGCCCTCAAAGAGGAAGAAACTCCTGCATGTCCTCCTTACTGAGTGGGGCAGAGTGATGTGGATGAATCCCCTCTGTGCCTGCACCTCTCCCAGAGCCCCTAAAAGAGCGTGAGGAGCCTGAAGGGGATGCAGGCACCATTTTACCTGTTGCTTTGGTGGACTTTCCCCTCGCAAAGAAGTCAGGCAATCTCGGCGAGGATCCCCTCTTCAGTGATCTGCCGCGTGTCAGCATGTGCCTGTGCGGATGTAGGAGCTGTGGGTGAGTAGCTGCAGGAATCTGGGTTTCGAGTTGAGCCAGGATGGGCTGCTAAAAGTCCTGGGCTGCAGGAGCTCTGCAACTATGCAGCTGCCACACTTGGTAGCAGGCCACGTCCCCCGCTAGAAAATATCTTGATGATCATCAAGATTTTTGGGAGAATACTCTGTACACTGACAAGACAAAAGTTATACTTTTTGAAAGGTGTATGTCCCGTTACATGTGGCATAGAAGTAACACAGCATTTCAGAAAAGCAACATCATACAAACAGTAAAATATAGTGGTAGTAGTGTGATGGTTTGAGGCTGTTTTACTGCGTCAGCACCTGGAAGATTTGTTGTGGTAAATTTATCCATGAATTCTGCTGTCTACCAAAAAATCCTAAAGGGGAATATTCGGCCATCTGTTTGTGACCTCAATCTGAAGGGCACTTGGGTTATGCAGCAAGACAATGATCCAAAACACACTAGCAAGTCTACCTCTGAGTGACCTAAGATAGACAAAATTAAGACTTTGCTGTGGCCTAGTCAAAAATCCTGACCTTAATCCGATTGAGAAACAAACAATGAAACTCTCTCTCGAACAGGAAATCCAAATCCGGATATATATATATATATATATATATATATATATATATATATATATATATATATATATATATAAAAAAAGGAGATAACAGAAAAATGGATCCGTTGCATCAGTTTTTCACAATTCGCAACGGATCCGTTTTTTCAAAAATTTGCCAGATTGTGCCTGACGGCTAAAAACTGATGTGTGAAAGAGGCCTTAAACAACCAATTAGTTTCATATTTACTAATCAATATCTGTCGACAGGATATTATATGATGGCTAATGGCACTAAAGTGACTAAAGTCACTTTAATGCTGATTAAATCCTTCCCTTTCTTCTAAAAATCCATTTTGTTGTTTTTCAGAAATCCATAGATGAAATTCCATGCTAATGAGTTGCAAGTACAGTGGATGGACTCTCCACTTACAGATCTCCTGCCTCTCTCCTTATTCTTCACCATTGCTTGCATTTTGTCTCTAATGGAAAGGTCACTCTTCTTTCATTGATTTGCCTCCTGTGCACAATATGTGTGAGTCAGAGACTGGAGGCAGGCAATGGCGGTAGAATAGGGAGAGCACTTGTGGCTCATTAGCATTTTCAACTATGGATTTCTACAAGAAAAGTAATGATTGTAAGGATTTAAGCAGCATTAAAGTACCTTTACATATATATACCCTTAGTTCGATGTATAAATATTCATCAAGGTTAACCTGTGTTAGACCTAGCATTTCAACATAGAGGAAAAAAAAAAAAGATTGACTGGCTATTTGTTGAGTCACATTTGACTCCATTCACTTGAACAATTTCTCTTGATTACCTATCATTTACGTGTGATTATCACACCACCTTATAAACCTGACAGACCAATTCTTTAGTACAAGCTACCATAAACCTACTGCGATGGTCATAACAGCAGCTTGTCTCCTCATTCCTTTCTTCTGTCCTTGCAGACTTTAAGTCATTGCGCGCAGGGTCCTCTCTCCTTCTGTTCTAATCTAGTTCTAGTTTATTATACTTGTTTTATTTTTTATATTGTATGCTTGTGTTTTATATTGCTTTATGTTTCTTACTTTACGTAAACTCTGTTTGTGACTTCCTTTTAAACGTACAGCCCTGGAATTAAGGGCAAGTTAAAATGATGGATAATGTTTCGAATGTTGTCATCACATATTTCAGTTTAGGAGATTACAAAGTAGAAACAGGCCTATGTTTGTCTTTGTGTTTATTTGTCAGTCTTTTGCATCAGTTTTCCAGTTACTGTATATATTTTAGCGTTTTTACATATTTCTTAAAAACACGAAACACAAAAAAGTTGGGACCAAACATTTCATTCAGTGATGAGCTGTTTATTTAGTTCTTTAAATTATTACAATTAGTTTAATAATTCTCCCTTACACGTCTCAAAGAGCCAACCCTGGCATTGACAGAGCCCCAATCAGTGTATCTCCTGTACTCTCCAGGTCTCAGGTAATACTGGCGTCCCCTGTAGCTTGGCTGCTCATAGAAGATCCAATGTCCTTCAAGGACATTGCAGGAGTAGATGTCATGATAATTAAAACGCTCATGGACTGAGGAGCAATCGTCTACAAACTCCATGCTCTCTCCTCTGAAGTCTTCTCTCTCGTAAATTCTAATTCTGTAGGAACCACGTTGCTAGAATAGCAAATAACATGTCATTACGATAATCTGATAATCACAGGCTTTTTAAAATTATATTGGGATTTTAATACATAAAAATGTTTTAAGAATTTCTTATATCACCACCAGAGCACAAGACAAATCTGCATGACACGGTTTATTATATATATACAGTATATGTATATGTATATATATATATATATATATATATATATATATATATATATATATATATATAATGTATTACATTTGAATTTTTTAAATGCTAAAAACCTATGTGAAAATATATTTAAAAAGTTATATTTAGTCTATTTTTCTGTATTTAAAGGACAAGTATTCTGATAGGATTCCATTAAGGTAATGTTAAGTGTGTAGAAATCAAATTTCCTAAATGATAAAAATACCTCTTGCCTAATTCTTCAATGCAAAAAAGAAAAAATGTAAAACCAGAACGCAAAATTGTTAATAAGATACATAACACTGTGTTGAGTATACTTGTTTTTTTTACTCAAATTTTAAAATGAACTTAACCAAAGGGGACGCACCTGAGGAATGATACGACAAGACCTAATAGAGTCGTTGAAGCCCAACCACTGCTGGAAATCAGGATATTCTCCCCTCCTTAGGAAGTACTGGTGTCCAGTAAAGTTGGGCTGCTCATACAGCATCCAGTTTCCATTTTCCACACGAATGGAGTTGCAGCGGTTGAAAAAAGAATGAAGATCAGAACAATCAGAGCTGCACTCATAGGATCTGCCCTGGAAGTTCCTGTCCTCGTAGAAGATGATCTGAAATTAGATAACAATGGTAACACTGAGGAAATGTCTCATTACAAATTATATAAAAGCTCACAATGGTCCAGATTACATTTTTCATATTCCTTCAATGTATGTAAGTCCAGAGTATACCAGTCACTTTCACTTTGTAGCATCTCATCAGCTTCCTATTATACTCCACAAATCAGACATCTGGCATAGATGTAACAGCATTACCTGTTCTAAAATTTTTAATCAATAGAAAATTTAAATTGAAATGTCCCTTTTTACAATATTAATTTCACCTAGGCAAAGATGGATAGAAATATACATTACTTTTCCCATCTTGGTGGTTCAGCTGTCAGTGGATGCTTTGAGTGAACACTGTTTTGACAGGGAATGTGACATCCCTTATATACTCCTGTGTGGAACCATGGAAGGGACTCGGCAAGCTAGTTGTGTAAATGATAAATTAGTGAACTCAGCAAAAGAGACCTACACAATTCATTCACACAGGCTGTCACGCATTATTGGAGAATTTTCTTTCTTTAGTAAACGCTTAGGCAAAATCCGCTTTGTAGAGTTTCGAAAACAAAGGGGAAATGTCAGACGTCATATATGGGGTCAGCAGATTTCATAGGTCATTTTGTCAATTGTCAATGGCAACAGCTCAAGTCAGTTCTAGAATGTTGAGGCAATACTGGAATTTTGGGTTCACTATCACAGTAACTGCTGTAAAGAGTTAAAGGCCTACCTTATAATATGGCAACTACTTGAATGTATAAAACATAATTTTATGACAGTAATTGTTTTTCTTACAATTAAATATCACATTTACACACAAAACATTAATATGTTTAATTGAAATCTTTTTTTTTAAATGTAATTTATTCCATTAGTATTTTAAACCAAAAGTAGGAGAGAAAACTGCACAGAGAATATGTGTAATGGCAAGAATTGCAAGTCTTCCTGTTTTAGGTTCCACTCCTGGATTTGGATTACAAATGCTGATGAATAATACTGGCTAAAATAATGCAATGTCAAGGTGGCCTAAGTCTTAAAACTGTTGTTATGTAATTATGTTGCCCCTTACTCTTTAGATATTAACTGGTCAGAATTTATGTGTTTAGTGCCTGTAGACGCACATGTCCAGTAGACGTCTGGTTGTTTAGATCTTTTTTATTCATAGTAGAGGGATTCCTGCTAATATGAAATGAAGAATGTATGCATCATATTAGAATTTTCCCACTAGCAATGGTCATATTACTTAGACATACTGACCAGAAAATCAAAAGAAAACTCAGTTTGCAACAAGTATATAACTGCAATATTTAGAGTAAGGAGCATTTTTTTTCAAAACAATCTCACATAAAAAAAATGTCTTATGCTTTATATAGTCTAAGGAGAAATGTGTTTCCTAAATATAGGTCTATGGGTCTGTCCTTCAAATTAACAATTTCTTAATCTAAAAGAAAACCATAGTAAGTGGACTTCAAGTGCACTGCTGATTCAAGAGCGAATCCTAAATCATATTAGTTGAAGGTGGTTTATTTGTCAATGCATTTCAGAATCAAATTTGATTCCTTCCTCAGGACCACCACATGTGAAAATGACAACATAACATTCATGCGGTTTAATTCAAAGAAATTTTCAAATAAGAGTGCCAAAAATAAAAAGGGGTGGGGAAAGGAAAAAAGGGAGAGATCACATGTATTAAAATATAATATCATCATAGAAATGTTTTTTTTTAAGTTTTAAGCAATAAAATATGTAAAGAAAGAAAGAAAAACAGGAGAAAAAAAAGAAAGAGAAAAAAAACACTAAAAGGTCGGAGCGTTATGCTGATAAAAATTGAAAGAATTATATTCGAACCAGCGTTGTCTTATGTAATGTTCTGCCTAAATCGCAGTGTCTCATTAGTGTGGTGTGCTATTCCCTGAATCTTGTGGTCAGAGCCAAATATAGAAGGACTGTGTGGCAGTGATATATATATATATATATATATATATATATATATATATATATATATATATATATATATATATACAGTTGAAATCATAAGATTACATACACTATATAAAAAGACACATCTGCATATTTTTCTCAATATCTGACATGAAATCAGAATAAACCTTTCCCGTCTTAGATCAATTAGGATTACCATAATTATTAATATTTGCTGAATGCCAGAATATTGAGAGAGAGAATATTTTAAGGCACTTTTATTACTCTCGAAAAGACTATACTTCCTCACCAATCATACATTAACAGAGCCCATCAAGTAAAATATCAAATGCAAAGCCATCAGCTTTTATTTTGGCCAAAAAAATGTTTAAGCCGCCACTAGTGTTGAGCATTCCGATACCGCAAGTATCGGGTATCGGCCGATACTTGCCGGTATCGGAATTCCGATACCGAGATCCGATACTTTTGTTGTATCGGGAATCGGTATCGGAATCGGTATCGGGATTAATATCAATGTGTAAAAGAAAGAATTAACATAAAAAATAGGGATATACTCACCTCTCCGGCGCAGCCTGGTCTTTACCGCCGTAACCGGGAGCCGTTGTACCTAAGAATGCGCACTTGAAGGGCCTTAGATGAGGTCACTGCGCTCTGATTGGTCCGTAGCGGTCGCGTGACCGCTACGCGACCAATCACAAAGCCGTGACGTTACCTAAGGTATTTCAAGCGCTTGAAAGACCTTAGGTGACGTCACGGTTTTGTGATTGGTCGCGTAGCGGTCATGCGACCGCTACGCAACCAATCAGAAGCTGCGGACGTCTTCTAAGGTATTTCAAGCGCTTGAAAGACCTTAGGTGACGTCACGGCTTTGTGATTGGTCGCGTAGCGGTCACGCGACCGCTACGGACCAATCAGAGTGCAGTGACCTCATCTAAGGCCCTTCAAGCGCGCATTCTTAGGTACAACGGCTCCCGGTTACGGCGGTAAAATCCAGGCTGCGCCAGAGAGGTGAGTATATCCCTATTTTTTATTTTAATTCTTTCTTTTACACATTGATATGGATCCCAGGGCCTGAAGGAGAGTTTCCTCTCCTTCAGACCCTGGGAACCATACAGGATACCGTCCGATACTTGGTGTCCCATTGACTTGTATTGGTATCGGGTATCGGTATCGGATTAGATCCGATACTTTGCCGGTATCGGCCGATACTTTCCGATACCAATACTTTCAAGTATCGGACGGTATCGCTCAACACTAGCCGCCACCAAGACAAGACAGACTTTTCTGACAGGGCCCTACTCTACTCTAATCTATTAAACATTGTTAAAATATCCAATACTTTGTTTAGGTATATTTTTCTTTATTTTTCTTTAAGAAAATGTGTCACATATATATATTTTTAAAGACCAATAATACCATACACAAGAGACAATTTCCATCACTTCATGGCCGGACCACATATTACCACCACATACAGTAGTGTCCGAATAATACCACATGCAAGGAACAAATACCATCTCACCATGATCAGACTACATATTACCACCACATAGTAACTGAACACTACAATACTGATCATTAATTAAAAAAACGCAATACTAATATTACCATAAGTGTCATTGTACACAGGAGCTCTATACATAGTACACAGCGTATAGTGTAAGTGTACAAGTAATACATTGAGCACCGGTGACATTATACACAGAATTAATAATACCATACAGTAATAATGTCCCACATTCTGGCTCCTTCCTGTATTATTGTCCCCATCCTGGTTTAATATATACTCCATTTTGGACCCAAAGTGTCTCATCCCTGGCCCCTGCATGTCTCATTCCTGGCCCCCAGATATCTTAAACCTGGCCCTATATGATTGCCCATCGTCGCCCCACATGATTTCCCATCTTGGCCCCATATGATCTCCCTGCCTGTCCCCATATAATCTTCATACTGCTCCAATATGTTCTCCAACCCTGCCTCTATATGTTGCCCCATGTGTCCTCCTATACTGCCCCTATATTTTGCCCCATGTGTCCTCCAATCCTGACCCCATATGTTTCCCCATGTGTCTCCAATCCTGTTGCATATGTTGCCCCATGTGTCTCCCATCCTGCCATTATGTTGCTCCATGTGTCCCCCAACCTGCCATCATATTTTGTTCCATGTGTTTCCCATCCTTTCTCTATAGGTTGCCATATGTATATGCAGCGCCCCAGAGTCCTGGTCATTGCAGTACTGACGCTCCGCCACTAAGGGGAGTGATGGTGCGTCTGAAGGCACTAAAGGAGTTCACCTGACCAGGTATCACAGTCACACATTACACTTCACACTCTGGCCACCAGGGGGAGCAAGGGGTTCTATGTATTAGGTCACTCCTCACAATCTGGTAAAACTGGGGGCTGGATAAGAAGTTAGTCAGAAGCTGACTGGGTTGGATCCAGGCAACATCCTGTGGCAGAGGGCGTTGCAGGGGAAGATTCAGGGGGGTCTCTGTCAGGGGTGGGATCCTGACAGTGGACTAGCAAAAAGAACAGAACGTTATGGAGCCGCGCCTGCACCCGTTGCGGTGGCATCCTAAGAAAGGAAACAAAGCGAGGTTTATTGTGGAGAAGTGAGAAACGAGATCGCCGCAAAAAGGAGATAAAGCCAGTAGGAGTCGTGCCCCAAGATCGGCAACATGCTACTGAGGCGCGTAGCCGGTGGCCGGAACGCCGAGGAAGTATTGAGCTCCAAGCAGTACTTGAAACAGCGGCAGGACAGTTGATTATAGGTTGGCTGTCTCACCTAAATCACCTAAGCAGACATAGGGGGCAATTGTGGGAGAGGGGCGACGCTAGGGTCCCGGAAGAACTCCAGGCCTACCCGTCATACGGGTGCGTCCTAGCCATATCATCTGGGGGACGGAGAAGAACATCAGAACAGATACAAGTTGTGAGAAAGAACATCAGAAACAGACACAACAGTTGTGAGGACTATCCCGTGGTGCTCAGCAGGGAGGTACTACAACACACAGGCGTTAGAAGGTAGGCACTGATTTCCCCCTGCAAAGGAAACTCTGGATGTGCCTTCGGACCGGCCGGTCTCAGCCAGCCCTGTTAGCAGTACTCTGGATTGCGGATCCCGAAGCCTTCAGTAAAGAGGTAAAGAGACTGCAACCCTGTGTCCTCGTTATTCATCGCGACCTGCACCACGCACCCTCATCACACCTTTCATTGGACGCCCCTTAGCAGGGTCACGGACCGGGTCTAGCCACCGTGACAACCCCAGGACCAAGGCTGAGAGGCCCGGTACCGAGTACCTCGCGGCCCTGCGTCTGGGGGCGCTCCATATATACCATTCTGTTCTATATGTTGACCCATGTGTCTCCTATCCTGCCCTATATGTAGCTCCATGTGTCTTCCATCCTGCCCCATATGAATCTCCATGTGTCTTCCACCGTGCCATCATATGTTGCCCCATTTGTCTCCTATCCTAACCCCATATATTACCCCATGTGTCGCCCATCCTGCTATCATATGTTGCAGCACGTGTCTCTCATCCTACCCAATATGTTGCCTCATATGTCTTCCTTCCTGCCCCATAGGTTGCCTTATGTATCCCCCATCCTCCCCCCATATGTTGACCCATCTGTCTCCCATCTTGCCACATGTGTCTTCCATCCTAACTCCATATGTTGCCCTATGTATCTTCCATCCTGCCCCTGTATATTGACCCATGTGTCTCCCATCCTACCCCCTGTGTCGCCCCATGTGTCTCCCATCCTGCCATCATATATTGCCCCATGTGTTTCCCATCCTGCCCCCAAAGATTGCCGTATGTATCTCTCATCCTGCCCAATGTGTTTCCCCATGTGTCTCTCATCCTGTCCCATATGTTATCCCATCCTGTTCCCATAGGTTTCCCTAAGTATTTCCCATCCTGCCCTCATATGTTGACCCAGGTTCTCCCATCCTGGTATTATATGTTGCCTCAAGTATCTCCCATCCTGATCAATGTGTTTCCCCATGTTTCTCTCATCCTCCATGATAAGAGGCCACATGTGTCTCCCATCCTGCCCCTATGTGTCTCCCACCCTGCCATCATATCTTGCCCCATAGGCTGCTTCATGTGTCTCCCATCTTGCCCCATGCGTTTACCCATGTGTCTCCCATCCTAACCCCTTATATTGCCCCATGTGTCTCCCATCCTGCCACATATGTTTCCCCATGTGTCTCCCATCCTGCTGAAGAAACTCTTTGGAGAAATCAGCGCAAATAGGGTCTTATCTGATACACAGTGAGATAACAAATGGATTATACTTACCAGATGAAGCTATTGTTGTACCAATATCCACTGCAGCAGATCCATGGGTCAGCTATTGACCGTACTATAGATAGATGAAGGGGTTAATGTGGATATGGTCCCTGCTGCAGATATACAGTAAATCCAAAAGATATTTCATATAAACAATGGTGGTTTAAACGCATTTCAAAGTCTTAGCGACTTCTTCATCAATAAATAGCCCTATGTGCATTCCATCCTGCTATATGTTACCCCATGTGTCTCCCATCCTGCCCCATATGTTGCCACATTTGTATCCCATCCTGCCCCCCTGAGTTTTCCTAAGTATTTCCCATCCTGTCCCCATATGTTGACCCAGGTGTCCCCCATCCTGCCCAAGTGTTTCCCCATGTGTCTCTCATTCTGCCCCATATGTCTCCCATCCTGCCATTATATGTTGCCCTTTGTGTCTCCCATCCTACACAATGTGTTACCCCATGTATGTCTCATCTTGCCTGATAAGTTGCTCCATGTGTCTCCCATCCTGCCCCCTATGATGCCCCATGTGTTTCCCACCCTGCCCTCATATGTTGCCCCATTTATCTCCCATCCTGCCCCCATAAGTTTTCCTAAGTATTTCACATTCTACCCCCATATGTTGACTCAGATGTCACCCATGCTGCCCAATGTGTTTCCCCATGTGTCGCTGATCTTGCCCCATATGCTGCCTTATGTGTCTCCCATCCTGCCCCCATGTGTTTCCACATGTCTTCCATCCTACCCCATACAGTATGTAGCCCCATGTGACTTCCATCTGGCCATTATATGTTGCCCCATCTGTCTCCCATCCAATCTTATGTTGACCAATGTGTCTCCCATCAAGCCCCCATATAATTTCCATCTTGTGTTAATATGTTACTCTATATGACTCCTATTCTGTCTCCATATGTCACCCCATGTGTCTCCCATTCTGCCATCATATGTTGCCCCATGTGTCTCTCATCCTGCCTCCATATGTTGACTAATGTGTCTCCCATCCTGTCCCCATATGTTGTCTGATATTTTCCCATCCTGCCATCATATGTTGTCCCATGAGTATCCCACCCTGCCCCATATGTTGCCCTATGTATCTACCACCCTGCCCCATGTATCTCCCATCCCCTATATGTTGCCTCATGTGTCTCCCATCCTACCCCGTTGCCCCATGTAACTCCCATCCTGCCATCATATGTTGCCTCATGTGCTTCCCTTCCTGTCACATGTTGCCCAATGTGTCTCACACCCTGCCATCATGTTTCCCCATGAGTCTCCAATCCTGACCCGACATGTTGCCACATATGTCTCTCATTCTGCCATCATCATGTTTCCCCATGTGTCTCCTATCAAGCACCTATATGTTGCCTCATGTGTCTCCCATCCTGCTCCATATGTTGCCTTATATGTCTCTCACTCTGCCCCATATATTGCCCCTTTTGTCTCCCATCCTGCAACATATCGTGTCTGATATTTCTCCCATCCTGCCATCATATGTTGCCCCATGAGTCTCACATCCTGCCCCATATGTTGCCCCATGTGTTTTCCATCCTGCCACATGTGTCTCTCACCCTGCTCCCATATGATGCCCTATGTGTCTACCACCCTGCCTCATATGTTGCCTCATGTATCTCCCATCCAGACCCTACTGTATATGCTGCCTTATATGTCTCCCATCCTACCCCCTGTGTCGCCCCAAGTGACTCCAATCTTGTTATTATATGTCACCCCATGTGCCTCCAAACCTGCCATCATATGTTGCCCCATGTGTTTCCCATCCTGCCACATACGTCACCCAATGTCTCACACCCTGCCATCATGTTTCCCCATGTGTCTCCTGTCCTGTCCAGATATGTTGCCCCATATGTCTCTCATCCTGCCATTATATGTTGCCTCATGTGTCTCCTATCAAGCCCCTATATGTTGCCTCATGTGTCTCCCATCCTGTTCACATATGTTGCTCCATGTGTCTCTCATCCTGCCCCATATGTGGCCCCATGTGTCTCCCATCCTTACTCCGAATGTTGCCCCATGTGTCTCCCATTCTGCCCCCATATGTTGCCCCATGTGTCTGTGGTGCCCCAGGGTCCGGGTCATCACAGTAGCATTGCTTTCCTCACAGGGAGAGTGATGTTACGCTTGAAGGGAAGAAGGGATAACTGTAACCAGGTAACCACAAGTGTTGTGAATTTGGTTTTTGGGCTCCCCCGGTGGTCACTGGTGGTACTGGACTTGTGTGCTTCACTTTCTCTGTTCACCTGTTTCCATCAGGATATGGGTGTATCCTATTTAGCCTTGCTGCTCAGTTATTCTAGTGCCGGCCTTCAATGTAACCAGAGCCTTTCTGTTGCATGTTCCTGCTTCTAGACTACTATCAGCTAAGTTGGACTCTTAGTCCTAAGTTTGTTTTGCATTTTTGTTCCAGTTCACAGTTATGTTATTTTTCTGTAGCTGGAAGCTCTTGTGGGCCGAAATTGCCACTCCGGTGTCATGAGTTGACACATGAGTCTTAAAGTAATTTCGGGATGGTATTTTAATAGGGTTTTCAGCTGACCGTGAAGTTCCCTATTGTATCTTCTTGCTATCTAGTAAGCGGACCTCGCTTTGCTGAACCTACCTTCATACTGCGTATGTCTTTTCCTCTGAACTCACCGTCAATATATGTGGGGGGCTTCTGTCTCCTTTTTGGGGGAATTTCCCTAGAGGTAAGCCAGGTCTGTCTTTTCCTCTATTAGGGTTAGTTAGTCCTCCGGCTGGCGCTAGGCGTCTAGGGATAAAACGTAGGCACGCCACCCGGCCACTGTTTGTTGTGTGGTAGGTTTAGCTCACGGTCAGCTCGAGATTCCATCACCCAAGAGCTAGTCTGTTGTTTAAGTTCTCTGACGTTCCCTTGCCATTGGGAACCATGACAGTATTGGCTTGAGGGGGCTAGACATCAGGTGGTGGTATTGACCGATCACAAGAATTTGATTTATCTTGAGTCTGCCAGGCGCCTGAATCCTAGACAGGCGCGCTGGTCGTTGTTTTTCTCTCGGTTTAATTTTGTGGTCTCATACTTACCAGGTTCTAAAAATGTGAAGGCGGATGCCCTTTCTAGGAGTTTTGAGCCTGATTCCCCTGGTGATTCTGAACCTACAGGTATCCTTAAGGATGGGGTGATATTATCTGCTGTTTCCCCAGACCTGCGACGGGCTTTGCAGGAGTTTCAGGCGGATAGACCTGATCGTTGCCCGCCTGGTAGACTGTTTGTTCCTGATGATTGGACCAGTAGAGTCATCTCGGAGGTTCATTCTTCTGTGTTGGCAGGTCATCCCGGGATCTTTGGTACCAGGGATTTGGTGGCTAGGTCCTTCTGGTGGCCTTCCCTGTCTCGAGATGTACGAGTTTTTGTGCAGTCTTGTGATGTTTGTGCTCAGGCCAAACCTTGTTGTTCTCGGGCCAGCGGATTGTTGTTATCTTTGCCTATTCCGAAGAGGCCTTGGACTCACATCTCTATGGATTTTATTTCTGATCTCCCTGTTTCTCAGAAAATGTCTGTCATCTGGGTGGTGTGTGACCGTTTTTCAAAGATGGTCCATTTGGTGCCATTGCCTAAGTTGCCTTCCTCATCCGAGTTGGTTCCTCTGTTTTTTCAAAATGTGGTTCGCTTGCATGGTATTCCAGAGAATATCGTTTCTGACAGGGGGACCCAGTTCGTGTCTAGATTTTGGCGGGCGTTCTGTGCTAGGATGGGCATTGATTTGTCTTTTTCGTCTGCGTTCCATCCTCAGACTAATGGCCAGACTGAGCGAACTAATCAGACCTTGGAGACTTATTTGAGGTGTTTTGTGTCTGCGGATCAGGATGACTGGGTTGCCTTTTTGCCGTTGGCGGAGTTTGCCCTCAATAATCGGGCTAGTTCTGCCACTTTGGTTTCTCCTTTCTTTTGCAATTCGGGGTTTCATCCTCGTTTTTCTTCTGGTCAGGTGGAGTCTTCGGATTGTCCTGGAGTGGATACTGTGGTGGATAGGTTGCATCGGATTTGGGGACAGGTGGTGGACAATTTGGAGTTGTCCCAGGAGAAGACTCGGCATTTTGCTAACCGCCGTCGTCGTGTTGGTCCTCGTCTTCTTGTTGGGGACTTGGTGTGGTTGTCTTCTCGTTTTGTCCCTATGAGGGTTTCTTCTCCTAAGTTTAAGCCTCGGTTCATCGGCCCGTATAAGATTTTGGAGATTCTTAACCCCGTGTCCTTTCGGTTGGACCTCCCAGCATCTTTTTCTATCCATAATGTCTTCCATCGGTCATTATTGCGCAGGTATGAGGTACCGGTTGTGCCTTCCGTTGAGCCTCCCGCTCCGGTGTTGGTTGAGGGTGAATTGGAGTACGTTGTGGAGAAGATCTTGGACTCCCGTGTTTCCAGACGGAAACTTCAGTATCTGGTCAAGTGGAAGGGCTACGGTCAAGAGGATAATTCTTGGGTGACAGCCTCTGATGTTCATGCCTCTGATTTGGTCCGTGCCTTTCATAGGGCTCATCCTGATCGCCCTGGTGGTTCTTGTGAGGGTTCGGTGCCCCCTCCTTGAGGGGGGGTACTGTTGTGAATTTGGTTTTTGGGCTCCCCCGGTGGTCACTGGTGGTACTGGACTTGTGTGCTTCACTTTCTCTGTTCACCTGTTTCCATCAGGATATGGGTGTATCCTATTTAGCCTTGCTGCTCAGTTATTCTAGTGCCGGCCATCAATGTAACCAGAGCCTTTCTGTTGCATGTTCCTGCTTCTAGACTACTATCAGCTAAGTTGGACTCTTAGTCCTAAGTTTGTTTTGCATTTTTGTTCCAGTTCACAGTTATGTTATTTTTCTGCAGCTGGAAGCTCTTGTGGGCCGAAATTGCCACTCCGGTGTCATGAGTTGACACATGAGTCTTAAAGTAATTTCGGGATGGTATTTTAATAGGGTTTTCAGCTGACCGTGAAGTTCCCTATTGTATCTTCTTGCTATCTAGTAAGCGGACCTCGCTTTGCTGAACCTACCTTCATACTGCGTATGTCTTTTCCTCTGAACTCACCGTCAATATATGTGGGGGGCTTCTGTCTCCTTTTTGGGGGAATTTCCCTAGAGGTAAGCCAGGTCTGTCTTTTCCTCTATTAGGGTTAGTTAGTCCTCCGGCTGGCGCTAGGCGTCTAGGGATAAAACGTAGGCACGCCACCCGGCCACTGTTAGTTGTGTGGTAGGTTTAGCTCATGGTCAGCTCGAGATTCCATCACCCAAGAGCTAGTCTGTTGTTTAAGTTCTCTGACGTTCCCTTGCCATTGGGAACCATGACACACAAGCATGCAACACATTCACACTCCAGGCCACCAGGGGGAGCTTTTCATCCTATTTACTAGGTGACTCCCCATATATATGGTAGTCTGTAGGGAAAGTTAGTCAGTTCTTGCCAGGAAACAGACTAGATCAGTCTGAGGCAGAAGAGGGTTTACGGAGCTGTGTAGCCACAGCGCAGCAGTTCCCGGAAAGAGACATTGAGAAAGCTGAATACATTGCAGTGAACGTGCAGGAAAGCAAAGCACAGGAGAGGATACCAGGGGGAGACCAAACCCAAGCAGGTTGCCTCCTTCTGAGGCGCAGAAACCGGTAGCCGGAACACCGAGGATCGTAAGGCCCTCCACGACTTACATCAGAGACCGGCAGAACAGCTGAATTCCACATTACCTGTCCGCCTTAGTACCCAGGAGGCAGCTTAGAGGCTGGGGCGTGCTAGAGTCCTCAAGTCACCACTCATATGGGTCTTGTCCTATCCTATATGGGGGACAGAGAGAACAATAGAACACCTGTGATGACCTTATTTTGAAGCCCTAGGCAGCAAGGGACTACAGCACCAAGGCGCTAGAGGAAGGCTTTGATTTCCACCTGGGTAAGTGGACTCCTAACTTGCCTCCAAGCCGGCTGGACACTGCATGCCCTGTGATCAGGGGCCCCGGAGTGTGGCTGCCCGAAGACTTCAGTAAACAAGGTAAAGAGACTGCAAACCTGTGTCCTCGTTCTTCATTGCACCTCTCACCATCTTCCATCTACACACCGGGAGCCCTGGGGATATACTTCACCTGTGGGAAGTTATGCCATCTAGCTGCCATAACATCACCCCAGAGGACCCCTTTAAGCAGCGTCGGTCCCCACTGACCGAATACCACAGGTGACGTCACGAACATAAACTTTATTCCCTTTAAAGACCTTTCCCCCTTTTTACATGAGCGCCCAGGGCCACGGACCGGTTCACCACTGTGACATCCCCCTGTGAAACACTGGAAATGGTACCGAGTAGGGTTGAGCGAAACGGGTCGTTCATTTTCAAAAGTCGCCGACTTTTGGCTAAGTCGGCGTCTCATGAAACTCGATCCGACCCCTGTGCTTGTCGGCCATGCGGTACGCGACTTTCGCGCCAAAGTCGCGTTTCAATGACACGAAAAGCGCCATTTCTCAGCCAATGAAGGTGAACGCAGAGTGTGGGCAGCGTGATGACATAGGTCCTGGTCCCCACCATCTTAGAGAAGGGCATTGCAGTGATTGGCTTGCTGTCTGCGGCGTCACAGGGGCTATAAAGGGGCGTTCCCGCCGACCGCCATCTCACTGCTGCTGATCTGAGCTTAGGGAGAGCTTGCTGCCGCATCGTCAGAAGCAGGGATAGCGTTAGGCAGGGTCCACTAACCACCAAACCGCTTGTGCTGTAGCGATTTCCACTGTCCAACACCACCTTCGGTGTGCAGGGACAGTGGAAGCTAAATTTTTTTTTTTTTTTATCTCAGCGCTGTAGCTCATTGGGCTGCCCTAGAAGGCTCCGTAATAGCTGTATTGCTGTGTGTACGCCACTGTGGAAACCAACTGCTTTTTTCAAAGCACATATGCTCTTGTTCCTTCCTTTCTGCACAGCTATCTTTTTTGTTTGTCCACACTTTTTATTTAATTTGTGCATCAGTCCACTCCTATTGCTGCCTGCCATACCTGGCTGAGATTACTGCAGGGGAGATAGTAATTGTAGGACAGTTTTTTTTATTTTTTTTTATTTTTGTGGGAGATTAAGATTGGCATTTCTGCTAGAGTGCCATCCCTGTGTGTGCCATCTCTCACTGAGTGGGCCATAGAAAGCCTATTTATTTTTTTCCTTGATTTGTGTTCCCAAATCTACCTCAACAAAAAAACACTACATCAATCAGTGTGAGAAAAATATTTGCCTCAGTCAGGGCTTGTGTGCCACTCCTGTGTGTGCCATCTCTCATTCAGTGGGCCATAGAAAGCCTTTTTTTTATTATTATTATTTGGTTTCTATAGTCTCCCTGAAACAAAAAAAAATACATAAAAAAACAGTGGGAGAGTAATATTGCCCTTTCAGCTTGTGTGCCAGTCTTGACTCCTGGGTGTGCCACCTCTCTCTCTCAAATTGTGGGCCATAGAAAGCCTATTTATTTTTTTCCTTGATTTGTGTTCTAAAAGCTACCTCAACAAAAAAACACTACATCAATCAGTGGGAGAAAAATATTGGCCTCAGTCAGGGCTTGTGTGCCACTCCTGTGTGTGCCATCTCTCATTCAGTGGGCCATAGAAAGCCTTTTTTTTATTATTATTATTTGGTTTCTAAAGTCTCCCTGAAACAAAAAAAAATACATAAAAAAAACAGTGGGAGAGTAATATTGCCCTTTCAGCTTGTGTGCCAGTCTTGACTCCTGGGTGTGCCACCTCTCTCTCTCAAATTGTGGGCCATAGAAAGCCTATTTATTTTTTTCCTTGATTTGTGTTCTAAAAGCTACCTCAACAAAAAAACACTACATCAATCAGTGGGAGAAAAATATTGGCCTCAGTCAGGGCTTGTGTGCCACTCCTGTGTGTGCCATCTCTCATTCAGTGGGCCATAGAAAGCCTTTTTTTTATTATTATTATTATTATTTGGTTTCTAAAGTATCCCTGAAACAAAAAAAATACATAAAAAAACAGTGGGAGAGTAATATTGCCCTTTCAGCTTGTGTGCCAGTCTTGACTCCTGGGTGTGCCACCTCTCTCTCTCACTGAGTGGGCCATAGAAAGCCTATTTAATTTTTTCCTTGATTTGTGTTCCCAAATCTACCTCAACAAAAAAACACTACATCAATCAGTGGGAGAAAAATATTGGCCTCAGTCAGGGCTTGTGTGCCACTCCTGTGTGTGCCATCTCTCATTCAGTGGGCCATAGAAAGCCTTTTTTTTAATTATTATTATTATTTGGTTTCTATAGTCTCCCTTAAACAAAAAAAAATACATAAAAAAACAGTGGGAGAGTAATATTGCCCTTTCAGCTTGTGTGCCAGTCTTGACTCCTGGGTGTGCCACCTCTCTCTCTCACTGAGTGGGCCATAGAAAGCCTATTTATTTTTTTCCTTGATTTGTGTTCCCAAATCTACCTCAACAAAAAAACACTACATCAATCAGTGGGAGAAAAATATTGGCCTCAGTCAGGGCTTGTGTGCCACTCCTGTGTGTGCCATCTCTCATTCAGTGGGCCATAGAAAGCCTTTTTTTATTATTATTATTTGGTTTCTAAAGTCTCCCTGAAACAAAAAAAATACATAAAAAAACAGTGGGAGAGTAATATTGCCCTTTCAGCTTGTGTGCCAGTCTTGACTCCTGGGTGTGCCACCTCTCTCTCTCACTGAGTGGGCCATAGAAAGCCTATTTATTTTTTTCCTTGATGTGTGTTCCCAAATCTACCTCAACAAAAAAACACTACATCAATCAGTGGGAGAAAAATATTGGCCTCAGTCAGGGCTTGTGTGCCACTCCTGTGTGTGCCATCTCTCATTCAGTGGGCCATAGAAAGCCTTTTTTTTATTATTATTATTATTATTTGGTTTCTAAAGTCTCCCTGAAACAAACAAAAAAAATACATAAAAAAACAGTGGGAGAGTAATATTGCCCTTTCAGCTTGTGTGCCAGTCTTGGCTCCTGGGTGTGCCACCTCTCTCTCTCACTGATTGGGCCATATAAAGCCTATTTATTTTTTTCCTTGATTTGTGTTCCCAAATCTACCTCAACAAAAAAACACTACATCAATCAGTGGGAGAAAAATATTGGCCTCAGTCAGGGCTTGTGTGCCACTCCTGTGTGTGCCATCTCTCATTCAGTGGGCCATAGAAAGCCTTTTTTTTATTATTATTATTTGGTTTCTAAAGTCTCCCTGAAACAAAAAAAAATACATAAAAAAAACAGTGGGAGAGTAATATTGCCCTTTCAGCTTGTGTGCCAGTCTTGACTCCTGGGTGTGCCACCTCTCTCTCTCAAATTGTGGGCCATAGAAAGCCTATTTATTTTTTTCCTTGATTTGTGTTCTAAAAGCTACCTCAACAAAAAAACACTACATCAATCAGTGGGAGAAAAATATTGGCCTCAGTCAGGGCTTGTGTGCCACTCCTGTGTGTGCCATCTCTCATTCAGTGGGCCATAGAAAGCCTTTTTTTTATTATTATTATTATTATTTGGTTTCTAAAGTATCCCTGAAACAAAAAAAATACATAAAAAAACAGTGGGAGAGTAATATTGCCCTTTCAGCTTGTGTGCCAGTCTTGACTCCTGGGTGTGCCACCTCTCTCTCTCACTGAGTGGGCCATAGAAAGCCTATTTAATTTTTTCCTTGATTTGTGTTCCCAAATCTACCTCAACAAAAAAACACTACATCAATCAGTGGGAGAAAAATATTGGCCTCAGTCAGGGCTTGTGTGCCACTCCTGTGTGTGCCATCTCTCATTCAGTGGGCCATAGAAAGCCTTTTTTTTAATATTATTATTATTATTTGGTTTCTAAAGTCTCCCTGAAACAAAAAAAAAATACATAAAAAAACAGTGGGAGAGTAATATTGCCCTTTCAGCTTGTGTGCCAGTCTTGACTCCTGGGTGTGCCACCTCTCTCTCTCACTGAGTGGGCCATAGAAAGCCTATTTATTTTTTTCCTTGATTTGTGTTCCCAAATCTACCTCAACAAAAAAACACTACATCAATCAGTGGGAGAAAAATATTGGCCTCAGTCAGGGCTTGTGTGCCACTCCTGTGTGTGCCATCTCTCATTCAGTGGGCCATAGAAAGCCTTTTTTTTAATTATTATTATTATTTGGTTTCTATAGTCTCCCTTAAACAAAAAAAAAATACATAAAAAAACAGTGGGAGAGTAATATTGCCCTTTCAGCTTGTGTGCCAGTCTTGACTCCTGGGTGTGCCACCTCTCTCTCTCACTGAGTGGGCCATAGAAAGCCTATTTATTTTTTTCCTTGATTTGTGTTCCCAAATCTACCTCAACAAAAAAACACTACATCAATCAGTGGGAGAAAAATATTGGCCTCAGTCAGGGCTTGTGTGCCACTCCTGTGTGTGCCATCTCTCATTCAGTGGGCCATAGAAAGCCTTTTTTTTATTATTATTATTTGGTTTCTAAAGTCTCCCTGAAACAAAAAAAATACATAAAAAAACAGTGGGAGAGTAATATTGCCCTTTCAGCTTGTGTGCCAGTCTTGACTCCTGGGTGTGCCACCTCTCTCTCTCACTGAGTGGGCCATAGAAAGCCTATTTATTTTTTTCCTTGATGTGTGTTCCCAAATCTACCTCAACAAAAAAACACTACATCAATCAGTGGGAGAAAAATATTGGCCTCAGTCAGGGCTTGTGTGCCACTCCTGTGTGTGCCATCTCTCATTCAGTGGGCCATAGAAAGCCTTTTTTTATTATTATTATTATTATTTGGTTTCTAAAGTCTCCCTGAAACAAACAAAAAAAATACATAAAAAAACAGTGGGAGAGTAATATTGCCCTTTCAGCTTGTGTGCCAGTCTTGGCTCCTGGGTGTGCCACCTCTCTCTCTCACTGAGTGGGCCATATAAAGCCTATTTATTTTTTTCCTTGATTTGTGTTCCCAAATCTACCTCAACAAAAAAACACTACATCAATCAGTGGGAGAAAAATATTGGCCTCAGTCAGGGCTTGTGTGCCACTCCTGTGTGTGCCATCTCTCATTCAGTGGGCCATAGAAAGCCTTTTTTTGATTATTATTATTATTTGGTTTCTAAAGTCTCCCTGAAACAAAAAAAAATACATAAAAAAACAGTGGGAGAGTAATATTGCCCTTTCAGCTTGTGTGCCAGTCTTGACTCCTGGGAGTGCCACCTCTCTCTCTCACTGAGTGGGCCATAGAAAGCCTATTTATTTTTTTCCTTGATTTGTGTTCCAAATCTACCTCAACAAAAAAACACTACATCAATCAGTGGGAGAAAAATATTGGCCTCAGTCAGGGCTTGTGTGCCATCTCTCATTCAGTGGGCCATAGAAAGCCTTTTTTTATTATTATTATTATTTGGTTTCTAAAGTCTCCCTGAAACAAAAAAAATACATAAAAAAACAGTGGGAGAGTAATATTGCCCTTTCAGCTTGTGTGCCAGTCTTGACTCCTGGGTGTGCCACCTCTCTCTCTCACTGAGTGGGCCATAGAAAGCCTATTTATTTTTTTCCTTGATGTGTGTTCCCAAATCTACCTCAACAAAAAAACACTACATCAATCAGTGGGAGAAAAATATTGGCCTCAGTCAGGGCTTGTGTGCCACTCCTGTGTGTGCCATCTCTCATTCAGTGGGCCATAGAAAGCCTTTTTTTTAATTATTATTATTTGGTTTCTAAAGTCTCCCTGAAACAAACAAAAAAAAAAAACATAAAAAAACAGTGGGAGAGTAATATTGCCCTTTCAGCTTGTGTGCCAGTCTTGGCTCCTGGGTGTGCCACCTCTCTCTCTCACTGAGTGGGCCATAGAAAGCCTATTTATTTTTTTCCTTGATTTGTGTTCCCAAATCTACCTCAACAAAAAAACACTACATCAATCAGTGGGAGAAAAATATTGGCCTCAGTCAGGGCTTGTGTGCCACTCCTGTGTGTGCCATCTCTCATTCAGTGGGCCATAGAAAGCCTTTTTTATTATTATTATTATTATTTGGTTTCTAAAGTCTCCCTGAAACAAAAAAAAAATACATAAAAAAACAGTGGGAGAGTAATATTGCCCTTTCAGCTTGTGTGCCAGTCTTGACTCCTGAGTTTGCCACCTCTCTCTCTCACTGAGTGGGCCATAGAAAGCCTATTTATTTTTTTCCTTGATGTGTGTTCCCAAATCTACCTCAACAAAAAAACACTACATCAATCAGTGGGAGAAAAATATTGGCCTCAGTCAGGGCTTGTGTGCCACTCCTGTGTGTGCCATCTCTCATTCAGTGGGCCATAGAAAGCCTTTTTTTTTATTATTATTATTATTTGGTTTCTAAAGTCTCCCTGAAACAAAAAAAAATACATAAAAAAACAGTGGGAGAGTAATATTGCCCTTTCAGCTTGTGTGCCAGTCTTGACTCCTGGGTGTGCCACCTCTCTCTCTCACTGAGTGGGCCATAGAAAGCCTATTTATTTTTTTCCTTGATTTGTGTTCCCAAATCTACCTCAACAAAAAAACACTACATCAATCAGTGGGAGAAAAATATTGGCCTCAGTCAGGGCTTGTGTGCCACTCCTGTGTGTGCCATCTCTCATTCAGTGGGCCATAGAAAGCCTTTTTTTATTATTATTATTATTTGGTTTCTAAAGTCTCCCTGAAACAAAAAAAAATACATAAAAAACAGTGGGAGAGTAATATTGCCCTTTCAGCTTGTGTGCCAGTCTTGACTCCTGGGTGTGCCACCTCTCTCTCTCAATGAGTGGGCCATAGAAAGCCTATTTATTTTTTTCCTTGATGTGTGTTCCCAAATCTACCTCAACAAAAAAACACTACATCAATCAGTGGGAGAAAAATATTGGCCTCAGTCAGGGCTTGTGTGCCACTCCTGTGTGTGCCATCTCTCATTCAGTGGGCCATAGAAAGCCTTTTTTTTATTATTATTATTTGGTTTCTAAAGTCTCCCTGAAACAAAAAAAAATACATAAAAAAACAGTGGGAGAGTAATATTGCCCTTTCAGCTTGTGTGCCAGTCTTGACTCCTGGGTGTGCCACCTCTCTCTCTCACTGAGTGGGCCATAGAAAGCCTATTTATTTTTTTCCTTGATTTGTGTTCCCAAATCTACCTCAACAAAAAAACACTACATCAATCAGTGGGAGAAAAATATTGGCCTCAGTCAGGGCTTGTGTGCCACTCCTGTGTGTGCCATCTCTCATTCAGTGGGCCATAGAAAGCCTTTTTTTTATTATTATTATTTGGTTTCTAAAGTCTCCCTGAAACAAAAAAAATACATAAAAAAACAGTGGGAGAGTAATATTGCCCTTTCAGCTTGTGTGCCAGTCTTGACTCCTGGGTGTGCCACCTCTCTCTCTCACTGAGTGGGCCATAGAAAGCCTATTTATTTTTTTCCTTGATGTGTGTTCCCAAATCTACCTCAACAAAAAAACACTACATCAATCAGTGGGAGAAAAATATTGGCCTCAGTCAGGGCTTGTGTGCCACTCCTGTGTGTGCCATCTCTCATTCAGTGGGCCATAGAAAGCCTTTTTTTTATTATTATTATTATTATTTGGTTTCTAAAGTCTCCCTGAAACAAACAAAAAAAAATACATAAAAAAACAGTGGGAGAGTAATATTGCCCTTTCAGCTTGTGTGCCAGTCTTGGCTCCTGGGTGTGCCACCTCTCTCTCTCACTGAGTGGGCCATATAAAGCCTATTTATTTTTTTCCTTGATTTGTGTTCCCAAATCTACCTCAACAAAAAAACACTACATCAATCAGTGGGAGAAAAATATTGGCCTCATTCAGGGCTTGTGTGCCACTCCTGTGTGTGCCATCTCTCATTCAGTGGGCCATAGAAAGCCTGTTTTTTATTATTATTATTATTTGGTTTCTAAAGTCTCCCTGAAACAAAAAAAAAATACATAAAAAAACAGTGGGAGAGTAATATTGCCCTTTCAGCTTGTGTGCCAGTCTTGACTCCTGGGAGTGCCACCTCTCTCTCTCACTGAGTGGGCCATAGAAAGCCTATTTATTTTTTTCCTTGATTTGTGTTCCCAAATCTACCTCAACAAAAAAACACTACATCAATCAGTGGGAGAAAAATATTGGCCTCAGTCAGGGCTTGTGTGCCATCTATCATTCAGTGGGCCATAGAAAGCCTTTTTTTATTATTATTATTATTTGGTTTCTAAAGTCTCCCTGAAACAAAAAAAATACATAAAAAAACAGTGGGAGAGTAATATTGCCCTTTCAGCTTGTGTGCCAGTCTTGACTCCTGGGTGTGCCACCTCTCTCTCTCACTGAGTGGGCCATAGAAAGCCTATTTATTTTTTTCCTTGATGTGTGTTCCCAAATCTACCTCAACAAAAAAACACTACATCAATCAGTGGGAGAAAAATATTGGCCTCAGTCAGGGCTTGTGTGCCACTCCTGTGTGTGCCATCTCTCATTCAGTGGGCCATAGAAAGCCTTTTTTTTATTATTATTATTTGGTTTCTAAAGTCTCCCTGAAACAAACAAAAAAAAAAAAAACATAAAAAAACAGTGGGAGAGTAATATTGCCCTTTCAGCTTGTGTGCCAGTCTTGGCTCCTGGGTGTGCCACCTCTCTCTCTCACTGAGTGGGCCATAGAAAGCCTATTTATTTTTTTCCTTGATTTGTGTTCCCAAATCTACCTCAACAAAAAAACACTACATCAATCAGTGGGAGAAAAATATTGGCCTCAGTCAGGGCTTGTGTGCCACTCCTGTGTGTGCCATCTCTCATTCAGTGGGCCATAGAAAGCCTTTTTTATTATTATTATTATTATTTGGTTTCTAAAGTCTCCCTGAAACAAAAAAAAATACATAAAAAAACAGTGGGAGAGTAATATTGCCCTTTCAGCTTGTGTGCCAGTCTTGACTCCTGGGTGTGCCACCTCTCTCTCTCACTGAGTGGGCCATAGAAAGCCTATTTATTTTTTTCCTTGATTTGTGTTCCCAAATCTACCTCAACAAAAAAACACTACATCAATCAGTGGGAGAAAAATATTGGCCTCAGTCAGGGCTTGTGTGCCACTCCTGTGTGTGCCATCTCTCATTCAGTGGGCCATAGAAAGCCTTTTTTTTATTATTATTATTATTTGGTTTCTAAAGTCTCCCTGAAACAAAAAAAATACATAAAAAAACAGTGGGAGAGTAATATTGCCCTTTCAGCTTGTGTGCCAGTCTTGACTCCTGAGTTTGCCACCTCTCTCTCTCACTGAGTGGGCCATAGAAAGCCTATTTATTTTTTTCCTTGATGTGTGTTCCCAAATCTACCTCAACAAAAAAACACTACATCAATCAGTGGGAGAAAAATATTGGCCTCAGTCAGGGCTTGTGTGCCACTCCTGTGTGTGCCATCTCTCATTCAGTGGGCCATAGAAAGCCTTTTTTTTATTATTATTATTATTTGGTTTCTAAAGTCTCCCTGAAACAAAAAAAAATACATAAAAAAACAGTGGGAGAGTAATATTGCCCTTTCAGCTTGTGTGCCAGTCTTGACTCCTGGGTGTGCCACCTCTCTCTCTCACTGAGTGGGCCATAGAAAGCCTATTTATTTTTTTCCTTGATTTGTGTTCCCAAATCTACCTCAACAAAAAAACACTACATCAATCAGTGGGAGAAAAATATTGGCCTCAGTCAGGGCTTGTGTGCCACTCCTGTGTGTGCCATCTCTCATTCAGTGGGCCATAGAAAGCCTTTTTTTTATTATTATTATTATTTGGTTTCTAAAGTCTCCCTGAAACAAAAAAAAATACATAAAAAACAGTGGGAGAGTAATATTGCCCTTTCAGCTTGTGTGCCAGTCTTGACTCCTGGGTGTGCCACCTCTCTCTCTCACTGAGTGGGCCATAGAAAGCCTATTTATTTTTTTCCTTGATGTGTGTTCCCAAATCTACCTCAACAAAAAAACACTACATCAATCAGTGGGAGAAAAATATTGGCCTCAGTCAGGGCTTGTGTGCCACTCCTGTGTGTGCCATCTCTCATTCAGTGGGCCATAGAAAGCCTTTTTTTTATTATTATTATTTGGTTTCTAAAGTCTCCCTGAAACAAAAAAAAATACATAAAAAAACAGTGGGAGAGTAATATTGCCCTTTCAGCTTGTGTGCCAGTCTTGACTCCTGGGTGTGCCACCTCTCTCTCTCACTGAGTGGGCCATAGAAAGCCTATTTATTTTTTTCCTTGATTTGTGTTCCCAAATCTACCTCAACAAAAAAACACTACATCAATCAGTGGGAGAAAAATATTGGCCTCAGTCAGGGCTTGTGTGCCACTCCTGTGTGTGCCATCTCTCATTCAGTGGGCCATAGAAAGCCTTTTTTTTATTATTATTATTATTTGGTTTCTAAAGTCTCCCTGAAACAAAAAAAAATACATAAAAAAACAGTGGGAGAGTAATATTGCCCTTTCAGCTTGTGTGCCAGTCTTGACTCCTGGGAGTGCCACCTCTCTCTCTCACTGAGTGGGCCATAGAAAGCCTATTTATTTTTTTCCTTGATTTGTGTTCCCAAATCTACCTCAACAAAAAAACACTACATCAATCAGTGGGAGAAAAATATTGGCCTCAGTCAGGGCTTGTGTGCCACTCCTGTGTGTGCCATCTCTCATTCAGTGGGCCATAGAAAGCCTTTTTTTATTATTATTATTATTTGGTTTCTAAAGTCTCCCTGAAACAAAAAAAATACATAAAAAAACAGTGGGAGAGTAATATTGCCCTTTCAGCTTGTGTGCCAGTCTTGACTCCTGGGTGTGCCACCTCTCTCTCTCACTGAGTGGGCCATAGAAAGCCTATTTATTTTTTTCCTTGATGTGTGTTCCCAAATCTACCTCAACAAAAAAACACTACATCAATCAGTGGGAGAAAAATATTGGCCTCAGTCAGGGCTTGTGTGCCACTCCTGTGTGTGCCATCTCTCATTCAGTGGGCCATAGAAAGCCTTTTTTTTATTATTATTATTTGGTTTCTAAAGTCTCCCTGAAACAAACAAAAAAAAAAAAACATAAAAAAACAGTGGGAGAGTAATATTGCCCTTTCAGCTTGTGTGCCAGTCTTGGCTCCTGGGTGTGCCACCTCTCTCTCTCACTGAGTGGGCCATAGAAAGCCTATTTATTTTTTTCCTTGATTTGTGTTCCCAAATCTACCTCAACAAAAAAACACTACATCAATCAGTGGGAGAAAAATATTGGCCTCAGTCAGGGCTTGTGTGCCACTCCTGTGTGTGCCATCTCTCATTCAGTGGGCCATAGAAAGCCTTTTTTTATTATTATTATTATTTGGTTTCTAAAGTCTCCCTGAAACAAAAAAAATACATAAAAAAACAGTGGGAGAGTAATATTGCCCTTTCAGCTTGTGTGCCAGTCTTGACTCCTGGGTGTGCCACCTCTCTCTCTCACTGAGTGGGCCATAGAAAGCCTATTTATTTTTTTCCTTGATTTGTGTTCCCAAATCTACCTCAACAAAAAAACACTACATCAATCAGTGGGAGAAAAATATTGGCCTCAGTCAGGGCTTGTGTGCCACTCCTGTGTGTGCCATCTCTCATTCAGTGGGCCATAGAAAGCCTTTTTTTTATTATTATTATTATTTGGTTTCTAAAGTCTCCCTGAAACAAAAAAAATACATAAAAAAACAGTGGGAGAGTAATATTGCCCTTTCAGCTTGTGTGCCAGTCTTGACTCCTGAGTGTGCCACCTCTCTCTCTCACTGAGTGGGCCATAGAAAGCCTATTTATTTTTTTCCTTGATGTGTGTTCCCAAATCTACCTCAACAAAAAAATACTACATCAATCAGTGGGAGAAAAATATTGGCCTCAGTCAGGGCTTGTGTGCCACTCCTGTGTGTGCCATCTCTCATTCAGTGGGCCATAGAAAGCCTTTTTTTTATTATTATTATTATTTGGTTTCTAAAGTCTCCCTGAAACAAAAAAAAATACATAAAAAAACAGTGGGAGAGTAATATTGCCCTTTCAGCTTGTGTGCCAGTCTTGACTCCTGGGTGTGCCACCTCTCTCTCTCACTGAGTGGGCCATAGAAAGCCTATTTATTTTTTTCCTTGATTTGTGTTCCCAAATCTACCTCAACAAAAAAACACTACATCAATCAGTGGGAGAAAAATATTGGCCTCAGTCAGGGCTTGTGTGCCACTCCTGTGTGTGCCATCTCTCATTCAGTGGGCCATAGAAAGCCTTTTTTTTATTATTATTATTATTTGGTTTCTAAAGTCTCCCTGAAACAAAAAAAATACATAAAAAACAGTGGGAGAGTAATATTGCCCTTTCAGCTTGTGTGCCAGTCTTGACTCCTGGGTGTGCCAACTCTCTCTCTCACTGAGTGGGCCATAGAAAGCCTATTTATTTTTTTCCTTGATGTGTGTTCCCAAATCTACCTCAACAAAAAAACACTACATCAATCAGTGGGAGAAAAATATTGGCCTCAGTCAGGGCTTGTGTGCCACTCCTGTGTGTGCCATCTCTCATTCAGTGGGCCATAGAAAGCCTTTTTTTTATTATTATTATTTGGTTTCTAAAGTCTCCCTGAAACAAAAAAAAAATACATAAAAAAACAGTGGGAGAGTAATATTGCCCTTTCAGCTTGTGTGCCAGTCTTGACTCCTGGGTGTGCCACCTCTCTCTCTCACTGAGTGGGCCATAGAAAGCCTATTTATTTTTTTCCTTGATTTGTGTTCCCAAATCTACCTCAACAAAAAAACACTACATCAATCAGTGGGAGAAAAATATTGGCCTCAGTCAGGGCTTGTGTGCCACTCCTGTGTGTGCCATCTCTCATTCAGTGGGCCATAGAAAGCCTTTTTTTTATTATTATTATTTGGTTTCTAAAGTCTCCCTGAAACAAAAAAAATACATAAAAAAACAGTGGGAGAGTAATATTGCCCTTTCAGCTTGTGTGCCAGTCTTGACTCCTGGGTGTGCCACCTCTCTCTCTCACTGAGTGGGCCATAGAAAGCCTATTTATTTTTTTCCTTGATGTGTGTTCCCAAATCTACCTGAACAAAAAAACACTACATCAATCAGTGGGAGAAAAATATTGGCCTCAGTCAGGGCTTGTGTGCCACTCCTGTGTGTGCCATCTCTCATTCAGTGGGCCATAGAAAGCCTTTTTTTATTATTATTATTATTATTTGGTTTCTAAAGTCTCCCTGAAACAAACAAAAAAAATACATAAAAAAACAGTGGGAGAGTAATATTGCCCTTTCAGCTTGTGTGCCAGTCTTGGCTCCTGGGTGTGCCACCTCTCTCTCTCACTGAGTGGGCCATATAAAGCCTATTTATTTTTTTCCTTGATTTGTGTTCCCAAATCTACCTCAACAAAAAAACACTACATCAATCAGTGGGAGAAAAATATTGGCCTCAGTCAGGGCTTGTGTGCCACTCCTGTGTGTGCCATCTCTCATTCAGTGGGCCATAGAAAGCCTTTTTTTTATTATTATTATTATTTGGTTTCTAAAGTCTCCCTGAAACAAAAAAAAATACATAAAAAAACAGTGGGAGAGTAATATTGCCCTTTCAGCTTGTGTGCCAGTCTTGACTCCTGGGAGTGCCACCTCTCTCTCTCACTGAGTGGGCCATAGAAAGCCTATTTATTTTTTTCCTTGATTTGTGTTCCCAAATCTACCTCAACAAAAAAACACTACATCAATCAGTGGGAGAAAAATATTGGCCTCAGTCAGGGCTTGTGTGCCATCTCTCATTCAGTGGGCCATAGAAAGCCTTTTTTTATTATTATTATTATTTGGTTTCTAAAGTCTCCCTGAAACAAAAAAAATACATAAAAAAACAGTGGGAGAGTAATATTGCCCTTTCAGCTTGTGTGCCAGTCTTGACTCCTGGGTGTGCCACCTCTCTCTCTCACTGAGTGGGCCATAGAAAGCCTATTTATTTTTTTCCTTGATGTGTGTTCCCAAATCTACCTCAACAAAAAAACACTACATCAATCAGTGGGAGAAAAATATTGGCCTCAGTCAGGGCTTGTGTGCCACTCCTGTGTGTGCCATCTCTCATTCAGTGGGCCATAGAAAGCCTTTTTTTTATTATTATTATTTGGTTTCTAAAGTCTCCTTGAAACAAACAAAAAAAAAAAACATAAAAAAACAGTGGGAGAGTAATATTGCCCTTTCAGCTTGTGTGCCAGTCTTGGCTCCTGGGTGTGCCACCTCTCTCTCTCACTGAGTGGGCCATAGAAAGCCTATTTATTTTTTTCCTTGATTTGTGTTCCCAAATCTACCTCAACAAAAAAACACTACATCAATCAGTGGGAGAAAAATATTGGCCTCAGTCAGGGCTTGTGTGCCACTCCTGTGTGTGCCATCTCTCATTCAGTGGGCCATAGAAAGCCTTTTTTATTATTATTATTATTATTTGGTTTCTAAAGTCTCCCTGAAACAAAAAAAAATACATAAAAAAACAGTGGGAGAGTAATATTGCCCTTTCAGCTTGTGTGCCAGTCTTGACTCCTGTGTGTGCCACCTCTCTCTCTCACTGAGTGGGCCATAGAAAGCCTATTTATTTTTTTCCTTGATTTGTGTTCCCAAATCTACCTCAACAAAAAAACACTACATCAATCAGTGGGAGAAAAATATTGGCCTCAGTCAGGGCTTGTGTGCCACTCCTGTGTGTGCCATCTCTCATTCAGTGGGCCATAGAAAGCCTTTTTTTTATTATTATTATTATTTGGTTTCTAAAGTCTCCCTGAAACAAAAAAAATACATAAAAAAACAGTGGGAGAGTAATATTGCCCTTTCAGCTTGTGTGCCAGTCTTGACTCCTGAGTTTGCCACCTCTCTCTCTCACTGAGTGGGCCATAGAAAGCCTATTTATTTTTTTCCTTGATGTGTGTTCCCAAATCTACCTCAACAAAAAAACACTACATCAATCAGTGGGAGAAAAATATTGGCCTCAGTCAGGGCTTGTGTGCCACTCCTGTGTGTGCCATCTCTCATTCAGTGGGCCATAGAAAGCCTTTTTTTTTATTATTATTATTATTTGGTTTCTAAAGTCTCCCTGAAACAAAAAAAAATACATAAAAAAACAGTGGGAGAGTAATATTGCCCTTTCAGCTTGTGTGCCAGTCTTGACTCCTGGGTGTGCCACCTCTCTCTCTCACTGAGTGGGCCATAGAAAGCCTATTTATTTTTTTCCTTGATTTGTGTTCCCAAATCTACCTCAACAAAAAAACACTACATCAATCAGTGGGAGAAAAATATTGGCCTCAGTCAGGGCTTGTGTGCCACTCCTGTGTGTGCCATCTCATTCAGTGGGCCATAGAAAGCCTTTTTTTATTATTATTATTATTTGGTTTCTAAAGTCTCCCTGAAACAAAAAAAAATACATAAAAAACAGTGGGAGAGTAATATTGCCCTTTCAGCTTGTGTGCCAGTCTTGACTCCTGGGTGTGCCACCTCTCTCTCTCACTGAGTGGGCCATAGAAAGCCTATTTATTTTTTTCCTTGATGTGTGTTCCCAAATCTACCTCAACAAAAAAACACTACATCAATCAGTGGGAGAAAAATATTGGCCTCAGTCAGGGCTTGTGTGCCACTCCTGTGTGTGCCATCTCTCATTCAGTGGGCCATAGAAAGCCTTTTTTTTATTATTATTATTTGGTTTCTAAAGTCTCCCTGAAACAAAAAAAAATACATAAAAAAACAGTGGGAGAGTAATATTGCCCTTTCAGCTTGTGTGCCAGTCTTGACTCCTGGGTGTGCCACCTCTCTCTCTCACTGAGTGGGCCATAGAAAGCCTATTTATTTTTTTCCTTGATTTGTGTTCCCAAATCTACCTCAACAAAAAAATACTACATCAATCAGTGGGAGAAAAATATTGGCCTCAGTCAGGGCTTGTGTGCCACTCCTGTGTGTGCCATCTCTCATTCAGTGGGCCATAGAAAGCCTTTTTTTTATTATTATTATTTGGTTTCTAAAGTCTCCCTGAAACAAAAAAAATACATAAAAAAACAGTGGGAGAGTAATATTGCCCTTTCAGCTTGTGTGCCAGTCTTGACTCCTGGGTGTGCCACCTCTCTCTCTCACTGAGTGGGCCATAGAAAGCCTATTTATTTTTTTCCTTGATGTGTGTTCCCAAATCTACCTCAACAAAAAAACACTACATCAATCAGTGGGAGAAAAATATTGGCCTCAGTCAGGGCTTGTGTGCCACTCCTGTGTGTGCCATCTCTCATTCAGTGGGCCATAGAAAGCCTTTTTTTTATTATTATTATTATTATTTGGTTTCTAAAGTCTCCCTGAAACAAACAAAAAAAAATACATAAAAAAACAGTGGGAGAGTAATATTGCCCTTTCAGCTTGTGTGCCAGTCTTGGCTCCTGGGTGTGCAACCTCTCTCTCTCACTGAGTGGGCCATATAAAGCCTATTTATTTTTTTCCTTGATTTGTGTTCCCAAATCTACCTCAACAAAAAAACACTACATCAATCAGTGGGAGAAAAATATTGGCCTCAGTCAGGGCTTGTGTGCCACTCCTGTGTGTGCCATCTCTCATTCAGTGGGCCATAGAAAGCCTGTTTTTTATTATTATTATTATTTGGTTTCTAAAGTCTCCCTGAAACAAAAAAAAAATACATAAAAAAACAGTGGGAGAGTAATATTGCCCTTTCAGCTTGTGTGCCAGTCTTGACTCCTGGGAGTGCCACCTCTCTCTCTCACTGAGTGGGCCATAGAAAGCCTATTTATTTTTTTCCTTGATTTGTGTTCCCAAATCTACCTCAACAAAAAAACACTACATCAATCAGTGGGAGAAAAATATTGGCCTCAGTCAGGGCTTGTGTGCCATCTCTCATTCAGTGGGCCATAGAAAGCCTTTTTTTATTATTATTATTATTTGGTTTCTAAAGTCTCCCTGAAACAAAAAAAATACATAAAAAAACAGTGGGAGAGTAATATTGCCCTTTCAGCTTGTGTGCCAGTCTTGACTCCTGGGTGTGCCACCTCTCTCTCTCACTGAGTGGGCCATAGAAAGCCTATTTATTTTTTTCCTTGATGTGTGTTCCCAAATCTACCTCAACAAAAAAACACTACATCAATCAGTGGGAGAAAAATATTGGCCTCAGTCAGGGCTTGTGTGCCACTCCTGTGTGTGCCATCTCTCATTCAGTGGGCCATAGAAAGCCTTTTTTTTATTATTATTATTTGGTTTCTAAAGTCTCCCTGAAACAAACAAAAAAAAAAAAACATAAAAAAACAGTGGGAGAGTAATATTGCCCTTTCAGCTTGTGTGCCAGTCTTGGCTCCTGGGTGTGCCACCTCTCTCTCTCACTGAGTGGGCCATAGAAAGCCTATTTATTTTTTTCCTTGATTTGTGTTCCCAAATCTACCTCAACAAAAAAACACTACATCAATCAGTGGGAGAAAAATATTGGCCTCAGTCAGGGCTTGTGTGCCACTCCTGTGTGTGCCATCTCTCATTCAGTGGGCCATAGAAAGCCTTTTTTTTATTATTATTATTATTTGGTTTCTAAAGTCTCCCTGAAACAAAAAAAATACATAAAAAAACAGTGGGAGAGTAATATTGCCCTTTCAGCTTGTGTGCCAGTCTTGACTCCTGAGTTTGCCACCTCTCTCTCTCACTGAGTGGGCCATAGAAAGCCTATTTATTTTTTTCCTTGATGTGTGTTCCCAAATCTACCTCAACAAAAAAACACTACATCAATCAGTGGGAGAAAAATATTGGCCTCAGTCAGGGCTTGTGTGCCACTCCTGTGTGTGCCATCTCTCATTCAGTGGGCCATAGAAAGCCTTTTTTTTTATTATTATTATTATTTGGTTTCTAAAGTCTCCCTGAAACAAAAAAAAATACATAAAAAAACAGTGGGAGAGTAATATTGCCCTTTCAGCTTGTGTGCCAGTCTTGACTCCTGGGTGTGCCACCTCTCTCTCTCACTGAGTGGGCCATAGAAAGCCTATTTATTTTTTTCCTTGATTTGTGTTCCCAAATCTACCTCAACAAAAAAACACTACATCAATCAGTGGGAGAAAAATATTGGCCTCAGTCAGGGCTTGTGTGCCACTCCTGTGTGTGCCATCTCTCATTCAGTGGGCCATAGAAAGCCTTTTTTTATTATTATTATTATTTGGTTTCTAAAGTCTCCCTGAAACAAAAAAAAATACATAAAAAACAGTGGGAGAGTAATATTGCCCTTTCAGCTTGTGTGCCAGTCTTGACTCCTGGGTGTGCCACCTCTCTCTCTCACTGAGTGGGCCATAGAAAGCCTATTTATTTTTTTCCTTGATGTGTGTTCCCAAATCTACCTCAACAAAAAAACACTACATCAATCAGTGGGAGAAAAATATTGGCCTCAGCCAGGGCTTGTGTGCCACTCCTGTGTGTGCCATCTCTCATTCAGTGGGCCATAGAAAGCCTTTTTTTTATTATTATTATTTGGTTTCTAAAGTCTCCCTGAAACAAAAAAAAATACATAAAAAAACAGTGGGAGAGTAATATTGCCCTTTCAGCTTGTGTGCCAGTCTTGACTCCTGGGTGTGCCACCTCTCTCTCTCACTGAGTGGGCCATAGAAAGCCTATTTATTTTTTTCCTTGATTTGTGTTCCCAAATCTACCTCAACAAAAAAACACTACATCAATCAGTGGGAGAAAAATATTGGCCTCAGTCAGGGCTTGTGTGCCACTCCTGTGTGTGCCATCTCTCATTCAGTGGGCCATAGAAAGCCTTTTTTTTATTATTATTATTTGGTTTCTAAAGTCTCCCTGAAACAAAAAAAATACATAAAAAAACAGTGGGAGAGTAATATTGCCCTTTCAGCTTGTGTGCCAGTCTTGACTCCTGGGTGTGCCACCTCTCTCTCTCACTGAGTGGGCCATAGAAAGCCTATTTATTTTTTTCCTTGATGTGTGTTCCCAAATCTACCTCAACAAAAAAACACTACATCAATCAGTGGGAGAAAAATATTGGCCTCAGTCAGGGCTTGTGTGCCACTCCTGTGTGTGCCATCTCTCATTCAGTGGGCCATAGAAAGCCTTTTTTTTATTATTATTATTATTATTTGGTTTCTAAAGTCTCCCTGAAACAAACAAAAAAAAATACATAAAAAAACAGTGGGAGAGTAATATTGCCCTTTCAGCTTGTGTGCCAGTCTTGGCTCCTGGGTGTGCCACCTCTCTCTCTCACTGAGTGGGCCATATAAAGCCTATTTATTTTTTTCCTTGATTTGTGTTCCCAAATCTACCTCAACAAAAAAACACTACATCAATCAGTGGGAGAAAAATATTGGCCTCAGTCAGGGCTTGTGTGCCACTCCTGTGTGTGCCATCTCTCATTCAGTGGGCCATAGAAAGCCTGTTTTTTATTATTATTATTATTTGGTTTCTAAAGTCTCCCTGAAACAAAAAAAAAATACATAAAAAACAGTGGGAGAGTAATATTGCCCTTTCAGCTTGTGTGCCAGTCTTGACTCCTGGGAGTGCCACCTCTCTCTCTCACTGAGTGGGCCATAGAAAGCCTATTTATTTTTTTCCTTGATTTGTGTTCCCAAATCTACCTCAACAAAAAAACACTACATCAATCAGTGGGAGAAAAATATTGGCCTCAGTCAGGGCTTGTGTGCCACTCCTGTGTGTGCCATCTCTCATTCAGTGGGCCATAGAAAGCCTTTTTTTTTATTATTATTATTATTTGGTTTCTAAAGTCTCCCTGAAACAAAAAAAAATACATAAAAAAACAGTGGGAGAGTAATATTGCCCTTTCAGCTTGTGTGCCAGTCTTGACTCCTGGGTGTGCCACCTCTCTCTCTCACTGAGTGGGCCATAGAAAGCCTATTTATTTTTTTCCTTGATGTGTGTTCCCAAATCTACCTCAACAAAAAAACACTACATCAATCAGTGGGAGAAAAATATTGGCCTCAGTCAGGGCTTGTGTGCCACTCCTGTGTGTGCCATCTCTCATTCAGTGGGCCATAGAAAGCCTTTTTTTTTATTATTATTATTATTTGGTTTCTAAAGTCTCCCTGAAACAAAAAAAAATACATAAAAAAACAGTGGGAGAGTAATATTGCCCTTTCAGCTTGTGTGCCAGTCTTGACTCCTGGGTGTGCCACCTCTCTCTCTCACTGAGTGGGCCATAGAAAGCCTATTTATTTTTTTCCTTGATTTGTGTTCCCAAATCTACCTCAACAAAAAAACACTACATCAATCAGTGGGAGAAAAATATTGGCCTCAGTCAGGGCTTGTGTGCCACTCCTGTGTGTGCCATCTCTCATTCAGTGGGCCATAGAAAGCCTTTTTTTTTATTATTATTATTATTTGGTTTCTAAAGTCTCCCTGAAACAAAAAAAAATACATAAAAAAACAGTGGGAGAGTAATATTGCCCTTTCAGCTTGTGTGCCAGTCTTGACTCCTGGGTGTGCCACCTCTCTCTCTCACTGAGTGGGCCATAGAAAGCCTATTTATTTTTTTCCTTGATTTGTGTTCCCAAATCTACCTCAACAAAAAAACACTACATCAATCAGTGGGAGAAAAATATTGGCCTCAGTCAGGGCTTGTGTGCCACTCCTGTGTGTGCCATCTCTCATTCAGTGGGCCATAGAAAGCCTTTTTTTTTATTATTATTATTATTTGGTTTCTAAAGTCTCCCTGAAACAAAAAAAAATACATAAAAAAACAGTGGGAGAGTAATATTGCCCTTTCAGCTTGTGTGCCAGTCTTGACTCCTGGGTGTGCCACCTCTCTCTCTCACTGAGTGGGCCATAGAAAGCCTATTTATTTTTTTCCTTGATTTGTGTTCCCAAATCTACCTCAACAAAAAAACACTACATCAATCAGTGGGAGAAAAATATTGGCCTCAGTCAGGGCTTGTGTGCCACTCCTGTGTGTGCCATCTCATTCAGTGGGCCATAGAAAGCCTTTTTTTATTATTATTATTATTTGGTTTCTAAAGTCTCCCTGAAACAAAAAAAAATACATAAAAAACAGTGGGAGAGTAATATTGCCCTTTCAGCTTGTGTGCCAGTCTTGACTCCTGGGTGTGCCACCTCTCTCTCTCACTGAGTGGGCCATAGAAAGCCTATTTATTTTTTTCCTTGATGTGTGTTCCCAAATCTACCTCAACAAAAAAACACTACATCAATCAGTGGGAGAAAAATATTGGCCTCAGTCAGGGCTTGTGTGCCACTCCTGTGTGTGCCATCTCTCATTCAGTGGGCCATAGAAAGCCTTTTTTTTATTATTATTATTATTTGGTTTCTAAAGTCTCCCTGAAACAAAAAAAATACATAAAAAAACAGTGGGAGAGTAATATTGCCCTTTCAGCTTGTGTGCCAGTCTTGACTCCTGAGTTTGCCACCTCTCTCTCTCACTGAGTGGGCCATAGAAAGCCTATTTATTTTTTTCCTTGATGTGTGTTCCCAAATCTACCTCAACAAAAAAACACTACATCAATCAGTGGGAGAAAAATATTGGCCTCAGTCAGGGCTTGTGTGCCACTCCTGTGTGTGCCATCTCTCATTCAGTGGGCCATAGAAAGCCTTTTTTTTTATTATTATTATTATTTGGTTTCTAAAGTCTCCCTGAAACAAAAAAAAATACATAAAAAAACAGTGGGAGAGTAATATTGCCCTTTCAGCTTGTGTGCCAGTCTTGACTCCTGGGTGTGCCACCTCTCTCTCTCACTGAGTGGGCCATAGAAAGCCTATTTATTTTTTTCCTTGATTTGTGTTCCCAAATCTACCTCAACAAAAAAACACTACATCAATCAGTGGGAGAAAAATATTGGCCTCAGTCAGGGCTTGTGTGCCACTCCTGTGTGTGCCATCTCATTCAGTGGGCCATAGAAAGCCTTTTTTTATTATTATTATTATTTGGTTTCTAAAGTCTCCCTGAAACAAAAAAAAATACATAAAAAACAGTGGGAGAGTAATATTGCCCTTTCAGCTTGTGTGCCAGTCTTGACTCCTGGGTGTGCCACCTCTCTCTCTCACTGAGTGGGCCATAGAAAGCCTATTTATTTTTTTCCTTGATGTGTGTTCCCAAATCTACCTCAACAAAAAAACACTACATCAATCAGTGGGAGAAAAATATTGGCCTCAGTCAGGGCTTGTGTGCCACTCCTGTGTGTGCCATCTCTCATTCAGTGGGCCATAGAAAGCCTTTTTTTTATTATTATTATTTGGTTTCTAAAGTCTCCCTGAAACAAAAAAAAATACATAAAAAAACAGTGGGAGAGTAATATTGCCCTTTCAGCTTGTGTGCCAGTCTTGACTCCTGGGTGTGCCACCTCTCTCTCTCACTGAGTGGGCCATAGAAAGCCTATTTATTTTTTTCCTTGATTTGTGTTCCCAAATCTACCTCAACAAAAAAACACTACATCAATCAGTGGGAGAAAAATATTGGCCTCAGTCAGGGCTTGTGTGCCACTCCTGTGTGTGCCATCTCTCATTCAGTGGGCCATAGAAAGCCTTTTTTTTATTATTATTATTTGGTTTCTAAAGTCTCCCTGAAACAAAAAAAATACATAAAAAAACAGTGGGAGAGTAATATTGCCCTTTCAGCTTGTGTGCCAGTCTTGACTCCTGGGTGTGCCACCTCTCTCTCTCACTGAGTGGGCCATAGAAAGCCTATTTATTTTTTTCCTTGATGTGTGTTCCCAAATCTACCTCAACAAAAAAACACTACATCAATCAGTGGGAGAAAAATATTGGCCTCAGTCAGGGCTTGTGTGCCACTCCTGTGTGTGCCATCTCTCATTCAGTGGGCCATAGAAAGCCTTTTTTTTATTATTATTATTATTATTTGGTTTCTAAAGTCTCCCTGAAACAAACAAAAAAAAATACATAAAAAAACAGTGGGAGAGTAATATTGCCCTTTCAGCTTGTGTGCCAGTCTTGGCTCCTGGGTGTGCAACCTCTCTCTCTCACTGAGTGGGCCATATAAAGCCTATTTATTTTTTTCCTTGATTTGTGTTCCCAAATCTACCTCAACAAAAAAACACTACATCAATCAGTGGGAGAAAAATATTGGCCTCAGTCAGGGCTTGTGTGCCACTCCTGTGTGTGCCATCTCTCATTCAGTGGGCCATAGAAAGCCTGTTTTTTATTATTATTATTATTTGGTTTCTAAAGTCTCCCTGAAACAAAAAAAAAATACATAAAAAAACAGTGGGAGAGTAATATTGCCCTTTCAGCTTGTGTGCCAGTCTTGACTCCTGGGAGTGCCACCTCTCTCTCTCACTGAGTGGGCCATAGAAAGCCTATTTATTTTTTTCCTTGATTTGTGTTCCCAAATCTACCTCAACAAAAAAACACTACATCAATCAGTGGGAGAAAAATATTGGCCTCAGTCAGGGCTTGTGTGCCATCTCTCATTCAGTGGGCCATAGAAAGCCTTTTTTTATTATTATTATTATTTGGTTTCTAAAGTCTCCCTGAAACAAAAAAAATACATAAAAAAACAGTGGGAGAGTAATATTGCCCTTTCAGCTTGTGTGCCAGTCTTGACTCCTGGGTGTGCCACCTCTCTCTCTCACTGAGTGGGCCATAGAAAGCCTATTTATTTTTTTCCTTGATGTGTGTTCCCAAATCTACCTCAACAAAAAAACACTACATCAATCAGTGGGAGAAAAATATTGGCCTCAGTCAGGGCTTGTGTGCCACTCCTGTGTGTGCCATCTCTCATTCAGTGGGCCATAGAAAGCCTTTTTTTTATTATTATTATTTGGTTTCTAAAGTCTCCCTGAAACAAACAAAAAAAAAAAAACATAAAAAAACAGTGGGAGAGTAATATTGCCCTTTCAGCTTGTGTGCCAGTCTTGGCTCCTGGGTGTGCCACCTCTCTCTCTCACTGAGTGGGCCATAGAAAGCCTATTTATTTTTTTCCTTGATTTGTGTTCCCAAATCTACCTCAACAAAAAAACACTACATCAATCAGTGGGAGAAAAATATTGGCCTCAGTCAGGGCTTGTGTGCCACTCCTGTGTGTGCCATCTCTCATTCAGTGGGCCATAGAAAGCCTTTTTTTTATTATTATTATTATTTGGTTTCTAAAGTCTCCCTGAAACAAAAAAAATACATAAAAAAACAGTGGGAGAGTAATATTGCCCTTTCAGCTTGTGTGCCAGTCTTGACTCCTGAGTTTGCCACCTCTCTCTCTCACTGAGTGGGCCATAGAAAGCCTATTTATTTTTTTCCTTGATGTGTGTTCCCAAATCTACCTCAACAAAAAAACACTACATCAATCAGTGGGAGAAAAATATTGGCCTCAGTCAGGGCTTGTGTGCCACTCCTGTGTGTGCCATCTCTCATTCAGTGGGCCATAGAAAGCCTTTTTTTTTATTATTATTATTATTTGGTTTCTAAAGTCTCCCTGAAACAAAAAAAAATACATAAAAAAACAGTGGGAGAGTAATATTGCCCTTTCAGCTTGTGTGCCAGTCTTGACTCCTGGGTGTGCCACCTCTCTCTCTCACTGAGTGGGCCATAGAAAGCCTATTTATTTTTTTCCTTGATTTGTGTTCCCAAATCTACCTCAACAAAAAAACACTACATCAATCAGTGGGAGAAAAATATTGGCCTCAGTCAGGGCTTGTGTGCCACTCCTGTGTGTGCCATCTCTCATTCAGTGGGCCATAGAAAGCCTTTTTTTATTATTATTATTATTTGGTTTCTAAAGTCTCCCTGAAACAAAAAAAAATACATAAAAAACAGTGGGAGAGTAATATTGCCCTTTCAGCTTGTGTGCCAGTCTTGACTCCTGGGTGTGCCACCTCTCTCTCTCACTGAGTGGGCCATAGAAAGCCTATTTATTTTTTTCCTTGATGTGTGTTCCCAAATCTACCTCAACAAAAAAACACTACATCAATCAGTGGGAGAAAAATATTGGCCTCAGTCAGGGCTTGTGTGCCACTCCTGTGTGTGCCATCTCTCATTCAGTGGGCCATAGAAAGCCTTTTTTTTATTATTATTATTTGGTTTCTAAAGTCTCCCTGAAACAAAAAAAAATACATAAAAAAACAGTGGGAGAGTAATATTGCCCTTTCAGCTTGTGTGCCAGTCTTGACTCCTGGGTGTGCCACCTCTCTCTCTCACTGAGTGGGCCATAGAAAGCCTATTTATTTTTTTCCTTGATTTGTGTTCCCAAATCTACCTCAACAAAAAAACACTACATCAATCAGTGGGAGAAAAATATTGGCCTCAGTCAGGGCTTGTGTGCCACTCCTGTGTGTGCCATCTCTCATTCAGTGGGCCATAGAAAGCCTTTTTTTTATTATTATTATTTGGTTTCTAAAGTCTCCCTGAAACAAAAAAAATACATAAAAAAACAGTGGGAGAGTAATATTGCCCTTTCAGCTTGTGTGCCAGTCTTGACTCCTGGGTGTGCCACCTCTCTCTCTCACTGAGTGGGCCATAGAAAGCCTATTTATTTTTTTCCTTGATGTGTGTTCCCAAATCTACCTCAACAAAAAAACACTACATCAATCAGTGGGAGAAAAATATTGGCCTCAGTCAGGGCTTGTGTGCCACTCCTGTGTGTGCCATCTCTCATTCAGTGGGCCATAGAAAGCCTTTTTTTTATTATTATTATTATTATTTGGTTTCTAAAGTCTCCCTGAAACAAACAAAAAAAAATACATAAAAAAACAGTGGGAGAGTAATATTGCCCTTTCAGCTTGTGTGCCAGTCTTGGCTCCTGGGTGTGCCACCTCTCTCTCTCACTGAGTGGGCCATATAAAGCCTATTTATTTTTTTCCTTGATTTGTGTTCCCAAATCTACCTCAACAAAAAAACACTACATCAATCAGTGGGAGAAAAATATTGGCCTCAGTCAGGGCTTGTGTGCCACTCCTGTGTGTGCCATCTCTCATTCAGTGGGCCATAGAAAGCCTGTTTTTTATTATTATTATTATTTGGTTTCTAAAGTCTCCCTGAAACAAAAAAAAAATACATAAAAAAACAGTGGGAGAGTAATATTGCCCTTTCAGCTTGTGTGCCAGTCTTGACTCCTGGGAGTGCCACCTCTCTCTCTCACTGAGTGGGCCATAGAAAGCCTATTTATTTTTTTCCTTGATTTGTGTTCCCAAATCTACCTCAACAAAAAAACACTACATCAATCAGTGGGAGAAAAATATTGGCCTCAGTCAGGGCTTGTGTGCCATCTCTCATTCAGTGGGCCATAGAAAGCCTTTTTTTATTATTATTATTATTTGGTTTCTAAAGTCTCCCTGAAACAAAAAAAATACATAAAAAAACAGTGGGAGAGTAATATTGCCCTTTCAGCTTGTGTGCCAGTCTTGACTCCTGGGTGTGCCACCTCTCTCTCTCACTGAGTGGGCCATAGAAAGCCTATTTATTTTTTTCCTTGATGTGTGTTCCCAAATCTACCTCAACAAAAAAACACTACATCAATCAGTGGGAGAAAAATATTGGCCTCAGTCAGGGCTTGTGTGCCACTCCTGTGTGTGCCATCTCTCATTCAGTGGGCCATAGAAAGCCTTTTTTTTATTATTATTATTTGGTTTCTAAAGTCTCCCTGAAACAAACAAAAAAAAAAAAACATAAAAAAACAGTGGGAGAGTAATATTGCCCTTTCAGCTTGTGTGCCAGTCTTGGCTCCTGGGTGTGCCACCTCTCTCTCTCACTGAGTGGGCCATAGAAAGCCTATTTATTTTTTTCCTTGATTTGTGTTCCCAAATCTACCTCAACAAAAAAACACTACATCAATCAGTGGGAGAAAAATATTGGCCTCAGTCAGGGCTTGTGTGCCACTCCTGTGTGTGCCATCTCTCATTCAGTGGGCCATAGAAAGCCTTTTTTATTATTATTATTATTATTTGGTTTCTAAAGTCTCCCTGAAACAAAAAAAAAATACATAAAAAAACAGTGGGAGAGTAATATTGCCCTTTCAGCTTGTGTGCCAGTCTTGACTCCTGGGTGTGCCACCTCTCTCTCTCACTGAGTGGGCCATAGAAAGCCTATTTATTTTTTTCCTTGATTTGTGTTCCCAAATCTACCTCAACAAAAAAACACTACATCAATCAGTGGGAGAAAAATATTGGCCTCAGTCAGGGCTTGTGTGCCACTCCTGTGTGTGCCATCTCTCATTCAGTGGGCCATAGAAAGCCTTTTTTTTATTATTATTATTATTTGGTTTCTAAAGTCTCCCTGAAACAAAAAAAAATACATAAAAAACAGTGGGAGAGTAATATTGCCCTTTCAGCTTGTGTGCCAGTCTTGACTCCTGGGTGTGCCACCTCTCTCTCTCACTGAGTGGGCCATAGAAAGCCTATTTATTTTTTTCCTTGATGTGTGTTCCCAAATCTACCTCAACAAAAAAACACTACATCAATCAGTGGGAGAAAAATATTGGCCTCAGTCAGGGCTTGTGTGCCACTCCTGTGTGTGCCATCTCTCATTCAGTGGGCCATAGAAAGCCTTTTTTTTATTATTATTATTTGGTTTCTAAAGTCTCCCTGAAACAAAAAAAAAATACATAAAAAAACAGTGGGAGAGTAATATTGCCCTTTCAGCTTGTGTGCCAGTCTTGACTCCTGGGTGTGCCACCTCTCTCTCTCACTGAGTGGGCCATAGAAAGCCTATTTATTTTTTTCCTTGATTTGTGTTCCCAAATCTACCTCAACAAAAAAACACTACATCAATCAGTGGGAGAAAAATATTGGCCTCAGTCAGGGCTTGTGTGCCACTCCTGTGTGTGCCATCTCTCATTCAGTGGGCCATAGAAAGCCTTTTTTTTATTATTATTATTATTTGGTTTCTAAAGTCTCCCTGAAACAAAAAAAAATACATAAAAAAACAGTGGGAGAGTAATATTGCCCTTTCAGCTTGTGTGCCAGTCTTGACTCCTGGGAGTGCCACCTCTCTCTCTCACTGAGTGGGCCATAGAAAGCCTATTTATTTTTTTCCTTGATTTGTGTTCCCAAATCTACCTCAACAAAAAAACACTACATCAATCAGTGGGAGAAAAATATTGGCCTCAGTCAGGGCTTGTGTGCCACTCCTGTGTGTGCCATCTCTCATTCAGTGGGCCATAGAAAGCCTTTTTTTTTATTATTATTATTATTTGGTTTCTAAAGTCTCCCTGAAACAAAAAAAAATACATAAAAAAACAGTGGGAGAGTAATATTGCCCTTTCAGCTTGTGTGCCAGTCTTGACTCCTGGGTGTGCCACCTCTCTCTCTCACTGAGTGGGCCATAGAAAGCCTATTTATTTTTTTCCTTGATTTGTGTTCCCAAATCTACCTCAACAAAAAAACACTACATCAATCAGTGGGAGAAAAATATTGGCCTCAGTCAGGGCTTGTGTGCCACTCCTGTGTGTGCCATCTCTCATTCAGTGGGCCATAGAAAGCCTTTTTTTTATTATTATTATTATTTGGTTTCTAAAGTCTCCCTGAAACAAAAAAAATACATAAAAAACAGTGGGAGAGTAATATTGCCCTTTCAGCTTGTGTGCCAGTCTTGACTCCTGGGTGTGCCACCTCTCTCTCTCACTGAGTGGGCCATAGAAAGCCTATTTATTTTTTTCCTTGATGTGTGTTCCCAAATCTACCTCAACAAAAAAACACTACATCAATCAGTGGGAGAAAAATATTGGCCTCAGTCAGGGCTTGTGTGCCACTCCTGTGTGTGCCATCTCTCATTCAGTGGGCCATAGAAAGCCTTTTTTTTATTATTATTATTTGGTTTCTAAAGTCTCCCTGAAACAAAAAAAAATACATAAAAAAACAGTGGGAGAGTAATATTGCCCTTTCAGCTTGTGTGCCAGTCTTGACTCCTGGGTGTGCCACCTCTCTCTCTCACTGAGTGGGCCATAGAAAGCCTATTTATTTTTTTCCTTGATTTGTGTTCCCAAATCTACCTCAACAAAAAAACACTACATCAATCAGTGGGAGAAAAATATTGGCCTCAGTCAGGGCTTGTGTGCCACTCCTGTGTGTGCCATCTCTCATTCAGTGGGCCATAGAAAGCCTTTTTTTTAATTATTATTATTTGGTTTCTAAAGTCTCCCTGAAACAAAAAAAAATACATAAAAAAACAGTGGGAGAGTAATATTGCCCTTTCAGCTTGTGTGCCAGTCTTGACTCCTGAGTGTGCCACCTCTCTCTCTCACTGAGTGGGCCATAGAAAGCCTATTTATTTTTTTCCTTGATTTGTGTTCCCAAATCTACCTCAACAAAAAAACACTACATCAATCAGTGGGAGAAAAATATTGGCCTCAGTCAGGGCTTGTGTGCCACTCCTGTGTGTGCCATCTCTCATTCAGTGGGCCATAGAAAGCCTTTTTTTATATTATTATTATTTGGTTTCTAAAGTCTCCCTGAAACAAACAAAAAAAAATACATAAAAAAACAGTGGGAGAGTAATATTGCCCTTTCAGCTTGTGTGCCAGTCTTGACTCCTGGGTGTGCCACCTCTCTCTCTCACTGAGTGGGCCATAGAAAGCCTATTTATTTTTTTCCTTGATTTGTGTTCCCAAATCTACCTCAACAAAAAAACACTACATCAATCAGTGGGAGAAAAATATTGGCCTCAGTCAGGGCTTGTGTGCCACTCCTGTGTGTGCCATCTCTCATTCAGTGGGCCATAGAAAGCCTTTTTTTAATTATTATTATTATTATTTGGTATCTAAAGTCTCCCTGAAACAAAAAAAATACATAAAAAAACAGTGGGAGAGTAATATTGCCCTTTCAGCTTGTGTGCCAGTCTTGACTCCTGGGTGTGCCACCTCTCTCTCTCACTGAGTGGGCCATAGAAAGCCTATTTATTTTTTTCCTTGATTTGTGTTCCCAAATGTACCTCAACAAAAAAACACTACATCAATCAGTGGGAGAAAAATATTGGCCTCAGTCAGGGCTTGTGTGCCACTCCTGTGTGTGCCATCTCTCATTCAGTGGGCCATAGAAAGCCTTTTTTTTTTTATTATTATTATTTGGTTTCTAAAGTCTCCCTGAAACAAACAAAAAAAAATACATAAAAAAACAGTGGGAGAGTAATATTGCCCTTTCAGCTTGTGTGCCAGTCTTGACTCCTGGGTGTGCCACCTCTCTCTCTCACTGAGTGGGCCATAGAAAGCCTATTTATTTTTTTCCTTGATTTGTGTTCCCAAATCTACCTCAACAAAAAAACACTACATCAATCAGTGGGAGAAAAATATTGGCCTCAGTCAGGGCTTGTGTGCCACTCCTGTGTGTGCCATCTCTCATTCAGTGGGCCATAGAAAGCCTTTTTTTTTTGTTATTATTATTTGGTTTCTAAAGTCTCCCTGAAACAAAAAAAATACATAAAAAAACAGTGGGAGAGTAATATTGCCCTTTCAGCTTGTGTGCCAGTCTTGACTCCTGGGTGTGCCACCTCTCTCTCTCACTGAGTGGGCCATAGAAAGCCTATTTATTTTTTTCCTTGATTTGTGTTCCCAAATCTACCTCAACAAAAAAACACTACATCAATCAGTGGGAGAAAAATATTGGCCTCAGTCAGGGCTTGTGTGCCACTCCTGTGTGTGCCATCTCTCATTCAGTGGGCCACAGAAAGCCTTTTTTTTATTATTATTATTATTTGGTTTCTAAAGTCTCCCTGAAACAAAAAAAAAATACATAAAAAAACAGTGGGAGAGTAATATTGCCCTTTCAGCTTGTGTGCCAGTCTTGACTCATGGGTGTGCCACCTCTCTCTCTCACTGAGTGGGCCATAGAAAGCCTATTTATTTTTTTCCTTGATTTGTGTTCCCAAATCTACCTCAACAAAAAAACACTACATCAATCAGTGGGAGAAAAATATTGGCCTCAGTCAGGGCTTGTGTTCCACTCCTGTGTGTGCCATCTCTCATTCAGTGGGCCATAGAAAGCCTTTTTTTTATTATTATTATTATTATTTGGTTTCTAAAGTCTCCCTGAAACAAACAAAAAAAAATACATAAAAAAACAGTGGGAGAGTAATATTGCCCTTTCAGCTTGTGTGCCAGTCTTGACTCCTGGGTGGCACACCTCTCTCTCTCACTGAGTGGGCCATAGAAAGCCTATTTATTTTTTTCCTTGATTTGTGTTCCCAAATCTACCTCAACAAAAAAACACTACATCAATCAGTGGGAGAAAAATATTGGCCTCAGTCAGGGCTTGTGTGCCACTCCTGTGTGTGCCATCTCTCATTCAGTGGGCCATAGAATGCCTTTTTTTTTTTAATTATTATTTTTTGGTTTCTAAAGTCTCCCTGAAACAAAAAAAATACATAAAAAAACAGTGGGAGAGTAATATTGCCCTTTCAGCTTGTGTGCCAGTCTTGACTCCTGGGTGTGCCACCTCTCTCTCTCACTGAGTGGGCCATAGAAAGCCTATTTATTTTTTTCCTTGATTTGTGTTCCCAAATCTACCTCAACAAAAAAACACTACATCAATCAGTGGGAGAAAAATATTGGCCTCAGTCAGGGCTTGTGTGCCACTCCTGTGTGTGCCATCTCTCATTCAGTGGGCCATAGAAAGCCTTTTTTTTTTTTTATTATTATTATTTGGTTTCTAAAATCTACCTGAAACAAAAAAAATACATAAAAAAACAGTGGGAGAGTAATATTGCCCTTTCAGCTTGTGTGCCAGTCTTGACTCCTGGGTGTGCCACCTCTCTCTCTCACTGAGTGGGCCATAGAAAGCCTATTTATTTTTTTCCTTGATTTGTGTTCCCAAATCTACCTCAACAAAAAAACACTACATCAATCAGTGGGAGAAAAATATTGGCCTCAGTCAGGGCTTGTGTGCCACTCCTGTGTGTGCCATCTCTCATTCAGTGGGCCATAGAAAGCCTTTTTTTATTATTATTATTATTATTTGGTTTCTAAAGTCTCCCTGAAACAAAAAAAATACATAAAAAAACAGTGGGAGAGTAATATTGCCCTTTCAGCTTGTGTGCCAGTCTTGACTCCTGGGTGTGCCACCTCTCTCTCTCACTGAGTGGGCCATAGAAAGCCTATTTATTTTTTTCCTTGATTTGTGTTCCCAAATCTACCTCAACAAAAAAACACTACATCAATCAGTGGGAGAAAAATATTGGCCTCAGTCAGGGCTTGTGTGCCACTCCTGTGTGTGCCATCTCTCATTCAGTGGGCCATAGAATGCCTTTTTTTTTAATTATTATTTTTTGGTTTCTAAAGTCTCCCTGAAACAAAAAAAAATACATAAAAAAACAGTGGGAGAGTAATATTGCCCTTTCAGCTTGTGTGCCAGTCTTGACTCCTGGGTGTGCCACCTCTCTCTCTCACTGAGTGGGCCATAGAAAGCCTATTTATTTTTTTCCTTGATTTGTGTTCCCAAATCTACCTCAACAAAAAAACACTACATCAATCAGTGGGAGAAAAATATTGGCCTCAGTCAGGGCTTGTGTGCCACTCCTGTGTGTGCCATCTCTCATTCAGTGGGCCATAGAATGCCTTTTTTTTTTTAATTATTATTTTTTGGTTTCTAAAGTCTCCCTGAAACAAAAAAAATACATAAAAAAACAGTGGGAGAGTAATATTGCCCTTTCAGCTTGTGTGCCAGTCTTGACTCCTGGGTGTGCCACCTCTCTCTCTCACTGAGTGGGCCATAGAAAGCCTATTTATTTTTTTCCTTGATTTGTGTTCCCAAATCTACCTCAACAAAAAAACACTACATCAATCAGTGGGAGAAAAATATTGGCCTCAGTCAGGGCTTGTGTGCCACTCCTGTGTGTGCCATCTCTCATTCAGTGGGCCATAGAAAGCCTTTTTTTTTTTTTATTATTATTATTTGGTTTCTAAAATCTACCTGAAACAAAAAAAATACATAAAAAAACAGTGGGAGAGTAATATTGCCCTTTCAGCTTGTGTGCCAGTCTTGACTCCTGGGTGTGCCACCTCTCTCTCTCACTGAGTGGGCCATAGAAAGCCTATTTATTTTTTTCCTTGATTTGTGTTCCCAAATCTACCTCAACAAAAAAACACTACATCAATCAGTGGGAGAAAAATATTGGCCTCAGTCAGGGCTTGTGTGCCACTCCTGTGTGTGCCATCTCTCATTCAGTGGGCCATAGAAAGCCTTTTTTTATTATTATTATTATTATTTGGTTTCTAAAGTCTCCCTGAAACAAAAAAAATACATAAAAAAACAGTGGGAGAGTAATATTGCCCTTTCAGCTTGTGTGCCAGTCTTGACTCCTGGGTGTGCCACCTCTCTCTCTCACTGAGTGGGCCATAGAAAGCCTATTTATTTTTTTCCTTGATTTGTGTTCCCAAATCTACCTCAACAAAAAAACACTACATCAATCAGTGGGAGAAAAATATTGGCCTCAGTCAGGGCTTGTGTGCCACTCCTGTGTGTGCCATCTCTCATTCAGTGGGCCATAGAATGCCTTTTTTTTTAATTATTATTTTTTGGTTTCTAAAGTCTCCCTGAAACAAAAAAAAATACATAAAAAAACAGTGGGAGAGTAATATTGCCCTTTCAGCTTGTGTGCCAGTCTTGACTCCTGGGTGTGCCACCTCTCTCTCTCACTGAGTGGGCCATAGAAAGCCTATTTATTTTTTTCCTTGATTTGTGTTCCCAAATCTACCTCAACAAAAAAACACTACATCAATCAGTGGGAGAAAAATATTGGCCTCAGTCAGGGCTTGTGTGCCACTCCTGTGTGTGCCATCTCTCATTCAGTGGGCCATAGAAAGCCTTTTTTTTTATTATTATTATTTGGTTTCTAAAGTCTACCTGATACAAAAAAATACATAAAAAAACAGTGGGAGAGTAATATTGCCCTTTCAGCTTGTGTGCCAGTCTTGACTCCTGGGTGTGCCACCTCTCTCTCTCACTGAGTGGGCCATAGAAAGCCTATTTATTTTTTTCCTTGATTTGTGTTCCCAAATCTACCTCAACAAAAAAACACTACATCAATCAGTGGGAGAAAAATATTGGCCTCAGTCAGGGCTTGTGTGCCACTCCTGTGTGTGCCATCTCTCATTCAGTGGGCCATAGAAAGCCTTTTTTTTATTATTATTATTTGGTTTCTAAAGTCTCCCTGAAACAAAAAAAAATACATAAAAAAACAGTGGGAGAGTAATATTGCCCTTTCAGCTTGTGTGCCAGTCTTGACTCCTGGGTGTGCCACCTCTCTCTCTCACTGAGTGGGCCATAGAAAGCCTATTTATTTTTTTCCTTGATTTGTGTTCCCAAATCTACCTCAACAAAAAAACACTACATCAATCAGTGGGAGAAAAATATTGGCCTCAGTCAGGGCTTGTGTGCCACTCCTGTGTGTGCCATCTCTCATTCAGTGGGCCATAGAAAGCCTTTTTTTTATTATTATTATTATTATTTGGTTTCTAAAGTCTCCCTGAAACAAAAAAAATACATAAAAAAACAGTGGGAGAGTAATATTGCCCTTTCAGCTTGTGTGCCAGTCTTGACTCCTGGGTGTGCCACCTCTCTCTCTCACTGAGTGGGCCATAGAAAGCCTATTTATTTTTTTCCTTGATTTGTGTTCCCAAATCTACCTCAACAAAAAAACACTACATCAATCAGTGGGAGAAAAATATTGGCCTCAGTCAGGGCTTGTGTGCCACTCCTGTGTGTGCCATCTCTCATTCAGTGGGCCATAGAAAGCCTTTTTTTTATTATTATTATTATTTGGTTTCTAAAGTCTCCCTGAAACAAAAAAAAATACATAAAAAAACAGTGGGAGAGTAATATTGCCCTTTCAGCTTGTGTGCCAGTCTTGACTCCTTAGTGTGCCACCTCTCTCTCTCACTGAGTGGGCCATAAAAAGCCTATTTATTTTTTTCCTTGATTTGTGTTCCCAAATCTACCTCAACAAAAAAACACTACATCAATCAGTGGGAGAAAAATATTGGCCTCAGTCAGGGCTTGTGTGCCACTCCTGTGTGTGCCATCTCTCATTCAGTGGGCCATAGAAAGCCTTTTTTTTTTATTATTATTATTATTTGGTTTCTAAAGTCTCCCTGAAACAAAAAAAAATACATAAAAAACAGTGGGAGAGTAATATTGCCCTTTCAGCTTGTGTGCCAGTCTTGACTCCTGGGTGTGCCACCTCTCTCTCTCACTGAGTGGGCCATAAAAAGCCTATTTATTTTTTTCCTTGATTTGTGTTCCCAAATCTACCTCAACAAAAAAACACTACATCAATCAGTGGGAGAAAAATATTGGCCTCAGTCAGGGCTTGTGTGCCACTCCTGTGTGTGCCATCTCTCATTCAGTGGGCCATAGAAAGCCTTTTTTTTATTATTATTATTATTTGGTTTCTAAAGTCTCCCTGAAACAAAAAAAAATACATAAAAAACAGTGGGAGAGTAATATTGCCCTTTCAGCTTGTGTGCCAGTCTTGACTCCTGGGTGTGCCACCTCTCTCTCTCACTGAGTGGGCCATAGAAAGCCTATTTATTTTTTTCCTTGATTTGTGTTCCCAAATCTACCTCAACAAAAAAACACTACATCAATCAGTGGGAGAAAAATATTGGCCTCAGTCAGGGCTTGTGTGCCACTCCTGTGTGTGCCATCTCTCATTCAGTGGGCCATAGAAAGCCTTTTTTTTATTATTATTATTATTATTTGGTTTCTAAAGTCTCCCTGAAACAAAAAAAAATACATAAAAAAACAGTGGGAGAGTAATATTGCCCTTTCAGCTTGTGTGCCAGTCTTGACTCCTGGGTGTGCCACCTCTCTCTCTCACTGAGTGGGCCATAGAAAGCCTATTTATTTTTTTACTTGATTTGTGTTCCCAAATCTACCTCAACAAAAAAACACTACATCAATCAGTGGGAGAAAAATATTGGCCTCAGTCAGGGCTTGTGTGCCACTCCTGTGTGTGCCATCTCTCATTCAGTGGGCCATAGAAAGCCTTTTTTTTATTATTATTATTATTTGGTTTCTAAAGTCTCCCTGAAACAAAAAAAAATACATAAAAAAACAGTGGGAGAGTAATATTGCCCTTTCAGCTTGTGTGCCAGTCTTGACTCCTGGGTGTGCCACCTCTCTCTCTCACTGAGTGGGCCATAGAAAGCCTATTTATTTTTTTCCTTGATTTGTGTTCCCAAATCTACCTCAACAAAAAACACTACATCAATCAGTGGGAGAAAAATATTGGCCTCAGTCAGGGCTTGTGTGCCACTCCTGTGTGTGCCATCTCTCATTCAGTGGGCCATAGAAAGCCTTTTTTTTTATTATTATTATTATTTGGTTTCTAAAGTCTCCCTGAAACAAACAAAAAAAAATACATAAAAAAACAGTGGGAGAGTAATATTGCCCTTTCAGCTTGTGTGCCAGTCTTGACTCCTGGGTGTGCCACCTCTCTCTCTCACTGAGTGGGCCATAGAAAGCCTATTTATTTTTTTCCTTGATTTGTGTTCCCAAATCTACCTCAACAAAAAAACACTACATCAATCAGTGGGAGAAAAATATTGGCCTCAGTCAGGGCTTGTGTGCCACTCCTGTGTGTGCCATCTCTCATTCAGTGGGCCATAGAAAGCCTTTTTTTTATTATTATTATTATTTGGTTTCTAAAGTCTCCCTGAAACAAAAAAAAAATACATAAAAAAACAGTGGGAGAGTAATATTGCCCTTTCAGCTTGTGTGCCAGTCTTGACTCCTGGGAGTGCCACCTCTCTCTCTCACTGAGTGGGCCATAGAAAGCCTATTTATTTTTTTCCTTGATTTGTGTTCCCAAATCTACCTCAACAAAAAAACACTACATCAATCAGTGGGAGAAAAATATTGGCCTCAGTCAGGGCTTGTGTGCCACTCCTGTGTGTGCCATCTCTCATTCAGTGGGCCATAGAAAGCCTTTTTTTATTATTATTATTATTTGGTTTCTAAAGTCTCCCTGAAACAAAAAAAATACATAAAAAAACAGTGGGAGAGTAATATTGCCCTTTCAGCTTGTGTGCCAGTCTTGACTCCTGGGTGTGCCACCTCTCTCTCTCACTGAGTGGGCCATAGAAAGCCTATTTATTTTTTTCCTTGATGTGTGTTCCCAAATCTACCTCAACAAAAAAACACTACATCAATCAGTGGGAGAAAAATATTGGCCTCAGTCAGGGCTTGTGTGCCACTCCTGTGTGTGCCATCTCTCATTCAGTGGGCCATAGAAAGCCTTTTCTTTATTATTATTATTTGGTTTCTAAAGTCTCCCTGAAACAAACAAAAAAAAAAAACATAAAAAAACAGTGGGAGAGTAATATTGCCCTTTCAGCTTGTGTGCCAGTCTTGGCTCCTGGGTGTGCCACCTCTCTCTCTCACTGAGTGGGCCATAGAAAGCCTATTTATTTTTTTCCTTGATTTGTGTTCCCAAATCTACCTCAACAAAAAAACACTACATCAATCAGTGGGAGAAAAATATTGGCCTCAGTCAGGGCTTGTGTGCCACTCCTGTGTGTGCCATCTCTCATTCAGTGGGCCATAGAAAGCCTTTTTTTTATTATTATTATTATTTGGTTTCTAAAGTCTCCCTGAAACAAAAAAAAATACATAAAAAAACAGTGGGAGAGTAATATTGCCCTTTCAGCTTGTGTGCCAGTCTTGACTCCTGGGTGTGCCACCTCTCTCTCTCACTGAGTGGGCCATAGAAAGCCTATTTATTTTTTTCCTTGATTTGTGTTCCCAAATCTACCTCAACAAAAAAACACTACATCAATCAGTGGGAGAAAAATATTGGCCTCAGTCAGGGCTTGTGTGCCACTCCTGTGTGTGCCATCTCTCATTCAGTGGGCCATAGAAAGCCTTTTTTTTATTATTATTATTATTTGGTTTCTAAAGTCTCCCTGAAACAAAAAAAATACATAAAAAAACAGTGGGAGAGTAATATTGCCCTTTCAGCTTGTGTGCCAGTCTTGACTCCTGAGTGTGCCACCTCTCTCTCTCACTGAGTGGGCCATAGAAAGCCTATTTATTTTTTTCCTTGATGTGTGTTCCCAAATCTACCTCAACAAAAAAATACTACATCAATCAGTGGGAGAAAAATATTGGCCTCAGTCAGGGCTTGTGTGCCACTCCTGTGTGTGCCATCTCTCATTCAGTGGGCCATAGAAAGCCTTTTTTTTTATTATTATTATTATTTGGTTTCTAAAGTCTCCCTGAAACAAAAAAAAATACATAAAAAAACAGTGGGAGAGTAATATTGCCCTTTCAGCTTGTGTGCCAGTCTTGACTCCTGGGTGTGCCACCTCTCTCTCTCACTGAGTGGGCCATAGAAAGCCTATTTATTTTTTTCCTTGATTTGTGTTCCCAAATCTACCTCAACAAAAAAACACTACATCAATCAGTGGGAGAAAAATATTGGCCTCAGTCAGGGCTTGTGTGCCACTCCTGTGTGTGCCATCTCTCATTCAGTGGGCCATAGAAAGCCTTTTTTTTATTATTATTATTATTTGGTTTCTAAAGTCTCCCTGAAACAAAAAAAATACATAAAAAACAGTGGGAGAGTAATATTGCCCTTTCAGCTTGTGTGCCAGTCTTGACTCCTGGGTGTGCCACCTCTCTCTCTCACTGAGTGGGCCATAGAAAGCCTATTTATTTTTTTCCTTGATGTGTGTTCCCAAATCTACCTCAACAAAAAAACACTACATCAATCAGTGGGAGAAAAATATTGGCCTCAGTCAGGGCTTGTGTGCCACTCCTGTGTGTGCCATCTCTCATTCAGTGGGCCATAGAAAGCCTTTTTTTTATTATTATTATTTGGTTTCTAAAGTCTCCCTGAAACAAAAAAAAAATACATAAAAAAACAGTGGGAGAGTAATATTGCCCTTTCAGCTTGTGTGCCAGTCTTGACTCCTGGGTGTGCCACCTCTCTCTCTCACTGAGTGGGCCATAGAAAGCCTATTTATTTTTTTCCTTGATTTGTGTTCCCAAATCTACCTCAACAAAAAAACACTACATCAATCAGTGGGAGAAAAATATTGGCCTCAGTCAGGGCTTGTGTGCCACTCCTGTGTGTGCCATCTCTCATTCAGTGGGCCATAGAAAGCCTTTTTTTTATTATTATTATTATTTGGTTTCTAAAGTCTCCCTGAAACAAAAAAAAATACATAAAAAAACAGTGGGAGAGTAATATTGCCCTTTCAGCTTGTGTGCCAGTCTTGACTCCTGGGTGTGCCACCTCTCTCTCTCACTGAGTGGGCCATAGAAAGCCTATTTATTTTTTTCCTTGATTTGTGTTCCCAAATCTACCTCAACAAAAAAACACTACATCAATCAGTGGGAGAAAAATATTGGCCTCAGTCAGGGCTTGTGTGCCACTCCTGTGTGTGCCATCTCTCATTCAGTGGGCCATAGAAAGCCTTTTTTTTATTATTATTATTATTTGGTTTCTAAAGTCTCCCTGAAACAAAAAAAATACATAAAAAAACAGTGGGAGAGTAATATTGCCCTTTCAGCTTGTGTGCCAGTCTTGACTCCTGAGTGTGCCACCTCTCTCTCTCACTGAGTGGGCCATAGAAAGCCTATTTATTTTTCTCCTTGATGTGTGTTCCCAAATCTACCTCAACAAAAAAATACTACATCAATCAGTGGGAGAAAAATATTGGCCTCAGTCAGGGCTTGTGTGCCACTCCTGTGTGTGCCATCTCTCATTCAGTGGGCCATAGAAAGCCTTTTTTTTATTATTATTATTATTTGGTTTCTAAAGTCTCCCTGAAACAAAAAAAAATACATAAAAAAACAGTGGGAGAGTAATATTGCCCTTTCAGCTTGTGTGCCAGTCTTGACTCCTGGGTGTGCCACCTCTCTCTCTCACTGAGTGGGCCATAGAAAGCCTATTTATTTTTTTCCTTGATTTGTGTTCCCAAATCTACCTCAACAAAAAAACACTACATCAATCAGTGGGAGAAAAATATTGGCCTCAGTCAGGGCTTGTGTGCCACTCCTGTGTGTGCCATCTCTCATTCAGTGGGCCATAGAAAGCCTTTTTATTATTATTATTATTATTTGGTTTCTAAAGTCTCCCTGAAACAAAAAAAATACATAAAAAACAGTGGGAGAGTAATATTGCCCTTTCAGCTTGTGTGCCAGTCTTGACTCCTGGGTGTGCCACCTCTCTCTCTCACTGAGTGGGCCATAGAAAGCCTATTTATTTTTTTCCTTGATGTGTGTTCCCAAATCTACCTCAACAAAAAAACACTACATCAATCAGTGGGAGAAAAATATTGGCCTCAGTCAGGGCTTGTGTGCCACTCCTGTGTGTGCCATCTCTCATTCAGTGGGCCATAGAAAGCCTTTTTTTTATTATTATTATTTGGTTTCTAAAGTCTCCCTGAAACAAAAAAAAAATACATAAAAAAACAGTGGGAGAGTAATATTGCCCTTTCAGCTTGTGTGCCAGTCTTGGCTCCTGGGTGTGCCACCTCTCTCTCTCACTGAGTGGGCCATAGAAAGCCTATTTATTTTTTTCCTTGATTTGTGTTCCCAAATCTACCTCAACAAAAAAACACTACATCAATCAGTGGGAGAAAAATATTGGCCTCAGTCAGGGCTTGTGTGCCACTCCTGTGTGTGCCATCTCTCATTCAGTGGGCCATAGAAAGCCTTTTTTTTATTATTATTATTATTTGGTTTCTAAAGTCTCCCTGAAACAAAAAAAAATACATAAAAAAACAGTGGGAGAGTAATATTGCCCTTTCAGCTTGTGTGCCAGTCTTGACTCCTGGGTGTGCCACCTCTCTCTCTCACTGAGTGGGCCATAGAAAGCCTATTTATTTTTTTCCTTGATTTGTGTTCCCAAATCTACCTCAACAAAAAAACACTACATCAATCAGTGGGAGAAAGATATTGGCCTCAGTCAGGGCTTGTGTGCCACTCCTGTGTGTGCCATCTCTCATTCAGTGGGCCATAGAAAGCCTTTTTTTTATTATTATTATTATTTGGTTTCTAAAGTCTCCCTGAAACAAAAAAAATACATAAAAAAACAGTGGGAGAGTAATATTGCCCTTTCAGCTTGTGTGCCAGTCTTGACTCCTGAGTGTGCCACCTCTCTCTCTCACTGAGTGGGCCATAGAAAGCCTATTTATTTTTTTCCTTGATGTGTGTTCCCAAATCTACCTCAACAAAAAAATACTACATCAATCAGTGGGAGAAAAATATTGGCCTCAGTCAGGGCTTGTGTGCCACTCCTGTGTGTGCCATCTCTCATTCAGTGGGCCATAGAAAGCCTTTTTTTTTATTATTATTATTATTTGGTTTCTAAAGTCTCCCTGAAACAAAAAAAAATACATAAAAAAACAGTGGGAGAGTAATATTGCCCTTTCAGCTTGTGTGCCAGTCTTGACTCCTGGGTGTGCCACCTCTCTCTCTCACTGAGTGGGCCATAGAAAGCCTATTTATTTTTTTCCTTGATTTGTGTTCCCAAATCTACCTCAACAAAAAAACACTACATCAATCAGTGGGAGAAAAATATTGGCCTCAGTCAGGGCTTGTGTGCCACTCCTGTGTGTGCCATCTCTCATTCAGTGGGCCATAGAAAGCCTTTTTTTTATTATTATTATTATTTGGTTTCTAAAGTCTCCCTGAAACAAAAAAAATACATAAAAAACAGTGGGAGAGTAATATTGCCCTTTCAGCTTGTGTGCCAGTCTTGACTCCTGGGTGTGCCACCTCTCTCTCTCACTGAGTGGGCCATAGAAAGCCTATTTATTTTTTTCCTTGATGTGTGTTCCCAAATCTACCTCAACAAAAAAACACTACATCAATCAGTGGGAGAAAAATATTGGCCTCAGTCAGGGCTTGTGTGCCACTCCTGTGTGTGCCATCTCTCATTCAGTGGGCCATAGAAAGCCTTTTTTTTATTATTATTATTTGGTTTCTAAAGTCTCCCTGAAACAAAAAAAAAATACATAAAAAAACAGTGGGAGAGTAATATTGCCCTTTCAGCTTGTGTGCCAGTCTTGACTCCTGGGTGTGCCACCTCTCTCTCTCACTGAGTGGGCCATAGAAAGCCTATTTATTTTTTTCCTTGATTTGTGTTCCCAAATCTACCTCAACAAAAAAACACTACATCAATCAGTGGGAGAAAAATATTGGCCTCAGTCAGGGCTTGTGTGCCACTCCTGTGTGTGCCATCTCTCATTCAGTGGGCCATAGAAAGCCTTTTTTTTATTATTATTATTATTTGGTTTCTAAAGTCTCCCTGAAACAAAAAAAAATACATAAAAAAACAGTGGGAGAGTAATATTGCCCTTTCAGCTTGTGTGCCAGTCTTGACTCCTGGGTGTGCCACCTCTCTCTCTCACTGAGTGGGCCATAGAAAGCCTATTTATTTTTTTCCTTGATTTGTGTTCCCAAATCTACCTCAACAAAAAAACACTACATCAATCAGTGGGAGAAAAATATTGGCCTCAGTCAGGGCTTGTGTGCCACTCCTGTGTGTGCCATCTCTCATTCAGTGGGCCATAGAAAGCCTTTTTTTTATTATTATTATTATTTGGTTTCTAAAGTCTCCCTGAAACAAAAAAAATACATAAAAAAACAGTGGGAGAGTAATATTGCCCTTTCAGCTTGTGTGCCAGTCTTGACTCCTGAGTGTGCCACCTCTCTCTCTCACTGAGTGGGCCATAGAAAGCCTATTTATTTTTCTCCTTGATGTGTGTTCCCAAATCTACCTCAACAAAATAATACTACATCAATCAGTGGGAGAAAAATATTGGCCTCAGTCAGGGCTTGTGTGCCACTCCTGTGTGTGCCATCTCTCATTCAGTGGGCCATAGAAAGCCTTTTTTTTATTATTATTATTATTTGGTTTCTAAAGTCTCCCTGAAACAAAAAAAAATACATAAAAAAACAGTGGGAGAGTAATATTGCCCTTTCAGCTTGTGTGCCAGTCTTGACTCCTGGGTGTGCCACCTCTCTCTCTCACTGAGTGGGCCATAGAAAGCCTATTTATTTTTTTCCTTGATTTGTGTTCCCAAATCTACCTCAACAAAAAAACACTACATCAATCAGTGGGAGAAAAATATTGGCCTCAGTCAGGGCTTGTGTGCCACTCCTGTGTGTGCCATCTCTCATTCAGTGGGCCATAGAAAGCCTTTTTTTTATTATTATTATTATTTGGTTTCTAAAGTCTCCCTGAAACAAAAAAAATACATAAAAAACAGTGGGAGAGTAATATTGCCCTTTCAGCTTGTGTGCCAGTCTTGACTCCTGGGTGTGCCACCTCTCTCTCTCACTGAGTGGGCCATAGAAAGCCTATTTATTTTTTTCCTTGATGTGTGTTCCCAAATCTACCTCAACAAAAAAACACTACATCAATCAGTGGGAGAAAAATATTGGCCTCAGTCAGGGCTTGTGTGCCACTCCTGTGTGTGCCATCTCTCATTCAGTGGGCCATAGAAAGCCTTTTTTTTATTATTATTATTTGGTTTCTAAAGTCTCCCTGAAACAAAAAAAAAATACATAAAAAAACAGTGGGAGAGTAATATTGCCCTTTCAGCTTGTGTGCCAGTCTTGACTCCTGGGTGTGCCACCTCTCTCTCTCACTGAGTGGGCCATAGAAAGCCTATTTATTTTTTTCCTTGATTTGTGTTCCCAAATCTACCTCAACAAAAAAACACTACATCAATCAGTGGGAGAAAAATATTGGCCTCAGTCAGGGCTTGTGTGCCACTCCTGTGTGTGCCATCTCTCATTCAGTGGGCCATAGAAAGCCTTTTTTTTATTATTATTATTATTTGGTTTCTAAAGTCTCCCTGAAACAAAAAAAAATACATAAAAAAACAGTGGGAGAGTAATATTGCCCTTTCAGCTTGTGTGCCAGTCTTGACTCCTGGGTGTGCCACCTCTCTCTCTCACTGAGTGGGCCATAGAAAGCCTATTTATTTTTTTCCTTGATTTGTGTTCCCAAATCTACCTCAACAAAAAAACACTACATCAATCAGTGGGAGAAAAATATTGGCCTCAGTCAGGGCTTGTGTGCCACTCCTGTGTGTGCCATCTCTCATTCAGTGGGCCATAGAAAGCCTTTTTTTTATTATTATTATTATTTGGTTTCTAAAGTCTCCCTGAAACAAAAAAAATACATAAAAAAACAGTGGGAGAGTAATATTGCCCTTTCAGCTTGTGTGCCAGTCTTGACTCCTGAGTGTGCCACCTCTCTCTCTCACTGAGTGGGCCATAGAAAGCCTATTTATTTTTCTCCTTGATGTGTGTTCCCAAATCTACCTCAACAAAAAAATACTACATCAATCAGTGGGAGAAAAATATTGGCCTCAGTCAGGGCTTGTGTGCCACTCCTGTGTGTGCCATCTCTCATTCAGTGGGCCATAGAAAGCCTTTTTTTTTATTATTATTATTATTTGGTTTCTAAAGTCTCCCTGAAACAAAAAAAAATACATAAAAAAACAGTGGGAGAGTAATATTGCCCTTTCAGCTTGTGTGCCAGTCTTGACTCCTGGGTGTGCCACCTCTCTCTCTCACTGAGTGGGCCATAGAAAGCCTATTTATTTTTTTCCTTGATTTGTGTTCCCAAATCTACCTCAACAAAAAAACACTACATCAATCAGTGGGAGAAAAATATTGGCCTCAGTCAGGGCTTGTGTGCCACTCCTGTGTGTGCCATCTCTCATTCAGTGGGCCATAGAAAGCCTTTTTTTTATTATTATTATTATTTGGTTTCTAAAGTCTCCCTGAAACAAAAAAAATACATAAAAAACAGTGGGAGAGTAATATTGCCCTTTCAGCTTGTGTGCCAGTCTTGACTCCTGGGTGTGCCACCTCTCTCTCTCACTGAGTGGGCCATAGAAAGCCTATTTATTTTTTTCCTTGATGTGTGTTCCCAAATCTACCTCAACAAAAAAACACTACATCAATCAGTGGGAGAAAAATATTGGCCTCAGTCAGGGCTTGTGTGCCACTCCTGTGTGTGCCATCTCTCATTCAGTGGGCCATAGAAAGCCTTTTTTTTATTATTATTATTTGGTTTCTAAAGTCTCCCTGAAACAAAAAAAAAATACATAAAAAAACAGTGGGAGAGTAATATTGCCCTTTCAGCTTGTGTGCCAGTCTTGACTCCTGGGTGTGCCACCTCTCTCTCTCACTGAGTGGGCCATAGAAAGCCTATTTATTTTTTTCCTTGATTTGTGTTCCCAAATCTACCTCAACAAAAAAACACTACATCAATCAGTGGGAGAAAAATATTGGCCTCAGTCAGGGCTTGTGTGCCACTCCTGTGTGTGCCATCTCTCATTCAGTGGGCCATAGAAAGCCTTTTTTTTTAATTATTATTATTTGGTTTCTAAAGTCTCCCTGAAACAAAAAAAAATACATAAAAAAACAGTGGGAGAGTAATATTGCCCTTTCAGCTTGTGTGCCAGTCTTGACTCCTGAGTGTGCCACCTCTCTCTCTCACTGAGTGGGCCATAGAAAGCCTATTTATTTTTTTCCTTGATTTGTGTTCCCAAATCTACCTCAACAAAAAAACACTACATCAATCAGTGGGAGAAAAATATTGGCCTCAGTCAGGGCTTGTGTGCCACTCCTGTGTGTGCCATCTCTCATTCAGTGGGCCATAGAAAGCCTTTTTTTTATATTATTATTATTTGGTTTCTAAAGTCTCCCTGAAACAAACAAAAAAAAATACATAAAAAAACAGTGGGAGAGTAATATTGCCCTTTCAGCTTGTGTGCCAGTCTTGACTCCTGGGTGTGCCACCTCTCTCTCTCACTGAGTGGGCCATAGAAAGCCTATTTATTTTTTTCCTTGATTTGTGTTCCCAAATCTACCTCAACAAAAAAACACTACATCAATCAGTGGGAGAAAAATATTGGCCTCAGTCAGGGCTTGTGTGCCACTCCTGTGTGTGCCATCTCTCATTCAGTGGGCCATAGAAAGCCTTTTTTTAATTATTATTATTATTATTTGGTATCTAAAGTCTCCCTGAAACAAAAAAAAATACATAAAAAAACAGTGGGAGAGTAATATTGCCCTTTCAGCTTGTGTGCCAGTCTTGACTCCTGGGTGTGCCACCTCTCTCTCTCACTGAGTGGGCCATAGAAAGCCTATTTATTTTTTTCCTTGATTTGTGTTCCCAAATGTACCTCAACAAAAAAACACTACATCAATCAGTGGGAGAAAAATATTGGCCTCAGTCAGGGCTTGTGTGCCACTCCTGTGTGTGCCATCTCTCATTCAGTGGGCCATAGAAAGCCTTTTTTTTTTATTATTATTATTTGGTTTCTAAAGTCTCCCTGAAACAAACAAAAAAAAATACATAAAAAAACAGTGGGAGAGTAATATTGCCCTTTCAGCTTGTGTGCCAGTCTTGACTCCTGGGTGTGCCACCTCTCTCTCTCACTGAGTGGGCCATAGAAAGCCTATTTATTTTTTTCCTTGATTTGTGTTCCCAAATCTACCTCAACAAAAAAACACTACATCAATCAGTGGGAGAAAAATATTGGCCTCAGTCAGGGCTTGTGTGCCACTCCTGTGTGTGCCATCTCTCATTCAGTGGGCCATAGAAAGCCTTTTTTTTTTGTTATTATTATTTGGTTTCTAAAGTCTCCCTGAAACAAAAAAAATACATAAAAAAACAGTGGGAGAGTAATATTGCCCTTTCAGCTTGTGTGCCAGTCTTGACTCCTGGGTGTGCCACCTCTCTCTCTCACTGAGTGGGCCATAGAAAGCCTATTTATTTTTTTCCTTGATTTGTGTTCCCAAATCTACCTCAACAAAAAAACACTACATCAATCAGTGGGAGAAAAATATTGGCCTCAGTCAGGGCTTGTGTGCCACTCCTGTGTGTGCCATCTCTCATTCAGTGGGCCACAGAAAGCCTTTTTTTTTATTATTATTATTATTTGGTTTCTAAAGTCTCCCTGAAACAAAAAAAAATACATAAAAAAACAGTGGGAGAGTAATATTGCCCTTTCAGCTTGTGTGCCAGTCTTGACTCATGGGTGTGCCACCTCTCTCTCTCACTGAGTGGGCCATAGAAAGCCTATTTATTTTTTTCCTTGATTTGTGTTCCCAAATCTACCTCAACAAAAAAACACTACATCAATCAGTGGGAGAAAAATATTGGCCTCAGTCAGGGCTTGTGTGCCACTCCTGTGTGTGCCATCTCTCATTCAGTGGGCCATAGAAAGCCTTTTTTTTATTATTATTATTATTATTATTTGGTTTCTAAAGTCTCCCTGAAACAAACAAAAAAAAATACATAAAAAAACAGTGGGAGAGTAATATTGCCCTTTCAGCTTGTGTGCCAGTCTTGACTCCTGGGTGTGCCACCTCTCTCTCTCACTGAGTGGGCCATAGAAAGCCTATTTATTTTTTTCCTTGATTTGTGTTCCCAAATCTACCTCAACAAAAAAACACTACATCAATCAGTGGGAGAAAAATATTGGCCTCAGTCAGGGCTTGTGTGCCACTCCTGTGTGTGCCATCTCTCATTCAGTGGGCCATAGAATGCCTTTTTTTTTTAATTATTATTTTTTGGTTTCTAAAGTCTCCCTGAAACAAAAAAAATACATAAAAAAACAGTGGGAGAGTAATATTGCCCTTTCAGCTTGTGTGCCAGTCTTGACTCCTGGGTGTGCCACCTCTCTCTCTCACTGAGTGGGCCATAGAAAGCCTATTTATTTTTTTCCTTGATTTGTGTTCCCAAATCTACCTCAACAAAAAAACACTACATCAATCAGTGGGAGAAAAATATTGGCCTCAGTCAGGGCTTGTGTGCCACTCCTGTGTGTGCCATCTCTCATTCAGTGGGCCATAGAAAGCCTTTTTTTTTTATTATTATTATTTGGTTTCTAAAATCTACCTGAAACAAAAAAAATACATAAAAAAACAGTGGGAGAGTAATAATGCCCTTTCAGCTTGTGTGCCAGTCTTGACTCCTGGGTGTGCCACCTCTCTCTCTCACTGAGTGGGCCATAGAAAGCCTATTTATTTTTTTCCTTGATTTGTGTTCCCAAATCTACCTCAACAAAAAAACACTACATCAATCAGTGGGAGAAAAATATTGGCCTCAGTCAGGGCTTGTGTGCCACTCCTGTGTGTGCCATCTCTCATTCAGTGGGCCATAGAAAGCCTTTTTTTATTATTATTATTATTTGGTTTCTAAAGTCTCCCTGAAACAAAAAAATACATAAAAAAACAGTGGGAGAGTAATATTGCCCTTTCAGCTTGTGTGCCAGTCTTGACTCCTGGGTGTGCCACCTCTCTCTCTCACTGAGTGGGCCATAGAAAGCCTATTTATTTTTTTCCTTGATTTGTGTTCCCAAATCTACCTCAACAAAAAAACACTACATCAATCAGTGGGAGAAAAATATTGGCCTCAGTCAGGGCTTGTGTGCCACTCCTGTGTGTGCCATCTCTCATTCAGTGGGCCATAGAATGCCTTTTTTTTTTAATTATTATTTTTTGGTTTCTAAAGTCTCCCTGAAACAAAAAAAAATACATAAAAAAACAGTGGGAGAGTAATATTGCCCTTTCAGCTTGTGTGCCAGTCTTGACTCCTGGGTGTGCCACCTCTCTCTCTCACTGAGTGGGCCATAGAAAGCCTATTTATTTTTTTCCTTGATTTGTGTTCCCAAATCTACCTCAACAAAAAAACACTACATCAATCAGTGGGAGAAAAATATTGGCCTCAGTCAGGGCTTGTGTGCCACTCCTGTGTGTGCCATCTCTCATTCAGTGGGCCATAGAAAGCCTTTTTTTTATTATTATTATTTGGTTTCTAAAGTCTACCTGATACAAAAAAATACATAAAAAAACAGTGGGAGAGTAATATTGCCCTTTCAGCTTGTGTGCCAGTCTTGACTCCTGGGTGTGCCACCTCTCTCTCTCACTGAGTGGGCCATAGAAAGCCTATTTATTTTTTTCCTTGATTTGTGTTCCCAAATCTACCTCAACAAAAAAACACTACATCAATCAGTGGGAGAAAAATATTGGCCTCAGTCAGGGCTTGTGTGCCACTCCTGTGTGTGCCATCTCTCATTCAGTGGGCCATAGAAAGCCTTTTTTTTATTATTATTATTTGGTTTCTAAAGTCTCCCTGAAACAAAAAAAAAATACATAAAAAAACAGTGGGAGAGTAATATTGCCCTTTCAGCTTGTGTGCCAGTCTTGACTCCTGGGTGTGCCACCTCTCTCTCTCACTGAGTGGGCCATAGAAAGCCTATTTATTTTTTTCCTTGATTTGTGTTCCCAAATCTACCTCAACAAAAAAACACTACATCAATCAGTGGGAGAAAAATATTGGCCTCAGTCAGGGCTTGTGTGCCACTCCTGTGTGTGCCATCTCTCATTCAGTGGGCCATAGAAAGCCTTTTTTTTTATTATTATTATTATTTGGTTTCTAAAGTCTCCCTGAAACAAAAAAAATACATAAAAAAACAGTGGGAGAGTAATATTGCCCTTTCAGCTTGTGTGCCAGTCTTGACTCCTGGGTGTGCCACCTCTCTCTCTCACTGAGTGGGCCATAGAAAGCCTATTTATTTTTTTCCTTGATTTGTGTTCCCAAATCTACCTCAACAAAAAAACACTACATCAATCAGTGGGAGAAAAATATTGGCCTCAGTCAGGGCTTGTGTGCCACTCCTGTGTGTGCCATCTCTCATTCAGTGGGCCATAGAAAGCCTTTTTTTTATTATTATTATTATTTGGTTTCTAAAGTCTCCCTGAAACAAAAAAAAATACATAAAAAAACAGTGGGAGAGTAATATTGCCCTTTCAGCTTGTGTGCCAGTCTTGACTCCTTAGTGTGCCACCTCTCTCTCTCACTGAGTGGGCCATAAAAAGCCTATTTATTTTTTTCCTTGATTTGTGTTCCCAAATCTACCTCAACAAAAAAACACTACATCAATCAGTGGGAGAAAAATATTGGCCTCAGTCAGGGCTTGTGTGCCACTCCTGTGTGTGCCATCTCTCATTCAGTGGGCCATAGAAAGCCTTTTTTTTATTATTATTATTATTTGGTTTCTAAAGTCTCCCTGAAACAAAAAAAAATACATAAAAAAACAGTGGGAGAGTAATATTGCCCTTTCAGCTTGTGTGCCAGTCTTGACTCCTGGGTGTGCCACCTCTCTCTCTCACTGAGTGGGCCATAGAAAGCCTATTTATTTTTTTCCTTGATTTGTGTTCCCAAATCTACCTCAACAAAAAAACACTACATCAATCAGTGGGAGAAAAATATTGGCCTCAGTCAGGGCTTGTGTGCCACTCCTGTGTGTGCCATCTCTCATTCAGTGGGCCATAGAAAGCCTTTTTTTTTAATTATTATTATTTGGTTTCTAAAGTCTCCCTGAAACAAAAAAAAATACATAAAAAAACAGTGGGAGAGTAATATTGCCCTTTCAGCTTGTGTGCCAGTCTTGACTCCTGAGTGTGCCACCTCTCTCTCTCACTGAGTGGGCCATAGAAAGCCTATTTATTTTTTTCCTTGATTTGTGTTCCCAAATCTACCTCAACAAAAAAACACTACATCAATCAGTGGGAGAAAAATATTGGCCTCAGTCAGGGCTTGTGTGCCACTCCTGTGTGTGCCATCTCTCATTCAGTGGGCCATAGAAAGCCTTTTTTTTATATTATTATTATTTGGTTTCTAAAGTCTCCCTGAAACAAACAAAAAAAAATACATAAAAAAACAGTGGGAGAGTAATATTGCCCTTTCAGCTTGTGTGCCAGTCTTGACTCCTGGGTGTGCCACCTCTCTCTCTCACTGAGTGGGCCATAGAAAGCCTATTTATTTTTTTCCTTGATTTGTGTTCCCAAATCTACCTCAACAAAAAAACACTACATCAATCAGTGGGAGAAAAATATTGGCCTCAGTCAGGGCTTGTGTGCCACTCCTGTGTGTGCCATCTCTCATTCAGTGGGCCATAGAAAGCCTTTTTTTAATTATTATTATTATTATTTGGTATCTAAAGTCTCCCTGAAACAAAAAAAAATACATAAAAAAACAGTGGGAGAGTAATATTGCCCTTTCAGCTTGTGTGCCAGTCTTGACTCCTGGGTGTGCCACCTCTCTCTCTCACTGAGTGGGCCATAGAAAGCCTATTTATTTTTTTCCTTGATTTGTGTTCCCAAATCTACCTCAACAAAAAAACACTACATCAATCAGTGGGAGAAAAATATTGGCCTCAGTCAGGGCTTGTGTGCCACTCCTGTGTGTGCCATCTCTCATTCAGTGGGCCATAGAAAGCCTTTTTTTTTTATTATTATTATTTGGTTTCTAAAGTCTCCCTGAAACAAACAAAAAAAAATACATAAAAAAACAGTGGGAGAGTAATATTGCCCTTTCAGCTTGTGTGCCAGTCTTGACTCCTGGGTGTGCCACCTCTCTCTCTCACTGAGTGGGCCATAGAAAGCCTATTTATTTTTTTCCTTGATTTGTGTTCCCAAATCTACCTCAACAAAAAAACACTACATCAATCAGTGGGAGAAAAATATTGGCCTCAGTCAGGGCTTGTGTGCCACTCCTGTGTGTGCCATCTCTCATTCAGTGGGCCATAGAAAGCCTTTTTTTTTTGTTATTATTATTTGGTTTCTAAAGTCTCCCTGAAACAAAAAAAATACATAAAAAAACAGTGGGAGAGTAATATTGCCCTTTCAGCTTGTGTGCCAGTCTTGACTCCTGGGTGTGCCACCTCTCTCTCTCACTGAGTGGGCCATAGAAAGCCTATTTATTTTTTTCCTTGATTTGTGTTCCCAAATCTACCTCAACAAAAAAACACTACATCAATCAGTGGGAGAAAAATATTGGCCTCAGTCAGGGCTTGTGTGCCACTCCTGTGTGTGCCATCTCTCATTCAGTGGGCCACAGAAAGCCTTTTTTTTTATTATTATTATTATTTGGTTTCTAAAGTCTCCCTGAAACAAAAAAAAATACATAAAAAAACAGTGGGAGAGTAATATTGCCCTTTCAGCTTGTGTGCCAGTCTTGACTCATGGGTGTGCCACCTCTCTCTCTCACTGAGTGGGCCATAGAAAGCCTATTTATTTTTTTCCTTGATTTGTGTTCCCAAATCTACCTCAACAAAAAAACACTACATCAATCAGTGGGAGAAAAATATTGGCCTCAGTCAGGGCTTGTGTGCCACTCCTGTGTGTGCCATCTCTCATTCAGTGGGCCATAGAAAGCCTTTTTTTTATTATTATTATTATTATTATTTGGTTTCTAAAGTCTCCCTGAAACAAACAAAAAAAAATACATAAAAAAACAGTGGGAGAGTAATATTGCCCTTTCAGCTTGTGTGCCAGTCTTGACTCCTGGGTGTGCCACCTCTCTCTCTCACTGAGTGGGCCATAGAAAGCCTATTTATTTTTTTCCTTGATTTGTGTTCCCAAATCTACCTCAACAAAAAAACACTACATCAATCAGTGGGAGAAAAATATTGGCCTCAGTCAGGGCTTGTGTGCCACTCCTGTGTGTGCCATCTCTCATTCAGTGGGCCATAGAATGCCTTTTTTTTTTTAATTATTATTTTTTGGTTTCTAAAGTCTCCCTGAAACAAAAAAAATACATAAAAAAACAGTGGGAGAGTAATATTGCCCTTTCAGCTTGTGTGCCAGTCTTGACTCCTGGGTGTGCCACCTCTCTCTCTCACTGAGTGGGCCATAGAAAGCCTATTTATTTTTTTCCTTGATTTGTGTTCCCAAATCTACCTCAACAAAAAAACACTACATCAATCAGTGGGAGAAAAATATTGGCCTCAGTCAGGGCTTGTGTGCCACTCCTGTGTGTGCCATCTCTCATTCAGTGGGCCATAGAAAGCCTTTTTTTTTTTTTATTATTATTATTTGGTTTCTAAAATCTACCTGAAACAAAAAAAATACATAAAAAAACAGTGGGAGAGTAATATTGCCCTTTCAGCTTGTGTGCCAGTCTTGACTCCTGGGTGTGCCACCTCTCTCTCTCACTGAGTGGGCCATAGAAAGCCTATTTATTTTTTTCCTTGATTTGTGTTCCCAAATCTACCTCAACAAAAAAACACTACATCAATCAGTGGGAGAAAAATATTGGCCTCAGTCAGGGCTTGTGTGCCACTCCTGTGTGTGCCATCTCTCATTCAGTGGGCCATAGAAAGCCTTTTTTTATTATTATTATTATTTGGTTTCTAAAGTCTCCCTGAAACAAAAAAATACATAAAAAAACAGTGGGAGAGTAATATTGCCCTTTCAGCTTGTGTGCCAGTCTTGACTCCTGGGTGTGCCACCTCTCTCTCTCACTGAGTGGGCCATAGAAAGCCTATTTATTTTTTTCCTTGATTTGTGTTCCCAAATCTACCTCAACAAAAAAACACTACATCAATCAGTGGGAGAAAAATATTGGCCTCAGTCAGGGCTTGTGTGCCACTCCTGTGTGTGCCATCTCTCATTCAGTGGGCCATAGAATGCCTTTTTTTTTTTAATTATTATTTTTTGGTTTCTAAAGTCTCCCTGAAACAAAAAAAAATACATAAAAAAATAGTGGGAGAGTAATATTGCCCTTTCAGCTTGTGTGCCAGTCTTGACTCCTGGGTGTGCCACCTCTCTCTCTCACTGAGTGGGCCATAGAAAGCCTATTTATTTTTTTCCTTGATTTGTGTTCCCAAATCTACCTCAACAAAAAAACACTACATCAATCAGTGGGAGAAAAATATTGGCCTCAGTCAGGGCTTGTGTGCCACTCCTGTGTGTGCCATCTCTCATTCAGTGGGCCATAGAAAGCCTTTTTTTTATTATTATTATTTGGTTTCTAAAGTCTACCTGATACAAAAAAATACATAAAAAAACAGTGGGAGAGTAATATTGCCCTTTCAGCTTGTGTGCCAGTCTTGACTCCTGGGTGTGCCACCTCTCTCTCTCACTGAGTGGGCCATAGAAAGCCTATTTATTTTTTTCCTTGATTTGTGTTCCCAAATCTACCTCAACAAAAAAACACTACATCAATCAGTGGGAGAAAAATATTGGCCTCAGTCAGGGCTTGTGTGCCACTCCTGTGTGTGCCATCTCTCATTCAGTGGGCCATAGAAAGCCTTTTTTTTTATTATTATTATTTGGTTTCTAAAGTCTCCCTGAAACAAAAAAAAATACATAAAAAAACAGTGGGAGAGTAATATTGCCCTTTCAGCTTGTGTGCCAGTCTTGACTCCTGGGTGTGCCACCTCTCTCTCTCACTGAGTGGGCCATAGAAAGCCTATTTATTTTTTTCCTTGATTTGTGTTCCCAAATCTACCTCAACAAAAAAACACTACATCAATCAGTGGGAGAAAAATATTGGCCTCAGTCAGGGCTTGTGTGCCACTCCTGTGTGTGCCATCTCTCATTCAGTGGGCCATAGAAAGCCTTTTTTTTTATTATTATTATTATTTGGTTTCTAAAGTCTCCCTGAAACAAAAAAAATACATAAAAAAACAGTGGGAGAGTAATATTGCCCTTTCAGCTTGTGTGCCAGTCTTGACTCCTGGGTGTGCCACCTCTCTCTCTCACTGAGTGGGCCATAGAAAGCCTATTTATTTTTTTCCTTGATTTGTGTTCCCAAATCTACCTCAACAAAAAAACACTACATCAATCAGTGGGAGAAAAATATTGGCCTCAGTCAGGGCTTGTGTGCCACTCCTGTGTGTGCCATCTCTCATTCAGTGGGCCATAGAAAGCCTTTTTTTTATTATTATTATTATTTGGTTTCTAAAGTCTCCCTGAAACAAAAAAAAATACATAAAAAAACAGTGGGAGAGTAATATTGCCCTTTCAGCTTGTGTGCCAGTCTTGACTCCTTAGTGTGCCACCTCTCTCTCTCACTGAGTGGGCCATAAAAAGCCTATTTATTTTTTTCCTTGATTTGTGTTCCCAAATCTACCTCAACAAAAAAACACTACATCAATCAGTGGGAGAAAAATATTGGCCTCAGTCAGGGCTTGTGTGCCACTCCTGTGTGTGCCATCTCTCATTCAGTGGGCCATAGAAAGCCTTTTTTTTATTATTATTATTATTTGGTTTCTAAAGTCTCCCTGAAACAAAAAAAAATACATAAAAAAACAGTGGGAGAGTAATATTGCCCTTTCAGCTTGTGTGCCAGTCTTGACTCCTGGGTGTGCCACCTCTCTCTCTCACTGAGTGGGCCATAGAAAGCCTATTTATTTTTTTCCTTGATTTGTGTTCCCAAATCTACCTCAACAAAAAAACACTACATCAATCAGTGGGAGAAAAATATTGGCCTCAGTCAGGGCTTGTGTGCCACTCCTGTGTGTGCCATCTCTCATTCAGTGGGCCATAGAAAGCCTTTTTTTTATTATTATTATTATTTGGTTTCTAAAGTCTCCCTGAAACAAAAAAAAATACATAAAAAAACAGTGGGAGAGTAATATTGCCCTTTCAGCTTGTGTGCCAGTCTTGACTCCTGGGTGTGCCACCTCTCTCTCTCACTGAGTGGGCCATAGAAAGCCTATTTATTTTTTTCCTTGATTTGTGTTCCCAAATCTACCTCAACAAAAAAACACTACATCAATCAGTGGGAGAAAAATATTGGCCTCAGTCAGGGCTTGTGTGCCACTCCTGTGTGTGCCATCTCTCATTCAGTGGGCCATAGAAAGCCTTTTTTTTATTATTATTATTATTTGGTTTCTAAAGTCTCCCTGAAACAAAAAAAAATACATAAAAAAACAGTGGGAGAGTAATATTGCCCTTTCAGCTTGTGTGCCAGTCTTGACTCCTGGGTGTGCCACCTCTCTCTCTCACTGAGTGGGCCATAGAAAGCCTATTTATTTTTTTCCTTGATTTGTGTTCCCAAATCTACCTCAACAAAAAAACACTACATCAATCAGTGGGAGAAAAATATTGGCCTCAGTCAGGGCTTGTGTGCCACTCCTGTGTGTGCCATCTCTCATTCAGTGGGCCATAGAAAGCCTTTTTTTTATTATTATTATTATTTGGTTTCTAAAGTCTCCCTGAAACAAAAAAAAATACATAAAAAAACAGTGGGAGAGTAATATTGCCCTTTCAGCTTGTGTGCCAGTCTTGACTCCTGGGTGTGCCACCTCTCTCTCTCACTGAGTGGGCCATAGAAAGCCTATTTATTTTTTTACTTGATTTGTGTTCCCAAATCTACCTCAACAAAAAAACACTACATCAATCAGTGGGAGAAAAATATTGGCCTCAGTCAGGGCTTGTGTGCCACTCCTGTGTGTGCCATCTCTCATTCAGTGGGCCATAGAAAGCCTTTTTTTTTATTATTATTATTATTATTTGGTTTCTAAAGTCTCCCTGAAACAAACAAAAAAAAATACATAAAAAAACAGTGGGAGAGTAATATTGCCCTTTCAGCTTGTGTGCCAGTCTTGACTCCTGGGTGTGCCACCTCTCTCTCTCACTGAGTGGGCCATAGAAAGCCTATTTATTTTTTTCCTTGATTTGTGTTCCCAAATCTACCTCAACAAAAAAACACTACATCAATCAGTGGGAGAAAAATATTGGCCTCAGTCAGGGCTTGTGTGCCACTCCTGTGTGTGCCATCTCTCATTCAGTGGGCCATAGAAAGCCTTTTTTTTAATTATTATTATTTGGTTTCTAAAGTCTCCCTGAAACAAAAAAAAATACATAAAAAAACAGTGGGAGAGTAATATTGCCCTTTCAGCTTGTGTGCCAGTCTTGACTCCTGAGTGTGCCACCTCTCTCTCTCACTGAGTGGGCCATAGAAAGCCTATTTATTTTTTTCCTTGATTTGTGTTCCCAAATCTACCTCAACAAAAAAACACTACATCAATCAGTGGGAGAAAAATATTGGCCTCAGTCAGGGCTTGTGTGCCACTCCTGTGTGTGCCATCTCTCATTCAGTGGGCCATAGAAAGCCTTTTTTTTATTATTATTATTTGGTTTCTAAAGTCTCCCTGAAACAAAAAAAAAATACATAAAAAAACAGTGGGAGAGTAATATTGCCCTTTCAGCTTGTGTGCCAGTCTTGACTCCTGGGTGTGCCACCTCTCTCTCTCACTGAGTGGGCCATAGAAAGCCTATTTATTTTTTTCCTTGATTTGTGTTCCCAAATCTACCTCAACAAAAAAACACTACATCAATCAGTGGGAGAAAAATATTGGCCTCAGTCAGGGCTTGTGTGCCACTCCTGTGTGTGCCATCTCTCATTCAGTGGGCCATAGAAAGCCTTTTTTTTAATTATTATTATTTGGTTTCTAAAGTCTCCCTGAAACAAAAAAAAATACATAAAAAAACAGTGGGAGAGTAATATTGCCCTTTCAGCTTGTGTGCCAGTCTTGACTCCTGAGTGTGCCACCTCTCTCTCTCACTGAGTGGGCCATAGAAAGCCTATTTATTTTTTTCCTTGATTTGTGTTCCCAAATCTACCTCAACAAAAAAACACTACATCAATCAGTGGGAGAAAAATATTGGCCTCAGTCAGGGCTTGTGTGCCACTCCTGTGTGTGCCATCTCTCATTCAGTGGGCCATAGAAAGCCTTTTTTTATATTATTATTATTTGGTTTCTAAAGTCTCCCTGAAACAAACAAAAAAAAATACATAAAAAAACAGTGGGAGAGTAATATTGCCCTTTCAGCTTGTGTGCCAGTCTTGACTCCTGGGTGTGCCACCTCTCTCTCTCACTGAGTGGGCCATAGAAAGCCTATTTATTTTTTTCCTTGATTTGTGTTCCCAAATCTACCTCAACAAAAAAACACTACATCAATCAGTGGGAGAAAAATATTGGCCTCAGTCAGGGCTTGTGTGCCACTCCTGTGTGTGCCATCTCTCATTCAGTGGGCCATAGAAAGCCTTTTTTTAATTATTATTATTATTATTTGGTATCTAAAGTCTCCCTGAAACAAAAAAAAATACATAAAAAAACAGTGGGAGAGTAATATTGCCCTTTCAGCTTGTGTGCCAGTCTTGACTCCTGGGTGTGCCACCTCTCTCTCTCACTGAGTGGGCCATAGAAAGCCTATTTATTTTTTTCCTTGATTTGTGTTCCCAAATGTACCTCAACAAAAAAACACTACATCAATCAGTGGGAGAAAAATATTGGCCTCAGTCAGGGCTTGTGTGCCACTCCTGTGTGTGCCATCTCTCATTCAGTGGGCCATAGAAAGCCTTTTTTTTTATTATTATTATTTGGTTTCTAAAGTCTCCCTGAAACAAACAAAAAAAAATACATAAAAAAACAGTGGGAGAGTAATATTGCCCTTTCAGCTTGTGTGCCAGTCTTGACTCCTGGGTGTGCCACCTCTCTCTCTCACTGAGTGGGCCATAGAAAGCCTATTTATTTTTTTCCTTGATTTGTGTTCCCAAATCTACCTCAACAAAAAAACACTACATCAATCAGTGGGAGAAAAATATTGGCCTCAGTCAGGGCTTGTGTGCCACTCCTGTGTGTGCCATCTCTCATTCAGTGGGCCATAGAAAGCCTTTTTTTTTTGTTATTATTATTTGGTTTCTAAAGTCTCCCTGAAACAAAAAAAATACATAAAAAAACAGTGGGAGAGTAATATTGCCCTTTCAGCTTGTGTGCCAGTCTTGACTCCTGGGTGTGCCACCTCTCTCTCTCACTGAGTGGGCCATAGAAAGCCTATTTATTTTTTTCCTTGATTTGTGTTCCCAAATCTACCTCAACAAAAAAACACTACATCAATCAGTGGGAGAAAAATATTGGCCTCAGTCAGGGCTTGTGTGCCACTCCTGTGTGTGCCATCTCTCATTCAGTGGGCCACAGAAAGCCTTTTTTTATTATTATTATTATTTGGTTTCTAAAGTCTCCCTGAAACAAAAAAAAATACATAAAAAAACAGTGGGAGAGTAATATTGCCCTTTCAGCTTGTGTGCCAGTCTTGACTCATGGGTGTGCCACCTCTCTCTCTCACTGAGTGGGCCATAGAAAGCCTATTTATTTTTTTCCTTGATTTGTGTTCCCAAATCTACCTCAACAAAAAAACACTACATCAATCAGTGGGAGAAAAATATTGGCCTCAGTCAGGGCTTGTGTGCCACTCCTGTGTGTGCCATCTCTCATTCAGTGGGCCATAGAAAGCCTTTTTTTTATTATTATTATTATTATTTGGTTTCTAAAGTCTCCCTGAAACAAACAAAAAAAATACATAAAAAAACAGTGGGAGAGTAATATTGCCCTTTCAGCTTGTGTGCCAGTCTTGACTCCTGGGTGTGCCACCTCTCTCTCTCACTGAGTGGGCCATAGAAAGCCTATTTATTTTTTTCCTTGATTTGTGTTCCCAAATCTACCTCAACAAAAAAACACTACATCAATCAGTGGGAGAAAAATATTGGCCTCAGTCAGGGCTTGTGTGCCACTCCTGTGTGTGCCATCTCTCATTCAGTGGGCCATAGAATGCCTTTTTTTTTTTAATTATTATTTTTTGGTTTCTAAAGTCTCCCTGAAACAAAAAAAATACATAAAAAAACAGTGGGAGAGTAATATTGCCCTTTCAGCTTGTGTGCCAGTCTTGACTCCTGGGTGTGCCACCTCTCTCTCTCACTGAGTGGGCCATAGAAAGCCTATTTATTTTTTTCCTTGATTTGTGTTCCCAAATCTACCTCAACAAAAAAACACTACATCAATCAGTGGGAGAAAAATATTGGCCTCAGTCAGGGCTTGTGTGCCACTCCTGTGTGTGCCATCTCTCATTCAGTGGGCCACAGAAAGCCTTTTTTTTTATTATTATTATTATTTGGTTTCTAAAGTCTCCCTGAAACAAAAAAAAATACATAAAAAAACAGTGGGAGAGTAATATTGCCCTTTCAGCTTGTGTGCCAGTCTTGACTCATGGGTGTGCCACCTCTCTCTCTCACTGAGTGGGCCATAGAAAGCCTATTTATTTTTTTCCTTGATTTGTGTTCCCAAATCTACCTCAACAAAAAAACACTACATCAATCAGTGGGAGAAAAATATTGGCCTCAGTCAGGGCTTGTGTGCCACTCCTGTGTGTGCCATCTCTCATTCAGTGGGCCATAGAAAGCCTTTTTTTTATTATTATTATTATTATTTGGTTTCTAAAGTCTCCCTGAAACAAACAAAAAAAAATACATAAAAAAACAGTGGGAGAGTAATATTGCCCTTTCAGCTTGTGTGCCAGTCTTGACTCCTGGGTGTGCCACCTCTCTCTCTCACTGAGTGGGCCATAGAAAGCCTATTTATTTTTTTCCTTGATTTGTGTTCCCAAATCTACCTCAACAAAAAAACACTACATCAATCAGTGGGAGAAAAATATTGGCCTCAGTCAGGGCTTGTGTGCCACTCCTGTGTGTGCCATCTCTCATTCAGTGGGCCATAGAATGCCTTTTTTTTTTTAATTATTATTTTTTGGTTTCTAAAGTCTCCCTGAAACAAAAAAAATACATAAAAAAACAGTGGGAGAGTAATATTGCCCTTTCAGCTTGTGTGCCAGTCTTGACTCCTGGGTGTGCCACCTCTCTCTCTCACTGAGTGGGCCATAGAAAGCCTATTTATTTTTTTCCTTGATTTGTGTTCCCAAATCTACCTCAACAAAAAAACACTACATCAATCAGTGGGAGAAAAATATTGGCCTCAGTCAGGGCTTGTGTGCCACTCCTGTGTGTGCCATCTCTCATTCAGTGGGCCATAGAAAGCCTTTTTTTTTATTATTATTATTTGGTTTCTAAAATCTACCTGAAACAAAAAAAATACATAAAAAAACAGTGGGAGAGTAATATTGCCCTTTCAGCTTGTGTGCCAGTCTTGACTCCTGGGTGTGCCACCTCTCTCTCTCACTGAGTGGGCCATAGAAAGCCTATTTATTTTTTTCCTTGATTTGTGTTCCCAAATCTACCTCAACAAAAAAACACTACATCAATCAGTGGGAGAAAAATATTGGCCTCAGTCAGGGCTTGTGTGCCACTCCTGTGTGTGCCATCTCTCATTCAGTGGGCCATAGAAAGCCTTTTTTTATTATTATTATTATTTGGTTTCTAAAGTCTCCCTGAAACAAAAAAATACATAAAAAAACAGTGGGAGAGTAATATTGCCCTTTCAGCTTGTGTGCCAGTCTTGACTCCTGGGTGTGCCACCTCTCTCTCTCACTGAGTGGGCCATAGAAAGCCTATTTATTTTTTTCCTTGATTTGTGTTCCCAAATCTACCTCAACAAAAAAACACTACATCAATCAGTGGGAGAAAAATATTGGCCTCAGTCAGGGCTTGTGTGCCACTCCTGTGTGTGCCATCTCTCATTCAGTGGGCCATAGAATGCCTTTTTTTTTTTAATTATTATTTTTTGGTTTCTAAAGTCTCCCTGAAACAAAAAAAAATACATAAAAAAACAGTGGGAGAGTTATATTGCCCTTTCAGCTTGTGTGCCAGTCTTGACTCCTGGGTGTGCCACCTCTCTCTCTCACTGAGTGGGCCATAGAAAGCCTATTTATTTTTTTCCTTGATTTGTGTTCCCAAATCTACCTCAACAAAAAAACACTACATCAATCAGTGGGAGAAAAATATTGGCCTCAGTCAGGGCTTGTGTGCCACTCCTGTGTGTGCCATCTCTCATTCAGTGGGCCATAGAAAGCCTTTTTTTTATATTATTATTATTTGGTTTCTAAAGTCTCCCTGAAACAAACAAAAAAAAATACATAAAAAAACAGTGGGAGAGTAATATTGCCCTTTCAGCTTGTGTGCCAGTCTTGACTCCTGGGTGTGCCACCTCTCTCTCTCACTGAGTGGGCCATAGAAAGCCTATTTATTTTTTTCCTTGATTTGTGTTCCCAAATCTACCTCAACAAAAAAACACTACATCAATCAGTGGGAGAAAAATATTGGCCTCAGTCAGGGCTTGTGTGCCACTCCTGTGTGTGCCATCTCTCATTCAGTGGGCCATAGAAAGCCTTTTTTTTATTATTATTATTATTATTATTTGGTTTCTAAAGTCTCCCTGAAACAAACAAAAAAAAATACATAAAAAAACAGTGGGAGAGTAATATTGCCCTTTCAGCTTGTGTGCCAGTCTTGACTCCTGGGTGTGCCACCTCTCTCTCTCACTGAGTGGGCCATAGAAAGCCTATTTATTTTTTTCCTTGATTTGTGTTCCCAAATCTACCTCAACAAAAAAACACTACATCAATCAGTGGGAGAAAAATATTGGCCTCAGTCAGGGCTTGTGTGCCACTCCTGTGTGTGCCATCTCTCATTCAGTGGGCCATAGAATGCCTTTTTTTTTTTAATTATTATTTTTTGGTTTCTAAAGTCTCCCTGAAACAAAAAAAATACATAAAAAAACAGTGGGAGAGTAATATTGCCCTTTCAGCTTGTGTGCCAGTCTTGACTCCTGGGTGTGCCACCTCTCTCTCTCACTGAGTGGGCCATAGAAAGCCTATTTATTTTTTTCCTTGATTTGTGTTCCCAAATCTACCTCAACAAAAAAACACTACATCAATCAGTGGGAGAAAAATATTGGCCTCAGTCAGGGCTTGTGTGCCACTCCTGTGTGTGCCATCTCTCATTCAGTGGGCCATAGAAAGCCTTTTTTTTTTTTTATTATTATTATTTGGTTTCTAAAATCTACCTGAAACAAAAAAAATACATAAAAAAACAGTGGGAGAGTAATATTGCCCTTTCAGCTTGTGTGCCAGTCTTGACTCCTGGGTGTGCCACCTCTCTCTCTCACTGAGTGGGCCATAGAAAGCCTATTTATTTTTTTCCTTGATTTGTGTTCCCAAATCTACCTCAACAAAAAAACACTACATCAATCAGTGGGAGAAAAATATTGGCCTCAGTCAGGGCTTGTGTGCCACTCCTGTGTGTGCCATCTCTCATTCAGTGGGCCATAGAAAGCCTTTTTTTATTATTATTATTATTTGGTTTCTAAAGTCTCCCTGAAACAAAAAAATACATAAAAAAACAGTGGGAGAGTAATATTGCCCTTTCAGCTTGTGTGCCAGTCTTGACTCCTGGGTGTGCCACCTCTCTCTCTCACTGAGTGGGCCATAGAAAGCCTATTTATTTTTTTCCTTGATTTGTGTTCCCAAATCTACCTCAACAAAAAAACACTACATCAATCAGTGGGAGAAAAATATTGGCCTCAGTCAGGGCTTGTGTGCCACTCCTGTGTGTGCCATCTCTCATTCAGTGGGCCATAGAATGCCTTTTTTTTTTTAATTATTATTTTTTGGTTTCTAAAGTCTCCCTGAAACAAAAAAAAATACATAAAAAAACAGTGGGAGAGTAATATTGCCCTTTCAGCTTGTGTGCCAGTCTTGACTCCTGGGTGTGCCACCTCTCTCTCTCACTGAGTGGGCCATAGAAAGCCTATTTATTTTTTTCCTTGATTTGTGTTCCCAAATCTACCTCAACAAAAAAACACTACATCAATCAGTGGGAGAAAAATATTGGCCTCAGTCAGGGCTTGTGTGCCACTCCTGTGTGTGCCATCTCTCATTCAGTGGGCCATAGAAAGCCTTTTTTTTATTATTATTATTTGGTTTCTAAAGTCTACCTGATACAAAAAAATACATAAAAAAACAGTGGGAGAGTAATATTGCCCTTTCAGCTTGTGTGCCAGTCTTGACTCCTGGGTGTGCCACCTCTCTCTCTCACTGAGTGGGCCATAGAAAGCCTATTTATTTTTTTCCTTGATTTGTGTTCCCAAATCTACCTCAACAAAAAAACACTACATCAATCAGTGGGAGAAAAATATTGGCCTCAGTCAGGGCTTGTGTGCCACTCCTGTGTGTGCCATCTCTCATTCAGTGGGCCATAGAAAGCCTTTTTTTTTATTATTATTATTTGGTTTCTAAAGTCTCCCTGAAACAAAAAAAAATACATAAAAAAACAGTGGGAGAGTAATATTGCCCTTTCAGCTTGTGTGCCAGTCTTGACTCCTGGGTGTGCCACCTCTCTCTCTCACTGAGTGGGCCATAGAAAGCCTATTTATTTTTTTCCTTGATTTGTGTTCCCAAATCTACCTCAACAAAAAAACACTACATCAATCAGTGGGAGAAAAATATTGGCCTCAGTCAGGGCTTGTGTGCCACTCCTGTGTGTGCCATCTCTCATTCAGTGGGCCATAGAAAGCCTTTTTTTTTATTATTATTATTATTTGGTTTCTAAAGTCTCCCTGAAACAAAAAAAATACATAAAAAAACAGTGGGAGAGTAATATTGCCCTTTCAGCTTGTGTGCCAGTCTTGACTCCTGGGTGTGCCACCTCTCTCTCTCACTGAGTGGGCCATAGAAAGCCTATTTATTTTTTTCCTTGATTTGTGTTCCCAAATCTACCTCAACAAAAAAACACTACATCAATCAGTGGGAGAAAAATATTGGCCTCAGTCAGGGCTTGTGTGCCACTCCTGTGTGTGCCATCTCTCATTCAGTGGGCCATAGAAAGCCTTTTTTTTATTATTATTATTATTTGGTTTCTAAAGTCTCCCTGAAACAAAAAAAAATACATAAAAAAACAGTGGGAGAGTAATATTGCCCTTTCAGCTTGTGTGCCAGTCTTGACTCCTTAGTGTGCCACCTCTCTCTCTCACTGAGTGGGCCATAAAAAGCCTATTTATTTTTTTCCTTGATTTGTGTTCCCAAATCTACCTCAACAAAAAAACACTACATCAATCAGTGGGAGAAAAATATTGGCCTCAGTCAGGGCTTGTGTGCCACTCCTGTGTGTGCCATCTCTCATTCAGTGGGCCATAGAAAGCCTTTTTTTTATTATTATTATTATTTGGTTTCTAAAGTCTCCCTGAAACAAAAAAAAATACATAAAAAAACAGTGGGAGAGTAATATTGCCCTTTCAGCTTGTGTGCCAGTCTTGACTCCTGGGTGTGCCACCTCTCTCTCTCACTGAGTGGGCCATAGAAAGCCTATTTATTTTTTTCCTTGATTTGTGTTCCCAAATCTACCTCAACAAAAAAACACTACATCAATCAGTGGGAGAAAAATATTGGCCTCAGTCAGGGCTTGTGTGCCACTCCTGTGTGTGCCATCTCTCATTCAGTGGGCCATAGAAAGCCTTTTTTTTATTATTATTATTATTTGGTTTCTAAAGTCTCCCTGAAACAAAAAAAAATACATAAAAAAACAGTGGGAGAGTAATATTGCCCTTTCAGCTTGTGTGCCAGTCTTGACTCCTGGGTGTGCCACCTCTCTCTCTCACTGAGTGGGCCATAGAAAGCCTATTTATTTTTTTCCTTGATTTGTGTTCCCAAATCTACCTCAACAAAAAAACACTACATCAATCAGTGGGAGAAAAATATTGGCCTCAGTCAGGGCTTGTGTGCCACTCCTGTGTGTGCCATCTCTCATTCAGTGGGCCATAGAAAGCCTTTTTTTTATTATTATTATTATTTGGTTTCTAAAGTCTCCCTGAAACAAAAAAAAATACATAAAAAAACAGTGGGAGAGTAATATTGCCCTTTCAGCTTGTGTGCCAGTCTTGACTCCTGGGTGTGCCACCTCTCTCTCTCACTGAGTGGGCCATAGAAAGCCTATTTATTTTTTTCCTTGATTTGTGTTCCCAAATCTACCTCAACAAAAAAACACTACATCAATCAGTGGGAGAAAAATATTGGCCTCAGTCAGGGCTTGTGTGCCACTCCTGTGTGTGCCATCTCTCATTCAGTGGGCCATAGAAAGCCTTTTTTTTATTATTATTATTATTTGGTTTCTAAAGTCTCCCTGAAACAAAAAAAAATACATAAAAAAACAGTGGGAGAGTAATATTGCCCTTTCAGCTTGTGTGCCAGTCTTGACTCCTGGGTGTGCCACCTCTCTCTCTCACTGAGTGGGCCATAGAAAGCCTATTTATTTTTTTACTTGATTTGTGTTCCCAAATCTACCTCAACAAAAAAACACTACATCAATCAGTGGGAGAAAAATATTGGCCTCAGTCAGGGCTTGTGTGCCACTCCTGTGTGTGCCATCTCTCATTCAGTGGGCCATAGAAAGCCTTTTTTTTTATTATTATTATTATTATTTGGTTTCTAAAGTCTCCCTGAAACAAACAAAAAAAAATACATAAAAAAACAGTGGGAGAGTAATATTGCCCTTTCAGCTTGTGTGCCAGTCTTGACTCCTGGGTGTGCCACCTCTCTCTCTCACTGAGTGGGCCATAGAAAGCCTATTTATTTTTTTCCTTGATTTGTGTTCCCAAATCTACCTCAACAAAAAAACACTACATCAATCAGTGGGAGAAAAATATTGGCCTCAGTCAGGGCTTGTGTGCCACTCCTGTGTGTGCCATCTCTCATTCAGTGGGCCATAGAAAGCCTTTTTTTTAATTATTATTATTTGGTTTCTAAAGTCTCCCTGAAACAAAAAAAAATACATAAAAAAACAGTGGGAGAGTAATATTGCCCTTTCAGCTTGTGTGCCAGTCTTGACTCCTGAGTGTGCCACCTCTCTCTCTCACTGAGTGGGCCATAGAAAGCCTATTTATTTTTTTCCTTGATTTGTGTTCCCAAATCTACCTCAACAAAAAAACACTACATCAATCAGTGGGAGAAAAATATTGGCCTCAGTCAGGGCTTGTGTGCCACTCCTGTGTGTGCCATCTCTCATTCAGTGGGCCATAGAAAGCCTTTTTTTTATTATTATTATTTGGTTTCTAAAGTCTCCCTGAAACAAAAAAAAAATACATAAAAAAACAGTGGGAGAGTAATATTGCCCTTTCAGCTTGTGTGCCAGTCTTGACTCCTGGGTGTGCCACCTCTCTCTCTCACTGAGTGGGCCATAGAAAGCCTATTTATTTTTTTCCTTGATTTGTGTTCCCAAATCTACCTCAACAAAAAAACACTACATCAATCAGTGGGAGAAAAATATTGGCCTCAGTCAGGGCTTGTGTGCCACTCCTGTGTGTGCCATCTCTCATTCAGTGGGCCATAGAAAGCCTTTTTTTTAATTATTATTATTTGGTTTCTAAAGTCTCCCTGAAACAAAAAAAAATACATAAAAAAACAGTGGGAGAGTAATATTGCCCTTTCAGCTTGTGTGCCAGTCTTGACTCCTGAGTGTGCCACCTCTCTCTCTCACTGAGTGGGCCATAGAAAGCCTATTTATTTTTTTCCTTGATTTGTGTTCCCAAATCTACCTCAACAAAAAAACACTACATCAATCAGTGGGAGAAAAATATTGGCCTCAGTCAGGGCTTGTGTGCCACTCCTGTGTGTGCCATCTCTCATTCAGTGGGCCATAGAAAGCCTTTTTTTATATTATTATTATTTGGTTTCTAAAGTCTCCCTGAAACAAACAAAAAAAAATACATAAAAAAACAGTGGGAGAGTAATATTGCCCTTTCAGCTTGTGTGCCAGTCTTGACTCCTGGGTGTGCCACCTCTCTCTCTCACTGAGTGGGCCATAGAAAGCCTATTTATTTTTTTCCTTGATTTGTGTTCCCAAATCTACCTCAACAAAAAAACACTACATCAATCAGTGGGAGAAAAATATTGGCCTCAGTCAGGGCTTGTGTGCCACTCCTGTGTGTGCCATCTCTCATTCAGTGGGCCATAGAAAGCCTTTTTTTAATTATTATTATTATTATTTGGTATCTAAAGTCTCCCTGAAACAAAAAAAAATACATAAAAAAACAGTGGGAGAGTAATATTGCCCTTTCAGCTTGTGTGCCAGTCTTGACTCCAGGGTGTGCCACCTCTCTCTCTCACTGAGTGGGCCATAGAAAGCCTATTTATTTTTTTCCTTGATTTGTGTTCCCAAATGTACCTCAACAAAAAAACACTACATCAATCAGTGGGAGAAAAATATTGGCCTCAGTCAGGGCTTGTGTGCCACTCCTGTGTGTGCCATCTCTCATTCAGTGGGCCATAGAAAGCCTTTTTTTTTATTATTATTATTTGGTTTCTAAAGTCTCCCTGAAACAAACAAAAAAAAATACATAAAAAAACAGTGGGAGAGTAATATTGCCCTTTCAGCTTGTGTGCCAGTCTTGACTCCTGGGTGTGCCACCTCTCTCTCTCACTGAGTGGGCCATAGAAAGCCTATTTATTTTTTTCCTTGATTTGTGTTCCCAAATCTACCTCAACAAAAAAACACTACATCAATCAGTGGGAGAAAAATATTGGCCTCAGTCAGGGCTTGTGTGCCACTCCTGTGTGTGCCATCTCTCATTCAGTGGGCCATAGAAAGCCTTTTTTTTTTGTTATTATTATTTGGTTTCTAAAGTCTCCCTGAAACAAAAAAAATACATAAAAAAACAGTGGGAGAGTAATATTGCCCTTTCAGCTTGTGTGCCAGTCTTGACTCCTGGGTGTGCCACCTCTCTCTCTCACTGAGTGGGCCATAGAAAGCCTATTTATTTTTTTCCTTGATTTGTGTTCCCAAATCTACCTCAACAAAAAAACACTACATCAATCAGTGGGAGAAAAATATTGGCCTCAGTCAGGGCTTGTGTGCCACTCCTGTGTGTGCCATCTCTCATTCAGTGGGCCACAGAAAGCCTTTTTTTATTATTATTATTATTTGGTTTCTAAAGTCTCCCTGAAACAAAAAAAAATACATAAAAAAACAGTGGGAGAGTAATATTGCCCTTTCAGCTTGTGTGCCAGTCTTGACTCATGGGTGTGCCACCTCTCTCTCTCAATGAGTGGGCCATAGAAAGCCTATTTATTTTTTTCCTTGATTTGTGTTCCCAAATCTACCTCAACAAAAAAACACTACATCAATCAGTGGGAGAAAAATATTGGCCTCAGTCAGGGCTTGTGTGCCACTCCTGTGTGTGCCATCTCTCATTCAGTGGGCCATAGAAAGCCTTTTTTTTATTATTATTATTATTATTTGGTTTCTAAAGTCTCCCTGAAACAAACAAAAAAAAATACATAAAAAAACAGTGGGAGAGTAATATTGCCCTTTCAGCTTGTGTGCCAGTCTTGACTCCTGGGTGTGCCACCTCTCTCTCTCACTGAGTGGGCCATAGAAAGCCTATTTATTTTTTTCCTTGATTTGTGTTCCCAAATCTACCTCAACAAAAAAACACTACATCAATCAGTGGGAGAAAAATATTGGCCTCAGTCAGGGCTTGTGTGCCACTCCTGTGTGTGCCATCTCTCATTCAGTGGGCCATAGAATGCCTTTTTTTTTTTAATTATTATTTTTTGGTTTCTAAAGTCTCCCTGAAACAAAAAAAATACATAAAAAAACAGTGGGAGAGTAATATTGCCCTTTCAGCTTGTGTGCCAGTCTTGACTCCTGGGTGTGCCACCTCTCTCTCTCACTGAGTGGGCCATAGAAAGCCTATTTATTTTTTTCCTTGATTTGTGTTCCCAAATCTACCTCAACAAAAAAACACTACATCAATCAGTGGGAGAAAAATATTGGCCTCAGTCAGGGCTTGTGTGCCACTCCTGTGTGTGCCATCTCTCATTCAGTGGGCCACAGAAAGCCTTTTTTTTTATTATTATTATTATTTGGTTTCTAAAGTCTCCCTGAAACAAAAAAAAATACATAAAAAAACAGTGGGAGAGTAATATTGCCCTTTCAGCTTGTGTGCCAGTCTTGACTCATGGGTGTGCCACCTCTCTCTCTCACTGAGTGGGCCATAGAAAGCCTATTTATTTTTTTCCTTGATTTGTGTTCCCAAATCTACCTCAACAAAAAAACACTACATCAATCAGTGGGAGAAAAATATTGGCCTCAGTCAGGGCTTGTGTGCCACTCCTGTGTGTGCCATCTCTCATTCAGTGGGCCATAGAAAGCCTTTTTTTTATTATTATTATTATTATTTGGTTTCTAAAGTCTCCCTGAAACAAACAAAAAAAAATACATAAAAAAACAGTGGGAGAGTAATATTGCCCTTTCAGCTTGTGTGCCAGTCTTGACTCCTGGGTGTGCCACCTCTCTCTCTCACTGAGTGGGCCATAGAAAGCCTATTTATTTTTTTCCTTGATTTGTGTTCCCAAATCTACCTCAACAAAAAAACACTACATCAATCAGTGGGAGAAAAATATTGGCCTCAGTCAGGGCTTGTGTGCCACTCCTGTGTGTGCCATCTCTCATTCAGTGGGCCATAGAATGCCTTTTTTTTTTTAATTATTATTTTTTGGTTTCTAAAGTCTCCCTGAAACAAAAAAAATACATAAAAAAACAGTGGGAGAGTAATATTGCCCTTTCAGCTTGTGTGCCAGTCTTGACTCCTGGGTGTGCCACCTCTCTCTCTCACTGAGTGGGCCATAGAAAGCCTATTTATTTTTTTCCTTGATTTGTGTTCCCAAATCTACCTCAACAAAAAAACACTACATCAATCAGTGGGAGAAAAATATTGGCCTCAGTCAGGGCTTGTGTGCCACTCCTGTGTGTGCCATCTCTCATTCAGTGGGCCATAGAAAGCCTTTTTTTTTATTATTATTATTTGGTTTCTAAAATCTACCTGAAACAAAAAAAATACATAAAAAAACAGTGGGAGAGTAATATTGCCCTTTCAGCTTGTGTGCCAGTCTTGACTCCTGGGTGTGCCACCTCTCTCTCTCACTGAGTGGGCCATAGAAAGCCTATTTATTTTTTTCCTTGATTTGTGTTCCCAAATCTACCTCAACAAAAAAACACTACATCAATCAGTGGGAGAAAAATATTGGCCTCAGTCAGGGCTTGTGTGCCACTCCTGTGTGTGCCATCTCTCATTCAGTGGGCCATAGAAAGCCTTTTTTTATTATTATTATTATTTGGTTTCTAAAGTCTCCCTGAAACAAAAAAATACATAAAAAAACAGTGGGAGAGTAATATTGCCCTTTCAGCTTGTGTGCCAGTCTTGACTCCTGGGTGTGCCACCTCTCTCTCTCACTGAGTGGGCCATAGAAAGCCTATTTATTTTTTTCCTTGATTTGTGTTCCCAAATCTACCTCAACAAAAAAACACTACATCAATCAGTGGGAGAAAAATATTGGCCTCAGTCAGGGCTTGTGTGCCACTCCTGTGTGTGCCATCTCTCATTCAGTGGGCCATAGAATGCCTTTTTTTTTTAATTATTATTTTTTGGTTTCTAAAGTCTCCCTGAAACAAAAAAAAATACATAAAAAAACAGTGGGAGAGTTATATTGCCCTTTCAGCTTGTGTGCCAGTCTTGACTCCTGGGTGTGCCACCTCTCTCTCTCACTGAGTGGGCCATAGAAAGCCTATTTATTTTTTTCCTTGATTTGTGTTCCCAAATCTACCTCAACAAAAAAACACTACATCAATCAGTGGGAGAAAAATATTGGCCTCAGTCAGGGCTTGTGTGCCACTCCTGTGTGTGCCATCTCTCATTCAGTGGGCCATAGAAAGCCTTTTTTTTATTATTATTATTTGGTTTCTAAAGTCTACCTGATACAAAAAAATACATAAAAAAACAGTGGGAGAGTAATATTGCCCTTTCAGCTTGTGTGCCAGTCTTGACTCCTGGGTGTGCCACCTCTCTCTCTCACTGAGTGGGCCATAGAAAGCCTATTTATTTTTTTCCTTGATTTGTGTTCCCAAATCTACCTCAACAAAAAAACACTACATCAATCAGTGGGAGAAAAATATTGGCCTCAGTCAGGGCTTGTGTGCCACTCCTGTGTGTGCCATCTCTCATTCAGTGGGCCATAGAAAGCCTTTTTTTTATTATTATTATTTGGTTTCTAAAGTCTCCCTGAAACAAAAAAAAATACATAAAAAAACAGTGGGAGAGTAATATTGCCCTTTCAGCTTGTGTGCCAGTCTTGACTCCTGGGTGTGCCACCTCTCTCTCTCACTGAGTGGGCCATAGAAAGCCTATTTATTTTTTTCCTTGATTTGTGTTCCCAAATCTACCTCAACAAAAAAACACTACATCAATCAGTGGGAGAAAAATATTGGCCTCAGTCAGGGCTTGTGTGCCACTCCTGTGTGTGCCATCTCTCATTCAGTGGGCCATAGAAAGCCTTTTTTTTTATTATTATTATTATTTGGTTTCTAAAGTCTCCCTGAAACAAAAAAAATACATAAAAAAACAGTGGGAGAGTAATATTGCCCTTTCAGCTTGTGTGCCAGTCTTGACTCCTGGGTGTGCCACCTCTCTCTCTCACTGAGTGGGCCATAGAAAGCCTATTTATTTTTTTCCTTGATTTGTGTTCCCAAATCTACCTCAACAAAAAAACACTACATCAATCAGTGGGAGAAAAATATTGGCCTCAGTCAGGGCTTGTGTGCCACTCCTGTGTGTGCCATCTCTCATTCAGTGGGCCATAGAAAGCCTTTTTTTTATTATTATTATTATTTGGTTTCTAAAGTCTCCCTGAAACAAAAAAAAATACATAAAAAAACAGTGGGAGAGTAATATTGCCCTTTCAGCTTGTGTGCCAGTCTTGACTCCTTAGTGTGCCACCTCTCTCTCTCACTGAGTGGGCCATAAAAAGCCTATTTATTTTTTTCCTTGATTTGTGTTCCCAAATCTACCTCAACAAAAAAACACTACATCAATCAGTGGGAGAAAAATATTGGCCTCAGTCAGGGCTTGTGTGCCACTCCTGTGTGTGCCATCTCTCATTCAGTGGGCCATAGAAAGCCTTTTTTTATTATTATTATTATTTGGTTTCTAAAGTCTCCCTGAAACAAAAAAAAATACATAAAAAAACAGTGGGAGAGTAATATTGCCCTTTCAGCTTGTGTGCCAGTCTTGACTCCTGGGTGTGCCACCTCTCTCTCTCACTGAGTGGGCCATAGAAAGCCTATTTATTTTTTTCCTTGATTTGTGTTCCCAAATCTACCTCAACAAAAAACACTACATCAATCAGTGGGAGAAAAATATTGGCCTCAGTCAGGGCTTGTGTGCCACTCCTGTGTGTGCCATCTCTCATTCAGTGGGCCATAGAAAGCCTTTTTTATTATTATTATTATTATTATTTGGTTTCTAAAGTCTCCCTGAAACAAACAAAAAAAAGTACATAAAAAAACAGTGGGAGAGTAATATTGCCCTTTCAGCTTGTGTGCCAGTCTTGACTCCTGGGTGTGCCACCTCTCTCTCTCACTGAGTGGGCCATAGAAAGCCTATTTATTTTTTTCCTTGATTTGTGTTCCCAAATCTACCTCAACAAAAAAACACTACATCAATCAGTGGGAGAAAAATATTGGCCTCAGTCAGGGCTTGTGTGCCACTCCTGTGTGTGCCATCTCTCATTCAGTGGGCCATAGAAAGCCTTTTTTTTATTATTATTATTATTTGGTTTCTAAAGTCTCCCTGAAACAAAAAAAAATACATAAAAAAACAGTGGGAGAGTAATATTGCCCTTTCAGCTTGTGTGCCAGTCTTGACTCCTGGGTGTGCCACCTCTCTCTCTCACTGAGTGGGCCATAGAAAGCCTATTTATTTTTTTACTTGATTTGTGTTCCCAAATCTACCTCAACAAAAAAACACTACATCAATCAGTGGGAGAAAAATATTGGCCTCAGTCAGGGCTTGTGTGCCACTCCTGTGTGTGCCATCTCTCATTCAGTGGGCCATAGAAAGCCTTTTTTTTATTATTATTATTATTATTTGGTTTCTAAAGTCTCCCTGAAACAAAAAAAAATACATAAAAAAACAGTGGGAGAGTAATATTGCCCTTTCAGCTTGTGTGCCAGTCTTGACTCCTGGGTGTGCCACCTCTCTCTCTCACTGAGTGGGCCATAGAAAGCCTATTTATTTTTTTCCTTGATTTGTGTTCCCAAATCTACCTCAACAAAAAACACTACATCAATCAGTGGGAGAAAAATATTGGCCTCAGTCAGGGCTTGTGTGCCACTCCTGTGTGTGCCATCTCTCATTCAGTGGGCCATAGAAAGCCTTTTTTTTATTATTATTATTATTTGGTTTCTAAAGTCTCCCTGAAACAAACAAAAAAAAATACATAAAAAAACAGTGGGAGAGTAATATTGCCCTTTCAGCTTGTGTGCCAGTCTTGACTCCTGGGTGTGCCACCTCTCTCTCTCACTGAGTGGGCCATAGAAAGCCTATTTATTTTTTTCCTTGATTTGTGTTCCCAAATCTACCTCAACAAAAAAACACTACATCAATCAGTGGGAGAAAAATATTGGCCTCAGTCAGGGCTTGTGTGCCACTCCTGTGTGTGCCATCTCTCATTCAGTGGGCCATAGAAAGCCTTTTTTTTAATTATTATTATTATTTGGTTTCTAAAGTCTCCCTGAAACAAAAAAAAATACATAAAAAAACAGTGGGAGAGTAATATTGCCCTTTCAGCTTGTGTGCCAGTCTTGACTCCTGGGTGTGCCACCTCTCTCTCTCACTGAGTGGGCCATAGAAAGCCTATTTATTTTTTTCCTTGATTTGTGTTCCCAAATCTACCTCAACAAAAAAACACTACATCAATCAGTGGGAGAAAAATATTGGCCTCAGTCAGGGCTTGTGTGCCACTCCTGAGTGTGCCATCTCTCATTCAGTGGGCCATAGAAAGCCTTTTTTTTATTATTATTATTTGGTTTCTAAAGTCTCCCTGAAACAAACAAAAAAAAATACATAAAAAAACAGTGGGAGAGTAATATTGCCCTTTCAGCTTGTGTGCCAGTCTTGACTCCTGGGTGTGCCACCTCTCTCTCTCACTGAGTGGGCCATAGAAAGCCTATTTATTTTTTTCCTTGATTTGTGTTCCCAAATCTACCTCAACAAAAAAACACTACATCAATCAGTGGGAGAAAAATATTGGCCTCAGTCAGGGCTTGTGTGCCACTCCTGTGTGTGCCATCTCTCATTCAGTGGGCCATAGAAAGCCTTTTTTATTATTATTATTTTTTTTTGTTTCTAAAGTCTCCCTGAAACAAAAAAAAATACATAAAAAAACAGTGGGAGAGTAATATTGCCCTTTCAGCTTGTGTGCCAGTCTTGACTCCTGGGTGTGCCACCTCTCTCTCTCACTGAGTGGGCCATAGAAAGCCTATTTATTTTTTTCCTTGATTTGTGTTCCCAAATCTACCTCAACAAAAAAACACTACATCAATCAGTGGGAGAAAAATATTGGCCTCAGTCAGGGCTTGTGTGCCACTCCTGTGTGTGCCATCTCTCATTCAGTGGGCCATAGAAAGCCTTTTTTTATTATTATTATTATTTGGTTTCTAAAGTCTCCCTGAAACAAAAAAAATACATAAAAAAACAGTGGGAGAGTAATATTGCCCTTTCAGCTTGTGTGCCAGTCTTGACTCCTGGGTGTGCCACCTCTCTCTCTCACTGAGTGGGCCATAGAAAGCCTATTTATTTTTTTCCTTGATTTGTGTTCCCAAATCTACCTCAGCAAAAAACACTACATCAATCAGTGGGAGAAAAATATTGGCCTCAGTCAGGGCTTGTGTGCCACTCCTGTGTGTGCCATCTCTCATTCAGTGGGCCATAGAAAGCCTTTTTTTATTATTATTATTATTATTTGGTTTCTAAAGTCTCCCTGAAACAAACAAAAAAAATACATAAAAAAACAGTGGGAGAGTAATATTGCCCTTTCAGCTTGTGTGCCAGTCTTGACTCCTGGGTGTGCCACCTCTCTCTCTCACTGAGTGGGCCATAGAAAGCCTATTTATTTTTTTCCTTGATTTGTGTTCCCAAATCTACCTCAACAAAAAAACACTACATCAATCAGTGGGAGAAAAATATTGGCCTCAGTCAGGGCTTGTGTGCCACTCCTGTGTGTGCCATCTCTCATTCAGTGGGCCATAGAAAGCCTTTTTTTATTATTATTATTATTATTATTTGGTTTCTAAAGTCTCCCTGAAACAAACAAAAAAAATACATAAAAAAACAGTGGGAGAGTAATATTGCCCTTTCAGCTTGTGTGCCAGTCTTGACTCCTGGGTGTGCCACCTCTCTCTCTCACTGAGTGGGCCATAGAAAGCCTATTTATTTTTTTCCTTGATTTGTGTTCCCAAATCTACCTCAACAAAAAAACACTACATCAATCAGTGGGAGAAAAATATTGGCCTCAGTCAGGGCTTGTGTGCCACTCCTGTGTGTGCCATCTCTCATTCAGTGGGCCATAGAAAGCCTTTTTTTATTATTATTATTATTTGGTTTCTAAAGTCTCCCTGAAACAAAAAAAATACATAAAAAAACAGTGGGAGAGTAATATTGCCCTTTCAGCTTGTGTGCCAGTCTTGACTCCTGGGTGTGCCACCTCTCTCTCTCACTGAGTGGGCCATAGAAAGCCTATTTATTTTTTTCCTTGATTTGTGTTCCCAAATCTACCTCAACAAAAAAACACTACATCAATCAGTGGGAGAAAAATATTGGCCTCAGTCAGGGCTTGTGTGCCACTCCTGTGTGTGCCATCTCTCATTCAGTGGGCCATAGAATGCCTTTTTTTTTTTAATTTTTATTTTTTGGTTTCTAAAGTCTACCTGATACAAAAAAATACATAAAAAAACAGTGGGAGAGTAATATTGCCCTTTCAGCTTGTGTGCCAGTCTTGACTCCTGGGTGTGCCACCTCTCTCTCTCACTGAGTGGGCCATAGAAAGCCTATTTATTTTTTTCCTTGATTTGTGTTCCCAAATCTACCTCAACAAAAAAACACTACATCAATCAGTGGGAGAAAAATATTGGCCTCAGTCAGGGCTTGTGTGCCACTCCTGTGTGTGCCATCTCTCATTCAGTGGGCCATAGAAAGCCTTATTTTTTTTATTATTATTATTTGGTTTCTAAAGTCTCCCTGAAACAAAAAAAAGTACATAAAAAAACAGTGGGAGAGTAATATTGCCCTTTCAGCTTGTGTGCCAGTCTTGACTCCTGGGTGTGCCACCTCTCTCTCTCACTGAGTGGGCCATAGAAAGCCTATTTATTTTTTTCCTTGATTTGTGTTCCCAAATCTACCTCAACAAAAAAACACTACATCAATCAGTGGGAGAAAAATATTGGCCTCAGTCAGGGCTTGTGTGCCACTCCTGTGTGTGCCATCTCTCATTCAGTGGGCCATAGAAAGCCTTTTTTTATTATTATTATTATTATTTGGTTTCTAAAGTCTCCCTGAAACAAAAAAAATACATAAAAAAACAGTGGGAGAGTAATATTGCCCTTTCAGCTTGTGTGCCAGTCTTGACTCCTGGGTGTGCCACCTCTCTCTCTCACTGAGTGGGCCATAGAAAGCCTATTTATTTTTTTCCTTGATTTGTGTTCCCAAATCTACCTCAACAAAAAAACACTACATCAATCAGTGGGAGAAAAATATTGGCCTCAGTCAGGGCTTGTGTGCCACTCCTGTGTGTGCCATCTCTCATTCAGTGGGCCATAGAAAGCCTTTTTTTATTATTATTATTATTTGGTTTCTAAAGTCTCCCTGAAACAAAAAAAAATACATAAAAAAACAGTGGGAGAGTAATATTGCCCTTTCAGCTTGTGTGCCAGTCTTGACTCCTTAGTGTGCCACCTCTCTCTCTCACTGAGTGGGCCATAAAAAGCCTATTTATTTTTTTCCTTGATTTGTGTTCCCAAATCTACCTCAACAAAAAAACACTACATCAATCAGTGGGAGAAAAATATTGGCCTCAGTCAGGGCTTGTGTGCCACTCCTGTGTGTGCCATCTCTCATTCAGTGGGCCATAGAAAGCCTTTTTTTATTATTATTATTATTTGGTTTCTAAAGTCTCCCTGAAACAAAAAAAAATACATAAAAAAACAGTGGGAGAGTAATATTGCCCTTTCAGCTTGTGTGCCAGTCTTGACTCCTGGGTGTGCCACCTCTCTCTCTCACTGAGTGGGCCATAGAAAGCCTATTTATTTTTTTCCTTGATTTGTGTTCCCAAATCTACCTCAACAAAAAAACACTACATCAATCAGTGGGAGAAAAATATTGGCCTCAGTCAGGGCTTGTGTGCCACTCCTGTGTGTGCCATCTCTCATTCAGTGGGCCATAGAAAGCCTTTTTTTTATTATTATTATTATTTGGTTTCTAAAGTCTCCCTGAAACAAACAAAAAAAATACATAAAAAAACAGTGGGAGAGTAATATTGCCCTTTCAGCTTGTGTGCCAGTCTTGACTCCTGGGTGTGCCACCTCTCTCTCTCACTGAGTGGGCCATAGAAAGCCTATTTATTTTTTTCCTTGATTTGTGTTCCCAAATCTACCTCAACAAAAAAACACTATATCAATCAGTGGGAGAAAAATATTGGCCTCAGTCAGGGCTTGTGTGCCACTCCTGTGTGTGCCATCTCTCATTCAGTGGGCCATAGAAAGCCTTTTTTTTATTATTATTATTATTATTTGGTTTCTAAAGTCTCCCTGAAACAAAAAAAAATACATAAAAAAACAGTGGGAGAGTAATATTGCCCTTTCAGCTTGTGTGCCAGTCTTGACTCCTGGGTGTGCCACCTCTCTCTCTCACTGAGTGGGCCATAGAAAGCCTATTTATTTTTTTCCTTGATTTGTGTTCCCAAATCTACCTCAACAAAAAACACTACATCAATCAGTGGGAGAAAAATATTGGCCTCAGTCAGGGCTTGTGTGCCACTCCTGTGTGTGCCATCTCTCATTCAGTGGGCCATAGAAAGCCTTTTTTTTATTATTATTATTATTTGGTTTCTAAAGTCTCCCTGAAACAAACAAACAAAAATACATAAAAAAACAGTGGGAGAGTAATATTGCCCTTTCAGCTTGTGTGCCAGTCTTGACTCCTGGGTGTGCCACCTCTCTCTCTCACTGAGTGGGCCATAGAAAGCCTATTTATTTTTTTCCTTGATTTGTGTTCCCAAATCTACCTCAACAAAAAAACACTACATCAATCAGTGGGAGAAAAATATTGGCCTCAGTCAGGGCTTGTGTGCTACTCCTGTGTGTGCCATCTCTCATTCAGTGGGCCACAGAAAGCCTTTTTTTATTATTATTATTATTATTTGGTTTCTAAAGTCTCCCTGAAACAAAAAAAAATACATAAAAAAACAGTGGGAGAGTAATATTGCCCTTTCAGCTTGTGTGCCAGTCTTGACTCCTGGGTGTGCCACCTCTCTCTCTCACTGAGTGGGCCATAGAAAGCCTATTTATTTTTTTACTTGATTTGTGTTCCCAAATCTACCTCAACAAAAAACACTACATCAATCAGTGGGAGAAAAATATTGGCCTCAGTCAGGGCTTGTGTGCCACTCCTGTGTGTGCCATCTCTCATTCAGTGGGCCATAGAAAGCCTTTTTTTTATTATTATTATTATTATTTGGTTTCTAAAGTCTCCCTGAAACAAAAAAAAATACATAAAAAAACAGTGGGAGAGTAATATTGCCCTTTCAGCTTGTGTGCCAGTCTTGACTCCTGGGTGTGCCACCTCTCTCTCTCACTGAGTGGGCCATAGAAAGCCTATTTATTTTTTTCCTTGATTTGTGTTCCCAAATCTACCTCAACAAAAAACACTACATCAATCAGTGGGAGAAAAATATTGGCCTCAGTCAGGGCTTGTGTGCCACTCCTGTGTGTGCCATCTCTCATTCAGTGGGCCATAGAAAGCCTTTTTTTTATTATTATTATTATTTGGTTTCTAAAGTCTCCCTGAAACAAACAAAAAAAAATACATAAAAAAACAGTGGGAGAGTAATATTGCCCTTTCAGCTTGTGTGCCAGTCTTGACTCCTGGGTGTGCCACCTCTCTCTCTCACTGAGTGGGCCATAGAAAGCCTATTTATTTTTTTCCTTGATTTGTGTTCCCAAATCTACCTCAACAAAAAAACACTACATCAATCAGTGGGAGAAAAATATTGGCCTCAGTCAGGGCTTGTGTGCCACTCCTGTGTGTGCCATCTCTCATTCAGTGGGCCATAGAAAGCCTTTTTTTTAATTATTATTATTATTTGGTTTCTAAAGTCTCCCTGAAACAAAAAAAAATACATAAAAAAACAGTGGGAGAGTAATATTGCCCTTTCAGCTTGTGTGCCAGTCTTGACTCCTGGGTGTGCCACCTCTCTCTCTCACTGAGTGGGCCATAGAAAGCCTATTTATTTTTTTCCTTGATTTGTGTTCCCAAATCTACCTCAACAAAAAAACACTACATCAATCAGTGGGAGAAAAATATTGGCCTCAGTCAGGGCTTGTGTGCCACTCCTGAGTGTGCCATCTCTCATTCAGTGGGCCATAGAAAGCCTTTTTTTAATTATTATTATTTGGTTTCTAAAGTCTCCCTGAAACAAACAAAAAAAAATACATAAAAAAACAGTGGGAGAGTAATATTGCCCTTTCAGCTTGTGTGCCAGTCTTGACTCCTGGGTGTGCCACCTCTCTCTCTCACTGAGTGGGCCATAGAAAGCCTATTTATTTTTTTCCTTGATTTGTGTTCCCAAATCTACCTCAACAAAAAAACACTACATCAATCAGTGGGAGAAAAATATTGGCCTCAGTCAGGGCTTGTGTGCCACTCCTGTGTGTGCCATCTCTCATTCAGTGGGCCATAGAAAGCCTTTTTATTATTATTATTATTATTTGGTTTCTAAAGTCTCCCTGAAACAAAAAAAAATACATAAAAAAACAGTGGGAGAGTAATATTGCCCTTTCAGCTTGTGTGCCAGTCTTGACTCCTGGGTGTGCCACCTCTCTCTCTCACTGAGTGGGCCATAGAAAGCCTATTTATTTTTTTCCTTGATTTGTGTTCCCAAATCTACCTCAACAAAAAACACTACATCAATCAGTGGGAGAAAAATATTGGCCTCAGTCAGGGCTTGTGTGCCACTCCTGTGTGTGCCATCTCTCATTCAGTGGGCCATAGAAAGCCTTTTTTTTTATTATTATTATTATTTGGTTTCTAAAGTCTCCCTGAAACAAACAAAAAAAAATACATAAAAAAACAGTGGGAGAGTAATATTGCCCTTTCAGCTTGTGTGCCAGTCTTGACTCCTGGGTGTGCCACCTCTCTCTCTCACTGAGTGGGCCATAGAAAGCCTATTTATTTTTTTCCTTGATTTGTGTTCCCAAATCTACCTCAACAAAAAAACACTACATCAATCAGTGGGAGAAAAATATTGGCCTCAGTCAGGGCTTGTGTGCCACTCCTGTGTGTGCCATCTCTCATTCAGTGGGCCATAGAAAGCCTTTTTTTTATTATTATTATTATTTGGTTTCTAAAGTCTCCCTGAAACAAAAAAAAATACATAAAAAAACAGTGGGAGAGTAATATTGCCCTTTCAGCTTGTGTGCCAGTCTTGACTCCTGGGTGTGCCACCTCTCTCTCTCACTGAGTGGGCCATAGAAAGCCTATTTATTTTTTTACTTGATTTGTGTTCCCAAATCTACCTCAACAAAAAAACACTACATCAATCAGTGGGAGAAAAATATTGGCCTCAGTCAGGGCTTGTGTGCCACTCCTGTGTGTGCCATCTCTCATTCAGTGGGCCATAGAAAGCCTTTTTTTATTATTATTATTATTATTATTTGGTTTCTAAAGTCTCCCTGAAACAAAAAAAAATACATAAAAAAACAGTGGGAGAGTAATATTGCCCTTTCAGCTTGTGTGCCAGTCTTGACTCCTGGGTGTGCCACCTCTCTCTCTCACTGAGTGGGCCATAGAAAGCCTATTTATTTTTTTCCTTGATTTGTGTTCCCAAATCTACCTCAACAAAAAACACTACATCAATCAGTGGGAGAAAAATATTGGCCTCAGTCAGGGCTTGTGTGCCACTCCTGTGTGTGCCATCTCTCATTCAGTGGGCCATAGAAAGCCTTTTTTTTATTATTATTATTATTTGGTTTCTAAAGTCTCCCTGAAACAAACAAAAAAAAATACATAAAAAAACAGTGGGAGAGTAATATTGCCCTTTCAGCTTGTGTGCCAGTCTTGACTCCTGGGTGTGCCACCTCTCTCTCTCACTGAGTGGGCCATAGAAAGCCTATTTATTTTTTTCCTTGATTTGTGTTCCCAAATCTACCTCAACAAAAAAACACTACATCAATCAGTGGGAGAAAAATATTGGCCTCAGTCAGGGCTTGTGTGCCACTCCTGTGTGTGCCATCTCTCATTCAGTGGGCCATAGAAAGCCTTTTTTTTATTATTATTATTATTTGGTTTCTAAAGTCTCCCTGAAACAAACAAAAAAAAATACATAAAAAAACAGTGGGAGAGTAATATTGCCCTTTCAGCTTGTGTGCCAGTCTTGACTCCTGGGTGTGCCACCTCTCTCTCTCACTGAGTGGGCCATAGAAAGCCTATTTATTTTTTTCCTTGATTTGTGTTCCCAAATCTACCTCAACAAAAAAACACTACATCAATCAGTGGGAGAAAAATATTGGCCTCAGTCAGGGCTTGTGTGCCACTCCTGTGTGTGCCATCTCTCATTCAGTGGGCCATAGAAAGCCTTTTTTTTAATTATTATTATTATTTGGTTTCTAAAGTCTCCCTGAAACAAAAAAAAATACATAAAAAAACAGTGGGAGAGTAATATTGCCCTTTCAGCTTGTGTGCCAGTCTTGACTCCTGGGTGTGCCACCTCTCTCTCTCACTGAGTGGGCCATAGAAAGCCTATTTATTTTTTTCCTTGATTTGTGTTCCCAAATCTACCTCAACAAAAAAACACTACATCAATCAGTGGGAGAAAAATATTGGCCTCAGTCAGGGCTTGTGTGCCACTCCTGAGTGTGCCATCTCTCATTCAGTGGGCCATAGAAAGCCTTTTTTTAATTATTATTATTTGGTTTCTAAAGTCTCCCTGAAACAAACAAAAAAAAATACATAAAAAAACAGTGGGAGAGTAATATTGCCCTTTCAGCTTGTGTGCCAGTCTTGACTCCTGGGTGTGCCACCTCTCTCTCTCACTGAGTGGGCCATAGAAAGCCTATTTATTTTTTTCCTTGATTTGTGTTCCCAAATCTACCTCAACAAAAAAACACTACATCAATCAGTGGGAGAAAAATATTGGCCTCAGTCAGGGCTTGTGTGCCACTCCTGTGTGTGCCATCTCTCATTCAGTGGGCCATAGAAAGCCTTTTTATTATTATTATTATTATTTGGTTTCTAAAGTCTCCCTGAAACAAAAAAAAATACATAAAAAAACAGTGGGAGAGTAATATTGCCCTTTCAGCTTGTGTGCCAGTCTTGACTCCTGGGTGTGCCACCTCTCTCTCTCACTGAGTGGGCCATAGAAAGCCTATTTATTTTTTTCCTTGATTTGTGTTCCCAAATCTACCTCAACAAAAAACACTACATCAATCAGTGGGAGAAAAATATTGGCCTCAGTCAGGGCTTGTGTGCCACTCCTGTGTGTGCCATCTCTCATTCAGTGGGCCATAGAAAGCCTTTTTTTTTATTATTATTATTATTTGGTTTCTAAAGTCTCCCTGAAACAAACAAAAAAAAATACATAAAAAAACAGTGGGAGAGTAATATTGCCCTTTCAGCTTGTGTGCCAGTCTTGACTCCTGGGTGTGCCACCTCTCTCTCTCACTGAGTGGGCCATAGAAAGCCTATTTATTTTTTTCCTTGATTTGTGTTCCCAAATCTACCTCAACAAAAAAACACTACATCAATCAGTGGGAGAAAAATATTGGCCTCAGTCAGGGCTTGTGTGCCACTCCTGTGTGTGCCATCTCTCATTCAGTGGGCCATAGAAAGCCTTTTTTTTATTATTATTATTATTTGGTTTCTAAAGTCTCCCTGAAACAAAAAAAAATACATAAAAAAACAGTGGGAGAGTAATATTGCCCTTTCAGCTTGTGTGCCAGTCTTGACTCCTGGGTGTGCCACCTCTCTCTCTCACTGAGTGGGCCATAGAAAGCCTATTTATTTTTTTACTTGATTTGTGTTCCCAAATCTACCTCAACAAAAAAACACTACATCAATCAGTGGGAGAAAAATATTGGCCTCAGTCAGGGCTTGTGTGCCACTCCTGTGTGTGCCATCTCTCATTCAGTGGGCCATAGAAAGCCTTTTTTTATTATTATTATTATTATTATTTGGTTTCTAAAGTCTCCCTGAAACAAAAAAAAATACATAAAAAAACAGTGGGAGAGTAATATTGCCCTTTCAGCTTGTGTGCCAGTCTTGACTCCTGGGTGTGCCACCTCTCTCTCTCACTGAGTGGGCCATAGAAAGCCTATTTATTTTTTTCCTTGATTTGTGTTCCCAAATCTACCTCAACAAAAAACACTACATCAATCAGTGGGAGAAAAATATTGGCCTCAGTCAGGGCTTGTGTGCCACTCCTGTGTGTGCCATCTCTCATTCAGTGGGCCATAGAAAGCCTTTTTTTTATTATTATTATTATTTGGTTTCTAAAGTCTCCCTGAAACAAACAAAAAAAAATACATAAAAAAACAGTGGGAGAGTAATATTGCCCTTTCAGCTTGTGTGCCAGTCTTGACTCCTGGGTGTGCCACCTCTCTCTCTCACTGAGTGGGCCATAGAAAGCCTATTTATTTTTTTCCTTGATTTGTGTTCCCAAATCTACCTCAACAAAAAAACACTACATCAATCAGTGGGAGAAAAATATTGGCCTCAGTCAGGGCTTGTGTGCCACTCCTGTGTGTGCCATCTCTCATTCAGTGGGCCATAGAAAGCCTTTTTTTTATTATTATTATTATTTGGTTTCTAAAGTCTCCCTGAAACAAAAAAAAATACATAAAAAAACAGTGGGAGAGTAATATTGCCCTTTCAGCTTGTGTGCCAGTCTTGACTCCTGGGTGTGCCACCTCTCTCTCTCACTGAGTGGGCCATAGAAAGCCTATTTATTTTTTTACTTGATTTGTGTTCCCAAATCTACCTCAACAAAAAAACACTACATCAATCAGTGGGAGAAAAATATTGGCCTCAGTCAGGGCTTGTGTGCCACTCCTGTGTGTGCCATCTCTCATTCAGTGGGCCATAGAAAGCCTTTTTTTTATTATTATTATTATTATTTGGTTTCTAAAGTCTCCCTGAAACAAAAAAAATACATAAAAAAACAGTGGGAGAGTAATATTGCCCTTTCAGCTTGTGTGCCAGTCTTGACTCCTGGGTGTGCCACCTCTCTCTCTCACTGAGTGGGCCATAGAAAGCCTATTTATTTTTTTCCTTGATTTGTGTTCCCAAATCTACCTCAACAAAAAAACACTACATCAATCAGTGGGAGAAAAATATTGGCCTCAGTCAGGGCTTGTGTGCCACTCCTGTGTGTGCCATCTCTCATTCAGTGGGCCATAGAAAGCCTTTTTCTTAATTATTATTATTATTTGGTTTCTAAAGTCTCCCTGAAACAAAAAAAAATACATAAAAAAACAGTGGGAGAGTAATATTGCCCTTTCAGCTTGTGTGCCAGTCTTGACTCCTGGGTGTGCCACCTCTCTCTCTCACTGAGTGGGCCATAGAAAGCCTATTTATTTTTTTCCTTGATTTGTGTTCCCAAATCTACCTCAACAAAAAAACACTACATCAATCAGTGGGAGAAAAATATTGGCCTCAGTCAGGGCTTGTGTGCCACTCCTGAGTGTGCCATCTCTCATTCAGTGGGCCATAGAAAGCCTTTTTTTTATTATTATTATTTGGTTTCTAAAGTCTCCCTGAAACAAACAAAAAAAAATACATAAAAAAACAGTGGGAGAGTAATATTGCCCTTTCAGCTTGTGTGCCAGTCTTGACTCCTGGGTGTGCCACCTCTCTCTCTCACTGAGTGGGCCATAGAAAGCCTATTTATTTTTTTCCTTGATTTGTGTTCCCAAATCTACCTCAACAAAAAAACACTACATCAATCAGTGGGAGAAAAATATTGGCCTCAGTCAGGGCTTGTGTGCCACTCCTGTGTGTGCCATCTCTCATTCAGTGGGCCATAGAAAGCCTTTTTTTTATTATTATTATTTGGTTTCTAAAGTCTCCCTGAAACAAAAAAAATACATAAAAAACAGTGGGAGAGTAATATTGCCCTTTCAGCTTGTGTGCCAGTCTTGACTCCTGGGTGTGCCACCTCTCTCTCTCACTGAGTGGGCCATAGAAAGCCTATTTATTTTTTTCCTTGATTTGTGTTCCCAAATCTACCTCAACAAAAAAACACTACATCAATCAGTGGGAGAAAAATATTGGCCTCAGTCAGGGCTTGTGTGCCACTCCTGTGTGTGCCATCTATCATTCAGTGGGCCATAGAAAGCCTTTTTTTATTATTATTATTATTTGGTTTCTAAAGTCTCCCTGAAACAAAAAAAAAATACATAAAAAAACAGTGGGAGAGTAATATTGCCCTTTCAGCTTGTGTGCCAGTCTTGACTCTTGGGTGTGCCACCTCTCTCTCTCACTGAGTGGGCCATAGAAAGCCTATTTATTTTTTTCCTTGATTTGTGTTCCCAAATCTACCTCAACAAAAAAACACTACATCAATCAGTGGGAGAAAAATATTGGCCTCAGTCAGGGCTTGTGTGCCACTCCTGTGTGTGCCATCTCTCATTCAGTGGGCCATAGAAAGCCTTTTTTTTTTTATTATTATTATTATTTGGTTTCTAAAGTCTCCCTGAAACAAACAAAAAAAAATACATAAAAAAACAGTGGGAGAGTAATATTGCCCTTTCAGCTTGTGTGCCAGTCTTGACTCCTGGGTGTGCCACCTCTCTCTCTCACTGAGTGGGCCATAGAAAGCCTATTTATTTTTTTCCTTGATTTGTGTTCCCAAATCTACCTCAACAAAAAAACACTACATCAATCAGTGGGAGAAAAATATTGGCCTCAGTCAGGGCTTGTGTGCCACTCCTGTGTGTGTCATCTCTCATTCAGTGGGCCATAGAAAGCCTTTTTTTTTTATTATTATTTTTTTTTTGTTTCTAAAGTCTCCCTGAAACAAAAAAAAATACATAAAAAAACAGTGGGAGAGTAATATTGCCCTTTCAGCTTGTGTGCCAGTCTTGACTCCTGGGTGTGCCACCTCTCTCTCACTGAGTGGGCCATAGAAAGCCTATTTATTTTTTTCCTTGATTTGTGTTCCCAAATCTACCTCAACAAAAAAACACTACATCAATCAGTGGGAGAAAAATATTGGCCTCAGTCAGGGCTTGTGTGCCACTCCTGTGTGTGCCATCTCTCATTCAGTGGGCCATAGAAAGCCTTTTTTTATTATTATTATTATTTGGTTTCTAAAGTCTCCCTGAAACAAACAAAAAAAAACATAAAAAAACAGTGGGAGAGTAATATTGCCCTTTCAGCTTGTGTGCCAGTCTTGACTCCTGGGTGTGCCACCTCTCTCTCTCACTGAGTGGGCCATAGAAAGCCTATTTATTTTTTTCCTTGATTTGTGTTCCCAAATCTACCTCAACAAAAAAACCCTACATCAATCAGTGGGAGAAAAATATTGGCCTCAGTCAGGGCTTGTGTGCCACTCCTGTGTGTGCCATCTCTCATTCAGTGGGCCATAGAAAGCCTTTTTTTTTATTATTATTATTATTTGGTTTCTAAAGTCTCCCTGAAACAAAAAAAAATACATAAAAAAACAGTGGGAGAGTAATATTGCCCTTTCAGCTTGTGTGCCAGTCTTGACTCCTGGGTGTGCCACCTCTCTCTCTCACTGAGTGGGCCATAGAAAGCCTATTTATTTTTTTCCTTGATTTGTGTTCCCAAATCTACCTCAACAAAAAAACACTACATCAATCAGTGGGAGAAAAATATTGGCCTCAGTCAGGGCTTGTGTGCCACTCCTGTGTGTGCCATCTCTCATTCAGTGGGCCATAGAAAGCCTTTTTTTTTTATTATTATTATTATTATTTGGTTTCTAAAGTCTCCCTGAAACAAACAAAAAAATACATAAAAAAACAGTGGGAGAGTAATATTGCCCTTTCAGCTTGTGTGCCAGTCTTGACTCCTGGGTGTGCCACCTCTCTCTCTCACTGAGTGGGCCATAGAAAGCCTATTTATTTTTTCCTTGATTTGTGTTCCCAAATCTACCTCAACAAAAAAACACTACATCAATCAGTGGGAGAAAAATATTGGCCTCAGTCAGGGCTTGTGTGCCACTCCTGTGTGTGCCATCTCTCATTCAGTGGGCCATAGAAAGCCTTTTTATTATTATTATTATTATTTGGTTTCTAAAGTCTCCCTGAAACAAAAAAAAATACATAAAAAAACAGTGGGAGAGTAATATTGCCCTTTCAGCTTGTGTGCCAGTCTTGACTCCTGGGTGTGCCACCTCTCTCTCTCACTGAGTGGGCCATAGAAAGCCTATTTATTTTTTTCCTTGATTTGTGTTCCCAAATCTACCTCAACAAAAAAACACTACATCAATCAGTGGGAGAAAAATATTGGCCTCAGTCAGGGCTTGTGTGCCACTCCTGTGTGTGCCATCTCTCATTCAGTGGGCCATAGAAAGCCTTTTTTTTAATTATTATTATTATTTGGTTTCTAAAGTCTCCCTGAAACAAAAAAAAATACATAAAAAAACAGTGGGAGAGTAATATTGCCCTTTCAGCTTGTGTGCCAGTCTTGACTTCTGGGTGTGCCACCTCTCTCTCTCACTGAGTGGGCCATAGAAAGCCTATTTATTTTTTTCCTTGATTTGTGTTCCCAAATCTACCTCAACAAAAAACACTACATCAATCAGTGGGAGAAAAATATTGGCCTCAGTCAGGGCTTGTGTGCCACTCCTGTGTGTGCCATCTCTCATTCAGTGGGCCATAGAAAGCCTTTTTTTTATTATTATTATTATTTGGTTTCTAAAGTCTCCCTGAAACAAACAAAAAAAAATACATAAAAAAACAGTGGGAGAGTAATATTGCCCTTTCAGCTTGTGTGCCAGTCTTGACTCCTGGGTGTGCCACCTCTCTCTCTCACTGAGTGGGCCATAGAAAGCCTATTTATTTTTTTCCTTGATTTGTGTTCCCAAATCTACCTCAACAAAAAAACACTACATCAATCAGTGGGAGAAAAATATTGGCCTCAGTCAGGGCTTGTGTGCCACTCCTGTGTGTGCCATCTCTCATTCAGTGGGCCATAGAAAGCCTTTTTTTTATTATTATTATTATTTGGTTTCTAAAGTCTCCCTGAAACAAAAAAAAATACATAAAAAAACAGTGGGAGAGTAATATTGCCCTTTCAGCTTGTGTGCCAGTCTTGACTCCTGGGTGTGCCACCTCTCTCTCTCACTGAGTGGGCCATAGAAAGCCTATTTATTTTTTTCCTTGATTTGTGTTCCCAAATCTACCTCAACAAAAAAACACTACATCAATCAGTGGGAGAAAAATATTGGCCTCAGTCAGGGCTTGTGTGCCACTCCTGTGTGTGCCATCTCTCATTCAGTGGGCCATAGAAAGCCTTTTTTTTATTATTATTATTATTTGGTTTCTAAAGTCTCCCTGAAACAAACAAAAAAAAATACATAAAAAAACAGTGGGAGAGTAATATTGCCCTTTCAGCTTGTGTGCCAGTCTTGACTCCTGGGTGTGCCACCTCTCTCTCTCACTGAGTGGGCCATAGAAAGCCTATTTATTTTTTTCCTTGATTTGTGTTCCCAAATCTACCTCAACAAAAAAACACTACATCAATCAGTGGGAGAAAAATATTGGCCTCAGTCAGGGCTTGTGTGCCACTCCTGTGTGTGCCATCTCTCATTCAGTGGGCCATAGAAAGCCTTTTTTTTTATTATTATTATTTGGTTTCTAAAGTCTCCCTGAAACAAAAAAAAATACATAAAAAAACAGTGGGAGAGTAATATTGCCCTTTCAGCTTGTGTGCCAGTCTTGACTCCTGGGTGTGCCACCTCTCTCTCTCTCACTGAGTGGGCCATAGAAAGCCTATTTATTTTTTTCCTTGATTTGTGTTCCCAAATCTACCTCAACAAAAAAACACTACATCAATCAGTGGGAGAAAAATATTGGCCTCAGTCAGGGCTTGTGTGCCACTCCTGTGTGTGCCATCTCTCATTCAGTGGGCCATAGAAAGCCTTTTTTTTATTATTATTTTTTTTTGGTTTCTAAAGTCTCCCTGAAACAAAAAAAAATACATAAAAAACAGTGGGAGAGTAATATTGCCCTTTCAGCTTGTGTGCCAGTCTTGACTCCTGGGTGTGCCACCTCTCTCTCTCACTGAGTGGGCCATAGAAAGCCTATTTATTTTTTTCCTTGATTTGTGTTCCCAAATCTACCTCAACAAAAAAACACTACATCAATCAGTGGGAGAAAAATATTGGCCTCAGTCAGGGCTTGTGTGCCACTCCTGTGTGTGCCATCTCTCATTCAGTGGGCCATAGAAAGCCTTTTTTTATTATTATTATTATTTGGTTTCTAAAGTCTCCCTGAAACAAAAAAAAATACATAAAAAAACAGTGGGAGAGTAATATTGCCCTTTCAGCTTGTGTGCCAGTCTTGACTCCTGGGTGTGCCACCTCTCTCTCTCACTGAGTGGGCCATAGAAAGCCTATTTATTTTTTTCCTTGATTTGTGTTCCCAAATCTACCTCAACAAAAAAACACTACATCAATCAGTGGGAGAAAAATATTGGCCTCAGTCAGGGCTTGTGTGCCACTCCTGTGTGTGCCATCTCTCATTCAGTGGGCCATAGAAAGCCTTTTTTTTTATTATTATTATTATTTGGTTTCTAAAGTCTCCCTGAAACAAACAAAAAAAAATACATAAAAAAACAGTGGGAGAGTAATATTGCCCTTTCAGCTTGTGTGCCAGTCTTGACTCCTGGGTGTGCCACCTCTCTCTCTCACTGAGTGGGCCATAGAAAGCCTATTTATTTTTTTCCTTGATTTGTGTTCCCAAATCTACCTCAACAAAAAAACACTACATCAATCAGTGGGAGAAAAATATTGGCCTCAGTCAGGGCTTGTGTGCCACTCCTGTGTGTGCCATCTCTCATTCAGTGGGCCATAGAAAGCCTTTTTTTTTATTATTATTATTTGGTTTCTAAAGTCTCCCTGAAACAAAAAAAATACATAAAAAAACAGTGGGAGAGTAATATTGCCCTTTCAGCTTGTGTGCCAGTCTTGACTCCTGGGTGTGCCACCTCTCTCTCTCACTGAGTGGGCCATAGAAAGCCTATTTATTTTTTTCCTTGATTTGTGTTCCCAAATCTACCTCAACAAAAAAACACTACATCAATCAGTGGGAGAAAAATATTGGCCTCAGTCAGGGCTTGTGTGCCACTCCTGTGTGTGCCATCTCTCATTCAGTGGGCCATAGAAAGCCTTTTTTTTATTATTATTTTTTTTTGGTTTCTAAAGTCTCCCTGAAACAAAAAAAAATACATAAAAAAACAGTGGGAGAGTAATATTGCCCTTTCAGCTTGTGTGCCAGTCTTGACTCCTGGGTGTGCCACCTCTCTCTCTCACTGAGTGGGCCATAGAAAGCCTATTTATTTTTTTCCTTGATTTGTGTTCCCAAATCTACCTCAACAAAAAAACACTACATCAATCAGTGGGAGAAAAATATTGGCCTCAGTCAGGGCTTGTGTGCCACTCCTGTGTGTGCCATCTCTCATTCAGTGGGCCATAGAAAGCCTTTTTTTATTATTATTATTATTTGGTTTCTAAAGTCTCCCTGAAACAAAAAAAAATACATAAAAAAACAGTGGGAGAGTAATATTGCCCTTTCAGCTTGTGTGCCAGTCTTGACTCCTGGGTGTGCCACCTCTCTCTCTCACTGAGTGGGCCATAGAAAGCCTATTTATTTTTTTCCTTGATTTGTGTTCCCAAATCTACCTCAACAAAAAAACACTACATCAATCAGTGGGAGAAAAATATTGGCCTCAGTCAGGGCTTGTGTGCCACTCCTGTGTGTGCCATCTCTCATTCAGTGGGCCATAGAAAGCCTTTTTTTATTATTATTATTATTATTTGGTTTCTAAAGTCTCCCTGAAACAAACAAAAAAAATACATAAAAAAACAGTGGGAGAGTAATATTGCCCTTTCAGCTTGTGTGCCAGTCTTGACTCCTGGGTGTGCCACCTCTCTCTCTCACTGAGTGGGCCATAGAAAGCCTATTTATTTTTTCCTTGATTTGTGTTCCCAAATCTACCTCAACAAAAAAACCCTACATCAATCAGTGGGAGAAAAATATTGGCCTCAGTCAGGGCTTGTGTGCCACTCCTGTGTGTGCCATCTCTCATTCAGTGGGCCATAGAAAGCCTTTTTTTTATTATTCTTATTATTTGGTTTCTAAAGTCTCCCTGAAACAAAAAAAAATACATAAAAAAACAGTGGGAGAGTAATATTGCCCTTTCAGCTTGTGTGCCAGTCTTGACTCCTGGGTGTGCCACCTCTCTCTCACTGAGTGGGCCATAGAAAGCCTATTTATTTTTTTCCTTGATTTGTGTTCCCAAATCTACCTCAACAAAAAAACACTACATCAATCAGTGGGAGAAAAATATTGGCCTCAGTCAGGGCTTGTGTGCCACTCCTGTGTGTGCCATCTCTCATTCAGTGGGCCATAGAAAGCCTTTTTTATTATTATTATTTGGTTTCTAAAGTCTCCCTGAAACAAAAAAATACATAAAAAAACAGTGGGAGAGTAATATTGCCCTTTCAGCTTGTGTGCCAGTCTTGACTCCTGGGTGTGCCACCTCTCTCTCTCACTGAGTGGGCCATAGAAAGCCTATTTATTTTTTTCCTTGATTTGTGTTCCCAAATCTACCTCAACAAAAAAACACTACATCAATCAGTGGGAGAAAAATATTGGCCTCAGTCAGGGCTTGTGTGCCACTCCTGTGTGTGCCATCTCTCATTCAGTGGGCCATAGAAAGCCTTTTTTTTATTATTATTATTATTATTATTATTTGGTTTCTAAAGTCTCCCTGAAACAAACAAAAAAAATACATAAAAAAACAG